>NC_083116.1:43208382-44424854 GCF_949774975.1 Lagenorhynchus albirostris
CCCTCACTTTCATTCTGTATGTGTCCCTAGTTCTGAAGTGGGTCTCTTGTAGACAGCATATATATGGGTCTTGCTTTTGTATCCATTCAGCAAGCCCGTGTCTTTTGGTTGGAGCATTTATGCATTCACATTTAAGGTAATTATCAATATGTATGTTCCTATTACCATTTTCTTAATTGTTTTGGCTTTGTTTTTGTTGGTCCTTTTCTTCTCTTGTGTTTCCCACTTAGAGAAGTTCCTTTAGCATTTGTTGTAGAGCTGGTTTGGTGGTGGTGAATTCTCTTAGCTTTTGCTTGCCTGTAAAGCTTTTGATTTCTCTGTCGAATCTATCCTTGCTGGGTAGAGTAATCTTGGTTTAAGGTTCTTCCCTTTCATCACTTTAAATGTACCGTGCCACTCCCTTCTGGCTTGTAGAATTTCTGTTGAGAAATCAGATGTTAACCTCTGCAAGTTCCCTTGTATGTTGTCATTTTTCCTTTGTTGCTTTTAATGATTTTTCTTTGCCTTTAAATTTTGTCCGTTTGATTACTATGTGCCTTTGTGTGTTTCTCCTTGGGTTTATCCTGCCTCGTACTCTCTGTGCTTCCTGGACTGGGTGGCTATTTCCTTTCCCATGTTAGGGAATTTTTCGACTATAATCTCTTCATATATTTTCTTGGGTCCTTTCTCTCTCTCTTCTCCTTCTGGGACTCCTATAATGCAAATGTTGGTGCATTTATTGTTGTCCCAGATGTCTCTTAAGCTGTCTTCATTTGTTTTCATTCTTTTTTCTTTATTCTGTTCCACAACAGTGAATTCCACCATTCTGTCTTCCAGGTCCCTTATCCGTTCTTCTGCCTCAGTTATTCTCCTGTTGGTTCCTTCTAGTGTATTTTTCATTTCAGTTATTGTATTGTTCATCTCTGTTTGTTTGTTCTTTAATTCGTCTATGTCTTTGTTAAAGATGTCTTGCATCTTCTCGATCTTTGCCTCCATTCTTTTTCTGAGGTCCTGGATCATCTTCACTATCATTATTCTGAATTCTTTTTCTGGAAGGTTGCCTATCTCCACTTCATTTAGTTGTTTTTCTGGGGTTTTATCTTGTTCCTTCATTTGGTACAAAGTCCTCTGCCTTTTCATTTTGTCTATCTTTCTGTGAATGTGGTTTTTCTTCCACAGCCTGCAGGAATGTAGTTCTTGCTTCTGCTGTCTGCCCTCTGGTGGATGAGGCTATCCAAGAGTGGCAATTGATGTGACTTCTTAAGACTGTTGATTGTGTTCCGTTCAGATAATGCATATATAGGGCTTAGCAGAACACTTGACAGTGATGGTAAATGGATAATTATTATCATTATCATTGACTTATGTTATCAGGATTGAGCATCAAGAGATCTAGGGTTCTTCCTAGTCTCTATTGCTTAAAAATATATTTTGCAATTTCCAAGAAGTCACTTTAAACCACACTGTGCTTTAGATTGTGTTTCAGTCCAAGGGAATAATAACCCCTGTCAATACTATTTACCATAAGTGGTTTAAGGAAAATGTAATGATTTAATGAATCTCAAACCCAGTATCACTTTTTTAATGGGTAATCGCCAGTTGAAGTGCTTAGGGTGTCCAGAAAAATTTCTAAAGATCCCCAGGCAAGGATAATGAAAAGCCAGTTCTCCCTCCATCAAAGGACAAGACATTAGCCCAGCCTAATGTCAGGTTCTGCCCAGACCATCCTGAAGAGAAAACAACTGATAGGTTGAATTGGTGCGCCACTTATACAGACAGCAACTGGGCAGGGTGCAATGATAATGCACTTAACATCTTCCTCTAGGTCGACCATTGCTGGGTGAAGATCCAGAATAGCAGAAACTTTTCAAAAGAAGAATTTTAAGGTAATATTTTCCTTCTCATACCCCTACAAGAATCTTGAAAACAGGCTTCTCATATTTTTAATTTGCAAAGGATGTAATTTCTGGTATATTGTAGATATACCTGATGAATATGTTTTAGATATCCTTTTTCCAAATCTTGGCACTACAAGTATAGTTCACTCAGTTTATGGAAAATGTTTAGCATATGACTGAACAATTGGAAATATAGTTCTCACTGAAAAAAATTTCAAATATGAAGAGAATTACCATTTATAAGTAAAAGTCTGACTTCATTTGTCAATTTCAGTAAATGTGTAAATGACACTCTATTGTATCTTCCTTCTGAATTCCAAATCTAATATTAATTGGTGGATAGTAAGATAGAAAGCAAGGTAGAAGAAGCCCACTTTGTGGTCTCAGAACTATCTCCCAGGATCCATGCAGTTTCAATAAGAGAGACACTATTTTTGAGATCTATAGTTTCCACTTGTTTCTTTCTTTTAAATCCCACTGCTTTGCTGAGATTTTCATTTGTTTTAAGAGAATCTGTAACTGCTTCATAATTACTTTAGGATGGTCACTTCAAAATTCTTGTCATTATTCCAACATTATTCACTTCAGCGTTGGCATCTGTACGTTGTCTTTTATTATTCAAGATGTGATTTTCTTGATTCTTGGTATTTTGATCTCTGTCATATCCTGGGCATTTTGAATACCACATTATCAGACTCTGGACCCTATTTATCTTTATTGTTTGCGTGATATTTCAGTGTAACACAGAGTGGTATGGGTTATATGTTCAGATTCCTGTTCTGATTCCACCCTAGCAAAAGTGGATTACTCTGTCACACTGCCTCAGTGGTAGCTGAACTCCCACCCCAGCGCTGCCTACCTTTCCAATGAACGAGAGGCACCAATTCACAACATTTTGTTGCCTCAGAATGGGAGTATAAGCTCAGTTCTCCTCTGGGCATTGGTGACACTATGGAAGGGGAAAGGGAATGGCAGACTGAATAATTTGTGGCTGCCTGCAGGGCTGGGGGAAGAAGCTTGGCTAGCTTGCCACTGGTCTCTGAGACTTCAAGGGAAAAAGAGGGAAAGCTGAGTGCGAAGCAACCCTGCCTCCCACTACCGGGTTTTGTCTTGATGATGAGTGGAGGAGAGGCTCAGCTCTCAAAAGGGCCCAGCACACAAAGAGGGGTGAGGGAGAAAGTGGAGTGTTGAGTAGTCCCACCTGATACCACCTCATTAATGCCGGGTGGACGTGGAGGTTCAGCTAACCACTGGCATCACTGACACCAGAAATGGGGATAATGGAATGCTTACTAGTCCCAATCTGCACTGCCTCCTTCAGTGTCATTGTTGTTGAATGGGGGTGGAGCCTTAGGTTGCTGATGGACCCCTCTGACATTACCCTGATGGGTGAATTGAATGGTCATCACCTGCTTCAGAGAGGCAGGGTAGCAGATTAGCCCCCCACCCCAGCCTCTGAAACCTCAGGGGTTGGGGTAAAGTTTTTCCATTGGTGTTTGTCTGGAGAGGAGGTGCATTATTACCAAATAGGTCTTCTGTGTTTAGACCACACTTTTCATGATCCTTTGGCTAGAGGAATAGACTTTTCTTAGAGCTTTGTGTGTATCATTGTTGGTGGTTCTGAGTTGGAGGCTTCTGCAGTGCCCTATCTGGGACGTTTTGGAGGAAATAAGAAAACTGAGGGAACTTTACTCTTGTGTCCCTGTTCAAGTCCCAAGGACAGTAAGCAGTTCATCTTCTGCTTTCTACCCTTTACATTTTCCTTTGCTTTTTTGCTATGCTATAGCCACGTTGTTGTTATTATGTTCTCAAGCTTAGCTGGTACTGGAAGTTTCAAGGAAATTGATTTTAATCAGTATTTTTTTTATGTGAACCATTTTTAAAGTCTTTATTGAATTTGTTACAATATTGCTTCTGTTTTGCGCTTTTGGGTTTTTTGTCTGCAAGGCATGTGGGATCTTAGCTCCCCGACCAGGGACCAAACCCGCCCCGCCTGCATTGGAAGGCAAAGTCCTAGCCACTGGACCATGAGGGAAGTCCCTAGTCATTATATTTTGATGATTCTGGTGAGCTTACCAGAATCTGCTCATCTTTTGATCACCCACTGGATTGGAGAGCAGTTCCTCAATAAGAAAATGTAACATCAAGCTTGCCTTTTCAGTACTTTGCTTCTCCTTGAACTTCCTGATGCCTGAGCTGCCATGGCCCGTGATGGGCTCTTCCTGAAATGTGGCAGATCAAATTCATTTTCTGTGTTTTCAGGTTTCCAAGTATGATGCTCATTTAACTCTCTAAGTTATACATTATTTTAAAAATATGTTTCTCTGAGTAGTAAAGCAATACTAGCTGCAAACCACTGAGTCTTGCTTATTCAAAAGTATTCTTTACCAGTGGGAGTCTAAATGATATGGTCTGGTTTGCCAATGGAATTCATGAATGAAAATTTCAGCTACAGAGAAGAGACTGGTAAACTTTTCTCTCAGTTTAGAGACTGGTGTCCTAGTTTTGATAACTAGGTTCAAGACTGGAAGCCTGTGAAACCTTCAAAATGTGGAAAAGAGTATTATGGTTTTTTGTTTAATGAATTCCATGGGTTGGGAAGGGGGTCATGAAATTCTTGAGTGAATGTGAAAGAATGGCGAGAATATTATATGAAGAACACATAAAGTTCCTATACGAATGAGTAAAAAGGCCAAGTATCCATTCTCTGTCATCTCCTTGTAATGATTATTTTTTTTTCCTGCAGAACTTGTTTGCATATGTATTTGTGTCTGATTTAGCATTAGACTCATTGGTCAGGTTGTGGAGCTGAAGCTGTGAGCTCTCTGTCTGTGAATCTGTAAATGAAAAGCTTTTCTTCCTAAGATTGTAAGGGTTTAATATTTTTTATACTAAAGGGTTTAATAAGTCTGATTATTTTCTTAAAATTATCATATCTTAGTTTGTTTGGCTTATTGCATCTGAAAAATGTTTAAATAGTTTTAATAAAAAGAAATACGATAAGTCCCAGAGAAGAAACTAATCTTCCACTACTTTCAATTTGCTGTCCTTTCAATATATGATCAATATACAGAAGTCACTTGTCTTTCCACACACTTGCAATGAGCAATCTAAAATGAAATTTAGAAAACATTTCCTTTTACAATGGTATCAAAAAAATAAAATACTTATGAGTTAATTTAACAAAAAAATTACAGAATCCACATCTGAAAAATACAAAATATTGTTAAAAGTTATTAAACAAGATCTAAATAAATGGGAAAATATCCCATGATCGTGGATCAGAACATTTAATATTATTAGGATGGCAATAATCTCCAAATTGATCTACAGATGTAATGCAATGTCTGTCAGAAACACAGCAGATTGCTTTGTAGAATTTAACAAGCTGACTTTTAAATGCATACATATGGAATTGCAAGGAACTCAGATTAGTCAAAACAAACTTGAAAAAGGATAAAGCAAGAGGACTCCCAGTTCTCTATTTCAAGGCTTACCACAAAGCAATGGTAATCAAGATACTGTGATACTGGCACAGGGATATACATACAGCTTAACAGAATGGAATGGAGAGTCCAGAAACAACACCAAGCATCTTTGGTTAAGCAATTTTTGACAAGGGTTTCAAGGCCATTCAATGGAAATAAGAATAGCCTTTTCTGCAAATGCTGCTGGGACAACTAGAGAGCCACATGCAAAAGAATGGAGCTGGAACTTTAATCTCACATGATATACAAAAATTAACACCAAATGGATCAAAAACCTAAATGTGAGATCTAAATCCATAAAATCCTTAGAAGAAAATATAGTGGTAAATCTTGATGACCTTGGATTTTGCAAAGAATTATTAGACATGTCAACAAAAGCATGAGCAAGAAAATATAGACATTAGGGACTTTATCAAAAGTGAGACTTTTCTTCAAAGGACATCATCCAGAAAGTGAAAATAGCACCCACAGAATTGAGGGTACTATTTGTAAATCATATATCTGATAAGAGACTTGTATCCTTAATATGTAAGGAACACTTACAACTCACTAATAATAAGACAACTAACCCAATTTTTAAAACTGGGCAAGTGATCTTAATAGACATTTCTCCAAGCAACATATAAAAATGCACAATGAGATACTCAACATCATTAGTCATTGGGGAAATTCAAATCAAAACCACAATGAGATACCACTTCAAACCCACTAAAGTAGCTGGAATGAAAAAGGCAGGTAACACCGAACATTAGTGAGGATACGGAGAAATCAGAACCCTCATACACTCCTGGTGGGAATGTAAAATGGCACAGCCACTTTGTAAAACAGTCTGCAATTTCCTGAAATGAACGAACAGAGTTACCATACAACCCAATAATTCCACTCTAGGTATATATCCAAGAGAAATGAATACATATTCACACAAAAATTAGTGGGAAGCAGCCGCATATCACAGGGAGATCAGCTCGGTGCTATGTGACCACCTAGAAGGGTGGGATAGGTAGGGTGGGAGGGAGGGAGACGCAAGAGGGAAGAGATATGGGAACATATATATATGTATAACTGATTCATTTTGTTATAAAGCAGAAACTAACACACCATTGTAAAGCAATTATACTCCAATAAAGATGTTAAGAAAATTACAGAGTAAAGTTTATAGCAGCATTATTCATAATGGTCCAAAGTGGAAACAATCCAATTGCCCATCAACTGACTGACAGTTAAACAAAGTGAGGTATATCCACACTACAGACTATTATTCAGAAATGAAAAGGAGTGATTTACTGATATATCCTACAACATGGATCAACATTGAAAATATATACTAAGTGAAAGAAGCCAGTCACAAAAGGCCACATATTATATAATTTCATTCACGTAAAATGTCCAAAATAGGCAAATCTTTAAAGACAAAGTAGATTATTAGTTGCTTAAGGCTTAAGGGATAGGAGTATAAGCGGTGACAACTCAAGGGTTGGGTGCGTCTTTTTGAAGTGATGAAAACGTTCTAAAATTGACTATGGTGGTGGTGGCTGTGAATATCCTAAAGACAACTGAATTGTACAGTTTGGGTGAATTGTATGATATGTGAATTATATCTCACTAAAGCAGTTAAATACACAAACAAAACAAAAAAACCCCCAAGAGACATAAATCTATATATTTCAAACTTAAAATATATTTCAAATAGACAATTTTTATAAGCCTATATCTGTTAAAGAAATTGAATCAATAACTAATAACTTTCTAAAACAGAAAGCATCAACCCAGATGGCTTAATTGGTGATTTATACCAATACATTTATGTAAGAAATTAGAATAAGTCTCTATAATCTCGTCCAGAAGATAGAAGCAGAGAGAGTACTTCCTAACTCAGTCTATGAGGCCAACATTAACCCAACACAAAAACCAGACAATCACCGTTACAAAAATAGAAATCTACAGACCAATATTTCTCATGAAGATAGATGCAAAAATCCTCAACAACATGTTAGCAAATAGAATCTTACAATATATTTAAAAATTATACACCATGACCATGTGGGATTCATTACAAGTATGTAAGGTTGATTCAACATTTGAAAATCAATTAATGTAATCCTTCAAATCAACAGCATAAGGAAGAAAGCTCCCATGCTTATATTAACGATGCAGAAGTATTTGACACAATCCAATACCCATTAATGATAAAAGCTGTCAACAGACTGAGAATAGGGTGTAATTTCCTCAACTTAAAGGGCTTGAGGACAGGTTCAGAGGTCACCAATGTTAGTAAGAGACAATGATGAATGTAGGCAGTCACTGGCTATCAACTTGGGGAAACAATTCCTATGGCACTGTCTGAAAACAAAAATAGAAAGAAGTAATTAACAGTTCAGGGTTGTGAAGCCTCTCTCTCTCTGCCTCTCCATCTTTCTCTCCTTCCTCTCCTTCCCCTGGGTAGCTCCCACCCAGACTACCCAGACTCCCTTCTCCAGTGGCACAAGGGCCAGCATTTCAAACCCATGCTTCAGGGCTTTCTTACACCCTCTTCCCTCCTCTAGGGCCCCACTGAAGGCTGTGGAGAGAAGAGGGAATGAGGTGGGAGCCCAGGGCTCTGCTACCTCACTGGGGGTCCAGCACTCTGACAAGACCTGGACACCCCCCAGGGATGGCCCAGGATGCTGGGGCAGAGAGGAGAGTGAGGTGGGGTTCAGGAGGCAGGGAGGGAGACGGAGGGGGATGAAGACAGAAAGGGAGTGAAGGTAGGAGGGGAGAGATGAGAGAGACATAGGGGCACAGAGACAAGGGAGAGAGAGAAAACAAAGGGAAGGGAAAGAAGCTCTCCCGTGGTGGGGGTCAGTGAAGAAGAGGAAAGAAAGGGGAAATGGTGCCTCTGCTGCAGCCCTTCCCTTCACCTGCCCCTGAATGGCCCTGGTGCCCCAGGTAGGAATGGAAAATATGCACAATTTGGGCTGGTGACCCATTGGATGCTGGTTGAAACTTTGTCACCTGTGTGAGCTCAACCAGACTTGGGCATGGAAAACAGAGCAGCCATGGGGGCAGACCTTCCCCAGAAGGAGGAAAGGGTCAGGTCCCAGGTCAGCATGGGGCTGAGGATCTGTGGCCCCCTCTTATGATCACCGTCCTCTCTCCTGATGGCCCCTTCACCTGTCTGAGTTGGTTCTTTATCTGAGAGCTCATACCTGTCTCAGGATGCCCAGGGTTCCTGTGAAGGACCAGGCAGGATGATGTGACATGTGCAGGGAGGGAGGAGAAGTGCTCCTGAGAGACCTGTCCTGCTGTCTTTTCTACCACCTCTGCCATCTGCCTTCCACTCCTGCCTCAGGAAGCCCTCTGCTCACTGGGGGGGTGGGGCCCACATCTGGCCCCTTGACTCAAAGAACACTGCTTTTTCCCAAGGAGGGCCCCGCTCCTGGCATTTGGCCAGAGAAATGAATGTCATGATGGTAGCTAAATAGAACCTCAGACCTTAGCCTGGGGAAGTAAAGCCCCCATGCCAACCTAGGATTGAAAGGGAGACCCTTTAGGAGCAAGGCAAGGAGAGCCCCTCTCAGACAGAGGAGGAAACCTCTATGTCTGTATGGATTAGGCAGGCCTGCCTCAATATTAGACTGCAAGAAGGACCGCAGAACCTCCAGCCCCCATACTGTCAACTTGAGGCAAACTGAGGTACTGGTGAGGAGTTGCTGCATCTCCTTAGCAGGAGTTTCCTCCTTTGCCTTTAGACAATCTCCCTGGTCCTTCTGTAGTCAGCCTGTTCCATGTTGTCACTTCTCTGAACCTGCCCTTAGAAGACTGAGAATATTAACTCCTAGTAATGAAAAAGACAGATCATCAACTTTTCCTGGCTCCAGCAAAGTACCTAGCATTTCTACATAAGACTAATACAACTCCTTCTGAGCTACCTCACCTATATATTCTCTGTACTTTGCCAAAGTACTCACTGTGATCTCAAACCACCTCCCTGAAATTCCATCCTCCCAATTCTACATCTCTTTCTTTGGAGGAATTATTCCTCTCCACATGTTAACATGGATATGGTCTTGATAATGCCTTTGGTTCACTGAAAAGAATTTTCCTGAGATGAGGCCATAGGCTCAGAGCTGGTATTATGGTATGGGGTAGAACAGATGGAATAGAGGGCAGATTTGTCTCCCTGACCCTAAATAGTAACACTCTAATTCTTCTTTCATCACTCTAAACCCTTGAACTTGGGCAGCAACAAACTGTACGCGCTGGATGGCCTGTCTCCCATTATACAGACGGTCCCCATAGTAAAGATCCTGAACCTCTGCCAAACTGAGGTGAGAAGAGGGAGCCAGATCAAAGTTGTGTTGAGAGTGGAGGTGGGTAGTGGTCCTCACAGTGATGACAGGAGGAAGGTGAGGGTACCTGTGGGGGAGGGTGGGGACTTGGGAAGTGGAGAGAAGAAAGGAGTTCATGAATTCTAAGAAAGTCCTCTACACATGTTCACTCCACTGATACCACCACTATAATAAAGCAATTAATTAATCCTTGTATTCCTCAGGCTGCCAAGAGGGAGAAAGGAGAAGAATGAAAGTGTTAAATGTTTGGCCATCTATTCTGCTTGCTGACACATTGCACTCATACTGACTACACAGGGGCCCATTTGGAAATCACTCATTGCTCTGTCTCCATCTTGCTCCTGGTAGGATGAAAGATGTATACCAAAACTGTTGTGTTCAGGACAATTGCCATACCTCCCTGGGTAAACATCCTCGGATTTGCTCTTCTTTGAAATGAACTAACTTGGTCATTGTAATCTGATTTGGGAACAATACATCAATGCTCCAAATGCCAGAACAAAGTCCTGGGAAAATATCATAACCAATGAAGCAAAATCACTGACTTTTATAATCTAAAAAGAAGTATTTCACAGCTCTAAAAACGTTGGAAACCTCACTATGGTTTTATTTCCTGGGATATGAGAGATTGGGAGTATCCACAGCCCAGGAGAAAGCAAGCACAGTTGGAAGGACTTCGGCTGAGGGACTAATCTATGATGTTAGTTTGGGCTCTGTGTTTTTCATGCTGGGTCACCTGGGAATATTCATTTAACATCTCTAAACCTTACCTCCCTTTAATACGCTAGGGGAATCATAAAATATGCCCTGAATGTTTGGTGCTGTGGTTCAAAGATCAAAGGTAAATTTTCTACTTGAAAGAAGAATTAGAAAAATGAAAAAGAGGTCTGAAGAAAATATACAGAATGTAACATGAAGAGACAGAATGATGGAAAGTACCAAAAGAGAGTGGGTGAGAGTTAAAGGGAATATGGTGAATAAATCTAATACATGTTTAATCAGAGTCCAAGAAAGAAAGAGTGGAGAATTATTTGAAGAGATTATGATTGAGAAATATCCAAAGTAACCAAAGACATCAAACTGTTATAACCATATTAATAAGAGAAAAATACATTAAGAAAAATATTACTGTAGAAGAGTACTTCAGGTGCCAAATTCAGAGCAAGACATGTTTGAAGAGTCCTTGGTTTTGGTAGAATGACTTTGATTCATTCTACCAAATAATATTCCTGAACTGAGGAGACTGCGGTTCATTTCCACAACTAGTCTTAGTGCTCCAGCTGTGTGTCAGACATGAGCCTCTGAGGTGGGAGAGCCGAGTTCAGGACATTGGTCCACCAGAGACCTCCTGGCCCCATGCAATATCAAATGGTGAAAGATCTCTCAGATATCTCCACCTCAATGCTAAGACGCAGCACTACTCAATGACCAGCAAGCTACAGTGATGGACAACCTATGTGAAACAACTAGCAAGACAGGAACATAAACCACCAATTAGCAGAGAGGCTGCTTAAAATCATAATAAGGTCACAGACACCCCATAACACACCACCAGACACAGTCCTGCTCACCAAAAAGACAAGATCCAGCCTCATGCACCAGAACACAGGCACCATTCTCCTCCACCAGGAAGCCTACACAACCCACTAAACCAACCTTACCCACTGGGGGCAGATACCAAAAAAATGGGAACTACAAACCAGCAGCCTGCAGAAAGGAGACCCCAAACACAAAGAGTTAAGCAAAATGATAAGACAGAGAAACACACAACAGATGAAGGAACAAGGTAAAACAAATGAAGAGGAAATAGGAAGCATACCTGAAAAAGAATTCAGAGTTATGATAGTAAAGATGATACAAAATCTTGAAAATAGAATGGAGAAAATACAAGAAACGTTTAACAAGGACCTAGAAGAACGAAAGAGCAAACAAACAATGATGAATAACACAATAAACAAAATTTTAAATTCTCTAGAAGGAATCAATAGCAAAATATCTGAGGCAGAAGAACGGACAAGTGAACAGGAAGATAAAATAGTGGAAATAACTACTGCAGAGCAGAATAAAGAAAAAGAATGAAAAGAATTGAGGACAGTCTCAGGGACCTTTGGGACAACATTAAATGCACCAACATTTGAATTATAGGGGTGCCAGAAGAAAAAGAGAAAAAGAAAGGGACTGAGAAAGTATTTGAACAGATTATGGTCAAAAACTTCCCTAATATGGGAAAGGAAACAGTTAATCAAGTCCAGGAAGCACAGAGAGTCCCATACAGAATAAATCCAAGGAGAAACACGCCAAGACACATATTAATCAAACTGTCAAAAATTAAATACAAAGAACAAATATTAAAAGCAGCAAGGGAAAAACAACAAGTAATAGATAAGTGAATAGCCGTAAGTTTAACAGCTGATCTTTCAACAGAAACTCTGAAAGACAGAAGGGACTGGCAGGACATATTTAAAGGGATGAAAGAAAAAACCTACAACCAAGATTATTCTAACCAGCAAGGATCTCATTCAGATTTGACAGAGAAATTAAAAGCTTTACAGACAAAGAAAAGCTAAGAGAATTCAGCACCACCAAACCAGCATTACAACAAATGCTAAAGGAACTTCTCTAGTCAGGAAACAAAAGAGAAGGAAAACACCTATAATAATAAACCCAAAACAATTAAGAAAATGGGAATAGGAACATACATATTGATAATTACCTTAAATGTAAATGGATTAAATGCTCCCACCAAAAGACACAGATTGGCTGAATGGATACAAAAACAAGACCCATATATATGCTGTCTACAAGAGATCCACTTCAGACCTAGAGAGAAGTACAGACTGAAAGTAAGGGGATGGAAAAAGTTATTCTGTGCAAATGGAAACCAAAAGAAAGCTGGAGTAGCAATTCTCATATCAGACAAAATAGACTTTAAAACAAACACTATTAAAAGAGACAAAGAAGGACACTAGATAATGATCAAGGGATCAATCCAAGAAGAAAATAAAACAATTGTAAATATTTATGAACCCAACATATGACCATCTCAATACATAAGGCAAATACTAACAGCCATAAAAGGGGAAATCGACAGTAACACAATCATAGTAGGGGACTTTAACACCCCGCTTTCATCAATGGACAGATCATCCAAAATGAAAATAAATAAGGAAACACAGGCTTTAAATGATACATTAAGAAAAGATGGACTTAACTGATATTTACAGGACATTCCATCCAAAAACAACAGAATACACATTCTTCTCAAGTGCTCATGGAACATTCTCCAGGAGAGCTCATATCTAGGGTCATAATCAAGCCATGGTAAATTTAAGAAAATTGAAATCAATGAAGTATCTTTTCCGACCACAACGCTATGAGACTACATATCAATTAGAGGAAAAAAATCTGTAAGAAATACAAACACGTGGAGGATAAAAAACACACTAACCAAGAGATCACTGAAGATACCAAAGAGGAAATCAATAAATACATAGAAACAAATGACAATGAAAACACAATGACCAAAACACTATGGGATGCAGCAAAAGCAGTTCTAAGAGGGAAGTTTATATCTTTACAAGCCTACCTTAAGAAACAAGAAATATCTCTAATAAACAACCTAACCTTACACCTAAAGCAATTACAGAAAGAAGAACAAAAAAGCCCCAAAGTTAGCAGAAGGAAAGAAACCATAAAGATCACATCAGAAAGAAATGAAAAATAAATGAAGGAAACGATAGCAAAGATCAATAAAACTAAAAGCTGGTTCTTTGAGAAGATAAACAAAATTGATAAACCATTAGCGAACTTATCAACAAAATAAGGGACAAGGCTCAAATCAATAGAATTAGAAATGAAAAAGGAGAAGTAACAACTGACACTGCAAAGGATATACAAAGGATACACTGAAATACAAAGGATCATCAGAGATTACTGCAAGCAAATATATGCCAATAAAATGGATGACCTGGAAAAATGGAAAAATTCTTAGAAATGCACAACCTTCTGAGACTAAACCAGGAAGAAATAGAAAATATGAACAGACCAATCACAAGCACTGAAATTGAAACTGTGGTTAAAAATCTTCCAACAAACAAAAGCCCAGGAACAGATGGCTTCACAGGCGAATTCTATCAAACATTTCAAGACAAGCTAACACCTGTACTTCTCAAACTCTTCCAAAATATAGCAGAGGGAGGAACACTCCCAACTCACTCACCACAATGACAACAAAAACAGACAAATATGTCACAAGGAAAAAAAACTACAGGCCACTATCACTGATGAACATAGATGCAAAAATCCTCAACAAAATACTAACAAACAGAATCCAACAGCACATTAAAAGGCTCATACATTATGATCAAGTGGGGTTTATCCCAGGAATGCAAGGATTCTTCCATATATGCAAATCAATCAACGTGATATACCAATTTAACAAATTGAAGGGGAAAAACCATATGATCATCTCAATAGATGCAGAGAAAGCTTTCGACAAAATTTAACACTGATTTATTAAAAAATGCCCTCCAGAAAGTAGGCATAGAGGGAACTTTATTCAACATAATAAAGGCCATATATGACAAATGCACAGCCAACATCATCCTCAATGGTGAAAAACTGAAAGCATTTCCACTAAGATCAGGAACAAGACAAGGTTGCCCACTCTCACCACTATTATTCAACATAGTTACGGAAGTTTTAGCCACAACAATCAGAGAAGAAAAAGAAATAAACAGAATCCAAATTGGAAAAGAAGTAGTAAAGATGTCACTGTTTGCAGATGACATGATACTATACATAAAGAATTCTAAAAATGCTACCAGAAAACTAGTAGAGCTAATCAATGAATTTGCTAAAGTATCAGGATACAAAATGGATGCTCAGAAATCTCTTGCATTCCTATACACTAATGATGAAAATCTGAAAGCTAAATTAAGTAAACACTCCCATTTACCATTGCAACAAAGAGAATAAAATATCTAGGAATAAACCTACCTAGGAGACAAAAGACCTGTATGCAGAACATTATAAGATACTGATGAAAGAAATTAAAGATGATACAAATAGATGGAGAGATATACCATGTCCTTGGATTGGAAGAATCAAAGTTGTGAAAATGACTCTATTACCCAAAGCAATCTACAGATTCAAAGCAATCCCTATAAAACTACCACTGGCATTTTCCACAGAACTAGAACAAAAAATTTCACAATTTGTATGGAAACACAAAAGACCCCAATTAGCCAAAGCAATCGTGAGAACGAAAGAAGGAACTGGAGGAATCAGGCTCCCTGACTTCAGACTATACTACAAAGCTACAGTAAACAAGACACTCTGTTACTGGCATAAAACAGAAATATATATCAATGGAACAGGATAGAAAGCCCAGAGATAAACCCATGCACATATGGTTACTGTATCTTTGATAAAGGAGGCAAGAATATACAGTGGAGAAAAGCCAGCCTCTTCAATAAGTGGTGCTGGGAAAACTGGACAGGTACATGTAAAAGTATGAGATTAAAACACTCTCTAACACCACACACAAAAATAAGCTCAAAATGGATTAAAGACCTAAATGTAAGGCCAGAAACTATCAAACTCTTAGAGGAAAACATAGGCAGAACACTCTATGACATAAATCACAGCAAGATCCGTTTTGACCCACCTCCTAGAGTAATGGAAATAAAAACAAAAATAAACAAATGGGACCTAATGAAACTTCAAAGCTTTTGCACAGCAAAGGAAACCATAAACAAGACGAAAAGAGAACCCTCAGAACGGGAGAAAATATTTGCAAATGAAGCAACCGACAAAGGATTAATCTCCAAAGTATACAAGCAGCTCATGCAGCTCAATATCAAAAAAACAAACAACCCAGTGCAAAAATGGGCAGAAAACCTAAATAGTCATTTCTCCAAAGAAGATATACAGATTGCCAACAAAGACATGAAAGGATGCTCAATATCATTAATCATTAGAGAAATGCAAATCAAAACTACAATGAGATATCATCTCACACCGGTCAGAAGGGCCATCATCAAAAAATCTACAAACAATAAGTGCTGGAGAGGGTGTGGAGAGAAGGGAACACTCTTGCACTGCTGGTGGGAATGTGAATTGATACAGCCACTGTGGAGAACAGTATGGAGGTTCCTTAAATAAATAAAAATAGAAATACCATAAGACGCTTCAATCCCACTACCTGGCATATACCCTGAGAAAACCATAATTCAAAAAGAGTCATGTACCAAAATATTCATTGCAGCTCTATTTACAATAGCCAGGACATGGAAGCAACCTAAGTGTCCATCAACAGATGAATGGATAAAGAAGATGTGGCACATATATACAATGGAATATTACTCAGCCATAAAAGAAACGAAATTGAGTTATTTGTAGTGAGGTGGATGGACCTAGAGTCTGTCATACAAAGTGAAGTAAGTCAGAAAGAGAAAGATAAATACCGTATGGTAACACATATATATGGAATCTAAGAAAAAAATGTCATGAAGAACCTAGGGGTAAGACAGGAATAAAGACACATACCTACTAGAGAATGGACTTGAGGATATGGGGAGGAGGAAGGGTAAGCTGTAACAAAGTGAGAGAGTGGCATGGACATATATACACTACCAAACGTAAAATAGATAGCTAGTGGGAAGCAGCCACATAGCACAGGGAGATCAGCTCAGTGGTTTGTGACCACCTAGAGAGGTGGGATAGGTAGAGTGAGAGGGAGGGAGACACAAGAGGGAAGAGATAAGGGAAGATATGTATATGTAAAACTGATTCACTTTGTTATAAAGCAGAAACTACCACACCATTGTAAAGCAATTATACTCCAATAAAGATGTTTAAAAAAAAAGAAAAAGGGGAGGAACCGAAAACAACACTTTGCCTAAATAACTAGAAAATGTTAATACCTTTTACAGAAAACAAAAGAGATAAACACAAAAACAAGAAAAAGTTGTGTTTGGGGCGGGCAAACAAACAAGCCAAAACAAAGAATTCAGACGGAAAGCTCTCACGGTCAGGAAGAAAAAAAAACAGAAGAAGATGTGGCACATATATACAGTGGAATATTACTCAGCCATAAAAAGGAATGAAACTGTGTTATTTGTAGTGAGGTGGATGACCTAGAGACCATCATACAGAGTGAAGTAAGTCAGAAAGAGAAAAGCAAATACCGTATGCTCACATATGTATATGGAATCTAAAAAAAAAAGAAAAAGAAAAAGGTCAGAAGAACCTAGGAGCATTACAGGAATAAAGATATAGACCTACTAGAGAATGGACTTGAGGATACGGGGAGGGGGAAGGGTAAGCTGGGACAAAGTGAGAGAGTGGCATGTACATATATACATTACCAAAGGTAAAATAGGTAGCTAGTGGGAAGCAGCCGCATAGCACAGGGAGAACAGCTCAGTGCTTTGTGACCACCTAGAGGGGTGGGATAGCGAGGGTGGGAGGGAGGGAGATGCAAGCGGGAAGAGATATGGGGACATATGTATATGTACAACTGATTCACTTTGTTATGAAGCAGAAACTGACACACCATTGTAAAGCAATTATACTCCAATAAAGATGTTTTTAAAAAAAGACATATTAATCAAACTATCAAAAATTAAATACCAAGAAAATATATTAAAAGCAGCAAGGGAAAAGCAACAAATATCACACAAGGAAATCCCAATAAGGATAACAGCTGACTTTTCTGCAGAAACTCTGCAAGCCAGAAGGGAGTTGCAGGACATATTTAAAGTGATGAAAGAGAAAAAACTACAACCAAGATTACTCTACCCAGCAAGGATCTCATTCAGATTTGATGGAGAAATTAAAACCTTTACAGACTAGCTAAAGCTGTAAGAATTCAGCACCACCAGACCAGCTTTACAAGTGTTAAAGGAACTTCTCTAGGCAGGAAACACAGAGAAGGAAAAGATCTACAATAACAAACCCGAAACAATTAAGAAAATGGTAATAGGTACATACATATAGAAAATTACCTTAAATGTAAATGGATTAAGTGCTCTCACCAAAAGACATAGACTGCCTGACTGGTTACAAAAACAAGACCAATATATATGCTGTCAACAAGAGTCCACTTCAGACCTAGGGACACATACAGACTGAAAGTGCGGGGATGGAGAAAGTTATTCCATGCAAATAGAAATCAAAAGAAAGCTAGAGTAGCAATACTCATCTCAGGAAGAAAAGATAGTTTAGTTTGATAGGGATTGCATTGAATCTGTAGATTGCTTTGGGTAGTATAGTCATTTTCACTATGTTGATTCCTCCAATCCAAGAACATGGTATATCTCTCCAACTGTTTCTATCATCTTTAATTTCTTTCATCAGTGTCTTATAGCTTTCTGCATACAGGTCTTTTGCCTCCTTAGGTAGGTTTATTCCTAGGTATTTTATTCTTTTTGTTGCAATGGTAAATGGGAGTGTTTCCATAATTTTTTCTTTCATTTCTTTTTCATATTTTTCATCACTAGTGTATAGGAATACAAGAGGTTTCTGTGCATTAATTTTGTATCCTGCTACTTTACCAAATTCATTGAATAGCTCTAGTAGTTTTCTGGTAGCATCTTTAGGATTCTCCATTGATAGTATCATATCATCTGCAAACAGTGAGAGTTTTACTTCTTTTTTTCCAATTTGGATTCCCTTTCCTTTCCTTCCCTTCTCTGACTGCTGTGGCTGTAACTTCTAAAACTATGTTGAATAATAGTGGTGCGAGTGGGCAACCTTACCTTGTTCCTGATCTTAGGGAAAATGGTTTCAGTTTTTCCCCATTGAGAACGTTGTTCGCTATGGGTTTGTCATATATGGCCTTTATTGTGTTGAGGTAGATTCCCTCTATGCCTACTTTCTGGAGAGTTTTTATCATAAATGTGTGTTGAATTTTGTCAAAAGCTTTTTTGGCATCTATTGAAATGATCATATGGTTTTTATTCTTCAGTTTGTTAATATGGTGTATTACATTGGTTAATTTGCATATATTGAAGAATCCTTGCATTCCTGGGATAAATCCCACTTGATCGTGCTTTATGATCCCTTTAATGTGCTGCTGGGTTTTGTTTGCTAGTATTTTCTTGAGGATTTTTGCGTGTATGTTCATCACTGATATTGGCCTGTAGCTTTCTTTTTTGTGACATCTTTGTCTGGTTTTGGTATCAGGGTGATGGTGACCATGTAGAATGAGTTTGGGAGTGTTCTTCCCTCTGCTATGTTTTGGAAGAGTTTGAGAAGGAGAGGTGTTAGCTCTTCTCTAAGTGTTTGAGAGAATTCGCCTGTGAAGCCATCTGGTCCTGGGCTTTTGTTTGTTGGAAGATATTTAATCACAGTTTGAAATTAAATGTTTGTGATTGGTCTGTTTATATATTCTATTTCTCCCTGGTTCAGTCTCGGAAGGTTGTGCTTTTCTAAGAATGTGTCCATTTTTTCCAGGTTGTGCATTTTATTGGCATATAGCTTCTTGTAGTAACCTCTAATTATCCTTTGTATTTCTGCAGTGTCAGTTGTTACTTCTCCTTTTGCATTTCTAATTCTGTTGATTTGAGTCTTCTCCCTTTTTCTCTTGATGAATCTGGCTAATGGTTTATCAATTTTGTTTATCTTCTCAAAGAACCAGCTTTTAGTTTTATTGATCTTTGCTATCATTTCCTTCATTTCTTTTTCATTTATTTCTGATCTGATCTTTATGGTTTCTTTCCTTCTGCTAACTTTGGGGTTTTTTTCTTATTCTTTCTCTAATTGCTTATGTGTAAGGTTAGGTTGTTTATTTGAGATGTTTCTTGTTTCTTGAGGTAGGCCTGGCGTGCTCTCTTTCTCCCACACTCCACATCCAACTGGTCAGGAGATTCTCTCGGCCCCTCTCTCAAAGTATGTCCAGAAGCCAGCCACTTCTCACCACCTTCATTACCACCACCCTGGCCAAGATACCAACAACTACCTCCTGGACTGTACTGCTGTCCAGCTGGCCCCTCTGCTTTCATCCTGGCTCCCTTACCTGTCTCTTTTCAACCCAGCAGCAGAGCGCAAGTCAAATCATTTCACTCCTCTGCTCAACACCACATAACAGTGGTTTGAAGCCCACCAACATGTTCAAAACCCAGGAGTTCATAATGACACTCATCAACAATAACAACAACAAAGAGGAATCTTATTGGTGACCTTTGGAGAATGCTGGGCAACCAACACGTTTTCAGGAAAATCCAGCAATGAAAGGGAAAAATTCACATTTTAAAGGGAGCAGTAAGAGCATGTGGTCTACGTACGGTGTATAGGAAGAGTCAGAGTCATTTGCAAGAACCCACTTTCCTTCCGAAATAACGTTGCCGAGGGGAAAGCATAAAAGGGAGCTATATAACAGCTACCGTAGTCCCCCGGCTGACCAACTACGTCGGGTGCCTGAACAGGGCTAAAGACCTCCCTCAACAAGGTGATTCAGACACAAGCAATCTCAGACATCGACTTGTCAAGTATTTGATAGAATAATCCAGTGAAGCTCTGTCACTTACTGCGTATGTGATTTTAGGCGAGTATTTTACCTCTCTGAGCCTCAATTCCATCGTGCGGTAGTGCTGTTTGCCATGTGTTTCCATTTGTCCCTGTTCCGGCGACCTGGAAGAGCTGTACTTCTTGACCTCCTTTGCTTCGACAGGGCTGTGTATGTGACTGGTTCTGGCTAATGGGTTGTGAGTGACATGTGCTATTTCTGGGCCAGAACATATGCTTGTTGGATTGAGACCTTGCAGGGTCCTCTTCCCCTCAGGCACAGAGACTGACAACTTTCTAGATGATGGCTGCTCTGTCAGTTTGGGTCTCCAAGTCATTCCAGTAAGAATGGCTCAGACCCCCAAAGTCCACCATCCTGTGAGGGGCATGCACCTGCCATGGACATGTAGTCAACGTGAGGAATAAGCCCCTGAGATACGGGGACTGTCTATTACCACAGCATAATCTAGCCTATCTTGACTCTTGTATCTTATCTGTGAATTAAAATAACATCCTCTCAGGATTTTTCTGAGGATTAAATGAGAAAAGTGGTATGACAAGGTTGCCACAGTGCTTGACATAAAACAGGAACTCAAAAAATGGCAGCTATAATGATTAAATAATAATAACAAACTAGTTTTGAAAAAGTGTGGAAAATTGGTATAAAATGAGAGCTATTTCATCCACTCATCCTTACGGGTAAGTTGTATCATCTATTCAAGAGTGGGGCATTTTATTTTATTTTTAAGACTTCCTAATGACAAGCACATATGCACTTATTGCTTGCCATTATGATATCAGAAACATAAATTGAGGTTATATATAAAGAATGAAAAAGTGGAAAGTTTAAGCAAAAGAGAGAATGACTAATGACATAAGATAAAATGAGTTAGCAATAAGTGGTTTCTTAATGAGCAGAACAGATTATAATTATTAGTAAGCATACGTTCTTCTTAGTAAACAAAGGTACAAGGTATTAATGCGGCAGAAGAGATTTACTTTGAACAGGCTTTCCCAAAATGTTTCCTGAGGAACACTAGTACTTTCCACAGTGGTCTGTGGAAAAATGTTCCATTTCCATATAGCTTGAAGAAACTACCTGTTACAGACTGAATGTTTATGTACCAACCTAGTCTCCAAGGTGACAGTATTTGCAGGTAAAGTCTTTGGTAGGTGATTAGAACACGAGGGAGATGCCGTCATGAATGGGATTAGTGCCTTTATAAAAGAGGACCCAGAGAGCTCCCTTGCCCTTTCTGCCATGTGAGGATACAGCATGAAGACAGCCCTTTATGAACCAGGAAGCAGGCTCTCACCAGACACTGAACCTAATGGTGCCTTGATTTTGGACTTCACAGACTCCAGAACCGTGAAAAATAAATTCTTGTAATTTGTAAGCCACCCGGTCCACGGTGTTCTACTACAGCAGCCTGAACAAGCTAAGACACTACCCTATTCTTTGAGATTCAAGTGGCATATTATCTTAAAAATATGACAATATAGAAATCCTTTTTACCTTCATTTTTGTATGTCCCATATTTCCTCAATGGATAAAATCATTTTTGTTTCTGCTGTCTCTCAGACATAGTGTCCTGTAGAACAAACCTGAAAGTGCTGAAATGAGAGGAAAGAAATGGCTATTATATAAGAAAAAATATATATATCACCCCTTTAACCATCTCTCAAGCAATATTTAAATCCCTCACAAATGTAAACACCATCTTTTACTTGCTGCATTTTACTCATTAAGTACCATCTACGTGATTTTTATGAAATGTATCATCTATAATTTTACTTAACATGGTTTTCTTAAATAAATTCACTGTTGTTTCCCACATGAAGGAAAGGGGAGAGCTTTCAAGGAATGTAACAAGGAATGGTTAGAAAATCAGGAGGAAAATCAGAAGCCAATAGTGTCTGGCTGGACTAATTTAAGCCGTTTAGAGAGTCCAAGCGGAAAAAGATTATGGCATCCCACCCCACACACACTTTGAAAAGCTACTGATCGGCAAAGCAAATACAGAAAACAAATTCTGAACCTTAATGTGCTGGCTACTTTCACACTTTTACTGAAAAAATATCAAATTAAACAAAGTCTCTCTCCTTGCCTCTCTCTACAGAACAAATTAAGAGACAGAAATTCAGATCAGATTTGAAATCATCGATACGTACTGGCATCTAGGATTCCTCTGGAGTTCCTAATAACAAACGTGGTCTGAGGAGCATAGAGGACGCCATCACATGGCAGGCAGTGAATACGAATATGGAAGAGAGATAAGCAAGAGTAGGGCTTTAATGTGGGGGTTGGGAACGAAGGGCGAAGGAAGGGGTCCACCCAGGTTCCCGAGCCTAGCTGCCGAGAGCAGCCCATGAACGCCTGCCGCCCGCTGTCCCGCCAATTCTGAGTAAACCTCTAGTACCGGCGGGTGCCCCTCCTACCCGACTTCAGCCTACCGTCTACCGCCTACCGTGGCAGAATATGAAAGCCGGTGGAAAGGATGGCATCGGAGCCAGAGCCTCATCAAAGTTCCCCCTCAGCCAGGACAAGTACCTTAATTCTAAAGGTCTTCTTCACCTCTCGGTCTGACTCCTCAGAAGGCTAAGCCGAGGTACCGACCATTCGGCAGACTCTCCACACGCTGAAAGGGCGCCCCCCTCGGTCGCGACCTTATGGTGTCACGTGACTGCGCGACCTACGTAACGTAACGTAACGCAACGGGCCGCTGTGGGGCCCTACCTGACTTCCAGGGGCTTGGCTGGCGGAGGCCACAGAGTAGAAGGATCCAGGTGACCTCAGGGTTCAGGAGCCCTCTATCGTGAACTGTGACCGAGAGAAGTGAGCCTCAGGAGACCACAGCATGTCCCATGACCGTAGAATATACACAACCAACAGCCGAAGGGTAGGTGCGGTGTTCACATGACGGCAGGCGCTTTGCCTGCCATGTGATGGTAGCGGCCACATCCATGTTGACTCAGGGATCTGAAGATTTTGGTAGCCAGCAATCTTCACGAGATAGAGATGGCTGAGCCTGATGTGTGACCAAGGGGGATGTGTGACTGACCATAGCATCCATACGACTCTCAGAAGCAGGTCACCTTTGTGACTTGGAGGGCTGAGGCTTCCACATGCCACTAGCTAGTGAGGGCCACATGACAGGATGAACCCACATGATGGGCAGGGTTTAGGAGTCTGCCATGCTCTAGTGACTTGAAAAGCTGGATCTACCACATGATCATAGTGGCAATAGGTCCAGAGAGACTACACGAGCTCAGGGTTTAAGGGCTCATGGTGCTGACATGGCCAGTAGGTCTGGGCCTGCCACATAACTGTCAGGGCCTGCCACTTGATGGCCGCATCCGCGTGACCATAGCCTTAGGAGCCCACGGTGCTCAAAAGCTGGGTCAGCCTCCTGAGTGTAGGATAGTGACAGCAGGGCTCTCCCGGCTGCATGTTTCAGGAGGGTGTTCTCTTCACGAGACCTGGAGACCTGAGATTGCCCACATTCCTGGGCTTCCCGTTGATGGTGGTGCCTCCAGATGATCTTCCTCAGAACACAGGCTGGCTTCACCTGCCCCAACCTCCTTTTAATGTGCTAATGTGCTGCTTTCGTGTGCTAATTCTGTTTCCCTATAACACGTGAAATTTAACACATAAATTAACACATAGCAATGGACTAGGTCCTCCCTAAATCCATAACCATTGCCATATTTTAGGGACCACTTCAAAAACCTAAGCGGTTGGTACAGGTAAGCTTTGTTGCCGTAATTTCATGCAAGTCTAAGAGAAATTAAAGCAAACTCAATAAGTGAATTTTAGCTGTTAATTTGAAAACAAATGTATATAATGATTACTATGTGTCAGGCACTTTAAAACGTCAACTCCTTTAATGCTGGCAATTCTATAAACAAGGTACTATGATTATTATTCCAGTTTTCAAAGATGAGAAAGTGGAAGCACAGATGTGTTAAGTCACTTGCCTAAGAGGTAACTGAACCTATAGGTGCCAAACCAGGGTTTACTCCCAGGCACCCTGGCTCCAGACTTTGTGTTTTGATCACCCACAAGAGTCTCCAAAGAAAATTAAGAATAATTCAGCCTTCCTTATTCAGACTAACTGGAAAGGCATCCGCAGTTACTGAAAAGTTGAGATCATAGAGGACCTCTTTAAAGTGCCATTTAAATAATTTCCAGTACTATCAGTAATTAGAACTAATCCAAGCTGAAGCCAGGTAAGGCCCTCGGATTCATTTTAATGTATAAATATAAACTTATCCTTAATAAGTGAAGTATTTCTGTATATAAAAGTTGGTATAAAATGCTAGACGTTAGTTGAAAACGTTTCCTTCTTTTATTTTTAAACACTCTAAAGAGAAATATTGCAGACTTTATAGCTCTTTTTCTCTAAAGAGAAATATTGCAGACTTTATGGCTCTTTACGGAATTCCAAAAGTTAAAAGTGAGCAGAATCTGAATTAGATATTACTGCATTTATATTTTGTTTGCATCTACCTAGAAAGGACAGAGAAAGGGAAAGGAGAATATACAATATAGTTTTGGTGTTTTTTTTCTTATTGCAGCATTACAAACACCTCTTTTGCTGATTTGTACAGAAAACGGAAGATCTGTCTGTATATCCAAAAGAGATTTGATGTGATCTTGCCTGTTTGCTGGCTTAGGCAAACGTAATGCTATATAAGCAGTGGGATTATTTTGCCAGCACCCTGCAACGTGGCATGGCTACATAAATAACCTGAAGAAAATACAACAGACCAAATTTTGCACCATGGTTAAATTTGAATATACTAGTAAGGATAACAGACTGTGTTTGTAGTTCTAAGCCTGTTGAAGGAAGTAGTGCTTTTTTGGAGTGACTCTGTTTGGGCACATTGCTGTTACTTAGATAATTTTGGAAAATTATTTATGGGACACATGTAAATGAAGGGTATGAAAACAGAGCCACGTGTTTACAATAGAGCCTATTATGAAACCTCAAGATGGATTTAGGAAGCATCTGTATACAATCACTGGATGGAATCCAACAGCAAGACCTGATGTCTGTCCCAACTGTAGCTTCTGTAATGGACAAATCCACTAATGATGATTGAGGTCAACTTCTTTCACCAAAAGGCAAACCCTGGAGTTCTAATTATAATTTTACTTGGAAAGGGTCAGATATTCTCCTGTCAGAACTAAAGGTCGTATCATTTATTCTTTCCCTGTGATGATTACCAGGAGTTATTTTAGGATTTAAAAATATATTTAGTTACACCAGTGGGTGCCCGTCAGCTCTTTGTAACATACATTGGGGAAGGGACGCTAAGGCTATGGGTAAACACCTGTATGAACACAGCTTATATGAGCTAGGCAGTTTAGGCACTGCATGTATCAGGTGCTGTGTTTGTTTAGGTGAGGCAGGCTGTTAAGCTATTCTTCTTGAATGTTGTTTGGCAAGGTTTACTTGGAACAACTTTTACTTCTTTTATATTTCTGTTTTGGGTTGGACGTTTAGGAGGTCAGTCCTAGTGGCTTTGTTTAACACAGAGAAATGGGAAAGGAGAATAACAGACATTTGTGATGCTGCTAAATTAAACACAAATACTCAAATGCTTTTGGTACAAACACAAATATGTACAACTCAAGTAGAGATCCTATGTGAATTTACTTTCAGAAAGTAAAATTGACTTAATCTGGTAACATTATCCAAGAGAACTTATGAGATATTGCTGTGCCTTTATAGAAATGGTAATTGAAACATGTTTTTCTTTGTTCCTTTAAGAAGCTCGTTAATTAACTAGAAGTGACTTTACTGTCAGTGTCAAGCAATGGGAAAGAAGAGAAACAATTGTAGATAGTGCTCCCTGTCAGAGTACTCAGTGTGCTCCCTTCCCCCAGCACAGTGTAAATTTTAACAGCTCTAGGTGATGAGCCCATTCTTTGGGACTAGCAAAGCCTAGATACAGAAAATTACATACACCGTGAAAACTTCTTTTGAGGCCAAAGGATGGAAAGGGGCGAGAAGGCAGGGATTCCTTACAGGGTTTTTGCTCATAAACTATGTCATTTGTGATGGTATGATCCGTCTGGTACAGTTTGAAAATCGATTCCGCGTGAAGGCCACTTAAAAATTAAATAAGTGTGTTTCAAGGCTTTAAAAATTATTAGACAGGGAGAATTGAAGTGGTCCTAGCTTGGCTCTTGTTATCCACTCATTGTAACTATTTTTTTTGCCACACCCTCCTCTAACTATAGTCTTCGAAAGTATTGTGAGATGGGTTTTTACGTAAACAGCCACAGTTTTCTTGTTACGATATCACACTGGCATCTACTGCTGGTGGATATGTTCCCATATGATGTAAATGAGTGACCTTTGCCAGTTTTCTTTAGAATAAAAGCAGGCTTTGAGGACTAAGTTCTATCAATGAACTTTGCATTTCCATAACATCACCAGATGATTTTTAATTATCTACTTCATGTAGCCTGTTTGGGGCCAGCGATAATCTAAAATGTACATGATGCTCTACCTTTTTTTTCCCACAAAATCTGGAAAAACATAGCATATCCTGTGCTCTCTAAAATCTGACAGGCACTTGCAATAGTTGACTATCACTGGATTCTGAAATTCTAATTTAGTCTAGTGTATCTGTTTTTATATGGGACACTTTGATGCAATTCAAAGTCTCCCAAATGGGGAGGGGTATCAAGATGGTGGAGTAGGAGTATGTAGAGCTCACCTCTCCCCACAAACACAATAAAAATACCCCTACATATGAGGCAATTCTCACAGAAAGCCAACTGGAAAGTGGCAGAAGATCTCCTACACCACCAAATCTGCAAGGAATATCTCTACCTATCCAGGAAGGACAGAAAAAAATTTTAAAGGCATGAGGACGGTCCTGGCACCCCTGGGAGAGATCTGTAAAGGAGGAAAGTTACACATAGACAGACACTTGCCCAGGGGATCCCCCTTGCCTGATAGAAAAGCCCTGGGATAGTTGGAGGGGCTGCAAAAGCCTAAATTCTACTCACAAGGAGTGCATGCATGCTGGCTTGCTAACAATCAGGGCAGAGAGAGACTGGCACTGGTGGCTGTTGCCTTGCTGCACTTCCCAATCCAAAGCACACACAAGGTGGTGGGGCCTCAGATGCACACAGCAGCTGAGCATTGAATCTTAGGTAGACAGGTCCAGGGAGAGGACTTGATCTAGATGTGTGGAGACAGCCCGGCGGGCCTGGGGTACGGTCTGGGCCAAACCAAGGAGCCCATGGTGAGCCCGCACATAGTGGGGGCAGGTCCTGCCACAGTGCCCACTGTCAGTGTGCACACAGTGGGGGCAGGTCTGGCCATGGTGGACTTTGCCAGCACATGCACCAGATGGCGCCACGGAAAGGCACAGCAGCTGGGCACTGCACCTCGGTTGGACGGGCTCTTTGCAGGAGTATGCAGCCGTTCATTTGACGGTGGGAGTACACTTGCTCCGCTCACACTACACCATAGCTTGGAGCCAGATCTGGAGCTGACAGGTCCTGGGAGAGGTCTGCCACAGAGGCAGCCCAGGTTCCAGGCAGCGGCACAACCACCTCAATTCCTGCAGCCACAGGGCCCCGGCCGCCAGCACCAGCCTACTCCACACCACAGCCCAGCACTAGGTCTGGGATGAAAACACAACAGAGAAAGGGATGCAACCTTGGGCTGCTTCTGGGCAGGACCATAGATGCCTGCACGGGAGGCACATAGGTTTGTGGTGACCACACGGACCTCATTAGCTTCAGTGGTCACCTCCTTTGCATCAGGGCATGTGCTCAGGGGCAATGGAACCTGACTGAACCTGACCCTCAGGGCTTCTACTCCAACAGCTGGGAAGCAGACCCCAGCCCCAACAGGGCTGTGACACCCATCGAGCAAAGAGGAGGCCCCAGCCAACAACCAGTGCAGGCTCTGGTCAACACAACTTCAAACACACCCCCTATCAAGGGAACAAGGGCCAGCACACTTTAAGGAAATACGTGGCAAGCACCCACACCAAAACCAGCCCTTGCACCAAAAATATTGGACTCATACCGTCTACACAGGGATCCTCCAACCTCAAAACACCCCTTCAAGAACACAGTAGATTCATGCTTCTCCTAAATTCAGAGACAAAGAAAGTTAAGTAGAATGAAAAACAGAAGAACTATTCCCAGTGAAAAGAACAAGAGAAATCCCCTGAAGGAACAAATAATGAAAGAGACCTCACCAGTCTACTAGTCCCCAGATTCAGAAAGGAGGTAAGAAAAAGGCTAAAGAAATTAAGAAAGATTATTGATAGACATGCAGATCCCTGCAACAAGGAACTAGAAACTATAAAGAGAAATCAATCAAAACTAGACAACTCAATTGCCGAGATAAAAAACAAACTAAAAGCAATAAATAGCAGACAAACTAAAGCAGAAGAATAAATAAGTGATCTGGAAGATAGAATAATGGAAATCACCAAATCAGAACAGCAGACAGAAAGACAAATTTTTAAAAATAAAGAAAACATATGAGTTCTATAGGATAATATAAAGCATGCATAATATGCATAATCATATGCATAATGTGCACAGTCATATGCATAATAGGGGTACCAGAAGAAGAGGAGAGAGAAAAGGGGATAGAAAATGTATTTGAAGAAATTATGGCTGAAAACTTCCCAAACCTAAAGAAGAAAACCGATATCCAGGTACAGGAAGCACAGAGGGTCCCACATAAGAAGAACCCAAATAGAGTGACACCAAGACGTAGCATAATTAAAATGGCCAAAGTGAAAGATATAGAGAACTACAAAGTCAACTGGGAAACAAGGTTTAAAATGGCAGTAAGTACATACTTATCAATAATTACTTTAAATATCAGTGGACTAAATGCTCCCATCAAAAGACAGAGTGGCTGAATGGATAAAAAAAAAAACAAAACAAGAATGTACAATATGCTGCCTATTAGAGACTCACTTCAGGGCACAAGACACAGACAGATTGAAAGTGAGGAGATGGAAAGCTATTTCATGCAAATGGAAACAACAAGAAAGCGGGCTTAGCAATACAGATATCAGACAAAATAGACTTAAAACAAAGTCCATAAAGACAAAGTAGGACATTATATAATGATAAAGGGATCAATAAAGAAGAGGATATTACACTAGTTGGCATATATACAGCCAATATAGGAGCACCTAAATATATAAAACAAATAGTTGCAAACATAAAGGGAGAAATTAACAGGAATACTATGATACTAGGAGACTTTAACACCTCACTGATATCAATGGACACAACTTCCAGACAGAAAATCAACACAGCAACAGAGGCCCTAAATGACTCAGTAGACCACTTGGACTTAATATATATCTACAGGACACTACATCGCCCCCATAAACAGAATACACATTCTTTTCAAGCGTTCAAGGAACGATCTCTAGGAGAGGCCACATACTAGGTCAAAAAACAAACCTCAACACAATTAAGAGGATAGAAATGACTTCAAGCATCTTTTATAACCACAGTGTTATGAAACTAGAAATCAACCACAGAAAGAAAAATGGGAAAAAACGAATACATGGAGATTGCACAACATGCTACCAAAAAACCAGTGGGTCAATGATGAAATCAAAGAAGAAATCAGGAAATACCTCAAAACAAATGACAATGAAAACACAACCGTCCAAAATCTATGTGATGCAGCAAAAGCAGTTCTCATAGGGAAGTACATAGCGATTCAGGCCTTCCTCAAGGAACAAGAAAAATCTCAAATAAACAGAAAGAGAAAAAGAATTAGAAAAGGAAGAATCAAAAAAATCCCAAAGTCACTTCTTTGGGAAAGATCAGAGGGAAAGAAATAAAATAGAGATAAAAATAGAAAAGATCAATAAAACCAAGGGCTAGATTTTTGAAAAGACAAAGAATATCGACAAACTTCTAGCCAGGCTCATCAAGAAAATAAAAGAAAGGGCCCAAATAAACAAACTAAGAAATGAAACAGAAGCAACAACCAATACCACAAAAAACAAAAAAAAAGCCACGAAAACCAAAACATATAAGAGAATACTATGAACAGTGATATGCCAACAAATTAGACAACCAAGAAGAAATGGACAAGTGTCTAGAAATATACAGCCTGCCAAATTTGAGTCAAGAAGAAACAGATAATTTGAACAGACCAATCACTAGAAGTGAAATAGAATCTGTTATTAAAACAAAACAAAAAAACCTCACTGCAAACAAAAGTCCAGTACCAGACAGCTTCACCAGTAAATTCTACCAAACATACATAGAAATTATACCTATACTTCTCAAACTCTTCCAAAAGATTGAAGAGGAGGGAACAGTCCCAAATTCATTCTATGAAGGCACCATCACCCTGATACCAAAAGCAGACAAAGATACTACCAAAAAAGATAATTACAGGCCAATATCTGTGAAGAATATAGATGCAAAAATCCTCAACCACATATTAGCAAACCGAATCCAACGCTACATTAAAAAGGATCACACTCTGTGATCCAGTTGGATTCATTCCAATTGCTCTGATATCTTTAATTTTTGCCATTTTAACTACAGTGTGTCTTGGTGTGGTCTCCTTTGCCTTGACCCTGTTTGGGACTCTCTGTGCTTACTAAACCTGGATATCTCTTTCCTTTCCCAGGTTAGGGATGTTTTCAGCTATCATGTCTTCAAATATGTTCTCTGCTCCTTTCTCTTTCTCTTTCTCTTCTCCTTCTCAGACCCCTATAATGCAAATGTTAGTACACTTGCTGTTGTCCCAGAGGTCTCTTAAACTGTCCTATTTCTTTTTCTCTTTTTTCTTTTTTCTATTCTGTTTCAGTTATTTCCACTACTCAGTCTTCCAGCTTGCTCATCCATTCCTCTGCATCATTTCATTTACTGTTGATTCCGTTTAGTGTATTTTTCATTTCAGTTATTGTATTCTTTTCTGTGTGGTTCTTCTTCATATTTTCTAAATCTTTGTTAAAAACTTCTCACTCTGTTCATCCAAGCTTCTCCTGAGTTCTTTGAACATCTTTATGGTCATTACCCTGAACTCTTTATCAGGTCGATTGCCTATCTCCACCTCACTTTGTTCTTCTTCTGGGGTTTTATCGTGTTCCTTTGTTTGGAATAGATTCCTCTGTTGCCTCATTTTGTCCAATTTGCTGTTTTATTTCTCTGTGTCTGGTAGGTTGGCTCCATTTCCCAACCGTAGAGAAGTGGCTTTTTGTAGGAGACGTGCTGTGTGTCCCAGCCAAGCTCTCCTCTCTGGTCACCAGAGCTATATGCTCTAAGGGTGCCCCCTGTTAGGGCTGCATGTGTCCTTCTGCTGTGACCGGCACACTACTGTGGGTGGTGTGGTAGGTGTGGCTGGCCCCTGGTCCAGTGGGTTGCCAGGCCCTGCCTTGTGCAGAGGCTGGTGGCCACTGGCGAGTGAGGCTGGGTCATGAGGCTGCTGGCTGCAGTGCCCCAGGAAGTCCCGGGATTAGCGCTGGCCCACTGGTGGGTGGTGCTAGGCTCTGCAGTGGGTGGTGGTGGGGCTAGAGGTCCTGTATCTAGTGTCAGCCTGCTGGTGGGCAGGGCCAGTTCCACATGGCTGGCTGCCAGGTTTGGGGGTATCCAAAAGCTGGTGTTGGCCCACTGTTGAGTGGGGCTGGTTCCCAGGACAGCTGGCTGAGGGGTGTCTTGGAACTGGTGTTGGCCTGCTGGTGGGTGGGGCTGTGGCCCAGGGAGTCCTGGAGCTAGTGCTGGCTCGCTGGTGGGTAGAGCCATGTTCCTGGGTCTCTGACTGCAGGGCCTTGGATTCCTGAAGCTAGTGCCGGTTTGCTGGTGTGTGGGGCCAGTTCCTGACATGGCTGGGTATGGTGTGTCCCAAAGCTGGCGTCATCCCACTGGTGAGTGGGGCCAGATCCAGGAGCAGCTGGTTGAGGGGCCCAATGTGTCCCAGAGCTGGTGCCAGCCTGTTGGTGTATGGGCTGGATCCTGGTATGCCAGGCGGCAGGGCTGCGGTGGTTCTTGGGCTAGTGTTCCCAGAGGAATATTCCTTTTTGCATATTTACAAATATGTACATTAACAGAAGATGTTCTTTAATTTTATTACATTTTCATGAGACTGAATTTCTTCTAAAAGCTTGAAGCTTTTAAAGATATTCCATATTGAAATTTAATGGTGCTCTTTAAAAAAATTGTTGCTGATCACAAATGTTGACAATTTTCTTGCTTCTCACCTTTCATATCTTTATGAACTCTGTGTTGTATGTGTACAGAATGGTAATACTTGATGAAATTGTAACTATAAAGAATCCATTCCCTTCTAGTCAAACTATCCTGACACAATAATATCAAAGTACGATAGTAAAGAGAAAGCTTTGCCAAAAATTTGAGAAAGATAAAGAGATTTCAGTACGCTACTATGGATGCCTTTGTGGTCCTTCCTAAACTTACTGCAGGGGTGAGAGCTATAGTGCTTTGTAGCTACCCATTCGCTAATTCAATGTAGGTATTTCCTGAATAGAAGTATTTGTTACCTGGAAAGACATAGTAGTTGAAAACCATTTGAGCTTGAGTACTGTGGGTATTATGCTCATATTGATAATTGTGCTTTCAAATGGTGCCTGAAGGTGAATATTTTTCTTTACCTATGCAATATACATTCCTAAGTGGTCTCAAATTTTCATTAGTGCATTTCCTCCCTCGTACAGTCACATGTTGGGGGGAATTTGCCTGCTAGTTCCAAGGGTGAGACCAGAGTTACTCTAGATCTCACGCAATAACCCTATGTCCCTAGCCACAGTCATTGGTTCAAGATTGGGCCTGAGTCTTTATATCTTTGAGCCACTGGATCAACTAACCTAAAGTCTCCTCTACCTCTGGGCTCTCAGTTATATAAGCCAGTATCTTTCCTTATCGTATACACAAAAGTGGATTTTACTTTCTATTACTTGTAACTTTGCTACTTACTGCTATATATGTTTTTGAAGATATGTTATCGTGTGAATGTAAGTTCAGAGTTTGTAATCTTCTCAATACATTTTCTTTTATGGTTTGATAGTAGCCTTCTTGGTTGCAATTGCTTGATGTCTATTTTGCCTGATAGTGATACAAATTAACCATCTTTCTTTCAGTTTTACTGACCATTGGTATTTTTTACCATCACTTTATTTTCATCCTTTCTGACAGTCTACTCTACCTGCTTCATGAACTACTGAAACACGTTCATAATGCCTGTAGTAGACTGTTCAGACTGCCACAACAAAAATACCACAGGCTAAGAGGCTTAACAACAGAAATTTGTTTCTCACAGTGCTGGAGGCTGGAAGTACAAGATCAAGGTGTGAGCAGGGGTGATTTCTTCTAAGTCATCTCTCCTTGGCTTGAAGATGGCCATCTTCTTGCTGCTTTTTCACATGGTTGTCCCTCTTTGTATACACACTTCTGCTGTCTCTCTGTGTGTCCTAAACCCCTCTTCTTATAAGCACACCAGTCAGATGGGATTAACGTATCCCCTAACAGCCTTAAATTCACTTAATCACCGTTTAAAGGCCCTATCTCCAAATCCAGTCACATTCTGAGGCACTGGTAATTAGGGCTTCAGGATATGAATTTTGGGAGAACACAGTTCAGTCAATAACAAAACCTAATGTTAAGATGACGTTATCATAGAAAACAAGAGAGCAGAGGCAGGAGCAATGATGCGGAGCAGGCAGGAGGGTGGTATGTTAGGCTTTCATTTTCCTATAGCTTCTCCAGTTCCTAAAATTCTCGAATGGCCAATGAATCCCAGGCATTTGACTGAGAAATTTGCATTGCTACTACCTCAGCCTGGACCTAAAGGATGGGAAGTAGTATTCCACACTTGTTAATAGCTCACAGCATAAAATCTAACACTTTCCTATTATCAATAGATCTGCTATTTTCTTTCAAGATACTTCACCCTTCTTATCCTCAGCTTCATAATTAGATACTGAGAAAAAATAATTAGTCATACAACTCCAACTGTGAGAATTAAATGAAATTGAGATCTACTTCTGCACATAATCAGGGCTGATTGCTGGGTGGAAGGTTTGGAAAGCTGTTTCCTCAGCCATTTATGCACAGAATGTTCAGGCTTATTCTATTCTAACAGCTCTATGTTCTAGGTCATGCCACAGCATTGTCAATGAGACATGCAGAAGGGGAAGAGTTGCGTCTGTGCACTGGGGTTAGACCTTTTGGGGCTCCAATTATCTCACCAAATACCTCCCTTACTATTTAGCAACCAGAGCCACGTGCAGTTCTCTATATTGACTCCGAATCTTCCAGAAGACAGAGATATTGTCTGAATTTTTTCATGGTCCTATCTTCCCTTCTTAGCGCTAAGCTTGACATGCACTAGGTGCATGAATGAATGAATAAGTGGATGACTGATAGTTATATTCCACACATATATCTTTCTTGTCTGACAGTTCGTAGCCCCTGGCAGGTCAGAGCCTTAGGCTTACAACTAAGTCCAGTGGTTAGGACTCGGTGCCCGCACTGCAAGGGGCCCAGGTTCGATCCCCTGTTGGGGAACTGAGATGCTGCAAGCCGCGCAGCACAGCCAAAAAATAAAATAATAAAAAAAAGATGGATGCATTATGTTGAACACAAATTATAGCTCAGTGAAGTTGGCTTTTAATGTGTCTTTGTATCCCTTCCAGAATCTAGAGCTGTGTCATGCTCATATGTGGAATCAAGCTGTATTTTCAGATTGAACTGTACAGTTGGGTTTTTCGTTTGCTTGCTTGCATGCCTGTGTTTTTTGTTGCTTTTGGGTTTTTTTTTTTGCCACAGCCAAGAATATTCTCAGGATCTCCTGACTTATACATCCAACCACATGCTCCCCACCCAGATTCTTCATAGGCTCCACAAACGACATGGTCAAAACAGAACAGTCAGTTTCCTGGCATTGCACCGAAGCTGGTCCTCCATTCGTTTCCCCATCGAAGAGAACCGCCCTAACCCAGCTACAAAAATCCACATTCCAAGAGACACATTTAATTCCTCTCTATCCTTACCACAAATGTGGACTTCATCAACAAGTTCAGTACTTTCAAGATACATCTCATTTCAAACCCCATCTCACCCCTTCCATTGCTACGACTGTGGTCTACAAGACTGTAACCTCTCACTGTCATGTGTGTAGTAGCCTCCTAATCTTGTCTCTTGATCTTACAGTTGCTCTATTTCCGTCTGTCCTCCAAGGAACATTTAGAATGAGCTTTAATAAGGTAGATTATAATAATAATTCCCTTCCTTTCAGAAAGCACCCAATGGCTCCATCATAATAAGAACAAAACCCAGAGTCCTTCCCATGGCCCATAGGACCTTCTGTTATTGGGCCCCTCCTACCATTCTCACATCATTTTCTAACACTGTCCTCCCAATACACACTGCATACAAGCTGTTCCTTAAAACTGCCAAGCTTGCCCATATCTTAGGGCCTTTGTCTTGCTCTTCCCTCTGCCTCGAGGGCTCAGATCCTATATCTTCCCACTGCTGACTGTGTACTTCTTGTTATTTGAATATTAAATCTAAGTTACGTCTTCTGAAAATCCTTCCTTGCCTTCCCCACCCTAGTCATTCTCTGTCACATTTTCCCAAATTATTTTCTTAATGGCTCTCAAATCTTGAGTGTATCAACCCCTGTAGAATGTGAGCTCCATGAGAACCATGACCCTGTCTGTCAGGTTCTCTGATTTATCTCCAGTGCCTATCACAGTGCCTCACATATCACTGGTAACCAATAAATATTTGTTGAATGAATGACTGAGTGAGTGAATGACGTAGATTTAGCATGCTAAGTTGTGAGGACTCAGGCATAGTCTGGGACATGGGATTTGGGAGGATGGGAGAGTGAGCTCAGGTGTCTCTGAAGCAGCAGTTTTGTTTGAACCCATGAAAACTGTGGTTGGAAAACTGGGTAGAAAGAACATGATAATTGAGGTGGTGCTTCTAGCTGCCTTGGGTATGAAAGTGTAGCATATGTTCTATACCTATTCTCCTTCTTTCTTAATAAAAGAATCCCAAATTTATTTGGGACAGTAATGTTTCCAGTAAAAGACCACATTTATAGCCTCCTTTGCAGGCAAGAATGGTCACATGACCGACTTCTACCTAATGAGGTGATGTTAGAAGTGTTGTATAGTAGTTCCAGGAAGGTGGCTAAAAGGGAGATGAGGGGCTCGGCGGAAGATGGCGCAAGAGTAACACGCGGAGATCACCTTCCTCCCCACAGATACACCAGAAATACAGCTACACGTGGAACAACTCCTACAGAACACCTACTGAAGGCTGCCAGAAGTCCTCAGACCTCCCAAAAGGCAAGAAACTCCCCAAGGACCTGGGTAGGGCAAAAGAAAAAAAAAAACAGAGACAAAAGAATAGGGACGGCACCTGCACCAGTGGGAGGCAGCTGTGAAGGAGGAAAAGTTTCCACACACTAGGAAGCCCCTTCGCGGGCGAAGACTGCGGGAGGCGGAGGGGGGAGCTTCGAAGCCGCGGAGGAGAGCACAGCAACGGGTGCGGAGGGCAAAGCGGGGAGATTCCCGCACAGAGGATCGGTGCCGACCGGCACTCACCAGCCCGAGAGGCTTGTCTGCTCACCCGCCGGGGCGGGCGGGGCTGCGAGCTGAGGCTCTGAGGCTCGGGTTTAGGTTTCGGACGGAGCGCAGGGAGAGGACTGGGGTTGGCGGCTTGAACATAGCCTGAAGGGGTTAGTGCACCACAGCTAGCCGGGAGGGAGTCCGGGGAAAAGTCTGCACCTGCAGAAGAGGCAGGAGACTTTTCCTTCCCTCTTTGTTTCCTGGGGCGTGAGGAGAGGGGTTTAAGAACGCTGCTTAAAGGAACTCCAGAGACGGGCGCGAGCCGCGGCTAAAAGCGCGAACCCCAGAGACGGGCGCGAGCCGCGGCTGAAAGCGCGGACCCCAGAGACGGGCGCGAGCCGCAGCTGAAAGCGCGGAATCCAGAGACGGGCGCGAGCCGCGGCTAAAAGCGCGGACCCCAGAGGCGGGCGGGAGACGTTAAGGCTGCTGCTGCCGCCACCAAGGGGCCTGTGTGCGAGCACAGGTCACTCTCCACACCCCTCTTCCGCGGAGCCTGTGCAGCCCGCCACTGCCAGGTTCCCGGGATCCAGGGACAACTTCCCCGGGAGAACGCACAGCGTGCCTCAGGCTGGTGCAAAGTCACGCCGGCCTTTGCCACCGCAGGCCCGCCCCGCACTCCGTGCCCCTCCCTCCCCGCCGGCCTGAGTGCGCCAGAGCCCCCGAATCAGCGGCTCTTTTAACCCCATCCTGTCTGAGCAAAAAACAGACGCCCTCCAGCGACCTACACGCAGTGGCAGGGCCAAATCCAAAGCTGAGCCCTGGGAGCTGTGAGAACAAAGAAGAGAAAGGGAAATCTCTCCCAGCAGCCTCAGAAGCAGCGGATTAAAGCTCCACAATCAACTTGATATACCCTGCATCTGTGGAATACCTGAATAGACAACCAATCATCCCAAATTAAGGAAGTGGACTTTAGGAGCAAGATCTATGATTTTTTCCCTTTTCCTCTTTTTGTGAATGTGTATGTGTATGCTTCTGTGTGAGATCTTGTCTGTATAGTCTTGCTTCCACCATTTGTCCTAGGGTTCTATCCGTCCATGTTTTTTTAAAAAATTTTTTTCTTAATAATTAATTTTAATAACGTTATTATACTTTACCTTCTTTCTTTCTTTCTTTCTTTCTTTCTTTCTTTCTTTCTTTCTTTCTTTCTTTCTTTCTTTCTTTCTTTCTTTCATTCCTTCCTTCCCTCCTTTAGACAACGAATCATCCCAAATTGAGGAGGTGGTCTCTGACAGCAAGATTTAGGATTTTTCCCCATTTACCTCTTTTAGTGAGGGTGTATGTGTATGCTTCTGTGTAAGATTTTGTCTGTATAGCTTTGCTTCCAACATTTGTCCTAAGGTTCTATCCGTCCCTTTTTTTTTTCTAAATAAGAATTTTTTAATTCAATAACTTTATTATACTTTATTTTATTTTTACTGTATCTTCTTTCTTTCTGTCTTTTTTCCTTCTTTCCCTCCTTCCTTCCTTCCTCCCTCCCTCCCTCCTTTCTTTCCTTCTTGCCTTCTTTCCTTCTTTGCTTCTTTCTTTCTTTCTTCCTTCCTTCCTACCCTCCTTTCCTTCTTTCTTTCCTCATACTTCTACTAATTCCCTCTACTTTTTCTTCCTTTTATCCTGAGCCGTGTGGATGAAAAGCTCTTGGTGCTCCAGCCAGGAGGCAGGGCTCTGCCTCTGAGGTAGGAGAGCCAACTTCAGGACACTGGTCAACAAGAGACCTCCCAGCTCCACATAATATCAAATGGCAAAAATCTCCCAGAGACCTCCATCTTAACACCAGCACCCAGCTTCACTCAACGACCAGCAAGCCACAGTGCTGGAAAACGTATACCAAACAACTAGCAAAACAGGAACACAACCCCACCCATTAGCAGAGAGGCTACCTAAAATCATAATAAGGCCACAGACACCCCAAAACACACCACCAGACGTGAACCTGCCCACTAGAGAGACAAGATCCAGCCTCATCCCACAACACAGGCACTAGCCCCCTCCACCAGGAAGCCTACACAACCCACTGAACCAACCTTAGCCACTGGAGACAGACATCAAAAACAGGAGGAACTTCGAACCTGCAGCCTGCAAAAAGGAGACCCCAAACACAGTAAGATAAGCAAAATGAGAAGACAGAAAAACACACAGCAGGTGAAGGAGCAAGATAAAAACCCACCAGGCCTAACAAATGAAGAGGAAATAGGCAGTCTACCTGAAAAAGAATTCAGAATAATGATAGTAAGGTTGATCCGAAATCTTGGAGATAGAATGGACAATAGAATGGACAAAATGCAAGAATCAGTTAACAAGGACCTAGAAGAACTAAAGATGAAACAAGCAACGATGAACAACACAATAAATGAAATTAAAAGTACTCTAGATGGGATCAATAGCAGAATAACTGAGGCAGAAGAACGGATAAGTGACCTGGAAGATAAACTAGTGGAAATAACTACTGCAGAGCAGAATAAAGAAAAAAGAATGAAAAGAACTGAGGACAGTCTCAGAGACCTCTGGGACAACATTAAACGCACCAACATTCGAATTATAGGGGTTCCAGAAGAAGAAGAGAAAAAGAAAGGGACTGAGAAAATATTTGAAGAGATTATAGTTGAAAACTTCCCTAATATGGGAAAGGAAATAGTTAATCAAGTCCAGGAAGCACAGAGAGTCCCATACAGGATAAATACAAGGAGAAATACGCCAAGACACATATTAATCAAACTGTCAAAAATTAAATACAAAGAAAGCATATTAAAAGCAGCAAGGGAAAAACAACAAATAACACATAAGGGAATCCCCATAAGGTTAACAGCTGATCTCTCAGCAGAAACCCTACAAGCCAGAAGGGAGTGGCAGGACATACTGAAAGTGATGAAGGAGAAAAACCTGCAGCCAAGACTACTCTACCCAGCAAGGATCTCATTCAGATTTGATGGAGAAATTAAAACCTTTACAGACAAGCAAAAGCTGAGAGAGTTCAGCACCACCAAACCAGCTTTACAACAAATGCTAAAGAAACTTCTCTAGGCAAGAAACACAAGAGAAGGAAAAGACCTATAATAACGAACCCAAAACAATTTAGAAAATGGGAATAGGAACATACATATCGATAATTACCTTAAGTGTAAATGGACTAAATGCTCCCACCAAAAGACACAGATTAGCTGAATGGATACAAAAACAAGACCCTTATATATGCTGTCTACAAGAGACCCACTTCAGACCTAGAGACACATACAGACTGAAAGTAAGGGGATGGAAAAAGATATTCCACGCAAATGGAAACCAAAAGAAAGCTGGAGTAGCAATTCTCATATCAGACAAAATAGACTTTAAAATAAGGACTATTAAAAGAGACAAAGAAGGACACTACATAATGATCAAGGAATCGATCCAAGAAGAAGATATAACAATTGTAAATATTTATGCACCCAACATAGGAGCACCTCAATACATAAGGCAAATACTAACAGCCATAAAAGGGGAAATCGACAGTAACACATTCATAGTAGGGGACTTAAACACCCCACTTTCACCCATGGACAGATCATCCAAAATGAAAATAAATAAGGAAACACAAGCTTTAAATGATACATTAAACAAGATGGACTTAATTGATATTTATAGGACACTCCATCCAAAAAGAACAGAATACACATTTTTCTCAAGTGCTCATGGAACATTCTCCAGGATAGATCATATCTTAGGTCACAAATCAAGCCTTGGTAAATTTAAGAAAATTGAAATTGTATCAAGTATCTTTTCTGACCACAATGCCATGAGACTACATATCAATTACAGGAAAAGATCTGTAAAAAATACAAACACATGGAGACTAAACAATACACTACTTAATAATGAAGTGATCACTGAAGAAATCAAAGAGGAAATCAAAAAATACCTAGAAACAAATGACAATGGAGACACAACGACCCAAAACCTGTGGGATGCAGCAAAAGCAGTTCTAAGGGGAAAGTTTATAGCAATACAAGCCCACCTTAAGAAGCAGGAAACATCTAGAATGAACAACCTAACCTTGCACCTCAAGCAATTAGAGAAAGAAGAACAAAAAAACCCCAAAGCTAGCAGAAGGAAATAAATCATAAAAATCAGATCAGAAATAAACGAAAAAGAAATGAAGGAAACAATAGCAAAGATCAATAAAACTAAAAGCTGGTTCTTTGAGAAGATAAACAAAATAGATAAACCACTAGCCAGACTCATCAAGAAAAAAAGGGAGAAGACTCAAATCAATAGAATTAGAAATGAAAAAGGAGAAGTAACAACTGACACTGCAGAAATAAAAGATATCATGAGAGATTACTACAAGCAACTCTATGCCAATAAAATGGACAATCTGGAAGAAATGGACAAATTCTTAGAAATGCACAACCTGCCAAGACTGAATCAGGAAGAAATAGAAAATATGAACAGACCAATCACAAGCACTGAAATTGAAACTCTGATTAAAAATCTTCCAACAAAGAAAAGCCCAGGACCAGATGGCTTCACAGGCGAATTCTATCAAACATTTAGAGAAGAGCTAACACCTATCCTTCTCAAAGTCTTCCAAAATATAGCAGAGGGAGGAACACTCCCAAACTCCTTCTACGAGGCCACCATCACCTTGATACCAAAACCAGACTAGGATGTCACAAAGAAAGAAAACTACAGGCCAATATCACTGATGAACATAGATGCAAAAATCCTCAACAAAATACTAGCAAACAGAATCCAACAGCACATTAAAAGGATCATACACCATGATCAAGTGGGGTTTATTCCAGGAATGCAAGGATTCTTCAATATACGCAAATCTATCAATGTGATAAACCATATTAACAAATTGAAGGAGAAAAACCATATGATCATCTCAATAGATGCAGAGAAAGCTTTTGACAAAATTCAACACCCATTTATGATAAAAACCCTGTGGAAAGTAGGCATAGAGGGAACTTTCCTCAACATAATAAAGGCCATATATGACAAGCCCACAGCCAACATCATCCTCAATGGTGAAACACTGAAAGCATTTCCACTAAGATCAGGAACAAGACAAGGTTGCCCACTCTCACCACTCTTATTCAACATAGTTTTGCAAGTTTTAGCCACAGCAATCAGAGAAGAAAAGGAAATAAAAGGAATCCAAATCGGAAAAGAAGTAAAGCTGTCACTGTTTGCAGATGACATGATCCTATACATAGAGAACCCTAAAGATGCTACCAGGAAACTACTAGAGCTAATCAATGAATTTGGTAAAGTGGCAGGATACAAAATTAATGCACAGAAATCTCTGGCATTCCTATATACTAATGCTGAAAAATCTGAAAGTGAAATCAAGAAAACACTCCCATTTACCATTGCAACAAAAAGAATAAAATATCTAGGAATAAACCTACCTAAGGAGACAAAAGACCTGTATGCAGAAAATTATATCTGATGAAAGAAATTAAAGATGATACAAATAGATGGAGAGATATACCATGTTCTTGGATTGGAAGAATCAACATTGTGAAAATGACTCTACTACCCAAAGCAATCTATAGATTCAATGCAATCCCTATCAAACTACCACTGGCATTTTTCACAGAACTAGAACAAAGAATTTTGCAATTTGTATGGAAACACAAAAGACCCCGAATAGCCAAAGCAATCTTGAGAACATAAGAAGGAACTGGAGGAATCACGCTCCCTGACTTCAGACTATACTACAAAGCTACAGTTATCAAGACGGTATGGTACTGGCACAAAAACAGAAAGATAGATCAATGGAACAGGATAGAAAGCCCAGAGATAAACCCATGCACATATGGACACCTTATCTTTGATAAAGGTGGCAGGAATGTACAGTGGAGAAAGGACAGCCTCTTCAATAAGTAGTGCTGGGAAAACTGGACAGGTACATGTAAAAGTATGAGATTAGATCCCTCCCTAACACCATACACAAAAATAAGCTCAAAATGGATTAAAGACCTAAATGTAAGGCCAGAAACTATCAAACTCTTAGAGGAAAACATAGGCAGAACACTCTATGACATAAATCACAGCAAGATCCTTTCTGACCCACCTCCTAGAGTAATGGAAATAAAAACCAAAATAAACAAATGGGACCTAATGAAACTTCAAAGCTTTTGCACAGCAAAGGAAACCATAAACAAGACCAAAAGACAACCCTCAGAATGGGAGAAAATATTTGCAAATGAAGCAACCGACAAAGGATTAATCTCCAAAATTTACAAGCAGCTCATGCAGCTCAATAACAAGAAAACAAACAACCCAATCCAAAAATGGGCAGAAGACCTAAATAGACATTTCTCCAAAGAAGATGTACAGACTGCCAACAAACACATGAAAGAATGCTCAACATCATTTATCATTAGAGAAATGTAAATCAAAACTACAATGAGATATCATCTCACACCAGTCAGAATGGCCATCATCAAAAAATCTAGAAACCATAAATGCTGGAGAGGGTGTGGAGAAAAGGGAACACTCTTGCACTGCTGGTGGGAATGTGAATTGGTTCAGCCACTATGGAGAACAGTATGGAGGTTCCTTAAAAAACTACAAATAGAACTACCGTATGACCCAGCAATCCCACTACTGGGCATATACCCTGAGAAAACCAAAATTCAAAAAGAGTCATGTACCAAAATGTTCATTGCAGCTGTATTTACAATAGCCCGGAGATGGAAACAACCTAAGTGCCCATCATCAGATGAATGGATAAAGAAGATGTGGCACATATATACAATGGAATATTACTCAGCCATAAAAAGAAACGAAATTGAGCTATTTGTAATGAGGTGGAGACCTAGAGTCTGTCATACAGAGTGAAGTAAGTCAGAAAGAAAAAGACAAATACCGTATGCTAACACATATATATGGAATTTAAGAAAAAAAATGTCATGAAGAACCTAGGGGTAAAGCAGGAATAAAGACACAGACCTCCTAGAGAACGGACTTGAGGTTATGGGGAGGGAGAAGGGTGAGCTGTGACAGGGCGAGAGAGAGTCATGGGCATATACACACTAACAAACGTAGTAAGGTAGATAGCTAGTGGGAAGCAGCCGCATGGCACAGGGATATTGGCTCGGTGCTTTGTGACAGCCTGGAGGGGTGGGAGGGAGGGAGACGCAGGAGGGAAGACATATGGGAACATATGTTTATGTATGACTGATTCACTTTGTTATGGGGCAGAAACTAGCACACCATTGTAAAGCAATTATACCCCAATAAAGATGTTAAAAAAAAAAAAGGAGATGAATGTCTCAGACCAAGGTATTTCTCATACCATCTGTTGTGGACTGAACTGTGTCCTACCCAAATTCATATGCTGAAGCTTTACCCCCAGTACCTCAGAATGTGACTGTGTTTGAGGATAGGGCCTTTAAAGAGGTGATTAAATTAAAATGAGGCTGTTAGGGTAGACACTAATCCAATATGATTGGTTTCCTTATAAGAGGAGTTTAGGACACATAAAGAGATACCAGGGTGTGTGCACAGACGGACAACCATGCGAAGAAGGAGAAAGAAGGAGGCCATTTGCAAGCCAAGGAGAGAGGCCTCAGAAGAAAACAAACCTGTGGACACCTAGATCTTGGACTTCCAAAGTGTAAAACTGTGAGAAATAATTTCTGTTGTTTAAGCTACTCAGCCTGTGGTGCCTTGTTATGGCAGCCATAGCAAACTAATACACCATCAGATAAGGTTTTCAAGTTTGACAACTCATTAGAAACAACTGAGGTGAACCTTAAAATACTGATGACTAGGCTTATCCCTAGAGGCCCTGATTCAGTTGGTTGAATCTGAGCATTCGAGGGGATCCTAATGGATATCCAGAGTTGAAAACCACACGTCTAGGAGAATAGTCTTTTGCACTCCATTGAGCAGGCTGAGAGTGATGAATCTAGCATCATTTAGAAGGCATCCCCCCGTATCTCAGTCCTTCCACTGTTTTTCCTCTACCCCATATGTCCCTTCTTCTTCTGCCCTATCCAGATCTCCACAGATGGACCCAGAGATGCCCCCATCTCTTAATCCTGTTCCATATCCAAGTTCAGTCCTAATTTGAGGAACATTTAATAGCTTCAGCCCCACTTCTGCCCTCCCTGTCAAGAAAAGTGAGTCTCGAGGGGCCTCACATTCTCTTACTCTGCCTGTTAGCCAGAGCCAGGGCAGCTCTCTAGAGGTAACTTCTTGCCTCTTAATCCAATTATAAAATGGATGAAAGACATGGACAGAGGGCAAATAGGCTTAGGAAAAGCTATTTAACATCTTTAGCCATCATGCAAATGCAAATTAAAAGCACAATGAAATGTTAAACCCACTTATCAGAATGGCTGAAGAAAACAGTGACAAAACCAAATGCAGGCAACACTTGATAAACTGAGTCACTCACACATTGCCAAAGGGAATGCAAAATGGTACAGGCCGTCTGGAAAACAATTTGGCAGGTTTTTTAAAATGAAACATGCGATTACCAAATGATACAGCAGTTGCACTCTGGGCAATTTACCCAGATAAATGAAAATTTATGTTTACACAAAAACCTTTACATGAAGTTCATCACAGTTTTACTCACAATAGTTAAAAAGTGGAAATAGCACAGATGTCTTTCATCGGGGGAATGGGTAAGCAAACTGTGGTACATTCACACCGTGGAATCCTATTCAGCAATAAAAAGGAACAGATGATAGACACACTTTACAACTTGGATGGATCTCAGGAGAATTATGCTGAGTGAAAGGAATCCATTCCTAAATGTAGTGTACTATATGATTCCATTTCTATGACATTTAGGAAATTATAATAATGTTTGACAGAGTTTAGGGATGTGGGATCAGGAAGAAGGTGGGTGTGGCTATAAAGGCTAACATGAGGGAAACGTGTGGTGATGAAACAGTTTTTGATCTTGTTTGTGGTGATAGTTAGAACACCTACACTGCTGGTAAAAGTGCATGGAATTATATATATAAGTATTATGCACAAGTGTTCTAACACACAAATGAGTGCATGTAAAATGGCGAAATTGTGGTAAGCTCAGTGGATTGTACCAATGTCCATTTCTTAGTTTCGGCACTGTACTAAAGTAATACAAGGTGTTATCACTAGGAGAAGGTGAGTGATGGGTATACATGACCTCTCTACACATTTTTTTGCAACTTTTGGTAAATCAATAATTATTTCAAAATAAAAAAGTTAAAAAAACAACACTGGAGTTGTGGGGAAAATACTCTTAGGTACAGAACCTAAGAACCTAATAAATATGTTAACACAGTTTTAGACCTTTTAAATAATTAAGAAATCCATAATTAATGGAGTAAATATGGTACTTTACTTGCTAAATACCTTATATTTGTTTATAGAAGTGAACATCAGAACGGTCACAACTTGTGAGTACTGAAGTGGTGGGGAGAAGGTTATCGGGAGGCAAAGCTTGGATTTTAGGGTTGTCCAGGAATGGAGTCCTTACTCTATAATTTTCAAGCACTGTGTAGGTCGGATATAAATGCTAGAGACTGCCAGGGATGATGTGGGAGATGGGACCTTTTGGTCCTGGCCCCACTAACTCATGGTTGGGTCAGGGGAAGAGCAATCCAAGACACACAACATGCAATGTGCAATGTTACTCTTTAATATAAAGATAAACAAGGATCATGCGTTGGAAAAATATAAAACAACGGGCAGGCCTACACGGTAAACTTTGGCTTCCTGATTAGCTGGACTGCAAGCTTAGTCATGGATATGGCTTCAGTTAAGAGAAGAGAGGTGACAAATATGATGAGGATGAAAATGACATCTAAAGGCTCATTTGCAGAGTTTTGTTCTCAAGATCCCAGGTCAGTGGATGAGGGTCACATGTGGAATTTTGCCCTTGGACTGAAGAAAGTAAAGAGAAAGAATTGGGATGTCAGCAGAGCCAGCAGCCGTGAGTGTCAACCCCAGGGCACCTGACTTCTGTCCACCTTCACCTTCCTGAAGCCCTAGAGGTCTATTTCTTCTTATCTCTGAATTCTCAGAATTCACTTTTTGATGAGTAAAGAAATTTTTAGTTCTGGTATAGTCTAGTCATTGTACTGAGAGCACCTCTAGTGGGGGAGGATAGATGACCTCCCTTAGGACCAAACTGGAGACACTTGACCACACAACTTCACTGCTACATCTATGCTACAAGAGCAAGCCTTCAAGTTTACCAACATGTATGCACCAGAATGAGCAGATGCCACTGCATGTAATGCTGAAAAAGAGGCGAAAAGCTAAATGCCTATCAATAATAGCTTATGGCTTCCTGGAATTCAATTGTTTAATATATTGATCTTAGAAAGAATAATGTAGCGTCACATATACTGAGAAGAAACTATGCTGGCACTAATAATAAAAGAAGTTTCAAGACAGTATATAAGATAGGATACCTGTATTTTATAATACATGGAAATGTATTAGTATGAAATTAGGGTATTTCTCACAAGTAAACGTTTGGAAGGAAAAATAGATTTAAAATAATTACCTGAAAATTCCCATTAATCACTCCTCTACTCCTCCCAGCTCCCTCCTATCCCCATGCAACCCCAGCACTCACTTCTGAGACCAGTAGAGGTTCACCTCAGATGGGGTGGAGGATGCCTGCATGATGTCCTGCTGCTGCTGGGAGAGGGGTGCATGGAGCTGGAGGTGGGTGTAGACAGTGGGATGTAGAACAAACTCTGGGTCTCGCTGGGGTCGGCATCCCTCACATACAGCTCGTCATTCACGATGCACAGACTGAAGGAAAAATGGGCCCTCAGACAACTGGTAGATGGACACCCACACCCCCAAAACTGACTCTGCTCCCACTGGCACTCAGCAACCAGATTCCTTCCACGTCCCTCCTCTGTGTCTGTCTTCCAGGTTCCTTGACTGGTACCTCTGCCCCTCCCCACAGAGCCCACCTTTGGAGAGACTGTCTACCACCTTCACTTGATTTATAGGTTCATCCCCAAACCAGGGGCAATTTCGCATTTACCCTTACCACAGTGCAAGGGGTGGACAGTCTGATCCCCATTCTCAGAAGAATACACTGAGTCACACAGAGGTCATGGGAATTGACCAAGGTCACACAGCGAGTGAGTGTTGGGTCAAGGAGTGAACGCATAGGCCGATTCCAGGCCCATACTCTTCTTAACCACTAGACTACACTGCTCCTGGGATCTCCCTGCTGGCTTTCCACAATACTGAGTAAAATAAGGTCTTTGCCACCACATTCCCACGCCCCTGAGCCCGGCGGGGATGGGCATTCCCGCCCACAACAGGGCTCTCACCTGCAGGAGCCAGCAGGGGTAGCGATGAAGGTCCGGGTGAAGGCACGCACACAGCCCTGAGAACTTCCTTCCATTTCAACAGCAAACAAACAACAATACCCCTTACAGCTGCATGTGCTGTACACGCTCACACTGCGGTCCCCAGTCAGGGTGTGACTGGACACTCATGCTGAGAGGGCAGTTGTTCACGGGGGCCATGGTGTCAGGAATGGGGAGGGCAACTATAGGAGCAGTCTGCGCCCAGTGACAGGGTCCCTGACAACCACTACACAAGTTCACGGGATGCATTTTTCACAGTCGCCCAAGAGGTGGATACTACTACCCCATTTTGCAAATGAGGAAACCGAGAGGTTCAGTAATGGCCCAAGTTCTCAGAGTAAGGATCTGGGATGAGAGCCACCAAAATCCACAGCCTGTGTCCCCAACGCCCAGGGTGTGCAGGGCAGACAGGCATGGACACAGCTCAGACCTGGGTTGTCTGTGGGAAGCCTGAGGGCAGGAGAACACAGTGGGGAAGGGGAGGCGGGGGGAGGGGAGGGGAGGGGAGGGAACAGAAGGGAATACAAGGGGAGGGAAGGGAAGGGAAGGGGAAAGAAAGCGAAGGGAAGGGAAGGGGTCAGGGACGCTGGGTGGTTCTGGGTGTGAGCCTGACCAGGGGGAGGCAGCAGTGGGGCATCTGCGCTGGTGGTCTACACACACTCACCTTCCTTGAACACCCCACTGACGGAGAAGCAGAGCATCGATTCCTGAAAGGGAAGAGCCCAGGCGCCCAGTCACCACCTCCACCTCCCACCCACCTGCGGCTTCCTGGGCCCACGCGAGGGGGGAAGCAGGCGCTCACTGTCTGGAACCACGTGTCCACCACGAAGGAGCTGAAGGCATGCTGAGTCTTGGGCAACACACAGAGGGTGTGCACAATGACACGTTTTGTGTGCTTCAGCAGCTGGACCTGCAGGTCTGTGAGGGGAGGGGAAGCGAGCGAAGGTCAGGGGCTGCCACGCCCTGGGCCCTATGATTGACCCCTTCACCGCCCTTTCCCACCCAGTCTTCCCATCACACACTCACAGGGGTCCTTGAGCTTCTTCATATTCCTGCTGTCCTTGAAATACTCGCACAAGCTGCTTCTAGGAGACAAAGAGCAACAGTGGGTGGTGGGTGTTTGCAGGAGCTGGCCTGTGTCTGCTGGGGGGCCACACGGCCTGGGAGCAGAGGCTGTACTGTCATACTCACGGGGCTGGGTCCTCGGGGTGGAAGGGAATCGTCAGGGAGAAGCAGGCCTCCTCGTGATAAGCACCCGCGAGACCCTGTCTGTCTCCATAGTCATAGATCAAGTAGTACCTGAGGGGGAGCAATGAGGACAGTCTATCTCTGTGTTCTGGGCCTCAAATGAGACTTGAAAACTCCCCTGAGCAGACCTGTGCTTAGGTGGCCTCACCTGTCCTAGCCCTTCCCCCATTGCTCAGCTTCTCAGAGGTACTTACTGCTGCAGGAATTGCAGGACTAGGCTCTTCAGCTCATCAGATCCAAAGTAGCTTCCCTGGAATCAAAACAGTCCTCAGGACCATGGCTGACACCCCCTTCTCAGGCACCACTTAAAACCCGGCTTGATCCTCCGTCCTCACCTTGCAGCTTGGTAAGCGCTTGCAGGCTTCAAAACCACACTTAGCCAGTGGGGATGTCTCCTGGTCATCCTGGGGAAGAGAAGAGGATGTCAGCAGTGCAGACCAGGAGGTGGTGCTGGATGATCAGGGAAAAGGATGGGCCCAAGAGAGGGTGAGGGTCAGAGGTGAGTGGTGAAAGGGCCCTGGAAATTCCATGGGCAGGACTACAGTTTGGATCATCACTGTGGATTCCCCAAAGCCTATGAAGAATGTGCTTGAAGAAGATCCAGAGCGTTTGTCAGGCTCCCACAGGGACTGTACCATCCCCCTCCGCCCAGGACTTTGAAGGGTCAGTTTCAAAACTGTAACTGGGGCAAGACCTAATGGGGTTCAGAGTAGTATGTGGGTGCTGTCAGTGCCAGTTAGAGGAGTCAGTGAACAAGGAATACGCTTACCAACGTTAGTAACTTGGGGAACAATTCCAGGATGGAGCTGCCAAAATCAAGACAAAACAGAAAAGTCAGTGAAACTGTGGCGGTGACCCTCTTCCTCATGGGAGCAAGTACACCCACACCACAGCGTCCCAGGCTTCCAGGGCCCTGAACACGTCCCCCATCGACTGACACAGAGGGAGGGCAGGCCCTCCCTCCCTCCCCGCCTCCCTCCCTCCCTTCCTCTCCTTCCCCTGGGTAGCTCCCCCGCAGACTGCCTGGACTCTCTTCTCCAGTGCCACAGGGACCAGCATTTCAAACCCATGCTGCAGGGCTTCCTTCCCCTCCCTTCCTGCCTCCAGGGCCCCACTGAAGGCTGTGGAGAGAAGAGGGAATGGGGTGTGTGCCCAAGGCTCTGCTACCTCACTGGCGGTCCAGCACTCTGCCAAGACCTGGACCAAGACCTGGACTTCCCCCTTGGATGGCCCAGGGTGCTGGGGCAGGGAGGTGAGTGAGGTGGGGCTCAGGGAGGGAGATGGAGGGGGATGAAGACAGAAAGGGAGTGAAGGTACGAGGGGATAGATGAGAGAGACATATGGGCCTAGACACAAGGGAGAGAGAGAAAACAAAGGGAAGGGAAAGAAGCTTTCCCGTGGTGGGGGTAAGGGAAGAAGAGAGGAGAAAGGGGAAATGGCGCCCCATTTGCAGCTCTTCACCTGCCCCAGAATGGCTCGGACACAGCACGTAAGAATGTAAAATATGCACATGTTGGGCTGGGGGCCCACTGGGTGCTGGTTGAAACTTTGGCAGCTTTGTGATGCAGAGAGGAGAGCATAGGGCCTGTAGTCCTCCCTGAGGTCCACGTCAGCTGCCCCTTGCAAACGGGCACTTTCGGGAGTAGCTCAGGCTGCCACCGGGTAACAGAGGATGCATCTGACCTTATGTTGGTTGACATATCAGGGAAGGTGGTGCACAGGGGGTTTCTGTCTGCACACATCCCTTCTGGCTCCAGCCGCTCACCCTTGTCCATCTCCCCTGCAGACTCCACCTGTGATTATGAGGAGGAACCACATGGGCCAGAGAAACAGCCAGGATGGCCATGCACCCCTAGTCGCTTCCTTTTCCTACAAATCCATTTCCCTTCCTCTGTCACCACCACATGAGCCTTCCCACTTTCCCTTCAAAGACGGATCTGGGTACCACACCTCACCTCAGTGTTGGAGAGGTTCAAGTTCTTGGTGTTGGAAGCATTCGGCATAGTGTTGGACAGGCTATGCAGCTGGTAGGGTTTCTTATTGCTCAGGTCCAAGGCCAAAAGCTATGATGAGGAAAGAGTTAGAGTGAGGACCCCAGCAGGGGACACCTGAGACAAATCTGCCTCTTCTACCTAATCTCTCCCACCATCACCACCTGCCTCAACATTGGGTCTAAGGTCCTCACCTTGGGCATATTCCCTGGATGGATCTGCAGGGAGGCGGCCACGCCAGTTCTAGGGTTTCGTGCCATTCCAGTATCACGGGTCATCAAGTCTCCAGGAAGACAGGAGGAGGGAAACGGGGACTGAGAGGCTCCTGGCTGGTACAGCTCCAGCACCAACCCCTCCCCGAGTTACCATTCCTGAGTATCCTTTCCAGCTAGACCCCTCTGCCCTCACCTGCTCTACAATTACTGCTGTAGCCATACCAGGGTCAGAGCGGACTCTCTGGATGTCAGGAGATTGCTGGGAGGCATCATATTGTTCCTTCACGGGCAGCTGCAGAGTTAGGGATGGGGTTCAGGGGCTCTGAGTCTGAGGTGGTGATCGGGGGCAATAGGTGGGTCTGGCTGTGAGTGCACAGGTTGTGTTGAGTCTGCATTACCTTTATCTGCTCCACCTTTTCTGACCTCAGCTCCTTCAGCACAGAGTGGGGTGCATCACAGGGATCAACAAAGATAGATATCTGTTGAGAACACAAGAGGGGCTGGGTAAGCTCCAGGAAATCTGAGCCCTGGGATCAAGCAAGACCATGCCCCTGTCCTGCCCTCTTGCCCCCAGCTAGCCCTGCTCATGCCCTTGATACATACCCTTTCATTAGCCTCATTGTAAATCTTGCCGTTGACATTCTTCAGTGCAAAGGCAATGTTGGCATTCTCAACGAAGAACTGGGCCTGCATTTTCTCATAGTGAAACTGTAGGGAGAGTGACAAGAGAAGCACAGTATGAGACCAGAGCCATTTCTCATCTGGGCCTGCCATCTACCCCGTTTCCTCTCATCGGCCTCAATGTCCTCTCTTACTTCGACTGGGGTGAAGGGGACACTGCATTGCTTCTGAATCAAATTCAGCAGCCACTTCTCATCATATTTAATACTGAAGGGAATCTAGGAGCCAAAGAAATAATTGGGGAAAGAAAAGTGATACAATGGAATCCAAGGTTAAGATAAGACCCAGCTGTGTCTTGCTTTAGGACCTTTTTCAGGCTTTAGGTACTTTCTTAAGATAGGACAATATCTGTTCTCGCTAACAAGTCCTTGTTCTCGCTAACAAGCGACAAGGACTTCCTAAATACCCTTTCTTTCCATTTAAATACTTTTCCTGAAATAATCGACTTCATATCTTTCACATGTGCTTACTTTTATAAAGTTCTAAGAGATCCTACCTAAGGCAGACTTGGCCCGCCCCTCTGACGAGGACCCCAGAGACTCAACCTCCTCCCGCACTCAGCTTGAGCCAAACTGTGTCTTCTGGTGTGGAGTTGCTCCATCTCCTTGGCAGTAGTTTCCTCCTTTGCTTTTAGACAGCCTCTCCCATGCTCCCTGCAGTCAGTCTGCTCCCTTTATATTGCTTCTCTGAACCTGCCCTCACATGATCTAGGAAGTTAACTCCTAGGAATAACAAGACAGATTACCAACTCCACTGCCACGAGAGGAAAGTTCCCAGCATCTCTACACGCGCCCAACATGACTCTCTCTGTCATCTTCTTCTACATGTTAGGTCCATTTAGCCAGCACACTCACTCTGATCTTGAACCAGCTCCCCAAGGTCTCATCCTGCCTGCTTCTCTCCATTCTTCTCTCTGGAGGCTTTTGCTCTGTCTCCTTGCTAACATGGGTTTCGTCTTGTTCCTGAAAATTGCCTCTCCGATGACAGGATGGAATGGCATAGGGAGCACTGTGGGGAAGTGGAGAGAAGAAAGTGGTCCGTATAGTCTTGGGAAGTCTTCTCTACATTTTCGCCAATGATAGCAGAGCTACAATAAAGACTGCTCAACCGTTAACCTGATCCCATCATTCCTCACTCTTCCAGGTTAGAGAGAAGAATGACATATTTAACTACAAGGTTTTGTTTTTCACTGGTTGATACTGGTCAGCCATGCTGCCTCGTCACTTACTATCTTGCTTGGATGTCCACGTGAGCATCACTTCTTAGTGATTCTCTATCTTGCTGCTGCTGGGAAGTGGCCTGTTGAGACCAATAGTTGTGTCTCCTTCGGTAAATACCCCTGCATCTTGCTTTTCTTTGTAAAGTGTTCACTTGATCAATGTTCTCTGAAATTGAGAACAACACATCAATGGGCCCAGTACCAGAAAAATTCCTAGGAAAGTTCTCATGGCTAATGAAGAAATATCACTGGCTTTATAATCTAAAGAGAAATGTATCACAGTGCTAAAAAAAGGCTTAGAAACTTCACTGTGTTTCTGCTTCTCAGGAAATGAGAGGTAGGCAGCATTCACAGCCAAGAAGAAAACAAGCACAGAGGAAAGAGTCTGGACCCAGGGTTTAGTCTGTGATGTTAGTCCCTGCTCTGCTTGGATCCGGTTATGTGACCTGGGACAAGTGGCTTTTCATCTCTAACTCTCTCTTCTCTGCTCGGCTCTTGGGACACAATAAAACCTACCCTGAAATCTACCCTGGTGTGATGGTTCAAGGGTCAAAGGTGACCTCCCTGCCTGACAGAAGAATTAGACATATGAAGGATAGATCTGATGAAAAGATCCAGAATGGAGCCTGGAGAGACATAACATTGGAGAATACCAAAAGCGAGGGGGAGATAATTAAAGGAGATGCAGTGAACATACCTAACACATGGTTAATGTGAGTCCCGGAAAGAACGGGAGGGAAGAGTGGAGAAGTGGTATTTGAAGAGATCTTGGTTGAGAAGTTTCCAAAAGTAACAAGATATCAACTCAGTGTAACAGTATTATTGTAATAGGAGATAAAGTATGCTTTAAGGAAAAACAGTCCTAAAATATGCATTCATTTCATCATCATGTAAGAAAAACTCGGAAAATATGTGACCAGAAGACTCAAACTCAAAGAAATGTTACAGGCTCTTCTTTGGGCAGAAGAAATATCCTCCCAGGTGGAGGCACATAGATACAGGAAAGAAAGACTAATGACATTTGTGAATACGTAGGCAAATTTAAATGAGTGTTGACTATATAACACAATGATAGTAATTTCTTCTGGGGATTTAAATACAGAGAGAAGGAAAATGCATGACAATAAATTTGGAGGGTATATGGAATCAAAGTGTCTCAAGGTCCCCTAATTGTCTGAGGAGTTTTAAAGAACTAATTAACTAACATTAGACTGAAACGGCAAAAATGTACATTGTAATCTGAAGGGTAAACACTACAAGAATGGCAAAAGAATGTTTACCTAGTCACATGAGGTAACAATTTAATAGTTATAAAATGTTAATCATTTCAAAGGAGAGGAAAGGCAAAAGAACTGAGAAGGGGCAAAAATAAACATACAGTAAGATAGTATATATAAACCAAATTACATCTACTTTTACATTAAAAATTTCAGATTAGTATTCCAAACAGAAAGACAGCTATTATCAGACTGGACAAGAAACCTTCCATCAAATGCTCCCGAAAAGAGACACATGCAAATTTTAATCATCTAGAAAAGTTGAAAATAAAAAAAATGGCAAAATGTATACCTTTTCCACAGTAACCTACAGAAAGCTTGTATAACCCTATTAGTAAAAGAAAAGGTACACTTTAAAGAAAAAAGCATCACTAGAGAAAGAAGGAGATTTCTTTGTGATAACAGGTTCAATGCAATAAGGAGATATTAACATAAAATTCTAAATTTGTATGCATGTCCTAAACTAGAGCCAAAATATGCAAAGCAAAATCTAACAGAAATAGAGCATGGTCAAATTCACAGTCACAGTGGGAAATTTTAACACAGCTCACTGAGTGATGCACAAAATGGCAGACAAAAACTCAGCTAGAGGGAGAAGGTTTCAAAATGTTACTTAAGTTAACAAATGTGTTTAATTGACATAGAACAATGCACATAACAACTACTCATCGAACATTCCAGAATAGATCATATGCTGGGCAACAAAGCAAGCCTCAGTAAGCTTCTATGGACTAATACAATTTACCCTGACTAGTTAATGTAATAGTCAGTGGTAATGGTGGGTTTTCTGCCCCTCCCCCACCTCGTATAAATCCAAGGGATATTAGTTTACACAATCCCACGCCCACCTAGGTGACCCTCCCTACTCTCCAAATCCTAGACCTGAAAAGATCACATGACTTGTGCCTTTTTCTCAGCCAGGGGAAATAATTCACCTCAGCCATGGCCATTTCCATAAGAGGGGAGGTTTTCCACATGGAATCAGGACGGGTGTGTCAGAGCCCACCTGGCCCATTTCCTCAAGAGAGTGGGAAATAGTGAGCCTGAGCCCTCTGCATGCCTTCTCTAAAGGGGGGGGTCAGCTTGTTGGGGGTCCTGTGGGTTGGGGTTAGGGAGGGAACCCAGAACCCCTCCTGCCCTGTGGGGATCTGAGGACAAGGTCTCATGCTGACCAACTCACCCATGGGGTGGCCTGAAGGCAGTGATCTGTCACCACCCTCCTCACAGGCTGCTCGTGAAGAGAATCTGTGGGTCTGGAGCTGGAGGTTTGGAGAATATCAGGAAGGGCTTCCGAAGAAGGAGAGTGCAAGCCCCAAACCACTTTGTCAGAGCCACACAAACAAGATGGAGTCCTAACAGGAAGTCCCTTCCCCAAGGGCACAGAGGAGGAGAGCCCTGGGGGCCAGAGGAGACTTAACGTCCTGTAATTACTGCCCCCTGAGTTTGCTACCAGCCTAACACCCAGGGCACTCTCTCCAACTGTACCACCCTTGCAGAGGAGGCCATCTGGAATCAGGAGGCTTAGGGGACCTTGATACTTCTGGTTACAAACACAGGGAGCTCTGTATGCCAGACTCTGGATCAGCTACACTACATTGTGTTCCTTCGTTCTGCAAACCCAGATAACTCTGTGTGCCAGCTGTAGGCCAGACTCTGTACTTGCTACATTGCCTCTGTTCTTTCATGAATTCCTCACAAGGGGACTCTGATATCAGAATCACCAACTTTCCAAGGTTGCTGAGGCTTACTGAGGTGCTGGAGCTTGTCTAGGGTCATTCAGATGCTACCTGGGGAAACAGAGACTGAAATTGAGCTCCACGGAATGGAAGATGACTTCTCCAAGCACAGATTTACTAAGTTATTGCTGTAGTGTGGGAGATTGTCTTAAGTTAGTACAAAGTAACAGAATTTTCTGAAAATAGTCAAATGGCTGGAATTAACCTCAGCCCACCTCAGAGAGATAATACCAAAAAACAAAAAAAAAATACAAGAACCAAACAACAAAGAACAGACCTGAAAACTATAATCGAAATGGCAAGCAGAGTTTTGTGGGTCACTGTAATGACAGTAAAAGAAAACAAATCATGTATTTTCCTGTAAAAAAAAAAAAATGTCCTCAATGTAGATAGATACCCCTAGTGGTCAGAGCCGGAATTGTAGCTCTGAAAGTTCCAGACCAGAGAGGTTTCAAGGCAGAGGGAAGGAGAGAGGAGATTGGGCTCCAGTGCATCAGTTAGACATTTCTGGAATTTTCCACTACTTTCTGGAATTTTCCACACCATGTCCACAATCCCTTCCTGGATCTCTATGCCCTGGGAAAAGTCCAGCCACTGAGAGAGGTGAAGAAAAATCTGCACATAAGTGTGTGAACATTTGGGGGTAAAAGAAGTGTAAGACAGAAATGCACATACCGCACAGATAAACTGTCAAGTCAAAAATTGAAATTTTTGGGCTTCCCTGGTGGCGCAGTGGTTGAGAGTCCGCCTGCCGATGCAGGGGACACGGGTTCGTGCCCCGGTCCGGGAAGATCCCACATGCCGCAGAGTGGCTGAGCCCATGAGCCATGGCCGCTGAGCCTGCGTGTCTGGAGCCTGTGCTCCACAACGGGAGAGGCCGCACCAGTGAGAGGCCTGCATACAGCAAAAAAAAAAAAAATTGAAATTTTTTATGAAACAGTGTCATGTGAACTCTTTGATAACATGGTAAATATATGTGAACTTTTGTTGTTAGTTGCTTATTCGATATTTTTGAGTGTTCCTCTCCACAAATTAGCCTAATCACAAAATAGTAAACATTAAAAATGTATACTTAGAAAATAAAATCATTCTGCACCTTCCATCTACATGATCCCCTCGCCCTGACTCACAAATACCCAATATATCCAATGTAAGAGGATTGGTGCACATTTTCCAGATGTGTTTCCCTTTAGGTGATGTGAATACCTAACTTAAAGCATTTGTGTAGTTATGTAGTTCTATACATATTCTTTTTAAAGTTTGCAATTACATAAGTAATTTTATGCAAATTCATTTTTTCACTTATTATGACATCTTCAGATTTTCATTTCCTCAGTTAATAGTTTGTCATCTTTCCAGAGGTTATTGGAGAAGCATTTTGCTTCTTAGGCGAATTATTTGCAATTTTTTTGTCCCTTTCTCTACTGATTAACAGAAATCATTTTGGTTCTTGCACATGAGTACAAAATCTGTATTAATGTTTGAAATGTTGTCTCCCAAATTTCCAGGCTTTTAGTTTTCTTCTTTTGACAGTACAGAAATTGCTTTAATTTTCATGGATTTTTTTACTTTAAAATAATGCAGCTACGACAGAAAAGAAAATGAGAAATACATAGGGTAGCATCAAATACTAGTCCACTGGGAATTCTAGTCCACTGGGAATTCTAGATTCAAAGCCTTGAGGGGGGGCTTCCCTGGTGGTGCAGTGGTTGAGAGTCCGCCTGCCGATGCAAGGGACACGTGTTCGTGCCCCGGTCCAGGAAGATCCCACATGCCGGGGAGCGGCTGGGCCCGTGAGCCATGGCCGCTGAGCCTGCGCATTCAGAGCCTGTGCTCCACAACCGGAGAGGCCACAACAGTGAGAGGCCTGCGTACCGAAAAAAAAAAATCCTTGAGAGTTTCAGGGCACAATGGAAAAGGGCTTTAGCCTAAAAAAAGCATAGGCTTTAGCCTATGCTTCTGGCCTAAAATAATTCTGTAAGTCATCATTTTGTGGCAAATGAAGATTTTGTGGCAAATGAAGCATTAAGGGCAGCCCACGTACATTAAAACTAGTGGCAAAAACATTTCTTCTGCCTCTCCCTCCCATGGAGGGGATCCCATGGAGGGGATCATTTTCTCCGCTCCATGGAGGTTAACTTTCCTCTGCTTCTACCTGGGCCCCACATGCCCAGCACACCCGCCCCCACACAGTTCAATCCCTGTGGCACTCCAGGCTTAAGGGAGTGTATTTTTTCTCCATCATGAACTTCCAAGACCAAGACACGGGTGAGAGGGTTGTTTGAGTACCCTATCTGCGTGGCATTGACACCAGGGGAATTCAAAACTGCATATGTGACCCAAAAAACCTTTTATCTGTTACAAATTTATTTGAGAAATTGAAGGGAAGTTAGAAAAAGAAAACCTTGTCAATCCCAAACAAAAATGTCACATAGAAGGGAATGCAAATTATAGGAAAAATATTTTATAGGCAAATGTTTAATATTCTCATATATAAATAAATCTGATTAGTAGTAAGAGTGTCTTTCAAAGTCTATTGAAAAAAATTAAGTAAGATCTATACATCACAAACATATAAAGATTAAACAAGTAAAAAAACAATTATAAATGTATGTAAGTGTGTACATATATTTACATATGCACATAAACATACATAACATGAGGAAAAGTGTATACATACTGTGAGAAAAATTTGGAAAAATATACATATCATGTAAACCTGTTTATATAGTACTGTACACAGAGAAATATATCTGGGGAATATAAACTAAACTATCAAGGATGTACATCTTGCTCTGTAACAAGATGAAAATAATATAGAAAAATATTTTCTCTAATACACATTCTTGCACTTCATTAGTTTATAAAGATAGCAGTTTGAAATCAGAAAAATAACTGATGTAAAATTTTATAGCATAGTAGTACATACCTGGTTGGGAATTTCACTACAAAAATAATAGGTGTGTGGATTAACGGTATATTTCTACATCTATATGCTTTTTCACATTACTTTTGTCTCTCAATTACACACATATAGGTTGCCCATCATAGTTGGGAGGGAGAGGCAGAAGAAATGTTTTTGCCACTAGTTTTAATGTACGTGGGCTACCCTTAATGCTTCATTTGCCACAAAATCTTCCAGAAATGTCACTCTGAATGAGAACTGGCTCCCTCCATCCTTCCAAAGATTCCTGCTGAGTGATGTCTAAGCTGCAATTCTAGACACGTGGACCATGGACAACAAAATGTGGTTACTTATGTCAAGGGGATTGAAAATGGAGCCAGGAGGCTAGTAAGGAAGTAGGACTTACATATTTCTACCCCCAAATGCAACATAAACCTTTGACCTGGCCAACCTGAGACTGACTGGAACTTGTTTTCGTTATTCCCTGGAGACCAGAGCATGGCAACCAATCTGGTGCCTCAAGTGACTGAATGCCTGCCAGCACCAATCATAGTTCTGTAAAGATAACCTATATAACTTCTCTGGAATGTCTTTATATGTCACCTTTATAAACTCTTGCCATTTTTGTTTCCCTATGAGCACATTTGAGTTGCTACTCAAATCAGTGCCTCACAAATTATAATTCATAAGACCCTAAGTAAAAACTATTTTTCTTATCTGCAGCCTTCTGCATTTCTTGGTTGACAATATGTTCACCAGTTATCATGGACCGCCAATTTCTGAATTTCCTCCAGTGGAAAATTTGGGAAGAGGAAAGAAAAATTTATTAAAAGTTGCTTTGCATGGTGAGTGGTGGAAGAACACGTAAAATAAAATCATACTCAAATTGTTTTACCTAACGACTTTCTTCTTCTCTATGGTTTCACAGATAGAAATCATAGTAATAATATAGGACTCCTCTTAGAGGGCTGGTGGTCAGTAAAGGCCTGAGGTGGGAGCAAGGAGGGCAGAAGGGGTTCAGGTACTTTCTACAACTGTCCTGTTAACTTTCACAAAGGTTTTCCCAGCGTGACAAACTTCTGGGTAAGAGATTGCCACTCTGGATTTTCCAAATGGATGAACCAGGTTACAGGGTATTTCCTTCCTGTTATATCTGGCTAGTCTCCACCCTCTCGTCTTCTGCTGGCTAAAGCCTCCTTAGGCTCAGATCTCAGCTTAAACTTCACTTCACGTGAGAAGTCTCAGACATACCCTACTGGTGTGATTACCACGAGGCATCTAGTAACTCCACCACCTTTACCATCTCCAGACACATGTTTCATGTGAAAGGGGACCAAAGACTGTGAGCTCACAATGTTTCATAGGCTGTAGCATCACACAGTGGACTTAAGACTGAAATTTTCAAATATCTTGTCTGAAGAGTTGCCTCAGATTCTCTCTGCCACTTTTGAGAGGGATGCTGGGGACACAGGTCAGTTCAGCAACGGAAATGCAGAGTTCTTCCACAGACAGCAATTGGAACGTGCAGTTCAGAGAAGCTGAGGAGGCTGTGGATTGATGCTCCTTCCTCTACAAGAGCCCATGAGAGTACTACAGCGAGAGTCTGTGATTTTTAGCAGGCATAGTTTTGCATGGCAAAGACCAAATGAACCTTCCAGAGGTAAAATTCCAGGTTTGAAAGTTTTTGAATAATTTGCTGCATGGAATACTCTTAAATATATTTCAAAACATTTAAATGAATTTGGAAAATAGCAAAAGAAAAATTAAGGAAGGAAGCAAAACGTTCCATTAACCCAGGATGAGTTATCATCATTTTTATATTCTCATTAATTATGCACATAATAGGACACTGGCTTATCTTTTAATCTACACATAACACTTAATCCTTTTGACATAACTACAAACTCCATATTGTGACTCATTCTTTACTGATAAGGAAACCGAGCCTCAGATTTCAGGCCTGGCTGAGACTAAGGCACTTTTGTGACCTTCACTGTCTTGTGATTTCAATAAATCCTGACAAGGACACTATGAGGGGAAGAATCCTCACTCCCGGGATGGGGAACCTGAGGTTTGGGACCTTAATGTCCCACACTGCCCCATGTCATGCTCCTACTCATTGGCTGATTCCAGACTGGAACCCACGTCTTCTGAACCCAAGGCCTTTACTCTTCCTACTGATTCACTCAGCCTTGCCTCAATTATAGATACGGGTATACTTTGGAAATACTGTGAGCTTGGTTGCAGACCACAGCAACATAGCAAATATTGCAATAAAGTGAGTCAAACAAGTGCTTTGGTTTCCCATTTCTTATAAAAGTTATGGTTACACTATACTGTAGACCATTAAGTGTACAATAGCATGAAGTCTAAAAAACAATGTACATACCTTAATTAAAAAATACTTTATTGCTGAAAGTTGCTACCAATCATCTGAAACTTCAGTGAGCCATAATCTTTTTGCTGTTGGAGGGTCTTGTGTCAGTTTTGATGGCTGCTGACTGATTAGGGTGGTGGTGGTTGAAGGTTGGGGTGGCTGTGGCAGTTTCTTAAGATGAGACAACAGTGAAGTGTGCTGCATCGATGGACTCTCCTTGGCAGAAACGATTTCTATGCACTGTTGTTTGAAAGCATTTTACCCACAGTAGAACTTCTTTCAAAATTGGGATCTGCTAAATAGACATTTCTCCAAAGAAGATAGACAGATTGCCAACAAACACACGAAAGGATGCTCAACATCACTAATCATTAGAGAAATGCAAATCAAAGCTACAATGAGGTATCACCTCACACCAGTCAGAATGGCCATCATCAAACAATCTACAAACACTAAATGCTGGAGAGGGTGTGGAGGAAAGGGAACCCTCTTGCACTGTTGGTGGGAATGTAAATTGATACAGTCACTATGGAGAACAGTATGGACGTTCCTTAAGAAACTAAAAATAGAGCTACCATACGACCCAGCAATCCCACTACTGGGCATATACCCTGAGAAAACCATAATTCAAAAAGAGTCATGGACCACAGTGTTCATTGCAGCTCTATTTACAATAGCCAGGACATGGAAGCAACCTAGGTGTCCATCAACAGATGAATGGATAAAGAAGATGTGGCACATATATACAATGGAATATTTACTCAGCCATAAAAAGAAACGAAATTGAGTTATTTGTAGTGAGGTGAATGGACCTAGAGTCTGTCCTACAGAGTGAAGTAAGTCAGAAAGAGAAAAACAAATACCATATGCTAACACATATATATGGAATCTAAAAGAAAAAAAAAAGGTCATGAAGAACCTAGGGGCAGGACAGGAATAAAGACGCAGACGTGGAGAATGGACTTGAGGACACAGGGAGGGGGAAGGGTAAGCTGGGCCGAAGTGAGAGAGTGGTATGGACATATATACACTCCCAAATGTAAGATAGATAGCTAGTGGGAAGCAGCCACATAGCACAGGGAGATCAGCTCGGTGCTTTGTGTCCACCAAGAGGGCTGGGATAGGGAGGGTGGGAGGGAGATGCACGTGGGAGGAGATATGGGGATATATGTATATGTATAGCTGATTCACTGTTACACAGCAGAAACTAACACACCATTGTAAAGCAATTATACTCCAATAAACATGTTTAAAAAAAAATTGGGTCTGTCCTCTCAAAGCCTGCCACTTTCTTTATCAACTAAGTTTATGTAATATTCTAAATCCTTTGTTGTCATTTCAACAATCTTCACAGCATCTTCACCAGGGGTAGATTCCATCTCAAGAAACCACTTTCTTCTCTCATCCATAAGAAACAGCTCCTCGTCGGTTAAAGTTTCATCATGAGATTGCAGCAATTCAATCACGTATTCAGGCTCCTCTTCTAATTCTAATTCTCTTGCTTTTTCCACCACATCTGCAGTTACTTCTTCCACTAAAGTCCTGCATCCCTCAAAGTCATCCATCAACTTCTTTCAAATTCCTGTTAATGTGGATATTTTGACATCTTTCAATGAACCAGTAATGTTCTTAATGACATCTAGAATGGTAAATCCTTTCCAGAAGATTCTCAATTTACTTTGCCCAGATCCATCAAAGGAATCACTGTCTATGGCAGCTATAGCCTTATGAAATGTATTTCTTAAATAACAATACATGAGGGTTAAAACTACTCCTTGATCTATGGGTTGCAGCATGGATGTAACATTAGTCTCACTATACCTCTACATCAGAACTCTTGGGTGAGCATGTGAGTTGTCTATGAGCAGTAATATTTTGAAATAATTCTTTATTTTTCTGATCAGTAGGTCCCCAACAGTGGACATAAAATATTCAGTAAACCATGTTGTAAACAGATGTGCGGTCATTCAGTCTTTGTTGCTCCATTTACAGAGCACAGAGTAGATTTAGCATAATTCTTAAGGGCCCTAGGATTTTAAGAATGGTAAATGAGCGTTGACTTCTATTTAAAGTCACCAGCTGAATTAGCCCATTACAAGAGAGCCAGCCTGTCCTTTGAAGCTTTGAAGCCAGGCATTGACTTCTCCTCTCCAGCTATGAAAGTCCTAGATGGCATCCTCTTCCAATATAAGGCTGTTTTGTCTACATGGAAAATCTGTTGTTTAGTGTAGGCACCTTCATTAATTATCTTAGCTAGATCTTCTGGATAACTTGCTGCAGCTTTTACATCAGCACTTGCTGCTGTACCTCACACTTTGATGTTATGGAGATGGCTCCTTTCCCTAAACCTCATGAACCAACCTATTCTAGCTTGAAACTTTTCTTCTGCAGCTTCCTCACCTCTCTCAGCCTTCATAGAATTGCAGAGAATTAAAGCCTCACTCTGGATTAGGCTTCGGTTTAAGGGAATGTTGTGACTGCTTTCATCTTCTCTCCTGAGTACTAAAACTCTCCCCACATCCGCAATAAGGTTGGTTTCCTTTCTTGTCCTTTGTGTGTTCACTGGAGTAGCACTTTTAATTTCCCTCAAGAAGTTTTCGTTTTAATTCACAATTTGACTAACTGTGTGGTACAAAAGGCCTAGTTTTTGCCCTGTCTTGCCTTTTGACATGCCTTCCTCGCTAAGCTTAATCATTTCTCTTTGTGGAACTTATACTTTGAAGGGGAAGAGGGAGAGAGAGAGAAGGACAGAGAGACACCTGTGTCTGCATAAGGATTAGGGGCCCTAAGAGGGTTTTGTTGTTGTTGTTGTTGTTGAATCTTCAACGCCATGAAGTTTGAGCAAGTTTAAAATTTAATATGAAGGAGCAATCTCATCTCAGATTTAACCCTTGAATTTTCCTACATGTTCATTTCCTTCCTTATCTTCTTACCTTCTTATTTCACAATAGAGTTAATGAAACACTTTCAATAAACAGGATGGATTATAATATAAATTTTTAGTTATTAATAATTAAAGAATGGACAATTGTGTCCAACAACGCTAGTACTTCTTGGATTTTTGCCTCTCAGGGAGGCAGCGGGTGGCTGAAATTCTGGGGTGACATGATCTGAGGACTCCTGTCCTGGTGGCTGTGGGTCGGATTCAGAATTTTCCTATAAACGTATTAACATGCGCAGCAGTCCAGGAGCAGCAGTTAGGCAAATGCTACGGCTTGCTGCCCTGGTGCCATCTCTCACTGAGCTCACCAGGTGAGTCAAAGGCAAGCCTGTCTTCCCAGCGTGGGGAACTGGGTTAGGGTCTGCTCAGAGGCACGATGTTGGGCAGCTCTTAGGAGCTTCTGAGTCTCCCAAGAAGCTAGAGATCCTTCTGTCTTTAAAACTTTGAACTCAAGGCATACCAAAGAGAGATTTGCTTCCTTCATAAAGATATCTATATGCTCATTAGGAGAAACAATGAAAAACACCTTTCCACAGTGCCTGCCTTAGCCCTAAGGCTCAGCCAGCCCCTGCTACTGAGTCTTGACTTTTTAAAAGAGCCTTTGAAGTTCTACAGTATGCCATATACTTTGGGCAGGTTTTCTCATTCACCCCTCAGGACAGCTCTGTGACACAGGTATCGTGAGTCCCCTGTCACAGATGCCCAAGCTCAGGCTGACAGAGCCTAGGTCACCTGTCCAGTAAGTGGCAGGACGGGATGAGGCTCCTGCCCTCACCCGCCCTAGAGGACACAGAGCAGCCTCCCTTTTAGAAGATGGGCTTCCAGGGCTGGAGAAATGGTCGGATCACATTCCCTGCTATTGTGGCCCCGCGGGTACTCACTCAGCAACCCTTCTGGGTGAGGAAGATGACAGATGTCAGGTGGCATCATATCCACCTCCATTTTTGTTCTTTTTAAGTGAAAAAGCGTGTATTTGGAAAGAGTAAAATATGAAACTGTTTACTATGATAGCAGTTCTATTCGGAGAATTTCTATTTATGTTGAAGCAGTTCCATCTGCTGTTGACTGCAAATCTATGTCGCGTGCACTGATTTATCTCTTCCCTCATTAATGTCTGCTGATGTACTTTGTGGACTCTACAGAGGGTTCCTACCAGCGAACACGTGTTAACCCCCATAACCCTACAGGCTGTACAGGCTGCCTAGTCCTTGTCTCACACACTCTGTCATCCCCTGTCAGGACACAGAAGACTACTGTGCAGGCTGCCCACACCACGATCCAAAGCCCCATCCTCTCTCAGTCACCTCCTTCCTGCCCTTTGCCTGCCCACCAACTGACAAGTTTCGCTGCTGCCACTTGGTGTTCCATCGTGTGCAAGCTCTGGAGTATATGCTTTCACAATCTTCATTTACACCTACCAGTGTTTTCAGACAGAATTAGAATCATTCTGTACATATATTCATAGGCTGAATGTTAAGGGAAGGTACTGTATTTTTCGTTGCTGTTTGAATAAACTTATTTGTAAGAAATTTGCAAATGGCGGTTCTTTAGTGCCACCTGGTGACAGAAGCCTGAACTGCAACTCGAACATTGCAGGACAGGAAAGTGGGAGGGAGGGGCTGTGGCAAAAAGCCACAACAAAGAGCCTTTTGGAAGTCTGGGTGTAAAGCGGGGAATTCCTTGGGTACAGCTATACTAATTGCCTTTTTCTGGACATTGCATATAGATAGAATCATATACTATGCGGTCTTTTGCATATTTGGCTTCCTTCACTTGGCATAATGTTTTCAATGTTCATCTATGTTATGGCATGTATCAGTACTTCATTCCTTTTTATTACCAAATAGTACACCACATTTTATTTACCCATTCTTTAATTGGTGGACATTTGGATTGTTTCCACTTTTGGCTGCTGTGAATAATGATGCTACATACATTTGTGAGCAGGTTTTTATGTAAAAATATGTTGTCATTGCTCTTAGCTGTGTACCTAGGAGTGGAATTGCTGGGTCATATGGTGACTCTCTGTTTAACCATCTGAGGAACTGCCACACTGTTTTCATGACCCTGACAGTCTTGAGGAGTACAGGCATAGCGTCTTATTTTTCTTGTGATTAGCCTGTGGTTGTGGGTTTTGAGAAAGAATACCACAGAGTTGAAGTGCCCTTCCCGTCACATCATATCTGGGAGGACATGGTACACACGTGACATCACTGGGTCACTGGAGATGTCGACCTTCATCAGTGGGTTAAGGTGCTGTTTGCCCAGTTTCTCCAGTGTACAGTAACTGTTTTCCATTTTCCTCCTCTGTTCTTCAGAAGTGAGTCACTAAGTCTGCCCTACTCTCAGAGGTGGAAGGCAGATTTCAGGTTCACTTCACAGAGGCAGGCTATCACCATGTATTATTTGGAATTGTTTGATAAACACAGTTACTCTCATCACCCATTTCTTTATTAATTCAAACATTTATTGATATCCACATGGATTGATGTATATGGATTCTGTAGGTTGTTTTTTTTTTCTTACTTAATGGATACATCCCAAAAGAAAGTCAAGCATCATAATTTCTACAATGCAGTAAGAGAATTTTGACTTATCGGTCAGGAAACTGCAAAAGAGTTCCCTATACCTACCAATATATTGTCCAAATATGGTATATCACACAGTGCTTTCAGACAATATATTTTCATGGCAGAGCCTGGAACAACAATATAATTTCAGACAATTTTATTCCATACTTGGTAATCCCTTGAGAAAGAAATAAACAGATAAAACAAAGGTTATTGAAGTGACCATAAAAATAATTGCTAACTTTCACTTAACATATTTGCAAAATCCATTTCAATGAAGTAAAATTATGAGATATGTCCGAGAAAATGTGTGCGTCATTTGAAAGCCAATTGTCAAAAGCACAGCCTTCATGTTATCTAACTCTAACTCCATGGAAGGTATGTTACAGCTTGAACTTTTCGGTAACTGATTGCCCTGTAATGTAATTCCTTGTCTGTACCCAAGTATTTGAATTCTGCCCTGTGGAAGGGAAATCCTTTCCTCTTGAGGAAATACCTATTTGTCTCTATTTGAAAAATTATTTCCACATTCTGGATCTACAGTATAAGTGTGACAAATAAGTGGTGGTTGAATTGGCAAGTGTAATGTCAGTGGAAGCGTCGGGGAACACAGCCCTGTTAGATGAGGGATGAAGACAGAGTTGGAAGGGAGGTGCAGGGAGATGTGAACTGAGTGTGCAGAATTCTTGGTAGAACTTCGGTGCAAGGGGAGAATCTATGTAAAGAGGACAGTAACTAGAGATGTGGAGAGGGGGATAGGGCTTGAAGCATATTTTAAAATCATCAATTATAAGAAACTTGAGCAGGTTGAAATCTTAATGGGAAGGAGCCATCTCTTCCTAGATTTAACAACTGAGCTTACCACACCTGCCTTTCCACACTTTAATTCCTTGTTTCCATTCTGGAGAAGCCTAAAACTCAACCAAAGAGATCGTGTAAAGTTTGGTCTTAACGCCTGTTAACTGGATGAATAGATGGATGGATGAGGATGTGTCAAACATGTGCTGGGTATTCACAGATTTTTATGTCCCAGTGCAGAGCTCCTCATGCAGATGACAGAACCCGTGGTGTTGTGTGGCTGAGAGGATGCAGTCTCTCAAGACTGCAAATGATGGCCATAACATAGGAGGCATTTCAGTGTGGAGGACAGGGCTGCGCATCGCAGTTGCTGTGGAAACCTAAAGTCATGGCGGCAACCGTGACGACTTTTTAAGGGAGACAGACATAAACTGGGGAAAAGAGAAGCTCCCGTCTTCAGGTGTTTGGGACTCAGCTGAGGGTGTGGGTCCCTGGTGGGGGCTGGACCACGCTGGTGTGTGGGGAGACAAAGGGATCCACATCCAGGTCACCTCTTTCCCGCTTTGGGGCTTGGTGCCTCTGCTGTCTCGTAGGTAAAGCCATTGCGGTCCCTCCTGGCCCCAGTGAGTGTGGTGTCCTGCTCCAGGGGTGTCCGGGAGCCACGTTCCTTCTAAAGAAGGGGCACAGGAGGTGAGATAGGTATCGACTTAAAAAAGGTGCACAACGTGAGAGTTGCAAGTTAAGTTTTATTTGGGGAAAAATGAGGACTATAGCCCGGGAGACAGCATTTCAGATAGCTCTGAGAAACTACTCTAAAGAGGTAGGCGGGGGGAAGGTCAGTATATATGTGATTTTGGTAAAGGGGGAGTACATGCAATAAAGCACATATTTGGTTTTTTTGCAGGTCTCGCGAGGGTTACTGCTAGTCACGAGGAGCAGAGGTCACCATTAAGGAATTTAGTGCTTTTCTAGATATGAGGAGATGCAAGAATTGGGCTCATAAAATCAGCTCCTGAAAATACCTAACTATCTGAAGACCTGTTCTCCCAGTTTTTCTCAGAGCACAGAGTGCCTCATTCCTGATCTCCACCCTGAATTCCTTTCAGGGGGTGTTGAAGGTAATCAGCTGCAGCGGCAACTGATTTAATCCTTATAGAGGTAGATGGCAAGTGACCATGGCAAGTGCCAATTTGTAGTTGACACAGGTAATAACGCTCTCTAAGCCTCAGCTTCCCCCCTCTGTAAAATGGGGAGAAGAATGCTTTACCCACAGGATTGCTGAGAACATTGAATGATAACACGTGAGTAAGCTGATGGCCTTATCGTTATTCCAGGATCATGAATGTTTGCATGGATTCAGGCCACTTCTTATTTGTTTTCCACTTTGTTCTTAGGGTACAAATAAGGAAAGGAGAAGAAATGGGCCTTGTGAGAAGGACATTATAACATGTGCTGAATCTGTCTCTCCCTGTGCAGCTCCTCATGCCAGTGGCCGAGCTCATAGCAGGTGTCTGAAGGAGGCAGGTTCTGAGGATCTGTGTCCTGATGGCTGCTGGAGCTTCTACTCCAGGTTTAAAGGCAGTGGCTTCCAGGAGACCCCAACATTTACATTTTGGGTTTTCCTACACTGATACTGGTTCCCATGGAGGTCTCTGCTGATGAGTTTTTGCTCTGGTAGGTTGTATTCTCTGTATTCAATTTTGGAGACAAATTCACCTTGTGACCTCATGTCTCTGATAGATCTGAGAAGAGTTGATTTTTCAGTTTGTTTGGCTTTTTACTTGTTAGGATGGAGTGCCGACTTTGAAGCTCCTTACACGTCAGGCTAGAAACTGGACACCTATTTATTTTTTGATTTATCTATTTTGTTGCATGTGTCAATAGTTTTTTTTTTATTGCTGGGTAGTAATCCAGTATATGGATATGCCACATTTGCTTTATTCATTCACCTCTTGAGGGACATTTGGGTTGTTTCCAAATTGGGTTTCTCTTAAATAAAGCTGCTGTGAACACTGGTGTGTAAAGTCTTGGCATGGACATATGCCTTCTTCCTCTAGAATACATCCTTACCAGTGCAACAGCTGGATCATATGGTAGATGAAAGATTAACATCGTAAGAAACAAACTGTTTTCCAAGGTGGTCACACAATTTTCATTGCCACCATTAGTGTGTGAGAGTTCCATTCCCCACAACCTTGCCAAAACTTGATTTGGTCAGTCTTTTTCCTCGTGACCATTCCCTGTCAGGTGTAGTGGTACCTAATTGTAGTTTTCAATTATAGTTCCTCAATGATGATAATGATGAGCATATTTTCATGTGTTTCTTTGCCATGACTATATCTTCTCTGTTGAAGTATCTCTTGAAGTCCTTTGTCAATTTATCTGTGAGTGTGTCTGTATTCTTCTTATCGACTTTTGATTCTTTACTCTGTGTACAAGTCCTTTATCAGATACATGATTTACAAATATTTTCCTTCAGTCAGTGGCTTGCCTTTTCGCAGGATGAGGTTTTGCATTTGATTTTCAGCAATCTCACCTTGTGGCTACAGGAAATAATGGTCACTTTCAGGGCAAATATGGAAGCTTACAGATCAGTTATGAAGTGCTTGAGCTGGGAGTTCCAATCCCTGAGCTCATCCTTTTCTTTCTCCATTTCATCTAGTAACATTAGGAGCAATCAGCCAATCTCATTTGTTATTTTGCAAAACTTTTTGAAAGTATCATATACACAGTCACCCCACATCCTTTCTTCTTATAAGTGGTTGATTAGGTGTCTACAGTGGAGACATTTGGGTAAAATCTATTCCCAGATCACACCATGGACTATCAGAGCTCTCTTTACTACTGGAAATACAGTCCATAGCACCTTTAAATCTGATCAGATTAGAGAGCCAATTCGAGAAATCCAAGGTCAATTCACAAAACTCATGCTTAAATTTCTCTTCCTTTAGAACCACTTTTGGTACCAAAATCTGTATTAGCCAGAAACAGGACAAATAGAAGCCTGGGGGGAAGATGGCGGAAGAGTAAGATGAGGAGATCACCTTCCTCCCCACAGATACACCAGAAATACATCTACACGTGGAACAACTCCTACAGAACACCTACTGAATGCTGGCAGAAGACCTCAGACCTCCTAAAAGGCAAGAAACTCCCCAGGTACCTGGGTAGGGCAAAATAAAAAAGAATAAACAGAAACAAAAGAATAGGGACGGGACCTGCACCAGTGGGAGGGAGCTGTGAAGGAGGAGAAGTTTCCACACACTAGGAAGCCCCTTCGCGGGCGGAGACTGCGGGTGGCGGAGGGAGGAAACTTCGGAGTCGCGGAGGAGAGCACAGCAACAGGGGTGGGGAGGGCAAAGCGGAGAGATTCCCGCACAGAGGATCGGTGCCGACCGGCACTCACCAGTCCAAGAGGGCTGGGAACTGAGGCTTGGGCTTTGCTCGGAGTGCAGGGAGAGGACTGGGGTTGGCGGCGTGAACACAGCCTGCAGGGGGTTAGTGCACCGTGGCTAGGCGGGAGGGAGTCTGGGGAAATGTCTGGACCTGCCAAAGAGGCAAGAGACTTTTTCTTCCCTCTTTGTTTCCTGGTGTGCAAGGAGAGGGGATTAAGAGCGCTGCTTAAAAGAGCTCCAGAGACGGGTGCGAGCCGCGGCTAACAGCGCGGACACTAGAGACAGGCATGAGACGCTAAGGCTGCTGCTTCTGCCACCAAGAAGCCTGTGTGTGAGCACAGGTCACTATCCACACCTCCCTTCCGGGGAGCCTGTGCAGCCCACCACTGTCAGGGTCCCGGGATCCAGGGACACCTTCCCTGGGAGAACGCACGGCACACCTCAGGCTGGTGCAATGTCACGCCGGCCTCTGCCACAGCAGGCTCGCCCTGCACTCCGTACCCCTCCATCTCCCTGGCCTGAGTGAGCCAGAGCCCCCCAAGCAGCTGCTCCTTTAACGCCGTCCTATCTGAGCCAAGAAGAGACGCCCTCCGGTGACCTACACGCAGAGGCGGGGCCAAATCCAAAGCTGAGCACCAGGAGCTGTGCGAACAAAGAAGAGAAAGGGAAATCTCTCCCAGCAGCCTCAGAAGCAGTGGATTGAATCTCCACAATCAACTTGATGTACCCTGCATCTGAGGAATACATGAATAGACAATGAATCATCCCAAACTGAGGAGGTAGACTTTGAGAGAAATATTTATTATTTTTTCCCTTTTCCTCTTTTTGTGAGTGTGTATGTGTATGCTTCTGTGTGAGATTTTGTCTGTATAGCTTTGCTTCCACCATTTGTCCTAGGGTTCTTTCTATCCGTCCATTTTTTTTTCTTAAAAAAATTTTTTTTCTTAATAATAATTTTTTATTTTAATAACTTTATTTTATCTTATATTACTTTATCCTCTTTCTTTCTCTCTCTCTCTCCCTTTCTTTCTTTCTTTCTACTTTTTCTCCCTTTTATTCTGAGCCGTGTGGACGAAAAGCTTTTGGTGCTGCAGCCAGGAGTCAGTGCTGTGCCTCTGAGGTGGAGAGCCAACTTCAGGACACTGGTCCACAAGAGACCTCCCAGCTCCACATAATATCAAATGGTGAAAATCTCCCAGATATCTCCATCTCAACACCAGCACCCAGCTTCACTCAACAACCAGCAAGCTACAGTGCTGGACACCCTATGCCGAACAACTAGAAAGACAGGAACACAACCCCACCCATTAGCAGAGAGGCTGCCTAAAATCATAATAAGCCACAGACACCCCAAAACACACCACCAGACGTGAACCTGCCCACTAGAGAGACAAGATCCAGCCTCATCCACCAGAACACAGGCACTAGTCCCCTCCACCAGGAAGCCTACACAACCCACTGAAACAACTTTAGCCACTGGGGACAGACAGCAAAAACAGTGGGAACTACAAACCTGCAGCCTGCAAAAAGGAGACCCCAAACACAGTAAGATAAGCAAAATGAGAAGACAGAAAAACACACAGCAGGTGAAGGAGCAAGATAAAAACCCACCAGGCCTAACAAATGAAGAGGAAATAGGCAGTCTACCTAAAAAAGAATTCAGAATAATGATAGTAAAGATGATCCAAAATCTTGGAAATAGAATAGACAAAATGCAAGAAACATTTAACAAGGACCTAGAAGAACTAAAGATGAAACAAGCAACAATGAACAACACAATAAATGAAATGAAAAATACTCTAGAAGGCATCAATAGCAGAATAACTGAGGCAGAAGAACGGATAAGTGACCTGGAAGATAAAATAGTGGAAATAACTACTGCAGAGCAGAATAAAGAAAAAAGAATGAAAAGAACTGAGGACAGTCTCAGAGACTTCTGGGACAACAGTAAACGCACCAACATTCGAATTATAGGGGTTCCAGAAGAAGAAGAGAAAAAGAAAGGGACTGAGAAAATATTTGAAGAGATTATAGTTGAAAACTTCCCTAATATGGGAAAGGAAATAGTTAATCAAGTCCAGGAATCACAGAGAGTCCCATACAGAATAAATCCGAGGAGAAACACACCAAGAAACATATTAATCAAACTGTCAAAAATTAAATACAAAGAAAACATATTAAAAGCAGCAAGGAAAAATAACACAAAAGTGATTCCCCATAAGGTTAACAGCTGATCTTTCAGCAGGAACTCTGCAAGCCAGAAGGGACTGGCAGGACATATTTAAAGTGATGAAGGAGAGAAACCTACAACGAAGATTCCTCTACCCAGCATTGATCTCATTCAAATTTGATGGAGAAATTAAAACCTTTACAGACAAGCAAAAGCTGAGAGAGTTCAGCACCACAAAACCAGCTTTACAACAAATGCTAAAGAAATTTCTCTAGGCAAGAAACACAAGAGAAGGAAAAGACCTACAATAATGAACCCAAAACAATTAAGAAAATGGGAATAGGAACATACATATCAATAATTACCTTAAATGTAAATGGATTAAATGCTCCAACCAAAAGACACAGACTGCATGAATGAATACAAAAGTAAGACCCATATATATGCTGTCTACAAGAGACCCACTTCAGACCTAGAGACACATACAGACTAAAAGTAAGGGGATGGAAAGATATTCCATGCAAATGGAAACCAAAAGAAAGCTGGAGTAGCAATTCTCATATTAGATAAAACAGACTTTAAAATAAAGACCATTAGAAGAGAAAAAGGACACTACATAATGATCAAGGGATCGATCCAAGAAGAAGATATAACAATTGGAAATATTTATGCACCCAACATAGGAGCACCTCAATATATAAAGCAAATACTAACAGCCATAAAAGGGGAAATCGACAGTAGCACATTCATAGTAGGGGACTTAAACACCCCACTTTCACCCATGGACAGATCATCCAAAATGAAAATAAATAAGGAAACACAAGCTTTAAATGATACATTAAACAAGATGGACTTAATTGATATTTATAGGACATTCCATCCAAAAAAAACAGAATACACATTCTTCTCAAGTGCTCATGGAACATTCTCCAGGATAGATCATATCACGGGTCACAAATCAAGCCTTGGTAAATTTAAGAAAATTGAAATTGTATCAAGTATCTTTTCCGGCCACAATGGCATGAGACTAGATATCAAGTACAGGAAAGATCTGTAAAAAATACAAACACATGGAGGCTAAACAACACACTACTTAATAACGAAGTGATCACTGAAAAAATCAAAGAGGAAATCAAAAAATACCTAGAAACAAATGACAATAGAGACACGATGACCCAAAACCTATGGGATGCAGCAAAAGCAGTTTTAAGAGGGAAGTTTATAGCAATACAATCCTACCTTAAGAAACAGGAAACATCTCCAATAAACAGCCTAACCTTGCACCTAAGGCAATTAGAGAAAGAAGAACAAAAACCCCCAAAGTTAGCAGAAGGAAAGAAATCATAAAGATCAGATCAGAAATAAATGAAGGAAATGATAGCAAAGATCAATAAAACTAAAAGCTGGTTCATTGAGAAGATAAACAAAATTGATAAACCATTAGCCAGACTCATCAGGAAAAAGAGGGAGAAGGCTCAAATCAATAGAATTAGAAATGAAAAAGAAGAAGTAACAACTGACACTGCAGAAATACAAAAGATTATGAGAGGTTACTACAAGCAACTCTATACCAATAAAATGGACAACCTGGAAGAAATGGACAAATTCTTAGAAATGCACAACCTGCGAAGACTGAATCAGGAAGAAATAGAAAATATGAACAGACCAATCGCAAGCACTGAAATTGAAACTGTGATTAAAAATCTTCCAACAAACAAAAGCCCAGGACCAGATGGCTTCACAGGCGAATTCTATCAAACATTTAGAGAAGAGCTAACACCTATCCTTCTCAAACTCTCCCACTATATAGCAGAGGAAGGAACACTCCCCGACTCATTCTACGAGGCCACCATCACCCTGATACCAAAAGCAGACAAGGATGTCACAAAGAAAGAAAACTACAGACCAATATCACTGATGAACATAGATGCAAAAATCCTCAACAAAATACTAGCAAACAGAATCGAACAACACATTAAAAGCATCATACCCCATAATCAAGAGGGGTTTATTCCAGGAATGTAAGGATTCTTCAATATACACAAATCAATCAATGTGATACACCATATTAACAAACTGAAGGAGAAAAACCATATGGTCATCTCAATAGATGCAGAGAAAGCTTTTGACAAAATTCAACACCCATTTATGATAAAAACCCTGTGGAAAGTAGGCATAGAGGGAACCTTCCTCAACGTAATAAAGGCCATATATGACAAAGCCACAGCCAACATCATCCTCAATGGTGAAAAACTGAAAGCATTTCCACTAAGATCAGGAACAAGACAAGGTTGCCCACTCTCACCACTCTTATTCAACATAGTTTTGCAAGTTTTAGCCACAGCAATCAGAGAAGAAAAGGAAATAAAAGGAATCCAAATCAGAAAAGAAGAAGTAAAGCTGTCACTGTTTGCAGATGACATGATACTATACATAGAGAATCCTAAAGATGCTACCAGAAAACTACTAGAGCTAATCAATGAATTTGGTAAAGTTGCAGGATACAAAATGAATGCACAGAAATCTCTGGCATTCCTATACAGTAATGATGAAAAATCTGAAAGTGAAATTAAGAAAACACTCCCATTTACCACTGCAACAAAAAGAATAAAATATCTAGGAATAAACCTACCTAAGGAGACAAAAGACTTGTATGCAGAAAATTATAAGACACTGATGAAAGATATTAAAGATGATACAAACAGATGGAGAGGTATACCATGTTCTTGGATTGGAAGAATCAACATTGTGAAAATGATTCTACTACCCAAAGCAATCTACAGATTCAATGCAATCCCTATCAAACTACCACTGGCATTTTTCACAGAACTAGAACAAAAAATTTCACAATGTCTATGGAAACTCAAAAGACCCCGAAAGGCCAGAGCAATCTTGAGAACGAAAAATGGAGCTGGAGGAATCAGGCTCCCTGACTTCAGACTATACTACAAAGCTACAGTAATCAAGACAGTATGGTACTGGCACAAAAACAGAAATATAGATCAATGGAACAGTATAGAAAGCCCAGAGATACACCCACACACATATCGTCACCTTATCTTTGATAAAGGAGGCAGGAATGTACAGTGGAGAAAGGAGCGCCTCTTCAATAAGTGGTGCTGGGAAAACTGGACAGGTACATGTAAAAGTATGAGATTAGATCACTCCCTAACACCATACACAAAAATAAGCTCAAAATGGATTAAAGACCTAAATGTAAGGCCAGAAACTATCAAACTCTTAGAGGAAACCATAAGCAGAACACTCTATTGTATAAATTACAGCAAGATCCCTTTTGACCCACCTCCTGGAGAAATGAAAGTAAAAACAAAAATAAACAAATGGGACCTAATGAAACTTAAAAGCTTTTGCACAGCAAAGGAAACCATAAACAAGACCAAAAGACAACCCTCAGAATGGGAGAAAATATTTGCAAATGAAGCAACTGACAAAGGATTAATCTCCAAAATTTAAAAGCAGCTCATGCAGCTCAATTAAAAAAAACAAACAACCCAATCCAAAAATGGGCAGAAGACCTAAATAGACATTTCTCCAAAGAAGATATACAGACTGCCAACAAACACATGACAGAATGCTCAACGTCATTAATCATTAGAGAAATGCAACTCAAAACTACAATGAGATATCATCTCATACCAGTCAGAATGGCCATCATCAAAAAATCTAGAAACCATAAATGCTGGAGAGGGTGTGGAGAAAAGGGAACACTCTTGCACTGCTGGTGGGAATGTGAATTGGTTCAGCCACTATGGAGAACAGTATGGAGGTTCCTTAAAAAACTACAAATAGAACTACCATATGACCCATCAATCCCACTACTGGGCATATACCCTGAGCAAACCGTAATTCAAACAGTGTCATGTACCACAATGTTCATTGCAGCTCTATTTACAATAGCCCAGAGATGGAAACAACCTAAGTGTCCATCATTGGATGAATGGATAAAGAAGATGTGGCACATATATACAATGGAATATTACTCAGCCATAAAAAGAAACGAAATTGAGCTATTTGTAATGAGGTGGATGGACCTAGAGTCTGTCATAAAGAGTGAAGTAAGTCAGAAAGAGAAAGACAAATACCATATGCTAACACATATATATGGAATTTAAGAAAGAAAAATGTCATGAAGAACCTAGGTGTAAGACAGGAATAAAGACACAGACCTACTAGGGAATGGACTTGAGGATATGGGGTGGGGGAAGGGTAAGATGTGACTAAGAGAGAGAGTGACATGGATATATATACACTATCAAACGTAAAATAGATAGCTGGTGGGAAGCAACCGCATAGCACAGGGAGATCAGCTCGGTGCTTTTTGACCACCTAGAGGGGTGGGATAGGGAGGGTGGGAGGGAGGGAGACGCAAGAGTAAAGAGATATGGGGACATATGTATATGTATAACTGATTCACTTTCTTGTAAAGCAGAAACTACCACACCATTGTAAAGCAATTATACTCCAATAAAGATGTAAAAAAAAATAATTAAAAAAAATATTCCAACCAGCAGTGTGTGAGAGTTCTTCTGCTCCATAGCCTTGCCAGCACTTGCTATTTTCCGTCTTTCTCAGTTGTTTTTGTTCTTGTAGGCACGTGGTGGAATATTATGTGGTTTAAAGTTTAATTTCTCTAAAATCTTAAGTCTCTTTACATCCAAATACCCTCCTCTTCTTTTAATCTCCATTTATTTACTTCAACTGGATCTTTTTCATGTGAAAGTTTGCATTCTGAATTATGCTGATTGTATCTCTATTGTGCTGTTTGTTCTGTTCCTCTGGCCCATCCTATTTCCTTTAAATTGGTAATTACTGTACATATAGAGGCTTGTTCGGATTCAGATTTGTGGAAAGAGTACCTGAGAAGTGGTGTACTTCTTATAGCCCTACGTCAGGAGCCTCATCATGTCAGGCTGTCTCTCCACCTGTGCCCTTGAGACTGATCACTGGGTCCAGGTGCTATCAGCCTGGTCCACCCATTATGAAATTTCCCATCTGCCTTTTAACTCATGGCTTTTGTAGCCCCCTAAAAATTATGGCCTAGATCTACATTTCATTAGTGGTTGTAAAGGATGATGTTTTAATTTATAATTTATTAGCTAGAATTCTTCTATAAAACAAACTTCCCCTCCTTAACCACAAGGTTACCTTGAGGTCTGGTCCACACAGAAGGGAACGATGAATGTTTAATTCTTTTACAGTATTTCCACTTTCAAAAATAGTGATTTGTTTCCCTGGGATCCTCCAAAGGTGAACAGCGAGTTGGTTTTATTTGTTCTTTCATAGATGTTCATATATTTCATGTTTTAATACATTGCAGTCATTAATGTTTTTGTTGTTCAAATTTTTCCTTCCTCAGTCTCTGTAACCCCCATTGTTTGTGTCTTTTGTGTCCTTGACATACTTTCTGGTAATGGAATCTGGTCTAGACTCATCTGGTACAATCCCTATCCAGACCTGGTATCAGCCATTTCTCTAAGGAAAGCTGGTTCCTTTTAGTGGGAAGTGTTTTTATAACATTCAGTCTGGGACAAGAGTTGCTCATTGCTACTGGGTTGTTCTTGTTTCTTGTCCTTTAAGTGCATGGAGCTGGTAAATATGTATTATATTTGTTATGAAACTATGTATCATGTCCTTCCATCCTGGGCTGCTCTTCTGTCACCTATAAGAAATCATTCATATCAGTTTTGTTTTAACCTTTCCAAAAAATATAATCAATTATAACATGTATATTAGTTTTCTCCCCTTTTCATACATAAAAGGTGGCATATTATACTCCAGTGCTGTGCAATAGAAATTTCTGCAGAAATGAAAATGCTGTGTATCTGTGTGTCCCACACAGTAGCCACTGGCTACTTAAGAGGCTGAGCTCCTAAAATGTGTCTACTGTGACTGAGGAACTAATTTTTAAATTATTTAATTTAATCTAATTAAATTGTAAATAGTTAAGTATGGCTAGTGGCTACTGTATTAGACAGCAGCAGCTCTACACAATTTTGTGCACCTTGGTTTTTCACTGAACAATATATCCTGGAGATGACTCTGTAGCAGTACAGAGAGGGAGTCCTCATTGCTTCTATAACTGCATAATCCACCAGATGTAGATGGACCATAGGTGATCATCCAGCCCTCTGTTGGTGGACATGTCAGGCATAAGAGCAACCCAGAGGGGAGGTCCATCTTGTGAGAAATCTGTGAAAACTATCCACTAAATCAGGAGACTTAGGTGTGCAGATCAGGGTCCCAGTCTGGGCTTGTCTTTGAGAACTTGGTCTCTATGCTTTCTGTCTCCTGTGGATCTGGGTCCAGGCCCCCACCACTGGGAGACAAGGTCCTAAATGAAGCAGAAACTCCATGTCACCTCTGATGGGCCCCTCAGATAACTAAATGGGAGGGACCATCCTCCTAGAGATAAGACAGACACAAAATCACTCTCAAAATCTATCATGCAACCTGGCCAAGAGCTATCATGCAACCCTCTAGCTTGTACCCATGACAGAACCAAGACTGAAACACACAGTGTTATTACCTTGACATTCACTGTCCTTCTGGGAGGGAAATCTTGTCAGGAGAATGTAGTAGCCTCTTAGGGCTCTTCAAGAGAACAAAGGTGTGGGTTATGAGTTGCCTCGGTTTCCCAAGTACAACCTCTCCCCTCTCAACAGCATTATTTCCTGTTTAGATGCCAGGTTTCCTGGACTCAGGGTGAAGCTTGGACTAAACTTGTTTGGAATGGAGTCCCTTTGAGGTCATACCTCACCACCGCATGGTGTGCGCACTAGCATCCACCTTGCTGCCTGTGGATGTCTCCAGTTACCCAGATCTACTGATCAGGAGGGGGAAGGTATGGGATGCAGATGTGGAATTGGACTGACCATGCCTGGTACACAGTAGACACATAATTCACATTTAATAAAGAAATGAGATGCAGATGCAGGAGTAAGCAGGAAGTGAAAGCTACCTATATGTCCTTTCATTCTTTTTATACACATGAATTCTTCAAGGAGCAGTGGGATTACACAACAGCCTCTAAGTAGATGTGTGTGACACTATAGTGGGTCATCTATAAAGTGGTACATTGATACCTACCTCACAGGTCTGTTGTGAGGAGAAATTAACAAACCAATAAGAAAAGGGAGCCCTCATACACTGTTGCTGGGAATATAAATTGGTGTAGCCACTATGGTCGATAATATGGAAGTTCCTTAAAAACTAAAAATAGAACTACTATATGATACAGCAATTCTACTCCTAGATATATATCCAGAAAAAATAAAACACTAATTCGAAAAGATACATGTACCCCAATGTCCATAGTACATTGTTCATTATTTACAATAGGCAAGATATAGAAACAACCCAGGGTGGAGGAGAGCACCCAAGATGGTGGAGTAGAAAGACCCTGAGCTCACCTCCTCTCATAAGCACACCGAAATCACAACTATCTGCAGAAAAAACATCAATGAAAAAAAATGGAACCTACCAGAAAAGATCTTCTACAACTAAAGACATAAGGAACCACAACAAGATGGGTAGGAGGGGCGTATTCACAATATAATCAAATCCCACACCCCATGGGTGGGTGACCCACAAACTGGAGAATAATTATACTGCAGAGGTTCTCCCACAGGAGTGAGAGTTCTGAGCCCCACATCTGGCTCCCCATCCTGTGGGTCTGGCACCAGGAAGACAAGTCCCCAGAATTTGTCTTTTTAAGCCAATGGGACTTAATTGCAGGAACCCCACAGGGCTGGCAGAAATAGAGGTTTCAGTCTTAAAGGACGCACACAATCTCACACGTGCCAGGGCCAGGACAAAAGCATTGATTTGATAGGAGCCTAGGCCAGACCTACCTGCTGGGCTTGGAGAGTCTCCTGTAGAGGTGGAGGGGGGGAGTGGCTGTGGCTCACCCTGGGGACATGGACATGGTGTCAGACATACTGGGGAATATTCAACCCTGTGAACACTCCTGGCAGCTGATATATTGGCTCATTAGTTCCAAGACCTGGTGTCAACCAACAGCCTATAGGCTACAGTGCGGGGACACCTCAGGCCAAATATCCAACTGGGTCAGGACACAGTGCCATCCATCAGCAGACAGGCTGCCTAAAGGATAAAGAGCCCATAGCTACCTCTGGACACACCCCTAGACACAGCCTAGCCCACCAGAGTGCCAAGATCAAGCTCCACTGAGCAGTGGACAGGCATCAGACCCTCCCACCAGGAAGCCTACACAAACCTCTAGATCATCCTCAACCACCAGGGGGTAGACAGCAGAAGTAAGAAAACTACAATCCCACCATGCAGGCCAGACCCTACCCCAGTACCAGCTGGGCCCTGACCCTGCATGCTAACAGGCCTACGCAACCTTCAGGACACCCCGGACCCCATACCCAACTGTGTCAGGAACCACCCTCCCCCATCAATGATCTGAAACAAGTTCTGGGATCCCTGGGCCCTGCAGCCAGACTCCAGAAACCAACTCTGCCTGCCACTAGTGTGGCACTAACCCCAGGATCTAGCTTCACCTGCCAATGGGTGAGCAATAGCCCCAGAGGCTTTGGGACACTGGCTTCACCCACCAGTGAGCCAGCACTAGCCCTGGGGCCCCCTAGGATTCCTCAATGAGCCACCTCATGATCGGACCCTGCTAAACAGCAGCCAGCAGCATCAGTACAAGGCAGGACCTGGCAACCAACCAGACTAGGGCCAACCAGGCCTACCAGGCCACCCACAAAGTCAGCCCACCACAACAAAAGGACCCATACAGCCCTCTTAGGGGGAACCCCTAGAGCATATACGTTGGGTGATGAGAGGGGAGTGCACTGCTGGGACACATAGGATGCCTCCTACAGAGGGTGAATTCTCCAAGGCTGAGAAACATAACTAACCTACCAGATACATAAAAATACAAATAGCAACTTAGACAAAATGAGGCGGCAGAGGAATATGTTCCAGACAAAGGATAAAGTTAAAACCCTGGAAGAACTAAGTGAAGTGGAGATAGGCAATCTACCTGAGAAAGAGTTCAGAGTAATGATTGTAAAGATGATCAAAGAACTTGGGAGGAGAATGGATGCACAGAGTGAGAAGTTAGAAGGTTTTAATAAAGAGTTAGAAAATATAAAGAACAACCAAACAGAGATGAAGAATATAATAAATGAAATGAAAAATACACTAGAAGGACTCAAAAGTAGACTAAATGATTCAGAAAAACGGATCAGTGAGCAGGAAGACAGAGTTGTGGAAATCACTGCTGAAAAACATAAAAAAGAAAAGAGAATAAAAAGAAATGAGGACAGTTTAAGAGACCTCTGGGACAACATCAAGCACCTTATAGGTGCTTGATCAAGCACCTTACCTTATAGGGGTTTCAGAAGGAGAAGAGAAAGAGAAAGGTCCCAAGAAACTATTTGAAGAGATAGTAGCCAAAAACCTCCCTAATCTGGGAAAGGAAATAGTCACCCAAGTCCTGGAAGCCCAAAGAGGCCCATACAGGATTAACCCAAAGAGGAACACAACAAGACACATTGTAATCAAAATGACGGAAATTGAAGATAAAGAGAGAAGACTAAAAGCAGCAAGGGAAAAGTCACAAGTAACATACAAGGGAACTCCCATAAGGCTATCAGCTGATTTTTCAGCAGAAACTCTGCAGGCCAGAAGGGAGTGGTGCAATATATTTAAAGTGATGAAAGGGAAAGCCTACAACCAAGAATACTCTACCCAGCAAGGCACTCATTCAGATTTAATGAAGAAATCAAAAGTTTTACAGATAAGCAAAAGCTAAAATAATTCAGTACCACCAAACCAGCTTTATAACAAATGTTAAAGGAACATCTCTAGGTGAAAAAGAAAAGGTCACGACTAGAAACAAGAAAATTATGGAATGGAAAAGCTCACTGGCAAAGGCAAACATAGAGTAAAGGTAGGAAATCATCCACACACACAAAGTTAGTAGGGAGGTTAAAAGACAAAAGTATTAAAATCATCTGTATCCATAATAAGCAGTTAAGGGCTACACAAAACACTTAAGTGTAAAATATGGTATCAAAAACAGTAATCATGAAGGAAACCAAGATGGCAGAGGAGTAGGGGGAATGTGGAGTTCATCTCTCCCCACAAATGCATCAAGAATACATCTACAGATTAAACAATTCTCACAGAACATCAGCTGAACACTAGCAAAAGACCTTGGACACTGGAAAGGACAAGAGAGATCCCTGCATAACTGGGTAAGATGAAAGAAAGAAGGGAAAAAGAAGAGGAGGTGAGGCAGGATGGGATCTGCACCCCTAGGGGGGTGGGAGCTAAAGCAGAGGGGAGGTTCCTGCATCCGAGGAAGCCCCCTCACCAATGGGGAAATCAGTTGGGACAGAAGGGGGAGCATCTGAGGCTGCTGGAGAAGGGTGAAACAGCCGGTCTATGGAAGACAGGACAGAGTGAGACTTACACAGATGGTCCGTGCCACAGCCCTGTGCGCCCCAGACTGGGATGTGTGTCCACCGTACATGGGGTCTGAGAGCTGGAACCTGGGGATTGGAGAGCAAACTGTGGGGAGGACTGCTGTTGGCTGTGAGGAGACAGCCTAAGGGGATGGGAGGGAGGAAATCCACAACCGGGAATGCTTGTGGAGGAAACCCAGACTGCCATAGAAGCAAGGCTCCACTGTTGAATGACACGCAGGGGGTGGAGTCACCATTGCAGCCTCTTTCTCCACGCACCGACCCCTCCCCCCCAGGTGCTAGGAAAAGCTCCCACCAGGGCGGGCCTTCTCACACCTGCTGCCAGGCACTAGGAAAGGCTCCCACTAGGGCTGGATCTCTCGCACACGTGGCCTCTGGCTTTCTCACGCAGCTGTCGCCACCGGGGCCCCTGCGACCCAGGCAGTTGTGCCATCTCCACACCCTGCCCTTGCCGGGGCAGACCTGAGTGCTCCAGGGAAGCCTCGGGAGCAGAATAATGTGGGTAGCCCACAGGCATAGGTGGGGCAAAAAAAACAGCTGAGCCCCAGGGGCAGGGTGATTAAGGAAGAGGAACAAAAATCTTTCCATGAAGCTGCACAAACCACAGATTAAATCCCCATGATCAGCTTGGTAAACCCTGCATCTATGGAATACCTGAATGGACAATGAGTGTTCCCCAAACTGAAACCGGTCTAGTTCTAGCAGCTGTGGGCTTTGGGGACTAGTACACACAGGAGATGGGCCAGGTCAGAGTCTGAGCTGCCCCTACAGTGCCCACAGAGGGACCAGACACCTACCTAGAGGTTTTGGAGGGCCTCGTAGGGAGGTGGAGGGTGGCTGTGACTCATGGTAGGGGCAAGGATACTGACAGCTGAGACCCCAGGAAAATAAAATTATTACTAGTTTTTAATGTTTTGTTTGTTTTGTTGTTGTTTTATTATTATTTGTTTTTATTTCCTTCTTGTCATGAAGAACCTAAGGGCAAGACAGGAATAAAGACACAGACCTACTAGAGAATGGACTTGAGGATATGGGGAAGGGGAAGGGGAAGCTGGGATGAAGTGAGAGAGTGGCACGGACATATATACACTACCAAACGTAAAACCGATAGCTAGTGGGAAGCAGGCTCATAGCACAGGGAGATCAGCTCAGTGCTTTGTGACCACCTAGTGGGGTGGGATAGGGAGGGTGGGAGGGAGACACAAGAGGGAGGTGATATGGGGATATATGTATATGTATAGCTGATTCACTTTGTTATAAAGCAGAAACTAACACACCATTGTAGAGCAATTATAATCTAATAAAGGTGTTAAAAATGTGGTATATATACAGTGGAATACTACTCAGCCATAAAAAAGAATAAATTAACACCATTTACAGCAACATGGATGATCTAGAATTATCATAGTAAGTGAAGTCAGACAAAGACAAATATCACATAACATCACTTATATGTGGAATCTAAAATATGACACAAATGAACTTATCTATGAAACAGAAACAGACTCACAAACATAGAGAACAGACTGGTGGTTACCAAAGGGGAAGCGGGGGGAGAAAGCAAGTAGGAGTTTGGCATTAACAGATACAGATACACACTACTCTATATAAAATAGATAAACAACAAAGACCTACTGTATAGCACAGGGAACTATATTCAATATCTTGTAATAACCTGTAATGGAAAAGAATGTAAAGAAAAAGAATATATATATATATATATATATATATATATATATATAAAACTGAATCACTTTCATGTACACCTGAAACTAACATAATAATGTAAATCAATTATACTTCAAAAAAAACCCAATAGATGATATCTAACACATACTAATGTAAAACTTCAACAAATGTATATATGGTTTCTCCTGTGTTCTCCCCCAACAAAAGAGATGACTTACACATGAACAATTCATAGAGATCATTGGGATTTGCAGTAGCAGGAAAAGAAATGTATACATATTTATATGATTGATTAGCTTCTGTGCCATTTCTTTGTAGATGAGTTAGCTAATTATGGTGAGGAAGAAGCAAATCATCCCCTCATTATTTTGTGTGTATGTACAATATAATGATTCAATATTTATATATATATATATATCATGAAATGATCACAACATAAGTCTAGTTAACATCCATCAACTTAACATAGTTACAATTTCTTTTCTTGTGATAGGGACTTTCAAGATCCATTCTCTTTAGCAACTTTCAAATATGCAATACAGTATTTTTAACTGTAGTCTTCATGTTGTACATTACATCCCCTGACTTACTTATTTCACAACTGAAAGTTTGTACCTTTTGACCCCCTTCAACCATTTCGCCCATCCCCACCCCCAACCTCAGGCAACCACCAATCTGTTCTCTATATCCATGAGCTCAGGTTTGTTGGTTTGCTTGCTTTTTGTTTTCATTTTTTGTTTTTCACATTCCATATATAACAGATATATGGTATGGTATCTGTATTTCTCTTACCATTCTTATGGTATCTGTATTTCTCTATCTGATTTATTTCATTCAGCATGATGCCCTCACGGTCTATCAATTTTGTCCCAAATGGCAAGATTTCGTCCTTTTTTAAAGCTGAGTAATTTTCCGTTGTATATAAACAGTTTCTTTATCCATTCACCCATCGATGGACACTTAGATTGTTTCTATGTCTTGGGTATTGTAAATAATACTGCAGGTTAACATGGTGGTGCAGATATCTTTTTAAGTCAGTGTGTTCATTCTCTTGGGATAAATATCCCAAGAAAGTGGAATTGCTGGAACATGTGATAATTCTATTTTTAATTTTTGGAGGAACTTCCATGATGTTTTCCATAGTATGTGCACCAATTAACATTCCCATCAACAGCGCCCAAGGGTTCCCTTTTCTCCCACCCTCGCCGGTACTTGTTATTACTTGTCTTTTTGATAATCGCCATTCTGACAGGTGTGAGGTGATATATCATTGTGGTTTTGATTTGCATTTCCTTAATAATTAATGATGCTAAGCATCTTTTCATGTACTTGTTACCTTCTCTATGTCTTCTTTGGAAAATTTTCTTTTCAGATCCTTTTTTTTAAATCAGGTCGTTTGGGATTTTTTTGCTGTTGAGTTGTATGAGTTGCTTAAATATTTTGGATATTAACCCCTTATCAGATATCATTACTTTTTATTTGATGGGTGCTGATCTTTTTTACCTTTCATTTTGACATTGGAATAGCAGCCTCCCATTAATCCCCAGAAAGGAGAAAGGACAATAACAGAGTATAAGGATGGGTCTGCTGTACAATAGACTGAAAACAGGAGACTTGAGTCCCAAATATCAGATTGGTTTTTGCCTACAGGACCATGGGTAGTCATTTTCCCTGTCTGGTCTCAGCCCTAACACAGAAAAACATTGCATAGCCCAATGGTTAGAGTGGGGGGAAAACTTGGGCACATTTAATTACTGGTTTCATGATCTTTAGCAAATGTTGAGTCTCCAGATAGATGAGACCCAAATGTAATGTCTATGCATTACTTATGCATACATGGAGACTATAAGGAGAGAGTTATGGACTGAATTGTATCTCCCCAAAATTCATGTTGAAATCCTAACCCCTAGTACCTCAGAATGTGGCTGTTTGAGGAGATATGGCCTTTAAGAAGGTTATTAAGGTAAAATAAGTTCATATGGAAGGGCCCTAAACCAATATAGCTGGTCTCCTTAAAGGAGGAGATTAGGACACAGAAAACACAGACCTGGGAATGACCACGTAAGGATACAGCAAGAAAGTGGCCATCTGTCAGCCAAGGAGGGAGGCCTCAGGAGAAACCAAACCTACTGAAACTTTTACCTTGGGCTTCTAGCCTCCAGAACTTTGAGAAAATAAATTTCTGTTGTTTAAGCCACCCAGTCTGTGGTATTTTGTTATGAAAGCCCTAGAAATCTAATATAGGGAGGAAATGCACAAACATGATTTTTTTTTTTTTTTTGCAGTACGTGGGCCTCTCACTGTTGTGGCCTCTCCCGTTGCGGAGCACAGGCTCTGGACGCGCAGGCTCAGGGGCCATGGCTCACGGGCCCAGCCGCTCCGCGGCATGTGGGATCTTCCCAGACCGGGGCACGAACCCGTGTCCCCTGCATCGGCAGGTGGACTCTCAACCACTGCACCACCAGGGAAGCCCCAAACATGATATTTTTTAAAAGAAACTTAATGAGTGGTAGATGGCAAATTGTTTATTAATATCTGGGTTTGGCTATAGTTTTCTAAATTAGTATGGATCATCTTCAAAATCAGAATTAAAGCATATGGAGGAATTCCTGGGTAGTCCAGTGATTAGGACTCTGTGCTTCCACTGCAAGGGGCATGGTTTCGATCCCTGGTTGGGGAACTAAGATCCTGCATGTTGTGCGGCACAGCCAAAAAGATAAAAAATAACAAAATAAAGCTCATGAAAACAGCGGCTGGTAGGAAATATTTCAGACATAGAGATAGTATAGAAAATAGTATATCAGGGAATTCCCTGGTGGCCAATGGTTAGGACTCTGCACTTTCACTTCTGTGGCCCAGGTTCAATCCCTGATCGGGGAACTAAGATCCCACAAGCTGTGCAGTGCAGCCAAAACAAAACAAAAACAGACACTGGGGATCTCTCACCACACCAGAAACAACCATGCTAGCACCATGATCTTGACCTCTAGAACTGTAAGAAAAATTTAAAAATAAATAAAAATTTTTAAAAACACCTTCTTTAAAAAAAAAAGAAAATAGTATATCAGACTTCAGTATACTCACATTAAGAAATAAAACATTACATGTAGAGGTGAAAGTCACTGGTGCACCCTTCTATGATTTCCCAGAGGTAACCGTTATCAAGATATGGGGGGGTTTACTCTTGAAATCTTTCTTTACGTTTTCTCCTCAAGTGAAGTATAGTGTTGCTTTGTTGCATGTTTTACTCATAGATGCCTGGCTCCCTAATGGAAAAGGAGAAAGGAAGAAACATAAGGAGGACAAATCCACATTCACCTCTCAACAGTGTGGCCTGCCATTTATGCTTCCTTGCCATGTGAATTCTCTTTCTAGAGTTTCTAAAATAGACACACCCATTGTCTCACTTTATATGCTGTAGGTGGCACCAATAGAATACTATTATCCACCACATACTATTTTCAGTCACTTTTTTATCCGCGGTGTCAAAATCTTAGAGTTCCCAGGTGCCAGGTAGCCCAAAACAATGATGCGGTGTCTCCTGAACATGAAACTTCTTCCCTTTGTCCAGGCCTAATTTTCTGTCTTTCATTCACACTGTTGTTTATCTAGGCCTGTACATCTAGAAACTAATATGAGCCAACCGGATGAAAGAAGACTGATTGCAGGGAGTTAGTTTTCCTGTGTCCAGATTAACACCCAGATCCTTCAGTTGGTTTAGGGAGGCAGGCTGTTTAGAACTTGAGCTGAATTTGTATTACAAGTGTTGGCCATGTGTATATTTTCCTTTCCTTTTATTATTTTTATTTGCACAAGGAATTACTTCAAAGGTGTTTTCATTCACCTGTGTTGATTGTTCCTGGGGACTTACCTGAATGATCCTGTGACTAAACTTCCCCTGAATTCTCCCCTCTGGAAAGTGTGGGGCCGAGTGCTGGGTGATCTCATGCAGTTCCTCACCCTTTCCCTCCCCTGTGGCACTTACTGCTTTGCTAAATGGGTGGCAAAACTGATGAACATGCTTTCAATTCAAGGGCTTTATTTGGAGGGAACAGAAAGAAGCATGCTGTGAAATTTACTTTCATCTCTTGACCTTCACTAAAATCCTGGGAAGTGGAGACATTGTCTGACTGTTGAATGTAAGGTTTATTTGAGAGACATACTTGCCCCTCCGCTAGGCATCTATTATGTCCCTGAAGCTGCCCAGTTGGGACTGTCATGTGGTATACTCATGAACTACTTCTGGAACCATGCGATTACCTAATTCCCTTGGCTTAGGGATGTTCCTCATTCTGACGCTGACCAGTTTCCTGGGCTGGAGTTGTTGTTTTTTATTTTTTCACTTCCCAAACTAAGACACTTTTTTTTTTTTTGCGGTACGTGGGCCTCTCACTGCCGTGGCCTCTCCCGTTGCGAAGCACAGGCTCCGGACGCGCAGGCTCCGGATGCTCAGGTTCCGGACGTGCAGGTTCCGGACGCGCAGGCTCAGCGGCCATGGCCCACGGGCCCAGCCGCTCCGCGGCACCTGGGATCCTCCCGGACCGGGGCACAAACCCACGTCCCCTGCATCGGCAGGCGGACTCCCAATCACTGCGCCACCAGGGAAGCCCAACTAAGACACTTTTATTGTAAATAAAAATAGAAAGTGCAGGAGACGGGAAAAATTGTTTGAAACCCTTAAAGCCTACTACTTATGAATAAGCACTGTTACCATTTCTTCATATATTTTCTCAGAAATTTTACTTTGCAAATGTTACTGTATTTAAGAATGTAAATGAGATAATATCCTTAAACTTTTGTAAAATGACTTTTTAATATAAATATCGTATTATGAAGGTCAATTCATGCCAATCAATATAAATGCACATAATAATAAAAATGGCAGTAGAAACACTAATGGCCAATTTATATATGATAATCGTAAGAATTTTAATTATAACTGCTGACTCCCTCAGTTCCCCACACTGTGGCAAGTGCTAAACCTGTACTTGCTCATTTAATCTTCATCACAACCTGTGAGGAGGAGCTCCTGTTGCCCGACTAACCATCAGGGAACTGAGGCACAGTGATGGCAGTGCTAGCCAGTCACAAGACTAAGGATATGAACGGATTCTGTGTGGCAGCTGAACCCCACATCTAACTAGTGTACACTAGCGCTTCTCATCTGATGAGACACTCAACCTTACTGTTCATCAGGGCACAGCAAAATAAAACTAATTAAGGTCCCATGGTTTTGTTCTCAGTTAACTAGGCAAAAGTTTAAAATATTGATTTTAATCAATGCGGTTTGGAATTTGAGGACCTGTGTCCTGTTACATTGTGGAAGGGGCTCCTCCAGATCTTGCTCCCTTCCTGTGTCTCTGGGATGTTCCTATTCTAAAGTGAATGGTTTTTCCTGTGCTTGGGGCAGAAAATGCTTATGTTTCTCCAGCCATGTTAATATTTTATGTAATTGCAAGAGCAATACGTATTTATTATAGTTTAAAATAGGTGATATAGAAAGGTAAACAAAATAATAATACCTCAAAGCCCACCACTGAAAGAAAAGCTCTTCTAATGTTTTCATCTGCATTATATTCCTCAGAATTATTCTTATGCAGGTATTATATATTTATACATGTATGCATACATTTATATATTTACATACAAAGCATAAGATCTCATCTTACATTTAATTTTGTAACTTATCTCACTGTAGTGGGTTAAATTGTGTGACCCCCAATATTTCCAGATCATAACACCCCCATACCTTAGTTGGAAATAGGGTCTTTGCAGATAAAAATAAGTTAAAGATCTCGAGAGATGATTGGATTTAGGATGGTCCCTAAACCCAATGACTAGTGTCCTTATAAGAGAAAGGAGGGAGATTTCACACACACAGGGAAGAAGGCCATGTGAAGAGAGAGGCAGAGACTGGAGTTATGCTGCCACAAACCAAGGGAAGCCAGGAGCCACCAGAAGCTGGAAGAGGAAAAGAAGAATTCTCCTCTGGAAGCTTCAGAGGAAGCTTGGCCCTGCCAACACCTTGATTTCAGATTTCTGGTCTCTAAAACTATGAGATAATGAATTTTTGTTGTTCTAAGCCATGAAGTTCCTGGTACATAATTAGTTACAGCAGCCCTAAGGAAACTAATACACTCACTAACTACATATCCCAAATGTCATTGAATAAACATCAGACTGTATCCTATTTTTTCATGTCTATGGGGACAGTAATGCCAAAAAAGATATATTTTAAAGATTAATATGACTAAATTTCTCTTAGTTGCTATTGATTTTTTTTTTTTTTTTTTTTGCAGTACACGGGCCTCTCACTGTTGTGGCCTCTCCCGTTGCGGAGCACAGGCTCCGGACGCGCAGGCTCAGCAGCCATGGCTCACGGGCCCAGCCGCTCCGCGGCATGTGGGATCTTCCCGGACCGGGGCACGAACCCACGCCCCCTGCATCGGCAGGTGGACTCTCAACCACTGCGCCACCAGGGAAGCCCTAGGTGCTATTGATTTTTATGTATTGATTATATTGTTGCCAATCCCCATTTTTTTTAAAGATTTTTTTGATGTAGACCATTTTTAAAGTCTTTATTGAATTTGTTACAATATTGCTTCTGTTTTATGTTTTGGTTTTTTGGCCACGAGGCATGTGGAATCTTAGCTCCCCGACCAAGGATCGAATCCATACCCCCTGCATTGGAAGGCAAAGTCTTAACCATTGGACCACCAGAGAAGTCCCACCAATCCTCATTTTATAGATGAAAAACTGAGAAACAGGGAGAACAAGGACTTGGCCCAGGACTGCACAGTTAGGGAGCAGGACGGCTTGGATTTGTACCCAGCACCTCCTGCTCCAGAGCTTGGGAAACTGTCAAAGATTTGTTATGTGATAGGAACAGTCTATACAAGCACACTTACATTGGGCATCATTAAAAGTAGTAGTATTCATATATTAATATATTTATATAAAATATCTGGACTTAGTGACAAAAAGTAGCTTGTGACCTTGGTGTTGTTCATTGTATCAACAACATGAGCATGTTCATTGTAATCATGGGGGCAGAATTGATCTACAGTGAGATAAGGAGACAGTGCGAATGAGGAATGTTTACAGGGAAAGCAGAAAACTTTCTGATGTTAATAAGGAATGCAGAAAACCCTGGAAGTTTGATTTTAAAGAGGAAAAGAGAGAGCGAGAGACATAGACAGAGACAGGGACAGAGATGGAGACAGAAAGGCTTGTGGCTGCATGGAGATGAGGGTCCCAAGGAAGGATTCTTTTAAAACCTTCAGTTCCTTGAAAGTTTCAAAGTTAATATGCAGGAGCCATATCATCTCAGATTTAACCATTGAATTTTCCCATATTTCCCTCTTATCTCCACTTTAGAGTTAATGAGATGCCTCTAATGGAATAGTATGGGTTTTGAGCTCAATATATATTTAGTTATTAGTAAATGGAAAAGTGGATAATTGTGTATCAAAGAAATGGTAGTACAAATAATAAATGCTGAAGAGGGTGTGGAGAAAAGGGAACCCTCCTACACTGTTGGTGGGAATGTAAATTGGTGCAACCACTACAGAAAACTGTATGGAGGTTCCTCAAAAACCTAAAAATAGAGTTGCCATATGATCCAACAATCCCACTCCTGGGCATATAGCCAGACAAAACTCTAATTTGAAAAGACACATGCACCCCAATATTCACTGCAGCACTATTTACAATAGCCAAGACATGGAAACAACCTAAATGTCCATCAACAGATGAATGGATAAAGAAGATATGGTACACATACAATGGAATACTACTCAGCCATAAAAAAGAATGAAATAATGCCATTTGTGGCAACATATGGACCTAGAGATTATCATATTAAGCAAGGTAAGTCAGAAAGAGAAAGACAAATGTCATATGATATCACTTATATGTGAAATCTAAAACACGACACAAATGAACATATCTACGAAACAGAAACAGATTCACAGACAGAGAACAGACCTGTGGCTCCAACGGGTGGTGGGCAGGGAAGGCTGGGAGTTTGGGATTAGCAGCTGCAAACTATTATATATAAGATGGATAAACAACGAGGTCCTACTGTATATCATAGGGAACTATAATCAATATCCTGTGATATTGATGCAAGAGGGAGGAGATATGGGGATATATGTATATGTATAGCTGATTCACTTTGTTATACAGCAGAAACTAACACAACATTGTAAAGCAATTATACTCCAATAAAGATGTTAAAAAAAAGATACCACACACACACACCCTGACTGGGACCGCTGTGTGAGGGTGTACAGCACATGAAGCTGTAAGGGGTACTGTTGTTTGTTTGCTGTTGAAGTGGAAGGAAGTTCTCAGGGCTGTGTGCGTGCCTTCACCTGGACCTTCATCACTACCCCTGACGGCTACGCCAGGGGAGAGCCCTGTTGTGGGGAGGAACGCCCATCCCCCCCTGAGCTCAGGGGAATGGGAATGTGGTGGCAAAGACCTTAGGTTTACTCAGTATTGTGGAAAGCCAGCAGGGAGATCCCAGGAGCAGTGTAGCCTAGTGGTTAAGAAGAGTATGGGCCTGGAATCGGCCTATGCGTGCACTCCTTGACCCAACACTCACTCGCTGTGTGACCTTGGACAATTCCCATGACGTCTGTGTGACTCAGTGTCTTCTTCTGAGAATGGGGATCAGACTGTCCACCCCTTGCACTGTGGTAAAGGGTAAATGCGAAATTGCCCCTGGGTTGGGGATGAACCTATAAATCAAGTGAAGGTGGTAGACAGTCTCTCCAAAGGTGGGCTCTGTGGGGAGGGGCAGAGGTGCCAGTCAAGGAACCTGGGAGACAGACACAGGAGGGACGTGGAAGGACTCTGGTTGCTGAGTGCCAGTGGGAGCAGAGTCAGTATTGGGGGTGTGGGTGTCCATCCACCAGTTGTCTGAGGCCCCATTTTTCCTTCAGTCTGTGCATCGTGAATGACGAGCTGTTTGTGAGGGATGCCGACCCCAGTGAGACCCAGAGTGTGTTCTCCATCCCACTGCCTATACCCACCTCAAGCTCCATGCACCCCTCTCCCAGCAGCAGCAGGACATCATGCAGGCATTCCCCACCCCATCTGAGGTGAACCTCTAGTGTTCTCAGAAGTGAGTGCTGGGGTTGCATGGGGATAGGAGGGAGCTGGGAGGAGTAGAGGAGTGATTAATGGGAATTTTCAGGTAATTATTTTAAATCTATTTTTTCTTCCAAACGTTTACTTGTGAGAAATACCCTAATTTCATACTAATACATTTCCATGTATTATAAAATACAGGTATCCTATCTTATATACTGTTTTGAAACTTCTTTTATTATTAGTGCCAGCATAGTTTCTTCTCAGTATATGTGAAGCTACATTATTCTTTCTAAGATCAATATATTAAACAATTGAATTCCAGGAAGCCATAAGCTATTATTGATAGGCATTTAGCTTTTCGCCTCTTTTTCAGCATTACATGCAGTGGCATCTGCTCATTCTGGTACATACATGTTGGTAAACTTGAAGGCTTGCTCTTGTAGCATAGATGTAGCAGTGAAGTTGTGTGGTCAAGTGTCTCCAGTTTGGTCCTAAGGGAGGTCATCTACCTCCCCCACTAGAGGTGCTCTCAGTACAATGACTAGACTATACCAGAACTAAAAATTTCTTTACTCATCAAAAAGTGAATTCTGAGAATTCAGAGATAAGAAGAAATAGACCTCTAGGGCTTCAGGAAGGTGAAGGTGGACAGAAGTCAGGTGCCCTGGGGTTGACACTCACGGCTGCTGGCTCTGCTGACATCCCAATTCTTTCTCTTTACTTTCTTCAGTCCAAGGGCAAAATTCCACATGTGACCCTCATCCACTGACCTGGGATCTTGAGAACAAAACTCTGCAAATGAGCCTTTAGATGTCATTTTCATCCTCATCATATTTGTCACCTCTCTTCTCTTAACTGAAGCCATATCCATGACTAAGCTTGCAGTCCAGCTAATCAGGAAGCCAAAGTTTACCGTGTAGGCCTGCCCGTTGTTTTATATTTTTCCAACGCATGATCCTTGTTTATCTTTATATTAAAGAGTAACATTGCACATTGCATGTTGTGTGTCTTGGATTGCTCTTCCCCTGACCCAACCATGAGTTAGTGGGGCCAGGACCAAAAGGTCCCATCTCCCACATCATCCCTGGCAGTCTCTAGCATTTATATCCGACCTACACAGTGCTTGAAAATTATAGAGTAAGGACTCCATTCCTGGACAACCCTAAAATCCAAGCTTTGCCTCCCGATAACCTTCTCCCCACCACTTCAGTACTCACAAGTTGTGACCGTTCTGATGTTCACTTCTATAAACAAATATAAGGTATTTAGCAAGTAAAGTACCATATTTACTCCATTAATTATGGATTTCTTAATTATTTAAAAGGTCTAAAACTGTGTTAACATATTTATTAGGTTCTTAGGTTCTGTACCTAAGAGTATTTTCCCCACAACTCCAGTGTTGTTTTTTTAACTTTTTTATTTTGAAATAATTATTGATTTACCAAAAGTTGCAAAAAAATGTGTAGAGAGGTCATGTATACCCATCACTCACCTTCTCCTAGTGATAACACCTTGTATTACTTTAGTACAGTGCCGAAACTAAGAAATGGACATTGGTACAATCCACTGAGCTTACCACAATTTCGCCATTTTACATGCACTCATTTGTGTGTTAGAACACTTGTGCATAATACTTATATATATAATTCCATGCACTTTTACCAGCAGTGTAGGTGTTCTAACTATCACCACAAACAAGATCAAAAACTGTTTCATCACCACACGTTTCCCTCATGTTAGCCTTTATAGCCACACCCACCTTCTTCCTGATCCCACATCCCTAAACTCTGTCAAACATTATTATAATTTCCTAAATGTCATAGAAATGGAATCATATAGTACACTACCTTTAGGAATGGATTCCTTTCACTCAGCATAATTCTCCTGAGATCCATCCAAGTTGTAAAGTGTGTCTATCATCTGTTCCTTTTTATTGCTGAATAGGATTCCATGGTGTGAATGTACCACACTTTGCTTAGCCATTCCCCCGTTGAAAGACATCTGGGGTATTTCCACTTTTCAACTATTGTGAGTAAAACTGTGATGAACTTCATGTAAAGGTTTTTGTGTAAACGTAAATTTTCATTTATCTGGGTAAATTGCCCAGAATGCAACTGCTCTATCATATGGTAATTGCATATGTTTTGTTTTAAAAAACCTGCCAAATTGTTTTCCAGACGGCCTGTACCATTTTGCATTCCCTTTGGCAATGTGTGAGTGACTCAGTTTATCCAGTGTTGCCTGCATTTGGTTTTGTCACTGTTTTCTTCAGCCATTCTGATAGGTGGGTTTAACATTTCATTGTGCTTTTAATTTGCATTTGCATGATGGCTAAAGATGTTGAATAGCTTTTCCTAAGCCTGTTTGCTCTCTGTTCATGTCTTTCATCCATTATATAATTGGATTAAGAGGCAAGAAGTTACCTCTAGAGAGCTGCCCTGGCTCTGGCTAACAGGCAGAGTAGGAGAATGTGAAGTAAGTAAGAGAATGTGAGGCCCCTCGAGACTCACTTTTCTTGACAGGGAGGGCAGAAGTGGGGCTGAAGCTATTAAATGTTCCTCAAATTAGGACTGAACTTGGAAATGGAACAGGATTAAGAGGTGGGGGCATCTCTGTGGAGATCCGGATAGGGCAGAAAAAGAAGGGGCATATGGGGTAGAGGAAAAACAGTGGAAGGACGGAGATATGGGGGGATGCCTTCTAAATGATGCTAGATTCATCACTCTCAGCCTGCTCAATGGAGTGCAAAAAACTATTCTCCTAGACGTGTGGTTTTCAACTCTGGATATCCATTAGGATCCCCTCGAATGCTCAGATTCAACCAACTGAATCAGAGCCTCTAGGGATAAGCCCAGTCATCAGTATCTTTAAGGTTCACCACAGTTGTTTCTAATGAGCTGTCAAACTTGAAAACCTTATCTGATGGTGTATTAGTTTGCTATGGCTGCCATAACAAGACACCACAGGCTGAGTAGCTTAAGCAAAAGAAATTTATTTCTCACAGTTTTAAAGGTTGGAAGTCCAAAATCCAGGTGTCCACAGATTTGGTTTCTTCTGAGGCCTCTCTCCTTGACTTGCAAATGGCCTCCTTCTTACTCCTTCTTCACATGATTGTCCCTCTGTGCATACACACCCTGGTATCTCTTTATGTGTCCTAAACTCCTCTTATAAGGAAACCAATCCTATTGGATTAGTGTCTACCCTAACGGCCTCATTTTAATTTAATCACCTCTTTAAAGGCCCTATCTTCAAACACAGTCACATTCTGAGGTACTGGGGGTCAAAGCTTCAACATATGAATTTGGGTAGGACACAGTTCAGTCCACAACAGATGGTATGAGAAATACCTTGGTCTGAGACATTCATCTCCCTTTTAGCCACCTTCCTGGAACTACTATACAACACTTCTGCCATCACCTCATTAGGTAGAAGTCGGTCATGTGACCATTCTTGCCTGCAAAGGAGGCTATAAATGTAGTCTTTTACTGGAAACATTACTGTCCCAAATAAATTTAGGATTCTTCTATTAAGAAAGAAGGAGAATAGGTATAGAACATATGCTACACTTTCATACCCAAGGAAGCTAGAAGCACCACCTCAATTATCATGTTCTTTCTACCCAGTTTTCCAACCACAGTTTTCATGGGTTCAAACAAAACTGCTGCTTCAGAGACACCTGAGCTCACTCTCCCATCCTCCCAAATCCCATGTCCCAGACTATGCCTGAGTCCTCACAACTTAGCATGCTAAATCTACGTCATTCACTCACTCAGTCATTTATTCAACAAATATTTATTGGTTACCAATGATATGTGAGGCACTGTGATAGGCACTGGAGATAAATCAGAGAACCTGACAGACAGGGTCATGGTTCTCATGGAGCTCACATTCTACAGGGGTTGATACACTCAAGATTTAAGAGCCATTAAGAAAATAATATGGGAAAATGTGACAGAGAATGACTAGGGTGGGGAAGGCAGGGAAGGATTTTCTGAAGATGTAACTTAGATTTAATATTCAAATAACAAGAAGTACACAGTCAGCAGTGGGAAGATATAGGAGCTGAGCCCTCGAGGCAGAGGGAAGAGCAAGACGAAAGGCCCTAAGATTTGGGCAAGCTTGGCAGTTTTAAGGAACAGCTTGTATGCAGTGTGTATTGGGAGGACAGTGTTAGAAAATGAGGTGAGAATGGTAGGAGGGGTCCAATAACAGAAGGTCCTGTGGGCCAGGGTAAGGACTCTGGGTTTTGTTCTTATTATGATGGAGCCACTGGGTGCTTTCTGAAAGGAAGGGAAATTATTATTATAATCTACTTTATTAAAGCTCATTCTAAATGTTCCTTGGAGGACAGACTGAAATAGAGCAACTGTAAGATCAAGAGGCAAGATTAGGAGGCTACTACACACATGACAGTGAGAGGTTACAGTCTCATAGACCACAGTCGTAGCAATGGAAGGGGTGAGATGGGGTTTGAGATGAGATGTATCTTGGAAGTACTGAACTCGTTGATGAAGTCCATGTTTGTGGTAAGGATAGAGAGGAATTAAGTGTGTCTCTTGGAATGTGGATTTTTGCAGTTGGGTTAGGGCGATTTTCTTCGATGGGGAAATGAATGGAGGACCAGCTTCGGTGCAATGCCAGGAAACTGACCGTTCTGTTTTGACTATGTCGTTTGTGGAGCCTATGAAAAATCTGGGTGGGGAGCATGTGGTTGGATGTATATGTCAGGAGATCCTGAGAATATTCTTGGCTGTGGCCAAAAAAACAAAACCCAAAACAAACAAACAAACAAAAAATACAAGCATGCAAGCAAACACAGAAAAAGCCAAACTGTACAGTTCAATCTGAAAATACAGGTTGATTCCACATATGAGCATGACACAGCTCTAGATTCTGGAAGGGACGCAAAGACATATTAAAAACCAACTTCACTGAGCTATAATTTATGTTCAACATAATGCATCCATTTTTTTTTTGTTTTTTGTTTTTGGCTGTGCTGCGTGGCTTGCAGGATCTTAGTTCCCCAACCGGGGATCGAACCTGGGCCCCTTGCAGTGAGAGCACCGAGTCCTAACCACTGGACTTAGCTATAAGGCTAAGGCTCTGGCCTGCCAGGGGCTAGGAACTGTCAGACAAGAAAGATATATGTGTGGAATATAACTATTATTCATCCACTTATTCATCCATTCATGCACCTAGTGCATGTCAATCTTAGTGCTAAGAAGAGAAGATAGGACCATGAAAAAATTCAGACAATGTCTCTGTCTTCCTGAAGATTAGGAGTCAAATTAGACAACTGCAAGTGGCTCTGGTTGCTAAATAGTAAGGGAGGTATTTGGTGAGATAACTGGAGCCCCAAAAGGTCTAACCCCAGTGCACAGACGCAACTCTTCCCCTTCCGCATGTCACATTTACAATGCTGTGGCATGACCTAGAACATAGAGGTGTTAGAATAGAATGAGCCTGAACATTTTGTGCATAAATGGCTGAGGAAACAGCTTTCCAAACCTTCCACCCAGCAATCAGCCCTGATTACGTGCAGAAGTAGATCTCAATTTCATTTAATTCTCACAGTTGGAGTTGTATGGCTAAATATTTTGTCTCTGTATCTAATTAAGAAGATGAGGATAAGAAGGGTGAAGTATCTTGGAAGAAAATAGCAGATCTATTGATAATAGGAAAGTGTTACATTTTATGCTGTGAGCTATTAACTAGTGTGGAATACTACTTCCCATCCTTTAGGTCCAGGCTGAGGTAGTAGCAATGCAAATTTCTCAGTCAAATGCCTGGGATTCATTGGCCATTCGAGAATTTAGGAGCTGGAGAAGGTATAGGAAAATGAAAGCCTAACATACCATCCTCCTGCCTGCTCCGCATCATTGTTCCTGCCTCTGCTCTCTTGTTTTCTATGATAACGTCATCTTAACATTAGGTTTTGTTATTGACTGAACTGTGTTCTCCCAAAATTCATATCCTGAAGCCCTAACTACCAGTGCCTCAGAATGTGACTGGATTTGGAGATAGGGCCTTTAAAAGGTGATTAAGTGAATTTAAGGCTGTTAGGGGATACGTTAATCCCATCTGACTGGTGTGCTTATAAGAAGAGGGGTTTAGGACACACAGAGAGACAGCAGAAGTGTGTATACAAAGAGGGACAACCATGTGAAAAAGCAGCAAGAAGATGGCCATCTTCAAGCCAAGGAGAGAGGACTTAGAAGAAATCACCCCTGCTCACACCTTGATCTTGTACTTCCAGCCTCCAGCACTGTGAGAAACAAATTTCTGTTGTTAAGCCACTTAGTCTGTGGTATTTTTGTTGTGGCAGTCTGAACAGTCTAATACAGGCATTATGATCGTGCTTCAGTAGGTCATGAAGCAGGTAGAGTAGACTGTCAGAAAGGATGAAAATAAAGTGATGGTAAAAAATACCAATGATCAGTAAAACTGAAAGAAACGTGGTTAATTTGTACTACTATCAGGCAAAATAGACATCAAGCAATTGCAACCAAGAAGGCTACTACCAAACCATAAAAGAAAATGTGTTAAGAAGATTACAAATTCTGAACTTACATTCAACTGATAACATATTTTCAAAAACATATATAGCAGTAACTAACAAAGTTACAAGTGATAGAAAGTAAAATCCACTTTTGTGTATATGATAAGGAAAGATACTTGCTTATATAACTGAGAGCCCAGAGGTAGAGGAGACTTTAGGTTAGTTGATCCAGTGGCTCAAAGATATAAAGACTCAGGCCCAATCTTGAACCAATGACTGTGGCTAGGGACATAGGATTATTGCGTGAGATCTAGAGTAACTCTGGTCTCACCCTTGGAACTAGCAGGCAAATTCCCCCCAAAAATGTGACTGTATGAGGGAGGAAATGCACTAATGAAAACTTGAGACCACTTAGGAAGATGAGGAATGTATATTACGTAGGTAAACAAAAATATTCACCTTCAGGCACCATTTGAAAGCACAATTATCAGTATGAGCATAATACCCACAGTACTCAAGCTCAAATGGTTTTCAACTACTATGTCTTTCCAGGTAACAAATACTTCTATTCAGGAAATACCTACATTGAAATAGTGAATGGGTAGCTACAAAGCACTAGAGCTCTCACCCCTGCAGTAAGTTTAGGAAGGACCACAAAGGCATCCATGGTAGCGTACTGAAATCTCTTTTTCTTTCTCAAATTTTTGGCAAAGTTTTCTCTTTACTATCGTACTTTGATATTATTGTGTCAGGATAGTTTGACTAGAAGGGAATGGATTCTTTATAGTTACAATTTCATCAAGTATTACCATTCTGTACACATACAACACAGAGTTCATAAAGATATGAAAGGTGAGAAGCAAGAAAATTGTCAACATTTATGATCAGCAACAATTTTCTTTAAAGAGCACCATTAAATTTCAATATGGAATATCTTTAAAAGCTTCAAGCTTTTAGAAGAAATTCAGTCTCATGAAAATGTAATAAAATTAAAGAGCATCTTCTGTTAATGTACATATTTGTAAATATGCAAAAAGGAATATTCCTCTGGGAACATTAGCCCAAGAACCACCACAGCCCTGCCGCCTGGCATACCAGGACCCAGCCCATACACCAACAGGCTGGCACCAGCTCTGGGACACATTGGGCCCCTCAACCAGCTGCTCCTGGATCTGGCCCCACTCACCAGTGGGATGACGCCAGCTTTGGGACACCCCAGACCCCATACCCAGCCATGTCAGGAACTGGACCCACACACCAGCAAATCGACACTAGCTTAAGGACTCCAAGGCCCTGCAGCCAGAGACCCAGGAACCTGGCTCTGCCCACCAGCGAGCCAGCACTAGCTCCAGGACTCGCTGGGCCACAGCCCCACCCACCAGCAGGCCAACACCAGTTCCAAGACACCTTGGACCCCTCAGCCAGCTGCCCTGGGATCCAGCCCCACTCAACAGTGGGCCAACACCAGCTTTTGGACACCCCCAAACCCGGCAGCCAGCTTTGGGACACACCATACCCAGCCATGTCAGGAACTGGCTCCACACACCAGCAAATCGACACTAGCTTCAGGAATCCAAGGCCCTGCAGTCAGAGACCCAGGAACATGGCTCTACCCACCAGCGAGCCAGCAGTAGCTCCAGGACTCCCTGGGCCACAGCCCCACCCACCAGCAGGCCAACACCAGTTCCAAGACACCCCTCAGCCAGCTGTCCTGGGATCCAGCCCCACTCAACCGTTGGCCAACACCAGCTTTTGGACACCCCCAAACCCGGAAGCCAGCCATGTGGAGCTGGCCCTGCCCACCAGCAGGCTGACACTAGATACAGGACCTCTAGCCCCACCACCAACCACTGCAGAGCCTAGCACCACCCACCAGTGGGCCAGCGCTAATCCCAGGACTTCCTGGGGCACTTCAGCCAGCAGCCTCATGACCCAGCCTCACTCGCCAGTGGCCACCAGCCTCTGCACAAGGCAGGGCCTGGCAACCCACTGGACCAGGGGCCAGCCACACCTACCACACCACCCACAGTAGTGTGCTGGTCACAGCAGAAGGGCACATGCAGCCCTAACAGGGGACACCCTTAGAGCATATAGCTCTGGTAACCAGAGGGGAGAGCTCGGCTGGGTCACACAGGACGTCTCCTACAAAAAGCCACTTCTCTACGGTTGGGAAATGGAGCCAACCTACCAGATACAGAGAAATAAAACAGCAAATTGGACAAAATGAGGCAACAGAGGAATCTATTTCAAACAAAGGAACACGATAAAACCCCAGAAGAAGAACAAAGTGAAGTGGAGATAGGCAATCGACCTGATAAAGAGTTCAGGGTAATGACCATAAAGATGTTCAAAGAACTCAGGAGATGATTGGATGAACAGAGTGAGAAGTTTTTAACAAAGATTTAGAAAATATGAAGAAGAACCACACAGAAAAGAATACAATAACTGAAATGAAAAATTCACTACACGGAATCAACAGTAAATGAAATGATGCAGAGGAATGGACGAGTAAGCTGGAAGACTGAGTAGTAGAAATAACTGAAGCAGAATTGGAATAAAGAAAAAAGAGAAAAAGAAATAGGACAGTTTAAGAGACCTCTGGGACAACAGCAAGTGTACTAACATTTGCATTATAGGGGTCTGAGAAGGAGAAGAGAAAGAGAAAGAGAAAGGAGCAGAGAACATATTTGAAGACATGATAGCTGAAAACATCCCTAACCTGGGAAAGGAAAGAGATATCCAGGTTTAGTAAGCACAGAGAGTCCCAAACAGGGTCAAGGCAAAGGAGACCACACCAAGACACACTGTAGTTAAAATGGCAAAAATTAAAGATATCAGAGCAATTGGAATGAATCCAACTGGATCACAGAGTGTGATCCTTTTTAATGTAGCGTTGGATTCGGTTTGCTAATATGTGGTTGAGGATTTTTGCATCTATATTCTTCACAGATATTGGCCTGTAATTATCTTTTTTGGTAGTATCTTTGTCTGCTTTTGGTATCAGGGTGATGGTGCCTTCATAGAATGAATTTGGGACTGTTCCCTCCTCTTCAATCTTTTGGAAGAGTTTGAGAAGTATAGGTATAATTTCTATGTATGTTTGGTAGAATTTACTGGTGAAGCTGTCTGGTACTGGACTTTTGTTTGCAGGGAGGTTTTTTTGTTTTGTTTTAATTACAGATTCTATTTCACTTCTGGTGATTGGTCTGTTCAAATTATCTGTTTCTTCTTGACTCAAATTTGGCAGGCTGTATATTTCTAGAAACTTGTCCATTTCTTCTTGGTTGTCTAATTTGTTGGCATATCACTGTTCACAGTATTGTCTTATGTTTTTTGGGTTTTGTGGGGTTTTTTTTTGTATTTTTGTGGTATTGGTTGTTGCTTCTGTTTCATTTCTTATTTGGGCCCTTTCTCTTTTTTTCTTGGTGAGCCTGACTAAAAGTTTGTCGATTTTGTTTGTCTTTTCAAAAATCTAGCCCTTGGTTTTATTGATCTTTTCTATTTTTATCTCGATTTTATTTCTTTCCCTCTGATCTTTCCCAAAGAAGTAACTTTCGGAATTTTTTGGTTCTTCCTTTTCTAATTCTTTTTCTCTTTCTGTTTATTTGAGATTTTTCTTGTTCCTTGAGGAAGGCCTGAATCGCTATGTACTTCCCTATGAGAACTGCTTTTGCTGCATCACATAGATTTTGGATGGTTGTGTTTTCATTGTCATTTGTTTTGAGGTATTTCCTGATTTCTTCTTTGATTTCATCATTGACCCACTGGTTTTTTGGTAGCATGTTGTGCAATCTCCATGTATTCGTTTTTTCCCATTTTTCTTTCTGTGGTTGATTTCTAGTTTCATAACACTGTGGTTATAAAAGATGCTTGAAGTCATTTCTATCCTCTTAATTGTGTTGAGGTTTGTTTTTTGACCTAGTATGTGGCCTCTCCTAGAGATCGTTCCTTGAACGCTTGAAAAGAATGTGTATTCTGTTTATGGGGGTGACGTAGTGTCCTGTAGATATAAATTAAGTCCAAGTGGTCTACTGTGTCATTTAGGGCCTCTGTTGCTGTGTTGATTTTCTGTCTGGAAGTTGTGTCCATTGATATCAGTGAGGTGTTAAAGTCTCCTAGTATCATAGTATTCCTGTTAATTTCTCCCTTTATGTTTGCAACTATTTGTTTTATATATTTAGGTGCTCCTATATGGGCTGTATATATGCCAACTAGTGTAATATCCTCTTCTTTATTGATCCCTTTATCATTATATAATGTCCTACTTTGTCTTTATGGACTTTGTTTTAAGTCTATTTTGTTTGATATCTGTATTGCTAAGCCCGCTTTCTTGTTGTTTCCATTTGCATGAAATAGCTTTCCATCTCCTCACTTTCAATCTGTCTGTGTCTTGTGCCCTGAAGTGAGTCTCTAATAGGCAGCATATTGTACATTCTTGTTTTGTTTTTTTTTTTATCCATTCAGCCACTCTGTCTTTTGATGGGAGCATTTAGTCCACTGATATTTAAAGTAATTATTGATAAGTATGTACTTACTGCCATTTTAAACCTTGTTTCCCAGTTGACTTTGTAGTTCTCTATATCTTTCACTTTGGCCATTTTAATTATGCTACGTCTTGGTGTCACTCTATTTGGGTTCTTCTTATGTGGGACCCTCTGTGCTTCCTGTACCTGGATATCGGTTTTCTTCTTTAGGTTTGGGAAGCTTTCAGCCATAATTTCTTCAAATACATTTTCTATCCCCTTTTCTCTCTCCTCTTCTTCTGGTACCCCTATTATGCATATGACTGTGCACATTATGTATATGATTATGCATATTATGCATGCTTTATATTATCCTATAGATCTCATATGTTTTCTTTATTTTTTAAAATTTGTCTTTCTGTCTGCTGTTCTGATTTGGTGATTTCCATTATTCTATCTTCCAGATCACTTATTTATTCTTCTGCTTTGGTTAGTCTGCTATTTATTGCTTTTAGTTTGTTTTTTATCTCGGCAATTGAGTTGTCTAGTTTTGATTGATTTCTCTTTATAGTTTCTAGTACCTTGTTGCAGGGATCTGCATGTCTATCAATAATCTTTCTTAATTTCTTTAGCCTTTTTCTTACCTCCTTTCTGAATCTGGGGACTAGTAGACTGGTGAGGTCTCTTTCATTATTTGTTCCTTCAGGGGATTTCTCTTGTTCTTTTCATTGGGAATAGTTCTTCTGTTTTTCATTCTACTTAACTTTCTTTGTCTCTGAATTTAGGAGAAGCATGAATCTACTGTGTTCTTGAAGGGGTGTTTTGAGGTTGGAGGATTCCTGTGTAGACGGTATGAGTCCAATATTTTTGGTGCAAGGGCTGGTTTTGGTGTGGGTGCTTGCCACGTATTTCCCTAAAGTGTGCTGGCCCTTGTTCCCTTGATAGGGGGTGTGTTTGAAGTTGTGTTGATCAGAGCCTGCACTGGTTGTTGGCTGGGGCCTCCTCTTTGCTCGATGGGTGTCACAGCCCTGTTGGGGCTGGGGTCTGCTTCCCAGCTGTTGGAGTAGAAGCCCTGAGGGTCAGGTTCAGTCAGGTTCCATTGCCCCTGAGCACATGCCCTGATGCAAAGGAGGTGACCACTGAAGCTAATGAGGTCTGTGTGGTCACCACAAACCTATGTGCCTCCCGTGCAGGCATCTATGGTCCTGCCCAGAAGCAGCCCAAGGTTGCATCCCTTTCTCTGTTGTGTTTTCATCCCAGACCTAGTGCTGGGCTGTGGTGTGGAGTAGGCTGGTGCTGGCGGCCGGGGCCCTGTGGCTACAGGAATTGAGGTGGTTGTGCCGCTGCCTGGAACCTGGGCTGCCTCTGTGGCAGACCTCTCCCAGGACCTGTCAGATCCAGATCTGGCTCTAAGCTATGGTGTAGTGTGAGCGGAGCCTGAGTGCTCCCACCGTGAAATGAACAGCTGCATACTCCTGCACAGAGCCCGTCCAACCGAGGTGCAGTGCCCAGCTGCTGTGCCTTTCCGTGGCGCCATCTGGTGCATGTGCTGGCAAAGTCCACCATGGGATGACCTGCCCCCACTGTGTGCACACTGACAATGGGCACTGTAGCAGGACATACCCCCACTATGTGCGGGCTCACCATGGGCTCCTTGGTTTGGCCCAGACCATACCCCAGGCCCTCCGGGCTGTCTCGACACATCTAGATCAAGTCCTCTCCCTGGACCTGTGTACCTAAGATTCAATGCTCAGCTGCTGTGTGCATCTGAGGCCCCACCACCTTGTGTGTGCTTTGGGTTGGGAAGTGCAGCAAGGCAACAGCCGCCAGTGCCAGTCTCTCTCCGCCCTGATTGTTAGCAAGCCAGCATGCATGCACTCCTTGTGAGTAGAATTTAGGCTTTTGCAGCCCCTCCAACTATCCCAGGGCTTTTCTATCAGGCAAGGGGGATCCCCAGGGCAAGTGTCTGCCTATGTGTATCTTTCCTCCTTTACAGATCTCTCCCAGGGGTGCCAGGACCATCCTCATGCCTTTAAAATTATTTTCTGTCCTTCCTGGATAGGTAGAGATATTCCTTGCAGATTTGGTGGTGTAGGAGATCTTCTGCCACTTTCCAGTTGGCTTTCTGTGAGAATTGCCTCATATGTAGGGGTATTTTTATTGTGTTTGTGGGGAGAGGTGAGCTCTACATACTCCTACTCCACCATCTTGATCCCCCTTCCTATTTGGGAGACTTTGAATTGCATCAAAGTGTCCCATATAAAAACAGATACACTAGACTAAATTAGAATTTCAGAATCCAGTGAGAGTCAACTATTGCAAGTGCCTGTCAGATTTTAGAGAGCACAGGATATCCTATGTTTTTCCAGATTTTGTGGGAAAAAAAGGTAGAGCATCATGTACATTTTAGATTATCGCTGGCCCCAAACAGACTACATGAAGTAGATAATTAAAAATCATCTGGTGATGTTATGGAAATGCAAAGTTCATTGATAGAACTTAGTCCTAAAAGCCTGCCTTTATTCTAAAGAAAACTTGCATAGGTCACTCATTTACATCATATGGGAACATATCCACCAGCAGTAGATGGCAGTGTGATATCGTAACAAGAAAACAATGTGGCTGTTTACGTAAAAACCCATCTCACAATACTTTCAAAGACTACAGTTAGAATTATTTGGGGGGGGGTGGCAAAAAATTAGTTACAATGAGTGGACAACAAGAGTCAAGCTAGGACCACTTCAATTCTCCCTGGCTAATGATTTTTAAAGCCTTGAAACACACTTATTTAACTTTTAAATGGTCTTCACGCGCATGGGATATTCCAACTGTAGCAGAGAATCATACCATCACAAATGACATAGTTTATGAGCAAAAACCCTGTAAGGAATCCCTGCCTTCTTGCCCCTTTCCATCCTTTGGCCTCAAAAGAAGTTTTCACGGTGGATGTAATTTTCTGTTTCCAGGCTGTGGTAGTCCCCAAAAATGAGCTCATCACCTAGAGCTGTTAAAATTTACACGGTGCTGGGGGAAGGGAGCACACTGAGTACTCTGACAGGGAGCACTATCTACAATTGTTTCTCTTCTTTCCCATTGCTTGACACTGACAGTAAAGTCACTTCTAGTTAATTAATGAGCTTCTTAAAGGAACAAAGAAAAACGTGTTTCGATTACCATTTCTATAAAGGCACAGCAATATCTCATAGGTTCTCTTGGATAATGTTACCAGATTAAGTCAATTTTACTTTCTGAAAGTAAATTCACATAGGATCTCTACTTGAGTTGTGCATATTTGTGTTTGAACCAAAAGCATTTGAGTATTTGCGTTTAGTTTAGCAGCATCACAAATGTCTGTTATTCTCCTTTCCCATTTCTCTGTGTTAAACAAAGCCACTAGCACAGACTTCTAAAAGGTCCACCGCAAAGCAGGAATATAAAAGAAGTCAAAGTTGTTCTCAGTAAACCTTGCCAAACAACATTCAAGAAGAATAGCTTATCGGCCTGCCTCGCCTAAACAAACACAGCACCTGATACATGCAGTGCCTAAACTGCCTAGCTCATATAAGCTGTGTTCATACAGGTGTTTATCCATAGTCTTAGCGTCCCTTCCCCAATGTATGTTAGAAAGACCTAACGGGCACCCCCTGGTGTAACTAAATATATCTTAAAATCCTAAAATAACTCCTGGTAATAATCACAGGGAAAGAATAAATGATACGACCTTTAGTTCTGACAGGAGAATATCTGACCCTTCCCAAGTAAAGTTAAAATTAGAACTCCAGGGTTTGCCTTTTGGTGAAAGAAGTTGACCTCAATCACCATTAGTGGATTTGTCCATTACAGAAGCTACAGTTGGGACAGATACCAGGTCTTGGTGTCAGATTCCATCCAGTGATTGTATACAGATGCTTCCTAAATCCATCTTGAGGTTTCATAATAGGCTCTATTGTAAACACGTGTCTCCATTTTCATACCGTGCATTACATGTATCCCATAAATAATTTTCCAAAATTATCCAAGTAACAGCAATGTGCCCAAACAGAGTCACTCCAAAATATCACTACTTCCTTCAACAGGCTGAGAACTACAAACACAGTCTGTTATCCTTACTAGTATATTCAAATTTAACCACGGGGCAAAATTTGGTCTGTTGTATTTTCTTCAGGTTATTTATGTAGCCATGCCACGTTGCAGGGTGCCGGCAAAATAATCCCACTGCTTGTATAGCATTAAGTTTGCCTAAGCCAGCAAACGCGCAAGATCACATCAAATCTCTTTTGGATATACAGACAGATCTTCCGTTTTCCGCACCAATCAGCAAAAGAGGTGTTTGTAAAACTGCAATTAAAAAAAAACTAAAGTATATTGTATATTCTCCTTTCCCTTTCTCTGTCCTTTCTAGGAAGATGCAAACAAAATATAAATGCAGTAATATCTAATTCAGATTCTGCTCACTTTTAACTTTTGGAATTACGTGAAGAGACATAAAGTCTGCAATATTTCTCTTTAGAGAAAAAGAGCTATAAAGTCTGCAATATTTCTCTTTAGAGTGTTTAAAAATAAAAGAAGGAAACGTTTTCAACTAACGTCTAGCATTTTATACCAACTTTTATATACAGAAATACTTCACTTATTAAGGATGTTTATATTTATACATTAAAATGAATCCGAGGGCCTTACCTGGCTTCAGCTTGGATTCGTTCTAATTACTGATAGTACTGGAAATTATTTAAATGGCACTTTAAAGAGGTCCTCTATGATCTCAACTTTTCAGTAACTGCGGATGGCTTTCCAGTTAGTCTGAATAAGGAAGGCTGAATTATTCTTAATTTTCTTTGGAGACTCTTGTGGGTGATCAAAACACAAAGTCTGGAGCCAGGGTGCCTGGGAATAAACCCTGGTTTGGCACCTGTAGGTTGAGTTACCTCTTAGGCAAGTGACTTAACACATCTGTGTTTCCACTTTCTCATCTTTGAAAACTGGAATAATAATCATAGTACCTAGTTTATAGAATTGTCAGTATTAAAGGAGTTGACATTTTAAATTGCCTGACACATAGTAATCATTATATACATTTGTTTTCAAATTAACAGCTAAAATTCACTTCTGAGTTTGCTTTAATTTCTCTTAGACTTGCATGAAATTACGGCAACAAACCTTACCTGTACCAACCGCTTAGGTTTTTGAAGTGGTCCCTAAAATATGGCAATGGTTATGGATTTAGGGAGGACCTAGTCCATTGCTATGTGTTAATTTATGTGTTAAATTTCACGTGTTATAGGGAAACAGAATTAGCACACGAAAGAAGCACATTAGCACATTAAAAGGGGGTTGGGGCAGGTGAAGCCAGCCTGTGTTCTGAGGAAGATCATCCAGAGGCACCACCATCAACGGGAAGCCCAGGAATGTGGGCAATCTCAGGTCTCCAGGTCTCGTGAAGAGAACGGCCTCCTGAAACATGCAGCCGGGAGAACCCTGCTGTCACTATCCTACACTCAGGAGGCTGACCCAGCTTTTGAGCACCGTGGGCTCCTAAGGCTATGGTCACGCGGATGCGGCCATCAAGTGGCAGGCCCTGACAGATATGTGGCAGGCCCAGACCTACTGGCCATGTCAGCACCATGAGCCCTTAAACCCTGAGCTCGTGTAGTCTCTCTGGACCTATTGCCACTATGATCATGTGGTAGATCCAGCTTTTCAAGTCGCTAGAGCATGGCAGACTCCTAAACCCTGCCCATCATGTGGGTTCATCCTGTCATGTGGCCCTCACTAGCTAGTGGCATGTGGAAGCCTCAGCCCTCCAAGTCACAAAGGTGACCTGCTTCTGAGAGTCGTATGGATGCTATGGTCGGTCACACATCCCCCTTGGTCACACATCAGGCTCAGCCATCTCTATCTCGTGAAGATTCCTGGCTACCAAAATCTTCAGATCCCTGAGTCAACATGGATGTGGCCGCTACCATCACATGGCAGGCAAAGCGCCTGCCGTCATGTGAACACCGCACCTACCCTTCGGCTGTTGGTTGTGTATATTCTACAGTCATGGGACATGCTGTGGTCTCCTGAGGCTCAGTTCTCTCGGTCACAGTTCACGATTGAGGGCTCCTGAACCCTGAGGTCACCTGGATCCTTCTACTCTGTGGCCTCCGCCAGCCAAGCCCCTGGAAGTCAGGTAGGGCCCCACAGCGGCGCGTTGCGTTACGTTACGTCAGTCCCACAGTCACGTGACGCCATAAGGTCGCGACCGAGCGGGGCGCCCTTTCAGCGTTTGGAGAGCCTGCCGAATGGTTGGTAGCTCGGCTTAGCCTTCTGAGGAGTCAGACCGAGAGGTGAAGAAGACCTTTAGAATTAAGGTACTTGTCCTGGCTGAGGGGGAACTTTGATGAGGCTCTGGCTCCGATGCCACCCTTTCCACCGGCTTTCATATTCTGCCACGGTAGGCAGTAGACGGTAGGCTGTAGTCGGGTAGGAGGGGCGCCCGCCGGTACTAGAGGTTTACTCAGAATTGGCGGGACAGCGGGCGGCAGGCGTTCATGGGCTGCTCTCGGCAGCTAGGCTGGGGAGACCGGGTGGACCCCTCCCTTCCCCCTTCCTTCCCAACCCCCACATTAAAGCCCTACTCTTGCTTATCTCTCTTCCATATTCGTATTCACTGCCTGCCATGTGATGGCGTCCTCTGCGCTCCTCCAACCACGTTTGTTATTAGGGACACCAGAGAACTCCTAGATGCCAGTTCGTATCGATGATTTCAAATCTGATCTGAATTTCTGTCTCTTAATTTGTTCTGTAGAGAGAGGCAAGGAGAGAGACTTTGTTTAATTTGATATTTTTTCAGTAAAAGTGTGAAAGTAGCCAGCACGTTAAGGTTCAGAATTTGTTTTCTGTATTTGCTTTGCCGATCAGTAGTTTTTCAAAGTGTGTGTGGGGTGGGATGCCATAAACATTTTCTGCTTGGACTCTCTAAACGGCTTAAATTAGTACAGCCAGACACTGTTGGCTTCTGATTTTCCTCCTGATTTTCTAACCATTCCTTGTTACATTCCTTGAAAGCTCTCCCCTTTCCTTCATGTGGGAAAAAACAGTGAATTTATTTAAGAAAACCATATTAAGTAAAATTATAGATGATACATTTCATAAAAATCACGTAGATGGTACTTAATGAGTAAAATGCAGCAAGTAAAAGATGGTGTTTACATTTGTGAGGGATTTAAATATTGCTTGAGAGATGGTTAAAGGGGTGATATATTTTTTTATTATATAATAGCCATTTCTTTCCTCTCATTTCAGCACTTTCAGGTTTGTTCTACAAGACACTATGTCTGAGAGACAGCAACAACAAAAATGTTTTTATCCATCGAAGAAATATGGAATATACAAAAATGAAGGTAAAAAGGATTTCTATATTGTCATATTTTTAAGGTAATATGCCACTTGAATCTGAAAGAATAGGGTAGTATCTTAGCTTGTTCAGGCTGCTGTAGTAGAACACCATGGACCGGGTGGCTTACAAATTACAAGAATTTATTTTTCACGGTTCTGGAGTCTGTGAAGTCCAAAATCAAGGCACCATTAGGTTCAGTGTCTGGTGAGAGCCTGCTTCCTGGTTCATAAAGGGCTGTCTTCACGCTGTATCCTCACATGGCAGAAAGGGCAAGGGAGCTCTCTGGGTCCTCTTTTATAAAGGCACTAATCCCATTCATGACTGCATCTCCCTCGTGTTCTAATCACCTACCAAAGACTTTACTTGCAAATACTGTCACCTTGGAGACTAGGTTGGTACATAAACATTCAGTCTGTAGCAGGTAGTTTCCTCAGGCTATAGGGGAATGGAACATTTTTCCACAGACCACTGGAAGTATTAGTGTTCCTCAGAAAACATTTTGGGAAAGCCTGTTCAGAGTAAATCTCTTCTGCTGCATTAATACCTTGTACCTTTGTTTACTAAGAAGAATGTATGCTTAATATTAATTATAATCTGTTCTTGTCATTAAGAAATTACTTATTGCTAACTCATTTTATCTTATGTCATTAGTCCTTTTCTCTTTTGCTTAATCTTTCCAGTTTTTCATTCTTTATATATAACCTCAATTTATGTTTCTGATATGATGATGGCAAGAAATAAGTGCATAAGTGCTAGTCATTAGGAAGTCTTAAAAATAAAATAAAATGCCCCACTCTTGAATAGATGATACAACTTACCCGTAAGGATGAGTGGATGAAATAGCTCTCATTTTATACCAATTTTCCACACTTTTTCAAAACTAGTTTGTTATTATTATTTAATCATTATAGCTGCCATTTTTTGAGTTCCTGTTTTATGTCAAGCACTGTGGCAACCTTGTCATTCCAGTTTTCTCATTTAATCCTCAGAAAAATCCTGAGAGGATGTTATTTTAATTTACAGATAAGACACAAGAATCAAGATAGGCTAGATTATGCTGTGGTAATAGACAGTCCCCGTATCTCAGGGACTTATTCCTCACTTCGACTACATGTCCATGGCAGGTGCATGCCCCTCTCAGGATGGTGGACTTTGGGGGTCTGAGCCATTCTTACTGGAATGACTTGGAGACCCAAACTGACAGAGCAGCCATCATCTAGAACATTGTCAGTCCCTGTGCCTGAGGGGAAGAGGACCCTGCAAGGTCTCAATCCAAGAACCATATGTTCTGGCCCAGAAATAGCACATGTCACTCACAACCCATTAGCCAGAACCAGTCACATACACAGCCCTGTCCAAACAAAGGAGGTCAAGAAGTACAGCTCTTCCAGGTCGCTGGAACAGGGACAAATGGAAACACATGGCAAACAGCACTACCGCATGATGGAATTGAGGCTCAGAGAGGTAAAATACTTGCCTAAAATCACATACGCAGTAAGTGACAGAGCACATTCTGGATATATGATTTCAAAGTCCGTGCTCTTTCTGTTCCTACTCCTTTCTATATTTTATGCTGTCCTCTTCAGTGAAGTTTATATGTACTTATCATAGAAGTTCCTTTGCTTCAATGCTGCAGTTCCATCACCCTTAATCATCTGATATTCCAACAATGGATTTAGTTAAACCCCCCACATTGGTAAGCCACAGGTCTTTTCCAAGTAATTAAATGTGCTGGATATTTGGATATCCATGCTATTCAAGGATAGCAATTATAAAATAAAACGTGTTGGTAGATGGAAAGACTGTGGATTTGTCACATACTTGATAAAAATCATCTCATGCATTTCCATATTGGCAAGAAAAAAATAAGAGCAAAAATTAATGAAATTGATAACAGATATGGAAGAGTTGAATAAAAATGCTAGATGTTAGTGCTTTCAAAATGTAAAAAATAAGGAAACCTTTGGCAATATGGGTCAAGAAAATTAGAAGGCACAGATAAGCCACTTTTGAAGAAGGTGTCTTGCTTGTACTTACAGTAAAGATTTAAAAGTTAATGTTGTGAAAAAGATATGCTGATAATTTGAAAATTAATAGTAAATGGGTAAATTCTAGAAAAAAACCTTTATATTGGGGAAACAGAAAATATTAATACTAAGCTTATTCTTGACAAAGCATTCATGAGAAGGCAAAATTACTGGTGAATCTTAATTTGTTATAAAAATGCAAAAAATAGAAATAAGATAATGGCAAACTTAATCCAGCAATGGCTAAAACAGATAATACAGCAGGGCAAAGTTGTGTTTATACCAAACTTGCAATGTTGGTTTAACATGAGGAGATTCATAATGTAGATCAACACATTAATAGGATAAGGGAGTAAGAAAAGGATGATTATCACAAAGATACCAGAAAAAATGCATGCAATAAAATTCAACAACCAATCAAGATTAAACAACAACAAAAATAACTCTTAGCTAACTGGGAATAGAAAGATATTTCTTTAAAATGATAATGTGTAATTTAAGAAAACTACAACAAACACCATACGTAATAGTGAGACATTAAAAGCATTCCATTCTAAATCAGAAGAGGCAAAGATGATTCATATAATCACTTCTGTTCAACATCTTACTGAGTCTCCTAGGCATTGCAGTAAGCCAAAATACATACATACATTAATTAATACATGTGTAAAAGTGAAAAGGAACAAAAATGTGAGTATAATTGTCTTCATATAAAACTCAAGAGGATCTATGGAAAATTATAGTAATAGTGATTAACCAGTTTATTAGATGTAAGACTAATACACACAAAATAATTGCACGAAATAGAAAATAATATTTTCAATGTGAATATACCATTTATGATAGCAAAAACAATAGGTCCTGTGGAATATACTTCAAGTTGGCTCAACTGGCAACTATTCCAACACTCATAAACACTCTTACATGTTTTCCTGTACTGTAGAGACCTGGAAAGCTAAAAACAAGAATGGAGACCTACGTTAGTGTGTGTGTGTGTGTGTGTGTGTGTGTGTATGTTTTCTAGACTCCTTTTGTCTAGGGTTCCAAAGAAGATCTCTATGTATCAAGCCTGTGCACCATAGTGAAACTTGGAGGTAGAACTGAGTAATGTGGGAGCCACAAGCAGGATCAGCTACATATGATGGGAGAGGTCTCTGGTTTTTATAGGCAGCCACAGCAGAGTGCCTGGAATTCAGTCTCTGTCATACATGTTGGTTAGCTCATAAGCACCAGGGGTGTTTCAGCTATACCTGTCCCCCATGGCGTGAGGGGGCTTCTCCTGGCTGTGTGGCATCCAAGCCCACTTTTCTGGCCCTCACAGAATTTTTGTAATCTGTGTGATATATTTTATTAAAGATGTCTTATTTTTATAAAATAGCTAGAATGAATATCTGGCATAAGGAAGTGGGGACTTTGATTAATAGAGTACTTGACACCAAAATTGTTTGCAAGCAAAGGGCCATGAAGGAAGTGGGGATCGGGGATACATTATCCAGTCTAGGGGGATCTGAAGATAGTAAGGACCCAGTTGGTAATAGAGGATGAATCATTAGTGTTCCATGGCACACAATGGTGAAAGAGTTGCAGTTGCATTACTGGACAGAACTTGGGTCCACTCGCCTGCTGCACAGCAAAGCCAATCTACTGATAGTGGGTTGTTGGTGAAGGAAAGTACCATGTTTATTTTCCAGGTGCCAAGCAAGGAGAACTGGCTGCTTGTGTTCAGAAGACTCTAACTCCCTGCTGACTTTCAGGGAAGGGTTTTAAAGGCGACATCTGGGGTGAGGGCTGCAGGGTGCTTGACTTTCCTCTAATTGGTTGTTGGTGAGGAAACAGGGTGCTGTTTCAGGGATCTTAATCATCAGCATTCTGGTTCTAACCAGTCTGGGGTCTGTGTGCTTGTGGTCAGCATGGAGTCACCATCCTCCACCTGGGCAGGGGGGATCATAGTTTCTGCATAACAGCTCAAAGACATGTATCAAGTTGTTATCCCTTGGGGAGAAACTAGAACTCTGCGTTATCACTGCACTATTGTTTCTTCACTGCTTTTCTTTCTTTCTTTTTGTTTTTTTAGCATCTTAATTGGAGTATAATTGCTTTACAGTGGTGTGTTATTTTCTGCTTTCTAACAAAGTGAATGTTATACATATACATATGTCCCCATATCTCTTCCCTCTTGCGTCTCCCTCCCTCCCACCCTCCCTATCCCACCCCTCTAGGTGGTCACCAGGCACCAAGCTGATCTCCCTGTGCTATGCGGCTGCTTCCCACTAGCTATCTGTTTTACGTTTGGTAGTGTATATATGTCCATGCCACTCTCTAACTTTGTCACAGCTTACCCTTCCCCCTCCCTGTGTCCTCAAGTCCATTCTCTAGAAGGTCTGTGTCTTTATTCCTGTCTTACCCCTAGGTTCTTTATGACTTTTTTTTTCTTTTTTTTCTTAGATTCCATATATATGTGTTAGCATATGGTATTTGTTTTTCTCTTTCTGACTTCACTCTGTATGACAGACTCTAGGTCCATCCACCTCATTACAAATATCTCAATTTCATTTCTTTTTATGGCTGCGTAATACTCCATTGTATATATGTGATACAATGTGAAAAAAATAAGTCAGGGTATAAAACTGTATATTAAAGTATGGTTCCTCAGAAGAAGATATTAATGAATGCTTATGTTTTTATGTGTAATTATAAACATTAAGAAGTCAACGCAAAGGAACGTGTGAGAGTGTCAACTATATTTATAAATGGGTGATTGGAATGCACAATAGTTATTCGTTCAGATCTATGCTTTGCTTGTGTAAAAGGATGTTTGTGTCTGGGTCAGCATCTTCCCAGGTGCTTAGGGTGAAGCACTATACCTGTTGGCTCCTTACGCAGCATAACAAAGACAATTAATCACTGATAAGCAGATATGAGTATCTCCTCACTGATTAATAAGCTGCAACACTTTACATGACTCACCCAACTTTTCCTGATCCGCAGTTCCTTACACGTAAAAATCAGGTGTTAAGGCTAACCACCAGCTTAATCAAGATATAGAACACATACCACACTCCCTAAAGGTTCCCAGTTAATCTCTTCTTCTTGCCCTGGCCCCATGCAAACTTTGATCTGCTTTCTATTTCCATATATTAGCTTTTCCTGCTCTAGAATTCAGTATAAATGGAATCACACATCCTGTACTCCTTTGTGTCTGGCTTCTTTAACTTAGCATATTTTCTTTTCTTGAGATCCACCCGTGTTCTTGCCTTTTATTGCTGGGTAATATACCATTGTATTGATTTGTTTACCTTTAATGTTGTTTCAATCAAGATTCAGGAGGATGTGAAACTCCACCCTCGTGTTCAATCAGCCATCTTCCTGGTCAGTGCTCTGTTCTTGTACAATGGATATAATTTCAACCTTCACCACTCCATTATCTCTCTAGAGAAATACTATCTTTAGGTCTTTTCCAGCCTTTTCTCTTTTTCCTGTTCCCTCAGTACCAATCACTCCATGTGTTGCGTTTGTTCTGTCCCTTCCATGCTTACCCTGTGTTGTGACTGTCTCCTGAAGAGAAGACTTCACTGTCGAGTCAGCCCTGGGCTCCTGAGTGCTTGGCTTTAACCGATACCTGGCTCTGGGCTCATCAGTGGTTTAGCCTTCCTCCCTGACACTAGCACTGGTGGCCCCTGCCTTACCGCTGTGTTTTCCCATTCCCTCCCTCCCTCACTCGCTCCCTCCCTCCCTCGCTCCTTCCCTTCCTTCTTTCCTTCCTTGAAGGAGAGCACTCTCCGTTTATTACATGGGAATTCTTATTTCATACTTACACAGTTATGTATTTATTATGATTGGAATATTCTGTGTATTCATTATTGGAATATTATTTTTCCATAACCACAATTATAAGATTTTTAAACTAAATATTGTAAAATACTTGCACCCTCATCATTTAAATTGTTCAGGCAGTTCTCAATCTCGTTTACACACTAGAGTCACTTGGAAAGATTGAAAAAATCACTAGCGCCAGCCTACACCCACAACAAATAAAACAGAGTTGGAGGCAGACCCAAGCAATCACATTTTTAAAACTCTTCATGTGATGCAGTGTGCAACCAAGGTTGAAAACTACTATGTTAAAAGGCATCAGCTTTGGGGTTATGCTTGGCAGAAGACCTTAGGAATGCCTGCCACCTCACTTTGCCGACTTTCCACTCAGTGCTCTTTTTGGGGACCTAGTGATTCCATTAGCTTACAGTGGGGATTGGTAAACTATGGTCCACAAGCCTGTTTCTGCATGACCTGCAAGCTAAGAATGTTTTTACATAGTCGAATGGTTAAAATAATCCAAAGAAGAATCGTATTTCCCAGCATGTGAAAATTATTTGAAATTCACATGTCCCTGTCCGTATATAAAGTTTTATAGGAAGACAGCCATGCTGTGTCTGTGGCAGCTTTTGCTCTACAATGCAGATCTGAGTAGCTCCATCGGAAACTGAAAGACCTGCAAAGCCTCAAATATTGGTCATCTGGGCCTTTCCAGGGAAAGTTTTTTGAGCTCTGGCTTAAGAGCATGTGTCCTTAAAGCAAATGCACAGTAACAGCAGTAAATGGCTGATGGTCCCTTTGGCTAAGCCTGGGAAGAAAATTTACTGTAGTTACTTGCGACTTCACTGTAGGGTCCTTCCTTCGTAGTCCACTCATTCATCGTGTTCTGGGTCAAGTGTGGGAATTGAGTAAGGGACTACCATTCACCATCATGATAGCTCGAGTCACCAGATCTAGAGCTTGATTTATATATTTTTATGTTCTTATATTTTATTATAAATAAATACTTATCTATATTTTATTTATTTTTACACTGATCAAATGCAACTTTGGAGTATGTTCAGATATTTCAAGATCCACGGGATCTGTTGTACAATAAGCCACATTCACAGATTGATGTAGGTCAAACCAATGTGACTGCCCTTCCAGCCTTGCTGCTTATTAAGGTAAACAGCACTCACCTTGAGGCAGGAGGTTAAGTGCTCCTACTGGGCCTGCAACTCCAGGACCACAACATCCCCACTGAAATGAGGGGATCTCCCATCTCATCTGTGGCCTACACAAGTCAGCCACTTCAGAACACTTCGAAGATGAAGATGCCCTCCGCACTAATGTGTTTCTCAGTGCTGTGGGGAAGGGAGCATCCTGTGAGTCCCTAACAGCATCTGTTTGGTCCACCGACACATTGACTTCAAAGGCATTTCATTCAAGTGACCACAGGCGACAACTCCTGCAACTGTTTCACCATTGTGTGCCATGGAACACCAATATTTCATCCTCTAATGTCAGTTCGATCCTTACTGTCTTCAGATCCACCTACGCCAAATACCATTTCTCAGATTCCCACTTCCTTCAGGGCCCTTGGCTTGCAACCACTTTTGGTGTCAAGTACTCTTTCAATCAAAGTTCCCACTTGCCTATGCCAGCTATTCGTTCTAATAGCTATTTTATAAAAATAGGACACTGTTAATAAAATATATTCCATAGCTGACAAAAACTCTGTGAGGGCCAGAAAAGCCGGCTTGGATGCTATGCAGCCAGGGGAAGTCCACTCACGCTTTGGGACTGCTATAGCTGAAACACCACTGCTGCCTGTGTGCTAACTGACATGTATGCATTCCAGGCACTCTGCTGTGACTGCTCCATAAGAACCAGAGATCCCTCCCATCATACACAGTTGACCATGTCACTGAGCCATACACGGCTCCCATGTCATTCAGTTACGCCTCCAAGTCTCAGGATGGTGCGTATGCTTGATACCACCAATATCCCATTTAGAACCCAAGCTGTAAGGGGTTCTGGTTAATGTGTGCGCGCGCGCACACACACACACACACACACACACACACACACACACACACACACACACACACACACACACACACACACACACACACACACACACACTGGTTTCATCACACACTGGTTTCATGTTTTTAGCTTTTTGGTCACTAAACAGAAAGCTTATGAGTGTTCACGTATGTCAGAAGAGTTGCCAATGGAATCCGATTCATAGTTGATTTTATAGAATGTTATAATTTTTGCTTCTGTAAATGGTATATTCCGAATGGAAATGGTACTTTCTATTTGTTACAATTATTTTGTGTATATTAGTCTTATACTCAACAAACTTATTAATCTCTATCATTAATCTTAGTTTCCTTAGCGCCTCTTGAATTTACATGAAGGTAACTATGTTATCTTGACAGCTTTATTTTCCCTTGTACACATTTATTAATTCCCATGTGTATAGATGCATATATACATTCTGGCTCACTGTACTGCCTAGGAGATGTAGTATGATGCTAAAACAAAGTGGTCATGTAAGTCATCTTTGTCTCTCTTCTGATTTTAAAGGGAATGCTTCCAACATTTTGCTATTAAGTATGATGTTTGATGTAGTTTACCCTATTTTTAATATCTGTTGTCAGTCTAAAGAAACATCTTTCAATTTATGAATTGCTGAGAATTCCTGTTATTGTCAGTTTTACTGCTGATTGGTTGTTTCAATTTTTGTAGGCCTTTTTTTGCTGAATATTTTGTGATAATCCTCCTTCCTTTATTTCACTAATGGGCTAAGTTAACTTCACAGATCTCCTAATGTTAAACCAATGTGGCATGCTTGGGATTAAACACGACTTTGTCATACTGTGTTTCCTGTCTTCGCCGTGGCAGGATTTAGCTTGCTATTAATTTATGTATACGTTTTGCATTTGTGTAACTAACTGAGATTGGCTAATAATTTTGCCTTCTTGTGTATTCTTTGTCAAGAATACGTTTAATAATATTAAGATTTTCTGTTTCTTTAGCATGGAAAATCATGTTTTTCTCTGGGATTGATCTGTTTTCTCTAAATTTTAAATTTATCAGCATATCTTTTCCATAACACTGTTGTATCTTTTGAATCTTTGCTGAAACTGAAAGTGTGGCAGCTTTTCTCATTTCAGAGTGGCTTCTCCGTGCCATATCTCTAATTTTCTTGACCCTTGTTGCCAGATGTTTCCTTATTATCTTATCTTTCTAAAGTGCTTGCAGCTGGCATTTTTTTATTGTTGTTGGTCTCTGTCATATCTGTTATCAGTTCCGTTCATTTCTGTTCTTATTTTTATTATTTTTCCTTGAAAAGGGTGGAAAGACAGATTAAATTTTATAAAGTAAATGATCCATGAACAGGCTTTTCATCTACCACCATGCTTTATTTTCTAATTTTTATGTTTGAATATAATGAACACTCAAATATCCAATCCATTCATCTGTTTGGAAGAGGCCCGCAGCTTTGCAGTGCTGCCACTGCCACCACGTGTATTCAGTTCCACTGTTGGCACATCAGATGTTTAAGGAAGAGGGAACTGGAGCACTACTGCTAAGTACAGCTGACCCTGGAACAACAGGGTTTGAACTGCGTGGGTCTGCTTATACGTGCATGTTTTTTCAACAAAGGTATAAAAAATACTAGTGTAGAACATCGTGTACAAGACAGGTATTGAAGTGGATAGCCTATCCTTACACAGGCATAAGGTGAGTGATATTTAATAAAAAAATAATGACGTGTTAGTTTTCTTACTGTTTTATAACTTTGCTTTCAAAGAATTACATACCCGTACAGTACGTCTGTCTGTCTGTTTCTCTCTGTCTGTGTCGCTCTCATAATTGGAGAAACTACGTATCAGCCTATCATCACCACAGGTATGTGTTTCTTTTAGTATAACAATGTTTCCAATGCTGTATTATGAAGATGACTGTGATACTGTATGCAATAAAAGTTTTATAATGATTCATTCATTAGTGTATGGTCTAGGCTAGCATGAAGCAATGGTATCCATCACACTAGACAACCATAAAGCAATCATATTGCTGCTTCTTTGTTATCAATGCACGAATCCCTATACCTGTAAAAAAATATGAATTTCTTTTTCACACGATCTTTCTACTTTTAGTGTCTAGTGTTAGTAGTAAATATAACATCTACCATGTTTTGTATCATATAAGACAGTATTGATGTAGGTACTGACGGAAAGACGATTCATTTTGTAAGCAGATGATGCAAACTTATGGTATCAATAAATACAGCACAGTACTGTAAATGTATTTTCTCTTCCTTATGATTTTCTTAATGACATTTTCTTTCCTCTGGCTTACTTTATTGCAAGAATACACTATATAACACATATAACACACAAAATATGTGTTAATCCACTGTTTATGTTATCGGGAAGGCTTCCAGTCAACAGTAGGCTATTAGTAGTTACGTTTTGGGGGGACTCAAAAGTTATCTGCAGAGTTTTGACTGTGCAGGGGGTCGGCGTCCCCAACCCCCGCGTTTTTCAGGGGTCAAGAGTATACACGTATTTCATTTAAGAGAATAGCATACAATTTAGAAAAGAGTATGTAAAGAACATCGACTTTGAAAACATACCTGTCTCGATTCAAATCCTGCTCTGTCCCGTACTGCCCATGTGACTTTACGCAAGTACTCAATCTCTCTGCATTTCAGTTGCATCATACAGCAGTCAGTGGTCCTGTTTGCCAAGTGTTTCCATTTCTCCCCTGTTCCAGGCCACTGGCAGAACTGTACTTCTTGCTTTATCCCCTTTGTTTGGGCAGGGCCATAAATGTGAGTAGTTCTGGCTAATGGGTTTGAGTGATATGTGAAATAATTCTGGGCCACAACATATGGTTGTTGGTGTGAGACCTCCCTCCAGGCCCAGGGCCCTCTGCCCCTCAGGCACAACGAACGACAACTTTCTAGATGGTGGCTGCTCTGTCGGGTTCAGTCTCCAAGTCATTCCAGTAAGAAGAGATCAGATCTCCGACATCCACCATCCTGTGATGGACGTGCACCTGCCATGGACATGTAGTGGGAGTGAGGAATAAGCCAGTGATATTTGGGGATTGTCTATGACCACAGCGTAGCTCAGCCTCTCCAGACTGACGTATCTCATCTGCCAACTGAAATAACACCCTCTCAGGATTTTTCTGAGGGTGAAATGACTTAACTTACATGACGAGGTTATCACAGTGCTTGACACATAATAGGAACTCAAAACATGGCAGCTTTAATTATTACATAATAATAAAACTGTTTGGAAAAGTGTGGGATATTTGTATAAAATGAAAGGTATTGTGTCTGCTCATCCTGACAGGTAAGTTGTACTTTTCTTTCCAGAGCGGGGCAGTATATTTGTTGCTATAGAGAAGATTGCTTAAGGATGTGCACTTACGCACTTGTCTTTGCCACCATGCTATCAGACATATGTTTAGAAATTGAGGTTACCTCTGAAGACTAAAAAGTGAATAGATTTCAGCAGGAGAGAGACTGGCTGATGAGATAAGATAAAATGCATTTCAGAGCAATAAGTAATTTCTTAAAGAGAAGAAGAATAGATTATAATAATTATAAACATACATTCCTTGCTCTTAGTAAGCAAAGGCACAAGGTTTTAAAGTGGTAGGAGATTTAGTGTGGACAGGTCTTCCCAGAATATTTTCTGGCAACACTCGTTCCTCCGATGCTCTGTGGAAAAATGTATCATCCCCGCATAAGTTGGGGAAACTATCCTTGCCTTTGACATTCATATTGCATATTAGCATATTATCTAAAAAACATCCTATGGTATGGAAATTCATTTACCTCTAGTCCTGTATGTTCCACACGTCTCTGAAGTAGAGTCCAATTTCGTTGTTGTTGTTTTTTGTGGCCCTAGTGTTTTGCAGAACAAGCTTGGAAATGCTGAAGTGAGAGAAAAATAAAGTGGATTATTTAAGCATCATGTAATATAAATTATCACAAGTGACAATATTCTTGAGCCATGTATCAAGAAGTATTTCTCCCCCATAAATGTAAACACAATCTCGCTATCTGCTCAACTTGACTCATTCAATACCACTTTTCATGACAGGCCAGGACCCTGCTGCTGAGAGATGACATCCAAGTCCATGAACCCCAGCCACCCCGTCCACGGCCGCCCCACCCACCCAGGCCAGGCCATCCTCCTCCTCCACTTCACTCTCTACCAGCAGCTGCTCCCGTAAGTCCAGGTTCAGGTCGCACACACCCACAGGCTTTCTCTGCCAGCTGTACAACAGTTAGGCCGTATCCAGAAGCCCCCTTCCGCCCCCCACCTCCGTCCAACACTCTCTCTCGGGCCCTTGGCTCTTTGCCGGACCTCGATCTGACATTGCTTGGGCGCCTCTAAAAGCCCAGTTCCCTGAGTAAACTTCTAGTATCGGCGGGGGCACCTCCTACCCGAGTACCACCCACCGCGGCAGGATATAAAAGTTGGTGGAAAGGTTGGGATCTGAGCCAGAGTCTCCTCAAAGCCCCCCTCAGCCAGAGCGCCCACCACAGCTCTAAAGGTCTTCTGCACCTATGGGTCTGACTCTTCTGGAGGTTAAGCCGAACTGCAGTTGAATAGACCCTCCCCACTCTTAAAGAGCAGACCCTCCTGCACGACCGTAGGTGATCACATGATTTCGGGGACCACCTGAACCACCGAACTGAAGAGCCCTCAATCTTCACGTGACTGAGGGGCCTGAGTCTCACCTGACCACATGATGGCAATGACCATAAGGTCCACTTGACCAACAGCGAGTGGTTCAGAAGCTGCAGAGCTGACATGAGTGGAAGAATTTTGGGTGCCACGTGTGGTAGGAGACACACTGTTGCCCATACATGGTTATACAGCGTTTAGTAGCCCACAACCTTCACGTGATGGAGATTGCTGAACTTGACATGTACCCTGCTGGGAAGGGTACCAGATCATAGCATCCACATAACCGTAAGCAGTAGATCACATCAGCTGAGGTTACCACATGCTGGTAGCTAGTCAGGGTCACATGAGAGAAGGAGCCACGTGACATGCAGGGTTCAGGAGTCCACCATGCTCTAGTGACTTGAAGGGCTGGAGCTACCACAGGGTCATGGCAGCAACAGGGCCAAAGAGACCACATGCCCTTTGGGTTTAAGGGCCTAGAGTTCTGACCGGACAGGAAGGGCTGGGCCTGTCAGGTAACTATTGTCCACAGGATGGCAGCAGCCACATGATCCGCAGCTTTAGGATCCCACAAATCTCATGTGCCTGGGAGGGCTGAGTCAGCTTTCTGACAGTAGGGTCCAATGACAGTGGGGTCCAATGACAGTAGGGTTCTACTTGATCTGCAAGTTTCAGGGGAACATTACCTTCGGGAGAACAGGAGATCTGAGATTGCCCACATTCCTCATCTGCTCTGTGATGTTGGTGCCTCCGAGTGACCTTCTAAGCACACAAGCTTGGGCTTTACCTACACCCACCCCACTCTAATGTGTTAATTTTATGTGCTTCCCCCCCCCCCGATAGCACATGAAATTTAACACATAACAAATTAACACATGAGGATGAAATAAGTCCTCCCCCAAACCACAGTCCTGGGCATGGTGTAGAAAGTAGTGTTAAGAGCCTAAGCAGTGGGTACAGGTAAGCGCTGTTGACTTCAGTTTCAGGCAGGTCTAAAGGAAATTAAACCAAATCTAATGAGTTGTAGTTGTTAATTTCGGAGGAAAAGTGTATAGCGATTACTGCAGGCCACACACTTGAGAAGGATAACTCATTTAAGAGAGGTAACTCTATAGGTTACGTACTGTTACAGAACTTTCCAGATGTGAACACTGAAGTCCAGAGGTATTAAATCAATCACTTGACTAAGAGGTCACGGATATTGCAGGTGGCACACCAGGAGTGGCCCAGAGGCCATCTGGCTCCAGACTCTGTGTTCTGCTCACCCACCAGGTTCCTCACCAGAAGGTAACATTGGGTTCAGCCTTACTAATTCACAAAATCTGGCAAATCAGCCCCACTTACTGAAAATTTGAGATCATGAGAGAGCTCTTTGGGATGCCACGCTAATTAGACCCAGTCAAATTTGAGTCTATTTCATGGCCTCTATTTAAGGTTTGTGTATAGATATAAACGTATCTCTGATATGTGAAATATGTGTATATGAGTTGTTTATGAATTGCTTGATGATAGCTGAAAACATTTCCTTCTTTTAAATAAACACTGAAAAGAAGGTATCATAAAGTTTAGTCACCATACTCCCCGTGCCTGAATTACAACAATTACAAATGAGTGGAATCTGAATTCATTAGGGTTTACAGTGCATATTCCATCTGTGTCTGCACAGAAAGAACAGAGAAAGGAGTAGGACAATATATATTGTAGGGTTTTTTTTTATTGCAAATCCAGAAACACCTATTTTGCTGATTTGTGTGGGAATCTGCAGGATCATCAGTATGTCCAAAATAACTGTGATCTGATCTTTCTGGTTTGCTGGCCTCGGTAAACGATGCTTTACATTGTTCGGATTATTTTACTAGGTTCCTGCAATGTGGCATGGCTGCATAAATGAGCTGAAGAAAATGCAACAGATCAAATTTTCCACTGTGGTTATAGTTGAGGTATTAAGAAAGACAAGAGACTCTGTGGTTCTAGGCCTACTGAAAAATGTCCTAGTTTGGTGTAAAGAATTGTAAGAGAAGACAGTTATTCGTGCAGGTCACTGTGTCTTATGTAACTGTGGAGAATTATTTGTGGGACACATAAATTCAAGAGACAAAAAAGGAGGCATATCTTTATTTAAAATAGAGCCTATTATGAAACTTTACACTGGATTTAGGAAACATCTCCATGTCAATGAATGAATGAATGAATGAGCACAGCTTCCTTTTCTAACCTCATCTGCTGCTCAACATAAGGTACCCCTCTCTCCCCCGGCTACGTTCAAACTCCCAGCAGTGACTATGCTGAGGCAAAGAGAGAAATGGGTTACAAGGAGCTTAGGAAGATCCAAGCATGGTCTCTTCTGTGTTAACAATGAGGTGATCAGGGAACCCAGGTTCCTCCCCACCCCCTCACCTGAGCAGTTTGTGCAGTTGATCTGTGAGGCAGAAGAAAGACAAGCTGAGCTCCTGGAGATGGTCCAGCCGCCCAAGGCAGAGGAGAAAAGATCTGAAGTTCCTTCTCTTAAAAGATTTAAAGGGGATGTTACACAGAGTAAGGCTGTTCAGGTGGATCACCTGAGCCAAAAGGGTGACGACTTCACTCAGATTAGCCTGATCCATTTCCAGGTTCTCAATGCACCCCAGATCCAGAAACTGCAGGATACTTTTGTGCCCAGACATTCTATCGATTTGCAAATCTCTGCAGCAGACGTGCAAGGACCCAACATTCTGCTGAATTTTACTACAAAGGAAAGAGAGGAATTGCTCTGTTCTCAAGGTACTATTGAGGGAAATATCCACTAGTAATTCCATGGGTTCCTGAGCTGACTGAGGCTCAGACCCGGAATTACCAATCCCGAGGCACATGACTCTATGCTGAGCTTCTTCTATCTTAAGGATAGAGTGCTGAGAGTAAATGCATGACTTAAAACAGAAAGGGAATGCGGTCCCAATCTCAGAGCATATTGTCTCACAGTCCAGGTCACATCTTAAATCTAGGATCCTCAGTTTGGGCCCCCTGTAAGGAAAGGAAGAGACAGAACACATGAGAGATAGCTGATTTTAATATAACCCAGCAAGATCAATGATGAGAAGCAGGGACAGAACACTTTAACCCTGGTTTTCACTTCATTGCCATTCATCAAGAAGTTCTTTCCACACAAATGCAGCGTCTTTCATCCTTTCCCCACCTCCTCCTTCACCTCCGGTCTTTCCCTGTCTCAATGCCCATATTCCACTTCTGTGTAATCGCACTCAGATCCATTCATAGTATCCCCAAACACCTCTATTCTATAATCAACACTATAAGGCAATAGAGTCCCGAAGGTGACCCCAAGTGCTGACCGACAGCTCTGCAAAGACTGCAGTATTCACCATTGGCTACAGTTGGGAGACCGTTGGGTATTCCCCTGCCCCAGGCTACAGCATACACTCCTGCTGACTCCCTGTGTCTCTACTGGTAATAGTCTTACCAAGAGGAAGAGTTCTGGGCAGGGAGGATCTGCAGACCATCAATCATGGCTTCCAAGATGTCATAGTATGACTTTCGTGTGTTCAATGACCCAATATGGAGACAGCGAAAAGGCCAAACCCTAACCATTGCCTTTAGTATCGTCCTATGACCACCAGAGAAGGCAGCGTTGAACAATGGAACAAAGAGGTGTCTTGGGATTTCGTCCAGGGCATGGATAGCTGCAGGCCCATTATTCAGCAGACTCTTTGCAGCAAGCTCTAGGAGGGTGACTGTGGTCTTTTGGTCCATCTTCAAAAACGTGCTTCAGAGTGGAGAATTTTTAGAAATCCTGAGAAGATATCTATAGTCACTTGTTTGCTTCCAGGGTTAGCTATGGGCAAAACACTTATTGAATAAGTATGTGGTGAATCATAGGGCCAACTCAAGTGACCTCTACTATAGGAATATAATGAAAATGGACTTGTGTGTATATTTAAATAAATATGTGTACACAAACGTGTGTACACACACACACACACACACACACACACACTTACATGAGATAAAATGCCATTAGAAATCAGAGGTAAGTTAGCAGAAGACAATGCTGACCACCTAGCTGCCTTCCTCAAATTATTTCCTCCTGAGGAGCTTCAAGATGGCAGAGGAGTAAGAAGTGGAGATCACCTTCCTGCCCACAAATACATCAGAAATACTTCTACATGTGGAACAACTCCTACAGAACACCTACTGAATGCTGCCAGAAGTCCTCAGACCTCCCAAAAGGCAAGAAACTCCCCAAGGACCTGGGTAGGGTAAAAGAAAAAATAAAAAACAGAGACAAAAGGATAGGGATGGGACCTGCACCAGTGGGAGGGAATTCTGAAGGAGGAAAGGTTTCCACACACTAGGAAGCCCGTTCTTGGGTGGAGACTGCTGGTGGTGAGGGTGGGAGCTTTGGAGCCACAGAGCAGAGCGCAGCAAAAGGGCTGCAGAGGGCAAAGTGGAGAGATTCCTGCACAGGGGATCAGTGCCAACCAGCACTCACCAGACCCAGAGGCTTGTCTGCACACCCACGGGGGCGGGCAGTGGCTGGGAGCTGTGACTCGGGCTTCGGAGGTCGGATCCCAGGGAGAGGACTGGGGTTGGCTACATGAACACAGCCTGAAGGGGGCTAGTGCGCCATGGCTAGCTAAGAGGGACTCCGGGAAAAAGTGTGGAGCTGCCGAAGAGACAAGATACTTTTTCTTGCCTCTTTGTTAACTGGTGCGCCAGGAGAGGGGATTAAGAGCACTGCTTAAAGGAGCTCCAGAGAAGGACGCGAGGAAATAGTTAATCAAGTCCAGGAAGCACAGAGAGTCCCATACAGGATAAATCCAAGGAGAAACACGCCAAGACACATATTAAGCAAACTATCAAAAATTAAACACAAAGAACAAATATTAAAAGCAGCAAGGGAAAAATGACAAGTAACACATAAGGGAATCCCCATAAGATAAATAGCTGATCTTCCAGCAGAAACTCTGCAAGCCAGAAGGGAGGGTCAGGACATATTTAAAGTGATGAAAGAGAAAAACCTACAACCAAGATTACTCTACCCAACAAGGATCTCATTCAGATGTGAAGGAGAAATTAAAAGCTTTACAGACAAGCAAAAGCTAGGAGAATTCAGCACCACCAAACTAGCTTAATAACAAATGCTAAAGGAACTTCTTTAGGCAAGAAGCACAAGAGAAGGAAAAGACCTACAATTAAAAAAAAACCCCAAAAGAATTAACAAAATGGCAACAGGAACATACATATCGATAATTACCTTAAATGTAAATGGATTAAATGCTCCAACCAAAAGATATAAATTGGCTGAATGGATACAAAAACAAGACCCATATATATGCAGTCTACAAGAGACCCACTTCAGACCTAGAGACACATACAGACTGAAAGTAAGGGGATGGAAAAAGATACTCCATGCAAATGGAAATCAAAAGAAGGCTGGAGTAGCAATTCTCATATCAGACAAAATAGACTTTAAAACAAAGACTATTACAAGAGACAAAGAAGGACACTACATAATGATCAAGGGATCAATCCAAGAAGAAGATATAACAATTGTAAATATTTACGCACCCAACATAGGAGCACCTCAAAACATAAGGCAAATACTAACAGCCATAAAAAGGGAAGTGAACAGTAACACAATCATAGTAGGGGACTTTAACACCCCACTTTCACCAATGGACAGATCATCCAAAATGAAAATAAATAAGGAAAAACAAGCTTTAAATGATACATTAAACAAGATGGACTTAATTGATATTTATAGGACATCCCATCCAAAAAGAACAGAATACACATTTTTCTCAAGTGCTCATGGAACATTCTCCAGGATAGATCATATCTTGGGTCACAAATCAAGCCTTGGTAAATTTAAGAAATTTAAAATCATATCAAGTATCTTTTCTGACCACAATGCTATGAGACTAGATAACAATTACGGAAAAAAATCTGTAAGAAATACAAACACATGGAGGCTAAACAATACACGACTAAGTAACCAAGAGATCACTGAAGAAATCAAAGAGGAAATCAAAAATTACCTAGAAACAAATGACAATGAAAACACGAGGACCCAAACCTATGGGATGCAGTATAAGCACTTCTAGGAGGAAAGCTTATAGCAATACAATCCTACCTCAAGAAACAAGAAACATCTCAAATAAACAACCTAACCTTACAAATAAAGCAGTAGAGAAAGAAGAACAACAAAAAAAACCCCACACATAACAGAAGGAAAGAAATCATAAAAATCAGATCAGAAATAAATGAAAAAGAAATGAAGGAAACAATAGCAAAGATCAATAAAACTAAAACCTGGTTCTTTGAGAAGACAAACAAAATTGATAAACCATTAGCCAGACTCATCAAGAAAAAATGGGACAAGACTCAAATCAATAGAATTAGAAATAAAAAAGGAGAAGTAACAACTGACACTGCAGAAATACAAAGGATCATCAGAGATTACTACAAGCAACTCTATGCCAATAAAATGGACAACCTGGAAGAAATGGGCAAATTCTTAGAAAGGTATGACCTTCCAAGATTGAACCAGGAAGAAATAGAAAATATGAACAGCCCAATCACAATCACTGAAATTGAAACTGTGATTAAAAATCTTCCAACAAACAAAAACCCAAGACCAGATGGCTTCACAGGCAAATACTATCAAACATTTAGAGAAGAGCTAACACCTATCCATCTCAAACTCTTCCAAAATGTAGCAGAGGGAGGAACACTCCCACACTCATTCTACGAGGCCACCATCACTCTGATACAAAAACCAGACAAAGATGTCACAAAGAAAGAAAACTACAGACCAATATCACTGATGAGCGTAGATGAAAAATCCTCAACACAATCCTAGCAAACAGAATCCAACAGCACATTAAAAGGATCATACATTATGACCAAGTGGGGTTTATCCCAGGAATGCAAAGATTCTTCAGCATATGCAAATTATTCAACGTGATACATTATATTAAAAAACTGAAGGAGAAAGCCCATATGATCACCTCAATAGATTCAGAGAAAGCTTTTGACAAAATTGAACACCCATTTATGAAAATAACCTTCCAGAAAGTAGTCATAGAAGGAACTTCCCTCAACATAATAAAGGCCATATATGACAAATCCACAGCCAACATCGTCCTCAATGGTGAAAAACTGAAAGCATTTCCACTAAGATCAGGAACAAGACAAGGTTGCCCACTCACACCACTATTATTCAACATAGTTTTGGAAGTTTTAGCCACTGCAATCAGAGAAGAAAAAGAAATAAAAGGAATCCAAATTGGAAAAGAAGAAGTAAAGTTGTCACTCTTTGCAGATGACATGATACTATACATAGAGAATCCTAAAGATGCTACCAGAAAACTACTAGAGCTAATCAATGAATTTGGTAAAGTATCAGGATACAAAATGAATGCACAGAAATCTCTGGCATTCCTATACACTAATGATGAAAAATCTGAAAGAGAAATTAATGAAACACTCCTATTTACCATTGCCACAAATAGAATAAAATATCTAGGAATAAATCTACCTAAGGAGACAAAAGACCTGTATGCAGAAAATTATAAGACACTGATGAAAGAAATTAAACATGATACAAATAGATGGAGAGATATACCATGTTCTTGGATTGGAAGAATCAACATTGTGAAAATGACTCTACTACCCAAAGCAATCTACAGATTCAATGCAATGCCTATCAAACTACCACTGGCATTTTTCACAGAAATAGAACAAAAAACTTCACAATTTGTATGAAAACACAAAAGACACCAAATAGGCAAAGCAATCTTGAGAACGAAAAGTGGAGCTGGAGGAATCAGGTTCCCTGACTTCAGACTATACTACAAAGCTACAGTAATCAAGACAGTATGGTACTAGCACAAAAACAGAAAGATAGATCAATGGAACAGGATAGAAAGCCCAGAGATAAACCCACACACATATGGTCACAGTATCTTTGATAAAGGAGGCAGGAATGTGCAGTAGAGAATGGATAGACTCTTCAATATGTGGTGCTGGGAAAACTGGACATGTACATGTAAATGTATGAAATTAGAACACTTCCTAACACCATACACAAAAATAAACTCAAAAGGGATTAAAGACTTAAATGTAAGGCCAGACACTGTAAAACCCTTGGAGGAAACCAGGCAGAATGCTCTATGACTTACATCACGGCAAGATCCTTTTTGACCCACCTCCTAGAGTAATGGAAATATAAACAAAAATAAGCAAATGGGACCTAATGAAACTTAAAAGCTTTTGCACAGCAAGGGAAACCATAAAGAAGACCAAAAGACAACCCTCAGAATGGGAGAAAATATTTGCAAATGAAGCAACTGACGAAGGATTAATCTCCAAAATTTAGAAGCAGCTCAATTACAAAAAAACCCCAATCCAATGCAAAAATGGGCAGAAGACCTAAATAGACATTTCTCCAAAGAAGATATACAGATTGCCAACAAACACATGAAAGAATGCTCAATGTCATTGATCATTAGAGAAATGCAAATCAAAACTACAATGAGATATCGTCTCACACCAGTCAGAATGGCCATCATCAAAAAATCTAGAAACTATAAATGCTGGAGAGGGTGTGGAGAAAAGGGAAAACTCTTGCACTTTTGGTGGGAATGTAAAATGATACAGCCACTATGGACAACAGTATGGAGGTTCCTTAAAAAACTAAAAATAGAACTACCATACGACCCAGCAATCGCATTACTGGGCATATACTCTGAGAAAAGGTCATGAAGTACCTAGGGGTAAGCATGGAGTTTAGGATATGGGGAGGGGGAAGGGTAAGCTGTGACTAAGTGAGAGAATGGCATGGACATATATACTCTACCAAACGTATAATAGGTAGCTAGTGGGAAGCAGCCGTGTAGCACAGGGAGATCAGCTACGTGGTCTGTGACCACCTAGAGGGGTGGGATAGGGAGGTAGGGAGGGAGGGAGATGCAAGAGGGTAGAGATATGGGAACATATGTATATGTATTACTGATTCACTTTGTTATAAAGCAGAAACTAACACACCATTGTAAAGCAATTATACACCAATAAAGATGTTAAAATAAATAAATAAATATATATATATATACATATATATATATATAAATAGAGGAAGAACCAGATTTGACACACACAGAAAAGGAAATGGCAACGTGACCACACAGGCAGAGGTTGTTGTGATGTGACCACAAGCCAAAGGATGCTGGCAGCCACAAGAAGCTGGAAGAAGCAAGAATGGATTCTCCCCTGGAACCTCCAGAAGGAGAACAGCCCTGCCCACACTTTGATTTCAGCTCAGTGATATTGACTTCAGACTTGGCTTTCAGAACTATGAAAGAATAAATTTCTACCATTTTAAGCCACCAAAAAAATAATAAAATAAAATAGATAAAGAAAAAAAAGAAAATTGTCGGAAGAACCTAGGGGTAAGACGGGAATAAAGATGCAGACCTACTAGAGGCTGGACTTGAGGATACGGGGAGGGGGAAGGGCGAGCTGGGATAAAGTGAGAGAGTGTCATGGACATATGTACACTACCAAATGTAAAATAGATCGCTAGTGAGAAGCAGCCCCATAGCACAGGGAGATCAGCTCGGTGCTTTGTGACCACCTAGAGGGCCGTGGGATAGGGAGGGTGGGAGGGAGGGAGCTGAAAGAGTAAAGAGATATGGGGACATATGTGTATGTATAACTGATTCACTTTGTTATAAGGCAGAAACTGACACACCATTGTAAAGCAATTATACTCTAATAAAGATGTTAAAAATATTATTTTCTCCCAAAAGGATACAAACCAATAAGAAGAAAAATGTACATCTACACAAAAGCCACACCCTCATCATTACTTTAAAATGGAGAAGGCCAAAAATTCAAAAGAATTGTGAGTAAAAAAAGAAAAGTCATGAATCCTCGCATAGGATTTGTCACACTCCCATTGCTAGGCTTTGTGGAAAACAAAAAGACAGACCAAGAAAAGCTGCCAAGAGAGAGGAAAGAAGATGGAAAAGGGCTGAAAGCTGATCTAAAACTACAGCAGAAGGACTAAGCCCAGAATAAATCTAAAAATACCAAAAATGTGTCCTAGAATATGAGAGCCTGGGCTACAGGGATAGCACTCCAAAATCGGAGTTTATGAAGGGACAGAGATGATTTAAAGTGCATTCTTTGAAAGATATAACGCTTAGGGAAGAATAAAGGCAAAGAGTTAGGGAGAAGCTTCCATTGGCGCTTGGGTAATGACGGAGAAAATAAACAAAAGGGGAAAATTAAGGATCTTGCAAGACATAAGAGAACCGCAGAATCAGAGCACTCAGGACTTCTCCCTTCATCACCAAAACAAACGAACAAAATAAAAAGGATCTGGACTTTGCCATACTAACAAAAAAAATCACATTATTAAATCAGGAATCTTGTTGAAAAAATCAATATCATACAGATGAACAGAATGAAGGGAATTCCATACCAAACTTTGTAAAAAAAAATAAATAAAGAGAGATGAGGAAACAAAAGTGCATACATTTTAAACCACCATGAAGGAGAAAAAGAGTGGAAGTCAACACTCCAAACAAAATTAATTACACTCTAGCAAGCATTGGAGGATATGACACCCACCTTAAATAGAATATTTTAAAAAATCAAAAGACAGAGATTGACTATAAAGAAAGGCTGAAGCAAAGATTTTATAACCAACTGGGGTATCCTTTAAATATCACAGCCTACAGAAAAAGCTTTTCAACTTGTAGAAACTTAGGAAATTCTGCACCCCTCAGCCCTTGCTAAGGAAGCACTCTGCAAACTGGCCCACTGAACCAAACCCAGCCCACTGCTTGATTTTTGTAAATAACGTTTTATTGGAACAAAGCCATGATCATTCATTTATGTATTGTCTATGAATGCTTTTGCACTACAGTAGCAAAGTTGAATAGAGTGACAGCGACACTGTGACCCAGGAACTTACAATATTTCCTATACTTCTCTTTACAGAATGTTTGCCAAGTAATCTAAAAGAGGAACTGGGATTGTGATCCCACTGCGATGAGATGGAAAACTTCACCAAAATACCTAATGGTGAGTATTTTACATACTATAGTAAAATCAAGGTGGAGGCAAAGGGAGAAGACTAATGTACAAAAGTTTTATGCTGTGAAAAAAAAACACAGAAACTGTGCACTAAAAATGAGAGAAGTGATAAAAGTAGAAGAAAATAGAACAAACTTTTTATCATAATGCAGTAGGTGAGTGTTAAATGATACTGGAGGAGAAAATGCATTGCATAGGCCAGAGAGTAAAGTGTTAAGAAAACAGGTGGTTCAGGATGATTTTAAGAAAGCATTAAACGGGACCAAAACACGTCTTAATGATAAAAGCCAAGACTCACAATGAAGATAAAACCCATAGGAATATTTATGCACCAATAACAAACAAACACCTTTATAAAGCAAAAATGCAAGGAGACGTAGATAAAATAATAATAATAATAATAGGAAACAGTAACAGTAGGAAATTTAGTACACCAAACTCAGTCTAAGGCTGATCAAGTCATATAAAAAAGAGAAAGCTAATCAATAATGTTATATAATGAATATATTCTTGTCAAAAATGGATCATAATTATCTCACAGAGATTAGATAATTGATTTCTATAAAGTAGAAATGGTACAAACAATCCTCTCTAACCCCAATGCAATAAAAGTTAGTAACAAAAATTGAAAACAGAAAGGCCACTCCACCTGAAAAAAAATTTAAAAACTTCTCTTAAAAACTGTTGAATATAAGAGGAGATGCAAACTGAAGTTGTAAAGAAATGTTTTAAAAGAATGACTATGAAAAACTACATATTGGCATCTATGGGATACATTTAGAGTGGTGATCCGAGGCAAATTCACACAGTATGCACTTTTATGAGTAAAAATGGAAGAATGAAGATAAATTAATTAAAGTATGGCCTCAAAAAACAAAAAAAAAAACAACTAGGAAAAAAAGAACAACTAAAGAGAGCAAAACATAAAAGCAGAAATGAATATGATACAAAATAGAAAAACGAAATCTTGTTTTTCAAAACAGACAAACCCCTAGCTGGCTTGATGAAGGAAGAAAGGGAGAGATCACACATACACAAAATAATAAAAGACAAAGGAGAAATAATCATTGAAACAGAAAAAGGAAGAGATTACTTTGCCAACCTCTATGCAAATAAACTTGAAAATCTATATGAAATAGGTAACTTCCTAGATAAATACAAATTACCAAAATTCTGATTCTAGTGTTAGAAAGCTTAAATTAGGCAATTTTCATAGAAGAAATAAAGTTATTACAGCAATACCCCCAAGAAGCACCTTGCTCAGATGGTTTTACAGGTGAATCCTAGTAAACCATCAAAGATCAAATAGTACCAAAGCTCTATGAGTTATGTAAGAACATTAGAAAGGAAGGAAACTTCCCTAACTTCTTATATGAAGCCAGTAGGATGCTAACAGATAAAAGGTAGATACCAAAATACTAAATAGAATATTAGCAAACATCCAACAATACATTTAGAAACTAATATACTGTGATCAAGTGCAATTTATTCCATTAATACAAGGCTGGCTCTATATTAGGAATTCCATTGATATCATTCACCATCGTCATATAATTAAGGACAAATATCATATGATTAAAACCACAGATGCCAAACAAATCTTCGGGAAACTTCAACACCCATTCATGTTAAGAAAAGAAAAACCTCAAGAAGTGGGAAAGAGGGATGCATTCTTAAGATGATAAAAGATATATAATTAATTCCTCATGCAAGTATTTTATTTAGTGGGGGACTACCAGAGGTTTTCCAATAAGCTCAGGAACAAGAAAAGTATGCCCATTATATCATTCCTGTTCAGTCTTCAACTACAAGCATTAGTCAGTTGACTAGAGAAATCAATTAGATTTCTGAGAATGAAAAACAAGAAGTAAAGCCACCTCTGTGTGCAGATGACATTACCGTACACCTGAAAAGCCCTATAGAAACAATGACAGATTGAGTAAAACAATAAGAGAAATCATCAAGGTAGTAGGATATAGAGCGACATACAAAAGTCAATGGTCTTTGTGTACACACACACACACAGCTGGAGGACACTTTAGTAGAGAAAATTCCATATACAATAGCAAAAACAAAGCTTAAATGCATAGAAATAAACTTAGTGAGAGCAGCTAGGCAAGGACAATTTTTAGACACTCCTGAACGACATAGAAGGAAACTTGAATAAGCACAAAGACATTGGTCAATGTTCTTGGATAGAATAACACAACATTAAGAAGATGTCAGTTCTCCCTAAACTAATGTATAAATTTAATATAATCTCAAAAATATCAGCAAATGTTTCTATAGCGTTAGATCAATGGATAATAAAATTAATATTTTTTTAAAAATCATGCAAGAATAGCCAGGATATAAGTGAAAAAGAAAACCTGTAAGTGGGGAGTAATGATACCACACATTAAAGCATGCTATAAAGCCTCGGTAATTATAACATGTGGTACTGGTACATGAGTAGACAAATAGTCCAGTGAAACAGAATAGAAAACCCAGAAAAACAAGAATAAAATATGGAAATTTCAGTATATGATGAAAGGGCATTTAAAATCACTGAGGCAAAGATGGACGTTCAATAAATGATGCTGGAACAAATGAGACATTTGGGAAAAGAATCAATGTAGATCCATACCACACACCATACACAAAAAAAAACTGTAAACGGGTTAGGAATCTAAAAAAATGAAACCATAATAAAATCATTGAGAAAATATGGCAGGACTCTGCTTTAACCTCAGCATAGGGAAAGGCTTTCTAACTGTGACTCAAATTTCCAGAGGCAATGAAAGAAAACAATGATCTATGTGACTACGAAGGATTTTTTTAATGTATGGCAAACACATCATAACTAAGTCAAAAGGCAATTGACAAACTGACATAAAGTATTTGCAGCATGCCTCACGGACAAATGAATAATAGTCCAAGTATATACAGAACTCTCAAGTATTGAAGGACAAAAGGCTAATATTTCTACAGAAAAATGGGAAAAGATATGAACAGATAATACACAAAAATATATAAAACAGTCCTCAAAATATAGAGTCACACTTTCTCATAATTAGACAAGTGCATACTAAGACAATGCCGAGATATCATTTCTCACCTACCACATCAACAAAGGTCACAAAAGTAGGGCAACATGTTCTGTTAGTGAGTCTGTGGGGAAACAGTCACAGTAGCTAGTGGGAGTGAAAACCAGTACAACCCTTCTGGAGAGAAATTTGGAAATACCTAACAGAAATATACATGCACTCAACTTTTGGCCCAACAGTACTACTGCTGGGAATAGAGCTTGAAGATCCATTTCCACCAACACAAAAATACTTATGCCTAAGGTTATTCACTGCAGCATTGTTTGTAGTTGCAGAATGTTGAAAACAAGTTAAATGCCCCTACATATGTCAGCCGAGTCCAATGCAGCTGTATAAAAAGAGAAACAAAAACAAAAACAAAAAAACAGTGAAGCCCTCTATGGCATAAAGAGTTTTTTTATGGGATGCTGTTAACTGAAAAAGGAAAAGTGCAAAGGAGCATTATAAAATGCCATCCTTCATTTAATATACAAGGGAATATAAGAACACATATATGTATCAGTTCATTTGTGCAGAGTAAATACAGGAAAGATTAAACCAGAAACTAACGAGATTGGTTATCTACAGGGGGAGTGTGAGAAATAAATGGCGAATGGGAGGGGCTTAGAAGGCATGAGGAAAGAGTGACACTTGTCTAATAGATGTTTCTGTGCAGCCCTGACTCTTTGAATCACAGTAATATTTCACATACCCCAGAATTAAATAAAAAATTAAAATCAACTAAGATGTGGGGAGGAGGCAAACTCAAATACAAACACCAAAAAATTAACCTAACTATATTACAAATGAATGTCTTAACCACAGCTGAAGAGGTGAGAAAGAAAATAGCTAAGCTAAGCAACTTGGGGAAATAGTAGCTCTTTGATTGCATCCTGTGAGGCCTAAGACATAAAGAACTGTACACAAACACAAGTTATCAAATCTGTTTCTAACAGGTGTATTGGGTAGCCTTTCTGCAAGTACTTCATGTATATATCAGGAATGAACAAGTAAGTAATTATTGAAGATAAGGAGAGCCAGGTGAGACAAAGAAGTTACAAACAAAGCTACAATGGATTAAAATAAGAAGTATCAGTATGAGCTCCTGGCTTTCAATAGCTATACATATAGGTAGAGAAATTGAGAAGTATCTGTAAGCATGAGTATATACATACAATATATTTCCTTCATTTGTGGATGGAGAGGGAGGACTTAGCAGCAATGAAACCGCAACAGCAATGAACACACACTGAGATATTGGTTTCTAAATGTCATTTTCCAAGAAAAGGAAGCATGGCCCTTTGCAGAAGTGTTTTGATTTCAGGGCTGTGGTGGGGACAACAACACAAGATGAACAGGAATACCTTACAATGCCAGCAAGGAAGTACACAAAAAAGGATCAGGTCATGCTGGAAGAACACAGACCCCACCAAAAGGAGCTTGCAGTCACCAAAGCTGGAACAATTCAAGAAACTAAATAATGATTTAATTTGATTATAAGTCACAATATAACATAGTTATTCATGGTTCAATACTGACAAATAATTTGATTAGTTATTTGATTCAATAATTTGAAATAAAACAAGTTTTATAAACAACTTGATAATTTATAAATAAATAAATGGGGGAGAAAAGACAGCTCTTCAGAATTCCAATGAACCAATGTAGTAGGAATAAGGAAATAGAAAGTCACCATTAAGTCATAATTGTTGTAGGCAAGATCAACGGGGAAGGGTGAGCTGTGACAGGGCGAGAGAGAGTCATGGACATATACACACTAACAAACGTAGTAAGGTAGATAGCTAGTGGGAAGCAGCCGCATGGCACAGGGATATTGGCTCGGTGCTTTGTGACAGCCTGGAGGGGTGGGATAGGGAGGGTGGGAGGGAGGGAGACGCAAGAGGGAAGACATATGGGAACATATGTATATGTATAACTGATTCACTTTGTTATGAAGCAGAAACTAACACACCATTGTAAAGCAATTATACCCCAATAAAGATGTTTAAAAAATAAATAAATAAAAATAAATAAATAAAAGTGATGAATAACAGTCTGAGAAGAAATAGGATATTTTCATAGTCTGAAAGTATTTCCTACACGATATTTATTACTTACAAATAGGAAAACAGTACCATTACAATGGAGCAATACAGTTGTCCCTACCTTAATCAAGTGTTGCAATTGAATATCATCATTAATACAACATATGGACATCATGTACCCCCTCACATGAGGCTTGGAGAAAGGAACAGAATCGCTTTTGCAGCGCCGTTGTATAAGACCTAAAATTAAGGCACAGTGACATGTATGTCTTGACATTTGGGGGAAAACCCAGAGGGTCTCAAATGGACGAACCACAAGTTCCCATTCCCCTTTTGTGCTGCCGGGAAGAAGGTCCCCTAGCCAAAGAACCAGCCTTATCATGGGAGCTAGCCACAGTGCCTGCTCGCCCCTGACTATCAGGTTTCAGTTCCCTACCAGCTCACAGAAGTATTCAAACAAGCCAATCACATCCTCCCATGTGAACCAAGGGTCACCTTGTCCTCTTGCTACTACAGACTACCCCCCACAGCCCCTGCTTGTTCACTCTCTTCCAGAGAATGACTCCTGTGGGGCTCTATCTGGCCAGTGGTGTCCTCCTCCCCAGGCTGTGAGTAAACGTTACTGATAAGCTGCTGTGGGTAGTATCTGTCCAGTGTCAGGTGTCGTGTGTTCAGCCACCCCCATAACACTAGGGTGGAAATTCCTCCATCACCAATGGGATGAAGGGGAGGAGAATAAAACAGGTATTGTTGCCAAAAATGTATAAGTTCAATCAAATCACAAGAACACATCAGACAAACCCAAGTTGACACACATTCTATAAAATACCTGACCAGTATCTTCAAAAGCGTCAAGATTGGGAAACACCCAGAAAGCTTAAGGAACTGTCAGCCTGGAGGAGACTAAGGAGAAATGATGGCCAAATGCAATGTGGTATCCAGAATGGGATGCTGGAATAGAAAAATGAGATTACTGAGACAAATGTTGAAATTCAAATAAAGTATGTAGATTAGTTAATAGTACTGCATCAATGTTAATTTCCTAATTTTGATACTTTTTTATGGCTATATAAGATGTTAACATTAGGGAAATCTGGGTGAAGGCTTTCTATACTACTCACAAAGTTTCTGTGAACCTAAAATTATTTCAAAATAAAGAATTAAAAAAAAATTCAAGGCTTTCTTGGTGGCACAGTGGCTTAGATGCAGTGGCCTACCGATGCAGGGGACACGGATTCGTGCCCCGGTCTGGGAAGATCCCACATGCCGTGGAGCAGCTAGGCCAGTGAGTCATGGCCACTGAGCCTGTGCGTCCGGAGCCTGTGCTCCACAACTGGAGAGGCCACAACAGTGAGAGGCCCGCGTACCACAAAAAAAAAAAAAAAAAAAGAATTCAGTGGTTAAAGGAATGGTTATTGTATAAATGACACTGTTTAATAATAGTTTAACCAATTGAAATATGGTTAGGAGGATGGATATATGCTCGTGCCGCATCATACATTAAAAAGCTATTTCAAACTGCTTTAGAGGGCCCATTAAAATAAATGAAAGTGCAGTTATCTCCAAGATGTAGATGAGTATTTATCTGCTTTTCAGAAGATAACCATTTTAAGTATGAAAACAATGAAATACCATATATATATAGAGAGAGAGAGAGAGACCAGAGAGAGACAGAGAGAGGTTGGGGAGGGGGGAGAGAGAGACATACATTTCAATACTTACAATTTAAAGTCTGAGATATCAAAACAAACCACAAACAAAACTGAGGTGCAAAGGAGAAATACAATTTTTTTTTTTAAGAAGCGGAAGGCTGATCGAGGGATTTTAAAGAGAGAGCAGGAAATGATTAGCCACACAACTGAAGCGAATCTCAGCTGAGGAAAGAGGAACCCACGGAGCGTGGACAGGACAGTGGACCCAGCAATCCGTTCCATTGCCTTTCTTATTAACCCCCAAACCTTGATCCTGGGTAATTTAATTTAGGTCAATAGAGGCGTAATTTACAGAAAAAATGCTGTTGTAATTTACCTGATTGGAACAAGAGTTGGAAAAAACTTGAGCTGTCCAAGATCCCAGCAGTAGGAGCAGGTTCCTCCCTCTCCAGAGCTCGGAGCGGAGAAGCCTCAGTGTTTCCAGAACTGGGCGTCTTAACGGTTCCCTCTCAAAGTTAAGCTCGCCGGAAAAGGACTTGGATTGGTGCAGCTCAGGTCATGTGACCCTCTATCACTCAATCTACTCTGTACTGGGAGGAGGGGCCGGATTCCCGACCCCACCCAGAGGGACCAAGGGGAGAGAGCCTTATGCGTGAGAGGGTTCTTCTCAGGCGCCAGCGCCACCCTCCTACATCTCCTTGGCACAGTGTCTCTCCTTGTCGCCTCAGCACCGCCTGGCCAGGGTTTCTGCCAGGCCGGGTCTCAAACCTAGAGAACTGATGTCCAAATTGATAGTCTACACAACAGAGGGTGTGAACTTAAAAATGAGTGGCGGGCTTCCCTGGTGGCGCAGTGGTTGAGAGTCCGCCTGCCGATGCAGGGGACACGGGTTCGTGCCCTGGTCCGGGAAGATCCCACGTGCCGTGGAGTGGCCATGGCCACTGAGCCTGCGCATCCTGAACCTCTGCTCCGCAACGGGAGAGGCCACGACAGTGAGAGGCCCGTGTAGCGCAAAAAAAAAAAAAAAAAAGAAAAGAAAAGAAAAGAAAAAGAAAAAACACGAGTGGCCAATGACGACATAAAGCCATCAGACTTTAGTTTCCCTGGGGCTCCGCTATATTAAACAAGCAGTCGACTCCCCACCAAAACATAGGAAAAATGTATTCTTGCCTCTGTGCAGTAAAGCCAGCATAGCATTTACACTGATATTTGACAAAAGCAACGTAATGGAGAAAACTGCCGCCCACTAATAGCTCTCCTATCAATTGCAAGGATAGCTAATAGTATTTGTTTCCAACCCTCTCCCTGGACTCCTGCTTCCACTTCTTCCCTGTCTGCTTCCTTTTCTGGTCCCAATTGTTTACCACCTTTTGGAATACAGTACACTTTATTCATATGCTATTTTGTAAATTGGCCATCTCCCTTGGTGGAAAAATATGAATTCCAGGAGGGCAGGAATCTTTGTTGGTTTGTTCATTAACATATCCTAAGTGCTTATAGTAATGCCTGGTTCACTGGATACTTGAATATTTGTTGAATGAATTTTTCTCCAGCCACACTAGCCTCTTTCTTGTGCCTCTAACCCTAACTCACCAAACATGTTCCCCTACAATTATGTGTTTTCCGGTAATAGACTGCCCCAGATAGCCCTATAACCACCTTCCTTACTAAACTCACATCTCTGTCACCTTATCAGACAAGGCTTACTTTTCTTCATGACACTTAGCATGTCATCATAGCTTTTCTGGGTTGTTTTCCTTTGTTTGTTCGTTTGTTTTCTTTTTTGTTTATATATTGCTTTAGTTTACTTTTGTTTTTTTCTGTATTCTTTCTTCAACAGCTTTTCTATGTTTTTAAATTTTAATTTATTTTCGGCTGCGTTGGGTCTTTGTTGCTGTGTGCAGGCTCTCTCCAGTTGCAGCGATTGGGGGCTACTCTTCGTTGCGGTGTGCAGTTTTCTCACTTCAGTGGCTTCTCTTGTTGCGGAGCACGGGCTCTAGGTGCGCAGGCTTTAGTAGCTGTGGAACACGGGCTCAGTAATTGTGGCTCATGTTCTCTAGAGCACAGGCTCAGTAGTTGTGGCGCATGGATTTAGTTGCTCCGTGTCTGTGGGATCTTCCCACTCAAACCTGTGTCCCCTGCATTGGCAGGCAGATTCTTAACCCCTGTGCCACCAGGGAAGACCAACAGTTTTTCTTATAATCTAATTGCAGATAAAGAAGTAGAGCAGCCAAGGCCACTTTAATTTTTACAGTACAATGTCATCTTTCAGTAGATGGGGTAATCACATCAAATATCTTAAGACTGGATCCCTGGTTTTATGGCTTTACCACTTAGTGGTACCACAAGCTACATGACCTTGGCCAGTCACATCAACTCTTCCAAGATTTCATTATCCATATTCAAAAGGAGAATGGCAATTTTTTAAAATTTTATTTATTTATTTATTTATTTTCAGGAGGTTCTTATTACTTATCTATTTTATACATATTACTGTATACATGTCAATCCCAATCTCCAAATTCATCCCACCACCACCACCACCCACACACACTTTCTCCCCTTGGTGTCCGTACATTTTTTCTCTACATCTGTATCTCTATTTCTGCCTTGCAAACAGGTTCATCTGCATTATTTTTCTAGATTCCGCATATATGTGTTAATCTACAATATTTGTTTTTCTCTTTCTGACTTACTTCACTCTGTATGACAGTCTCTAAGTCCATGCACATCTCTACAAATGACCCAATTTTGTTCCTTTTTAAGGCTGAGTAATATTCCATTGTATATATGTACCACATCTTCTTAATCCATTCATCTGTCGATGGACATTTATGTTGCTTCCATGACCTTGCTATTGTAAATAGTGCTGCATTGGGGTGCATGTGTCTTTTTGAATTATGGTTTTCTCTGGGTATATGCCCAGTAGTGTGATTGCTGGGTCATATGGTAATTCTATTTTTAGTTTTTTAAGGAACCTCCATACTGCTCTTCTTAGTGGCTATATTCATTTACATTCCCACCAACATTGCCAGAGAGTTCCCTTTTCTCCACACCGTCTCCAGCATTTGTTGTTTGTAGACTTTCTGATGATGCCCATTCTAACTGGTGTGAGGTGATACCTCATTGTAATTTTGATTTGCATATCTCTAATAATTAGTGATGTTCAGCAGCTTTTCATGTGCCTCTTGGCCATCTGTATGTCTTCTTTCGAGAAGTGTCTATTTAGGTCTTCTGCTCATTTTTTAATTGGGTTGTTCATTTTTTTAATATTCAACTACATGTGCTATTTATATATTTTGGAGATTGACCATTTGTCCATTGATTCGCTTGCACATACTCTCTCCCATTCTGAGGGTTGTCATTTTGTCTTGTTTATAGTTTCATTTGCTGTGCAAAAGCTTTTAAGTTTCATTAGGTCCCGTTTGTTTATTTTTGTTTTTATTTCCATTACTCTAGGAGGTGGATAAAAAAGATCTTGCTGTGATTTATGTCATAGAGTGTCCTTCTGATGTTTTCCTTTAAGAGTTTTATAGTGTCCGGAGTTACATTTAGGTCTCTAATTCAATTTGAGTTTATTTTTGTGTATGGTGTTAGGGAGTGTTCTAATCTCATTCTTTTACATGTACCTGTCCAGTTTTCCCAGCACCACTTATTAAAGAGACTTTCTTTTCTCCATTGTATATCCTTGCCTCCTTTGGCATACATTAGTCGACCATAGGTGCATGAGTTTATCTCTGGGCTTTCTACCCTGTTCCATCGATCTATATTTCTGTTTTTGTGCCAGTATTATATTGTCTTGACTATTGTACATTTGTAGTATAGTCTGAAGTCAGGGAGCCTGATTCCTCCAGCTCCATTTTTCGTTCTCAAGATTGCTCTGGCCTTTCGGGGTCTTTTGAGTCTCCATATAACTTTTAAGATTTTTGTTCTAGTTCTGTAAAAAATGCCATTAGTAATTTGATAGGTATTTCTTGAATCTGTAGATTGCTTTGGATAATATAGTCATTTTCACAATGTTGATTCTTCCAATCCAAGAACATGGTATATCTCTCCATCTGTTTTTGTCATCTTTGATTTCTTTCATCAGTGTCTTATAGTTTTCTGAGTACTGTTCTTTTATCTCCTTAAGTAGGTTATTCCTAGATATTTTATTCTTTTTGTTGCAGTGGTAAATGGGAGTGTTTCCTTAATTTCTCTTTCTGATCTTTTGTTGTTAGTGTATAGGAATGCAAGAGATTACTGTGCATTAATTTTGTATCCTGCTACTTTACCAAATTCATTGATTAGACATGGTAGACTTCTGGTGGCATCTTTACTATTATCTCTGTAGAGTATCATGTCATCTGCAAACAGTGACAGTTTTACTTCTTTTCCAGTTTAGGTTCCTTGTATTTCTTTTTCTTCTCTGATTGCTGTGGCTAGGACTTCCAAAACTATGTTGAATAATAGTGATGAGAGTGGACATCTTGTCTTCTTCCTGATTTTAGAGGAAATGCTTTCAGTTTTTCACCATTGAGAATGATATTTGCTGTGGGTTTGTTGTATATGGCCTTTATTAATCGAGGTAGGTTCCCTCTATGCCCACTTCCTGGAGAATTTTTTATCATAAATGGGTGTTGAATTTGGTTGAAAACTCTTTCTGCCTCTATTGAGATGATCATACAGTTTTTATCCTTCAGTTTGTTAATATGATGTATCACATGATTGATTTACATATATTGAAGAATCCTTGCATTCCTGGTATAAATCCCACTTGATCCTGCTCTATGATCCTTTTGATGTGTTGGTGGATTCTGTTTGCTAGTATTTTGTTGAGGGATTTTGCATCTATTTTCATCAGTGATATTGGTCTGTAATTTTCTTTTTCTGTAGTGTCTTTGTCTGGTTCTGGTATCAGGGTGATGGTGGCCTAGTATAATGACTTTGGGAGTGTTCCTTCCTTTGTAATTTTTTGGAAGAGTTTGTCAAGGATGGGTGTTAGCTCTTCTCTAAATGTTTGATAGAATTCACCTGTGAAACCATCATGTCCTGGACTTTTGTTTGTTGGAAGATTTTTAATCACAATTTCAACTTTTTTACTTGTGATTGGTCTGTTCATATTTTCTATTTCTTCCTGGTTCAGTCTTGGAAGGTCATACCTTTCTAAGAATTTGCCCATTACTTCCAGGTTGCCCATTTTATTGGCACATAGTTGCTTGTAGTAGTCTCTTATGATCCTTTGTATTTCTGCTGTGTCTGTTGTACCTTCTTCTTTTTCATTTCTAATTTTATTGATTTAAGTCCTCTCCCTCTTTTTCTTGATGAGTCTGGGTAAAGGTTTATCAATTTTCTTTATCTTCTCAAAGAAACAGCTTTTAGTTTTATTGATCTTTGCTATTCTCTTCTTTGTTTCTTTTTTTCATGCTCTGATCTTTATGAATTCTTTCCTTCATCTAACTTGGGGTTTGTTTGTCCTTCTTTCTCTAGTTCCTTTAGGTGTAAGTTTAGATTGCTTAATTGGGATTTTTCTTGTTTCTTGGGGTAGGATTGTATTGCTATAAACTTCCTTCTTTGAACTAATTTTGCTGCATCCCATAGGTTTGGAGTCATCGTGTTTTCACTGTCATTTCTTTTAACATATTTACTGAAGTATAATTTCTTTACACTTCGCGGGCGGAGACTGTGGGAGGCGGAGGAGGGAGCTTCGAAGCCGCGGAGGAGTGCAGTGCACAGCAACGGGTGCGGAGGGCAAAGCGGGGAGATTCCCGCACAGAGGATCGGTGCCGACCTGCACTCACCAGCCCGAGAGGCTTGTCTGCTCACCCGCCGGGGCGGGCGGGGATGCGAGCTGAGGCTCTGAGGCTCGGGTTTCGGTTTCGGATGGAGCGCAGGGAGAGGACTGGGGTTGGTGGCTTGAACATAGCCTGAAGGGGTTAGTGCACCACAGCTAGCCGGGAGGGAGTCGGGGAAAAGTCTGCACCTGCCGAAGAGGCAAGAGACTTTTTCTTCCCTCTTTGTTTCCTGGGGCGTGAGGAGAGGGGTTTAAGAACGCTGCTTAAAGGAACTCCAGAGACGGGCGTGAGCCGCGGCTAAAAGCGTGAACCCCAGAGACAGGCGCGAGCCGCGGCAAAAAAGCGCGGACTCCAGAGACGGGCGCAAGCCGCGGCTAAAAGCGCGGACCCCAGAGGCGGGCGGGAGACGTTAAGGCTGCTGCTGCCGCCACCAAGGCGCCTGTATGCTAGCACAGGTCACTCTCGACACCCCTCTTCCGCGGAGCCTGTGCAGCCCACCACTGCCAGGTTCCCGGGATCCAGGGACAACTTCCCCGGGAGAACGCACAGCGGGCCTCAGGCTGGTGCAAAGTCACGCTGGACTTTTCCCCCGCAGGCCCGCCCCGCATTCCATGCCCCTCCCTCCCTGCCGGCCTCAGTACGCCAGAACCCCCGAATCAGTGGCTCCTTTAACCCCGTCCTGTCTGAGCAAAAAACAGACGCCCTCCAGCGACCTACACGCAGTGGCAGGGCCAAATCCAAAGCTGAGCACTGGGAGCTGTGAGAACAAAGAAGAGAAAGGGAAATCTCTCCCAGCAGCCTCAGAAGCAGCGGATTAAAGCTCCACAATCAACTTGATATACCCTGCATCTGTGGAATACCTGAATAGACAACCAATCATCCCAAATTAAGGAAGTGGACTTTAGGAGCAAGATCTATTATTTTTTTCCCTATTCCTCTTTTTGTGAATGTGTATGTGTATGCTTCTGTGTGAGATCTTGTCTGTATAGTCTTGCTTCCACCATTTGTCCTAGGGTTCTATCCGTCCATGGTTTTTTCTTAAAATTTTTTTCTTAATAATCAATTTTAATTTTAATAACCTTATTATACTGTACCTTCGTCCTTTCTTTCTTTCTTTCTTTCTTTCCTTCCTTCCTTCCCTCCTTTAGACAACGAATCATCCCAAATTGAGGAGGTGGTCTCTGACAGCAAGATTTATGATTTTTCCCCCTTTACCTCTTTTAGTGAGGGTGTATGTGTATGCTTCTGTGTAAGATTTTATCTGTATAGCTTTGCTTCCAACATTTGTCCTAAGGTTCTATCCGTCCCTTTTTTTTTCCTAAATAAGAATTTTTTAATTCAATAACTTTATTATACTTTATTTTATTTTTACTGTATCTTCTTTCTTTCTGTTTTTCCTTCTTTCCCTCCTTCCTTCCTTCCTCCCTCCCTCCCACCCTCCTTTCTTTCCCTCTTACCTTCTTTCCTTCTTTGCTTCTTTCTTTCTTTCTTCCTTCCTTCCTTCCTTCCTTCCTTCCCCCCTTTCCTTCTTTCTTTCCTCATACTTCTACTAATTCCCTCTACTTTTTCTCCCTTTTATTCTGAGCCGTGTGGATGAAAGGCTCTTGGTGCTCCAGCCAGGATTCAGGGCTCTGCCTCTGAGGTAGGAGAGCCAAATTCAGGACACTGGTCCACAAGAGACCTCCCAGCTCCACATAATATCAAACGGCGAAAATCTCCCAGAGACCTCCATCTTAACACCTGCACCCAGCTTCACTCAACAACCAGCAAGCCACAGTGCTGGACACCCTATGCCAAACAACTAGCAAAACAGGAACACAACCCCACCCATTAGCAGAGAGGCTGCCTAAAATCATAATAAGGCCACAGACACCCCAAAACACACCACCAGACGTGGACCTGCCCACCAGAAAGACAAGATCCAGCCTCATCCACCAGAACACAGGCACTAGTCCCCTCCACCAGGAAACCTACACAACCCACTGAACCAACCTTAGCCACTGGAGACAGACATCAAAAACAGCGGGAACTACAAACCTGCAGCCTGCAACAAGGAGACCCCAAACACAGTAAGATAAGCAAAATGAGAAGACAAAAAAACACACAGCAGATGAAGGAGCAAGATAAAACTGCACCAGACCTAAGAAATGAAGAGGAAATAGCCAGTCTACCTGAAAAAGAATTCAGAATAATGATGTTAAGGATGATCCGAAATCTTGGAAATAGAATGGACAAAATGCAAGAATCAGTTAACAAGGACCTAGAAGAACTAAAGATGAAACAAGCAACGATGAACAACACAATAAATGAAATTAAAAGTACTCTAGATGGGATCAATAGCAGAATAACTGAGGCAGAAGAACGGATAAGTGACCTGGAAGATAAACTAGTGGAAATAACTACTGCAGAGCAGAATAAAGAAAAAAGAATGAAAAGAACTGAGGACAGTCTCAGAGACCTCTGGGACAACATTAAACGCACCAACATTCGAATTATAGGGGTTCCAGAAGAAGAAGAGAAAAAGAAAGGGACTGAGAAAATATTTGAAGAGATTATAGTTGAAAACTTCCCTAATATGGGAAAGGAAATAGTTAATCAAGTCCAGGAAGCACAGAGAGTCCCATACAGGATAAATACAAGGAGAAATACGCCAAGACACATATTAATCAAACTGTCAAAAATTAAATACAAAGAAAGCATATTAAAAGCAGCAAGGGAAAAACAACAAATAACACATAAGGGAATCCCCATAAGGTTAACAGCTGATCTCTCAGCAGAAACCCTACAAGCCAGAAGGGAGTGGCAGGACATACTGAAAGTGATGAAGGAGAAAAACCTGCAGCCAAGACTACTCTACCCAGCAAGGATCTCATTCAGATTTGATGGAGAAATTAAAACCTTTACAGACAAGCAAAAGCTGAGAGAGTTCAGCACCACAAAACTAGTTTTACAACAAATGCTAAAGGATCTTCTCTAGGCAAGAAACACAAGAGAAGGAAAAGACCTATAATAACGAACCCAAAACAATTAAGAAAATGGGAATAGGAACATACATATCGATAATTACCTTAAGTGTAAATGGACTAAATGCTCCCACCAAAAGACACAGATTAGCTGAATGGATACAAAAACAAGACCCTTATATATGCTGTCTACAAGAGACCCACTTCAGACCTAGAGACACATACAGACTGAAAGTAAGGGGATGGAAAAAGATATTCCACGCAAATGGAAACCAAAAGAAAGCTGGAGTAGCAATTCTCATATCAGACAAAATAGACTTTAAAATAAGGACTATTAAAAGAGACAGAGAAGGACACTACATAATTATCAAGGAATCGATCCAAGAAGAAGATATAACAATTGTAAATATTTATGCACCCAACATAGGAGCACCTCAATACATAAGGCAAATACTAACAGCCATAAAAGGGGAAATCGACAGTAACACATTCATAGTAGGGGACTTAAACACCCCACTTTCACCCATGGACAGATCATCCAAAATGAAAATAAATAAGGAAACACAAGCTTTAAATGATACATTAAACAAGATGGACTTAATTGATATTTATAGGACACTCCATCCAAAAAGAACAGAATACACATTTTTCTCAAGTGCTCATGGAACATTCTCCAGGATAGATCATATCTTAGGTCACAAATCAAGCCTTGGTAAATTTAAGAAAATTGAAATTGTATCAAGTATCTTTTCTGACCACAATGCCATGAGACTACATATCAATTACAGGAAAAGATCTGTAAAAAATACAAACACATAGAGACTAAACAATACACTACTTAATAATGAAGTGATCACTGAAGAAATCAAAGAGGAAATCAAAAAATACCTAGAAACAAATGACAATGGAGACACAACGACCCAAAACCTGTGGGATGCAGCAAAAGCAGTTCTAAGGGGAAAGTTTATAGCAATACAAGCCCACCTTAAGAAGCAGGAAACATCTAGAATGAACAACCTAACCTTGCACCTCAAGCAATTAGAGAAAGAAGAACAAAAAAACCCCAAAGCTAGCAGAAGGAAAGAAATCATAAAAATCAGATCAGAAATAAATGAAAAAGAAATGAAGGAAACAATAGCAAAGATCAATAAAACTAAAAGCTGGTTCTTTGAGAAGATAAACAAAATAGATAAACCACTAGCCAGACTCATCAAGAAAAAAAGGGAGAAGACTCAAATCAATAGAATTAGAAATGAAAAAGGAGAAGTAACAACTGACACTGCAGAAATACAAAAGATCATGAGAGATTACTAAAAGCAACTCTATGCCAATAAAATGGACAATCTGGAAGAAATGGACAAATTCTTAGAAATGCACAACCTGCCAAGACTGAATCAGGAAGAAATAGAAAATATGAACAGACCAATCACAAGCACTGAAATTGAAACTCTGATTAAAAATCTTCCAACAAAGAAAAGCCCAGGACCAGATGGCTTCACAGGCGAATTCTATCAAACATTTAGAGAAGAGCTAACACCTATCCTTCTCAAACTCTTCCAAAATATAGCAGAGGGAGGAACACTCCCAAACTCCTTCTACGAGGCCACCATCACCTTGATACAAAACCAGACTAGGATGTCACAAAGAAAGAAAACTACAGGCCAATATCACTGATGAACATAGATGCAAAAATCCTCAACAAAATACTAGCAAACAGAATCCAACAGCACATTAAAAGGATCATACACCATGATCAAGTGGGGTTTATTCCAGGAATGCAAGGATTCTTCAATATACGCAAATCTATCAATGTGATAAACCATATTAACAAATTGAAGGAGAAAAACCATATGGTCATCTCAATAGATGCAGAGAAAGCTTTTGACAAAATTCAACACCCATTTATGATAAAAACCCTGTGGAAAGTAGGCATAGAGGGAACTTTCCTCAACATAATAAAGGCCATATATGACAAGCCCACAGCCAACATCATCCTCAATGGTGAAACACTGAAAGCATTTCCACTAAGATCAGGAACAAGACAAGGTTGCCCACTGTCACCATTCTTATTCAACATAGTTTTGGAAGTTTTAGCCACAGCAATCAGAGAAGAAAAGGAAATAAAAGGAATCCAAATCGGAAAAGAAGAAGTAAAGCTGTCACTGTTTGCAGGTGACATGATACTATACATAGAGAATCCTAAAGATGCTACCAGGAAACTACTAGAGCTAATCAATGAATTTGGTAAAGTGGCAGGATACAAAATTAATGCACAGAAATCTCTGGCATTCCTATATACTAATGATGAAATATCTGAAAGTGAAATCAAGAAAACACTCCCATTTACCATTGCAACAAAAAGAATAAAATATCTAGGAATAAACCTACCTACGGAGACAAAAGACCTGTATGCAGAAAATTATAAGACACTGATGAAAGAAATTAAACATGATACAAATAGATGGAGAGATATACCATGTTCTTGGATTGGAAGAATCAACATTGTGAAAATGACTCTACTACCCAAAGCAATCTATAGATTCAATGCAATCCCTATCAAACTACCACTGGCATTTTTCACAGAACTAGAACAAAGAATTTTGCAATTTGTATGGAAACACAAAAGACCCCGAATAGCCAAAGCAATCTTGAGAACATAAGAAGGAACTGGAGGAATCAGGCTCCCTGACTTCAGACTATACTACAAAGCTACAGTTATCAAGACGGTATGGTACTGGCACAAAAACAGAAAGATAGATCAATGGAACAGGATAGAAAGCCCAGAGATAAACCCATGCACATATGGACACCTTATCTTTGATAAAGGTGGCAGGAATGTACAGTGGAGAAAGGACAGCCTCTTCAATAAGTGGTGCTGGGAAAACTGGACAGGTACATGTAAAAGTATGAGATTAGATCACTCCCTAACACCATACACAAAAATAAGCTCAAAATGGATTAAAGACCTAAATGTAAGGCCAGACACCATTAAACTCTTAGAGGAAAACATAGGCAGAACACTGTATGACATAAATCATGGCAAGATCCTTTTTGACCCACCTCCTAGAGTAATGGAAATAAAAACCAAAATAAACAAATGGGACCTAATGAAACTTCAAAGCTTTTGCACAGCAAAGGAAACCCTAAACAAGACCAAAAGACAACCCTCAGAATGGGAGAAAATATTTGCAAATGAAGCAACCGACAAAGGATTAATCTCCAAAATTTACAAGCAGCTCATGCAGCTCAATATCAAAAAAACAAACAACCCAATCCAAAAATGGGCAGAAGACCTAAATAGACATTTCTCCAAAGAAGATATACAGACTGCCAACAAACACATGAAAGAATGCTCAACATCATTCATCATTAGAGAAATGTAAATCAAAACTACAATGAGATATCATCTCACACCAGTCAGAATGGCCATCATCAAAAAATCTAGAAACAATAAATGCTGGAGAGGGTGTGGAGAAAAGGGAACACTCTTGCACTGCTGGTGGGAATGTGAATTGGTTCAGCCACTATGGAGAACAGTATGGAGGTTCCTTAAAAAACTACAAATAGAACTACCATATGACCCAGCAATCCCACTACTGGGCATATACCCTGAGAAAACCAAAATTCAAAAAGAGTCATGTACCAAAATGTTCATTGCAGCTCTATTTACAACAGCCCAGAGATGGAGACTACCTAAGTGTCCATCATCGGATGAATGGATAAAGGAGATGTGGCACATATATACAATGGAATATTACTCAGCCATAAAAAGAAACGAAATTGAGCTATTTGTAATGAGGTGGATGGACCTAGAGTCTGTCATACAGAGTGAAGTAAGTCAGAAAGAAAAAGACAAATACCGTATGCTAACACATATATATGGAATTTAAGAAAAAAAAATGTCATGAAGAACCTAGGGGTAAGGCAGGAATAAAGACGCAGACCTCCTAGAGAACAGACTTGAGGTTATGGGGAGGGGGAAGGGTGAGCTGTGACAGGGCGAGAGAGAGTCATGGGTATATACACACTAACAAACGTAGTAAGGTAGATAGCTAGTGGGAAGCAGCCGCATGGCACAGGGATATTGGCTCGGTGCTTTGTGACAGCCTGGAGGGGTGGGATAGGGAGGGTGGGAGGGAGGGAGACGCAAGAGGGAAGACTAATGGGAACATATGTTTATGTATGACTGATTCACTTTGTTATAAAGCAGAAACTAACACACCATTGTAAAGCAATTATACCCCAATAAAGATGTTAAAAAAAATTTCTTTACAATGATGTGTTATTTCCTGCTTTATAACAAAGTGACTCAACTATGCATATTCATGTATCCCCATATCTCCTCCTTCCCTCTTGTGTTCATTTTCATTCGTCTCTAGGTATTTTTTGATTTCCTCTTTGATTTCTTCCAGATCTCTTGGTTATTTAGTAACATATTGTTTAGCCTCCAGGCATTTGTGTTTTTTACATTTTTTTCCCTATTAGTTACTTTTAGTCTCATAGCTTTGTGTTCGGAAAAGCTGCTTGATATGATTTCAATTTTCTTAAATTTACTGAGGCTTGACTTGTGACGCAAGGTGTGATCTATCCTGGAGAATATTATGTGTGCACTTGAGAAGAAATTGTGATCTGCTGTTTTTGTATGGAATGTCATATAAATATCAATTAAATCTCTCTGGTCTATTGTGTCATTTAAAGCTTGTGTTTCATCATTAATTTTCTGTCTGGATGATCTGTCCATTGCTCTCAGTGTGATGTTAAAGTCCCCCACTATTATTGTATTGCTGTTGATTTCCACGTTTATAGCTGTTATCATTTGCTTTATGTATTGAGGTGATCCTATGTTGGGTGCATATATATTTATGATTTTTATATCTTCTTCTTGGATTGATCCCTTTATTGTTATGTACTGTGCTTCCTTGTCTCTTGTCACATTCTTTATTTAAAAGTCTGTTCTGTCTGATATGAGTATTGCTACTCCAGCTTTCTTTTGATTTCCATTTACATGGAATATCTTTTTCCATCCCCTCACTTTCAGCCTGTATGTGTCCCTAGTTCTAAAGTGGGTCTCTTGTAGACAGCATATATATGGGTCTTGTTTTTGTATCCATTCAGCAAGCCCCTGTCTTTTGGTTGGAGCATTTAATCCACTCACATATAAGGTAATTATCAATATGTATGTTCCTGTTACCATTTTCTTAATTGTTTTGGGTTTGTTTTTGTTGGTCCTTTTCTTCTCTTGTGTTTCCCACTTAGAGAAGTTCCTTTAGCATTTGTTGTAGAGCTGGTTTGGTGGTGGTGAATTCTGTTATCTTTTGCTTTTCTGTAAAGTTTTTGATTTCTCTATCAAATCTATCCTTGCTGGGTAGGGTAATCTTGGTTGTAGGTTCTTCCCCTTCATCACTTTAAATGTATCATGTCACTCCCTTCTGGCTTGTAGAGTTTTTGCTGAGAAATCAGATGTTAACCTTCTGCGAGTTCCCTTGTATGTTGTCATTTTTCCTTTGTTGCTTTTAGAAATTTTTCTTTGCCTTTAATTTTTTTCAGTTTGATTACTATGTGCCTTTGTGTGTTTCTCTTTGGGTTTATCATGCCTGGGTCTCTCTGTGCTTCCTGGACTTGGGTGGCTATTTCTTTTCCCATGTTACAGAAGTTTTCAACTATAATCTTTTCAAATATTTTCTTGGGTTCTTTCTCTCTCTCATCTCCTTCTGGGACTCCTATAATGCAAATGTTGGTGCGTTTATTGTTGTCCCAGCGGTCTCTTCAGCTGTCTTCATTTGTTTTCATTCTTTTTTCTTTATTCTGTTCTACAGCAATGAATTCCACCATTCTGTCTTCCAGGTCCCTTATCCGTTCTTCTGCCTCAGTTATTCTGCTGTTGGTTCCTTCTAGTGTATTTTTCATTTCAGTTATTGTATTGTTCATCTCTGTTTGTTCTTTAATTCTTCTAGGCGTTTGTTCTTTAATTCTTCTCAGTCTTTGTTAAATATTTCTTGCATCTTCTTGATCTTTGCCTCCTTTCTTTTTCTGACATCCTCGATCATCTTCACTATCATAATTCTGAATTCTTTTTCTGGAAGGTTGCCTACCTCCATTTCATTTAGTTGATTTTCTGGGGTTTTATCTTGTTCCTTCATTTGGTACAAAGTCCTCTGCCTTTTCATTTTGTCTATCTTTCTGTGAATGTGGTTTTCATCCCACAGGCTGCAGGATTGTAGCTCTTCTTGCTTCTGCTGTCTGCCCTCTGGTGGATGAGGCTATCTGAGAGTGGCAATTGATGTGACTTCTTAAGACTGTTGATTGGTCAGAGGCAGCGCCACAGCCGGGGTAGAGCAGCAGCAGTTTACAGCTGAACTGAGAGGATTCCAAGGACTTAGAGGACTGTGGAGCCCAAGATGGAAGGAGTATGAGTCACTGAATGACCCATTTCCCTGTTGTTAACTCGTACTGGACTGTGATACACCAGAATTACATCTACACGTGGAACAACTCCTACAGAACACCTACTGAACACTGGCAGAAGACCTCAGACCTCCCAAAAGGCAAGAAACTCCCCACGTACCTGGGTAGGACAAAAGAAAAAAGAATAAACAGAGACAAAAGGATAGGGACGGGACCTGCACCAGTGGGAGGGAGCTGTGAAGGAGGAAAGGTTTCCACACACTAGGAAGCCCCTTTGCAGGTGGCGGAGAGGGAAGGTTTGGAGCTGCGGAGGAGAGCACAGCAACAGGGGTGCAGAGGGCAAAGTGGAGAGATTCCCACAGAGAGGATCGGCACCGACCAGCACTCACCAGCCCTAGAGGCTTGTCCGCTCACCCGCCAGGCCGGGCGGGGCTGGGATCTGAGGCTCGAGCTTTGGTCAGAATGCAGCGAGAGGACTGATGGCGGCGTGAACAGAGCCTGCAGGGAGTTAGTGCACCACGGCTAACCGGGAGGGAGTCCGGGGAAATGTCTGGACCTGCCAAAGAGGCAAGAGACTTTTCCTTCCCTCTTTGTTTCCTGGTGCGCGAGGAGAGGGGATTAAGACTGCTGCTTAAAGGAGCTCCAGAGACGGGCGCAAGCCACGGCTAAAAGCACGGAACACAGAGACGTGCATGAGACGCTAAAGCTGCTGCTGCCACCACCAAGAAGCCTGTGTGCGAGCACAGGTCACTATCCACACCCGCCTTCCGGGGAGCCTGTGCAGCCTGCCACTGCCAGGGCCCCGGGATCCAGGGACAACTTCTCCGGGAGAACGCACGGCGCGCCTCAGGCTGGTGCAACGTCATGCCGGCCTCTGCCGCCGCAGGCCCGCCCTGCACTCCGTGCCCCTCCCTCACCCCAGTCTGAGTGAGCCGGAGTCCCCGAAGCAGCTGCTTCTTTAACACCGTCCTGTCTGAGCGAAGGACAGACACCCTCCAAAGCTGAACCCTGGGTGCTGTGCGAAGAAAGAAGAGAAAGGGAAATCTCTCCCAACAGCCTCAGAAGCAGCGGATTAAAGCTCCACAATCAACTTGATGTACCCTGCATCTGTGCAATACATGAATAGACAACGAATCATCCCAAATTGAGAAGGTGAACTTTGAGGGGAAGATTCATGATTTTTTCCCCTTTTCCTCTTTTTGTAAGTGTGTATGTGTATGCTTCTGTGTGAGATTTTGTCTGTATAGCTTTGCTTCCACCATTTGTCTAGGGTTCTATCCGTCCATTTTTGGTGCTATTTTTTTAAAAAAATTTTTTTCTTAATACTTATTTTTTATTTTAATAACTTTATTTTATTTTACTTTATCTTTTCTCTTTCTTTCTTTCTTACTTTCTTTCTTTCTTTCCTTCCTTCCCTCATTTAGACAACGAATCATCCCAAATTGAGGAGGTGGACTTTGAGAGCAAGATTTATGATTTTTGCCCCTTTTCCTCTTTTTGTGAGTGTGTATGTGCATGCTTCTGTGTGAGATTTTGTCTGTATAGCTTTGCTTCCACCATTTGTGCTAGCATTCTATCTGGCCGTTTTTTTTTTCTTTTTTTAAAAATTTTTGTTTCTTTTAATTATTTTCTATTTTAATAAGTTTATTATATTTTATCTTACTTTATTTTAGTTTACTTTATCTTCTTTCTTTCACTCTTTTTTTCCTTCCTTCCCTCCTTCCTTCCTTCCTTCTACCCTCCCTCCCTCCCTCCCTCCTTTCTTTCTTTCCTTCCTTCTTTCTTTCATTCTTATTTTCTTTCTTTCTACTTCTACTAATTCTTTCTCTCTACTTTTTCTCCCTTTTATTCTGAGCCATGTGGATGAAAGGCTCTTGGTGCTGAAGCCAGGAGTCAGTGCTGTGCCCCTGAGGTGGGAGAGCCAACTTCAGGACCCTGGTCCACAAGAGACCTCCCAGCTCCATGTAATATCCATCTCAACACCAGCACTCAGCGTCACTCAACGACCAGCAAGCTACAGTGCTGGACACCCTATGCCAAACAACTAGCAGGATAGGAACACAAACCCAGCCATTAACAGTGAGGCTGCCTAAAATCTTAATAAGTCCACAGACACCCCAAAACACACCACCAAACGTGGACCTGCCCACAAGAAAGACAAGATCCAGCCTCATCCACCAGAATACAGGCCCTAGTCCCCTCCACCAGGAAGCCTACACAACCCACTGAAACAACCTTAGCCACTGGGAACAGACACCAAAAACAACAGCAACTACGACCCTGCTGCCTGCAAAAAGGAGACCCCAAACACAGGAAGATAAGCAAAATGAGAAGACAGAAAAACACACAGCAGATGAAGGAGCAAGATAAAAACCCACCAGACCTAACAAATGAAGAGGAAATAGGCAGTCTACCTGAAAAAGAATTCAGAATAAGGATAGTAAATATGATACAAAATCTTGGAAATAGAATAGAAAAAATGCAAGAAACATTTAACAAGGACCTAGAAGAACTAAAGATGAAACAAACAACAATGAACAACACAATAAATGAAATTAAAAATACTCTGTAAGGGATCAATAGCAAAATAACTGAGGCAAAAAAAACGGATAAGTAACCTGGAAGATAAAATAGTGGAAATAACTACTGCAGAGCAGAATAAAGAAAAAAGAATGAAAAGAACTGAGGACAGTCTCAGAGGCCTCTGGGACAGCATTAAACGCACCAACGTTCGAATTATAGGGGTTCCAGAAGAAGAAGAGAAAAAGAAAGGGACTGAGAAAATATTTGAAGAGATTATAGTTGAAAACTTCCCTAATATGGGAAAGGAAATAGTTAATCAAGTCCAGGAAGCACAGAGAGTCCCATACAGGATAAATCCAAGGAGAAACATGCCAAGACACATATTAATCAAACTGTGAAAAATTGAATACAAAGAAAACATATTAAAAGCAGCAAGGGAAAAACAACAAATAACACATAAGGGAATCCCCATAAGGTTAACTGCTGAACTTGCAGCAGAAACTCTGCAAGCCAGAAGGGACTGGCAGGACATATTTAAAGTGATGAAGGAGAAAAACCTGCATCCAAGACTACTCTACCCAGCAAGGATCTCATTCAGATTTGATGGAGAAATTAAAACCTTTACAGACAAGCAAAAGCTGAGAGAGTTCAGCACCACCAAACCAGCTTTACAACAACAGCTAAAGGAACTTCTCTAGGCAAGAAACACAAGAGAAGGAAAAGACCTATAATAACGAACCCAAAACAATTAAGAAAATGGGAATAGGAACATACATATCGAAAATTACCTAAATGTAAATGGACTAAATGCTCCAACTAAAGACACAGATTGGCTGAATGGATACAAAAACAAGACCCATATATATGCTGTCTACAAGAGACTCACTTCGGACCTAGAGACACATACAGACTGAAAGTAAGGGGATGGAAAAAGATATTCCATGCAAATGGAAACCAAAAGAAAGCTGGAGTAGCAATTCTTATATCAGACAAAATAGATTTTACAATAAAGACTATTAGAAGAGACAAAGAAGAACACGACATAATGATCAAGGGATTGATCCAAGAAGAAGATATAACAATTGTAAATATTTATGCACCCAACATAGGAGCACCTCAATACATAAGGCAAATACTAAGAGCCATAAAAGGGGAAATCGACAGTAACACATTCATAGCAGGGGACTTTAACACACCACTTTCACCAACGGACAGATCATCCAAAATGAAAATAAATAAGGAAACACAAGCTTTAAATGATACATTAAACAAGATGGACTTAATTGATATTTATAGGACATTCCATCCAAAAAAAACAGAATACACATTTTTCTCAAGTGCTCATGGAACATTCTCCAGGATAGGTCATATCTAGGGTCACAAATCAAGCCTTGGTAAATTTAAGAAAATTGAAATTGTATCAAGTGTCGTTTCTGACCACCCACAACGCTATGAGACTAGATATCAATTACAGGGAAAGATCTGTAAAAAATACAAACACATGGAAGCTATACAATACACTACTTAATAACGAAGTGATCACTGAAGAAATCAAAGAGGAAATAAAATAATACCTAGAAACTAATGACAATGGAGACACAACGACACAAAACCTATGGGATGCAGCAAAAGCAGCTCTAAGAGGGAAGTTTACAGCAATACAAGCCCACCTTAACAAGCAGGAAACATCTCGAATAAACAACCTAACCTTGCACCTCAAGCAATTAGAGAAAGAAGAACAAAAAACCCCAAAGTTACCAGAAGGAAAGAAATCATAAAAATCAGATCAGAAATAAATGAAAAAGAAATGAAGGAAATGATAGCAAAGATCAATAAAACTAAAACCTGATTCTTTGAGAAGATAAACAAAATTGATAAACCACTAGCCAGACACATTAAGAAAAAAAGGGAGAAGACTCAAATCAATAGAATTAGAAATGAAAAAGGAGAAGTAACAACTGACACTGCAGAAATACAAAAGATCATGAGAGATTACTAAAAGCAACTCTATGCCAATAAAATGGACAACCCGGAAGAAATGGACAAATTCTTAGAAAGGCACAACCTGCCAAGACTGAATCAGGAAGAAATAGAAAATATGAACAGACCAATCACAAGCTCTGAAATTAAAATGGTGATTAAAAATCTTCCAACAAACAAATGCCCAGGACCAAATGGCTTCACAGGCGAATTCTATCAAACATTTAGAGAAGAGCTAACACCTATCCTTCTCAAACTCTTCCATAATATAGCAGAGGAAGAAACACTCCCAAACTCATTCTACGAGGCCACCATCACCTTGATACCAAAACCAGACTAGGATGTCACAAAGAAAGAAAACTACAGGCCAATATCACTGATGAACATAGATGCAAAAATCCTCAACAAAATACTAGCAAACAGAATCCAACAGCACACTAAAAGGATCATACACCATGATCAAGTGGGGTTTATTCCAGGAATGCAAGGATTCTTCAATATACACAAATCAATCAACGTGATACACAATATTAACTAACTGAAGGAGAAAAACCATATGATCATCTCAGTGGATGCAGAGAAATCTTTCAACAAAATTTAACACCCATTTATTATAAAAACCCTGTGGAAAGTAGGCATAGAGGGAACTTTCCTCAACATAATAAAGGCCATATATGACAATCCCCCAGCCAACATTGTCCTCAATGGTGAAAAACTGAAACCATTTCCACTAAGATCAGCAACAAGAAAAGGTTGCCCACTGTCACCATTCTTATTCAACATAGTTTTGGAAGTTTTAGCCACAGGAGTAAGAGAAGAAAAGGAAATAAAAGGAATCCAAATCGGAAAAGAAGAAGTAAAGCTGTCACTGTTTGCAGGTGACATGATACTATACATAGAGTATCCTAAAGATGCTACCAGAAAACTACGAGAGCTAATCAATGAATTTGGTAAAGTAGCAGGATACAAAATGAATGCACAGAAATCTCTGGCATTCCTATACACTAATGATGAAATATCTGAAAGTGAAATCAATAAAACACTCACATTTACCATTATAACGAAAAAAAATATCTAGGAATAAACCTACCTAAGGAGACAAAAGACCTGTATGCAGAAAATTATAAGACACTGATGAAAGAAGTTAATGATGATACAAATAGATGGAGAGATATACCATGTTCTTGGATTGGAAGAATCAACATTGTGAAAATGACTCTACTACCCAAAGCAATCTGCAGATTCAATGCAATCCCTATCAAACTACCACTGGCATTTTTCACAGAACTAGAACAAAAAAAATCGCAATTTGTATGGAAACACAAAACACCCCGAATAGCCAAAGCAATCTTGAGAACGAAAAACGGAGCTGGAGCAATCAGGCTCCCTGAGTGCAGACTATATTACAAAGCTACAGTAATCAAGACAGTATGGTACTGGCACAAAAAAGGAAATATAGATCAATGGAACAGGATAGAAAGCCCAGAGATAAACCTACACACATATGGTAACCTTATCTTTGATAAAGGAGGCAGGAATGTACAGTGGAGAAAGGACAGCCTCTTCAATAAGTGGTGCTGGGTAAACTAGACAGGTTCATATAAAAGTTAGAGATTAGATCACTCCCTAGCACCATACACAAAAATAAGTTCAAAATGGATTAAAGACCTAAATGTAAGGCCAGAAAGTATCAAACTCTTAGAGGAAAACATAGGCAGAACACTCTATGACATGAATCACAGCAAGCTCCTTTTTGACCCACCTCGTAGAGAAATGGAAATAAAAGCAAAAGTAAGCAAATGGGACCTAATGAAACTTCAAAGCTTTTGCACAACAAAGGAAACCATAAACAAGACCAAAAGACAACCCTCAGAATGGGAGAAAATATTTGCAAATGAAGCAACTGACAAAGGATTAAACTCCAAAATTTGTAAGCAGCTCATGCAGCTCAATATCTAAAAAACAAACCCAATCCAAAAATGGGCAGAAGACCTAAATAAACATTCTCCAAAGAAGATATACAGACTGCCAACAAACACATGAAAGAATGCTCAACATCATGAATCATTAGAGAAATGCTAATCAAAACTACAATGAGATATCATCTAACACCAGTCAGAATGGCCATCATCAAAAAATCTAGAATCAATAAATGCTGGAGAGGGTGTGGAGAAAAGGGAACACTCTTGCACTGCTGGTGGGAATGTGAATTGGTACAGCCACTGTGGAGAACAGTATTGAGGTTCCTTAAAAAACTACAAATAGAACTACCATACGACCCAGCAATCCCACTACTGGGCATATACCCTGAGAAAACCATAATTCAAAAAGAGTCATGTACCAAAATATTCATTGCAGTTCTATTTACAGTAGCCTGGAGATTGAAACAACCTAAGTGTCCATCATCGCATGAATGGATAAAGAAGATGTGGCACATGTATGCAATGGAATATTACCTAGCCATAAAAAGAAACGAAATTGAGCTATTTGTAATGAGGTGGATAGACCTAGAGTCTGTCATACAGAGTGAAGTAAGTCAGAAAAAGATAAATACCGTATTCTAACAAATATATATGGAGATTAAGAAAAAAAATGTCTTGAAGGACCTAGGGGTAAGACAGAAATAAAGACACAGACCTACTGTAGACTGGACTTGAGGATATGGGGAAGGGAAAGGGTAAGCTGTGACAAAACGAGAGAGAGGCATGGACATATATACACTACCAAACGTACTGTAGATAGCTACTGGGAAGTAGCCGCATAGCACAGGTAGATCAGCTTGGTGCTTTTTGATCGCCTGGAGGGGTGGGATAGGGAGGGTGGGAGGGAGGGAGATGCAAGAGGGAAGAGATATGGGAACATATGTATATGTATAACTGTTTCACTTTGTTATAAAGCAGAAACTAACACAACATTGTAAAGCAGTTACACTCTATAAAAGATGTAAAAACAGAAAACAGACTGTTGATTGTGTTCCATTCAGATAATGCATATATAGGGCTTAGCAGAACACTTGACAGTGATTATAAATGGATAATTATGACCATTATCATTGACTTATGTTATCAGAATTGAGCATTAAGAGATCTAGTGTTCTTCCTAGTCTCTATTGCTTAAAAGAGACTTCTTGGAAATGAAGTCACTTTAAACTACACAGTGCTATAGATTGTGTTTCAGTCCAAGGGAATTATAACCCCTGTCAAAACTTTTTACCATAGGTGGTTTATGGAAAATGTAAGTATTTAACGCATCTCAAAGCCAGTACCACTTTTTTAATGGGTAATCGCCAGTTGAAGTTCTTAGGGTGCCCAGAAAAATTTCTAAAGTGCCCCAGGCAAGTATAATGAAAAGCCAGTTCTCCCTCCATCAAAGGACAAGACATTAGCTCAGCCTAATGTCAGGATCTGCCCAGACAATCCTGAACAGAAAACAACTGATAGGTTGAATTGGTGTGCCACTTATACAGACAGCAACTGGGCAGGGTGCAATGATAATGCACTTCCTCTAGGTGGACCATTGCTGGATGAAGATCCAGAACAGCAGTAACTTTTCAAAAGAAGAATTTTAAGGTAATATTTTCCTTCTCATACCCCTACAAGAATATTGACAACAGGCTTCTCATATTTTAAATTTGCAAAGGTTGTAATTTCTGGTATATTGTAGATATGCTAGATAGATATGTTTTAGATATCCTTTTTCCAAACATTGGCACTACAAGTATAGTTCACTCAGTTTATAAAAAATGTTTAGCATATGACTGAACCATTGGAAATATAGTTCTCACCGAAAAAATTTCAAATATGAAGAGAATTACCTTTTATAAGTAAAAGTCTGGCTTCATTTGTCAATTTCAGTAAAATCTATAAATGACACTCTATTGTATCTTCCTTCTGAATTCCAAATCTAATATTAATCGGTGGATAGTAAGATAGAAAGAAAGGTAGAAGAAGCCCACTTTGTGGTCTCAGGACTATCTCCCAGGATCCATGCAGTTTCAATAAGAGAGACACTATTATGAATTCTATAGTTTCCACTTGTTTCTTTCTTTTAAATCCCACGTCTTTGCTGAGATTTTCATTTGTTTTAAGAGAATTTGTAACTGCTTCATAATTACTTTTAGGATGGTCACTTCAAAATTCTTGTCATTATTCCAACATTATTCACTTCAGCGTTGGCATCTATAGGTTGTCTTTTACTATTCAAGGTGTGATTTTCTTGATTCTTGGTATTGTGATCTCTATCATATCCTTGGCATTTTGAATACCACATTATCAGACTCTGGACCCTATTTACCTTTATTTTTTGCATAATTCTTGGGTGTAACACAGAGTGGTATGGGTTATATGTTCAGATTCCTGTTCTGATTCCACCCTAGCAAAAGTGGATTACTCTGTCATACTGCCTCAGTGGTAGCTGAACTCCCACCCCAGCCCTGCCTACCTTTCCAAAGAACGAGAGGCACCAATTCACAACATTTTGTTGCCTCAGAATGGGAGTATAAGCTCAGTTCTCCTCTGGGCATTGGTGACACTATGGAAGGGGAAAGGGAATGGCAGACTGAATAATTTGTGGCTGCCTGCAGGGCTGGGGGAAGAAGCTTGGCTAGCTTGCCACTGGGCTCTGAGACATCAAGGGGACAAGGGGAAAGCTGAGTGCTAAGCAACCCTGCCTCCCACTACCGGGTTTTGTCTTCATGATGGGTAGAGGTGAGGCTCAGCTCTCAAAAGGGCCCAGCACACAAAGAGGGGTGAGGGAGAAAGTGGAGTGTTGAGAAGTCCCACCTGATACCACCTCATTAATGCCGGGTGGATGTGGAGGTTCAGCTAACCACTGGCATCACTGACACCAGAAATGGGGATAATGGAATGCTTACTAGTCCCAATCTGCACTGCCTCCTTCAGTGTCATTGTTGTTGAATGGGGGTGGAGCCTTAGGTTGCTGATGGACCCCTCTGACATTACCCTGATGGGTGAATTGAATGGTCATCACCTGCTTCAGAGAGGCAGGGTAGCAGATTAGCTCCCCACCCCAGCCTCTGAAACCTCAGGGGTTGGGGTAAAATTTTTCCATTGGTGTTTGTCTGGAGAGGAGGTGCATTATTGCCAGACAGGTTTTCTGTGTTTAGACCACACTTTTCATGATCCTTTGGCTAGAGGAGTAGACTTTTCTTAGAGCTTTGTGTGTATCATTGTTGGTGGTTCTGAGTTGGAGGCTTCTGCAGTGCCCTATCTGGGACGTTTTGGAGGAAATAAGAAAACTGAGGGAACTTTACTCTTGTGTCCTTGTTCAAATCTCAAAGACAGTAAGCAGTTCATCTTCTGCTTTCTACCCTTTACATTTTCCTTTGCTTTTTTGCTATGCTATAACCACGTTGTTGTTATTATGTTCTCAAGCTTAGCTGGTACTGGAAGTTTCAAGGAAATTGATTTTAATCAGTATTTTTTTATGTGAACAATTTTTAAAGTCTTTATTGAATTTGTTACAATATTGCTTCTGTTTTACACTTTTGGTTTTTTTGTCTGCGAGGCATGTGGGATCTTAGCTCCCCGACCAGGGACCAAACCCGCTCCCCCGCATTGGAAGGCAAAGTCTTAACCACTGGACCATGAGGGAAGTCCCTAGTCATTATATTTTGATGACTCTGTTGAGCTTACCAAAATCTGCTCATCTTTTGATCACCCACTGGATTGGAGAGCAGTTCCTCAAAAAGAAAATGTAGCATCAAGTTTGCCTTTGCAGTCCTTTGCTTCTCCTTGAACTTCCTGATGCCTGAGCTGCCATGGCCCATGATGGGCTCTTTCGGAAATGTGGCAGATTAAATTCATTTTCTGTGTTTTCAGGTTTCCAAGTATGATGCTCGTTTAACTCTCTAAGTTATATATTATTTTTTAAATATGCTTCTCTGAGTAGTAAGACAATACTAGTTGCAAACCACTGAGTTTTGCTTATTCAAAAGTTTTCTTTACCAGTGGGAGTCTAAAAGATATGGTCTGGTTTGCCGATGGAATTCATGAATGAAAATTTCAGCTACAGAGAAGAGACTGGTAAACTTTTCTCTCAGTTTAGAGACTGGTGTCCTAGTTTTGATAACTAGGTTCAAGATTGGAAGCCTGTGAAACCTTCAAAATGTGGAAAAGAGTATTATGTTTTTTTGTTTAATGAATTCCACGGGTTGGGAAGGGGGTCATGAAATTCTCGAGTGAGTGTGAAAGAATGGTGAGAATATTATATGAAGAACACATAAAGTTCCTATACGAATGAGTAAACAGGCCAAGTATACATTTTCTGTCATCTCCTTGTAATGATTGTTACTTTTTTTCCTGCAGAACTTGTTTGCATATGTATTTGTGTCTGATTTAGCATTAGACTCATTGGTCAGGTTGTGGAGCTGAAGCTGTGAGCTCTCTGTCTGTGAATCTGTAAATGAAAAGCTTTTCTTCCTAAGATTGTGAGGGTTTAATATTTTTTATACTTAAAAGGATTTAATAAGTCTGATTATTTTCTTAAAATTAATCATATCATAGTTTGTTTGGCTTATTGAATCTGAAAAATGTTTAAATAGTTTTAATAAAAAGAAATACAATAAGTCCCAGAGAAGAAGCTAATCTTCCACTATTTTCAATTTGCTGTCCTTTCAATATATGATCAATATACAGAAGTCACTTGTCTTTCCACACACTTGCAATGAGCAATCTAAAATGAAATTTAGAAAACATTTCCTTTTACAATGGTATCAAAAAAATAAAATACTTATGAGTTAATTTAACAAAAAAATTACAGAATCCACATCTGAAAAATAAAAAATATTGTTGAAAGTTATGAAAGATCTAAATAAATGGGAAAATATCCCATGATCATGGATCAGAACATTTAATATTATTAGGACGGCAATACTCTCCAAATTGATCTACAGGTATAATGCAATGTCTGTCAGAAACACAGCAGATTGCTTTGTAGAATTTAACAAGCTGACTTTAAAATGCATACATATGGAATTGCAAGGAACTCAGATTAGTCAAAACAAACTTGAAAAAGGATAAAGCAAAAGGACTCCCAGTTCTCTATTTCAAGGCTTACCACAAAGCAATGGTAATCAAGATACTGTGATACTGGCACAGGGATATACATACAGCTTAACAGAATGGAATGGAGAGTCCAGAAACAACACCAAGCACCTTTGGTTAAGCAATTTTTGACAAGGGTTTCAAGGCCATTCAATGGGAAATAAGAATAGCCTTTTCTGCAAATGCTACCGGGACAACTAGATAGCCACACACAACAGAATGGAGCTGGAACTTTAATCTCACATGATATACAAAAATTAACACCAAATGGATCAAAAAACTAAATGTAAGATCTAAATTCATAAAATCTTTAGAAGAAAATATAGGGGTAAATCTTCATGACCTTGGATATTGCAAAGAATTATTAGATACGTCAACAAAAGCACAAGTGAGAAAATATAGACATTAGGGACTTTATCAAAAGTGAGACTTTTCTTCAAAGGACATCATCCAGAAAGTGAAAATAGCACCCACAGAATTGAGGGAACTATTTGTAAATCATATATCTGATAAGAGACTTGTATCCTTAATATGTAAGGAACACTTACAACTCACTAATAAAAAGACAACTAACCCAATTTTTAAAACTGGGCAAATGATCTTAATAGATATTTCTCCAAGCAACATATGAAAATGGCAATGAGATACTCAACATCATTAGTCATTGGGGAAATTCAAATCAAAACCACGAGATACCACTTCAAACCCTCTAAAGTAGCTAGAATGAGAAATTCAGGTAACACCGAACATTAGTGAGGATATGGAGAAATCAGAACCCTCATACACTCCTGGTGGGAATGTAAAATGGTACAGCCACTTTGTAAAACAGTCTGCAAGTTCCTGAAATGAACATACAGAGTTACCATACAACCTAATAATTCCACTCTAGGTATATATCTAAGAGAAATGAAAACATATGTTCACTCAAAAATTACAGATTAAAGTTTATAGTAGCATTATTCATAATGGCCAAAAGTGGAAACAATCCAATTGTCCATCAACTGACTGACAGTTAAACAAAGTGAGGTATATCCACACTACAGACTATTATTCAGAAATGAAAAGGAGTGATTTACTGATATATCCTACAACACGGATCAACATTGAAAATATATACTAAGTGAAAGAAGCCAGTCACAAAAGACCACATATTATATAATTTCATTCACGTAAAATGTCCAAAATAGGCAAATCTATAAAGACAAAGTAGATTATTAGTGGCTTAAGGCTTAAGGGATAGGAGTATAAGTGGTGACAGCTCAAGGGTTGGGTGCTTCTTTTTGAAGTGATGAAAAAGTTCTGAAATTGGCTATGGTGGTGGTAGCTGTGAATATCCTAAAGACAACTGAATTGTACAGTTTGGGTGAATTGTATGATATGTGAATTATATCTCACTAAAGCAGTCAAATACACAAACAAAACAAAACAAAAAAACCCAAGAGACATAAATCTATGTATTTCAAACTTAAAATATATTTCAAATAGACAATTTTTATAAGCCTATATCTGTTAAAGAAATTGAATCAATAACTAATAACTTCTTTAAACAGAAAGCATCAAGCCCAGATGGCTTAATTGGTGATTTATATCAACACATTTATGTAAGAAATTAGACTAATTCTCTATAATCTCTTCCAGAAGATAGAAACAGAGAGAGTACTTCCTAACTCAGTCTATGAGGCCAACATTAACCTAACACCAAAACCAGACAATCACCGTTACAAAAATAGAAATCTACAGACCAATATTTCTCATGAAGATAGATGCAAAAATCCTCAACAACGTGTCAGCAAATAGAATCTAACAATATGTTTAAAAATTATACACCATGACCATGTGAGATTTATTACAAGTATGTAAGGTGGATTCAACTTTTGAAAATCAATTAATGTAATCCTTCAAATCAACAGCATAAGGAAGAAAGCTCTCATGATTATATTAATGGATGTAGAAGAACTATTTGACACAATCCAACACCCATTAATGATAAAAACTCTCAACAGACTGGAAATAGGGGATAATTTCCTCAACCTAATAATGAACATCTATAAAAACCCTGCATATATCATTATACCTAATGGTGAGAAACTAGAATCTTTCCTGCTAAGATCAGGAAGGAGACTAGGATTTCATCTCTCACTTCTCATTTTCAACTGTGGACCAGAAGTCCCAGCTAACTCAATAAGGCTAGAAGTGAAAACTAAAGGTATACAGATTGAGAAGGAAGAAATAAAAATGTCTTTGTTCACAGATGATATAATTGTCTGTGTGGAAAATCTGAAAGAATCAACAAAAAACTCCTGGAACTAATAGATACAGCAAGATTTCAGGATACAAGATTAAGATACAAAAGTCATTCGCTCTCCTATACAGTATGAGGACATCTACCAAACTCTGATGAATAAAATCAAGAACTAAATAAATGAAAATGTTCCATGTTCATGAATAGGAAGATTCAATATTATCAATATGTCATTTCTCCCAAACTTTATCTATAAACTCAGCACAATCCCAATCAAAATACCAGAAAATTATTTTGTGCCTACCAAAAAACAAATTATAAACTTTATATGGAGAGGCAAAAGACCCAGAATAGCCAACATAATACTGAAAGAGAAGAACAAAGTTGGAGGACTGATACTACCCAACTACAACACTTATTATAAAGCTACAATAATCAAGACAGTGAGGAAATGGTGAAAGTCAGACAATAGATCAGAGAAACAGAATAGAGAGCCCAGAAATAGACCCACATAAATAGAATCAACTGATCTTTGACAAAGGTGTCAAGACATTACAGTAAACATAGTCTTTTCAGCAAATTGTCCTGAAACAACTGGACAGACACATGCAAAACATGAATCTAGACACAAACCTTACACTCTTCACAAATATTAACTCAAAATGGATTACAGACCTAAATGCAAAATGAAAAACTGTAAGATACCTAGAATATAACACAGGAGAAATTTTAGATGACTTTGTATTTGGCAATGATATAATACGAACAGCACAGTCTGTGAAAGAAATAATTGATAAATTGGACTTCATTAAAATTAAAAACTACTACACTGTGAATGACACTGTCAAGAGAATCAGAAGACAAGACTTTGAGAAAATATTTGCAAAAGACATATCTGATGACGGACTGTTATCCAAAATATACAAAGAACTCCTAAAACTCAACAAAAAGAAAATGAACAGTGTGATTAATAAGTGATAAAATATCTGAACAGACACTTCACCAAAGAAGATATACAGAGAGAAAATAAACTTATGAAAAGATCCTCAATACACTATGTCATTAGGGGATTACAATTTAAAACAACAATTGCATACTACTACAAAACTTTTGGAATGGCAAAAATCCAAAACACTGACAACACCAATTGCTGTTAAGGATATGGAGCAATAGGAACACTCTTTTATTGCTGGTTGGGATGTAAAAAGGTAGAGCCACTTTGAAAGCTAGTTTGGCAATTTCTTTCAAAACTAAACATACTCTTACTATATGATTTAGCAATTGTGTTCTTTGGTATTTACCCAAATGAATTGAGAACTTATACCCATACAAAAACATGCAAATGGAAGTTTTTAGCAGCTTTATTCATAATTGGAAGCAACCAAGATGTCCTTTAGTAGGTGAATGCCTACATAAACTCTGGTACATCTCTATGATGGAATACTGTTCAGCACTAAAAAGAAACGAGCTATCAAGGCATGAAAAGATGTGAAAGAACCTTAAATGCATATTATTAAGTGAAATAAGCCAATATTATAAGGCTACATAATGTATGATTCTAATTATATGATATTCTAGAAAGGGCAAAAAGATCAGTGGTTGCTAGGGGTTGGGAGGGATAAAGGGATGAGTAGTTAGAGCACAGAGGATTTTGGGGAAAATGACATTATTCTGTATGATACTATAATGGTGTATACATGTCATTATACATTTGTCCAAACCCCATAGAACATACAATACAGAGTGAATCCTAATGTAAACTATGAACTTGGGTAATAATGATGTGTCAATGTAGATTCATCTATTGTAAAAATTGTACCACTCTGATATGGGATGTTGATAGCAGAGGAGGCTGGGGGCTGAGAGGTATCTGGGAACTCTCTGTCCTTTCTGCTCAATTTTGCTATGAACCTAAAAGTGCTCTAAAAAATAAAGTCCATTAAAAATACATTTCACAACTTCAGATTTGAGATTTCTTCATCAAAACTGAACAAAACAAGAGAGATAAAATTATATAGAAAAGTGAAAAATAAATTTGAAATATTTCAAACAGAAAGTATGAAATTATGGAAACAAGACATGAATATAAAAAAAATATTTTTAAAAGATATAGGTAAAGTGGAGGAGCCAATGGCCTTGGCCTGGAAGTCCCAACTGTATTGAACCATAATTATGAGTAAGCTGTTGAGCAAGCCAGTTGGAAGGAGGAAAGGTTGTAGCCAGAGAGTGGGAAGTTTGAATTCATTGTTTCAGAGATAATGAAGCAGTTTTGAGTTATTTTCATTCACTCATTTAATACATTTTTATCGGATGCCTACTATGTGCCAGACACTATTCAAGGTACTTGAGATAGCATCAATTAAGAAAAATAACAACAACAAAGATTCATGCCATTGTGGAGTTGACATTTTAGTAGCCTTTTGCTTCCTGACAAATTACTCCAAAATATATCAGCCTCCAACGATAAACATTCATTATCTTACACAGGGCCAGGAATTCAGGGGAAGTTGATACTCTTTCATGAGGTTACAGTTAGTATGTCTGCCAGGGCTGCAGTCATCTGAAGGCTTGATGGGCTGGAGGATCGGCTTTCAGGTTCACTCACATGGCTTTTGGAAATGGCCTCATTTTCTTGCTAGCAGTTAGCCAGAGGCCTCATCTCCTCACTATATAGGCCTCACCACTGGACTTCTCATGACAGAGCAGCTGGCTTCCCCCAGAGTGAATGATCTGAGAGTGAGAGAGAGAAACTAAGATACAAGTTCTTTTGGAAACAAATCTCAGAAGTAGCATACTAGCATTTCTGTCACTTCTAGATACTGAAGATAAAACAATGAGCAAAGAGGTCAATACCCCTGGCCTCTTTCAGGAGAATCAGCAGGCATGAGGGCCTGGAGATGTACATACAGTTATAGTAGCTCCAGGGCAGATGAATTAGAGTAGAGGCAGTCAAGGCGTTCTCTTTAGACTGGGCAAATTTGAAGGATGGAAGGCTTTGGTCATGAAGATTTTTCTATGCCCTTTGGGATTCAGACACTAGATCTTAATATTCAGAAGGACTAACCTCTGAAGGCTGGGAATTGTCAAGTGTTGGCCCAAATAAGATCAAGGACTTTTGTCTTACCCCTGCCCTTGTGCACAACGAGAAATGCTGCCCTAACACAGAAGTGAGGGGCACCCTCACCCCTAACTACAGATTATGATCAGTCATAAACTCTTTTAGAACAAAGCCTTTCCCTGTCTCCATAGGGCCTAGCACAGGGCCTACCACATTGTATGTGCTCAATAAATGTTTTGCCCTGTGCTTGGAACAGGGCAAGCACATTGTGGCAGGAATGCCCCCCCCAATATTTGAATCAATGAATGAAATCCAGTAATTCCTACATGACATGTCTCAGCTGCATCAGAGAAGAACCCAGAAAGGACAGGCAAGATGAGGTCTCTACATGATTTCACGAAGTGAATGAGGTGAGCTAGACAGCACTACTGAAGTTGACTGTCTTTTTGTCTAGAAAGTCCACTGAGACAAAATGTAAAAGTGAGTTGTTACCATATACTTAATTTTATTTCCTTTAGGCTATCTTTATTAATATGGTCCACATCAATATGTTGCAAAAAGGTAGGGAACATATTAGCTAGAGCCACTAATTTAAAGATTTGTTGGCCACAACCTATAACAAAATTGACATTGGAATATAATTGGCATGCCCCTCTAGTTCTAACCCTAGTAAAATAAATATGCCAGAAATATCAAATATATTACATTTGATATCCAATTATCATCTCCAGAAGTATTTTCCAAATAGGATTGCCTTGCAGCTGGTAAAATAATATTTTGTCTTCCTGGGTTCATAGATCCTGATTTGAATTTTCCTTACAAAAACACTTTGATAGGAATCAAAACTACTCTTTGATATGAATCAGTTTAAAAATATTCATGCAAACATTTCTCAATGTATAGAAACATGTGATTGTAAATAATTTTGTTATTAGTATCTATGTTAGTTCAGGTTCCCTGAGAATCAGACACCAGTTTGAGGCTTCCAGGAAAGAGATTAACTGGGGGAAAAGCTTGAAAAAAATAAAGGGGAGGGAGTAGAGGGCAGGAAGAGCCTTCAGACCATAGTGCAGAGATGACATCTGTGAAAAGAGACAAAGAAAGAAAAAGGATTTGGTAGAAAGACTCTCAGACTGCCACACAGTTCTAAGGTTTCTGACAAGCTGATAGAGATACCAATGAGCCAAAGTTGCCTGTTAGAGGGGTCCCCATCCCAAAAGAAAGGATATGCATTTGTAGCCCCCACCTACACTATTACTTCCCACTTAGTGATCATTTGGGAGCATTTCAAGGGAAGCATGGCTTTGGTACAAAGGCAATGGTGGATGGAGGGGGGCAGCAGCTGAGGCTGTCAGTCAACTAGGCTCCCCATAGCCACCAGACCTCATAGCAGGAGATCTGAGTGGCACATTTTCATAGCCACCACCATTCACCTTTGTACTGCACAGATCTACTTCTCAGTGCAGGTTTAGAGAACAGTTCCTCCCTCATTCTTGCGGGCCTGTCTTCATGAGGAGAAACTTTGAAGGGAGAGGTTAATAGGATAATCTACGGCCCCTACTGTTGCATTTTGTCTTTGGGCCAGAATTCGTAATTATTCTTTTCCTTTTCCACTCTCCATTTTAAATTTCCTTCACTCTCAGTTATTATCTTAACAAGTCTTGGAGGCTTATCTAGTTGTGTGAACCAGACCTTCATTCCTGAGGGGCCTGAACCCTTAGCAATAATATTCTCCTCAGACTGGGGTTGCTGCATATCCATTAAGTTACAATAGGGCAAGAGAGTACCAGGAGGCACCCAAGTAGATCACCTGGTTCCACATGCATTTCTCCCTGACCCATTGTATAAAAGCAGCCTTTCCTCCTCCTATTGATCATAGTCAATTATTCCTGCCACAATGTGATTTCTCTTCTTGCCTGCAGGTCCCTGGACACCAGTAGTCCAATTCTTGTCATTTGACGGGATACCTGTTATGACCCCATGGATCATTTTGGTGGGAAGTAGACACACTCCTGCTTCTACCCTTGATTGCAGATCCAATTCTTCCAATTAAGACCAAAGCCCAATATTGTGGTCTATATACTGCATCCTAGAGAATGATACCAATTTTTTTCAGTGTTGCCTTTGGTGCTTTAGCTGTGCCTTTAAACGTGTTCTATGTGGTCAACTGCTTCTGGATAGTGCAGCGTGTGATGTGACCAGTGGATCCCCTTGTCATGGACACATTTCTGCACATCCTTTACTGTGAAGTGGCTACCCTGTGCAGATGTTATTCTGAGTGGGATTCCATGACCATGAATCAGGCATTCAAAAAGACCCCGGTTAGTGGTGCTTACTGAGGCTGTGCAAGCAGAAAACAAAATCTCATACCCTATCAGCATGAACCTTTGACCCTTCCAGGATAGAAGGGGTCCCATGTGGTCAACTTGCCACTAAGTGACCTGTTGGTCTCCTTGAAAATAATGATATATTTGGGAAGCAGCCTTGGCGTCTGTTGCCACAGGTTGGATATTCATAACGGGAAGCAGCTAGAATGTTTTGTTGTATAGATTTTTATGCTATTGGGCCCATACATAGGCTCCATTTCTGCCACCATGGCCACTCCTTTGAGGTGCCCATTAGGCCAGTCCTGAGGTAGTCAAGATGGATGCTGGTTAATGTCAATTAGCCAAGTCACTTTGTCTACTAGTTGTCCAGTTACTCTTTTATGATGGATAGTTTCAAGTAGCCATTAATGTAGGATTGATTAAAAAAATATTCCTATTTCACGACCACTCCCATATGTCCATTCACATGCCTCTACTCCAGACTACCTTTTCTCTGATCTTTTCTTTCCAGGCTCCTGACCAGATGGCCAGATCATTGGTCACTACATATGAATCCATGTATACTCTTACCCTGAGCAACTTCTCCTTCCATACGTAGTGAATGATCAGATGCACTGCTTGTAGCCCTACCCACTGGGAAGATTTTCCATCCGTGCTGCTTTTCAGGACCACCCCCTAAATGTGGCTCTAATGCATTCACCATCAATTTTTACTTACATCCACCTAGCAAGCTGATCCACCTATAAACCAACCTTGAGCTTTTTTCCCTCCTCCTTCAGCAGGTTATATGGGACCACACACTCTCCCCCACCCATAAAGCTAAAGGTACAAGCCAGGAGAGAGGCACTGGTACAATTGTCGTGGGCAACATGGGGATCTAAGCTACCTGCTCATGCACCTATCCTGTGCCTTCTGGTCCTCTTTGCAACTAATTCAGATGTTCTGTTTCCAACTTATGGCCTGAAAGAATTCTGTGGATACTGAAAGAATCCACATTAATAGATAGTTCCATATGTATGGTCACTTGGTGTTACATAGTCAAGCATTCTCTGTCTACCAGATCCTGGTACCAAACCAGGAGCTCTCTCTCAAAAGGGATATAATTATCAGCTGTGGATGGCATGGCTTTACTCTAGAATTCTGGGACTTCTCATAAGGTCCACACTGCATCCTTTTCTACCCAAAGCACAGAGACTACTGAATCATGTGGCCCAAGCAACAAAGCTGATGGCAGCATGGGCTGGCCCTACTGCAGAAACCCTTCCTGCATAGAAGACCCCACTGAAAGCTGGAAGCCTTCTATGCCAACTAGGATATAGGCCAGAGCAGTATACCTAATTGTTGCTTCCAAAACCCAAAGAGGCCTCCCAAGTGCTGTGCTTCCTTATTTGTTGGAGGGGATGCAAGGTGCAGCAACTTGTCTTTTACTCTGGAGGAGGTATCCTGGCATCCTCTTGACCACTGTAACTTAAAAAAGGTTAATAATGTAATAAGTCTCTAAATCTTCTTAAGGATTATCTCCCACCCTCTAGAGCACATGTGTCTTACCAAGGCCTTTAGTGTAATAGCCCCTTATTGCACTTCCTTTCCAATCAGTATAATGTAATGGACATAACAGATCAGTATGATGTTCTGTGAAATGGCTTGGCAGTTCAGACCTTGTTTCTGGTAAGCAAAATCTATAAATGAATATGTTATCTATTCCAGATGTGGATGTGAAATTTTTCTTTTTCCCCCAGATTTATTGAGATATAATTGACATATAACATTGTGTGGGTTTAAAGCTTACAACATGGTGATTTGATAAACCTTTATACTGAGAAATGATTACCACCATAGGGTAAGCTAACATCTCCATCACCTCACATAATTACCATTTTTTAAGAATGAGAACATTTAAAATCTATTCTCTTAGCAACTTTCAAGTGTATAATACAGTATTATTAACTATAGTTACCATACTATACATTAGATCCCAAGAACTTATTCATATTATAACTGGAAGTTTGTGCCCTTTCACCAATATCACTACATTTCCTCCCCACCCCAGTCCTTGGCACCACCATTCTACTCTCTGCTACTGTGAATTTGGCTTTTTTAGATTCCACATATAAGTAATAACATACAGTATTTGTCTTTCTCTGTCTGACTAATTTCACTTAACGTAATACCCCCAAGTTTCAATCATGTTGTTGAAATGGCAGGATTTCCTTATTTTTCATGGCTGAAAAATATTCTGTTGTACATATATACCACAAGTTCTTTAACCATTTGTCTATCGACAAGACACCTAGGTTATTTCCATGTCTTGGTTACTGTGAATAATATTATAATGAACATGGAAGTGCAGATTGTTTTTTTGAGGTATTGATTTCATTATCTGTCTTTGTGAATTTTCCATAGTGGTGTGTTTTGCTTCCCTTAGCTTTATCTTTGTGTTCCTTCTGGAGGCTTTTGCTTTGCAGTTACCATGAGGTTTACATAAAGTACACTTATAGATGTAACAGTCTATATTAAACTGATAACAATTTAAATTCAATCACATACAAAAGCTCTACCAATGTATCCCCCAACAATTTTATGTTTTTGATGTCACACTTTATCTCTTCTTATATTGCGATCCACTAACAAATTATTTTAGCTATAGTTATTTTTAATACTTTGTTCTTTAACCTTCATACTATAAATGATTAACATACCACCATATTACACTATTAGAGTATTCTGAATTTGACTATATGCTTACCTTTACCAGTGTGTTGTATATTTTAATATGTTTTCATGTTACTAATTAGGGTCCATTCATTTCACCTTGAAGAACTCCTTTCAGCATTTCTTGTAAGGCTGGTCTAGTGATGATGAACTCTCTTAGCTTTTGTTTGTTTGGGAAAGTCTTTATCTCACTGTTATTTCTGAAAGATAACTTTGCTGGTTAAGTATTATTGATTGGCATTTTTTTTCTTTCAGCACAATGAATATACTCTGCCAATCTCCCTTGTTCTGTAAGGTTTTGGCTCAAAAATCCACTGATAACCTTATGGAAGTTCCCTTGTATCTGAGGAATTTTTTCATCTTGCTTCTTTCAAAATTCTGTCTTTGTGTTTTGTTTTAGGTAATTTTATTATAATGTGTCTTGGAGATGATCATATTGCACTAAAAGTTTCAGGTGGCCAATTAGCTTCATGATTTTGGATGTCTAAATCTATCCCCAGATTTGGGAAGTTCTCAGCCATTTATTCCATTAATTAAGCTTTCTGCCCCTTTCTACCTCTCTACTCGTTCTGGGACTCCAATAACGCATAGGTTGTTTCTCTTGATGGTATTCCATAGTTCACACAGGCTTTCTTCATTCTTTATTTCTTTGCTATCCTCTGACAGGATAATTTCAAAGGTCCTGTTTTCTACATCACAAATTCGTTCTTCTGCTTGATACAGTCTGTTGTTAATTATCTCTATTACAGTTTTCATCTTATTCATTGTAATCTTTAGCTCCAGAATTTTTGTTTGGTTCTTTTATTATGATTTCTATCTCTCTGTTAAACTTCTTTTTTTATTGGAGTATAGTTGCTTTACAATGTTGTGTTAGTTTCTACTGTGCAGCAAAGTGAATCAGCCACATGTATACATATATCCGCTCTTCCTTAGATTTCCTTCCCATTTAGGTCACACAGAGCATTGAGTAGAGTTCCCTGTGCTATACAGTAGGTTCTCATTAGTTACCTACTTTATACGTAGCATTAGTAGTGTATATATGTCAATCCCAATCTCCCAATTCATCCCACCCTCCCCTTTCCTCCTTGGTATCCATACGTTTGTTCTCTATGTCTGTGTCTCTATTTCTGCTTTGTAAATAAGATCGTCTATACCAATTTTTTCAGGCTCCACATATATACATTAATATGCGGTATTTGTTTTTGTCTTTCTGACTTACTTCACTCTGTACAACAGTCTCTAGGTCTGTTCATGCCTTTACAAATGACCCAATTTCATTCCTTTTTATGGCTGAATAGTATTCCATTGTTGTAGTTTATCTTATGACAGGGCCGAAAGTAAGCTCATCACATGAGATGAATTGTGCCGAAGCACAGCAGTAGAGGGCTGCCGCTCGCTCAGGCAAAACAGCGCCGTCTGTCCTGCTGTGGTAGCTTTTACTAAAGCATTATCTAGGTTTACATTTTAAGACTTGTTTTCTTAACATTTCAGAAATGCCAAAGCAGCAACCTATGTTTTTATTAATTATACAAGCAATAATTGGCTTTTTTGAGAACCTGTCATGCTTCGTCCTTGAGCGCAAAAGCAGCACAAAGTTCCCACCATTATTTTGATTATACTGAAGTAGTACAAGGACATTTCCTTGCGTTCCCACCACTCTGATTATACTGAGGACATCTCATGGATCAGTGCCCAAAGCACTCAATGCTTCTCTGCAGGCCCCCGGTTTGCCGGGGGCGGGCGGGGGGAGGGCTCAAAGCATTCAGGACTGTTCACAGTTCTGGCTTATTGGCATGCCCCCGGTTTGCCAAGGGGGCTCAAAGCAATCAGGACTGTTTGCAGTTCTGGCTTATTCGCCAGCCCCCAGTTTGCTGGGGGGGGGGGGGTCATGGGTCACGTCTCCTTTCCATGTCCTCAGTTATTCCACTACATTTCCCCCTTTTTGTTTTGCAATTTTTGTAGCATCAAGGAGAACACGACAGCATTACTCTCGGTACTAAGCTACATGGAATTATTTTGTAGCTTGTGCAGCATCAAGGAAAACACAGCAGCTTGTTGTGATGTTGTATGGCGGGTGACTTTCAATCGTCGTCGGACTACAATTAAACATATGATTATTGTTATAATGAGCATTAACAATCCTGCATTAGAGCCTGTTATGGCTATAATACCCATGACAGCCGCAATCAACATTCCTACAAATCTTTTATTTCTTTTTAATGCATCAGCTAAATATTGCAAAACAGCCATAGGAAGAGATTCTTGCCATTCCCTTCCAAGACTGACAGGAAGCCAAAGACCTGTCCGAGCTTGTAAGATATACAAACTTTCAGTAGATCTGTTAAAAGATATACTAGAGTTAATGCAGGTATACAGAGAGCAATTTTTACACATTATAATACCTTGAGTCTCATTCCATATAGCTGGTCCCTTTAACAATATATGAGGTAATTTCACATAACTACGAGTATATCGAGTAACATTTTTATGAAAAGTCAAACTATGATTTTTAGATTTGTTATCCATTTGTCCTATCCAAGCATTAATTTTTTTTAAGGCTGTCATAAGCTTCCACAATTTTTTTTGGATAGGATATCCATTTAAATGAGGACCAGGAGGAGAAAACCCTCCTGCACGTCATACTATGGTATCATTAATAGTATTGCTATAAATAGTGTTATCCTCTCTATGCCAGTGTAAATTTTTTAGACCCCTTTTATCTTGGGCGGAGCCAAAAGGGCTCAAATCAATGATGCTTCCCCAAGAAGTATTAACAAGAACCCGAGCCATTTCTCCTCGGCATCGAGTCCAATGGACCCAAACCGATAATCGATACACAAGAGGCACCGGCATGGAGGCAAATAAGGTGTGGAAACATTTTCATTAAGAGTGGAATTAGAACTTTTAAAACTATAAGCACTCAAAAGATATAACCCATGATATCTGTTTTTATTTTTGACAACACTTAACCATGTCTGATAATTCATTTTAAGGCGATGATCTCCCTTTTCCATACAAATAGGAGGTCCATTAACATCCACCGTGTAATTTTTTATTATCCTTCCTTCTTCTTTTGGCTTTAAAGGGCCTCTATCATCAAAAGGACCAGGCAACCATCCAGACTCATTTACATATACAAGAATTGGGGCATCCCACCAGGTAACCCCCATATTAAGAGGAGGGTTAGGAATATAAGTCCAATAAGTATGGTTAGTACAATTTAATGGTGGGAACTTTGTGCTGCTTTTGCGCTCAAGGACGCCATTATTTTTATTATACTGAAGTAGCACAAGGACATTTCCTTGCGTTCCCACCACTCTGATTATACTGAGGACATCTCATGGATCAGTGCCCAAAGCACTCAATGCTTCTCTGCAGGCCCCCGGTTTGCTGGGGGCGGGCGGGGGGAGGGCTCAAAGCATTCAGGACTGTTCACAGTTCTGGCTTATTGGCATGCCCCCGGTTTGCCAAGGGGGCTCAAAGTAATCAGGACTGTTTGCAGTTCTGGCTTATTCGCCAGCCCCCAGTTTGCTGGGGGGGGGGTGCTCATGGGTCACATCTCCTTTCCATGTCCTCAGTTATTCCACTACAATACATATGTACCACAACTTCTTTATCCATTCCTCTGTTGATGGACATTTAGGTTGCTTCCATGTCCTGGCGATTGTAAATAGTGCTGCAATGAACATTGGGGTGCATATGTTTTTGAATAATGGTTTCTCTGGGTATATGCCCAGTAGTAGGATTGATGGGTCATATAGTAGGTCTATTTTTAGTTGTTTTATTTTATTTATTTATTTATTTATGTATTTATTTATTTATGGCTGCATTGTGTTCATTGCTGCATGAGGGCTCATCCCAGTTGTGGCGAGTGAGGGGCCACTCTTTGCTGTGGTGCACAGGCTTCTCATTGTGGTGGCTTCTCCTGTTGCAGAGCACGGGTTCTAGGCACATGGGACTCAGCAGCCGTGGCATGTGGAATCAGCAGTTGTGCTTAAAGGTTCCAGAGCACAGGCTCAGTAGCTGTGGCACATGGGCCCAGATGCTTTGCGGCATGTGGGATCTTCCCGGACCAGGGCTCGAACCCATGTCCCCTGCATTGGCAGGCAGATTCCCAACCACTGCTCCACCAGGGAAGCCCTATTTTTAGTTTCTTAAGGAACCTCCATACTCTTCTCCATAGTGGCTGTATCAATTTACATTCCAACCAACAGTGTAAGAGGGTTCCCTTCTCTCCACACCCTCTCCAGCCTTTATTGCTTGTAGATTTTTGATGATGGCCATTCTGACCAGTGTGAGGTGATACCTCATTGTAGTTTTGACTTGCATTTCTCTAATAATTAGTGATGTTCAGCATCTTTTCATGTATTAGTTGGCCAACTGCATGTATTCTTTGAAGAAATATCTATTTAGGTCTTCTGCTCACTTTTTGATTGGGTTGTTTGTTTTTTTGATACTGAGCAGCTTGAGGTGTTTGTATATTTTAGAGATTAATCCCTTGTCAGTTGCTTTGTTTGCAAATATTTTCTTCCAGTCTGAGGGTTGTCTTTTCATCTTCTTTATGGTTTCCTTTGTTGTGCAAAAGCTTTTAAGTTTAATTAGGTCCCATTTGTTTATTTTTGTTTTTATTTTCATTACTCTAGGAGGTGGGTCAAAAAAGATCTTGCTGTGATTTATGTCAAAGTGTGTTCTGCCTATGTTTTCCGCTAAGAGTTTTATAGTGTCCGGTCTTACGTTTAGGTCTTTAATACATTTTGACTTTATTTTTGTGTATGATGTTAGGGAGTGTTCTAATTTCATTCTTTTACATGTAGCTGTTCAGTTTTCTCAGCACCACTTATTAAAGACACTGTCTTTTCTCCATTGTATATTCTTGCCTCCTTTGTCATAGATGACAAATGGATGATCTGTCCATTTGTGTAAGTGGGGTGTTAGTCTCCCACTATTTTTGTGTTACTGTCCATTTCCCCTTTTATGGCTGTTAGCATTTGCCTTATGTACTGAGGTGCTCCTATGTTGGGTGCATAAATATTTACAATTGTTATATCTTCTTCTTGGATTGATCCCTTGATCATTATGTAGTGTCCTTCCTTGCCTCTTGTGACAGTCTTTATTTTAAGGTCTATTTTGTCTGATATGAGTATCACTACTCCAGCTTTCTTTTGATTTCCATTTGCATGGAATGTCATTTTCCATCCCCTCACTTTCAGTCTATATGTGTCCCTAGGTCTGAAGTGTGTGTCTTGTAGACAGCATATATATGGGTCTTGTTTTTGTTTCCATTCACCCACTCTGTGTCTTTCGGTTGGAGCATTCTCTTGTTAAACTTCTTATTTTTCTCATGTACTGTTTTCCTGATTTCATTACATTGTCTTTGTTTTCTTGTAGGTCACTGACCTTTTTAAAAAGCAACTCTATTAAATTCTTCATTGGGCAAATCACAGATCTCCATTTCTTTGGGATCAGTTACTGGAAAATCATTGTGCTCCTTTGGTGGTGTCATGTGTCCTTGATTTGTCATGTTCGATGAAGTCTTACAATGCTGTCTTCACATTTGAAGGAGAAGTCATCTCCTTCAGTCTCACCTGACTAGCTTCAAATAGAAATACCTTCCTTAATCTTTGCTAGGGATTCTGAGGTTTTCTCAGTCCTTTTTTTATGATTATGCCTGCTCCACACTACTTGTTCTCTCTTGAGGAGGAATTCTTAAGATTGTATGCCTTCTTTTCATCCTGCAAAGCTACCTACCTTCTGTAGTCTCCTGTTTTCTTGCTTTCCTTAGGGTGGTGCTGAACTTTTAATTTTTTGTGCTTTCTTCCAGGATCCTGCCAGCTTTCTGCACATGTTCACTAGCCATCTGCAGATGCTTACTCTTGCTGCCCTTGGGGGCATGCTCAGGGAGCCAGCTATGTGATGCACGTGGGTGTGGATGAGACACATGGAGCATTGGAGGTGCCCATGGGCCAGTTGGGGGTATTTCCAGGTGAGGAATTGCCAACAGCAGCTCAGAGGCAGGCTTCCTGATGGAATGCATGAAGTGGTTAGTAGGATCTGCATCCCTTTGATGCCCTTTGAGAGCCCTGGCTGCTGGTCTCCCAGCCACTCCTTGCCACCCAGCCATACAGTACACTTCAGTCTTCTGGATGGGGTGAAAAAGAAGTGGGTCTCTTTGTTGTTGGGTCTCTTTGTGGGTCAGCAACCCACAGAGCTGGGGGAGCTGGGTGCTCACTCACACACTCTTAATTTCCCCCATGGGTGAAATCACGTGCTCAGAAGTTCTCTCTTGGCACTGAGCTGTGCTGCCTTGGGGGAGGGGTGATATGGGTAAAGTGAAATTGTTCCTCTTACCGTCTTCAGTGGGTCCAATCTCAGCATTTTTTACTCTGTGTGTGTGTGCACTCCAACAGTATGCTGGAATTTCTCTGCTTTACTCCTGGACTTTAACTCATCTGTCAGTGATTGTCAAAATCAGTGTTCTTTGAGGGGGAGACAGTAGAACACTCTTTTTACCATTTTGATGATGTTACTCTCAAAATGTGAACTGCTTCTGATTCTCTTTTCTAAGTAGATACAAAGAACACATTCACCAAATGAATAGCTACATAACATGTACCTTAGGCCTTATAAATCTGCTCTAGCAGTGATACCACATCCAGCACAGCAGCTCTGGGGCTACTATTTGGTTGAACATGTGGTATTATACTGTTCTTCTCCAGGATTGAATAAGTTTCTGTAAGAGCAAGACTGGCAAAGTAAATGGAGATACGATAGAGACCATGCCCTTGTATCCATTAGGTTTTTAACAGTGACACTAATTTCCTTCTTTATCCCAAGGATGTTATATTATTTAGTATTATTTAATTCCTTGTCCAAGTGGAAGGATATTTTCATAAGTTTCCACTTGACTTTTCCCACTATGAGAGCTCATACTCCACAGGCCAATGACTCAATAGGGCTGTTACTCCAAATACAAAAAACATATTTCAATTTTATAGTCAGGGAGTGGGGGAAAGACCATGGAAGCTGTGACCCCCAATGTGAGCTAGACTTTACAGAGGAATTCATTCATTACGCCGTCTCTCTAAACCCTTGCTCTAACAGTTGTGCAATGATGATGCTTTAGGTCTCCAGATATCAATGTCAAACACAGGACCTGTGGTCAGTAGTTGTTGAAATGTCTGGGTATTCTTATTTTCCTTGTATACAGTCACCTGAGTGAATAGCTATAGTTCCCTTTGGGGAAGGACTAGCATAATCATTATAGTATATATTTATTATGATGTTGCAAGGTTCTTCCTTCTAGAGACCTGGCTCCCTCTTTAATAACTATGTTCTGGATGTTAAAATTTGGTTGGGTCCAGAAACTAAGCTAAGGGTCATGACTTTTTATTGGTAACACCTCCCTCAGCCTGCTTCTCTTACACTCTTAAATTTTTCAGCTGATAGATATTGAGCAACACCCTTTTGGGCTGTCCAGCTATGTTCCTCCAAGGGACATCATGTTCCATTAACCATCTCCACAAGTCCCTATGAGTAAAGTCCCTTGGTTGCCCCACTGATGTGGCTGATTGTTATTGTAATTGTGGCCTCCTGGCTTCAGGAAGTTAAGACCTGCCTTCATCCCCATGGATATTAATGAGCTCAGCTCTGTGACTGCCTCTCCTACCATCATCCCTGGTCTGCAGAGAACCACCAATAAACTTCTTATTGATGCTGGTGCCCCTCTTCCTATAGATTCCTGATGGCCTAGATGAATGGTGTATCCTCTGGGACTCTATCCTCAGCTGGGTCTTTCCGTCTCCCATGAAATAGCCATTCCATATTGGCCACCTCCCTGAGACTTTGTATTTCTTCCTCTATTGTATACCAGGGTAACTCAAGCATTTCCACTTCATTAAGCATGGGCCATTGTGTTCTCCAGGCTTCTAAGAATCACACTGACAGTAAATTTGCCCTGTCTCCGGGGGTCCTTGCTATCGTTAAATCCCGTGTCCCTAGAAAGTGCTCCCAAGTTAATGAATTCTTGCTTATCCAGTCTTACATTCAGGTCACCTTGATCAAGTACCTGCAAAATCCAATTCCAGTAGTATATCCCTGGCTTCTTCTGGTACATGCTCGGTAATTCTTACATGAAGCAACTTCGAGGTATTGTCTCTTTTCTTCCTTATCATTCCTTCCTCAGAATGTTCCCAGATGGGCCATTCTGTGACTTAATACTAATTAATGGTCTGGCAGCCTTGTGGGGAAGTAGGTGCAGCTCCTGAGTGTAACACCTATTGCATTGCTGGGGTGAGGTCTCTGTAGTATAGGGGAAGTGCTTACCCTTACTAGACAATCATGGGCCATCTCTGCAACTTCTGAGGGTTCAGAGTAATCTGCAGAACCAACATCCTCAGGGATGCCCTTGGGGACATCAATCCAGATGTACCCACCCCATGTTTCCATATTTTGAATTTTTTCAACCAGGGTCCTGACATTAATATAACACACTTTCTCTGGTTGAGTACTTAAATGTCTCTGAAGCTCTGCAACTCTATCAGGGCCCAAGTCTGCTACTCAGCTGTTTCTGCTCTTCTACTGAAGGCGATAAAAGCCTCTTTAAAAGCTACCAGAAAGGTCTCAGATTCTCATACTTAGCTTTAATTTCTTGTTGATGACTTTCTCATTGTCGCTCTGCAGAGCATCAATAAATCTTAGCCAACTATTAATAGCCAACTCCACTCTCCTGATAGGCATTATCCCTTCCCTTTCTTTTAAATGTCTGTACACCAGTAAGGGTGGTCTCATACAAGATTTTTTTCCCAGCTCAAGACTAATGAAATCTCTAGATATTTGGCCATCTTCTTGTGTCAAAACCTCTCTGTGTCTCCATACCATTCAGGATATTGATTTGCCTGTTGGGCAGTAAGTGAGGCAGAACACAAACTCCCACTTACCCTCAATTTTCTTGGACAATTCCTGACACAATTTGTGTTAGCACTGGTCCTCTGAGAAGTAGCCACACAAATGGGAATAGATGAGCAAGAGATTAATTGGGGTAAACACCGCTAAGGGTAAAAGGGAAGGAGTGGGAGAAGGTGAGGAGAGGCTTTGGATGGCAATGCAGATCTGACGCTGATGAAGGAGAGGAGGAAAAGAAGGAGGATTTAATAGGAAGAGGCCTAGACTACAGTGCCATCCTAGGGTTTCAGCTAGGCTGAAGGGGAGCCCTGGAGCCAAAGACTCTGGTTAGAGAAGTCTCACGTCTCACAGAAATGCAACTACATTAGTACCATTTATTGGCAAAGATTAGCCCATGGGATGCATGACCTCAACATGATTGTGGTGGTGTATTCAGAAGGTCAGCAGCTGGGGCCATCAGTCAACAATGCTCTCCATCACAGGAGATCTGTGGTGAGTTTTCGTGGTTGTTAATAACAGAGGTAAAATTCCAGTTATATGGTTGCTTTACTACTTATGATCCCTTTAGTTTTTTCAGTTTATATTGATCAATGATGCATTATTCCAATCTTGTAAGAATATCTAATGTATTCATGTGTGAATTTACATTTGAATCAGCCACCAAATTGTACCTAAAAATCATCTCACCACAGATATAAGACATAAACTAAAGGTGTCATACAAGCAATACCAGAACTTTTATCAACTTGGATTATAAAATATATACCAGACTATAAATGTGTTCTGTAACAAAATAAATTCAATGAGATATTGTGTTATGTGTTGTGATAATTTTAATTTATTCAAGTTTGAAACCAAAAATCTTATGCATCATATCCAGATTGGCTGGTCATATATTTATTTCAGCAGCTGTTATACCATTTTCTCTTTTGCCACACAATATGGAATTACATATGGCAATGATAAAATTTTCTCACAGCAGTCATTTAGCATAGGAAGAAATCTCAACATGTTCATTTTTTTTTTCATTTTTTGGTAGTGTATACAAGGCTTACTGACAAGTTTAGCCTTCTGTGTTTTCAATCATCTTCTAAATTTTGAAGGCTTTGAACGTTCATTTGTGGAAACAACATTAAACATATGTTAAGGCCTTCATTTTCACTGGGTTTTGTACATTTGAAAAAGCATGTTTTAAATAATTTTAATTTAAGCAAGTACTTTTTTAGGAATGATATTCAAACAAAGTTGAAGTTTGCTGTCTATAGGGGAAAATGTCCTCAGTGTTTTTTTTTTTAAATTTTCTCATGCAGATCCAGAATTTGACCATGAATATGCCACTTTATTTTTGCTTCATTATTAAAATCATCCAATATAAGGACATTTGTATTAATTAAATTAAAATCTTACCTAGTCTCAAGCATGAAAAGCATCCCATTTGATAAGCTTCATTTCTTAAAAAACCCAACATTTCCAAACTGATATGTTGCCAAAGTGAAAATAAACCTTCCCCACACCTTACTTTACAAATAACTGAATTGTTTTAATAAAAAATCAGACTCTGCCTTTTCAATTCTCCTATTAAAGTGATGTTTAAATTGAAAAATAAGTTGAGACACTAGTGAGCATTCTATGGGTGAGCAGGCATTCATCATACCACTGCTTTGAGACTCTCATTGGCTTGGATGGTTTCAGTATTTGTTACAATGTGCACAGTTGTTGCTACACCTGTAATGATTTCTAATTTTCCCCTTTTCTATTGTTCTCTAACAAAATCCTAGTCATCACCCACTATGTTGGTTTAATGGCCCACTAATGGGTCTCAACTTGTACTTTTGGAAAAGTCTCTCCTGGGAAATGAACTACAATTTGCCAGTGCTTGGCAAGCTGGCATATCGGTTACATTTAAGAGAAGGAATGCAGATTCTTCCGAATTCTGGCAAGGTAGGTAAGTGGAAATTGGTTATAGACGCTTCTACTATAGTTTTATCTGGAAGGATTCTTCCCCACCTTCTCCTATGGCTAGTGTCATTCTGGGGATGATATCAAGCACCAAAATAAAAAAAAAATAATAACAAACGAAAACCAGCAATGGCTAGAACAAATAATACAGTATGACAAAGTTGTGCTTATCCTAAGTGTGCAATGTTGATTTAACATTAGTGAATCTATAATGTAATTTGCCACATTCATAGACTAAATGAGGGGAGAAAAGGATGATTTTCTAAAAAAGAAATTCCAGAAAAAAGTATACAATGAAATTAAACAACCATTCTTTATTAATAAACAATTTAGGGACTTCCCTCGTGGTGCAGTAGTTAAGAATCCATCTGCAAATGCAGGGACATGGGTTCAAGCCCTTGTCCGGGAAGATCCTGCATGCCGGAGCAACTAAGCCCATGCACCACAACTACTGAGCCTGCACTCTAGAGCCTGCGAGCTGAAACTACTGAAGCCTGCATGCCCAGAGCCCGTGCTCTGCAGCAAGAGAAGCCACCACAATGAGAAGCCTGCACACCGCAACGAAGAGTAGCCCCCACTCACTGCAACTAGAGAAAGTCCACGTGCAGCAACGAAAACCCAGCACAGCCAAAAATAAATAAATGAATAAATAAATTTATAAAAAAATAAACAATTTAAAAACAACAATAGACTTCAGCAAACCTGGAATAGAAGGCTGGTCTTTAAAATGGTAAATGGACATCAAACAAACTAAACACCATACTTAATAGTGCAATTAGAAACATTCTCTTTAAACAGAAGGATGACTCCTATAACCATTCTTGTTCAACATGGTACTGAATGTCTTAGCCAGTGCAGTAATACAGAATAAATATATGTATACATATATACATTATTAAGTGTATAAAAGTGAAAAGTAAACTGTTAATATGACTGTCTTCATATAAAACTCAAGAAAATCTACAGAAAATTATACTAATAGTATATATTAGTAGTTTGCTGGATGTAAGACTTATGCACAAAACAATTGCAGCAAATACAATTTTCATTGTGAATATACAATTTACAATAGCAAAAAAATGTTTTTTAAAGAATTTGAAATATACTATGAGTTAGCTCACTTGGAAGCTATTCCAACTCTCTTATTTGCTTTCTTGTACTGTAAAGTCTGGAAAGCTAAAAACAAGAAAGTAGATGTATATGAGTGTGTGTGTGTGTGTGTGTGTGTGTGTGTGTGTGTCTGTGTGTGTGTACACGTCAACCAGAAACCCTTACATTTGAGTTCTAAATGGGATCTTGGTTGTATCAAGCATATGCACCATCCTGAGACTTAGAGGTGTAACTGAATGACATGGGAGCCGTGTATGGCTCAGTGACATGGTCAACTGTGTATGATGGGAGGGGTCTCTGGTTCCTATGGAGCAGTCACAGCAGAGTGCCTGGAATGCATACATGTCAGTTAGCACACAGGCAGCAGTGGTGTTTCAGCTATAGCAGTCCCAAAGTGTGAGTGGACTTCCCCTGGCTGCGTAGCATCCAAGCCGGCTTTTCTGGCCCTCACAGAGTTTTTGTCAGCTATGGAATATATTTTATTAACAGTGTCTTATTTTTATAAAATAGCTATTAGAACGAATAGCTGGCATAGGCAAGTCGGAACTTTGATTGAAAGAGTACTTGACACCAAAATTGGTTGCAAGCCAAGGGCCCTGAAGGAAGTGGGAATCTGAAAAATGTTATCTGGCTTAGGTGGATCTGAAGACAGTAAAGATCCAACTGACATTAGAGGATGAAATGTTGGTGTTCCATGGCACACAATGGTGAAACAGTTGCAGGAGTTGTCACCTGTGGTCACTTAAATTGAATGCCTTTGAAGTCAATGTGTCAGTGGACCAAACAGATGCTGTTAGGGACTCAGAGGACGCTCCCTTCCCCACAGCACTGAGAAACACATTAGTGTGAAGGGCATCTTCATCTTCGAAGTGTTCTGAAGTGGCTGGCTTGTGTAGGCCACAGATGAGATGGGAGATCCTTCCATTCACATGGTCACCCTCATTTCAGTGAGGATGATAGAATATAGAACAGTTCCATCAAGTCAAAGCATTTCCCCATGCCACTTTGTAGTCACAACCTCTATCCACTGATCAGTTTTTTATCCCTATAGTTTTATCTTTACCAGATTGTCTTATAAATGGAATCATGTTATAGCTGCTTTAAATGTGTCAACCTGGGTAGAATGGACTAAATTTTCTAGGATTCACTTACCTATATGTCTGTGGTTAGAGTTAGTCACAAGAGAAATTATTAAGAGAGATTTTGAGAGTGGAAGTGAAGACATTGCCTCTTTGTAGTTCAAAGACGTTGCTGGCACACCTCAATGGTGTGAGACATCAGCCAAGCCTGCGACTGTTCCAAATTTCCCCTAGATCCTCTTTGCCTTTCTGACTACTGGGTATGGCATGTGTATTTAGATATATGTTTAGGGGCCCCAGATTCTGCATGACACCCATGCCACTAAGTATAGAGGCCCTAAGAACATTCTCAGTCTGTTCTCAAGGGCTCCAGTTTGTGCTTATGCATTATGGCTTGTGCTTGTTCTCCCCCAGGTTACACCTAGTTTTTCTTTCTGACTGTTTGCACTTTGGTCTTCAAGCTTCAGCATCAGATGTGAAGAGACAGCCTTACAGAAACTACTTAGCTCCCACAGTTGTGTGAGCTCAAATATCCGTAGTGATGAGCTGATTGCAAGGAATACCAGCCCCGAAGAGACACAAAGTAATTTCTCCAAGTCAGCACCCACACTCTCCTCCAGTTCCATGCCCATCTTCTCCTACAAGCAGCTAGAAATGGTGCAGGCTGTCTCCACTCAGTCTAAAATAAAATTTGTTTGGTGTTATAAGAAAGTGATGGGAATATACAGGGATAGGAGTGAGTTGAGAGGAGCAGGGGAGTAAATAATGGGATCTCATAGATTTTTTTTAAATCTCTATAAATACATCCAAATTAAATTATAATATATGTAAGCAAATTTTAAACCAAAGAGATGTTCCACTATTCATACTACTATAGTCATTCCCTTTTTTATCACTCAGTACCCAGAACATCTTTCTCTCTCAGTAAAAATTAAGCTACCTTTGTGCTTTGAACATGTGTATAGTAATGTTCTGAATTCCATGGACCCTGTTCCATGACTGACATTTAGATTTACACAAGTTTTTCTCCAGTACACACTGTGCCACAGTGCCCATTCCAGGGCATATGTCACAGCAATTTGAAGGGATGTTTTTGTCACATAGATTAGGAAATGGCACTGTGCAGTCAGTGTGTCTCCACTTTGGTCCTAATGGATGCTGTCTGTCTTTTATCCACTCCAGATGCCTTCATGACAACCACTGGACTACATCAGAGCCACAAAATTTCTTGCTCTGCCCAAGGTGAAATCTGGGAATTGAGTTGAAGAAAGTGGAGGTTAGATGGCTTGGGGATGAAACTCAGGGCTCCAGGTACTGATGATCCCCCAACTCCCTCCTTTCACTTCCTACAAACTGTAATCAAGGTTCAAGAAGAAGCTTTCATGAAATGATCCACGGTCCTGAAAACAAAAACTCTAAAAGAAGCACTGGACTTGTAATCATCATTCTAATCTTTCTCTTTTCTCTAGCCTGTGACTGAAGTGAGAGGTACAAATTGTCCAGAAAGCAAAAGCTTACATTGGAGGACTGACACTCATCCACCCAAAAGGTCAGTTGTTCTGTCTATTTGTCCTACCCAGAATCCTTACTTCTTTTCAAAATAAAGAGTGATGTTGTTTGTTATGTAAGTGATGTTAAATGTTGTATGTTGTATATCCTGGATTACTTTTTCCAACCATGAGCCAACAGGGTCAGGACCAAAAGGTCCTGCCTCACCACTCAAATCTGGGCAATCCCTAGCACTCACATTACTTCAGTGTAGCCCCAGAGATTTGTAAATAAAACCTGATGAATGAGGACACACATTATTCTGGGGAGGAGACTTGGAGACAAGGTGACTAAGCCAGATGCCACATCTGGAGACTGGCAGAAACAAGGATGTTATCTGGCCAACAGGACTTTTGCAAGGGATGCCCACTATCTCAATGGAGTAAGTGGAAGTAAGGCAATTCCCACTGTTAATTTACACACTTTCCCCCCCCACACACACTTTTTATTGTTTGAATTATTTCTCAAAGAGCATATAGCACATATTTTTTAAGATTTACAAAAATAGGAACTGTATAGTGATATTATTAAACTTCTCACATACCTTTCATCAGTCTTCATCCTAAATACCTACCAATAAAATACTGTACTCCTTATCCATGTACCCAAGAAATTTTGACACAAAACAATATGAATAAAAAATATCAGTCAAAGTAACTATATGGGTAAAAACAAAAGTCAGAATTTTATTATGTTTTTGGCTTGTAACTCCACTTTTTTTCCCCTACATTATTTAAAAGACAAATACATAAAATAATCATTATAAATATATATTAATGGGCACAACATGTATATAGATGTAATTTGTGACAATAATAACATAAAGGGAAAGGATAAAATTGTATAGAAGCAAAATTTATGTAAAGTATTGAAACTAAGTTGGTATTAATTCAAGCTAGATTGCTATAACTTGAAGTTACTAATTGTAATCCCCACAGTAACCTCTATGAAAAAAGTGTATAAATTACTTAAACACAAAAGAAAGCAATGGGGGAACTGAGGACAAAATAGGTATAAGATATATAGAAAACAAATAGTGAAATGACAGAGAGAAGTCCTTTCATATTAGTAATTACTAATTAGTAATTAGTAAATGTGAATGGACCAAACTTTCCAATTAAAGTACAAACATTGAAAGAATGGATAAAATAACATGATCAAACTATATGCTGTCTACAAGAGACTCATTGTAGATCCAAAAACACAAATAGTGTGAAAGTAAAATGATAGAAAAGATATTTCATGAAAATTGTTATCAAAGAAAAGCTGGGTGGCTATACTAACAGTAGACAAAATCAACATTAAGTAAAAAGAAAAATTACAAGATATGAAGAAATATATAATATATTGATAAAAGGGTCAATACATCAAGAAGATAACAATTATAAACATATGTACACCTAACAAAAGAGCCCCAAAATATAAAAAGGAAGAACTGATAATTGAAGGGAGAAATAGTTCTAGAATAATAGTTGGAGAATTTAATACTCCATTTCCACTAATGGATGGCACAACTATACAGAAGATCAATAAGGATAATAGAGGACTTGAATAATACTCTAAAATCCAGTAGGCCAGATAAGTATATACAGAACACTCTACCCAACAACACCAGAATACACATTCTTCTCAAGTACATATGAAACATTCTCCAGGATAGACCATATATTAGTCCAGAAAACAAGTCTCAAAACATTTTAAAAGATTAAAATCATACAAAATATCTTCTAAAACAACAATGGATGAAACTAGAAATCAGTAACAGAGGAAAACTGGGAAATTTACAAATATGAGGAAATTTTAAAAAGCACTTATAAATAACCAATGGGTCAAAGAAGAAATCACAAGGGCAATTAGAAAATATTTTAAGAATGAAAACAAAAACACAATATACCAAACTTATGGGATGCAGCTAAAGCAGTGCTGAGGGAAATGTATAGCTGTAAACATGTACGTTAAAAAGGGGGGCACACTAAACCCAAAACTAGCAGAAAGAAGGAAATAATAAAGATTATATTAGAAATAAATAGTGACGAGAAATCAGTCGACAAAATCTTCAACATGGAATTACCCTATGACCCAGCAATACCTTCCTAGATGTATACAAAAAAAAAATTGAAAACAGGTGTTCAAACAAGAATTTGTATACAAATTTTCATAGCAGCACTATTCATGATAGCCATTAGATGGAAATAACCCAAATGTCCATCAGCTGCTGCATTAATAAAGACAATGTGGCATATCCATGCAATATAATATTACTCAGCCATAATAAGGAATGAAGTAGTAAAACTACATGGGTGAACTTTGAAAACATCATGTTAAGTGAAAGAAACCAGAAACAAAAGGTTATATATTGCATGATTCCATTTATATGAAATATCAAGAATAGGAAAACCCATAGAGACAGAATGCAGATTTGTGGTTGCCAGAGGTTGTGGGGAGGGAGTAATAGGGAATGATTGCTTAATAGATATGGGATTTTCTTTTGGGGTGATGAAAAAGTTTATGGAACTAGATAGGGGTGATGGTTGCAAAACACTGTCAATGTACTAAATGCCACTGAATTGTACACTTTCAAATGGTTAAAATGTTGAATTTTACGTTAGATATATTGTGTCTTAATTTAAAAAGAAAAATGGTTTAGGTAGTGTGGTAGAGAGAATTCTAAGATACCCCCCACAAGATTCCAGACCCCTGGTTATTCTATCACATGCTAATCAAGGCACTTCTGCAATTCAATTTTTCACATGTAATTAAAGTCCCAAATGAGTTGGCTTTAAAAGGTTAAGATTATCTAGGTGGATTGGACTTAATCACATGAACCATTCAAAAGTAGACAATTTTCTCCAGCTGGAAGCAGAAGTGGAAGTCAGAGAAATTCAAAGTGTGAAAGGGATTTGAAGTAAGGGCAATTCTCTCTTGCTGTGATTGAGAGAACCACATGGTAAGATATGAGAGCAATCTGCAGTTGCTGAGAGCAGTCCCTGGTTGACAGCTAGTAAGAAAACTGAGACTTCAGTCCTACATCCTCCAGGAACTGAATTCTGACAATAACAAGAATGTGTTTAAAAGCAGATTTTTCCCTAGGTTTGTCACCAGATGAGGACACAGCAAGCCAACTTCAGCCTTGTGATTCTCTGAGCAGGGAACCCAGCCTTGTTGTGCCTGATTTCTGACCTATGGAAACTGTGAGATGAATTTTGTTGTATATGCCTCTAAGTTTATGGTGATTTGTTACACAGCAATAAAAGACATGGAAATATGTCCAAATATACTGTTAAGTTTTTTTAAAAAGTCTCAGAAAACTCTACATGGTTCAACTAAAATATGTGCATATATATTACGTTATTTTAGTAACATATTTTAATAAAGAAAACAACTTTTGTAATGTGATTAAGATTGGGAAAGCCATTAGAATCTCCTTTATTTCTACTACAGAAGGGAGATTTATTTTAAACCATTCTTATTAATATTATGAAGAAAAACTGAGTTTTAATAGCATTTGGGTACGAAACTTTCTTTAACAAAATCCTACTAAGCTTAACAAAGGGATGTTTTACATTAGCCAATAGAATTTTTTTTTTTTTTCGGTACGCGGGCCTCTCATTGTTGTGGCCTCTCCCGTTGTGGAGCACAAGGCTCCAGACGCGCAGGCTCAGCGGCCATGGCTCACGGGCCTAGCCACTCCGCGGCATGTGGGATCTTCCGGGACCGGGGCATGAACCCGTGTCCCCTGCATCGGCAGGCGGACTCTCAACCACTGCGCCACCAGGGAAGCCCATCCAATAGAAATTTTTAAACAATAATTTTCCCACTAGTCTTTGCTGTATGACATGCTGTATTAAAATGTTTCAAAAATTTTTAAAGCTTTTGAAGTAACAAAAGAACAAATAATGTTTTATGACCATGAAATTTTTACAAGTTTTAGCATTAGAAAAAAATTGTAATCATTAAAAAAAAAACCTAGTTGAGTGGTGAACAATAGTTTCTTGTGCTGAGTAAATGGGGAAAAATGTAGTGACTTTAAAATTATTTTTCTTCAAACTTTCATCTTGCTGTTAAGCATAGTTCTGTACCTTTCCTAAAGGAGAAGCTCACATTTATATAATTCTTCCCTGATTTAATAACATTTTACTTTATATAAGTATATGCATAGAAAACGATTTCCAATAATATACACCAAAGTAGATGGTTTTATTTTTGAAAAACAATTCAATCATTAAAATTAAACAATTTAGAAAGAACAGAGACTGAAATAAATGTAGAAGAAAAGGAAATTACAGATCAATGAGGGACGTGTGTGTGTTTGTGTGTGTCTTAACCAATTTCAGGGTTTACCAAAATAGATTGTTTGCTTGTACAGAAATCTTAGGGAAATGTATTCAGTTTGAAACTTTTCCCTTCAACCTAAAAATCTGTTCTTAAGTGTTACTCTATTTAGAAGCTATGTAACATCCTAAATATTAAAGAACAATTTTAAGTATTTCATCCTTGCTTGAGCTAAGAAAGTATTCCTACACATAAATACATACAAAATAAAACTTCTGAAAGACTATATAGCAAACTCATGCACTTTCTACATTATTCATATCTGTATTACTTTACTTTTAAAAACCCAACCATTAAGGATAATAAAGATATTTAAAAATAGAAGTTGAACTACACTAAGAATTAAAGAAAATAAATCAGCAAATTAATGGGATAATTTTTAAAACCCATCAAAGTGTTTCCCAGGCTTGCCTGATCTTATAAATTACCTGGGGTACTTCTGAAAATACACTCTCATGTCCCATCCGAGACCTACTAAATCAGAACTTCCAGAGGAAGAACCTGTGTATCTAGGTGTTATTTCCATATCTAGGATGAAATCCCAAAAGGGGCAGATTTGGAAAATCCTGGCAGATGAGGCTTAACAACAACAACAACCCTAAAAACTAAAAACAAATAAATGCAACAGAAACAAAATTTTGCCTTCAAATGAAGTACAAAGGAGCCATACACAAGGATGTTCACTGAAACTATGGCTATATTAGAAAAAAGTAGGGAAAAAGTTTAAATGTGCATCAACAGGAAAACAATAAAATGAATTAAAATACAATTATACAATGGAATACTATACTGCTGTAAAAATAAAGGACCTACATCTATATGTATATCAACATAGATGAATCTCAAAAAATGGACTTGAGGATATGGGGAGGGGGAAGGGTAAGCTGTGACAAAGTGAGAGAGTGGCATGGACATATATACACTACCAAACGTAAAATAGCTAGCTAGTGGGAAGCAGCCGCATAGCACAGGGAGATCAGCTCGGTGGTTTGTGACCACCTAGAGGGGTGGAATAGGGAGGGTGGGAGGGAGGGGGATGCAAGAGGGAAGAGATATGGGAACATATGTATATGTATAACTGATTCACTTTGTTATAAAGCAGAAACTAACACACCATTGTAAAGCAATTATACTCCAATAAAGATGTTAAAAAAAAACAACGGCAAAAAAACAAAAAACATGATTTCTAAGAAAAAGTAGGTTGTGTAAGAAAAGTAGGTTGCGTGTTTGTGTATGTATGCATATATATGTGTGTATGTATATATACACACACATTAAAAGTACATAAAATAACTATGTGTTTATATATATATACACATGTACGTATTTATTATATATATTTTCAAACTATATATATTATAAAAGTATGGATGTATGCTATATTCCCTCAATCTAGTTTTATATAACTCCAATATTTCATAAATTAGTATGATTGATTACAACCTGTGTTGGTGAGGGTGTGAACAATCTTTTTGGAGGGCAATCTGCCTATACACATTTATTGAAACAGTACTGGTTACTGTAAATATATGGAAATAATACCCATATGAGTCAATTGGGGATTGGTTAAATAAATTATGATAATTTGAACAGTTTTGAGACATTAAAAACAGGGAGAGTAGTAAAATTGTTACTAACCTGAAAATATTTTTAAGCAAATAAATAAGCAAGTAGCAGACTAGCTTATGGTATATTATTCTATTAAAATAGATACATGAATAAATTATGTATAATACTGAGTAGAGAACATTTACTAAGATTATACACTAAAATATTTATCTTTATACATTACAAGTTTATATATATATATTATATAAGAAATCTCCAAAGACCAAAACATAGGCTCATCTTTAAGAAAATTTTATATGGAATGAACTGAAATAAATATTTTTAAATGACCATTCGATCTTCAACTGACTCAAATGGTTCAGAAAATAATATGTCCTTCTACATGAAGAGAGAATGATAAAGCAAATGTAGCAAAATGTTAAAACTGGGGAATACAGTGAAGGACATGTGGGGGTTCTTTGTGCTATTTTCAAAACTATTCTGTAATTTTGAGGCTATTTCATAATAATAACAATGAGAGCTTTTTGCTTTGTTTCATTTTGTTTTTTTTGCCCATGACATGGATTCCCAACCCTACCTAATATTAAGAATTGTGTAAAAAACCTAAATGCAAGTTCTCAGGCCTGGCTCCAATCTACTGAACTAGAATCTTCAGAGAATAGTCTGGGAATGTTAATCTCAGGTGTCTGCTATTATCTGGCAGGTATAGAAAACATTACCTGATGACTATGACAACACTTTTTAAAGAATAAATGAAATAAGACAAAATGAAACAAAATATAAAATAAAACAAAATTTAAAAAATATAGTAAACCAGTGTTGGTGAACACATAAGAAAACAGGAATGCTCATACATTATAGGTGCCAAATTGGGACAATATTTTTCAAGGCCAATGTCTATGCCAGTTAAAAGCATCCATAATCATGTACAGCAATGACCATTCTAGGAATTTAATACCTTCATATTATTATCAAAAATTTATGTACAAAGAAGTTCAATCAACGATGTGTCTCATAATGAAAACTACAGACAGCCCAATATCCATAAACATGGGAATGGATGTGTGTGTATTATCTTTATTTTGAAGGTAAATATTTGGACTGATTTAGAGTAAAAGTGAATAGTATAATTCCTGAGGCAGGGATAAAAACGATATTGTCCTTCCACTTTATCTTAATTCTAAATTTTACCGAGGGCTTTTTCTGGCACCTTGGGAGCTTGCTCAGCCCAGGCTTAGGACAACCTAGATGTGCCAGAGATTTTAACATTCCTAGGGTAACATCCACCAATAAAGGATCCACATCTGTGGATAAATGCTCCAGTTTCCCATCTCTTATTGGGATAATTCTGAGGAGCATTGTACATGGTTCCTTAGACTTAGAGGGTCCCCAGCAGGATTGGACCAATTGCCTTTTGGCTATGTCTGTCTCTGGTGCTATATTTTTTAAAAAACATTTTCATCCTAAAATTATATACAAAATAACATTTGTTATATACTATTTTAATGATTTATGTATTTTTATCTAAATATTTAGTGTCTGTATTTAAGTGTATAACAGGAATAACACACTTCGTTTTTTTTTCCAAATAGTTAACCAATTATATCAGCGCCATTTCTTCAGTAATCTAACCTTTCACCACTGATTCAAAATATTTCAATAAGATTACTAATATTTCTCCATATTTGGGTTTGAAAATTGGCTTTCTCTTCTGTTTCATTTGTCCTATATTTATTCTGGTATAATATTGTTTTAATATTGTGGCTTCACAATACTTTTTACCTGTTAGCATAACTTTCCCAAATTACTGTTCTGAATTGTTGGAAGACCTCAGTGTTGCTCTATTTTAGAAGCTATGCTAGAGTCTTTTTGTAAAGTGAAGTTGTACTAATATAATTTAAATATAATTTAGAGGAGATGATACATTTGTCACAGGTTCTCAAAATCTGAAAATCCACCATCAAGACTCCATTAGACTCACTGCCTCATCTCATGAAAGGACTGCACAGAGGCCCTTCATAAGGGAAACCAGCAGCATAGGTTTATATTCCAAAGTCCTTAAAAGGGGGTGAGGGTGCAATCTGGAGGGTCTATATTTATAGGATGATTCAACAGCAGAAACATGTTGCCAAGTTTTTGCAACTTGAATCGGTTTTCAACTGAAAATAATTGTATTGTCTAATTATAACAACCAAAAAATGAATGCATGCTGATGGGAAACAGAACAAAAACAATCACCCACCCCTTCAAAAAGTAAATAAACAGAAAGGGAAATAATTAGAGTGAAAGTGTTTTTAAAAATGTTACCTACTACCTATTTTCCAGACTCCCTAGCCTTGCACACCCCTCCCCCGTCCCGGTTCCAGCCTGGGACAAAACCAACAAGACTAATAGGGTCAATTCTAGGCTTTACTTGTCGGTGAGTAGAAGGGAAAGAAGTGGGCATTTAATATTATAGAAGAGGAAGACGCAATTCTTTAAAAGCTCCAGCAGAAATCAGGACAAAGGCAAATACGACAAAATATTATGACCCGTTTGGTGTTGAGGATGCTAAATAGGAAAATAAATAAATAGATAAACAAACAAATAAATAAATAAATAACGGATGGGCAGTACCCAGTGGTATTGGTGGGGGGAAGGTGGGAATGAGGAGAAAGGTGGCCCCGCCCACAACCCACTGCAGCTCCTCAGGTACGAACCATAATTGGAGATCTGAGCTCACAGTGACGTAGCCCTTACGAGACCTAGAGCCCGCCCTTGGATTAGTCTCTCCTCCCAGTTGCAGTCCTTAGTCGTTTGTGGCTGTATGCCGGCTCGCTATTGCCTTGAAGACGGGCGAACCTGTCCCCAGGAAGGAGGAAGTCGTAGAAGCTGACCCAGATTCTTGGCAGGTTGGAGGGTGCTGACTGGGGAGGGGAGCGGGGGCCTCAGGGCAAAGACCAGAGCGGGTCCAGGACTGGATTCTCTCTGTCCCTTACCCGATGTCCACACGTTTGGTGCAAGAAATAGAGGGCTTGGTGGGAGGAGATCAAGAGGGGCCAAGGGTTAAGAATGGGTACCAGTTGGCATCTCCTAGGAGGTGGGCGATCGGGCGACTCCTGGAAGGGAAGGACTAGAAAAGGAGACGGCGAGGAAACGGTCTGATTCCTGCAGGGCGACGGGAGGGGGCGCGCAACCGGTGACCCTGGGTTGGGGATGGCGGACTCTGCATCGGGTCTAGGCCACTGTTCCCGGTATTTCTTCTCCACCCTCCTTCCATTTTGGAGCCGGAAATGGTGGGCTGCGGGAACTCCGGGGAGGGGTGGGGGAAGGGGACCGGGGCGGCTGCTGCAGAGGATAGGGACAGGGATTAGGTCTGGGAAGCACGTCCTTTCTGTAGAGGAGGCAGTCGATCGGGCGGGCTACTGACTTCGGGATATAGGCGGGGAACGAGAAACAGTTTCCGGTCCCTGCGGGTCGGTGTGAGCGTGGGCGCTACCTGCGGACCCTCGGGTAAGCCTGACAAAGCGCTGACGCCGCAGCGGGGACAGGTTTGCAATGCCCACGTTACCTCTTCATCCATCTTGATGCATAAAATGGTGGGCAGTGGCCCGAGGGTGAGCTCCAGAAAGTCCACTGGGTCCCAAAAGGTCCTGGCAGATACCCAGATTGAAATTCTTTATAAATGAACCACGTAGCCACCCAGCAACCTCTTCGGACTCCCACGCCCCGCAAGTTGTCCATTTGCGTTCAAGAAATGGTAATTAGATGACGGGAAGGACGAGACAGTGGAGATAAGGGGCCTAAAGAAGAGGTGAAACTGGTTTGGAAATAATCAGCTTTGATTTCTTCTGGAAGGCAGGGCAGCGCGTCACAGGGCGGGAAAAGAAGCTGTGAGACAGGATGGAGGAGAAAGAGAAGGCAGCAACACATTTCTAGCAGAGTCCTAAACCAACAACGGAGCTGGTGTCCCCTGATACTGGTCCTTTAGTCGAGTGATCAGTCCTGGCCATTGTCGAATTTCTGTCTGCAGGTCTTTAGGTCCGTTGGTGCAGCAGATTTCAAGGCTACGAGAGGAATATTGCTTCTGATTCCTGCAGGTATGGGAGGTGCCTGGGACCCTTTGGTGTAGGGGTATCAGGGATCAGAACAGAATTTGGGGGACTCCCAGCCCTCCCTGCCCCACTTAAGTGCAGGAGAAATCTGGCCGAGTCTTTAGAAACTGTGGGCCTGTGGCTGGTGAGGGAAGAAGGGAGTAAAGGGGCAAGCTCTGGGGTGCCCCTGGAGGTCATATCAAGATCCCTGGAGGCTAAGACCTGGTTTTTCAGCGACGGTCCAGCCCACTACCTGTCCTACGTTTCTGTGCCAGGAGTGGCCCTGGGACGGATTTTCAGGGAAAATGGTGGGCTTTGGGGCAGGGCTAGATCTGCGGCACCCCTTAGAGGGCACACAAAGTCTCTCAGGTGGGAAAACCTTTGCTCACAGAGCTCTGAATCCTGTTCTTACAAAACATTCAATCCTTTTATCTACTAGGAAGAAGAAGCAGGAAAAAAAAATCTCAAGATGGAAAATGTCCCCAAGGAAAGCAGAGGAGAGGAGCAGGTTCCAGTGCAGAATGAGGAAGCCCGCCCTTTGGGAGGTGGTGAAGGCCAAGAACCTGGAGGAAACATTAGAGGGGAATGGGCTCCACCTGCCCAAGATTTTAGAGAGGATATGCCCAATAGGCTTGTCAATAACATTGACATCATAGATGGAGATGCAGATGATATGGAAAGGTTCATGGAGGAGATGAGAGAGCTAAGGAGGAAAATTAGGGAGCTTCAGTTGAGGTACAGTCTGCGCATTCTTATTGGAGATCCTCCTCACCATGATCATCATGATGAATTTTGCCTTATGCCTTGAATGCTGAGGTTAATAATCGTATACCCCCCTGCTTCCCAAACTTGCATTTTCTTGATGTACCCTTTACTGTGAACCTTTTGTGTTCTGTCATTTTTCTGATTGGAGATTTAATTTTCACTTTTGACTTAGTCTGTAAGTTTTTCTGTCAGCAGGGGAGATTTTATCAACTTGCATGGAAAGATGTCTATTGCATATTGTAAAGCTAATAAAGCAGTTTAGAAAGCAGTCTGTAGATATACTATCTCATTTAAAAGCATGTATAATATAATATATATACACATCAGAATGCATCTTTTTCTTATTTTCTTTATTTTTTTAATGTTTTTTCTCATTTTTCCAAAATGAATACACATGTGTCAGAAAAAAATGTAAGATGTAAATAACTTACCAATCAGCTTATAAAGGGAATGGAGACAATAAATACTTGAGGCACAATTTAAAGACATAAATCTTATATTACCTCTGGATCTCTTATTTAGAAGCACAAACCTGGCAATTATTACAGATATGTTTCTTTAAAATCAGCCTATTTGTCTATAAAATGAAGATAGTACATGCTTTATAGAGCTACTGTGGGAATCAAATTAGGTAATGACCGAACTCTGTGGCTGGCTCAGTCGACACATGCAAGGCCCAGCCCTCTAGGTGTCCTTCATATTTAGGTAAGGACCAAAGGAGTAGGCCTACCAGCAAGTCCAATTGACTGCCAGGTAGGAGACACCTTTCTACACCTATGCTGCTGTGTCTCCTTTCCCTGGATAATGCCATGACTGCGAGGCACTCCTTCCCCTTCTGCTAGGTGTTCCTCCCTCCACTGGTCCCCACCACTGCTGATGTGCTGGAGTCTTAAAGGTGACAAAGACCCACTGATATTTTTGGAGCCCTCAGTGGTCTGAATCCCCAGTTTGCCCATTCAGAAATGTAGAGGATGCCCCTTCCTGCTTTAGAGTTATACTTAATTCAGGTGGGTACTTCCCCAGTGCTGCTTAAGGATCCAAACAGCCCTTTGCGGCTTTTCTCAGACTTTTGTCCTCACCCCCCATTCCCCAAGATAAATCTGAGTGACACTCATGATAGTGTGCTCAGAATTCAACTATCTCTTCTATCCTCCCATGAATATGGCCCAGTCTTCTTGGCAGTCCATTTTCTGCATAGACACTGCTACAGGTTTCACTCTTTGTATACACAGGTGTTGGGGTGGCTTTATGTCCCCAAGACTGTTCTGGTCCACACCACCGTCACCGCAGGAATCTTTGGTAGTCTCTACTCACACCAACCTACATGGATCCAGAGCAGTTTTCCTCTTCCTTTACTTTGATTTTTGCTCTGCTCAATAAACCTGTAATCACAGATCAGCGGGAAACAGGATGAGACTGGGGATCCAGGAGACGGACCCTTGTTTTAGGACATGTTCCACCACCCAGTCATCACTGCTCCCTAACTAGACTTCCCTTCTTACAGTAAATATATTCTCTCATTTGTCCTGGTACCCTCAGTACCTAGCACAAGTTCTGGTAAGTTGTACGGCACTGCAGGTAGTTATAACCGAGTTGAAAGTCCTGCAAGCTGGGCCCAGGTTTGCCTCTGATCATTTGTGAGCAAGTGACTTCTTTTCTCTGCAGACTGTAGCTTGCAATTGAAAAAGGAACACAATAGAGAAAGCATTATACATCAGTTTCAACACATGGATGTTGTAATATTAATATATGTCAGTGTTTATCAGCATGTGTTATAAAGACCAGCTGCATCAGAATCACCTGTGAACTGGTTAAAAATTCAGGAAACTAGATTTTACTCCACACCCACTGCATACTACAAGTTCATCAGACATCTCTGGACTTAAAGTGGAGGCCCCAACTTTAGTTCAAGTTTGGACACTCCCCTCCTCATTACACACACACACACACACACACACACACACACACACACCAGACTTTATTTTACCACTAGGCCATCCCCTTTTTAAAGAGACAACTGTTTTATTTTTATGCTGTTATCTTTAGTGCATAGGTTGTAACCTTGGCTGCAGGCTTGAATTACCTCAGATTTTAAAGTGGAGCTCAGGACCCAATTCCAACCTATTGAATCAGACTCATTAGAAGTGAGATCAAGGGATCATTACATTGCAAAAGCACCCACAATGATTCTGATGTACATGTAGAGTTCAGAACAACTGGTATAATTTGTCACTAAAATATCTTTGGTTTATTTTCTCTACACTATCCTTGATTGACTGTGTGAGCATAAGGAAGTCATTTCATTTATCTAGAATGTTTTTCTTGTGAAAGACACATCAGAGAGGAAGAATTACACCCCAAAATCAACACATGAGATCCTTTTAAGATAGTAATGTCAGTGCTCCTTGAAGTTTGCTAGCCTATCAAATGCTTCGGAATCACATGTGGAGCTTGTTTAAAATACAGAATCCTAGCCCCACACCCAAGAACCACACTTTGATAATGGTGCCCAGGTAACTGCATTGTTAACAGGCTCCCAGGTAATTCTGATGCACACTGGAGTTTGAGAATTACCCATGCATATATTTTTGTCCCAAGTATATTAAGGACAAACCAATAAAATAACTAAAAAAATATAGATATATGTTAATCTGAATCCAAGGAAAAGATCAGAGAAGAGAAGGCCTATCTGAACATTAGAAAAAGAAGAAAAGATGAAACCATAAGGGGAACAATTGGTATATACTATGTAAAAATATTAAATATTCTGTAAAGCAAGACTATAAATAAAAGTTCAAGGGGAGGGTCTGTATGTCTTAATATGATGAACTGAACACCAGGTAATGCCTTTCACTCTCATTACAATATGGGCGGGCTTCCCTGGTGGCGCAGTGATTGAGAGTCCACCTGCCGATGCAGGGGATGCGGGTTTGTGCCCCGGTCCAGGAAGATCCCACATGCCGCGGAGTGGCTGGGCCCATGAACCACGGCCGCTGAGCCTGCGCGTCCGGAGCCTGTGCTCCGCAACGGGAGAGGCCACAACAGTGAGAGGCCCATGTACCGCAAAAACAAAAAAACAAAACAAAACAAAAACAAAAACAATATGGGGAAAATATAAACAATAAAATTAATAAAAATTACATTCCTCTTGCACATTTAAAACCTTGCTTGAGGGACTTCCCTGCTGGCACAGTGGTTAAGAATCCACCTGCCAATGCAGGGGACATGGGTTTGAGCCCTGGTCCAGGAAGATCTCACATGCCACGGAGCAACTAAGCGCATGCACCACAACTACTGAGCCTGTGCTCTAGAGCCCATGAGCCACAACTACTGAGCCTGCGTGCCACAACTACTGAAGCCCACGTGCCTAGAGCCCGAGCTCTGCAACAAGAGAAGGCACCACAATGAGGAGCCTGTGCACTGCCACAAAGAGTAGCCCCCTGCTCACCATGACTAGAGAAAGCCCACGTGCAGCAACGAAAACTCAATGCAGCCAAAAATAAAATTAACTAATTAATAATTTTTTTAAAAAAACTTGCTTGTAAGAGTCTGTCCTAGCCATTTTGGATTTATCCATTAACAAAGGAGAGTTTATCTGCTTGTCTCAGGAAAAAGGTGGTAAGGTGAAAATAGGGATAAATACTCATTTGCCACTGAGCCTGCCACTCACCATTGGTATTGGTTTCCTGTGGCTGCTGCTTAAAAGAAAAACACAACAGAAATTTATCCTCTCACAGCTCTGGAGACTGGGAGTCAGAAATCAATGTCTGGGCAGGGCCAGGCTCCCACTGGAAGCTCTACTGGAGAATCCGTTCATTGCAATGTAACCCCTATCAAAGCTACAATGATCAAAATAGTGCGGTACTGGCATAAAGACAGACATATAGGCCAATGAAATAGAATAAACATCCAGAAAAAAGCTCGCACAGATATGGTCAGATGATTTTCAACAGGGTGCCAAGACCATAAAATGGGAAAAGGACAGTCTTTTCAACAAATTGTGTTGGGAAAACTGGACATCCACCTGCAAAAGAATGAGGTTGAACCCTTACGTTACACCATATGCAAAAATTATTTCAAAATGGATCAGAAACCTAATGTAGGAGGTGAAACTATAAAACTCTTAGAAGGAAACATAGGGGGAAATCTTCATGATTTCTCCCTTTGGAAAAAGAATGTCTATTTTATGCCTATTTCACCACTGAATTTGGAAATATGTAATTTCTTAATTTCACAGGCTCAAAACTGGAGAGGAGTTTTGCCTAGAAATGAATTAAACCTCAAGTCTCATCCAGACATGATTTAAATGATATTTAGATGAGACCGAACTTGGAGTTGATGCTAGAATGGGTTAATGCTTGGGGCCTGTTAGGATTGGATGAAGTTGTTGTTTTTTTTTTTTAATATGAGAAGGACATGAATATTGGGGAGACAGAGGGTTAAATGTTAGGTACTGAACTGTGTCCCATAAATTCATAGGTTAAAGCTCTAACCTCCAGTGTAGCTATATTTGGAGATAGGGTCTTTAAGGAGGTAAATAAGGTTAAATGAGGATATAGGGTGGGGCCACAATCAAATATGCCTAGTATGCTTGTAAGAAGAGGAGGAGAAAAAGGCCAAATGAGGGTATAATGAGATCTGGAGAAAGCAAACCCGCTGACAACTTGATCTTGGAGTTCCAACCTCCAGAACTGTGAGAAATTAAATTTCTGTTGTTAAAGTCACCTAATCTGTGTATTTTGTTATGGAAGACCTAGAAGAAGACCAATACAAGTTATAACACAGATTGATGGCTGCCAGGGACTGGGGGGAGAGGGTAAAGGAGGGAAACTGCTTAGTGAATGAGGAGTTTTACTTTGGGGTGATGGAAATGCTTTGGAACTAAACAGAGATGGAGGTTGCACAACACTGAATGTACTAAATAACACTTTATTGTTCTCTTTAAAACGGTCAAATTTTCTGGATTTTTTATTGTGGAAAAATATACATAATATAAAAATTACCTTTTAACTATTTATAAGTGTGCAATTCAAGGGCATTAAAGTACATTCACATTTTTGTGGAAGCATCACCGCTATTCATTTACAGAAATTTTTCATCATTCCAAACTGAAACTCTGTACCCATTAAACAATAACTTTCCATTATTCCCTTCCCCACAGTCCCTGGTAACCACTATTCTACTTTCTGTCTATATGAATATGACTATTCTAGGGAATTTACATAAGTGGAATCATACAGTATTTGTCTTTTTGTGTCTGGCTTATTTAAATTAGCAAAATGTTTTCCAGGTTCACCCGTATTATAGCATGTAGCAGAATTTAATTCCTTTTTAAGGCTGAATCATGTTCTATTGAATATATATACCGCATATTATTTATCCATTCATTTCTCAATGAACAACTGGGTTGTTTCTCCCTTTTGACTATTGTGAATAATGCTGCTATGAACATGGGAGTACAGATATCTGTTTAAACCTCTGCCCTCAATTCTTTTTTGAGTATATACCCAGAAGTGGAATTGCTGGAATATATGGTAATTATATGGATTTTTTTAAAAGGAAATGACGGTTTCCCACAATAGCTGCACAAATTTACATTTCCACCAGCAGTGTACAACTGTTCCAATTTCTCCATATCCTCACCAACACATTATTTTCTGAGTTTCTTTTTATAGTAGCATCCTAATGGATGTGAAGTCATATCTCACTGTGGTCTGGGTTAGCATTTCTCTAATGTTGAGCATCTTTTTACATACTTTGGCCACTCGTGTATCTTCTTTGAAGAAATGCCTATTCAAGGTCTTTGTCCAATTATTAGTTGGGTTCTTTTTGTTGTTGTTGAGTTGTATAAGTCCTTTATATAGTCTCTATATAAACCCTTTATCAGATATATGATTTGCAAATATTTCCCAATCCTGTATGTTGCTTATTCACTCTCTTAATAGTGTTCCTTGATGCACAAAAGTATTTAATTTTGATTAATTCAAATTGTCTTAGTTCTGCTGCTATAACAAAATACTATAGACTGGGTAAATTAAACAATAAATACTTATTTCTCACAGTTCTGGAGGCTGGGATGTCCAAGATCAAGGTTTTGGCAGATTCAGTGTCTAGTGAGAGCTCTCTTTTGGTTTGCAAATGGCTGCTTTCTTGCTGTATCCTTACATGGTGGAGAGAGAGCTCTGGTCCCTTCCTCTTCTTATATGGACAATGATCCCATCATAAAGGCTTCACCTCTGTGATCTCATCTAAATCTAATTACCTCCCAAAGGCCCCATCTCCAAATTCCATCATATTGGGGATTAGGGCTTCAATATATGAATTTGGGGAGGACACAAACATTCAGTCCATAGTACTCCACCCCGGTCCCCAAAATCTCATCTAAATAGTATCTAAATGAGATATGGGTGGGATTCTAGGTGTGATTCATCCTAAGGCAAGATTACTCTCCATCTGTGAACCTGTAAAACTGAATAATTTATGTGCTTCCAAAATACAATATGGAACAGGTATAGGATAGACATTCTCATTCCAAAGGGAGAAATAGGAGATTAGAAAGAGGTGATGGGGGACTTCCCTGGTGGTGCAATGGTTAAGAATCTACCTGCAAATGCAAGGGACACAGGTTCGATCCCTGGTCCTGGAAGATCCCACATGTCACGGAGCAACTAAGCCTGTGTGCCACAACCACTGAGCCTGTGCTCTAGAGCCCACGAGCCACAACTACTGAAGCATGTGCACCTAGAGCCTGTGCTCTGCAACAAGAGAAGTCACTGCAATGAGAAGCCCGTGCACCACAATGAGGAGTAGCCCCTGCTCGCGCAACTAGAGAAAGCCCATACGCAGCAACGAAGACCCAATGCAGCCAAAAATAAATAAATAAATAAAATAAATGTATAAAGGAAAAAGAAACGTCACATGCAAGAAGCACCATTTGAAAAAAAAAAGAAAGAAAGGGGTGATGGGTCCCAAGCAGGTCAAAACCTAGCAAGGTAAATCCCATTACATCTTAAGGCATGAGAATAAACCTCTTTGGTTCCATGCTCTGTCCTTTGAAGTTTTGTTATTTTTCTGAAAAGTTCATCAGCCACTGCTTCATGTTTATTCCTGCACCGTGTCTTCTCAAAGCTCTTGTTTAATTTTTTTAGTTTTGAGTGTGTTATTGCTGTATTCACTGTTCTAAGATACATACTTTAAATGGGAAATGCCTGAGAGATCTCCTTCTTACCCCTCCTTGTTATTCGAATGTGACCTCAATAGGTTTCCAATATGTTCACTTTCCCTCTGACATGGGACACGACACCCAGAAAGGTCTTCCTGGCATTGAAGGACAAAAGGCCACTGAATCTAGTAAAACCTGACTCTTGATCGATAATGCTTTCAGAGAAAAATTTTGATCAAAAGGGTGAATATATGAAAACTTATAAACAAAAACCTCTTTTAAAATGGAGTCAGGAGGCTAGAACGGAAAGCTCTCATGCCCTACCACTCAAAGTCAATTGCAGACCCAACAGAAAGAGAAGTAACTTTACACCCCCAATAGGAAGAAGGTTACTACTTTACTACCCAGCAGGAAGAAGGAAGACTATCTCCTTGCCTGGTACAGCTCAGCCAATGAGAGATTGTCACAGCTCAGCCAGTGAAAAGCTACTACACTCTGAACTCCCAATTTCCTCCAAAGGACTCTTTGTGTATAACAGCTCCTCCCAACTCCCCCTTCTACTCTATTAAAGAGCATTCCTCTCCTCTGTTCTCCAGACTTTGCCTGTGGTTTGCCATAGCTTACATGTCCTGAATTGCAATTCTTTGCCATTCCTGAATAAATCTATTCTGTTGGTAAAATAACTGGCTGTTTTGGGACTTCTCTGGTGGTCCAGTGGGTAAGACTCCACAATCCCAATGCAGGGGACCAGAGTTCGATCCCTGGCCAGGGAACTAGATCCCGCATGCATGCTGCAACTAAGAGTTCGCATGCCACAAGTAAGAAGTCCACACAACACAACTAAAGATCTCACATGCCACAATGAAGATCCCACATGCTGCAACTAAGACCCGGTGCAACCTAAAAAATAAATAAATAAATATTTTTAAAAGTTAAAAACTGGCTGTTTTATTGTTTTAGGTCAACTGCACCAATTATCTAACTATTTTGTCTGTGCTTTGGGTGTCATATTCAATAAATAATTGCCATATTCAATGACATGAAGTTTTCCCCACCTTCTTCTTCCTTGGTGTTCAAAGTTTTAGTTCTTATGTTGAGATCTTTGATCCATTTTGAGTTAATTTTTATAAACGGTGTAAAGTAAGGGTCCAACTTCATTATTTTGCATGTGGATATCCAGTTTTCCCAGCACTATTTGTTGAAAAGGCAGTTTTCCCCCCATTGAATAGAAAGTAACTGGAATGAGAAATTCACTAGAGCACCTCATTGGTGGACTGGCTGATGAAAGAGTCAGTGATATTGAAGATAGGCGAATAGAGATTTTTGAGTCTGAGAAACAAAAAATAAATAAAAATGAAGAAAAGAACACAGACACAGAGAACCCTGAGACACCATCAAGCATACCAATATAGACATAATGAGAATACAAGAAAGAGATGAGAAAGAGAAAATGTCAGGAAAATACATTCGAAGATCAAATATGATGAAAAACACTAATCTATAACTGACTTCTAATCAGAAATCATGGTGATCAGAAGACAGTGGCACATCATTTTCAGAATGTGGAAACAAAATGACTGTCAACCAAAATTTCTTAACCAGAAAACTCTCCTCTAAAATTAAGGATTAATTAAGACTTTCCCAAATAACAAATATTGAGAGAATTTAAAAATATTTAGTACTGTTCTATAAGAAATACTAAACAGAATCCTTCAGGTTGAAATGAAAGGACACTAGATGGTAACTTGAGTCCACATGAAGAAATGAAGAGCACTGGCAAGGTAACTAACTAGGTAAATATAAAAGACACAGTGGTAGGCCAAATAATGGCCTCCCAAAATATATGCATGTCCAAACTCTGTAACCTATGAATGTTACCCTATATGGCAAAAAGGGACTTTACATTTGTGATTGTTAAGGATCTTGAGATGCAGAGATTATTCGGATTATCTGGGTGGACCCTAAATGCAATCACAAGGGTTCTTATAAGAGAGAGACAAAAGGAAATTTTAAGCAGAAGAGGAAAAAAGTGATGTGATGATAGAAGCTGGGAGACATTTGAAGATGCTATGCTACTGGCTTTGGCGATGGATGAAGGGGACACAGTCAAGGAATACAGCCCTAGAAGTTGGAAAAAGGCAAGAAAATGGATCCTCTCCTAAAGCCTCCAGAGGCAGTATAGCTCTGCTGATACCTCGGTTAAACCCCATGAAATTATTTCAAATTTATGAACTCCAGAATTATAAGAGAATAAATTTCTGTTGTTTTAAGCCAGTAAATTTGTTGTACTTTGTTACAACAGCAATAGAAAATTAATACAGACAGTATATGTATATTTGTTTATAACTCTTTCCTCTCCTATTTGATTTAAATAGGATAATTATAAAACAGTGTTCATGGGCTTATGATGGCTAAAGATGTGGTTTCCACCACTGTCAACAATAATACCACAAAGGAGGAAGGAGGCAATGCAGGTATATCAGAAAAAACTTTTTTATACCCTTGAAATTAAGTTAGAATTGACAAAACTAGATTGTTTTAATTTAAGATATTAATTTTAATCCCTAGGGTAACCACTAAGAAAATAATTTTTTAAATATTGTAAAAGAAGCATCAAGAGAATTAAAATGACACAAAGATATTTTTCTATCTTTCAAAAAGAATCAATAGTGGAGAAACAGAAGAACAAAAAAGGCAGAAGACATATAAAAACAAATAGTAAAATGGCAGATATAAATCCTACCTTATCCATGTTTACATTAAATGCAAGTTGATTAAATGCTCCATTCGAAGGGAAAATTTTAGCAGAAAGGGAAAAAAAGCATTATCCAATTATACACTATCTAGAAGAAAAACATTTTAGGTTCAAAGAAAGAAATAGAATGAAAGTGAAAAGACAGAAAAATATATACTATGCAAAGGGTAACAAAAAAGGAGTGGCTATTTTTAATAGCAGATAAAATAGACTTTAATACAAAAAATGTTACTGGAGAACAAGAAAGGTGTTTATAATGATAACAAGGTCAATCCATAAGGAATATAAAAAAATGAACATATATGAACATCAAAATACTTAAAGCCAAAACTGACAGAGTAAAAGGAAAAAACAGACACTTTGATGATAACAATTGCAGACTTAAAAAAGACACTTTCAAAATTTGATGGAACAAGTAGGAAGAATATCAACAAAGAAATAGGACAATTGAATGAAATTACAAACTAACTAGAATAACAGACACCTACAGAATACTCCAAGCAACATCAGAATATACATTCTTGTCAAGCACCCATGGAGCATTCTGGATAGATCATATACTAGGCCATAATAAAATTCTATATAAACTTAAAAGGATTGAAATCATACAAAGAATATACTCTGAGCATAATGGAATTAAATTAGTAATCAACAACATAAGGAAATCTGGAAAAGCTACAAATACATAGAAATTAAACAATGTACCTCCATTTAATCAGAAGAAATCATAAGAGAAATTATAAAGTACTTTGAGATGAATAAAGACAAAAACACAACATACCAAAACATATAGGATGTAGTTAAACAGTGCTTAGAGGGAAATTTATAGCTTTAAATTCTTATATAAAAAGAGATGAAAATCTGAAATCAATCATTTAAATTTCTACCTTAAAACACTAGAAAAAGAAAAGCAGATTAAACCCAAAGAAATCAGACAATTAGAGTGGATATAAATGAAATAGAGAATAGAAAAACAATGGAGAACATTATTAAAATGAAAAGCAGGTTCTTTAAAAATATTTTTTAAAAAAATCCTACAAACCTATAAGTAGACTGCCAAGGAAAAAATGATGAGGATTCAAATTAACGAAGTCAGGAATGAAAGAGTGGACATCACTCCCAATTCTATGTGTTTAAAAAAAGGATTATAAGGTAATACTATGAACAACTGTATGACAACAAATAAGACCAGATAGATGAAATGGACAAATTCATATAAAGACACAAACTACCAAACTTGACAAATAGAAATAGAAAGAAAAGTAACATTACTGAAAGTGGCAGGGTATGGAACTCCAGGACTTCATCCCCTGGTCCCCAAAAGCAGTTAATAAACTGGCAAAAAAACTATCAGAATCAACTTTTGCAGAACTCTGGAATCTAGTCAAAAAATTACAACTGGGGGAAATTTGGTGCAGAAAGAAGCTCCTGCTTTGTGGCAAGAAATTTTAAACTGCCTGTCTACCATCACCCATGCCCCAAATTGGCAGTAGTTTGTGAATGGCAGCCCACTATCCTGGTTAAGATTTCTAGTGACAGGAGGAGGAATTTGGATCCTATTCTCATAGAAATGTGCTTGATCTTGGTCTGTCTGGTGGCGGCCTCAAGGACCAGCACAAAATTTCCCTTTGTCACAGAAGACTGAGAGCATTCCCAGGACTGGAGCTGGAATAGTAACTTCCTGGGTGGAATTTGCCAAAAGTATTTAAAGTCATAGGTATTGGCCACAGCAGCCTGGGGCAAGGAACAACATTTGGGGTAAGCAAGAGACAGACTGAGAAGCCTAGGTAGGAAGCGTTAGGGAAAAGAGATACATGGCGAAACAAGCACTTTTAAACACTCACATACACTGGGGAATCAAGAAGTTTATGTACATGCCCGAGATTGAACACATGATCAGAAAAGGCCACAGAAGACCCTAAGCATTCACCTTAGTTGGCCTTCAGGCTCTGCACAAGCAGAAAGTAAAGCATTTAAAAAGTGCTCCAGTGCAGAGCTCATCTGTAAAGACTGGGAAAGTAGTTTTTTTTTTCTTTTGTTGGCTGTAGGCATTTAAAGTAACTCTGTCCAAACACCAGTTGACCACTAAGCTAATGAAACACAAACTTCAGTGGCCAAATATGACCGAAAATGCAGAATTTAAAAAAGTATTTTTTAAGAGTCTCTAAACAAGGAAACAATAACCCACAACAGAGAGCAACAAATCCTGTGAAGTGGGGGAATCTGACTTCTAGAGTTGACACTTGCTAATATTCAAAACACTCAGATTCCAACATGAAGTTTGAGGTATATAAAGAAATGAGAAAGTATGGTCCATTCACAGGAAATAAAAAAAATTATTAGAAACTGATTGAGAAAGTTCATGTATTGGACTAACTAGGCAAAGATTTTAGATGAATTGTCTTAAATATGCTCAAAGAGCTAGAGGAAACCCTGGACAATGGATTAAAGGAAATGAGGAGAAGAATGCCTCAGAAGATATAGAATATCAGTAGAGAGATAGAATATAAAGAGAATGAAACTATGAAAAGAAACTAAACAGAACTTCTGGAACTTAAAAGTACAATAACTAAAATGAAAAGCTCAGTAGAGGGGTTCAACAGCATGTTTGAGCAGGGAAAAGAATGAATAAGCTAACTTGAGGACAGGTCAATTGAGATCCTTCAGTCTGAGCAGCAGAAAGTGAAAAGAATGAACAAAAATGAACAAAACCTAAGAGACCCATGAGACACCATCAAGCATACTAATATATTCATGATGGGAATCCAAGAAGGAGAAGAGAGATAGAAAGGGGCGGAAAGAATTTTTGAACAAATAATGGATGAAAATTACTCAAATTAGAAGTTTGTGCATCCAAGAAGTTCATTAATTCCAATCAGGATAAACTTAAAGAGATCCAAACAAAGACACAGTATAGTCATATCATCAAAACCAAATATATGGCACTACACTGTAGCAACTATAATGTCAATTTTCTAGTTTTTGAGCTGGGTTGCGGTTTCACAAGTGTGAAAGAGGAAAGGGAAGAGAAGGGATGGAAGGAAAGGAAAGAGGGTCAGCAGGAGTCAATGATAAGAGTAAGCTGTGAACCAAGGATGTTGATGAATCTGTTCATCTGTGGTCCATAATTTTAAATGTTTTAATGCATCCTTTTTTCTTTTTTAACATTTTAGCTGTCTGACATTCTCTCTAGATGAGAACAGGTTAAACGTTGGAGTGCAAATATCCAGTGTGGAGTGAAGTGAACAGAGAAGGCGAGAAGGAAGTTGGTAAAATCAGTTTGGGGTTATGGATTTTGAGGTCCCGCAGGGATATTCAGGCGGTGGTGTCCAATAGACTGTTGGCAAAGAAGGTCTGAGACTCAGGGGAGGGAATAACCTGGATATGTAGATTTGGGAATCATCTGTGTTAAAAGGGAAATGAATAGAGATCAGCCAGGGAGAGAGAACACATGGACCGAGAAGAGCAGAGGCTCTGGACATAGCTGCTACTCAAGGTGGCAGCGCAGCTTCCTGGCGGGCACCACCACCAGCGCTCTGGAGTCAGGCGGAGCTGGTCTTGAAAGCGGGCTGTGGGGCTACATGTGGAGCGCTCTTGGAGAAGTCGGGTACCCTCCCTGTGATCAGCTGTCACAACTGGGGATAAAGGGCATCTCAGAGGGATGCTGAGCAAGGACCTGAGAGGCGCCCAGGTAAAGCACCTGCAGTCAGGAAGCCTCCCCCGACCTGCTCTGTTGGTAACTCCCTCTTTTCCACACACCCCGCCCAGGCCGTCCGCAGCTGTCCGGTCCCTGTGGGATGTAGGTGAGGGGGCGGGGCGGGGGGAAACCGGGCTCGGGTGACGCGGCGCTCACGTGACCGGCAGGGCGCTGACTTGGGCAGCAGCTCCCGCGCCCCCCCTCCCCCCGCCCCGAGGTCTGGTCCAGTCGCCCGCGCGGAACCAGCTCCCGGAGCTTCCCGGGTGGCGGGCGAGGGGCCAGCGGGCTTAGGCGAGCCAGAGGAGGCGCAGGCCCGGCCCGGGCGCTGCAGGTCAGTGTGAAGGTGGGCGCTGCTGGCGGCCCGGGTGGGGGTGGAAGCGGATGGGACTAGGATCCGGGAGCAGCGGGGAGAGGGGAAGGGGTCCCGAGATGGGTGAGGAGGGGCACGGGGCGTGGCGCGGGCAGGTGGGGAGGGAGGACCCTGCAACTGGCCCTGCCGCCTCTTCGACGCCCCTCCTCTGCGGCCTCCATCCATTTTCGAGCCTGAAATGAGGTCGCGGGGACGGGGAGAAGCAGTGCGACCTTGAAACGTGGACAAATTCTGGAAATAACCCCCCTCTCACACTCTGAGCCTATGAGGAAATATTGATCTCCGCGTAAAGGGGTGGGGGCGGGGCGGGTTGCCTGCCGGGGAGGGGCCCCAGCGACCCAAACAGTTTGTAAAGCATCCTAGTCTGGTCCTGAGGCCTGACAAAAAGATTTGGCGACTGAGGTGCGGGGTCAGGGGAGGTGGGGGAGGCAACGGTGGATGAGGAGGGCCCCTATTGCGTCCTCGGTGCTCCCATCCCCTTCTCCTGTCCGTCTGCAGGTCTGTGAGGCTGGTGTTCCCAGCATTCTGCTAGGCTACAAAAAGAGGAGAAACTTGTTCAGATCCCTGCAGGTCAGTGAAGGAGAGGGCACTGGACAAGCACCCAGAGGGGTGGGAAGTGTGCAGGGCATGGCCCGGGCAGAATTGGGGGCCCCACTGCCCACTTCCCAACACATTTACACACATTCTGCCATGCTGAGCAAGCATAGGGAAAAATGGCAAGGTCTGTCTGGGAAATGGTTGGCTCACATGTGCACGAGGAATGGTGGGGTAAAGGGTGGGCAGAAGGCCGGGCCAGGTCAGGGGACCCCTGACAAGGGGCGAGAAGCGACTGCTACTATCCGGACCTGCATTCCATCCCCAAGCCCTCAGTCTCCCTTGTTTCCTCTTTGTCTTCTCTTCCCCCTGCCCCATCCCCAGGACAGGAAAAGGAAGGGACACTCAGCATGGAAAAACTCTGCAGTGAAAATGAAGGAAAGCCTGAGAACCAAGGCAAGATGGAAAACAAAGGACAGCCACCGGATGCGAGAAAGCCGGGAGTAGCTTGTACTGTGGAAGACAAGGAAAAGTTAGAAAACAAGGGAAGGATAGATCTCAAGGGAAAGACAGAAGATGAGGAAGTACTAAAGGATAAAGAAAAGCCAGACAGTGAGGCAAAGCCAAAAGAAGGAAAGCCAGTGAGTGAGGGAAAACCAAAAGAAGGAAAACCAGAGAGTGAGGGAAAGCCAGTGAGCGAGGGAAAGCCAAAAGAAGAAAAGCCAGCCAGCGAACCAAGGGCTGCAGGAAAGCGCCCAGCTGGGGATGATGTACCCAGGAAGGCCAAAAGAAAAACCAACAAGGGGCTGGCTCAGTGTCTCAAGGAATACAAGGAGGCCATACACGATATGCATTTGAGCAATGAAGAGATGATAAGAGAATTTGACGAGATGGCCAGGGTGGAGGATGAGGTGAAGAAAACCAGACAGAAATTGGGGGGGTTTATGTGGATGCAAAAAAGTTTACAGGACCCCTTCCACCCGAGGGGCCCAAGGGAACTCAGGGGTGGCTGCAGGGCCCCACAAAGGGGCTTTGAAGACATTCCTTTTGTGTAATGCCCCTGGCAGGCGTTTACCAGGCCCTGTGCTTTAAAGTTTTGCAAATACTTTGCTTTAGGCGTCATTCTTGTTATCAACAACTTTTTGATCCAGCTAGAGCACTCTGTCAGTAGGGGATTTTTACCCATGTGCATTACAAAGGCATTATGATTCTTGAAAAAAATAAAGCAGCTTATAATATCATCTACAGAATCGGTCCACTTTTGTAAAAGAACAGAAATTTATATGGTACATCTATGCACAGGAAAAACAGAAAACTTTGTTCACTAAAAGGTTAACAGTGGTGGGCTTCCCTGGTGGCGCAGTGGTGAGAGTCTACCTGCCGATGCAGGGGACACGGGTTTGTACCCCGGTCCAGGAAGATCCCACATGCCGCGGAGCGGCTGGGCCCGTGAGCCATGGCCGCTGAGCCTGTGCTCCACAACGGGAGAGGCCACAACAGTGAGAGGCCCGCGTTCCGCAAAAAAAAAAAAAAAAAAAAAAAAAAGGTTAACAGTGGTTTTATGAGTTGTGAGATTGTGGGTGATTTATTTTCTTTGTTTTCTTTCTACTCATCTGTTTAAATTTTCCTAAGGAACACAGATTACTTTTCTTATAAAGAAATGCTAAAATATAAAAAAGGAAAGCAATACATAAAAAGCAATACAAAGAACTGTTTACTGAGTTTATGAAGGCAGTGGAGACACTGTAAATTCTTGTTGTCAGAACTTAAAATGTTATGTAAAACTCACATTACTTCTGGACTCGTATCTGGAGGAATCAACTTGGCAGCTATAACAGATCAATTGCTATAAAGAGCAGTCTTGTCATCTGTGAAATGGGAATAATTATTGCCTCACAGGATTGTGGAATGGATTAGATGAGGTACTGAGTATGTAAGCTGTGTTAGGCTGGCTTCTACCTTTTCCCCTATACTAGCAGGACCAGGACCTCATCAGACACTTGGAAGAGGGTTGATGTACATCTCACCTATGCCCAGAAATAAGTTCCAGGAAGCCAAAAGGTGGGTACAACCCTCCCCTGGGTATTGCCATGTTTGCTGGGCACTGTGCCACTTCTCATGAGTCCTCCATCTTCTTAAGGTCCTCACTGCTGCTGCTGGACTGATGTCCTCAAGATGACAAAGCTCAGTTGATTTCTCTGGAGTCCCCAGTGAGCCCTAAACCTGCCCCACGCCATGACACTGATCGAAGTGAGGATAAAGTCCTTTTCTTCACTTTAGAGTTATACTTATCCAAGTGGTAATACCTCAGTGCTCCTTTGGTCACTAAAGGATTTCAGATTTTACATACAGCCATCTTTTCATCAGATTCAGATATGGGAAGCTGGGATAAAATTTGAGTGGTGCACACTGTGCTTTTCTCACCTGTCAGTACCTTCTCTGCTCCATTCCTTTTTCCTTAGAGGAAATTATCTCCTAGGAGACTCCTACCGGGTCCTGCATTACAAGGTTAGCACACCTACCCATACTTGTGATTTTTAGAGCATTGCTACTCAAATAGTTGTCCATGGACCAGCTGCATCAGCATCATCTAAGAGAAATGCAGGATCTCAGGTCCCCATCCTAGACCTACTGATTCAGAATCTTCATTTAAACAAGATCTTCAGGTGATTCCTGTGCACTTTAAGGTTTGCAAAGCACTGGTTTATAAGGAGACTCTCCTTAGCCTCCCACTCCCACCATCATGTGAAATATGTGCCTAAAAGGATAAATACATGTGCTACATAAGATACATCCTGCAGATTATTAAGTAGGCCTGTGTTTGTTGAACTGCAGTTCCACATCCCCAACAGTAGTAGAACCTGAAACAAATTCAATGAGTCAATACCTGAAATTGTTTAATGAAGTAGGGTAGAATAGCATTGGTTAGAGCTAAACAGTAAATATCAGATTGTATCCCAGGTAGGTAGGGTGAGTATTGTTTTGTGAAATTTGTATTTCACTTATATATGTATGTATGTTTGTATACCTTGAGTTGTGATGAAAAATAAATTTCTGATTGTAGGCTAAACTTTTTAAAAATTGAGAAACACTGCTTTGGACTCTGCTTCTCAAAGCACAATTTGTCCTTTTTATCCTGGTACCTCTAATGCCTAGCACAGTGCCTGTCAAGTAATAGGTTCTTAATAAAATTTTAAATGATGATAGCTGAGTTAGGCATTCTTGCCTCAGATCATTCCAGGTCTAGATAAATAACTGTGGACTCTATTTCTCTAGCAGGGTTTACTTGCAGTTCCAAATGAAATGCCATGTAGAAGGGTTTGTACCACAAATTTAACCCTATCTCATTTCATTAATGCATGCATGTTTTTAAAGTGTGCAAATTTGCCACAATAAAATCACCAGAGGACTTTGTTGAAAATGTGAACTCCTTACCCCCACTTCGGATCCACTGAGTCGAATCTCCTTTTTTTTTTTCGGTACATGGGCCTCTCACTGTTGTGGCCTCTCCCGTTGCGGAGCACAGGCTCTGGACGCGCAGGCTCCAGATGCGCAGGCTCAGCGGCCATGGCTCATGGGCCCAGCCGCTCCGTGGCATGTGGGATCCTCCCAGACCGGGGCACGAACCCATGTCCCCTGCATCAGCAGGCGGACTCTCAACCACTGCGCCACCAGGGAAGCCCTGGAATCTCCATTTTTAACAAGCTTCCTAGGTGATTCTGATTCACACTAAAGGCTAATGTCCACTGACTTATATATTCATTATGATTGCAGTTGTATTAAGTGTAAACCATAAGGTGAGCAGAAGAGTTGCAATGTTTATTTGGTGGGTGTGGGGGAGACCTGAAGGCCTTTGTAAGGTACAAAAGTTTGGGAGTAAGAATCCATAAAGGCAAGGATTAATATATCTACTGAAGAGAACCTGAAACTGTTTTTAGAGCAAATCATGACTATAAACAAAGGCAAATGGAACGCATCTCATAGGATGGTGTATTTCCTTCTTTAGATGCCATAACTATGACAGCTAAACAGTTCCATTGCTAAAGAAGACTCATGGGACCTCAAATGTCAAAGCTTGCAAATCTGTAGTTTAGCACAGGGGGGAATAAAAGGATGCAATGTAGCAACAGCATTGAGGATGTGCCTCACAGCCAAGAGCTGTCTCATACCCAGGGGTCTAAAGTGGCCAGATGCAAGCTCCAATTGCCTTCCCTCTCTATAAGAGCCCTGGAAATATGCACTTCTTTTGGAATAGGAACCACTGATGTGTTCACAGAGTACCTTAGAACCAGAGAGCACAAAATGGAGTCTCAGCCCAGGATTCTCTTGCAGTGATGGTTACGTAGGCATATTCTTGCTATGTTGTAGCTCTTCAACAGCAGAGCGCTTGGTGGGGGTGGGGGGGAATGTTCACCAAGACCAGATGCAAACGATCAACCTTTTTGTTACCAATAAGCAAAGCTGACAAGCTGGTAAAAACCATCCAAACTCCTAGGGCCAATGGTTCTAAAACAACACTCTTAGTATGTTTCATGCCTTTACCATGAGTCAGTAACTTACAGGTGCATTTCTTATTTTAGTAGACCAGCTTGGGCAAATCCCAGTCTTGCTGGAATTAACCCTCTAAAAACAATATGCCTTTTACCCTCCTCCTCACAGTGTAATAACAGCTGAATAGGGGTACCCTTTCTCACTGCAGGCACAACTCCCAGTGAGTACTGCTAACATGGCCCTCGCTTATTTGCTAGAAATCTCTCCATCTTCCCATTGGGGTTCAGTCTCCACCCTCCTCCACCCTGCTCTACATCCCAGGGAATCTGACCTGTATTGATTACATCAAAGGGCTCCCTTGTCCTTTGGGAGTAAGTGGTGGACAATGTGGTCAGGAACTTTACTTCCCAGCTTGTTCCCTGTAGTGTCACCAGATGCTGACAGTCTCTTCTCTAAAGTTTCCTGGGGGGTTGCCCTCTCCAAATAGGCTCTGTATCTCAAGCTTTCAGTAACCCCTCTTTCCCTTTGTCCCTCAGGCCTAGATAATCCTACCTTTACTAGCCATGGAGTATTGCACTACCCCTGTGGTTCTCCAGTACCCTTCCCACATCTTTGTATACTGTACTTTTTTAAAAAGTCTCAAATTTTCTAATGCAGATGGGCTCCCTCTTTCCTGTCATGCACTTCTCAGATACAGTAATAGATACTAGAAGTTACCCCCAGAAATTGGATTACTAATTTGAGGAGGGAAAAATAACCTCTTTGCACTGGGGGTTGGGAGAGTAGGGGGCAGGTGTTAGGAGAGGTTCATTGGTACATGGCATGTAGTAGTATCACACTCAGCACCACAGGTGGCATAGAATGAAGTACAGGTGGAATCCAAAGTTTGGGGAATCAAGCTGCTGTGTCATTTAAGCACTGTGTCAAAAATCATTATCCAGGCTTCCCTGGTGGCGCAGTGGTTGAGAGTCCGCCTGCTGATGCAGGGGACACGGGTTCGTGCCCTGGTCTGGGAAGATCCCACATGCCGCGGAGCGGCTGGTCCCGTGAGCTATGGCCGCTGAGCCTGCGCGTCCGGAGCCTGTGCTCTGCAACGGGAGAGGCCACAGCAGTGAGAGGCTCATGTACCGCAAAAAAAAAAAAAAAATCATTATCCAAAAGGTTGTGGAGTTTTCCATGTTCATCTGATGGTCCTAAAGAATATGCATAGGAAAAAGGAAATTGAAAGCCATATAATACAACAGAAAACACATGTAGAGCGCCAGAAAGCCTGCATGGCATGTTTGAAGAAGTTCCTCATCTTAGGGATGGAAAAAAGGCTGAGGACCAAGCTCAGGTCCTCATACTGGCACTGAGTTCCACTGCCAATTAAATGCCCTACCTACTATGGATTTTACAATAAGGTAAAAACACTAGTAGGGAAAGAGTGGAGCCCTGATATATGGGATAGGATATTTGTGCAGACATGCTCCAAGGCATTAAAAATCATTGGTGAGACGGTCACGGACATCCTTGAAGATTTCTGTGGGCCTGTGTTCTGTAGGCTGGAGATTATGGTGGAGAATGCTGTGGTGGAATTGGGCTACTTGATCTTAGTGTGAATGAAGGGAATCTCAGAGTGCTAGAGGTCAGGTGACAGTGCTTAATCATATGTGACAAGGTGAGTGCAACTACTACAATGAGCCACAGTGATAAAATGGTAATTAGAGGATGTTTGACCCACAGGGATCTGTGGTGATGGCTAATCAGAGCATTCTTAAAAATGAAATAATTGGGCAGCCTATAGGATGCTGCCTGACATATTGAGGCAGAAAAAAATTCTAGGTCTGCTGTTTCCTAATTCGAGTTGCTGTAGTGGGGTTTTTCAACTTCTCATCCAAATGAGGGGAAGGCAGATTACCTCTAAGGTAGGACCCGGCAGCCACTGGTGTATGCTATGAATCTTACATGAAATCTTTTCCAATGGAACCTGCAGACACTTTACAGGGTGACTGTGCCCTAGAGACATAGAAATACCAAGACCTCCTGGGAGTTACTAGCTAAAGGCTCTGAACTGGTGCTAATCTCTAGACTGAGGGAGAGAGAGAGGCAAAAGGATAGACAATACAGAAAAGATTGTGACAGTCTAATGGGATATGGTGGGGAAAAAAATCTAATGTATATACAACTGACCCTTGAAAAACATGGGTTTGAACTGCTTGGTCCACTTATATGCAGATTTTTTTCAAGAAATATACAAAAATATGTGTGTAGAACATTGTGTGCAATATTTATGTTGAAGTGGATAGCCTATTCTTACATAGGCATAAGGTGACTGATATAAAATTAATAATGTGTTAGTTTTCTTACTGTTTTATAACTCTGCTTTCAAAGAATTACATTACCATACAATATACTTCTTTCTGTCTCACAATTGGAGAAACTGTGTATCAGCCTATCATCATCACAGACAGGTGTTTTTCTTTAATGTAATAATGTTTCAGTGCTGTATTATGAATATGACTGTAATACTATATGCCATAAGAATTTTATAATGGTTCATTCATTAATGCCTAGGCTACGCTACCATGAAGCAATGGTATTGATTACACTATGCTACTATAAAGCAATTATATTACTGCTTCTTTTTTATCAATGCATGAATCCTTATACCTGTAAATAAATATGAAGTTCTTTTTCACATGATCTTTTCATTTTTGAAGTCTAGTGTTAGTAATACATATAACAGCTACAGTGTTTTGCATCACATAAGACATTATTGATGTAGGCATTGACAGGCTATGTAAACAAACAATGTAAACTTACAGTATTGATAAATACAATACAGTACTGTACATGTATTTTCTCTTCCTTATGATTTTCTTAATAACATTTTCTTTTCTCTAGCTTACTTTGTTGTAACAGTATATAACACATATAACACACAAAATATGTGTTAATCAACTCTTTATGTTATCAGTAAGGCTTCCATTCAACAGTAGACTATCAGTAGTTAAGTTTTGAGGGAGTCAAAAGATGTACATGGATTTTCAACTGTGTAGGGGGTCAGCACCAATAAACCCTGCATTGTTCAAGGGTCAAATGTATAATCAAAGTCTCAGAAGAAGAGGGGATGAAATACTATGAAGAAATAATGGAAGATTGACTTCTGGCATGGCAACACGAGGAGCCCCACTGACCTGATCCTCAGTGAAAGTAGTAAAAATCATATTTTAAATAAAACGAAATCAGCCATTAACAGCCTTTGGAAATGGTCCTAAGGACAAACAGCACACGAAGAAATATCTGCTCAAGAAAATCTACACAAATTCAGTAAGAAAGCTAAAAGCCTCTAATATTTGAACCAAGACTGCTTCCTCCCCACTTTCCAAGTTCAGTGAGCTGGATACTCCATTCCAGACTGCCGTAGCCAAAACACAGGGCTCCCTCTCCCCCACATCCCAGCTGTGTGAGACACTGTCAGGTAATAAATGTCTTATTTTAAGCCACTAAATTTAAAGTAATTTGTTACATAGTAATAGAAAACTAATACAGATATTGGCACTGAAAGTACCAAATACCTAAAAATGTGTAAGTGGCTTGGAAACTGGGCAGTGGGTGGAGGCTGGAAGAACTTTGAGGAACATTATTGCTTTGAACCACCTGTAAGTAAAAATATACACCTCATAGACCCTGCTAGCACAGGTCCAGAAGGATGTGAGGAGCATGTTATTGGAAACTGGAGGCATGAGATCCTCATATGCAGTAGCAGAATGATTAGTGAAATTATCTCCAACAGTTCACTGGAAAGCAGCACTTGTAAATGATAAACTTGAACATTTAGCTGAAGGGATTTCCAAGCAAATTGCTGAGGTATGGCCTGGTTTCTTCTTACTATTTATATCAAAAAGTGGCAGGAGAGAGACAAATTGAGGGAATATCTGTTAAACAAAAAGAAAATAGGACTTGATGATTTGGGAAACTCCCATTCTATTCAAATGGCAAAATACACTAAAATTAAGAGATACCTTCTGAAAGAATGACATAGAGAAAAAGTTGAGTGTGTAACTAGTATAACCTTTTGCTGAAACCTCCAAAAGTTAAAAAAGTCAGAGTACTCAGTCACACAAAGCTTATTTTTCAGCAAAACCTGACAGCCTCTAGGAAGCTTAAGGGGTCTAGAGGTCAAAGAAGTCAATAATTTGAAGTATGAGAATGATTTAATGTACCACTACTGGCTTGGTGATGGAGTCACCATGTGGCAAGGAATATGCACATCCTTTAGGATCCTAATGCATGCACACTCAGCCACCTCAGCTGGAGCCAAAGATAGAGAAAAATCATCTCAGAGATAATTGTGTGTGTAGATTTTGTCCAGTGGAGTAAAACCCAGTGCAATTTATTCAAGAATAGCAAGGTTCTTAAGAAAATTATATCAATGGAAATATTGTCAGCTTGGAATGAAAGAGACAGAAGAGCACAAATGAAAGCAGAATATCTGAACCCCCAAATATTTCTGTTGGGAAGCAGCCTGATAAAGCTACTTAACTGGGAACACATGCTACCTTTAATTAAAAAGGAAGGATGAATCAGAGGACAGAACCAAGAGCTCAGAATAAAGAGCTAAGAGTCAAGAGTCTGGAGCCATAAGCACAGAGGGTGAAGCTAAGAGCCACAGAGGACTATTCTCAGGTCTTGAAATCTAACAATGGAAGTCCAGCACTTTTGGGATAGTGACTCCTTTTTATCTTCTGTTTTCCCCATTTTCATTTATAACTGTTATCCTGTGCCTCTCCCATCATTATATGTTGGGAGTTTTGTGGGCAGAAAATTTGTGTCTTTAGTTTCATAGGTCCACAGAGGAGATGAATATCTTTAGGAACTGCACTTAATGAATTATGCCCAAGATTCTCATCCACATCTGGTTTAGATAATTTAGATGATGAGATTTTGACTTCTGAGCTAACACTGTAATGGGATGAGATTCTTGGGAACCTTGGGAGAAGGTGAATGTATTTTGCATTTGGGAAGGACATGAATCTTTGGGGATCAGAAGGCAGACTGTGGTAAGCATAATTTTAAGATCTCCTACCAAATTACCAGCCGATGGTGTATATATACCTTCTTCAAGTTATTCAGTCAAACACTAATCCATATATTTCTGTGAAGTCATCTTGTAGATGTAATTAGGGTCTCAAATCAGTTGGCCTTAACATAGGAAGATTACCTAGGTGGGCCTTACCTAATCATATCATCCGTTTAAATAAGGGGTCTAGAGTTAGAGACAGAAAAGTCAGAGATAAGAAGCATGAGAAAGAGTCAATGTGCTATTGCTGGCTTGAGAATAGAGTGAGTCTCATGGTAAAGAATGCAAGTAGCCTCTACAAACTGAAAACAGCCTGACCACCAGCAAAAAAGTGTACGACCACAATCCTACAGCTGCAAGGAACTGAATTCTGAAAACAACATAAATGAACTTGGAAGCAGATTTTTTCCCCAGAGTTACTAGAAGAGAACTTGGTTTGGCTGACATCTTGATGTTAACCTTGTGACACCCTGAGCAGAGAAAACACAACCATGGTGTGCCAGACTTCTGACCTACAGATGTGTGAGCTAATAAATGAGTGATCTGTTAAGCAGCTAAGTGTGTGGTAATTTGTTGTGCAAGAGTAAATGATTATATCTTGAGACAAATATCTGTACCATCTGTGCCCTTTATGAGTGGCCATCTACAAACCTATTCCTCAGACTTCCTCATCATTAATTTTCCAATTTAATTCTTTCCAAGTCCCTGACCAATCTTTTAATCATTGCACATGAACCAGAGTAGATCCATACCTACCGCCACGATGTCTTCACACAAAAATTCTACCCACTGGTATCATTTCTCTTTCCCACTATTTTCTGAGTCATTCCTGAGTGGGGCTATAGTGCAGCAGACATCCATTTCCACCTACTGTCAACACACCAAGAAGATACATCCATGAACTGGACCACTGTTGTATCCTTCTTTTTCTAACTGGTCTTGAGGAACTCCCCATGAGACAATATATGTTTTGAGAGAGAGAGAATGAAATAACAGGAGTAGGTCTGTAATTTACTTGTGCCTTCTTTACTTACTCAGGCCCAGTCTTTTAAATCCATTTGCAATTAATGGTAGAAAGCTGGTGCTCACACCAAACTTTATTATTCAAAAGAGTATATAGAAACAAGTTCATAGTGGATGTCTCATTTGTGCAGAAAATTAAAACCTCATGATCAGATGTTAAGTCTTTACCAAGGACTGGTAGCAAGCTACAAGCAGTTTTCAAATGGAGACTAGTTGCCAACAGAAGAGGGCATGTTGTTTTCTCTAAAACACTCGGGTGTGTATTGTAATTTTACTACTGGGGCTTTCTAAGGCTTCATAGACTCTGTCTAGCAGGAATACAATACAATCGGGTCTGCAGAGTCATGAAGCTGAAGTGTCAGAGAAACTTGCCCTACAGCCTGGACCTACTGTAGATCTTTTTCTTGCTCTGGGCACCACTCAGAACTGGGAATCATAGGGAGTTCAAGCACAAAACCAACATGATATATGTTGTCTCTAAAACCCAAGTCCTTGATTCCCTCAGGCTAAGTGGAGAAAGACCATCTGCTGGTAGCTCAGGTGCTATCCCTCCAGGGAAGCCCCTCGTCCCTGGCCTTCCACCCTGGCAGGCATGCTTCTGTTCTTTTGTGAGGCTATGCTCCTGTGGCAACACAGAGCCCTTCACTGGGCCCTTTTACAGCACAGATTCCACAGCTGTTTAGTTTCACTTTGCAGAATCTGTCTTCTGGGCTTAACAAATTCCACTTTCTCCAGCCCAGGAGCTCTCCTTGGTGCTGCTGAGTGTATATTTCTTTTACTAATGACAGCTCTAGCTGTGAATTGCAGTAGTTCCTATCCAGGCCGTGAAGCCCATGGCTTGCGGATCATTTTGGAATTATAAGTAACCCCTGTTCGACAACTGAAGTTATTTTTCCAAGGTTATTTGTGTAGACAGAGGCTAAACTTGGAGAAAAATTTGAGTTCCTAAATTAGTCATTATTATTTACACTTTTAATAAGTACCTACTATTTGTCAGGTACTGTGCTGGGCACTAGGGATACAAGTATGAAATGGACTGGATATTCTTTGCAATGCAAAGAGTCCAGTGCCAAGTTTCTCAATTTTTTGAAAACCACAGCCCACAGTCAGAAATATACTTGGTGCACATACATACATACATAAGTGAAATATAAATTTCACAAAACAATATTCACCCTATCTTCAATTTGATATTTTATATTTGACTCTAATCAACTTTATTCTAGTTCATTAAAAAATTACAAGTCCTGACCCAGTGAATTAATTTCAAGACCTACTAATGCATGGGGGGAGGGGTAACTGCAGATTGACAAACATGGGTCTGTTTAATAATCTATGATGTGTAACTTATATGGGGCATATACTTATCCTTTCAGGCACATCCTTCATGTGAAGGTGGGAGTGGAAAGCCTAAAAAGAGTCTCCCTCTAAGCCAGTGCTTCTCAAACTTCAATGTGCATAGGAATCAGCTGGGGATCTTGTTAAAATGAAGATTCCAACTCAGTAGGTCTGAGTAGGGCCTGGGACTCTGCATTTCTAATTAGCTCGCAGGTTATGCTGATGCAGCTGGTGTATGCACCACATATTCACTGATAAGGATCTAAAAATCAAATATGTTGATGGGTCTGCTGAACTGCTAACGCAGGGCCTGACAAGAGTTTCCTGGGAGAGAATTCAACCTAGGAAGGAGAGACTGCAGGTGAGATATTAACCTGTGAGAATAGCAGTTTCTACCATGCAGATATTTCCCCCCTGGTCTAACCTGTAACATCTGAATTTGGTAAGAAGGATGCTTATGTATGCAAAAACACGCAAACCAACAAAATATACATAAATGATCATTTTGCTTAAAAAGAGTCTGAAAGGTACTAGTCTCAAGTAGCACTAGGGGGATACTCACAGGTAACAGGGTAACCGTAACTCTAAAGTGAAGAGAGGGCTTTATCCACACTTCTATAGAGGTCAAGGGTAGGTGGTCAGTGACTCCAGAGAAATTGATATGGCTTTGGCACCTTACACCCTCCAGCTCATTACACAGTATCAGTAATGAGTACAGGACCCAGGAGAAGAAGCACAGTGCCCAGCAGACATGGCAGTATCCCGGAGAGAGTGGCACCTATCTCTCAGCTGCCTGAACTTGTTCCTGGGCACAAGTGAGACCTCGCTCAGTTCTCCTCTAAGAGTCTGATTCCATCCACATACCTGCTAGTGCATGAGAGTGGTATGGGAGCCATTCCTTCCCCAGGTATCTGGTGGGGGCTAGGTCACAACACATCTCATATACTCAGTACCTCATTTGGTCCACTTGGTAGTCCCATGAGGCAAATATTATCCCCATTTTACAGATGACAACACTGACCCTTACAACAGTGTGTCTGTTATAACTGCCAAGTTGATTCCTCTAGCTCTGGGTACCAGAGTTAATATGAGTTTTACCTATTATTGTACATTCTAACAACAGGAATATTGTGTCTTCATTGCTCTCAAAAACTCACTGAACAGTCCAATCACTTATCATGTATTGTTTTCTGGTCTTAGTTTTTTTTTTTTTTTTCAGTAAATTTCTTTCTTTCTTTCTTTCTTTTTGGCTCCGTTGGGTCTTCGTTGCTGCACGCAGGCTTTCTCTAGTTGCAGCGAACAGGGGTAACTCTTCTTTGCAGCATGCGGGCTTCTCATTGCAGTGGCTTCTCTTGTTGTGGAGCACGGGCTCTAGGCATGCAGGCTTCAGTAGTTGTGGCTCACAGGTTCTAGAGCACAGGCTCAGTAGTTGTGGCGCATGGGCTTTGTTGCTCCACGGCATGTGGGATCTTCCCAGACCAGGGATCAAACCTGTGTCCCCTGCATTGGCAGGTGGATTCTTAACTACTGTGCCACCAGGGAAGTCCCTTAGTTGTTTTTTAATGACTAACATAATGCATATCATTTAGGAAAAAGCAGAGATGAGTGAGCAAAGAAAAGAAAGATAAAGAATCACACATGGTTGGAGCCATAGGACGGTAAAGGACTCAGAGAAAGGACAGCAGTGCCCATTGACATGGTTCCAACTAGGAGAAGACATGGGGATGGGCACATCTGCAGAGGAATGGCGTGGAGGTACCATCAGGTGACTGGACTTATTTTTGAGTGCAGGTGAGACGTATTTTTGGCTACCAAAGCAAGAAAAAAGCAGCACTTAATTTTTAGATTTTTCTGTGCACAGATGCATTACACAAACATTTATACTTTTTCAAAAATGGCTTGATACTATATATTCGAATCTGAAAACTGTTTTTTCTTTATTGTTGTTTTACAGTGTACCATGAACATCTCTTCCATGCACATGGGTGAAAATCCCCTACTGAAACACAGAGAGCACTGTAGTTGGATCAAAAGGCTGCTGGTAATGAGAGTGACACCTAAAGCAAAGAATCAGCTTAAGATTAAAGCACATAGCATGGCAAATGCCTGCCAGGGAAAGCAGGGTCAGCAATATTCTCATTAGAGGAGTCAGAATTGAAGGCCAAAGGCATTAAAGATATGGGATACCATGTAAGCGCCTCTGGCCCCTACCTCCGCCCCTCATTCCCCTGACACCCCGTTGGCCCCTTGGGGTGAATGGATCCTGTACATCTCTTTGCATCCAATGAAAGTCACCCATTTTCTGTCTTTTCCTTAGCTCTTCCTGAGCCCTTGACATATCTGCACATTCTGTCATCATCTCCTCACTGCCCAGATGCCTTTCCTGTAAGTTGTTCTGATAGTCCTTGGGGGAATCGTCCGTCCCCCTGTCCGTTTTTCTTTTTGCTTTCCGGGGCACATAGTCTTCAGCGGTGTGCTTTTCGGCAGCCCGCGGCTGACTCTCTGGCTTTGCCTGGGATTCCACCTTGCCCTCACCGTGTGGCTTTCCCTCAGCTTCGGACTTGTCCTGCTTTTCTCTCTTCCTCTCATCTTCTGGTTGTCCCTGGTCTTCTGGCCGTCCCTCATTCTGGAGCTCTCCCTCGTGTTCTGACTTCCCCTCCACTTCTGGCTTTTCTTCCTCATCTGACTTTCCTTGATTTTCAGGCTTTACTTCATTTTCTGGCTTTCCTTCGCTTTCCAGCTTTCCTTCATTTTCATTGCAGAGTTTTTCCATGTTGAGATGTCCCCTCGTTTTCCTGTCCTGGGGGATGGGATGCGGTGGGGTGGGGGGAGAGAGACAAGAGGAAACAAGGGAGACTGAGGCCTTGGGGTTGGAATGCAGGTCCGGATAGTACTGGCATCTCACCCTTGTCAGCGTTCCCCTGACCTGGCCCAGCCTAGTGTGCCTTCTGGCCACCCTTTACCCCACCATTCCGCCTGCACTGAGAGCCAACCATTTCCCTGGCAGGCCCTGCCACCTTGTACCATCCTTCAGCGTGGCAGAAAGTGTGTATATTATATATGGGGGGGATGGGCAGTGGGGCCCTCAAATTCTGCCCAAGCTGTGCCCTCCGCACCCGGCCCCCAGCTCTGTGCCTGTCCAGTGCCTCTCCCTCCTTCCGCTGACCTGCAGGGATTCTGGAAAGGTTCCTCCTCCTTTTCTAGCCTTGCAGAGTGCTGGGAACAGACATGCAGACCTGTAGACAGACAGGAGACAGAGAGGGGCTGCACGGTCAGCAGATTGAGGTCCCTTTCCTGAATCATGGCCCTCCTCATCCAACGGTTCCCCCCAACCTCCCCTGACCCCGCACCTCAGTCGCCAAATCTTTTTGTCAGGCCTCAGGACCAGACCAGGATGTTTTACAAACTGTTTGGGTCGCTGGGACCCCTCCCGGGCAGGCAACCCGCCCCGCCCCCACTCCTTTACGCGGAGATCAATATTTCCTCATAGGCTCAGAGTGTGAGAGGGGGGTTATTTCCAGAATTTGTCTACCTTTCACTGTCGCATTGCGGGGGCGCACTCCCCCCCCAATTACAGGCTCCAAAATGGATGTAGGGCGCAGAGGAGGGGCGTCGAAGAGGCGGCAGGGCCCGTTGCAGGGTCCTCCCTCCCTACCTGTCCACGCCACGCCCCGTGCCCATCCTCACCCATCTCGGAACCCCTTCCCCTCTCCCCGCTGCTACCAGATCCTAGTCCCATCCGCTTCCACCCCCACCCGGGCCGCCAGCAGCGCCCACCTTCACACTGACCTGCAGCGCCCGGGCCGGGCCTGCGCCTCCTCTGGCTCGCCTAAGCCTGCTCTCCCCTCGCCCGCCACCCAGACAGCTCCGGGAGCTGGTTCCGCGCGGGCAACGCGAGCGACGGCGCCGGGACCAGATTGCAGGGTGCCCGGCCAGTCACGTGAGCGCCACGTCACCGGAGCTCGGTCTCCCCCCCATCCCAGAGGGACCGGACAGCTGAGGACTGTGTGGGAGCGGGGCGGTTGGAGAAGGAGGAGTTACCGACAGGGCAGGTGGGGAGAGGCTTCCTGACTGCAGGTGCTTTACCTGGCGCCTCTCAGGTCCTTGCTCAGCATCCCTCTGAGATGCCCTTTATCCCCAGTTGTGACAGCTGATCACAGGGAGGGTACCCGACTTCTCCAAGAGCGCTCCACACGTAGCCCCACAGCCCGGGGCTCCGCCTGACCAGCTCCGCCTGACTCCAGAGCGCTGGTGGTGGTGCCCGCCAGGAAGCTGCGCTGCCATCTTGAGTAGCAGCTATGTCCAGAGCCTCTGCTCTTCTCGGTCCATGTGTTCTCTCTCCCTGGCTGATCTCTGTTCATTTCCCTCTTAACACAGATGATTCCCAAATCTACACATCCAGGTTATTCCCTCCCCTGAGTCTCAGACCTTCTTTGCCAACAGTCTATTGGACACCACCGCCTGAATATCCCTGCGGGACCTCAAAATCCATAACCCCAAACTGATTTTACTAACTTCCTTCTCGCCTTCTCTGTTCACTTCACTCCACACTGGATATTTGCACTCCAACGTTTAACCTGTTCTCATCTAGAGAGAATATCAGACTGCTAAAAAGTTAAAAAAGAAAAAAAGGATGCATTAAAACATTTAAAAATATGGACCACAGGTGCACAGATGCATCGTGTAACCCATGTTTGTCCCTCTTCCTTCTCTTCCATTCCCTTTCTTTTTTTTTTCCTCTTTCACATTTGTGAAACCACCACCCAACCCAAGACTAGAAAACTGCCAATAATGTAGCTTCTACAGTGTTGTCACAGACACACACACAAACACACACAGGGTATACGTGTGTCTGAGTGTTCATATGTGTAACTATGGGACACCACTGTTTCTATTTTGATTTGCAAAATACCACATCTTGTCTACACAATTATTAATTACATGTGTGACACAACCAATTCTGATTATATTTCTGATGCATGTGTTTCTTAATTTAGTAAAGCATCTCTCTTCCTACAACATTTTGTTCCACCAAAATGTGTATTCTCATTAACACATTAACACCACATAACAAGTAATTTTATCCTCAAAGTTGAATTTATTAACTGAATTCACAATGCCATTAGTAACAAGGCTACATGTTTCCCTTTCATCAGTAATACAAAAAATGTATTATTATTGTATTATTATTCCATTAATTTGATGAAAGTAATATCAAATCACTGTTGCTAGTAACTGATTTTCTTTGTAATCATCTGATGATGCTGATTTTAAACTATCATCAATAATTCTTTCCTAAGTTCTTTTGCTAACAGAGCCAACATATTAGGAGCTATCGCTCCTACCTTTGAACATGCACACAAAAACTTGGGATTCAAAATTTGAATAATTAAATTAGAAGAAAAATAATTTCTTCTAAATTAGAAGTTCTGTTCATAGAATGAGAAGTCAACACAACTTCTGCACCTGTATGTACTAAATTGACATATTCTTTTTAAAATAGCTACTACCTTCTGAAGTAGATGCAAATGTTTCTTTAGCAGGTTTGTAGATTTGGGTTTTCTTGAGGTCAATAGTATCACTACAGTCCCCTTGGTGCATAGTAAATGTCAGCAAACATTTTGTGGGAGTTAAATGTTTATCACCAAAGAAAACAGAATTCATTACTTAATTTTTCATTCAATCTTGTTCAAAGATTGAAGAAACATTTCCAACAATAAAGTAAATATAGATGTAGATTTACACTGCATAATAAATCACAAAACCACTGTACCAAGGATGTTCAAGCTACATGGCAGCACAGCTCAGCTTTTACTTCCCTCACATATTTCTCATACATTTTCATGCATTTTAAACGTCCTTGGCATGGTCATGGCCCAACTAGCTAATCACATATAACCAACAGAGGTAGCAGCATCAAATGCTTTTGTCACTACCACTCAAGACAAAAAGGGGCTCACTCTCTAGCTGCTTCTGTGTGAGTTTACTTCATTTTAACAGTGAATACCCTGCATGTTGTCCTTGAAAGGGATGTGTTAATTATGTTGAATTAGAAAAGAGACTTTGCAAATGTGATTAAGTTAAGAATTTTGAGACAAGAAGAATATCCCGGATTATCCAGATAGGCCTTAAATACGATTACAAATGTCCTTATAAGAGGGAGATAGAGGGAGATTTTACTACAGAAGAAGGCAATGTGACAACTGAAGTAAGGTGCTAAATTGCTGGCTTCAAAGATGGAGTAAGGAGCCGTGAGCCAAGGGATGCAAGGAATGCAGCTCTATAAACTAGAAAAGGCAAGAAAATGGATTCTCCTCTAGAGCCTCCAGAGGGAACATAGCCCTGCCAATAAACTTGATCTTAGCCCAGTAAAACTGATTTTGAGCTTTTGACTTCCGCAGCTGTAAGATAATAAATGTGTATTGTTTTAAGCCTTCAAGTTTGTGGTTATTTTTTTACAGCAGCATTAGGAAACTAATACAAGTAAACAAGGTCTACTAAACCCATTCTGGCTTACTTTTGTAACAAGGAAGAACAACTCTTACTCTATCTTGAAACTATTTTAGTTCTTACCTTTGTATTCTGCTGTTAGTTGCCTTTGCTTAGTCATGCTAGCTCTGCATATAACCACATTAATCATTGAAGGAATTTTGCCTGCAGTTTGGGGTGTAGGTGATAGCTCCCTTTTGACAAAACTCTACCTCCCCCCCCAGGTGATAAGGAAACAAAAACAAGAAAAATTAACGTTTGTCTTATCTAGTTCTGCAGGAACATCTTGACCAGACCTGATTAACTTCAATGGGAGTCAACCAACCAAGAACAAAGATGTTTCATAACTTCCCTCAGACCACTACCCATGCACAGCTGCTTAAGGCTATTCCTCACCACCTGACCTCACCTCCTCCTGCTTCTCCTTTTGCTAGCATAAAAGAAGCTTGAATTCTACCCCAAATTAACATGGTTCTTTAGGACATTAATCTGCCATCTTCTCAGTTTGCTGTCTTTCCGAATAAAGTCGATTTTCCTTGTGCCAATACCTTGTCTCTCGATTTATTGGCCTGTCTTGTGGCAAGTGGTGTGAGCTTGGACTCAGTAACACATTAATGTAAATATCAGCAATAATAATACATTGTTTAACAGTGAAGATTTTTGGATAAATGTTAAACTATATGGGATGCCAGGTCAACAGGCAACCCTTCTGTTCAGGGCAGATCAGGAAGTGTTTTTATCCTAGAGGTAGTTCATGTAAAGCCACATGCCCCACTGCCTGGCACATAGCAAGTGTTCAATTGGGGGTGAGTTTTCTTAGTTTCCTAAATGAGAAAAACCATGCCTTTTTAAAACCTATTTTTAGACAATTGTAGATTTACAGGTACTTGTAAGAAACAATAGAGAGAGATGTCTTATGCCCCTTACCCATTTTCCCTCAATGGTAACTTGTGTAGCTACAATAAAATATCACAAACAGAAAATTGACCTTGATATGATGAAATAAAATTCATAGTTTAAGGTAAGACAAGAAAAATTTAAACATAAAAATTTTTCTCCACTTCTTTAGTCCCCCTCCCTCTCCTCTAGTGTGCATTGTGCATCTGCATTATGCATTGACCAGACCTCCCCAACAGCAGAAATACCTGCTCAACCACAAAGGACAATTTTTATTTTTCTGATGCCAGCCATGTAACTCCTTAGAAGATAACATTCCTTTCTTAATCATGTAAGGTGTCACGATGACCCACCATTCACCTTGTACATACAAACATCTTTGGTGAACTTTATGTACAATGTCAATATATCACTTCCCTTAAAGATAGTGACTGGTGAAGAACAGGCTGGTCATATGACCTGGGGAGATACTGGGCGCCCCACCTAATGGAAGGTCTTAGCTTAAACACTTACTTATGACCTTACTAATGTTACTATGTATATTACTTGTATTATCCCTATTTTATGATTGTTTTCTTTTCTTCCATTACCAAATGTGTGACTGAACCTCCAATAAAAATAACGAAGACTAGGAGACTTGAAACAATTGACCAAATATGTAATTCTATATGAGAGTAATGATTGTAATAGTGTAACTCTAGATATGTGAAGAAGCAACAAGAGGGAATCTTTTCCTGGACCATAACAAATTAGTAAGACATGCGGTCTAGAGAGTTTTAGCTACTGTTAATAGAGCTTAGTCCAGTAATAGCACATTGAGTGGCCTGTCAAAGAAATCCTGGTCTGACCTGGGAATGAGCATTTCTAACACCATGGGACAAAATGGTCATGAAATGTCTCCCAACCCTTGGTCATATTTATGACTATGAGGGAGCTGGGCCAACTAAAGAAGGTTGCTTACCATGAGGCTCTACAAGTCTCTGACCTTCAACACACCCTGAAAGGAGTTTAGGGTGGAGATCAGGAATGAGGCACTCTGTGCTCTGGGACAAGTGGCAGAACTGGCCTTCAGATAGCTAGATATTTTCAGGAGAAAAATTTTATGAATCCAGTTTCTTGCATCTTCTCATACTTAGAAAAGCACTAAAACCGTTAACTAAGATATCTGTCCCTTGCAAATAGCAGTAACCTTCTACCAAGATGTGTGCTTGATTGTACATACCTCTTCTCTAAAATCACATATATACTGGTCTCCCCTTTTACCTTTTTGGAACAGTACCCAGTGCTTTCTGAAAGATTGTCTCCTGGGTTGTAATCCTCAGGTTGGCTTGAATTAATTTTCCATTTCTTTCTTAGATTGACTGTTGATTAATTTTTTTGTCAACAGATATAGCCCACCAACCTTATTCAGATTTCACCATTTTACATGCACTCATTTCTGTGTGAGTGTGTGTATTTAGTTATATGACATTTTATCATATGTGCTTTCCCAGATGGGATCTCATAAACCCCTACATCTATCTGGGATGTTATCCAAAAAACAACCAGCACAGGGGAGATTACTTACCCAAGACCCTATGGTGTGCCTGGCCCCCAGTGTTCTATTGCAATGCTCCACTGCAAAGCCTTTTCTTTATGGGTCACATTGCACAAATTATTCGTGAGAAAATAACATACACTTAAAAAGTAGGATGGGGAAATATATAAAATAAAATGGGATGGCATGATGGTTTTCTTTTTCAAACCCTACGGAACTGGCCCAGTGATTGTTTTTCTTTTTCCTAAATTATCAGAGAGATCACACCCATACATAGAAATGACACTGATGTTAATACTTAATGGAAACTTGTACATTTTCTTAATTAACATTTCCCCATGATTAACATGTAATCATGCTATTTGGATTATGTCAAAGGAGTCTTCTTTAAAGGAAGGATGGATGCGAGAAAGGAAGGGAACTAACCTCTGTTGAGTACCAAATAACTATATGCTGTGTATGACACTTGAAATATTTTGCTTTTTTGCTTCTCACATTAATTGTCTGATATAGATAAAATTATTCCCATTTTACAAATGAGAAGAAGAAAACTCAGAAACATCAGGTTATTGTTAAGCATCTTCCCATAGGTATAGTGATCACAGAAAAACTAACTCTGAGCCAGTAGTTCTCCTGAAATAACACACTGAATCCTTTTTATTTTGTGGTCATGCAGGACTTTGGGATAAGTGTTTTGAAATGTGTATGTTATTTGTGTGTGTGTGTGGCTGTGTTGGGTCTTCGTTGCTGCATGCGGGCTTTGTCTAATTGTGGCGAGCGGGAGCTACTCTTCTTTGCAGTGCATGGCCTTCTCACTGCGGTAGCTTCTCATGTTGCAGAGCACAGGCTCTAGGCACACAGGCTTCAGTAGTTGTGGCTCACGGACTCTAGAGCACACGCTCAGTAGTTGTGGTGCACGGGCTTAGTTGCTCCACAGCATGTAGAATCTTCCCGGACCAGGGATTGAACCCCAGTGCCCTGCATTGGCAGGCAGATTCTTATCCACTGCGCCAGCAGGGAAGCCCGAAATGTGTATGTTCTTGATAATTCATGCACGTATGGATGGATACTAATACTTTTCTTTCTTCAAGTGGTCATTTCCAATAAATATAAGCATCTAGATCTCAGAAGAAAGATCTGGGACATGAATTTGGCTGTAGTGTCTGTCAAATAATAAACACCCAATAAATATCTGTTGAAATAATAAATATATGTATCAGTGAAAGATAATAGCCATAATTCCTTAAGAGCCCCTATAACAAAATAGCAAAATGGACAAAATTTACACAGATGATGAAATGTAGCTGGTCAATAGCTACAAGAAAAAGTTCAAACTTACTAATAATTTAAGGAATGCAAATAAAAGCATCTAAGTAAACTTTTATCACCTATCATCTGACAAAAATTAAGTATAGAAAGAAGCTCCAAAAATGGACCAAAATTTACACAATAAGAATTTTATTTTTTATTTTTTTTGTGGGACACGAGCCTCTCACTGTTGTGGCCTCTCCCGTTGCAGATCACAGGCCTCAGACGCGCAGGCTCAGCGGCCATGGCTCACGGGCCCAGCCGCTCCGCAGCATGTGGGATCTTCCCGGACCCGCGCACGAACCCGTGTCCCCTGCATCGGCAGGTGGACTTTCAACCACTGCGCCACCAGGGAAACCCCACAAGAAGAATTTTAAAATTGGCTCTGTATGTGTGTGGAGGGAGAGAGAGACAGAGAGAGAGAGAGAGAGAGAGAGAGAGAGAGAGAGACTCAATTTCAATACAAATCAAGGAAATAGAAGCACCCTTATCAATTAGGCATGAGTTTAAATATTCTGGTGACACCAGGAATAGAAGTGAAGTGAAGAAATGAGAATTCTCATATACTTTTTGAAAGAGTTTAAATTATTGAAGTAAAATCCCAGGGAATATATGTGTAAGCATGTAATATAGGAAAATGTTCTCACATGTACAAGAATAGGCTGACAAAAGGATATTTGCTTCAGCATTGCCTGAAACAGAAAACAAAAAGGGGTGAAATAAGTAGTCCAAAAACCTTTGTCTGTTTGTCTATCTATCTATCTACCTATCTATCTATTCCTTACTTAATAGATAATTTCAACTAGTTCATGATATCCATACAATTATGACTCACCAAGTCCATATCTCACTCCTGATATCTGGGTAATGTTATTTGACTTGCTCTGCAATTCATTCTTTTCCCTTTAAAATGCATTTCAGAGAACTTGCCATTAATGAACACACTTCATAGTTTATTTAAATATTCTACTTCTTTATGAAAATTTAGATTGTTTCCAATTTTCTTTACCTCTACAGGACACAGCTATACTACATTGCTTAACTTCCCTTGTAATTAGGTGAAGGTCATGTGTAGCAAGAAGTTTTGGTGCCTCCTATCATATCTCCTTGGCATGCATCCACAGCTATCGTGGACAGTTGCCTGTGAGCTCACACTGATAGCAGCAGTGTCCTACTCAAGCAGGCCACTTTCATTCACTTTCTTGTATCAGATTCTTCTCATTTGACTCAAGCAACTCTCATAACCCCCACAGAAGCTCATTCTTGAATTGCAGGGGAATTAATGCCCTCCCTCACCCCCGAAGCAATCCTTAACCAACAGAACATGGAGACATGGAGAGATAAATAAACCTTCCAGCCCTCCAACTTTTTAGCAGACAATTCTGGGAGACATATTGTATGCTTCTCAGAGGTCACAGCTAACCCTAGTCCCCATTACTTACCTACAGCAGTCATGTCGACAATGCACCATTATATTGGCTTTAACTCTTTCTTGACTCAATTCTGGCTCTTACCTCTTTGTTGCTTCCTGGGATCACCTCCCAAATAAACTATCAGCACCCAAGTTCTGCTTTGGGGGGAACCCAAACTGAAACACGGAACAATGGAGTTCTATCCAATGGATGTGGACAGAAGTGATATTTGTCACTCCTACATCTGGCTTATAAAAACCTCCCAAGCAATACTCCATGCCTTCACTCTCTGTCAGCAGAGAATTTGTAATAGAACTCTGAATATCAAGGGAGTGGCAAGGTTACAGGATGGAAGAACCTGGGTCCCTGTAACCCCCTTGCAGGAAAGGCATCAATGAAAAAACCTGACAAGTAATACCAGAGTTGGACTGTTTTATGAGAGAAGAATAAACTTCTATTATATTAAGTCAAAGAAAAATTAGCACTGTATGCTATACCATCTTGAAAAATACAATTGGGTACCATCTTTTTCTTTCTCCATTGGTAACAGTTTAGAAGTTATAAATCATTTCTCATTGTTTTCTCATAATGAGAGTGCAGGCATCCAGATGATGGGAACAAATATCTCTCTGGTTGGTCTTAAGTTCAAAGGTTTGGGGACAGAGGTTCTCTTCTTTCTAGGGTGATTCACAAACTCATAAGAACTGTTCCACACTGTGCCTCTGAGCAGATCCTAACCCAGTTCCCCACGCTGGGAAGACAGACTTGCCTTTGACTCACCTGATGAGCTCAGTGAGAGATGGCACCAGGGCAGCAAGCTGTGGTGTTTGCCTAACTGCTGCTCCTGGACTGCTCTGTATGTTAATACATTTATAGGAAAACTCTGGACCCATCCCACAGTCACCAGTGCAGACATCCTCAGAGCATGCATTACCCAGCAGCTACATCCACCAGGATTCCAGCTACCTGTTGCCTCCCTGAGAGGCAAAAATCCCAAAAGGACTAGCACTCCTTTGATACACGAGTACTCATTTTTCTATTCACTAATAACTAAATGCATATTGAGCTTAAGACCCACAGTGTTGCATTAGAGGTATCTCATTAAATTTATAGAGGAAATAGGAGGGTAAGGAGGGAAATGAATATATGGGAAAATTCAAGGATTAGATCTGAGAAGAGATGGCTCTTTAACATTAACTTTTAAACTTACTCAAGTTTCAAGGCATTGAAGATTTAAAAAAAACAAAACTCTCTTTGGACCCCTCATCCCCATTCAGCCACAAGATATCTCTCTCACTCCACCCCCAATGTCCCCCGCCCCCACCTTCAAAGACATTTTCTGCATTCCCTGTTAACATTCTTCACTTCCAACTGACTCATTATCCCACTGCTCTATGGATTCTGTCACATGCTCTCAAAATGGTCACAAAACACCTTTTTGTCACTAGGTCGAGATATTTTGCATAATATATTAACATACTTAGTGCTACTTTTAATGACCTCCTAAAATATGAATGTTTTTGCAGACTGCTCCTGTCACCTAACAAATCTTTGACAGTTTCCCAGGCTTTGAGCATGAGGTTCTGGGTTCAAATCCAAGCTGTCCTGCTCCCTAAATGTTCAGTCCTGGGTCAAGTCCTTATTTTCCCTGTCCCTCAGTTTTTCATCTATAAAATGAGGATTAACACCATATCTACCTTATAATGGTGCTGTGATCGTTAAATGACTCAATACATGAAAAGCACTCAACACATAAAAATTTTACCCATTTTAATTTATTTTTCTCTATCTTTATCAGGCACTAGTATACCTACTATCCATATGGTATAGATTGATGTTTATTCACAGTCACTGACTTTGAGGAATGTTATTAGTGAGATAAGCAGGTTACAAAACTAAATGTAAATGTGATCTTATATTTATACGTAAATCTATAAATGCCTGCACACATGCATAACTATATAAATTCTTGCATAAGAAAACTACTAGAAGAATACAATGCAGATGAAAACATTAGTGGTTATTCTGGGTTAAATTGTATCCCCTGAAAAACATTTTCTGAAGTCCTAATCCCAACTATCTCAGAATGTGACCTTGTTTGGAAATAAGGTCTTTACAGAGGTAATCAAGTTAAAATGAGGTTATTAGGGTGGGCTCTAATCTGATATGACTGGTGTCTTCATAAAAAGGGGAAACTTAGACACAGAGACACACACAGATAGAAGATAATATGAAGGGACAGAGGGAGAATGTCACATGAAGATGGAGGATTGGGAGTGATGCATCTACAAACCAAGAAACACCAGAGATTCCCTTCGAACTGCAGGGAATTAGGAAGAGGCAAGGATGAAGTCCTATAGGTTTCAGAGAGAGCATGACCCATTGATACCTTGATTTTGACTTTTAGCCTCCAGAACCATGAGACAATAAAGTTCTGTTTTTAAGCCACCTACTTTGTGGTACTATTTTAAGGCAGCCCTAAGAAACAAATACAGTGGGTATGCTTTAGATGGTATGTTTTGGGGTAATGTTATTTTATTTCATTTCTATGTTATATATTTTAACCTATAGTACACATTTATTGATCTTGCAGCAATACAAAATAATTAAATGGTATGGAAACAAATATTTTCAGTTCTACCAACAGGAAACTCACTCAGCTTTAGAATGTGGAATGCACCTGAGGCACAGGAAGGGAAACAAGATGGGGGAGAACTTTTGCAATATACCAGGACACATTTCCCCCAAACTCCAAACCACACTGATTATCATCAATATTTTAAATTTCTGCCTAGTTAACTGGGAAAAAAACATGGCACCTCATGTTCTTTTATCTTACTTTGCCCTGAATAGCAGTAAGGTTGAAGGCCTTGTCATAGGAGAGGCAATAGCATATCCTGGTTAGATGTATGGGCTCAGGAGCCATACAGTTTATCTTACCCTTACCACCTGCTAGCCCTGCCCTTAGATTCTTTCTTTTAAATTTATTTTATTTATTTATTTTTTGCTGGGTTTCGTCTTCGTTGCTGCGCATGGGCTTTCTCTAGTTGCGGTGAGTGGGGACTACTCTTCTTTGCGGTGCGTGGGCTTCTCATTGTGGTGGCTTCTCTTGTTTTGAAGCATGGGCTCTAGGCATGCGGGCTTCAGTAGTTGTGGCACACGGGCTCAGTAGTTGTGGCTCACGGGCTCAGTAGTTGTGGCTTGCAGGCTCTAGAGCGCAGGATCAGCAGTTGTGGTGCATGGACTTAGTTGCTCCGTGACATGTGGGATCTTCACAGACCAGGGCTCGAACCTGTGTCTCCTGCACTGGGAGGCAGATTCTTAACAACTGCACCACCAGGGAAGCCCCTGCTCTTAGTTTCTTATGTTTAAAGTTGGGCAACAGTAACTCCTCCTCATAGGTTGTGGTGAGGATTAAATGAGTAATATAGGTTTAGCACTTATAACAGTGTCAGGCACTGAGGAAGTCAGCAATAAATAATAACCATTACCATCATTATTTTCATACCTGAATTGACCATTAGTGCTTCTATTGTCATTTTAATTATGTGGATTTATATTGATTGGCATGGATTGACATTCATAATATGATGTATGTCTATAAATAAATCAGTTTACAAAACTGTAAGATAACATCTCATTGTTACTCTTAAATATGGTTATAATTAAATATGAGGCTATATTTGCATAGAATTCTGAAAAAAATATGTACGTTCCAATGATAACAGTGCTTACTCAAGACTAGTAGAGTTTTAAGTGTTTCTAATGATTTTTTTTTCTTTCCTGCATTTTCCATCTTTATCTACAATGAAAGTGTCTTGGTTTTGGAAGTGAAAAGATAAATAATAAACTTCCTAGACCTTTCCATAGGAAAGTGCCTCAGTGTCATAGTGGGGAACATCCCTAAGCCAAGGCTACCACCTGACAATCCCCATTTGGCAGCTCCAGAGAAATTAAAGATGCTTAGGGGAAGAGCAAACACAAGCATGTCTCTCAAATAAACCTACATTCCACAGTCAATGTCTCCACTTCACTGGATATTTGTGAAGGTCATGAGATGAAAATAGTTTCACAACATGCTTCATTCTGTTCTCTCCCAAATAAAACTCCTTGAATTGAAACTATATTTAACAACCCAGTTAGCCAAGTAGTGAGTGCCTAAGGGGAGGGAAAGTGTCTGCATGAGATCACCCATCACTCGGCCCCACAGCTTCTAGAAAGGGAGAATTCTTAAACAGAGGCTTTCAGAGTAAAAGTTTAATCACAGTCTCTTTCAGCCTAGGACCCCAGGGCAATCGACACAGGCAGATTAAAACACCTTTGATATATTTTCCCTGTGCAACTAAAAATAATAAAAGGAGAGAAAAATACAGTTGTCCTTCGCTATTCACAAGGGATTGGTTCCAGGACGCCCCACAGAGAGCAGAATCCATGGATGCTCAACTCTCTTATAAAAAATATATAAAATGGTGTAGTATTTTCATATAACCAGTGCACATCCTCCCTCTCATATGCTTAATTTTTTAAAATTAATTTTTATTGGAGTATAGTTGCTTTACAATGTTGTGTTAGTTTGTACTGCACAGCAAAGTGAATCAGCCGTATGTATACATATATCCCCTCTCTTTGGATTTCCTCCCAATTTAGGTCACCACAGAGCACTGGGTAGAGTTCCCTGAGCTATACAGTAGGTTCTCATTAGTTATCTATTTTATTCATAGTACCAATAGTGTATATATGTCAATCCCAATCTCCCAATTCCTCCCACCACCACCCCCATTCCCCCCTTGGTGTCCATACGTTTGTTCTCTATATCTGCATCTCTATTTCTGTTTTACAAATAAGATCATCTATAACATTTTTTTAGATTCCACATATATGCTTTAATATACGACTTTTGTTTTTCTCTTTCTGACTTACTTCACACTGTATGACTGTCTCTAGGTCCATCCACATCTCTACAAATGACCCAATTTCCTTCCTTTTTATGGCTCAGTAATATTCCATTGTATATTTGAACCACATTTTCTTTATCCATTTCTCTGTTGATGGACATTTAAGTTGCGTCCATGTCCTGGCTATTGTAAATAGTGCTGCAATAAACATTGGGGTTCATGTGCCTTTATTTTCTTTATGGCATGGTCCCTGTTAAAATTTTATTTGTTTCTTCTTTTTTTTTTTTTACATCTTTATTGGAGTATAATTGCTTTACAATGGTGTGTTAGTTTCTGCTTTATAACAAAGTGAATCAGTTATACATATACATATGTTCCCATATCTCTTCCCTCTTGTGTCTCCCTCCCTCCCACCCTCCCTATCCCACCCCTCCAGGCTGTCACAAAGCACCGAGCCAATATCCCTGTGCCATGCGGCTGCTTCCCACTAGCTATCTACCTTACTGCATTTGTTAGTGTGTATATGCCCATGACTCTCTCTCGCCCTGTCACAGCTCACCCTTCCCCCTCCCCATAACCTCAAATCCGTTCTCTAAGAGGTCTGCGTCTTTATTCCTGCTTTACCCCTAGGTTTTTCATGTCATTTTTTTTTCTTAAATTCCATATATATTTGTTAGCATACGGTATTTGTCTCTCTCTTTCTGACTTACTTCACTCTGTATGACAGACTCTAGGTCTATCCACCTCATTACAAATAGCTCAATTTTGTCTCTTTTTATGGCTGAGTAATATTCCATTGTATATATGTGCCACATCTTCTTTATCCATTCATCCGATGACGGGCACTTAGGTTGTTTCCATCTCCGGGCTATTGTAAATAGAGCTGCAATGAACATTTTGGTACATGTCTCTTTTTGAATTATGGTTTTCTCAGGGTATATGCCCAGTAGTGGGATTGCTGGGTCATATGGTAGTTCTATTTGTAGCTTTTTAAGGAACCTCCATAGTGTTCTCCACAGTGGCTGTATCAATTTACATTCCCACCAACAGTGTAAGAGGGTTCCCTTTTCTCCACACCCTCTCCAGCATTTATTGTTTCTAGATTTTTTGATGATGGCCATTCTGACTGGTGTGAGATGATATCTCATTGTAGTTTTGATTTGCATTTCTCTAATGATTAGTGATGTTGAGCATTCTTTCATGTGTTTGTTGGCAGTCTATATATCTTCTTTGGAGAAATGTCTATTTAGGTCTTCTGCCCATTTTTGGATTGGGTTGTTTGTTTTCTTGTTATTGAGCTGCATGAGCTGCTTGTAAATTTTGGAGATTAATCCTTTGTCGGTTGCTTCATTTGCAAATATTTTCTCCCATTCTGAGGGTTGTCTTTTGGTCTTGTTTATGGTTTCCTTTGCTGTGCAAAAGCTTTGAAGTTTCATTAGGTCCCATTTGTTTATTTTTGTTTTTATTCCCATTACTCTAGGAGGTGGGTCAGAAAGGATCTTGCTTTGATTTATGTCATAGAGTGTTCTGCCTATGTTTTCCTCTAAGAGTTTGATAGTTTCTGGCCTTACATTTAGGTCTTTAATCCATTTTGAGCTTATTTTTGTGTATGGTGTTAGGGAGTGATCTAATCTCATACTTTTACATGTACCTGTCCAGTTTTCCCAGCACCACTTATTGAAGAGGCTGTCCTTTCTCCACTGTACATTCCTGCCTCCTTTATCAAAGATAAGGTGTCCATATGTGCATGGGTTTATCTCTGGGCTTTCTATCCTGTTCCATTGATCTATCTTTCTGTTTTTGTGCCAGTACCATACCGTCTTGATGACTGTAGCTTTGTAGTATAGTCTGAAGTCAGGGAGCCTGATTCCTCCAGTTCCTTCTTTCGTTCTCAAGATTGCTTTGGCTATTCGGGGTCTTTTGTGTTTCCATACAAATTGTGAAATTTTTTGTTCTAGTTCTGTGAAAAATGCCAGTGGTAGTTTGATAGGGATTGCATTGAATCTATAGATTGCTTTGGGTAGTAGAGTCATTTTCACAATGTTGATTCTTCCAATCCAAGAACATGGTATATCTCTCCATCTATTTGTATCATCATTAACTTCTTTCATCAATGTCTTATAATTTTCTGCATACAGGTCTTTTGTCTCCTTAGGTAGGTTTATTCCTAGATATTTTATTCTTTTTGTTGCACTGGTAAATGGGAGTGTTTTCTTGATTTCACTTTCAGATTTTTCAGCATTAGGGTATAGGAATGCCAGAGATTTCTGTGCATTAATTTTGTATGCTGCTACTTTTCCAAATTCATTGATTAGCTCTAGTAGTTTTCTGGTAGCACCTTTAGGATTCTCTATGTATAGTATCATGTCATCTGCAAACAGTGACAGCTTTACTTCTTCTTTTCTGATTTGGATTCCTTTATTTTCTTTTCTTCTCTGATTGCTGTGGCTAAAACTTCCAAAACTATGTTGAATAAGAGTAGTGAGAGTGGGAAACCTTGTCTTGTTTCTGATCTTAGTGGAAATGCTTTCAGTTTTTCACCATTGAGGATGATGTTGGCTGTGGGTTTGTCATATATGGCCTTTATTTTGTTGAGGAAAGTTCTCTCTATGCCTACTTTCTACAGGGTTTTTATCATAAATGGGTGTTGAATTTTGTCGAAAGCCTTCTCTGCATCTATTGAGATGATCATATGGTTTTTCTCCTTCAGTTTGTTAATATGGTGTATCACGTTGATTGATTTGTGTATATTGAAGAATCCTTGCATTCCTGGAATAAACCCCACTTGATCATGGTGTATGATCCCTTTAATATGCTGTTGGATTCTGTTTGATAGTATTTTGTTGAGGATTTTTGCATCTATGTTCATCAGTGATATTGGCCTGTAGTTTCTTTTCTTTGTGACATCCTTGTCTGGTTTTGGTAACAGGGTGATGGTGGCCTCGTAGAATGAGTTTGGGAGTGTTCCTCCCTCTGCTATCTTTTGGAAGATTTTGAGAAGGATAGGTGTTAGCTCTTCTCTAAATGTTTGATAGAATTCGCCTGTGAAGCCATCTGGTCCTGGGCTTTTGTTTGTTGGAAGATTTTTTTTTAACATCTTTATTGGGGTATAATTGCTTTACAATGGTGCATTAGTTTCTGCTTTATAACAAAGTGAAACAGTTATACATATACATACGTTCCCATATCATTTCTCTCTTACGTCTCCCTCCCTCTCACCCTCCCTATCACACCCCTCCAGGCGATCACAAAGCACCGAGCCGATATCCCTCTGCCATGCGGCTGATTCCCGCTGGCTACCTACCTTACGTTTGTTAGCGTATACATGTCCATGTTTCTCTCTCGCCCTGTCACAGCTCACACTTCCCCCTCCCCCCCCCATATCCTCAAGTCCGTTCTCCAGTAGGTCTGTGTCGTTATTCCTGTTTTATCCCTAGGTTCTTCATGACATTTTTTTCCCTTAAATTCCATATATGTGTTAGCATACGGTATTTGTCTTTCTCTTTCTGACTTACTTCACTCTGTATGACAGACTCTAGGTGTATCTACCCCATTACAAATAGTTCAATTTCGCTTCTTTTTATGGCTGAGTAATATTCCATTGTATATATGTGCCACATCTTCTTTATCCATTCATCCGATGATGGACACTTAGGTTGTTTCCATCTCCGGGTTATTATAAATAGAGCTGCAATGAACATTTTGGTACATGACTCTTTTTGAATTTTGGTTTTCTCAGGGTATATGCCCAGTAGTGGGATTGCTGGGTCATATGGTAGTTCTATTTGTAGTTTTTTAAGGAACCTCCATACTGTTCTCCATAGTGGCTGAACCAATTCACATTCCCACCAGCAGTGCAAGAGTGTTCCCTTTTCTCCACACCCTCTCCACAATTTATGGTTTCTAGATTTCTTGATGATGGCCATTCTGACTGGTGTTAGGTGATATCTCATTGTAGTTTTGATTTCAATTTCTCTAATGATTAATGATGTTGAGCATTCTTTCATGTGTTTGTTGGCTGTCTGTATATCTTCTTTGGCCAAATGTCTATTTAGGTCTTCTGCCCATTTTTGGATTGGGTTGTTTGTTTTTTGTAATTGAGCTGCATGAGCTGCTTGTAAATTTTGGAAATTAATCCTTTGTCAGTTGCTTCATCTGCAAATATTTTATCCCATTCTGAGGTTTCTCTTTCAGTCTTGTTTATGGTTTCCTTTTTTGTGGAAAAGCTTTGAAGTTTCATTAGGTCCCATTTGTTTATTTTTGTTTTTACTTTCATTTCTCTAGGAGGTGGGTCAAAAAGAATCTTCCTGTGATTTATGTCATTGAGTGTTCTGCCTATGTTTTCTTCTAAGAGTTTAATAGTTTCGGCCCTTACATTTAGGTCTTTAATCCATTTTGAGCTTATATTTTTGTATGGTGTTAGGGAGTGTTCTAATCTCTTACTTTTACATGTACCCGTCCAGTTTTCCCAGCACCACTTATTGAAGAGGCTGTCCTTTCTCCACTGTACATTCCTGCCTCCTTTATCAAAGAAAAGGTGACCATATGTGTGTAGGTGTATCTCTGGGCTTTCTATACTGTTCCATTGATCTATATTTCTGTGTTTGTGCCAGTACCATACTGTCTTGATTACTGTACCTCTGTAGTATAGTCTGAAGTCAGGGAGCCTGATTCCTCCAGCTCCGTTTTTTGTTCTCAAGATTGCTTTGGCTATTCTGGGTCTGTTGCGTTTCCATACAAATTGTGAAATTTTTTGTTCTAGTTCTGTGAAAAATGCCAGTGGTAGTTTGATAGGGATTGCATTGAATCTATAGATTGCTTTGGGTAATAGAGTCATTTTCACAATGTTGATTCTTCCAATCCAAGAACATGGTATATCTCTCCATCTATTTGTATCATCTTTAATTTCTTTCATCAATGTCTTATAATTTTCTGCATACAGGTCTTTTGTCTCCTTAGGTAGGTTTATTCCTAGATATTTTATTCTTTTTGTTGCACTGGTAAATGGGAGTGTTTTCTTGATTTCACTTTCAGATTTTTCAGCATTAGGGTATAGGAATGCCAGAGATTTCTGTGCATTAACTTTGTATCATGCTACTTTACCAAATTCATTGATTAGCTCTATTAGCTTTCTGGTAGCATCTTTAGGATTCTCTATGTATAGTATCATGTCATCTGCAAACAGTGACAGCTTTACTTCTTCTTTTCCGATTTGGATTCCTTTTATTTCCTTTTCTTCTCTGATTGCTGTGGCTAAAACTTCCAAAACTATGTTGAATAAGAGTGGTGAGAGTGGGCAACTTTGTCTTTTTCCTGATCTTAGTGGAAATGCTTTCAGTGTTTCACCATTGAGGATGATGTTGGCTGTCGGCTTGTCATATATGACCTTTATTATGTTGAGGAAAGTTCCCTCTATGCCTAATTTCTGGAGGGTTTTTATCATAAATGGGCGTTGAATTTTGTCAAACGGTTTCTCTGCATCTATTGAGAGGATCATATGGTTCTTCTCCTTCAATTTGTTAATATTCTTTATCACATTAATAGATTTGCATATATTGAAGAATCCTTGCATTCCTGGAATAAACCCCACTTGATCATGGTGTATGATCCTTTTAATGTGCTGTTGGATTCTGTTTGCTAGTATTTTGTTGAGGATTTTTGCATCTATGTTCATCAGTGATATTGGCCTGTAGTTTTCTTTCTTTGTGACATCTTTGTCTCGTTTTGGTATCAAGGTGATGGTGGCCTCATAGAAGGAATTTGGGAGTGTTCCTCCCTGTGCTATATTTTAGAAGAGTTTGAGAAGGATAGGTGTTAGCTCTTCTCTAAATGTTTGATAGAATTCGCCTGTGAAGCCATCTGGTCCTGGGCTTTTGTTTGGAAGATTTTTAATTACAGTTTCAATTTCAGTGCTTGTGATTGGTCTGTTCATATTTTCTATTTCTTCCTGATTCAGTCTTGGCAGGTTGTGCATTTCTAAGTATTTGTCCATTTCTTCCAGGTTGTCCATTTTACTGGCATACAGTTGCTTGTAGTAATCGCTCATGATCTTTTGTATTTCTGCAGTGTCAGTTGTTACTTGTCCTGTTTCATTTCTAATTCTATGGATTTGAGTCTTCTGCCTTTTTTTCTTGGTGAGTCTGGCTAATGATTTATCTATTTTGTTTATCTTCTCAAAGAACCAGCTTTTAGTTTTATTGATCTTTGCTATTATTTCCTTCATTTCTTTTTCATTTATTTCTGATCTGATTTTTATGATTTCTTTCCTTCTGTTAACTTTGGGGTTTTTTGTTCTTCTTTCTCTAATTGCTTTAGGCGCAAGTTAGGTTCTTTATTCGAGATGTTTTCTGCTTCTTAAGGTGGGCTTGTATTGCTATAAACTTCCCCCTTAGAACTGCTTTTGCTGCATCCCACAGGTTTTGGGTCATTGTGTCTCCATTGTCATTTGTTTCTAGGTATTTTTTTCTTTCCTCTTTGATTTCTTCAGTGATCACTTCGTTATTAAGTAGTGTACTGTTTAGCTTCCATGTGTTTGTATGTTTTACAGACCTTTTTCTTTAATTGATATCTAGTCTCTTGGCGTTGTTGTCGGAAAAGATACTTGATACAATTTCAATTTTGTTAAATTTACCAAGGCTTGATTTGTGACCCAAGATATGATGTATCCTGGAGAATGTTCCTTGAGCACTATAGAAAAATGTGTATTCTGGTTTTTTTGGATGGAATGTCCTATAAATATCAATTAAGTCCATCTTGTTTAATGTATCATTTAAAGCTTGTGTTTCCTTATTTATTTTCATTTTGGATGATCTGTCCGTTGGTGAAAGTGGTGTGTTAAAGTCCCCTACTATGAATGTGTTACTGTCCATTTCCCCTTTTATGGCTCTTAGTATTTGCCTTATGTATTGTGGTGCTCCGATGTTGGGTGCATAAATATTTCCAATTGTTATATCTTCTTCTTGGATCGATCCCTTGATCATTATGTAGTGTCCTTCTTTGTCTCTTGTAATAGTCTTTATTTTAAAGTCTATTTTGTCTGATATGAGAATTGCTACTCCAGCTTTCTTTTGGTTTCCATTTGCATGAAATATCTTTTTCCATCCCCTTACTTTCAGTCTGTATGTGTCTCTAGGTCTGAAGTGGGTCTCTCATAGACAGCAAATATATGGGTCTTGTTTTTGTATCCATTTAGCCAATCTGTGTCTTTTGCTGGGAGCATTTAGTTCATTTACATTTAAGGTAATTATCAATATGTATGTTCCTCTTACCATTTTCTTAATTGTTTTGGGTTCTTTATTGTAGGTCTTTGCCTTCTTTTGTTTCTTGCCTAGAGAAGTTCCTTTAGCATTTCCTGTAGAGCTGGTTTGGTGGTGCTGAACTCTCAGCTTTTGCTTGTCTGTAAAGGTTTTAATTTCTCCATCAAATCTGAATGAGATCCTTGCTGGGTAGTGTAATCTTGGTTGCAGGTTTTTCTCCTTCATCACTTTAAATATGTCCTGCCAGTTCCTTCTGGCTTCCAAAGTTTCTTCTGAAAGATCAGCTGTTAACCTTATGGAGATTCCCTTGTGTGTTATTTGTTGTTTTTCCCTTGCTGCTTTTAATATGTTTTCTTTGTATTTAATTTTTGACAGTTTGATTAATATGTGTCTTGGCATATTTCTCCTTGGATTTATCCTGTATGGGACTCTCTGTGCTTCCTGGACTTGGTTAACTATTTCCTTTCCCATATTAGGAAAGTTTTCAACTATAATCTCTTCAAATATTTTCTCAGTCCCTTTCTTTTTCTCTTCTTCTTCTGGAACCTCTATAATTCGAATGTTGGTGCGTTTAATGTTGTCCCAGAGGTCTCTGAGACAGTCCTCAGTTCTTTTCATTCTTTTTTCTTTATTCTCCTCTGCAGTAGTTATTTCCAGTATTTTATCTTCCAGGTCAATTATCCGTTCTTCTGCCTCAGTTATTCTGCTATTGATCCCTTCTAGAGTATTTTTAAATTTATTTATTGTGTTGTTCATCATTGTTTGTTTCATTTTTAGTTCTTCTAGGTCCTTGTTAAATGTTTCTTGCATTTTGTCTATTCTATTTCCAAGATTTTGCATCATCTTTACTATCATTTTCTGAATTCTTTTTCAGGTAGACTGCCTATTTCCTCTTCATTTGTTAGGTCTGGTGAGTTTTAATCTTGCTCCTTCATCTGCGGTGTGTTTTTCTGTCTTCTCATTTTGCTTATCTTCCTGTGTTTGGGGTCTCCTATTTGCAGGCTGCAGGTTCGTAGTTCCCATTGTTTTTGGTGTCAGTCCCTAGTGGCTAAGGTTGGTTCAGTGGGTTGTGTAGGCTTCCTGGTGGAGGGGACTATTGCCTGTGTTCTGGTGGATGAGGCTGGATCTTGTCTTTCTGGTGGGCAGGTCCACGTCTGGTGGTGTGTTTTGGGGTGTCTGTGGCCTTATTATGATTTTGGGCAGCCTCTCTGCTAATGGGTGGGTTTGTGTTCCTGTCTTGCTAGCTGTTTGGCATAGGATGTCCAGCACTGTAGCTTGCTGGTCGTTGAGTGAAGCTGGGTGCTGGTGTTGAGATGGAGATCTCTGGGAGATTTTCGCCGTTTGATATTATGTGGAGCTGGGAGGTCTCTTGTTGACCAGTGTCTTGATGTTGGCTCTCCCACCTCAGAGGCACAGCACTAACTCCTGGCTGCAGCACCAAGAGCCTTTCATCCGCACGGCTCAGAAGAAGAGGGAGAAAAAGTAGAGAGAAAGAATTAGTAGAAGTGGAAAGAAAGAAAGAAAGGAAGGAAGAAAGAAAGAAAGAAAGGAGGGAGGTAGGGAGGGAGGAAGGAAAGAAGGAAGGAAGGAGGGAAGGAATGAAAAAAAGAAAGAAAGAAGATAAATAAAATAAAATAAAGTAAGGTAAAATATAATAAAGTTATTAAAATAAAAAAATTATTAAGAGAAAAAAGAAAACAAGAAACGAAAAACAAACAAACAAAAAAAGGACGGATAGAACCCTGGGAGAAATGGTGGAAGCAAAGCTATACACACAAAATCTCACACAGAAGCATACACATACACACTCACACAAAGAGGAAAAGGGGAAAAAACCATAAGTCTTGCTCTCAAAGTCCACCTCCTCAATTTGGTATGATTCGTTGTCTAAAGGAGGGAAAGGAGGAAAGAAAGAAAGAAGATAAAGGAAAATAAAATAAAGCTATTAAATTAAAAAGTAATTATTAAGAAAAAAATTTAAAAAAAAACGGACGGATAGAGCCCTCGGACAAAGAGTGGAAGCAAAGCTATACAGACAAAATCTCACACAGAAGCATACACATACACACTCAGAAAAAGAGGAAAAGGGGAAAAAATCATAAATCTTGCTCTCAATGTCCACCTCCTTAATTTGGGATGATTCGTTGTCTATTCATGTATTCCACAGATGCAGGGTACATCAAGTTGATTGTGGAACTTTAATCCGCTGCTTCTGAGGCTGCTGGGAGAGATTTCCCTTTCTCTTCTTTGTTCGCACAGCTTCTGGGGCTCAGCTTTGCATTCGGCCCCGCCTCTGTGTGTAGGTCGCTGGAGGGCATCTACTCAGACAGGACGGGGTTAAAGGAGCCGCTGATTCGGGGGCTCTGGCTCCCTCAGGCCGGGTGTAGGGAGGGGCATGGAGTGCGGGGCGAGCCTGCAGTGGCAGAGGCCGGCGTGACGTTGCACCAGCCTGAGGCGCACCTTGCGTGCGTTCTCCCAGGGGAGTTGTCCCTGGCTCATGGGACCCTGGCAGTGGCGGGCTGCACAGGCTCCCCGGAAGGGGTGTGTGGATAGTGACCTGTGCTCGCACACTGGCCCCTTGGTGGCGGCAGCAGCAGCCTTAGTGTCTCATGCCTGTCTCTGGGGTCCGCGCTTTTAGCCGCGCCTTGCGCCCGTCTCTGGAGCTCCTTTAAGCAGCGCTCTTAATCCCCTCTCCTTGTGCACCAGGAAACAAAGAGGGAAGAAAAAGTCTCTTGCCTCTTCAGCAGGTCCAGACTTTTCCCCGAACTCCCTCCTGGCTAGCCGTGGTGCACTAACCCCCTGCAGGCTATGTTCACACACCCAACCCCAGTCCTCTCCCTGCGCTCCGACCGAAGACCGAGCCTCAGCTCCTAGCCCCCGCCCACACCGGCGGGGGAGCGGACAAGCCTCTTGGGCTGGTGAGTGCCGGTCGGCACCGATCCTCTGTGCGGGAATCTCTCTGCTTTGCCCCCCGCCCCACTGTTGCTGTGCTCTCTTCCGCGGCTCCGAAGCATTCCCCTCCGCCACCCGCAGTCTCCGCCCGCGAAGGGGCTTCCTAGTGTGTGTAAACCTTTCCTCCTTCACAGCTCCCTCCCACTGGTGCAGTCCCGTCCCTATCCTTTTGTCTCTGTTTATTCTTTTTGCTTTTTCCCTAACCAGGTACGTGGGGGTTTTCTTGCCTTTTAGGATATTAACTTGAATTTCTTTAGCTGTTGTAATTTGATATATTTTAGAAAGTTTTATCAGTCTGTATATTGCTTTTTTATGTGAATTATCTGCTGATATCATTTGCCAATCTCTCTATTCATTGTGTATATATACACAAATATATGTCATTTCTATGTATGTATAATCCATTTGACAGGACTGAGCCCAAATGACCAAACACATTGTTCATATCAAATACCTGTAAATGAGTTTAACTCATCTATTAAAAAGTTTGTCATATTGCCTATGGAAGCAAAATCCAACACAATGCTTTTTCAAGTCATATACCTAAAACAAAGACAGTCAGAGAGGTTAAAATTCTAAAATAAGCAAATATATACCAGGCAGTTATAAATAAAAAGAAAGAAAAGGTTATAATCTTGGTGGTTAAGGACTTAAAATTGAGATCAAAGTGGATTAAAAGAGGTTTTTAAAAACACACTTGATAACTGTAAACACTAAAATTCACAAGGAAGATGTTTTATTAATATTTATGTCCACAGACACATAACAAAATATTCATAAAATAAACACCACAGGAGGTGTAAGGAGAAATAGAAAAAAACACCAAAATATATACTTCTACTATAACTTGCCTCAATCCAAGAATATTCAAGTAGACAAAAAATTTCAGTTAAGTATATAGAAGCTCTAAAGAACATAATCCAAAGGGTAGATCTTATGTATTGAACTCTGATGCCTGCTAGTAGAGAACAAAACTACAATTCAGATAAACATGGAATATTTATGCTAATTGACTCTATCTGAGGCTCCTAGACGAATTTGGGACAAAGTGGAAATAGATTAATTTTGCACAATTTGATTCCAAAATTATAATGAAAATACCACATATCAGAATATACAGCTAGAGCAGTTGTCAGCGGGAATTTTTATAGTATTAAATAACTATAACAATAAAAATTAAAATAAATTAATATTCATTTCAAAAGCCTGATAAAGAACCACAATATAAGTTTAAAAATGCAGAAGGAAAGAATCATTAAAGGTAAAACTAGAAATGAATGAGTTAGAAAAAACTACAGCAGAACTTAGGTCAACAAAATGAACAAATCCTTAGGTAAATTAATCAAGAAAATAGAGGGAAATGAACATATACAACATCTAAAATGTCAAAGGAGAAATAGTCATTCAGTTTTATCTATTTTTATTTAATTTATTTAATTTATTTATTATTTTGGCCATGCCAAGTGGCTTGCAGGATCTTAGTTCTCAGACCAGGGAGTGAACCCGGGTCCACGGCAGTGAAAGCACCAAGTCCTAACCACTGGACTGTCAGGGAATTCTTCAGAAATAGTCATCTAATCAAAGAAAAATTTCAAGATTCTTAAGTGAATAATTTACACAACTCTATTTAAATACATTTGAAAACACAGATGAAATAGATGTTTCTAGAAAAATGCAACTCATAAAAATTTACCACAGTAGAGACAAAAAGTTCAAACAGACCAATTACATTGATGAAATAGAGAAATTGGTTAAATTTCTCCCCTGAAAATGTAGCAGGCTCAGATGCTTCAGTGGGAGAATTCTACCAAACCTTTTTGTTTGTTTATTTCTTTTTTTGGTTTGTTTTCTACCAAACATTTAAAAGTAAGATAATCCCAATGCTACTCACACTATTCTGGGGGTATGGAAAAGAAGAAACACTTCTAAATTCTTATGATGAAGCAAGTATATAATTCATTCCAAACCTAATAAAGATTGCATCACAAGTGAGAATTATAGAACAGTTTCCTACATGAATATGAAGGAATATTCTTAAGTAAAATATTAGCAAACACAATCCAACAGCACATTAAAAAGTAGATCATAACATGTGGAGCTTATTCTAAGAACAGAAGGCTGTTTCAATCTCAGGAAATCCATTAATATAATCTAGTGTAATAATAGAGTCAAGGAGAAAAATGCCCATGTCTATAGATGCTTTCAAAAGGTATTTGAAAGCATTAACACCCAGTAGAAGTAGTGAAGTGTTAACAACAACAGACAGTGATAATATATCTCCAGCAAAAAATTCTATACAGAGAGATATACTCAAAAAAACAATAAATAAATAAAATTGGAATTCTAAAATTTGTTCAAGTAACCTATAGGAAAGCAGGGAAAAGAAAACAGAAACAAAAAAGAGAGGGAACAAAAATAATAAAATAAAATTACAGACAATCCATTACATATCCATAATTACATTAAATGTAAATCATTTAAATATACCAATTACAAGACAGATATTGGCAAAGTGGATTAAAGGAAAGAATGTGACCCAACTCAATGCTGCCTATAAGAAACTCACTTCAAATACAATGATATAGGTTGTTTGAAAGTGAAAGGATGGAAAACGGTAACAACAGGAAAATTTTATTGATAGAAAGCAAGAGTGGATATATTTGCATCAGATAAGGTAGACTTCAGAGCAAAGAAAATTACCAGACACAGAGAGGGATATTACATAATGGTAAAGGAGTCAATCCACCAACAAGATATAGCAATCGTAAATGTGTATTCATTGAACAGCAGAGCTGCAAATTATAGACATATAAACATATAACTACGTTTCAGATAGGACTGAAGTTAAAAAAATCCACAATTTATTCAGACTTCAAAACTCCTTCCTCTAAAATTGATACAACATCTAGACAATCTCTGTCATTTAATTAGTGTGTTTAGACCACGTACAGTAATTGTTAAAATATTTGAATTTCAGTCTACCATTTTATTATTCCTTTTCAGTCTGTTCCCTCTGGTTTTCATTCCTCTGCTTCCTCTTCTTTGCATTATTTGCTTTCTTTTGGCTTATGTGAACATTACTTGATACTTCATTTTAATTTTTCTATTTTGATTTTGACAATGTCTCTTTGTATAACATTTTTGGTTTTGTATAGCCATTTGTAGTAGTTGCTATAAAACTCCCTATTCAACTTTTCAAAGTCTGTTTAAAATCATTAATTTACCACTTCAAATGACATGTAGTAACCTTACCATGTTGTAGATCCCTTTGCCCTCCGCTCTTAAGGTTATGGTTCTCTAATGTATTTTACTTACATTCACTGACATGTCATCAGAAAATGTTATTATATTTTTTGCTTTCAACAATTAAAAATTTTAATGAACTCAAGAGGAGATGAATAGTCTATTATATTTACCCAGATATTTACCATTTCTGTTGTTTTGCCTCTGCAAATACAGTCATGATATTTTTAAAATCTAAGATGTTTTCCTTCCTGTAATATTGTAACCTGCCTTTATTCACTACTAATATATACTGAATGTCGTTCAATGTCAGTAATCTGCCATTTACATTACAGGTTTTAGTGCTTTCAAAAAGATTGGTGCTCAAAAAAAATGAAAGTATTAAAATTAGCTAACATTTGCTTTGGATCAAGTAACGACATTTAATTCTCACATCTATACTGTGAGGTTGTTCAACCTCATTTTACAGATGAAGAAACTGAGAGACAGGGAGGTTAAGTACTTTTCCTAAGCTTGCACACTTAGAAAGTGACACATTGTGAATTTGACCCAAATCATAATGGCTACAGCCCATGAATATTTAGGGTGATAGAGTTTGAGACATATACTCACACAGATAGTATCAAGTTTCAGGAATAGAAACACGCTGATGTACACTCAAACATACCATATATTTCCAAAACAATAAAATCATTAGTAAATTATCTCTTAATCTCTTTAAATGTCACTTCTGTTTTTAAATTTTTATCTTCATACTATGTCCTGTTTATAGTATTTCAAGCAATATAGAATTATATTCTAAATATTAAATGTATATATTTGTTTACATATTATGTATAAATTTGCATATTTATATGCATAAATATATTTTTTATATTCATAAAACGAAATCACTCTGAATCTCACTCTTGCCTAACTCTCCGCTCTGAGCCAAAGGTGTTCAATATCAATAGGTTGTTGCGTGTTCACCAGCTGTGTTTCTTTGTAGGTGAATTATTATCATATAGTCACAGACACACAGAATACACATACCTTTTCTACAATATTAGAATCACATTATCCCTATTGTTCTGCAACATGCCTTTTTTCATCTAAAATAGTATATCTCTAGTTTTCATTTGTACTTCATTAGATAAACTGTTTTCAAATGTTTGTTGAACATGTATATTGCTCTTTACATGTATTCTGTGATTATATATGTATTAGTTATCTATTAATGCATAATAACATACTCCAAAATAAAAGCAGTTTGAAGTAACAAACATGTATTAATTCACCATTTTGGGGGGTCAGGAATCTGGATGTGGCTTAGCTGGATGCTTCTGGCCCAGAGTCTCTCACAAGGATTCAATTAAAGTATAGGCTGGGGTTACAGTCACTTAAGGGTCAATTGGGTGAGGACCCACTTCTAAGCTCACACTTTTGTCTTTTGGCAGGCCTCAGGGCCTCACTGGTTGCTGGCCAGAGACATCGGTTCCTTGACATGTGGGCAACACACAGCATGGTGGTTGGCATTCCTCAGGGTGAGCATAAGAGCGTACTTCAAATGAAGCCACAGCCTCTTTGTAACTAATCTCAGAAGTAACATCCCATCACTTCACAAATATTCTATTCCTTAGAAGTAACTAACCTCAGCCCACATTCAAGGAAAAGTGATTACAAAAGAGCGTGAATACAGAGGTGTGGATCATTGAGTGTCTTCTTGGAGGCTGCCTACCACTTCATTTGCCCATCTGTTATATATCACAAGAATTAGCCTATTATCACAACATTGTAATTCAACTATACTTCAATAAAAATAAATTTAAAAAAGAATTACCCTCATATAATTTGAAAATATTTACTCTAGCCGTTTCAGACAAGCTTTGCTGATTTTTTTGCCATACAAAATGTTTTTAATTGCAATACTATTTTAATTTAAAATATAATACAATTCACTATAAAAAAAATAGCAGTATATTGGATAGCATCAATTGCCCAGATACAATGAGAAAAGCTTTAGAATAATTCCAGCTTTAACTACTGAGCAGGCATTTGCAATGAAATTTCCCTGATTTACTTAACCATCTCCAAACTTACTATGGTCTGATCCGAATTATGGATTTAATAACCTGTAACTTGAATAAATGTTAAAATTAAAGAAGACACAACTTACAGTTCCACTTGTTTACGTTAGTTTTAAAAACATTAATATCCTACTCTCCAGATCATCTTTGCCAGAAGAAACACCTACTCTTCTGACTGAGCCCCTGTCTGCCATCTTAAAAACCAGTCAGTTCACACAGTCTCCATACCCAGGTCTTTTGACCCCAGGAACAGGATTTCATTTTCTTCATTATCATCATCATCATCATCACCACCACCACCACCACCACCACCACCACCACCACCACCACCACCAATATTCGCTGTTGAAGAGTGAGCATCGATGAGGGAGTGTAAAATGACCAGTCCTTAAGCCCTGGTGGCCCATCATCTACATGCTATATCATTGAATATATGAGTGTTTCTCAACCTTTTTTCATTATCATCCACTTTATGGAGGTTTTTTAGACACTTTTTTCCCTAATCATTGCCCAATCCACAGAATGTGAAATTTTTAATACCAGAGATGTGGTGTATATCTGTTTATGTACCTTGATCTTTCTGGGGGCAACACAACATAGTACTATCTAAGATCTCTTCACCCCTAAGAATCAATTTTCAGTTCCTTGGAGGTGATGCTGCTTCTGTTATGAATGAAAAGTATATTGTGATGTGGGCAAAAGTTGAACCCCCATTTTTGCCCCTAACTTCATGTGTGATGCTGGAATACTTGCTTAGCCTCTGTAAGCCTGCCTTTGGTCATCTGTAAAGGAGACCCATGATGTCTTTCTTACAGAATTGTGAGGTGCAAATGAAAAACCCTGTACAGAGTGTATAACATGCAGTAGGACTTCAACAAATGTTAATCTTGGCCCACCTTTCTCCTCTCTCCCAGAGAAAAAATGACTTTTACCTAAACCAAACAGTATAACTGCCATAAAGACCACCTGGAAATGTAGCATCAAGAAGTAAAATGTGTAGAATATGTATAATGAAGTTTTGGGACCACTTCTGTTTTGCAGGATGTATTTGTGGTAAGGGAAGATCATCAAACCATCTTTTGGTGTTCCTACATCATCCAGTCACATAATTATAGACAGTCTGTTAGTTTTCTGCCACATTAACTCTCTGCTTAGCATGGCCTGTGATTTTACATGTTCACCCTCTGCGGGCTAGCTCATCTCCAAGAACCCTAGGATACCTCCCTGGGTCTCTGTGTACTGATAATACTCCCCTACTGTCTCTTTAGAGCAAACAAACTTCCTGACAGCAGGGACATGCTCTGTTCCACCAAACTAGGCAGAGTTCCGCCAATTGTCTGTATCCCAATCTAATTCTTCTAATTATTACGCTTTCTCACGTGGCAGCCTAAAGAGCAGAGCGAAGGTGTTTTGCTTTCAAGCGAGAAGCCTGGGGGTAGAGGAGTGTGCAGTGGCATTTCCGGTGTGGGGGACTAGCCAGCGTATCTCAGTTGCCATAGAAACCTGACGTCAATATGGCGACCGTGACGACTTTTCTACAGAGACAGACGTGGCCTGACGAGAAAAGCAGGTCCCGCCTTCAGGTGATTGAGACTCCGCTGAGGGTGTGGGTCCTGGCGGTGAGGGCTGAGCAGCCCTGGGGTGTGGGGAGACAAAGGGATCCAAGTCGTGTCTTTCTTGCTTTGGGAATCGGTGTCCCGGCTGTCTGGTGGGGCAGAGAGATGTGCCCTTGGGGTGCCTCCCGGCCCCAGTGAGTGTGGTGTCTTGCTCCAGGGGTGTCCTGGAGCTATTTGCCTTTTAAAAACAGGGGCGAGGGAGGATAAGGCAAGGTCTTGGGTAGTGAGAGAGAGGGAGAGAGCACATGCGTGTGTGTATGGATGTGTGTGCGCGTGTGTCTGTCCTATTCAGTTCCTAGCACATATTAGGAACCAAATTGGGTTATTGTTTCTTTTTGGCAGCTTTCCTTGGCCAGCTTGGTTACCATGGTGGCTCAGTGACTGCTGTGGGATTTAGTGCAGACAGAACATCCATTTTTGATTCTTGGCTGAGTCATCTGTTACTATGATAGTTGTCAAGTGTTGCTTTTCTGATTCCCTCATTCCTTCCAGATTTATTAGTTGGCACTTGAGTGCATGGTAGAGCTTTTCCCTCCCCCTTATTTATGTATTTATTCATGTATTTATATCTGTATAACTCACAGATTCCTACTTTGCTCAAGTGGTTACCTTTTTTACATTTGTTACTATCATTATATATTTTGATGCTCAAATTGTCACAGAATTGGCCAGTGTTAGCCCCTTCAGGTTGGCTTCTATGTCCGTTGACACCTCCCTAGAACTTTTTGATCATGTACTTTGCTCTCAGAGCCTGACGATCTCCCTGTCTGTAGAAAGGAAATAATGATACCCACTTCATTTTTGAAGAGCAAAAGTCCAAAAATTACAACCAACAATGTATGGCATCTAGTAGGCCCTCACCAAATTGTAGTTCTCCATTCCAACATTACCTCCTTCATTCTATCAATTTGATGCCTCTGACATTACCATAATAGCATGACCTCCAGAGAGAATAGTTGGACATGTTAAACAAGCAGGAATAAGCGCACATGTCCATGATGTGAGAGCCTCAGTGTCACTGCTGTGTGTGGAGGGGGCTGTGTGATGGAGCTGGGGAAGAGGAAAAGTATCATTGCACAACTTGCAGTGAACTGAGTGGGGACAGACAAGCACATCCTCAACCCCTTCCCCTGCATTTCACGTGTTTTTCCATCCTTTCACATTCCTCTCTATTCCATGTGCTGTCTTATCCTCTTACTCTTCCTACGGTGGAACATCAGAGAAGGTATGGACTCTGAGCCACAGAAACAGGATCCAGTAGAGAAGAACTAAGTGTGATGTTGAATCTGCTAGACAGGTTCCTGGAGCAAGAGTGAAGAGATCAGGCCCCATCACTGGGACATTTTAGGTAAGTCACCACCCTTCCCTCCATTGTCTTGTATACAACAGGATAACAGTACCCAATGCTTCCGACCACCCAGGAGTATTGTGGAGTTTAGGTATGAGCCCATGTGGGAAAGAAATCTGTGATTGTAGGTGGGAGGGAAGGACCAGTGAACTTTCAAGTAATAATATTAACAGACACACCACAGGTATCATAGAACTCTGGTGCATGGTTCCAGATGCATGGTAGGCATCAGATTAATGCTACACAAATGTCAGCTGTTTAGCTCAGGATTTTTCCAAGTGTGGTCCATGGACCACCTCATCAAAATTGTCAGGTGGTGCTTGTTAAAATTGCAGATACCTGGGCTCACCCTAGGTTGCTGAGCCCAAACCAGGGAGGTGGGGTGGTAGGTATCTACTTTTGAATAATTTCTTCAGTTCATTATGGTACTCACCCAAGTTTGAAAAATACTGCTATAGATTTGCAACAATATCTTCTTAAAATTTTGAATCCTTTGATGTCTAATTTTGTTGTCATTTGTTCCTGACACTCAGCTTTAAATCTGTGCCTGCTCCTTTGTGTTAAATAGGTTAACAATTCCTTGATTTAAGGAATATTTATTCAAAAATGTGTATGAGAGGCACTGGGGACACAGCACAGAGAACAAGACAGGCAGGATCCCTGGAACTTTCATTCTAGTTTGAGAAAACTGGCAGTAAGGAGGTAAATCAATAAACGGGGCAATTTCATATGGGGATTTGCACTTTGAAGAAAATAAACACATAAATAGAATAGAAAATGACTGGGACAGGGATTATTATACAATAGATTATTATCCAATAGTTGTCAGTGAATCTCTTTATCAGGAAGTGACATTTGAGTTGAATCCTGAATGACAAGAGGAAACCAAGGCAGGCCTTTGGGTCATTCACCCTGTGGTGTGAGTCACACCAGTTGTTCCAGGAGCAAAGGACAAGCTCAAGTGGCAGTTGCTTGGCAGACAAAGTGCAGATGGTAGGAGATGAGGTCAAGGGCAGACAGGAGCCACATGGTGTGGGCTGTGTAAGGAGTTTGGAGTTTATTCTGAGGGTTAGAGGGTGGGAGTGACATGCTCTGATTCACGTGCTCACAAGGTGACTCTTGCTGCTGTGTGGGGAATGGACTGGACAGGGACAGGATAGCTATGGGGATAACCATTAGGAGAATTTGCAGGGTCCAGGGGAGAGACGAGGGTGGATCGGCCCTGAGCTGCAGTGGTGTGCAGAGGATGGGTGGCCTGGACAGGGCCTGTTGGAGGTAGGGCAGGAGGGACCTGCAGTGTGGGTGCATGGGGGGTATGTGAGGATAAGGCAGGATCCTGCATGGGACCTCAGCTTTATGTTTGGCCATGTGCAGAAATGGTGGTGTGCTTCCTGAGATTAGTTGTTCCAAGTGCTTTTGAGACGTTCTCCAAAGAACTAAGTCATTCAACAGTGGTTATAGTGAAATTTAGTGATTTAAATATGCATCAATTGATGAATAGGATTCAGTTGTTAAATCATTAAGCTTTATTAAAGACACATGGAAACTCAGACTATCAAAATGATAAAAAACTTGTATTTCTAAAAATCATCTAGCATTTATTGAGTTGTTATTGTATGTCTAGTACTGTTCTAAGAGTTTTCATGTATTAAGTCTCAAAACAACAACCCCTGAGGTACAGATGATTGTTTTTGCCATTTTACAGAAAAGGAAACAGAGACACTGAGATACTTTCACTCTCCCAAGATCACAGAGAGTACAGTATTCCAATGTCTCTGCAGTTGATTTTTTAAAATAATGTGATTCTTGATCATTTATCCTTGTAAAAACCAAAACACAAGGCAATATTTTTAAAAACTTTTTTCTTCTATGATCAGTACAGTAAGTCCCCTACATACGAATGAGTTCCATTCCTAGAGCATGTTCATAAGTCCAATTTGTTTGTTAAGTCCAACAGAGTTAGCCTAGGTACCCAGCTAACACAATTGACTATATAGTACTGTACTGTAATAGGTTTATAATACTTTTCACACAAATAATACATAAAAAACAAGCACAAGATTTTAAAAAAAATTTTAATCGTACAGTACCTTGAAAAGTGCAGTAGTACAGTACAACAGCTGGCATACAGGGGCTGGCATCGAGTGAACAGGCAAGAAGAGTTACTGACTGGAGGAGGGAGAGGAGGTGGGAAATGGTAGACCTGAAGGATTGTCCTCACTGGGAGATGGAGAGCAAGCTGCAATTTTACTCATGCCTGACATTGATGGCACAGGTTTTGGTTCCTTGCTGGATTCAATTCTATCTACCCTCTTGAAAAAATGATCCAGTGATAGCTGGGTAGTAGCTCTTTTTTCTCGTCATAGATGACATTGTAGTACAGTATTGCATTCTGAATGGCTGTTGCAACCTTCGTGTACTATTCTACATTTGGGTCCTGTTCCTCAAAAACTAGCAGTGCCTCCTCAAATAAAAAAAATCCTCTTGCCATTTCTTGTGTCGTGAATCTCTTTAGTTCTTCAGTTACTTCTTCCTCCTCTTGTCTCTCCTTGTCCTTTCTCTGGGCCTCCAATTCCATCAGGTCATCATTAATAAGCTCCTCATTTTGCACAGCAACAGTACTGTACAGTAAAGTACACAAAAGCGCAACCACTTGTAGAGGATGCACACACGTGACAATGTACGCCAGACACGAGAACTAACTTACGTGACTGGACATGCGAATGCACATTTGCATTTTTGAAAGTTCGCAACTTGAAGGTTTGTATGTAGGGGACTTACTGTACCGTATAATCCTGGTTTTGCAGATGAGACAATTGAGTGACTGTAGGGTGAAATAAAATTATTCAAACTCACACAGTTTGTAAGTGGCAGAACTAGGGGCAGGACTCTGTTTCTAGAACCCACACTGAACCAGTGCACTTAGGAAGAAGAAAAAAGACCTTTTTTGAACTATCTCAGCCCACAGTGGTTAAGGTTAGGCGGGGTCGTATCTCTTTGTGTGGAAATTATGCTTCAGGAGTCATTTTGTCATATACTAGAGTTTTAAGAAAAACAGAAAGGGAATAATTATGAAAACAAATGCATTGTGTGGATATTTCACAATATCTTTGTTATGGAGATTTGGATATTTTCCACTTTTTTGTCTTATTGAATAATGAGGCTATACACTTTCTTGAATAGGCTTTTTTTTTTTTTCATTTCTTGGGTATGTACCTAAGAGTAGCATTTCTGAGTCAAAGGGTATGTGTATGTTCGGTTCAGTCAATACTTCCAATGAGTTTTTCAAAGTAGTTGTTCCAATCTATATTCCCCCACAGCAGGATATAAGAGTTCCATTTGCTCCACATCCTTGCCAACACTTGGTATTTTCCACCTTTTTCATTCTTGTTCTTCTACTGTGTGTGCGGTAGTAGCTCATGTGATAGTAGCTCATGTGACTTTAATTTTAATTTCTCTGAAATCTCTTTTTATCTAAAGAATGTCTACCCTCTTTTTTTTCTAACCTTCCAGTTGATTTGCTTAAGAAACTATAACTTTTGTCCTGTGGAGTTTGCTTTCTGGATTTTGACGATTGTATCCCTGTTGTGTTTTTTATGTATTTATTACGTTCTACTGGCCCCCTCCTATTTCCTTTAAATTGGTAAGTAGATCTAGAGGCTTGATCAGATTCAGGTTTTTGGCAAGAGTACCTCAGATGCGGTGGTGTTATACCTGGGGGCTCATCTTGTGTGGTTTTCTCTCCTTCTGTGTTGTTGAGATTGATCACTGGGTCTTAGGTGTTGTCAGCCTGATCCATCCATTTTCAAATTTTGCATCTGCTTTTCATCACACATTTTTTGCAGCCTCTGAAGATAATTGCCTAGATATGCTTTTAAAGGTTGCAGAAAGGTGATGTTTTAATTCTATACTTTCTTCTGCATTTATTAGCTGGAATTCTTCTATAAAGTAACTATGAGGTTACGCTGAGGTGTGGTACACACAGGAAGGTAGGAGGAACGTATGTGTAATTCTTTTGCATTATTTCCACTTTTCAGAATAATGAGTTCTTTCTCTGGGATCCACCAAAGGTGAGCAGTGAGTTTGTTTGTTTGTTTGTTTTAAGTGCCGTAGTGAGCTCACAGATGCTTACATACTTGATGTGGTTTAACCCATTGTAGTCATTAATCTTTCTGATGTTCAAATTGTTCTCTTTGTCTGGGGGGGTGCCCTTCATGTTGGCTTGAGTCCTTTTGATATGCTTTCTGGTATGAGAGTTTGGTCTAGACTCACCTGGTACAGTCCCTGCCCAGACCTAAAAGGAAGCCTGATTCCTTTTAGTGGGACATGTTTTCAGACGACTCTACCTGGGGACTAGAATTGAGCATTGCTTCTGGGTTGGTCATTGTTTCTTGAACTTTTCAACGCATGAAGCAAGAGAAAACACATCGTTGCCTTGCATCATGGGCTGCTCCTCCATCTGCTTGTAGGTAATTTTGTCCGTTTTTGTTTTAACTTTCCATATTTTAAATATGCAAGCAAATGAAATATGTATATTAGTTTCCTTCCCCATCCAGATTTAAAAGGTGGCACATTCTTCACCAGCACTGTCCAATAGAAATTTCTGCAGAAGTGAAAATGTCCTTTATCTGCACTAACACTATAGCCACTAGCAACAAGTGGTGGCTGAGCACCTAAAATGTGGCCAGTACAATCACTGAATTCTTAGTTTCATTTATTTTTTTAAAATTAAATTTATATAGCTGTTTGTGGCTAGTGGCTACCATATTAGACAGCAGCAGCTCTATACATTTTTTTCTGCACCTTGCTTTCTTCATGTAACATTATATCCTGGTGATCACTCCTTAACAGTCTAGAGAGGGAATCCTCATTGCTTTTTATGGCTGCAGAGTACTCTCTGATATAGATGTACTTTAGATTACTCAACCAGCCCCCTGTTGGTGGACATTTGTCTTGTTGATAATCTTCTGTTGTTAAGGACTGTTCTGCGAGGAATGGCCTTGTGCTTATTATGACTTTTTGTATTTTTGCATTGTTTTGGGGGGATAAATTCTCTAAAGAGAGATTACTGGTTCCAAGACTGAATACCTATGTAATTTTACTAGATAGTATCAAATCCCCTCTATAGGGCAGTATTATTTTACATTACCACCAGCAATATATGAGAATGTCTATTTCTTCACAGACTATCTAATTGGTAAGAAGAGGTATATCATTATAGTTATTTTTCTTTGCATTGCTTATCATGAGTTAGGTTGAGCATTTTTCTTGTGTTTAAAGACTTTTTTTTTACTCTTGCATCTACATTTTTTGGTGAAATACCTGCCCCTTTTTTTGTCTTATGTTGTTTTTTGCATCCACTTTTTCATAAGACTTCTACATATTAGGGATATAACTGTTACCTAAATTGTAAGTATTTTTCCCAATTTTTAATTTTTTGTTTTACTTTACTTATGTTTTTCTTTAACCATTCAATTTTTAATGAAAAACAAATTACACATATCACTCTTTCCCCTTATTACTTCTGGAATGTATGTCATAGTTAAACAAGTTTTCTCCATTACCAGGTCATAGGAGAATTTCTCTGACAGTGTAGTTTAATAGGCAGGAGATAGAGAAGAGAATTTGGATCATATTGGGGTGTTGGGTATAAGAGGAATGCTGAGGGGAGGTGTCCATCATGTGAGAAGTCTACAAAAACTGTTCCACTAAATCAGGAGAATTAGATGCTTAGACCAGCGTCCCAGTCCAGTGCTTGTATTTGAGAGCTTGGTCTCTACTCTTTTCTGTCTCCTGTGGAACTTGGGCCAGGCCTGCTTACTGGTAGAGATCTTACTTGAAGCAGAAACTCCATGTCACCTCACATGAACCTCTCAGATGACTAAATGGAAGGGACCATCCCCTAGGGATAAGACAGACACAAAACCAGTTCTGAAATCTACCACCAGACCTAGACAAGGAGTAAAGAGAAAGTAAAACCCATGAGGAGAATCAACACTGAAATCACATAAGGGTCACTGCATCCTTTACTCTGTATCTGAGAGTGAGATCGTGTCAGAAGGTAGTAGCCCCTTAGTAGTATGCAAAAGAACAGACATGAGGATTATAAAATGCCTCAGTTTCCCAAGGTGGCAAACTTTCCCCACTCAACGGCATCATTTCCTGTTTAGATGTTGGTTTTCCAGGACTCGGAGTGAAGCTTGAACTACACTTGCTTGGAATAGAGTCTGTTTTGGGTAGGCACTAACATCCATTTTGCTCCCTGTGAGCATTTCCAGTTATGCAGGTCTAGAGATCAAGAGAGGGAAGGCGTGGGATGCAAATGTGGAATTGGACTGACAGTGCCTAGTACACAGTAGACTATACACATTAATAAATAAAAGAGATGTAAATGCAGTTGTAGATATAGGAAACAAAACTAAGTATACATCCTCTCAGTCTTTTAAATACATATGAATTTTACAAAGAGGGTTGGAACTACGCTGTACTTTTTTTTTTTTAATTTTGGCTGCGCTGGGTCTTCATTGTGGTGCATGGGCTCTTTGTTGCAGGCTTCTCTCTAGCAGCAGCGCGTGGGTTTAGTTGCTCTGTGGCATGTGGGATCTTAGTTCCCCCGACCAGGGATTGAACCCGCGTCCCTCGCATTGGAAGGCAGATTCTTAACCACTGGACTACCAGGAAAGTTCCTGTACTTATTTAGTTATCTACTTTTCAGAAACTATTTTGTTTCTATTTCTAAAAATTATGCCTTTTGGGGGGAAAAATAATCCATAGAAAATGGAGAAAGATGCCACCTGGCGATATGCATCAGAATCACCAGCCCCCTAAGGGGCTTGGCAAAGGGTTAGGTAATGGAAGGGGGATTGGGGGGGTGAATGAATTCCATCGTATAGGCCAAAGCTTTCTGGAACTTTCCACATACTGGTGGTGATCCCTCTATATTTGTGCCCATCCTGGGATTTTCAAGCCCTAAAGCTAGAAGTTCCATCCCATGTGAGCTAAATGGAAAGCTGCATGAGTTGGTATATGAGTAATTGGTATGAAGTTTGAGACATAGAAATACACACATACAGAGAAACTGTCAAATAAATCATTATGATCTGCTTCTTTTACTCATAAAACAGTATGCTATGAACATGTTTCCAAAGCAATGAATATATGAGCATGATATTTATAACCAGATCATAATTATTATAAGTTTTTAACATTTTATACAATAAATGCTCCATATTTAAAACACTACAGAAATGCAAATTTATAAAATGAAAATATCCTCTCTCTCCCATCAACCCACACACATTGAATTATTATCAAAGAAATCTTTTTAATGTGTTATTTTCACACAACAGTATATGAACATGTTTCTAAATCAATAAATGGATCTTTGCATTGTCGTTTTGTGGCTTGCCTTGAAGGTTTTCCTATTTTACAAAACTTTATCTCAATAACTTTTTCAAATTACCAGTTAATACTTTTTGTTTTTTAACAAGCTTTAAACAATATTGAAATGTATATTAAGAAACTGAAATCATTCTATCTCTCCCTCTGCCTCCATCTTCTGCTCATCATAATACAGGTATCTTTTAATTTATTGGTGCCTACTCTCCAGATTTTTCTCTGTATGTAATGCACTAACTTATATTTAATGACACACACATACACACATTGATGTGTATTCTTTTGCAGAAATAGGATCATATTCTGCATACTTTATGACTTCCTTATTTCATTTAATAAAATTCATTTTCATTTCATTTGTTTATTTGACATGGAATGTTTCCAAGTATTTATTGGGAATTTATTGCTTTTTATGCACATTATCACTTGATATCATTGACCTATCTTTATTGTTTGAGTATTTTGCACGTCAAGGTTATAAACCTTATGTCTGAATATAAGTGGTAAATAATTTTCCCAACTTTTCACACACATTTTGATTTTTAATTTTTGTTATTCACATGGTAGTTTATATTTTATAGTGATTTTCATTATTTAAAGAGTGCTTCACTCCATTGTTTGAAAAAGTATAACTGAATAGTAATGCTTTGAGGTAATCCGAATGTTAGCTCACAGGACGGGGGGGAAAAACTTAGTCTTTTTGTCATTTTGGGTTTTGAGTCCTGGAGCAGTAATTTATACGGTTGTTTCCCTAGGTCAAGTTGCTTAACTTTTTACTTCTGTTCCCTTATCTGAGTAATAGGGATAATTATTTGTCTTAAATAGAGTTAGCATTAAATGAGATAAAATGTAAAACCCCTTTCATATAGTAGTTGTGTACATGTTAATATCCTACCATTCAGGTTCTCTTTCCAAAGGGCAACAGCTTGTGCTGCTTTCTGGGTCCAGTTCAGCACCTCAAGAATCAGCTAGTCATTGTGGCCCCCACACCCAGTCCTCTTGGCCCACAGAGTAGGATTTCATCCCTACCATCATCTTCATGTCCAATGGGGAGCATGACACAGCCCAGATTCTACATCAGGCGAGGTTTCCACTATAAGTCTTTTAAGCCCTGGAATTCTGTCATCTAAAACAGGAGGCTGCTGCTTGATCTGTGTAGTGGGCAAAGTGTAGACATTTGACCCTGGAAAATTTACATACCTCTGAATCTGAGGTTGGCCATCTGTAAAATGGGACTAAGGGTGCATATTTCCAGACTTGTAAGAAGAAAAGGAAAAAAAACCTCAAAGAATGTCTGGCATGTAGCGGGATTTTGAGACATATTACTCCTGGCCCATCCTGCCTCCTCTGTCCCATAAGATAGAAGATTTGAACCAGCATCTGGAATTGTATCAGCAAGAAGTGAACTTTGGTCCCATCTCATCATTTCTTTTTTTTCCACATGCTTTCCTGTCTCCTTATTTTCCTTCTAGTTTGATATGAGTGAAGCAATTTCTTATTGAGCCCCAGGAAGAAGAAATAGTGCAGAAGAGAAGGAATAATAATGGGTCAGCTAGACAGAAGATGAGAATCATCAAACATGTGTCCCAGTAGCCAGACCTATCAACAGAGCACAGGACCTTGGGTGAGTCTCTTCCCTCGTGCTAGCCTCGGGCCTAATATAGAAGGGCACTAAATATAGAAACAGTGGTTAGGGGCATGGGCTTTGGAGTCAGATGGACTGGGATTTGACATTGGGACTCATTACTTGCTGGTTGCATGATCTTCAGCAAGCAGTTTATCTATTATGTGCTCTATGATCATTGGTATCTTTTATTATTGCTTATTATTATTATTATTGCTTATTATTGTTGTTATTATTATTATTATTCCTACCACCCATCCAAAGGGTGAATGATAGGAGTGAAGATTATACTGCCTGGCATTACAGTGTTCCACCGAACTATGATTTTATAACTGTTGGATAGAGTGATTGACACACAGATAAAAGGAGGTCTATAGACAGCTCATGAGCAGACCCAGACATGTAACATTATTTAATATGTTACAGGTATGGCATTTCCAATCATATATCTTGTTCAAGAGTTGGGACTGGGTTAACTGGTAAAGGCTTCATTACAAATCATAGTTACATCTCATCTTATACCTTGTCATTTAATCAGAAAACTTTCTCTACACGCTAGTACTCAAGGCAAGAATTAAGATAAAAGCAAAACCAAAATAACAACAAGAAAAAAGGATACTGAATTGTATATAGAGTAAGATAATAGTTATAGGAAATGTGTATGTAATACATGTATATTACGTTTACATATTTACATGCAGAGGAAAATAATGGAACGAAATAGCATAGTGTAAATTTCAATGATGATGGGATTGCTGGGTATTGATATTTTTTAACACCGCATTTTACTCAAAATATTAAACATTTGCTAAATGGAGTATGTATTACATTTATGATATTAAAAAAACCTGAATCCCCTAAAAGTGCTACTACTTATGAAGGATTTCAGATGAAGAGCATAGAGCTATAAAATCAATCCAGCTTAAGAGAAAACTTTACTCCTCCCTGATTGTATCCCCTTCCTCTCCCCTAGAGATAATTACTCTCCAGAAAGGGATGATTATTCCCATGCATCACTATATCCTTTTATTCCATATGAGAACTTTCCTAAACAAATTATAATATTTTTCTGCATGTTGGCACTATACACACACACACAGAGTAAGTGTTCTTATCCTCTAGCTTGCTAATTTATTTAATATATAACGTGTGCACACACACACTCACATATACACACATATGTATATGTGTATATATATATTTATATGTGTGTATATGTGTTTATATGTCTATCTCCTGGTCCTTACACTCAAAGGAGTGACATGAGGAGTTCAAGGGTAAAATTTCATCAAGATCCCAGCACAGTATTTGGCACATCGTCCACAACACCAATGTTTGCTTCCTTCCTATCCTAATTTCCAATCTTTAACAGGGTTGTTGTTTATTAACCTCAATAACATTACTATATTTGAGTGAGCATTTGGGGATGTAAGAAAAGGAAGGGAACCACACACCTAACTATATTACGTAGGAATTTCAGTGCCATCTCTGTGGTATGCAGTGTAATGGAGTTGGGCTGGGGAAAAATCCTCATTCTTTCCAGTGAATAATAGTGCTTTTCCCATCCTCTGTTGGTGACCTGAGGGTTCGGGACCTACTTGGAGTTCTAGGAAGAGGTGACTGGGGGTTGGCAGGGAGGGACACTGGAACAAGAATCAGGATCTCTTTCTGGGTCCCAGAGCCTGAGCCACCCAGGGTGAGTTCCTTTCCCTGCTGTGTGTTATGAAGCATGTGTCACTATTCATACCTTTACTGACTCAGGGGCTACAGAGGTCATGTTTATGATTTCACACATTCTTGTTCCTTGTGGTGTTATGGTCACCTCTGTAGAACCCTCTTAATTTATAAAGAGGAGAAAGTTTTCAGAGACTCCTCAAAGAGGAGCTGGGCCTGGGACAGTGGGCTGGACTTGTGGGGGCTGTATGGGAGAAAGTAGGGGGGAAGTCCACCCTGACTGAAGTGAAGAGTGGGGGCTCCCGGGTGAGCAGACAGAGCTCGGAGGTAACTGATGGGACACTCCAGGGGTCTGAGGCTGTCCGGGTGTAGGACTGATTGGGGAAGGAACACATTCGCTTCCATGGGACACTACATAGCCCCTTTACACTGAAATGGGACAACGATGGTAAGGAGGAAAGTGCCCTGCTGGTGTGTCGCTGGTCCATGGGGGCAGAGAAGAACTGGGAGCACAGACAGTAGGGAAGCTGAGTTGATGCTCAGTTCCCTAAACCTCCATTAAAGTAGGAAGCAGACATCAAGGGGAAGGATTCACGACTAATGGATCCCCCACACTATCTGGAAACCATACACCCTCTTTAGTTTCTCTCTGATCCCAGGTCCCATGGACTCCATCTGCCAGCGAGGTTCTACCTGCCTCCTGGAGTCACATTCTTAACCAGAACACTCGGTCCACCTGTTGTCTCTCCCCACACCCTCCTTTGTTTCATCTCTGCGTCATCCCTGAGGTCACTCAGGCTTTTCTCCTCCTTTGTTGCTTTTCTCCTTTCATCCTCTCAGTGAGGTGCATCACAACACAGCACTGCTCAGACAAGTTTAGGCTTTTTTAAAAAAACATATTTTTCTTGTGCACTTATCATTTTTGCAGAGTTAAGATCTGACCCTTGCCCCAAACAGATCTTTTTTGACAAAACCCCTCCTCCCTTCTGCTTGGGTAACTCTGTGCTGTTGTAGATGCATGGGCTCAGTATACTTAACTTAAATGTGTTATTATCCATACTTCCTGACCTTTTTCAACTCTGTTCAGTAGAGTCTTTGCACAGGATTTCTCCTGGGATATAATGGTTTGTTTCTGGATTTCACCTATGTCATCTGCACACGTTCTTTCATAGACAGTTGGCCCTATCACTGGATCTTTTTTGGAGGGCTTCAGTAGTTTACCATGTGGGCCCACAATGCCTCTTTCCTTGTCTCTAAATTCATCTCTCTGCCAACTTACTGAAGGTAGGGATTAATGAAGATGCAGGGTACAATTCTTGGGCTGCCCTGAGTCCCTTGACGTTGGAATAGAAGCATTTAATAACCAGGGAGTGGATATTACAGAATGCAGTTGGTGGTGTTAGAACAGATTTGAAACATCTGAAAAGCACTGCATTCTGATAGAGATATTTTCTAAGGGCAGAGGAAAGAGAATGATACCAAAGTAAGTGAGTGTTCATGGAGATGATGTAGAGATTTTAATTATCAAATAGGTAGCTCAAACAGTGGTGAGTATCTGCATGCCCAACTCTCCATTGTGTGATCAATAAAGTTCCATTATTATCCACATTTTGTAGTAGAATAGTCTTCAGTATTTTCTGTACATTCATTGAGAACCACGTAACATAGTGTAATACTTTTTGATTCAACCATTCAACAGAATTTTAGAAATTTCAAGAGGAAAAGGAAAAGCTACTATGTTTATATTTTTGCTCTTTCCAATTTTCTTTCTTCCTAACTGACATTCTAAGAGCACCTCTATTATCAATTCCTTTCTGTCTTAAGAACTTCCTTTAGTGATTCTTTTACTTTACATTCTGCTGGTGATAAATTCTCTTCATTTTCCTTCATCCGACAATGTCTTTGCATACCCCACCTTTCCCGAAGGATAACATAACCACCAGATATAGAATTTTAGGTTAACAGTTTTCTTTCAGCACTTGAAAAAGGTTGTGCCACTTCCTTCTATACTCCATGGTTTCTGATGAGAAAAATGCTGTTATTTGAATTGTTTTTTTCCTATAGATAACACATCATTTCTCTCTCCCTGCTTTCAAATTTTTTTCCGATTTTTTTTGGGAGTTTGTCTTTAATATTTTCCTAAGTTTGATCATGATGTGTGTTTCATGGATTTCTTTGGAACAATAATTCTTGGGGTTTGCTCAGCTTCTTGAACCTCTAGGTTTATGTCTTTTGCTCAACTTGAAATTTGTTAGCCATAATTTCTTCAAACACTTTTTCTCCTCTCCTTCCAAGAAAAAATGACATGAATATCACATCTTTTGTTTATGGTCCCATAGGTAGGTCCCCGAGGCATTGTTCTATATTTTTTTAGTCCATTTTTCTCGGTCGTTAAAGTTGGGTTGTTGCTGTTGTTCTGCCTTCACGTTAACTTTCCTCTTTCCTCTCCATTCTTCAGTTACATCCATCCATTGAATTTCTGTTTCAGTATGTTTCAGTTCTAAAATTTCCATGCTTTGTGACCACCTAGAGGGGTGGGATAGGGAGGGTGGGAGGGAGGGAGATGCAAGAGGGAAGAGATATGGGGATATATGTATATGTATAACTGATTCACTTTGTTATAAAGCAGAAACTAACACACCATTGTAGAACAATTATACTCCAATAAAGATGGTAAAAAATAAATAAATTAATTAAATAAAATAAAATTTCCATTTGGTTCTTCTGTGTATCTTCCATTTCTTTGCTGAGACTTTCTACTTTTTTCATTTATTTCAAGCATGTTTGTATTTTCTCATTGCAATATTTTTTGAAACATTTTTATGATGACTACTTTAAAATTTACGTTAGAAAATTCCAATATCTATTATTATCTTGGTGGTGTTGTTTGTCGTGGTGGTGGTGTTTGTTGATTATATTTTTTCACTCAATTAACATTTTTTGGATAGAAGAGTTTTGATTATATCCAGGACATTTTGGGTATTATGTTATGAGACTGTGTCTTATTTAAGTCATCTGTTTTAGCAAGGCTTCAGTGACACCATGCCAGTGGGGGAAAGGGATCACAGTCTCATAGCAACCAGGTGAGGATGAAAGTCTAGGTTCACCACTCAGTCTTCTCTGACTCAGGAGTTGGAGGGTAGAGAGGGAGAGGAAGTGGTGCCTGCCTCATTAGTGCTTGGTAGAGGTGGAATTTCAGGCTCCCCACCAGGCCTCCACCTACACTACCCTGGCTGGGAGAGGGAGCACACCTCCTTACTGTTCCCTATGTGGCCTCCACTGACACCATCCCAGGGGGAGGGGGTGTTCATTACTGCCAGGTGGGGATAAAAGTCCAGGTTCCCCACTCAGGCTCTACTAACATGGGGGATGGGCCAGGCATGGGGATGGAAGGGAAGTGGAGCCCTGTTACTACTGCTTGGTGGAAGAAGGATTTCACTCCCCACCAGGTCTCCACCGACACCACCCAGGTAGGAGTGGGAAGGCACTTCTTGCCTGCCTTCCTTGTGGCATGCCCTGACACTGTGGAAGGGAGGAGGGCTCCTCATCACTGGATGGTCGTGAAAGTTCCACTGTTTCATTTGGCTTCGGGTGGCACCAGCCCAGAGAGGGGAAGGGTGCCTTCCCTTCTATGAGAGAGGAGGGAAGCGGAGCCTAATTTTCACTGGATGTGGGTGGAAGTCAGACTCCTTGCATGGTCTCCACTGACACCATGGGTGGGGTGTGTGCTCATTTCCACCAGGTGGGGATGAAAGCCCTTTTTCCCCATGAGGTCTTCTCTGATACCACCCCAAAGAGTGGGGAGGGGTATTTGTTTATAATCAAGTGAGCATGGAATCCACATTTCCCACTCAGTCTTTGCTGCCATGGTGAGGGTGCAGCTGTGTTTCACTCTGTGATGTTAGGGCAGTTGTTGTCTAAAAGCTTTGTTTCTTGCTACGTTCCCCCTTTTTCTGGTCCTGTGTCTAAATACAGCAGGCTTTTCTTAGAGCTCTTTTTGTCTTTTCCTTTTGGTGTTTTAGGGTCTCCTGCTTCTCCAGCACCCCATCTGGTGTGTATGAGGTAAAAATAAAGCCAAGGGAATTCACTGCCTTATTACTTGGATCTCAAAGTCCCCAGCCAGTCTGCCTTTTTTCTTTCCACTTTTCAGAGGCATCTTATATTTGTTTTACCTGTAATATCCAGGATTTTTAGCGTACCTAGCCAAAGTAATAGGGAGAAGTATGTCTATTAAATCTTGTCCCCCAAACAAAAGTCCTTTCCTTTTATTTTTTAATATAAGTAAAAGTGTATATACAGTTGACCCTTGAACAATACAGATTTGTCCACTTATACATGGATTTTTTTTCAGTAGTAAATACTGCAATACTATTTGATCCAAAGTTGGTTGAACCACAGATACGGAACCACAGATACAGAGGACCCATGGATATGGAGGAACTGAGTATATGGAGGGCCAACTATGCATTATGTGCAGGTTTTCAACTGTGTGGAGGGTCAGTGCCCCTAGTCCCTGTGTTGTTCAAAGGTCAACTGTATTTGAATTCCCCCAATTCTTAGATTAAAAAAATACCATGCTATATACCTTTGTGTACATGGACTTTTTGTCTTAGCAGTATATCCTGGAGGTCCCACCGTAGCTTTATGTGGAGCTATTCATAATTCTTCTTTGAGCTTACTTAGTATATACTGTGGGTTGTGTGATAGTTCATCCAGCACAGAATTGATGGATATTTAAGTTGCTTCCATTTTTTCTTATACAAATAGTGCCTCAATGAATGTCTGTATTTATATCTGTCATCTTTTTGTGTCATTACCCATATATCTTTAGTATATAGATATAATGTTTCTGGAAATGGGATTTCTTAGTCAAAGCATAAGAACATATAATTTTGCTAGGTATAATCAAATTCCCTTTTATAGTGGTTGCATTACTTTCCTATAGCTACCGTAATAAATAACTACAAACCTGGTATCTATAAAAAACAGAAATTAATTCACTCACTGGTTTAGAGGTCAGAAGTCCAAAATTAGTTTCACTGGGACAAACTCAAGGTGTCAGCAGCATGACGCTCCTTCTGGAGGCTCTAGAGGAGAATCTGTTCCTTGCCTCTTCAAGCTTCTCTTGGCTTCTCTTGGCTGACATTCCTTGGCTTGTGCCTGCGTCACTCCAGCCTTTGCATCCCTGGTCACATTGCCTTCTCCTTTTGTGTCTGTGTCAATTCTCCCTCTGCCTCTCTGTTGTAAGGACACTTACGATTGCCTCTAGAGCCTGGATAATCTCTCCATTTCAAAATCCTTAACTTCATCACATTTGCAAAGATGCCTTTTCCAAATACAGTAAGATTTATAGGTTCCAGAGATTAGGATCTGATATCTTTGGAAACAAATATTAAACCTACTACAGTAATCATAACCTTTTGCATCGCCATGAGCAGTATGTGAAAGGACATGTTTTTTTTTACATCCTCATCAAATGAGTGTGTTGATAATCTTTTGGATTTGCCAATCTAATAGTTTAGAAATGGTATATCTTACTGTAGTTTTAATTGCATCTCCCTTACTAAAAGCAAGTTTGAGCATCTTTTACATATGTTTAAAGACAATTTGCATTTTTTCCATTAATTGTTTATTTCTTCCATGTCTCTGATAGGGTTGTTGTTTATTAATGACTATATTTTAATGACTCTGATAAGCTTCTATATAGAAGGAATATCAACAGTTTGTTAGATATTAGTTACACATATTTTTCTTGTGTCTTTTTAATTGTCTAGCATGTTTTATGCCATGCCAAATTGTTATTGTTTTTTTTATGTAGTCGAATTTACTAATCATTTTTCCTTAATGTGCTTGAATTTTGAGTCGTAGTTAGGAAAGTTCTTCTTCCCATATAAGAGACTTTAACATGAATATCTCATAGAGATCAGTTGAATTTGAAGCAGAAGGAAATGAAGTATATGCATATTTATATGATGGGTAAGCTTTGCTGGCATTCTTATAGGATGAGATACTTGAGGATGTTGAGGAAGAGGAAGTAATCATCCTTTCAATACTTATTTTTAAACAATAAGGGGAGTTTTCTCATTTAACAAGAAATCTGGCAGAAAGCGAATTCCATGATTGGTTTAATTTAGCTGTTCCAACAGTGTCATCAAGGACTCAGGTTCTTTCCATCTTCAGTGTGTGTTGGTTTGTCTGGCTCTCGTGATCTCAAGATGGCTGCCATAGTTCCAAGCTTCACACCCAATTAACAACATTCAGAGACAGAAAAAGAGTGTCAGCATGCTTCTCTTTCCCACCCCCCTCTTTTGTTATTTGTGGCAAAATATACATAACAAATTTATCATTTTAACCATACTTAAATGTACAGTTCAGTGGCATTTAGTGCATTCACATTGTTGTACAACCATTGCCACTTTCCATTTCCAGAACTTTTTTATCATCCCAAACTGAAACTCTGTACCCATTAAAAAATAACTCCCTGTTATCTGCTCCCCCAAGCCCTGGTAACCACTATTCTACTTTCTGTCTCTATGACTTTGACTATTATATATATTTCATATAAATGAAATAATAACAATATCTGTCCTTTAGTGTATGGAATATTTCACTTAGCATAACGTCTTCAAAGTTCACTCATGTTGTAGCATGTATCAGAATTTCATTCCATTTTAAGGCTGAATAATATTCCATCGTATGCATATACCACAAGTTGTTTCTCCATTCATCTGTCAATGAACATTTGAGTTGTTTCTGCCTTCTGACTATTGTGAATAGTCTGCTGAGAGCTTTGTTGTGCAAATATCTGTTTGAGTGTTGCTTTTAATTCTTTGGGGTATATACACAGAAGTGTAATTGCTGGATCATATGAAAATTCTTTGTTTAATTTTTGGGGGGAGCCATCATCCTGTTTTCTACAGCAGCTGCACCATTTTATATTCCCACCAGCAAGGCACAAAGTAATGATTTCTCGACATACTCACCAACACTTGCTAATTTCTGTTTTTTGTTATTAATTTTTAATTGAAGTGTAGTTGATTTAGGATATTTTAGTTTCAGGTGTACAACATAGTGATTCAATATTTTTATAGATTATACTCCATTTAAATTTACTACAAAACAATGGCTATATTCCCTGTGCTGTAGAATATTTATATCCTTGTTGCTTATCTCTTTTATAACATAGCAGTTTGTATCACTTAATCCCATATCTCTCTCTTGCTCCTCCTCTCTGCCCTCTCCCCATACTGGTAACCACCAGTTTGTTCTCTGTGAGTCTTTTTTGTTATATACATTTGTTTTACTTTTTAGATTCCACATATAAGTGATAACATAGGTTGTCTTTCTCGGTCTGACTTATTTCACCAAGTATAATACTCTCTAGGTCCATCACGTTGTTGCAAATGGAAGAATTTCATTCTTTTTTATGGCTGTGTAATATATATATATATATATATATATATATATATATTTCCCCCAAATATTCTTTGTCCATTTATCTGTTGATGGCCACTTAGGTTGTTTTCATATCTTGGCTATTGTATATAATGCTGCTATGAACATTGGGGTGCATGTATCTTTTCAGATTAGTGTTTTCATTTTCTTCAGATATATAAAAAAAAAGAATTGCTGGATCATACAGTGTTCTATTTTTAGTTTTTTAGGAACCTCCATACTGTTTTCCAAGGTGGACGCACCAATTTACATTCACACCAACAGTGTACAAGGGTTCCCTTTTCTCCAAATCTATGCTAACATTTGTTATTTGTAGACTTTTTGATGATAGCCATTCTGATAGGTGTGAGGTGATACCTAATTGTGGTTTTGAGTTGCATTTCTCTCATGATTAGTGACATTGAGCATCTTTTCATGCTCCTGTTAGCCATCTGTATGTCTTCTTTGCAAAAATGTCTATTCTGTTTATTTTTTTTATTAATAGCCATCCTAATGGGTGTAAAGTTGTTCTCATTGTGGTTTGGATTTGCATTTTCCTAATGATTAGTAATGTTGAGCATCTTTTCAAGTATTCATTGGCTATTTGTACATATTCTTTGGAGAAATGTCTATTCAAGTTCTTTGCCCAGTTTTTAATCAAATTGTTCATTTTGTTGTAGTTATAGAAATTCCTTTTATGTTCTGGATGTTAATCCCTTATCAGATATATTATTTGCAAATATTTTCTCCCATTCTTTGTGTTGCCTTTTCACTCTGTTGATGGTGTCCTTTGAGGCATGAAAGTTATTGATGAAGTTCAAGTTATTTATTTTATCTTTTGTTTCCTGTGCTTTTGGTATCATTTCTGAGAAGTTGTTGCCAAATCCAACATTATGAAGCTTCTCCCCTATGTTTTCTTCTGAGTTTTATAGTTTTAGTTCTTACATTTAGGTCTTTGATTTATTTTGAGTTAATTTTGTATATGGTGTAAGATAAATGCCCAACTTCATTCTTTTGCATGTGGATATCAGTTTTCTCAGTACCGTTTATTGAAAACACTGGCCTTTCCCCATTGAATGGTCTTGCACCCTTGTTGAAAATCATTTGACCATAGGGGTGAGTGTATATTTCTGGGTTGTCTCTTATATTCCATTGATCTATGTGTCTGTCTGTATGATAATAGCACACTGTTTTGATTATTATATTTTTGAAATAAATTTGATATGAGGAATTTGTGTCCTCCAAATTTGTTCTTTTTTTTCAAGATTGTTTTGGCTATTCTGCATCCCTTGAGATTCTATATTAATTTTAGGATACGTTTTTAAAATTTCTCCAACAACACAATTGAGATTTTGATAGAGATTACACTGAATCTGTAGATCACTTTGGGTAGTTTTGACAATTTAACAATACTAAATCTTCTAATCCGTGAACACAGGATATCTTTCAATTTATTTATGTTCTCTTTAATTTCCTTCAACAATGTTTTGTAGTTTTCAGTTTGCAAGTCTTTTGCCTCCTTGGTTAAGATTATTCCTAGAGTATTTTATTCTTCTTAGTGTAAGTGTAATTTTTCATAAATTCCTTTTTGGATTACTTATTTTTAATGTATGGAAATATAATTTATTTTTGCAGGTTGATATTGTATCCAATTTTTCTGAATTAACTTATTAGTTCTAATAATTTTTTTGTGTGTGGAATCCTTAGGGTTTTCTACACGTCAGATCATATCATCTCTGAACAGAGATAGTTGAACTTCTTCCTTTCCAATTTGGATACTTATTATTTCTTTTGCTTGCCTAATTGCTCTGGCTAGAGCTTCCAAAACTATGTTGCACAGTAGTGGTGAAAATGGGCATCCTTCTCCTATTCCTGATCTTAGTGGAAAAAACTTTTGTTTTCACCATTGAGTATGATGTTAGTTGTGGGTTTTCGTATATGGCATTTATTATGTTAAGGTGGTTTCCTTCTATTCCTAGTTTGTTGACTGTTTTTATCATGAAAGGGTACTGAATTTTATCAAATGCTTTTTAAACATGATTTTATTGTGTGTTTTTACCTTCATTCTGTTAATGTGGTATATTACATTGTTTAGTTTTTGAATGGTGCACCACACTTGTATTCCATGAATAAATCCCACTTTGTCATTGTGTATAATCCTTCTATATGCTTCTGAATTTGGTTTGCTAACATTTTTAGGATATCTGTATCAATATAAGGGATATTGGCCAAGTATTCTTTTCTTGTAGTGTATATGTCTGGTTTTGGTATCAGAATAATATCGGTCTTACAAAATGAGTTAAGAAGTGTTCCCTCTTCTTCAATACTTTGAGAATATTTGAAAATAGACCATTTTCTTATAGCAGTTTTAGGTTCCCAGAAAAATGGACAGAAAATTAAAGAGTTCCCATATGACCCCTTCTCCAGCACACAGCCTCCCTCACTATCAAAATTCCACACCATTGTGGCACATCGATGAACCCACATTGACACATCATTATCACCCAAAGTCCATAGCTTACATTACGGTTCACTCTTGGTGTTGTACAGTCTGTGGGTTTAGGCAAATATATGCTGAGATATGTCCACAATTGTAATATCATACAGAAAAATTTCACTGCCCTAAAACTGTTCTATGCCCAACCTATTAATTCCTCTCTTCCCCCAACCACTGGCGATCACTGATCTTTTTACTGTCTCCATATTCATGCCGTTGCCAGAATGCCATATAGTTGGAACCATACAATGTGTAGCCTTTTCTGATTGACTTCTTTAATTTAGTAATATGCATTTAAAGTTCATCCACGTCTTTTCAAGGCTTGATGGGTCATTTCTTTTTAGCAATGAATAATATTCCATTGTATAAATGTACCACAGTTTATTTATCCATTCACCTACTGAAGGACATCTTGATTGCTAACAGGTTTAGGCAATTATGGATAAAACTGCTATAAACATCCTTGTGCAGGTTTCTGTTTGGACATAAGTTTTCAACATATTTGGGTAAATCCTAAGGAGTGCAATTGCTAGATCATGAGGTAAGAGTATGTTTAGCTTTCTAAGAGACTGCCAAACTGTCTTCCAAGGTGGCCATACCATCTTGCACTTCCACCAGCAATGAATGAAAGATTTTCTGTTTATTCATGATTCAATTGGTAGGCTGTGTGTTTCTAGGAATTTGTTCATTTCATCCAGGTTATTCAGTTTGTTGGTGTATAATTGTCCATTGTATTCTCTTATAATCCTTTTCATTTCTGTAAAATCAGTAGTAATGTCCCCACTTTCATTTCTGATGTTAGTATTTGTGTAATCTCTTTTTATTTAGTCAGTGTAGCTAAAGATTTGTCAATTTTGTTGATATTTTCTAAGAACCATTTTGGTTTCATTGATTTTTTTCTTTTGTTTTTCTGCTTTCTGTTTTTATTTATCTCCACTTTAAACCACACATATTATTTCCTTCCTTTTGTTAGGTTTGGGTTTAGTTTGTTCTTCTTTTCCTAGTTCCTTAAGCTGTAAAGTTAGATTGTTAATTTGAGATCATCTCTTTCATGTAAGCATTGACAGTTATAAATTTCCATCTCAGCACTGCTTCGCTGTACCATAAGTTTTGGTTGTTGCATTTTCACTTATATTTGTCTCATGGTATTTTCTAAGTTCCCTTGTGTTTTTTTCTTTGCCCCATTGGTTGTTTAAGAGTATGTTGTTTAATTTCCACACAGTTGTGAATTTTTCAGTTTTCCTTCTGTTACTGATTTCTAGTTTCATTCTATTGTGATTTAAAAAGATAATTTGTATGATTTCAATCTTTCAAAATTTATTAAGACTAGTTTTGTAACTAACATGGCCTATTCTGGACAATATTCCATGTGCACTTGAGAACAATGTATATGTTGCTGTTGTTTGTTGGAGTGTTCTGTATATGTCTGTTAAGGCCAGTTGGTTTATAGTGTTGTCCTCCTCCCACCCACTTTTTGTTATTGATATCACCAATTACGTTTTTATACGTTGTGTAACTATTAAAATAGATTTATTATTTTTTGATGTATTTGTCTTTTAAATCCTGTACAAAATTAAAAGTGGATTTAGAAACCAAAAATTTTTAAATACTGATTTTTATATTTGTCCATATATTTACCTTACCAGAGATCTTTATAGTTTTATATAGCCACAAGTTATTGTTTAGTGTCCTTTCCTTTCAACTTGAAGGACTCCCATTAGTCTTTCTTGTAGGGCAGGTCTAGTGCTAATGAACTTCCTCAGCTTCTGTTTATCTGGGAATGCCTTGATTTCACCCTCATTTTTGAAGGATAGTTTTGACAGATATAGAATTCTCATTTGATAGATTCTTTCTTTAAGTACTTTAAATATATTATCCTACCACATCTGGCCTCTAAAGTTTCAGCTGACAAATCAGCTGATAATATTATTGAGGATCCCTTGTATGTGATAAGGTGATTTTCTCTTGCTACTTGCAAGATTCTCTCTGTCTTTTCCTATTGACAGTTCGATTTTAATATTTGTTGGTGTGGGACTGTTTGTGTTTGTCATAGCTGCAGTTTGTTGAGCCTCTTTTACTTGTACATTTACATATTATGTCAAAGCTGGGAAGTTTTTGGCCATTATTTTTTTCATGTAATCTTTCTGCCACTTTCTGGCTCTCTTATCCTTCTGGGACTCACATGATGTGTATTTTGGTCCTCTTGATGGTATCCCATAAGACCCTTAGGCTCTGTTCACTTTTCTTCATTATTTTTTCTTTCTGCTCCTCAGACTCAATACTTACAAATGTCCTATCTTTGAGTTCGCTGATTCTTTCTTCTGCCTGATCAAATCTACAATTGAACCATTCTAATGAATTTTTCAATTACATTATAATATTATTCAGCTCCAGAATTTGTTTTGTTCCTTTTAAAAATTTCTGTCTCTGCTGATATTCTCATTTTATTCATACTTCTTTTTCCTGATTGCCTTTAGTTCTTTGTCTGTTTTCCTTTGTCTCTTGAGCATATATAAGACAGTTGCTTTAAAATCTTTGTCTAGTAAGTCCTATGTCAGGGCTTCTTTGGGTGGAGATGGTTCTATCAATTTTTCTGTGCCTTTGAATGGGCTATATTTTCCTGTTTCTTTGTATGCTTTGTCATTTTTGGTTGCAGTGTGAACATCTCAAATAACAACTACCTCTACCAGTCTTTGCAGACTTGCTCTCTACAAGGGTGATCCTTTACCAATGAGCTGGACTTGCTCTGATCATAGGAATTAGCCTGAAGTGAAAGCTTAAGATCTTCTCAGGCCTTTTCTGAACATGCATGTTGTGTGGGCCTGTGTCTGAATATCTCAGTTCCCCTTTATAGGTGGCTACTTTTAAATGTATTAATTTCCCAAAGAGTCTCACCCCAGATTCTTCTTGGCACCTTAGATAGTCTATTGTATGCCTCCACCTATAATCTCTTGTCTCAGCTTTCTGTAGACCTATAGTCTCCTTGCCCCTTTCACAGGCACTGTTGCCTTTCCCGCCTGTCTGCAAAGTTAGGAAAAACAAAGAGGAGTCCTTCAGGCAGCACTCAGACAAGTTAGAATATTGGAAATAAGGTCTACTCTACTTCCTCTGGTTTGAAGGATGGACTGGGAACTGGGTTGCCACCTCCTCCAAATCAAAACTGCTGCCACACTGGGCAGGTGGTAAGGAAAGGGTAAGTAATGACTCAAAACTTTCCCTACCATTTTTAATTAGGACTTTTCCTGACTGGGTGTTCCTTAGTTGCTGTAGACCTTTGACTATTCTCAGATCTCTTATAAAGTTATTTTATCAAGTCTCTAGTTATTTTTTTATAATGTTTTTGTGGATGAATGAGGGCCTGGAGCTTCTTAGCCTGCCATTTTGCTGACATCACTTCTCTTATTAGTTTTTAATGTATTTTCTTCTCTTCCCCTTTTATCTTCCATTTTCACATTGGAATAGCATTAACCCATTGAGCGCCAGAAAGAAGAAAGTACAAAATAACAGAGTATTAAGAAGGGTCTGCCTTATAACACACTGAAATCAGGATACCTATGTCCTAAATACAGATTTATTTTTTATAGGACCAAGCATAGTCATTTCCCTTGTGTTGGCCTCATCCATAACAGAAAAAGTTTGTATATCCCAATGGTTAGCAACATGGGCTTTGGTGTTAGATAAAATTAGATGTGAGCTGGGCAAATTTAATTACTGATTTCATGATCTTTATAGCTAATATTGAGCCTCCAGAGATATGAGACCCATATGTAATATATAAGCATTATATGTACATACCTGGAGAATATGATTAGAGTAAATGCACAAACATCATACATTATTTTTAAATCACTGAATGGTAGGTTTCTGGTTATTTATTTATTTATCTCTGGACTTGACAATATTTTCCACAATTTCTAAGTTAGTAATGGATCATTTTTCAGAGCAGAATTAAAGCTTATAGAAAGAACGATTGTTTTGAAATTTTCAGTCATAGATTTATAGAAAATAATATAACAGACTTCTGTATATTCAAATTGAGAAATAAAATATCACATATGCAGTTGAAACTCACTTTGAATCTTCTCTGATTATATTAGTCTCCTTCTTCCCCAGAGGTAATTTTTATCAAGATTTTGGGTTTTTCATACTTAATACTTTTCTTTATAGTTTATTACCTATGTGTGTGTGTGTGTGTATATATATATATATATATATATTAATTTTATTACGTATGTATATATCCCTAAGTGAAATATGGTATTGTTTTCTTGCATGGTTGTATCTATAGGTGCTGGCTACCTGATGGAAAGGAGGAAGGAAGAAACATAAGGAGAGCAAATACACATGCACATCTCAACATTGTGACCTGCCATATATGCCCTCCTTGCCATGTATATTCTCTTGCAGAGCTACTAAAATGGACACAACCATTATTTTTAGCTTATGTGCAGTAGGGAGCACTAGCACATTCTGCAGATACTATTTTCAACCCTTTTTTCCCTGAGGTCTTCAAAGGCTTAGTTTCCCAAGTGCCATCTAGCTCAAAGTGCAGGCCTAATTTACTGGCTTTCATTCAGTTACTCATGTAGGCCTGTGTACCTAGAATCTAATCTGTAGTATCCTGGTGAAATTTAGTTTTTCTGTTTCCAGACTACTACCCATATCCCTTGATTGGCTTGAGGATGCATCCCATTTTGAACTTGATCTGATTTTGTATTACAAGTGCTGGGCATGTGTATATTTTCCTTTCCTTTTATTATTCTTAGTTGCACAAGGAAGGTGATTCAGTGGTGTTTTAATATGTATGTGTTGATTGCTCCTGAATAAGCCTGTGACTAAACTTTAACCCTGAATCCCACTGTTTAAGGTTTTTCCCCCTCTGGATGCTGTGGAGCTGAACTCTGAGTGATCCCATGCAGACTGTCACCCTTTTACTCCCTTGTGGCATTCATTGTTTAGATTATTGGGAGGTTAAGCGGATGAGCCTTCTTTTAATTCAAGGAGCTTTATTTGGGAGAGTACATAAAGAGTGTTGTGAAACTACTTTTATCTAAAATCCAGGGAAGTGGAGATGTCATCTGACTGTCAAATATAAGGTTTATCTGAGAGATATGCTTGCCCTTCCCCTAGGCAATTATATTTTTCCTGAAGCTACCAAAATGGGACTGTCATGTGGATAGATTCATAAATTAGTTTTGTGGCCACCTCATTACCTAATTCCCTTGGTTTAGGAATGTTCTTTATCTGACACTGACCCACTGTGGAATGGCTGGGGATACTTATTTTTTCTCTTTATTCTTTTTGCTTCAGAACGCAAGTGCTTTTGTTGTAGATAAAAATGGGAAATACAGGAAAGGTAAAAAAGAAAAATTAGAAACCCTTTAGAGGTCTACTACTTGTGAGTAGGCACATTAAATAGTTGAATATAATATTTTTCAGAAAACAAGACCTACCCATATGTTGTCTACAAGAAACTCACTTTAAATACAAAGATTCATATAGATTAAAAGTAAATGCGTGGGGAATATGCTAACACTAACCAAAAGAAAGCAGAAGTAGCTATATTCATTTCAGACAGAGCAGACTTCAAATCAAGGGGAGTTATCAGGGATAAAGAAAGGCATTCTATAATGATTAAAGAAGTCAGTTCTCCAAGACATAACAGTCTTTAACATTTATGTGCTTGACAACAAAGTATAAAAATATGTGAGGCAAAAACTAATAGAATTGCAAAGGGAAGTATAATAGATTGATCGCATGATCACATCAGTGCATTTGACAGAAGCATTTGAGAAAATGCGACACTCATTCATGATTGAAAAAAAAACCTTCTCAATAAACTAGGAATAGAGGAGAAATTCCTCATATTGATAATGAATATCTACAAAAAACCTACAGCTAACATCATATTAATGGTGAGAAACTTAAAGTTTTCCCAATAAAATCAGGTACAAAGCAAGGATGTTCACTTTCACAACTCCTTTTCAGTATCAATACTGGAAGGTCTAGCTAATGCAAAAAGGTAAGTAAAGGAAATAGAAGGTATACAGTTTGGGAAGGAAGAAATATAATTGTCTTTGTTCACAAATGACATTATCATCTATGTAGAAAATCCAAAAGAATCAACAACAAAAATACCCCTCTATAACAAATAAGCAATTATGGCAAGGTTGTGGTATACAAGGTTAAAATACAAAAGTCAGCCATTTTCCTATATACCAGCAAAGAACAAGTAGGATTTGAAATTGAAAATACAATCCATTTACATTATAACCTTCCAAAATGAAGTACTTATGTATAAATCTAACAAAATATATATAAGATCTATATGAGGAAAACTACAAAACTCTGATGAATGAAATCAAAGAACTAAATAAATAGAGATGTTCCATGTTCATGAACAAGAAGACTCAGTATTGTTAAGGTGTCAGTTCTTCCCGACTGGATCTGTAGGTTCAACGCAATAACCCCCCCCCCAAATCCCAGCCAGTTATTTTGTGGATATTGAAAAACTGATTCTAATGTTTATATGGAGAGATAAAAGACCCAGAATAGCCAACATGATACTGAAGGAGAAGAACAAAGTTGGAGGGCTGATGCTACCCAACTTCAAGGTTTTTATAAAGTTCACAACACTGTGGTATTGGCAAAAGAGCAAATAGATCAATGGAACAATAAAGAGCCTGTAAATAGACCCACATAAATATAGTCAACTGATCTTCAACGAAGGAGCAAAGGCAAAAGAATGGAGTAAAGATAGTTTTTACTAATGGTGCTGAAAGAACCAGACATGCACATGGGAAAAAATGAATCTAGACACAGACCTTACACCATTCACAAAAATAACTCAAAATAGATCACAGCCCTAAATTTAAAACATAAAACTATAAAATGGCTAGAAGATTTAGGAAAAAACCTAGTTACCCTTTTTTATGGCAATGTCATTTTAGATATAATACCAAAGGCACAATCTGTGAAATAAATAATTGATAAGCTGGAATTCATGAAAATTAGAAACTTTCGCTCTGCAAAGGACAGTGTCAAGAGAAAGAGAAGACAAGTCAAAGAATGGAAGAAAATATTTGCAAAAGACATATCTGATAAATGACAGTCATCCCAAATATACAAAGAATTCTTAAAACTCAGCAATAAGAAAATGAACAACCTAATTTTCATGTGGGACAAAGACCTTAACAGACAACTCATCAAAGAAGGTATACAGATGGCAAATAAACGTAAGTAAAGATACTCCACATCATATATCATCAGAGAAGTGCAAATTAAAACAACAATGAGATACCACTACACATTTATTAGAATGGCCAAAATTCAGAACACTGGCAACTGGAGTTGGAGAGGAATTGGAACAACAGGATCTCTCATCTATTGCTGATGGGAATGCAAAATGGTTACAGCACTTTGGAAGACAGTTTGGTAGTTTCTTACCAAACTAAACATACTCTTACCACACAATCCAGTAATCACACTCCTAGGTGTTTACCCAAAGGAGTTCAAAACTTATGTCCACACAGAAACCTGCACACAGATGTTTATAGCAGCTTTATTTGTAATTGCCAAAACTTGGAAGCAACTAAGATGTCCTTAATTAGGTGAATGGATAAATAAACTGTGGTACATTTATACAGTGGGATATTATTATTCAGCATTAAAAAGAAATGATCTATTAAGCCTCGAAAAGACATGAACAAACTTTAAGTGCATATTACTAAGTGAAAGAAGCCAATCAGAAGAAGACTACGTATCTTTTTTGAAGTAGTGTTTTCATATTTGGATAAATACCTAGAGGTGGGATAGCTGGATCATATGGTAGTTCTATTTGTAATTTATTGAGGCATCTCCATACCGTTTTCCATACTGATTTTACCAATTTACATTCCAACATACAACCTATATATAGGTTCCCTTTTCTCCACATCTTTGCCAACACTTATTTCTTGCCTTTTTGATAATAGCCATTCTAATAGTGTTCATTGCAGAATTATTTACAATAGCCAAGTACCCATCAATGGATGAATGGATAAAGATGTTATACACATACACACCACACACACACAGACACATACACACACACTCACTGGAATACTACACAGCCATAAAAAGATGAAATCTTGCCATTTACAACAATATGGATGGACCTTGAGGATATTATGCTAAGTGAAATAAGTCATATGAAATGAGACAAATACCATATGATTTCATCCATATGTGGAATAAAACAAACAAAATAAATGAACAAGCCAAACAAAGGCAGAGAGGGAGAAGGTAAAATGTGTAAAGGGGATAAACTATATGGTGACAGCTGGAAACAGCTTTTGGCAGTGAGTACCCTGTAGTGTACACAGCATTAGAAATATAATGTTGTACACATGAAACATATAATGTTATAAACCAATGTTACCTCAATAAAAAATAAGAAGGGACTTCCCTGGTGGCACAGTGGTTAAGAATCTGCCTGCCAATGCAGGGGACACAGTTTCGAGCTTTGGTCTGGGAAGATCCCACATGCTGTGGAGCAAATAGGCCCGTGCACCACAACTACTGAGCCTGTGCTCTGGAGCCCGTGAGCCACAACTACTGAGCCCATGTGCCACAATTACTGAAGTCCACATGCCTAGAGCACATACTCTGCCACAAGAGAAGCCACTGCAATGAGAAGCCTGCCCACTGCAACATAGAGTAGCCCCCACTCGTCACAACTAGAGAAAGCCCACGCACAGCAACGAAGACCCAACACAGGCAAAAATAAATACAAATAAATAAATAAATTTATTTTAAAAATAACTTAAGGGCTTCCTGGGTGGTGCAGTGGTTGAGAGTCCGCCTGCCGATGCAAGGGACACGGGTTCGTGACCCAGTCCGGGAAGATCCCACATGCCGCGGAGTGGCTAGGCCCGTGAGCCGTGGCCGCTGAGCCTGCGTGTCCGGAGCCTGTGCTCCACAACGGGTGAGGCCACAACAGTAAGAGGCCTGCGTACCGCCAAAAAAAAAAAAAAAAGTAAAAGCTACATATTGTATGATTCCAACTATATGACATTCTGGAAACAGCAAACTATGAAACAGTAAAATTATCAGTGATTGCTAGGATTTTCAAGGAGAAAGGAAGAGGATGAATAAGCAGAGCACAGAGCATTTTTAGGGCAATGAAACTACTCTGTGTGGTATCATAATGATAGGTACATGTCATTATACATTTGTCCAAACCTATAGAATGTACAACACCAAGAATGAACCCTAAGGTAAACTGTGGACTTTGCGTGATTATGATGTGTCCACGTAGTTTCATCAATTGTAACAAATGTACCACTCTGATGGGGGATGTTAATGAGGGAGGCTATGCATGTATGGGGACGGGGGGTATATGGGAAATCTCTGTACCTCCCAGTCAATTTTGCTGTGATTGTACAACTGTCTAAAAAATGTAGTCTTAATTTAAAAAAAAAAGTTAATGTGAAGGAGCCATGCCATCTCAGATTTAACCTTTGAATTTGCCCATAATTCATTTCCCCTCTTACCCTCCTATTTCCAATATAGAGTTAATGAGATGCCTCCAATGGAACAGTATGGGATTTAACAATATATATTCAGTTATTAGTGAATGGTAAGATGGATACTTGTGTGTCAAAGAAATGGAAGTAATTTGTGGAATTTTGCCTCTCAGGCAGTGGATGGTTGAAATTGTGGTGTGACGTCACTGGATGACGCGTGATCTGAGGACCCCTACACTGTTGAATGGGAGACAGGTCTAGAATTTTCCTATAAACGTATTAACATGCGTAGCAGTCCAGGAGCAGCAGTTAGGCAAACACTACGGCTTGCTGCCCTGGTGCCATCTCTCACTGAGCTCACCAGGTGAGTCAAAGGCAAGCCTGCCTTCCCAGTGTGGGGAACTGGATTAGGGTCGGCGCAGAGGCACGATGTTGGGCAGCTCTTAGGAGCTTCTGAGTCTCCCAGGAAACTAGAGATCCTTCTGTCTTTTAAACTTTGAACTCAACACACACCAGAGAGAGATTTGCTTCCATCATAAAGATATGTGTATTCTCATTAGGAGAAAATGAAAAACACCTTTCCATAATGCCTGCCTTAGCCCTAAGTCTCAGCCAGCCCCTGCTACTGAGTCTCAACTTTTAAAAAGCCTTTGAAGTCCCACCACGTGCCATATACTCTGGGCAGTATTTGTCATTCACCCCTCAGGACAGCTCTGTGACATAGGTATCGTGAGTCCCACATCACAGATGCCCAAGCTCAGGCTGACAGAGCCTAGGTCAGCTCTCCAGTAAGTGGCAGGATGGGATGAGGTTCTATCCCTCGCCCTCCATAGAGGACACAGAGCGGCCTCCCTTTTAGACAATGGGCTTCCAGGGCTGGAAAAATGGTCAGTCACACTCCCTGCTATTGTGGCCCCGCGGGTATTCACTCACCAGCCCCTCAGAGTGAGGAAGATTACAGAGGAGATGAAATTCTGCCCCTTATTCCAAGAGACCTGGGTGTCTGGGCCACATCCATTGGCTGATTCCTGAAGTGGGGAGTAGGGCTCAGACAGAGGCTCAGGTGTTGCCCTTGAGACAGGTGATCTGGAGGGAAGGAAAGTGATATGTAAGGAAGTGCTTTAAGAAATTGTGCTTTATATTTTGTCTTCTTTAATCCTAACAGCTATTCAAGTTACCCATCATTTTGGCCAACATCATACCAGGGTACTGACTTTAGGGGAGTTTATGTAAATCAGGAAGACACCTTTGTTTTCTCCAGGTCAACAGCCAACTGTGGAAATACTTTAAAGTTTTTTTGCATTTTCTCTTGATGCCTCCAGGACTCTGAATGCTCTAACCTGCCTGGAGGCTGGCGGTACATGCTCCTCACATTTTCTTTCCTTTTTTAATAATACTTACATTGTTTTTAAGTCTAATTATTGAAATTGAAAACTTTCTAAATTAAAAAAAAGAGTTATGTTAAAAGAGGGGAGAAAACATTTGTAAACTACGCCTCATAGTGGGTTAATATCCATGATTTGTGAAGCACACTCATTAACAAATGATTGGCAACTAATTTCAACAAAGAACTCAAATAAATATATATATATGAATAGTAAACATGTTAAAATATGCCTAAACCACTAGTGTGTTATTCAGGGTTCTACAGAGAAATGGAAACAGCAGGATATGTATTTATATATAAAAGGAGATTCATCAAAAGGAATTGGCTTGTGCAGTTATGGAGGCTGAGAGGTCCCACAGTCTGTCCTTTGCAAGCTGGAGACCCAGGAAAGCTGGTGGCGTAGTTCAGTCTGAGTCCAAAGGCCTGAGAACCCCGGAAGCTGATGGCTTAAATCCCGGAGTGAGGGCCAGAGAAGGTGAGATGAGATGTCAGGCAGTGCAGCAGGAAGCAGAAGTGGGGGAGTTCCTCCTCCCTCTGCCTTTTGTTCAATTCAGGCTTTGAACAGATTGGATGAGTCCCACCCACAGCGGGGAGGACAGTCTACTGAGTCCACCAGTTCAAATACTAATCTCATCCAGAAACACCCTCAAACACAACCAGAATCATGTTTAATCTGGGCATCCCATAGCCAGCTGAGTTAACACATAAAATTAACCATCACAACTACAATTAATGAGATGAAAATATAAATCCTAAGAAGAATATTAAGTGGAAAAGACAAGATGCAAAAGATGAATAATGTGATTCCTCTTTAGGAAGAGACACCTGTGTGTGTGCAGTTGTCTATGATCATGTACCCTCACCTACAGGGACACGTCTGGAGGGGAGGCACTGTTCTATGACAACAGATCCTTTTGGGTCAAGGGGCGGGAGTCAGGCCTGTAAGAGAGGTGAGAAAATGTACTTTCATGTATTGTTTGGAATGTATTCAGGAAAAAAGCATTTTCATAAAAAATTGAAAACAAAGTACTGTGAACAGACTGACAAAGGTAATGTGAACATGTATTTATTACTTTGGAAAAGCATTCATTGTATTCAGTTTCCTGGGGAAATGAAGTAGATTTTAAAATGGAATTGACTGTGTGTGTGTGTGTTTCTAGGTCTCCTCTAGCTCTATCACCCCAAACACATGCTTACAAGTGCAGCTTTCTCTTTAGTTCGGGGCAGGGCTGGACACCCTATCTCAGGTTTAGAGATCTCAGAAAATGATGGACACAGAGGGATTGCTCACAGTAAGCGCAAGTTTCCAGAAAATACTGGCTGCAATCACTAAGACAAAATCACAACCTCTATCCCTTCGTTCCTTTTGCTGACCAGTCCCCTGGTCTGATACTCTCAGAGATTGCAATCCTGGGTCTGGCCACCAGATGGCATCTATCCCCTCCCCCTTTTTTTTTTCTGTTTTAAGGGAAAGAAGTACCTTTTCCAAAAGTAACAAACGATATATGATTTGTTTACTATGATACCAGTTCTTTTTGGAAAATTCATATCTATATTAAAACAGTTCCACCTGCTTTTGACCACAAATCTACATCGCGTTCATTGATGTATCTCTTCCGTCAGTGTAGGCTGAAGTGTATAGGCTGCAGAAGGTCCCTCCCAGAGAACACGGCATTTCACTCTCCATTACCCCACCCCTGTACAGGCTTCCCAGACCTTCCCCCACCCCCTATCGGGCATCTCTTGTCCATGACCCTGGACACAGCTACCCAGACATCGCTCCTATGCCCCATCCTCTCTCAGTCACCTCTGCCTGCGGTGCCTTCCACGCGCCTGCCGCCCACTGCCAAGGAGCTATTGCCACCTGGTGTTTCATCGTGTGCAGTCCCTGGAATATACATCTTTACAGTCTTCTTTTACGATGAGTTTTTTTTCAGACAATATTAGAATTATTCAGTGCATAGGTTCAAAGGCTGGCGTTTAAGGGAGAGTACTGTATTCTTTTGCTCCTTGAATAAATGTCTTTGTAGAGAAGTTTGACGGTAGCGGTACGTTGGTGCCACCTCGTGACACAAACCTGAACTGCAGCTTGAGCTTTCCGGAACTGGAAGGTGGGAGGGAAGGGTGGCCAAAACTCACCGGACAAATTTCTGAAAGTCTGGGGGGAAAGGGAGGCATTGCTAGTGTACAAGCATACTGACAGGCACCAGACAGAAAATTCAGCCTCTTACCATGCTGAAGAGAAAGCTCTATGTGAGAACAAAAAGATTTTTATTTTTATCCTTTGAGACCTAAGGCCAAATAGCTAGAGACCTGTATATAAGCAACAAAGCATCCATGTCATTAATGATCTTTTTCTTTCAACATCTTTATTGGAGTATAATTGCTTTACAATGTTGTGTTAGTTTCTGCTGTATAACACAGTGAATCAGGTATACGTATACATATATCCCCATAGCCCCTCCCTCTTGCATCTCCCTCCCACACTCCCCCTATCCCACCCCTCTAGGTGGACATAAAGCACCGAGCTCATCTCCCTGTGTTATGTGGCTGCTTCCCACTAGCTATCTATTTTACATTTGATAGTGTATATATCTCCATATCACTCTCGCAATTCATCCCAGCTTACCCTTCCCCCTCCCCGTGTCCTCAAGTCCATTCTCTACGTCTGCATCTTTATTCCATTTTTATTTTCACGTTCCATATATATGTGTTACCATACGGCATTTGTTGTTCTCTTTCTGACTTACTAGAGTCAGAGTAAGACAGACTCTAGGTCCATCCAACTCACAACAAATAATTCAATTTCGTTTCTTTTTATGGCTGAGTAATATTCCATTGTATACATGTGCCGCATCTTCTTTATCCATTCATCTGTCGATGGAAACTTAAGTTGCTTCCATGTCCTGGCTATAGTAAATAGAGCTGTAGTGAACATTGTGGGACATGACTATTTTTGAATTATGGTTTTCTCTGGGTATATGCCCAGTAGTGTGATTGCTGGGTCATATGGTAATTCTATTTTTAGTTCTTTAAGGAAACTCCATACTGTTCTCCATAGTGGCTGTATCAATTTACATTCCCACCAACAGTGCAAGGGGGGGGGTCCCTTTTCTCGACACTCTCTCCGGCATTGGTTGTTTGTGGATTTTATGATGATGCCCATTCTAACTGGTGTGAGATGATACCTCATTGTAGTTTTGATTTGCATTTCTCTAATGATTAGTGATGTTGAGCAGCTTTTCATGTGCTTCTTGGTCATCTGTATGTCTTCTATGGAGAAATGTCTATTTAGGTCTTCTGCCCATTTTTGGATTGGGTTGTTTGTCTTTTAAATATTGAGCTGCATGAGCTGTTTATATATTTTGGAGATTAATCCTTTGTCTGATGATTCATTTGCAAATATTTTCTCCCATTCTGAGAGTTGTCTTTTCATCGTGTTTATGGTTTCCTTTGCTGTGCAAAAGCTTTTAAGTTTCATTAGGTCCCATTTGTTTATTTTTGTTTTTATTCCCATTTCTCTAGGAGGTGGGTCAAAAAGGATCTTGCCGTGATTTATGTCATACAGTGTTCTGCCTATGTTTTCCTCTAAGAGTTTAATGGTGTCTGGCCTTACATTTAGGTCTTTAATCCATTTTGAGTTTATTTTTGTGTATGGTGTTAGGGAGCATTCTAATTTCATTCTTTGACATGTAGCTATCCAGTTTTCCCAGCACCACTTATTGAAGAGGCTGTCTTTTCTCCACTGTATATTCTGGACACCTTTATCAAAGATAAGGTGACCATATGTGCGTGGGTTTATCTCTGGGCTTTCTATCCTGTTCCTTTGATCTATATTTCTGTTTTTGTGCCAGTACCATACTGTCTTGATTACTGTAGCTTTGTAATATAGTCTGCACTCAGGGAGCCTGATTCCTCCAGCTCCATTTTTCTGTCTCAAGATTGCTTTGGCTATTTGGGGTCTTTTGGGTTTCCATACAAATTGTGAAATTTTTTGTTCTAGTTCTGTGAAAAATGCCAGTGGTACTTTGATAGGGATTGCATTGAATCTGTCGATTGCTTTAGGTAGTAGCCTCATTTTCACAATGTTGATTCTTCCAATCTAAGAACATGGTATATGTCTCCATCTATTTGTGTCATCTTTAATTTCTTTCATCAGTGTGTTATAATTTTCTGCATATAGGTCTTTTGTCTCCTTAGGTAGGTTTATTCCTAGATATTTTATTCTTTTTGTTGCAATGGTAAATGGGAGTGTTTTCTTGATTTCACTTTCAGATTTTTCATCATTAGTGTTAGGAATGCAAGAGATTTCTGTGCATTAATTTTCTATCCTAGTATGTTACCAAATTCATTGATTAGCTCTCATCGTTTTCTGGTAGCATCTTTAGGATTCTCTATGTATAGTATCATGTCATATGCAAACAGTGATAGCTTTACTTCTTCTTTTCCAACTTGGATTCCTTTTATTTCTTTTTCTTCTCTGATTGCTGTGGCTAAAACTTCCAAAGCTATGTTGAGTAATAGCTGTGAGAGTGGGCAACCTTGTCTTATTCCTGATCTTAGTGGAAATGGTTTCAGTTTTTCACCATTGAGGACGATGTTGACTGTGTGTTTGTCATATATGGCCTTTATTATGTTGAGGAAAGTTCCCTCTATTCCTACTTTCTGTAGGGTATTTATCATAAATGTGTGCTGAATTTTCTCAAAAGCTTTCTCAGCATCTCTTGAGATGATCATATGGTTTTCCTCCTTCAATTTGTTAATACGGTGTATCATGTTGATTGATTTGCGTATATTGAAGAATCCTTGCATTCCTGGGTTGAACCAGGAACTTGATCATAGTGTATGATCCTTTTAATGTGCTGTTGAATTCTGTTTGCTAGTATTTTTTGAAGATTTTTGCATCTATGTTCATCAGTGATATTGGCCTGTTGTTTTCTTTCCTGTGACATCTTTGTCTGGTTTTGGTATCAGAGTGATGGTGGCCTCGTAGAATGAGTTTGGAAGTGTTCCTCCCTATGCTGTATTTTGGAAGAGTTTGAGAAGGATAGGTGTTAGCTCTTCTCTAAATGACAGAATTCGCCTGTGAAGCCATCTGTTCCTGGGCTTTTGTTTGTTGGAAGATATTTAATCACAGTTTCATTTTCAGTGCTTGTGATTGGTCTGTTCATATTTTCTATTTCTTCCTGGTTCAGACTCAGAAGGCTGTGCATTTCTAAGAATTTTTCCATTTCTCCCAGGTTGTCCATTTTATTGGCATATAGTTGCTTGTAGTAATCTCTCATGATCCTTTGTATTTCTGCAATGTCAGTTGTTACTTCTCCTTTTTCATTTCTACTTCTATTGATTTGAGTCTTCTCTCTTTTTTTCTTGATAAGTCTGGCTAATGGTTTATCAATTTTCTTTATCTTATCAAAGAACCAGCTTTTAGTTTTATTGATCTTTGCTAGCATTTCTTTCATTTCTTTTTCATTTATTTCTGAACTAACCTTATGATTTCTTTCCTTCTGCTAACTTTGGGCTTTTTATGTTCTTCTTTCTCTAATTGCTTTATGTGTAAGGTTAGGGTGTTTATTTGAGATGGTTCTTGTTTCTTAAGGTAGGCTTGTATAGCTATAAACTACCCTCTTAGAAGTGCTTTTGCTGCATCCCATAGGTTTTGGGTCGTTGTGTTTTTATTGTCATTTGTTTCTAGGTATTTTTTGATTTCCTCTTTGATTTCTTCAGTGATCTCTTGGTTATTAAGTAGTGTGTTGTTTAGCCTCCATGTGTTTGTATTTCTTACAGATTTTTTCGTGTAATTGATATCTAGTCTCATAGCATTCTGGTCGGAAAAGATACTTGATATGATTTCAATTTTCTTAAATTTACCAAGGCTTGATTTGTGATCCAGGATATGATCTATCCTGAAGAATGTTCCATGAGCACTTGACAAGAATGTGTATTCTGTTGTTTTTGGATGGCATGTCCTATAAATATCAATTAAGTCCATCTTGTTTAATATATCATTTAAAGCTGTGTTTCATTATTTATTTTCATTTAGGATGATCTGTCCATTGTTGAAAGTAGGGTGTTAAAGTCCCCTACTATGATTGTGTTACTGTTAATTTCCCCTTTTATGGCTGTTAGTATTTGCCTTATGTATTGAGGTGCTCCTATATTGGATGCATAAATATTTACAATTGTTATATCTTCTTCTGGGATTGATCCCTTGATCATTATGTACTGTCCTTCTTTGTCTCTTGTAATTGTCTTTGTTTTATAGTCTATTTTTTTCTGATATGAGAATTGCTACTCCAGCTTTCTTTTGATTTCCATTTGCATGGAATATCTTTTTCCATCCCCTCACTTTCAGTCTGTATGTGTCCCTAGGTCTGAAGTGGGTCTCTTGTAGACAGCATATATAAGGGTCTTGTTTTTGTATCCATTCAGCCAGTCTATGTCTTTTGGTTGGAGCATTTAATCTATTTACATTTAAGGTAATTATCAATATGTATGTTCCTATTACCATTTTCTTAATTGTTTTGGGTTTATTATTGTAGGTCGTTTCCTTCTCTTGTGTTTCTTGCCTAGAGAAGTTCCTTTAGCATTTGTGGTTTGGTGGTGCTGAATTCTCGTAGCATTTGCTTCTCTGTAAAGCTTTTAATTTCTCCGTCAAATCTGAATGAGATCCTTGCTGGGTAGAGTAATCTTGTTTGTAGGTTTTTCTCTTTCATCACTTTAAATATGTCCTGCCACCCGCTTCTGGCTTGCAGAGTTTCTGCTGAAAGATCAACTGTTAACCTTATGGGGATTCCCTTATATGTTACTTGTTTTTTCCCTTGCTGCTTTTAATTTTTGTTCTTTGTGTTTAATTTATGACAGTTTGATTAAGATGTGTCTTGGTGTGTTTCTCCTTGGATTTATACTGTATGGGACTCTCTGTGCTCCTGGACTTGATTAACTATTTCCTTTCCCATATTAGGGAAGTTTTCAACTATAATCTCTTCAAATATTTTCTCAGTCCCTTTCTTCTTCTCTTCTTCTTCTGGGACTCCTATAATTCGAATGTTGGTGGGTTTAATGTTGTCCCAGAGGTCTCTGAGACTGTCCTCAGTTCTTTTCATTCTTTATTCTTTATTGTGCTCTGCAGTAGTTATTTCCACTATTTTATCCTCCAGGTCACTTATCTGTTCTTCTGCCTCAGTTTTTCTGGTATTGGTCCCTTCTAGAAATTTTAAAATTTCATTTATTGTATTGTTCATCTCTGTTTCTTTGCTCTTTAGTTCTTTAGGTCCTTGTTCAACATTTCTTGTATTTTCTTCATTCTATTTCCAGGATTTTAGATCTTCTTTACTATCATTATTCTGAGTGCCTTTTCAGGTAGACTGCCTATTTCCTCTTTATTTTTCAGGTCTGGTGGGTTTTTGCCTTGCTCCTTCATCTGCTGTGTGTTTCTCTGTTCTTTCATTGTGCTTAACTTACTGTGTTTGGGGTCTCCTTTTTACAGGCTCCAGGTTCATAGTTTGCATTGTTCTTGGTGTCTGCCCCCAGTGACTTATGTTGGTTCAGTGGGTTGTGTAGGCTTCCTGGTGGAGGGGACTAGTGCCAGTGTTCTGGTGGATGAGTCTGGATCTTGCCTTTCTGGTGGGTGGGCCCATGCCCGGTGGTGTGTTTTGGGGTGTCTGTGACCTTATTATGATTTTAGGCAGCCTCTCTGCTAATGGATGTGGTTGTGTTCCTGTCTTACTATTTGTTTGGCATAGCGTGTCCAGCACTGTAGCTTGCTGGTCATTGAGTGGAGCTGGGTCTTAGTGTTGAGATGGAGATCTCTGGGAGACCTTTTGCCGTTTGATATTATGTGAAGCTGGGAGGTCTCTGGTGGACCAGTGTCCTGAACTAGGCTCTCCCACCTCAGAGGCATAGGCCTGACACCCAGCCAGGGCACCAAGACCCTGTTAGCCACACACCATGTGTTCTTTTAAGAGCACTCTTAAATAACATCCTGATATTATGCGGTACAACTTTACTTTCGAACTGATAGTTGCGGTGGATGGGATTTTTGCCTTCCCCAGATGGTTGAAGTTTACGATTCCATTAATGATCTTTGTGAGCCATGTTTGCACTTATTATGACCATCTTTCCATGCAAATATTTTTATATCATAATATTTTAAGTTATTTTACAACATAATTTCAGGTTTTTTTTACATTGACCAGGCATTTCATCATATGGATGCTCCAAAATTTATTTCATCTGTATCCTAGTGATGAAAGTTTATTTCCCTTAGCATATTTTCTATTCTGACAATAGTATACTTTACACTCTTGCTCATACATATGCAGATATCTTTGTACGCATTTCTTTGTAAGTTCCTGAAGTTTTTCTTCCAAAACTATACAATTTGAAAACTTTTATATTAACACGTTACAGGGGGGCATTGGTGGGATGAATTGGGAGATTGGGATTGACATATATACACTAGTATGTATAAAATAGATAACTAATAAAAAATGAAAAAAACACGTTACATTCAAAATTCTATTACTAATTTATATCCTTTACAATTAGGTATTACAGTGCTTATTTTTCGCATGTTGGTGATACTTTGAATCATTGCTAATCTAATAGACAGTTAATCATCTCTCATCATTTGTTTCCATTATAACTCACTTTTAATCCTTACCTTGATGTGGCATAATCAATTCTCACAACTTCATGTTATTTGGAATTCAGAATGTTTCTGATATTACCTGTTATCAGCTTTATGTGGATGGCATGTTTTCACTGTCTGTACACTGGTAAAGGCTAAAATTCAAGCCACTTTCAGGTAACTATTTGCACTGGAGGGCTGAACTTGTCCTCTTTAACCTCAGCAAACTATCTTGGGCAAATTCTAGCATTGTTATAAGAGAGCCTGATGAGTATGTGAGTGTGAGTGTGTGTGTGTGTGTGTGTGTGCGCGTGTGTGTGTGTGTGTGTGTGTGTCTATGAGAGTGTGCTGACAACTACATTTCCCTCTGCTCCCTCTGCCCCTTCATGGCTTTGCTTCCCATTTGATCATTTCTGCAGAATTAAGCTCTGACCAACCACCTCCCTAAACAGAGCTGCATTTGTTGACAAAACATCCCTCCCTTATGCTTGGGCAACTGTGCTGTTGTAGACACATGGGCTTGACACATTTAAATGTACATTTTACTGCTCTCCACACTACCTGATTTATTTAACTGTGTTCAGTAGAATCTCTACACAGGATTTCCCCTGGGATGTGATGGACTGTTTCTGGATTTCAATTATGTTATCTGCACATATTCCCTCATAGATAGTTAACTCTATCACTTTGGATTATTTTTGCAGAGCTTCAGTGGCTTATCAGGTGGGCCCATAATGCCCCTTTCTTTTGCCTCTTAATTAATCTCATTGCCAATTTACTGAAGGTAGGGATTAGTGAAAATGCAGGGGATGAGTCCTGGGCTTCCCTGAGTCCTTTGACCTTGGAACAGAAGCATTTTAATGCGTAGGGAGTGGATCTGACAAAATGTAACTGGAGGTGTTAGCACAGTTTGGAACATTTGGAAAGCTTGCGATATAATAGAGATTTTTAAAGGGAAAACTAGAGTATTGAGGCCAAAGTACCTGAGTGTCCAAGGGGATTGTTAAGGGTTGAATTGTGTACCCCAAAATGATATGTTGAAACCCTAATGACAACATACCTCAGAATGTGAACTTGTTTGGAAATAGGGTCATTGCAGATGTAATTAGTTAAATCAAGATGGAGCCATGCTGGAGTATGGTAGGCCCTAAGGTAAGGAAGCAATGTTAAGAAACTCTCCACCAGGTTGCACCTACAACAAATGCCTTTTTTTAAATCATGTTTGGGAAGTTCACCTCTATTCCTAGTTTTCTGAGAATTTTTTTTACCATGTAAGGTTGTTGGTTGTTGTCAAATGCTTTTTCTGCATCTGTTGAGATGATCATGTGTTTCTTCTTTTATTGTATTAATAAAATGTATTATATCAATTAATTTTTAGATGTTAAGCAAATCTTGCCTTCCTGGGATATGTTGCTGGATTCAATTTGCTAATATTTTATTAAGAAATTTAATGTCTTTGTTCATGTGGGATATTAGTTTGTAGATTAATTTTCTTTCGCCACCTTGGTTCAGCTTTTATATCAAGATAATACTGCTATCATTTTCCAGAACAGTTTGTTAAGGATTTTTTTTTCTTTAAATATTGGTGGAGTTCTCTGGTGAAGCCATCTAGGCCTGGACTTTCTTTTGTTGGAGTATTTGTAATTACTAATTAATTTTCACTACCTGTTGTTGGTCTATACAGATCTATTTCTTATTGAGCTAGTTTTAATAATTTATGTCTTTTCTAGGAATTTGTCCATTTCACCTAGGTTATCAAATTTGTTGGCATAAAGTTGTTCATAGTATTCCTTTAAAATCGTTTTACTTTCTGTGGAGTTGGTAGTGATGTGCCCCTTTCATTACTTACTTTTGCCATTTTTTCCATGGTCAGTCTAGCTAATAGTTTGGCACTTTGGCATACATTTTCAAAATACCAACTTTTGATTTTATTGATTTTTTTCTATTCTTTTTCTAATGTCCATTTCATTGATTTCTGCTCTATTCTTTTTTGTGCTGCATTGGGCTTAGTTTGCTCTTCTTGTATATAGTTTTTTAAGATGGAAGTTTAGGTTATTGGTTTGAGACTCTTCTTTTCTGATATAGGTGTTTGAAGGTATAAATTTATCTCGGAGCATTGGCTTAGTTGTATTCCAAAACTTTGATATGCTATGATTGAGCATTCATTTCAAAATATTTTCTAACTTCCTTTTTTGCTTTCACCCATGTGTTACTAAGAAGTGTGTTAATTTCTGAATGTTTTGGGATTTCAAAAATTTGTTTCTCTCTTGATACTTAAATTAATTCTCTTGTGGTTAGAGAAAATATATGGCATGATTTTCATCATTTTAAAGTTATTGAGACTTGTCTTACTGCTTAGTGTATTGTCGACCTTAGAGAATGTTCCATCTCCATTTGAAAAGATTGTGTATTCTGCCTATGTGGAGTGAAGCATTTTATATATACAGGCACATGCACACCTGTAATACTTGTTGATAATTTTGTTCAAGTCTTCTATATCCTTGTTAATTTTCTATCTAGTTGCTCTACCAATTACGATAGAGTTTTGAAGTTTCCAACTATTCCTTCTTTCAATTGTCAGTTTTTGTTTCACGTATTTTGGGGCTCAGCTTTTAGTACACATACATTTATAATTGTTTTATGTTCCTGAGATATCGGCCCTTTTATCATTATGAAATATTTCCTAATATCCTAATGATATTTCTTATTTTAAAGTCTATTTTTTCTAATATTAATGAATTCATTCCAATACTCTTGTAGTCACTGTTTGCAAGACATATCTTTTAAGAATCTTTTACTTTCAAACCATTTGTGTTTTTGAATCTAAGGTGTGTCTCTTTAAGACAGCATATAGTTGAGTCTTGCTTTGTTATTGAGTTTGTCATTTGTTCCTTTTGATTAATGTAATTATTGATGTGCTTAGATTTTCATTTCTCATTTTTGTATTTGTTTTCTATATGTCTCTTACCATTTCTGTTCATCTATTCTTACTGGATTCCTTTCTTTAGGTTAAAATTATTTTTGGTATCCATTTAAATTCTTTTGTTGGTTTTATGTTTTTACAATAGTTTTTGAGATTTTTTTTTTGTTAGAGGTTGCTCTAGGGATTACAACATGCATCTTAATTTATCATAATCTATTGCAGAGTAATACTAATTCAATTCCAACCTAATAAAAATAATTTGCTCAAATGAAAGTGCATTCCATCCCTCCCTCCTCTGTGCTATTGTTACCAAGTCCAAGTTCATACTACTTACTGCACAACAGGCCAAAAATTGTGAGACAAGGTGTTGAGACAAGGAATCTTGACTTTATTTGGAAAGCCAGCAGACCAAGAAGGTGGCGGACTAATGGCCTAAAGAACCATATTAATTTGGGGTATAATTCATGCTTCTTTTATGCTAGTGAAGGGAGAAGCAGGAGGAGGTAAGGTCAGGTGGTGAGGAATAGCCTCAAGCAGCTGGGCACTGGTGGTGGTCTGAGGGAGGTTACGAAACTTCTTTTTTCTTGGTCAGTTGACTCTGATTGACATTAACCTGGTCTGATGTTCCTGCAGAACTAGATAGACAAATGTTAGTTTTTCTTGCTCATGTTTCCTTATCACCACACGGGAGGTAGAGTTTCTTTGAAATGAGGCTATCATGTACACCCGAAGCTTTGGGCAAAATTCCTTTAGTGACTAATATGTCTATGTGCAGGGCTAAGCAGAGGATTATGACTCAGAGGTTAAAGCAGCAGAAGAGATAGATACATTGTGGTGTCAGAGTCTTTCCCTGTTATACTATTATTGTCATATATGTTACATCTATATATGTTATAAATTCAACAATACAGTTATAATTATTGCTTTGTAGCATCTTATGCCTTTTAAAGAATTTAAGAGAATAAATGAGACAATACATTGATAAGTTCTCTTAAATTAGCCCATATAGTTACCATTTCTGTTGCTATTCATTTCTTCCTGAGGATTCAAGCTACAGTCTTGTGTCATTTCCTTTCAGCCTATAGGACTTCCTGTAGCATTTCTTGTAATATAGGTATGCACAGCAAATTCCCTCATCTTTTTCTGAAAATGTCTTTATTTAACCTTAGCTTTTAAAGGATAATTTTGCTGGATATAGAAATCTTGGTTGACAGGATTTTTTTCTACCACCATTGCCTCTGACCACATTACTTCCAATAAGAAGTTGAGTACTAATCATATTGTTGATCCTCTGTATGTGCTGAGTTATTTTTCTTTTGCTGTTTTCAAAGTTTTCTCTGTCATTGGTTTTCAATAGTTTAACTATGATGTGTCTCATTGTAGATCTTTTAGTAATTATTCTACTTGGGGTTGGTTGAGCCTCTTGTTACTGTAATGTTTGTCATCAAAATTTGGGAAGTTTTCAGGCATTATTACTTCAAATATATTTCTCCCCCCCGCTCTCCCCTATTGCAACTCCTATTGCTTGTTAAACTTCATAATGTTCTTCAGTTCTCTGAAACTATTAATTTTTTATCATTCTTTTTCTCTCTGTTCTTTGGAGTGGATAATTTCTCATGATGTCACCCCTTTTTGGTGTTATGATTATTGTTTTTGCCATTTCAAATATGCTATTGAGCTTCTAGTGAAATTTCATTTCATTTATTATACTTTACAACTTCAAAGAACCAAATGGAAATTTGGTTATTTTATTTCTTTCTCTTTATTGGGGATCTCTATTTGTTGATTGATTGTTGCCACACTTTTGTATAATTATTTTTAAGTGCTTTCTTTAGCTCTTTGAACATATTTTTAATCACTGCTTTGAAGTGTTTATCTGCTAAATCCAATATCTGGGGACCCTCAAAGACAGTTTCTTTTGGCTTTTTTTTCCATGAAAATGTGTCACAAATTCTTGTTTCTTTGCATGTCTTGTAATATTTTGTTGAAAACTGGAAATTTTCGATAATATATTTTCAACTCTAGTAGTTGTTATTTTCATTGTTTAGTAACAAGCCCAGGCTAAAACTGTCTCAGCTGTGATATTTGGCAACTGATGTCTTTGTTCAATTGTGTATTTGTACGTGTGTGTGTTTGTGTGTGTGTATACACACATTTGTTTCTATTTATAAGGTGAGCTATGTAGGAGTAGCCCCTGGTCTCTGTAGCTTAATGGTCAAACAAGATTGGATACAGTTTGTGCTCAAATATCTCAAGCCAGTAAGGTTTCTGACCCCCGTCATTGTATCTATGTGTGAGTAGAGGAACACATTCAAAGTTCTGGCCATTTTCAAGTCTATATTTTCTGGCTTTACTTTTTCTTTAAAGAATGTCTACAGAGTATTATTCATTATACCCCAGGGTAAAAACTCCCAAATGCCTCCCATATACCTCCTTCCTATACAAGGAAGGCCAGAAGTACAGTGGGCTTCTGGGTTGGTTGAGTCATTAGGTCAGTGATATAATCAAAGGCCCAGATTTTGTCCACTTCTTTGATCTGCTGTCTTAAGTGTTGACTCCACCTGCAGTCTGGAAACAAGAAAGAGGAGAAGTTCCAGCATCACCTCCAGACACCTGGGGGTGGCAGGTGAGAGGCGGCTGGGAATGTTGTTTCTTTAAGTGGATGCTGGTTACACAGTGTGTTCATTTTATGAAAATTATTTAAGCTGCACACTTAAGATGTATGTACCTTTCTGTGTATATAATATACTCAGGAAAAAGTTCTATAAAGTGAAGCAATTTATGGAAAATATTAGCAAAGCAATACAACTGATGGTGTATGATTATGTGGTACTGGTGTATGATTATGTGAAGGTGTTCAAGAATAACTGATACCTGGGAATCTGCCTTATACCATCAATAGTGTCATGCCTGTTTTTGATGGATGGAATTAAATAAGCAGTAAATACCCATTGTTGATAATTCAGACTAAGAGAAGAGGCTTAGGAGAACAGACCCTTCATAAAGAGTACTATTTGCTTAGCTAATATTTCATTTAGCCTCAGATGGAAATAAATCTATTTGCACTTGTTGGGGTGGCCACTTGACTTCCCCTCTCTTTGGAATAAGACTTGGGAAAGACAGACCCAGTCTCAGCAAATATTAGGAATATGCACTATTCTCTCATCTTCTATACCCAAGGCAGGCATTGCTAATTGATCCCAGCACTGTTGCCCATCGTTTCCAGATAAAATCTTGAATTATTTGAAATACAGTGTCAAAGGCAGTTGCTGCCAACAATTGAAGCTGGCACTTGAATGACATTTACTTGACATTTTAGACCTAAACCTCCATCCTTGTCTTAATCTGGAAGGTGCCAAGATATGGATCCCACCTTTGCCAGGGGCACACCCAGAAGACTTGCTATGCCCAGAAGAGGGCACAGAAGAGAAGAGGGTGACAGCTTCTGTCCAAAACTAGAGCTCAACACTCCATGTCTTCTAGACACCATGTCTGTGATCTCAATCCCACCTGCCCTGATTACAGCTGGCTTCTCTGAACCCCAACTGTTCCTCTCCTCAGCAATATCAAAGTCTCAGGAGCATGGCCTTTACTTCTAGATGGAAGGGGCTTGCCAGGATCCACCTGCATAGCCCAAGCATAACAGCACATAAAAGCAGATTCCACAAAAGCACCTTCTAATTTTTATGGCCCAAAGTACAGTTGACTCTTGAACAACACAGGCCCACCTATATGCAGTTGTTTTTCAATAAATACATTGGAAAATATTTAGGAGATTTGTGACAATTTGAAAGCACTAGAAGATGAATTGTGTATCCTAGAAATATCAATAAATAAATTAAGAAAAAGTTTGGTATGTCATGAATGCATAAAATATATGTAGATACTATTTTATATTAACTACCATACATATACAAATATCTATTATAAAAAGTTAAAATTATTAGAGAAATGTAAATCAAAACTACAATGAGATATCACCTCACATCAGTCAGAATGGCCATAATTAAAAACTCTACAAATAACAAATGCTGGAGAAGGTGTGGAGAAAAGGGAACCCTCCTACACTGTTGGTGGGAATGTAAATTGGTGCAGCCACTATGGAAAACAGTATGGATGTTCCTTAAAAAACTAAAAATAGAGCTGCCATATGATCCAGCAATCCCACTCCTGGGCATATATTCAGAGAAAACTCGAATTTGAAAAGATACATGCACCCCAATGTTCATAGCAGCACTGTTTACAATAGCCAAGACAAGGAATGTCCATCAACAGAGGAATAGATAAAGAAGATGTGGTATGCATATATATATATATATATATATATATATATACAATGGAATATTACTCAGTCACACAAGGAATGAAATTCTGCCACTTGCAACAACATAGATGTACCTTGAAGGTATTATGCTTAGTGAAATAAGTCAGACAGAGAAAGACAGATACTCTGCTGTCATTTACATATGGAATCTAAAAAACAAAACCAATGAGTGAATATAACACAACAGTAACAGACTCACAGATACTGAGAACAAACTAGTGGTTGCCAGTGGGGAGAAGAGTGAGGGAAGTGGAAAGATAAGTGAAGGGAATTAAGAGGTAAAAAAAAAAGAAACAAAGAAACACAGATCTTATTAATAATAAAAAAAAACTACTAGGTATATAATAAATAAGATACAAGTTTGTAACGTACAGTACAGGGAATATAGACAATATTTTATAATAGCGTTAAATGGAGTATAATCTATAAAAATATGGAATCACTATGTTTTACACCTGAAACTAATATAATATTGTAAATCAACTGTATTTCAATAAAATTTTTAAATAAAATGTCTATGCAGCTTATAAGTAGACAAAAAATTACTAGAGTAAATTGCTTAAAAACACATGAGTTAAGAATAAGCATTCTGGCTTTACTTTTTGATGGGCCTTTTCACACCTCCTCTGTCCCTTCACACAATCTCAGTATCGGACAGGAGTGTGTGACTAGCTTGGCCCTTCCTATTTTCTGCTTTGAATTCACATATATACAAACATGATAGCAATGTTGGTAGGATTCAGGTAGATTTTGTTTTCCTTTCCTGTATTTCATAGTTTTCCTACAAAATAATTCACATCATTCGTGCAGTTAGAAATAATGATAACTTGATGGAAATAAAAATACCCATTCACTGTGATAGAAAAGTAACTCAATCCATAAAGAAGAAGACCTCTAAGTCCACAGACAAATTGAGGAACAGTATATTGACAGAGAAGTGCTGGTTTACTCATCTCATTGACTTCTACCAACAAAATGTCCCAAGTGTGCAAATTAAAATATCATACAAACTTCTGCCTCTGGAGAGATGGAGTACAAGTACTGTTCTTTATTCCTCTCCCTAAATTCAACTAAAAATTAAGGACATTATATACAATACAAACTTAAGAAGAGTCTGAAAGGTGGAAAGGAGAAGAGAGACTGACTAAGACCTCAGGACCCAAGGAATGACATCATGGTGAGTTCCTTGGGTTCTCTTTTTATCTCATGAAGGAAATATAAAAATAAGACAAGTAATTATTTAAGTTGAAAACAAAAACAATAGAGAAAATCAAACAAATAGCTGGTTCTTTGAAAAGTTTGATAATATTGACAAACCTCTAGCAAGAATGACAAAACAAAAAGAAGACATTTATCAAGAGTGAAACAGGAGACAGAGTTTCAAAACCTGCAGACATCAAAATAATAAGAGAAATATTGAAACTGTACACACAGAAATTTTACTACTTAGATGAAAGTGACAAATTCCTCCAAAAGCACCAACTACCACAAGTCACCCAATATGAAATAAATAATTTGAAAAGCCATATAACTGCTAAGAAAATGGAATTTTTAATTTAACAACTCTCCAAAAACAAAATCTGCAGGCAAAGATGATTTCTCTGGAAGATTCTCACAAATATTTAAAGAATAATTAACACCAATTCTACACAATCTCTTCCAGAAAGAAAAGGGTGGAAGACTTTCAATTCACTTTATGAAGCTAGAATTACTCTGATGCCAAAACCAGGCAAAGAGCACACACACAAAAAAAGAAAATACAGAGTGATAGGAAGTCCAGAGATAAACCCACACACCTATGGCCACCTAATCTATGACAAAGGAGGCAAGAATATACAATGGAGAAAAGACAGTCTATTCAATAAGTGGTGCTGGGAAAACTGGACAACTACATGTAAAAGAATTAAATCAGAACACTCCCTAACACCATACACAAAAATAAACTCAAAGTGGATTAAAGACCTAAATGTAAGGCTGGATATTATAAACCTCTTAGAGGAAAATATAGGCAGAACACTCTTTGACATAAATCACAGCAAGATCTTTTCTAATCCACTGCCTAGAGTAATGAAAATAAAACCAAAAATAAACAAATGGGACCTAATTAAACGTAAATGCTTCTGCACAGCAAAGGATAACATAAACAAAATGAAAAGACAACCCTCAGAATGGGAGAAAATATTTGCAAATGTAGCAACTGACAAGGGATTAATCTCCAAAATATACAAACAGCTCATGAAGCTCAATATCAAAAAAACAAACAACCCAATCAAAAAATAGGTGGAAGACCTAAATAAACATTTCTCCAAAGAAGGCATACAGATGGCCAACAAGCACATGAAAAGATGCTCAACATCACTAATTATTAGAGAAATGTAAATCAAAACTACAATGAGATATCCCCTCACACCAGTCAGAATGGCCATCATCAAAAATTCTACAAACAATAAATGCCGGAGAGGGTGTGGAGAAAAGGGAATCCTTGTACACTGTTAGTGGGAATATAAATTGGTACAGCCACTATGGAGAACAGTATGGAGGTTCCTTAAAAAACTTAAAATGGAGCTACCTTACGACCCGGCAATCCCACTCCTAGGCATATATCTGGAGAAAACCATAATTCAAAAGGATGCATGCACCCCGATGTTCACTGCAGCACTATTTACAATAGACAGGACATGGAAGCAACCTAAATGTCCATCAACAGAGGAATGAATAAAGAATATATGGTACATATACATACAATGGAATATTAGCCATAAAAAGGAATGAAATAGTAAATACCATTTGCAGAGATGTGGATGGACCTAGAGACTGTCATACAGAGTGAAGTAAATCAGAAAGAGGAAAACAAATATCATATATTAACACATATATGTGGAATCTAGAAAAGTAGTACAGATGAACTTATTTTCAAAGCAGAAATAGAGACACAGATGTAGAGAACAAACTTATGGATACCAAGGGGAGAAGCGGGGATGGGACAGATGGGGAGATTGGGATTGACATATATATATATATATATATATATATACTACTATGTATAAAATAGATAACTAATGAGAACCTACTGTATAGCACAGGGAACTCTACTCAATGCTCTGTGGTGACCTAAATGGGAAGGAAATCAAAAACAGAGTGGATATATGTATACATATGACTGATTCACTTTGCTGTACAGCAAGAAAATAACACAACATTGTAAAGCAACTATACTCAAATAAAAATTAATTTAAAAACAGAAAAAATATATAGAGCAATACCTCTCATGAATATAGATTCAGAAATGCTTAACAAAATATTAGAAAATGGAATTCAGCAATATATAAAATGAATTATACATCATGACAAAGTGGAGTTTATTCCAAGGATGCAAGACTAATACAACATTTGAAAATCAATCATTAGTAGTCTACAGAAGAAAAATAATGTGATCAATCAGTGTAGAAATAGTATTTCATAAAGTTCAACACCCACTCATGACAAAAGCTCTCAGAAAACTAGGAATAGATGGAACTTCCTCAACTTGGCAAAAGGCATCTACAGATAACATTATGCTTAATGCAAAACAGAATGCCTTTCTCCTAAGATCAGGAATAAGACAAGGATGTCTGCTCTTGTCTTATTCAATGTACATTCTTATTCAATGTACTATTGAAATTGCCCCTAATTGCACAAGACATAGTTTTTACATAGAAAATCCCAAGGAATATAAAATTTTAAATGTTTAGAGCTAACAGGGGAAGTACACAAAAATGTATTCACATTCACATATTCTTTTTCTATATTGCAATCTCATCCAGGATTTTTATTCTCAGGATTTTAATTTGCATTTCATTAACTAATGTGTTTCGGAATACCTTCAGATATTTATTGGGCATGAATATTGATTATTCTTTAAATGGATATCCTGTTCTTATCATCTGCCGATCTCTTCCTGTTTAATAGTAAGCATGCTTTATAAACTATTGATATAAACCCTACATTGTTTGCAGACGTTTTCTCTTGGATTTTCAGTCAACTGTTACTTATTTTTCCAAACAGAAAATGTTCAAAAATTTTCATTAATTTGTTGATTTTAAAGCAATACAGATCATTGTAATAGAAACTGAGCAATACCCTAGCCATCATCGATTACCCACATTAGAGCATTCAAAGCTCTGGAGCCTTCAGAACACAACGGAAAAGCGTTAGAGTAATTCCAGTTTTAACTACTGCACAAGCATTTACAAGGCTGTTTCCCTGATTTATTTAACCATCTCCTAACTGCTATAATCTGATCTGAAAAACGGGAATAATCACTGGCAGTGTGAATAGCTGCTAAGATTAAGGCAGATAAAATGTAAAATATATCTTGCTTAAAGAAGTACTGTGACTTTTTTTTTTTTTTTTTTTGCGGTACGCGGGCCTCTCACTGTTGTGGCCTCTCCTGTTGCGGAGCACAGGCTCCGGACGCGCAGGCTCAGCAGCCATGGCTCACGGGCCTAGCTGCTCCGTGGCATGTGGGATCTTCCTGGACCGGGGCACGAACCTGTGTCCCCTGCATCGGCAGGCGGACTCTCAACCACTGCACCACCAGGGAAGCCCTATCGTTTTTTAATAGCTGCATAGTGTGTGTACTATAGTTTATTCAACTAATATCCTTTATTTGGGCATTTAGATTGTATTCTGGTGTTTTGTAACTGTAAATAATGCTACAATGAATAACCTTTTGTATATGTGTTTTCATATTGCTAAAATTTTATCTTTAGGGTAAAAATCCAATAAATGGAATTGCTGGGTCTAAGGGTAAATGCAAGGAATGAACTACTGATACATGTAACAACTATGATGGTTTTCCAGGGAATTATCCTGAGTGAAAAAAGCTGATCTCAAAACTTTCCACACTGTATGATTCCATTTATGTAACATTCTTGAAATGACAAAACTTTAGAAATGGAGACAATTTAGTGGTAGCCAGAGGTGAACGAAGTGGGAATAGGAGTACAAGGTTAAGAAGTTGTAGCCAAAAACAAAAAACACCCTAAACAACAAAAAAAGCAACAAGTAAGATCCTTGTGTAGTGGAATTGTTCAGTATCTTGGCTATATCTGTTTCCTGTTTGTAAGAGGTTACCATTGGGGGAAACTTGGTAAGTGGTACATGGATTTCTTTGTATTATTTCGTACAACTGCTTGTGAATTTGTAATCATCTCAAAAGAAAGTTTAATTTTAAAAGTTTAATCTTTAAAAAAAGGATTTTGCAGGTGCCTGGGAGAAGGAAAAGTATGTGACTCAAATAGGTCTTTTATTCTATAGGCAAATAAGTACTTTCCTGCTTCCTGGATGTTTGAAGAGTATCATGAGAGGTGTTTAATAATGAGTCTCCAAACAGATGCAAATTGATGCCCTTGAAAGGAAATCACACTTATATCTAATGATCCATTTTGTTATTCAAGCTGTCATTGTATTAGTTAAGGCTGCCAAAACAAAATACCACGGACTAGGTGGCTTAAACAATACGAATTTGTTTCCCACAGTTTTGGAGGCTGAGAAGTCCAAGATCAAGATGCCAGTGATTCAGTTTCCCAGTGAGCTCTCACTTCTTTTTCAGATGTCATCTTATTGCTGTGTCCTCACATGGTGGAGAGAGAGAGAGAGAGAGAGAGAGAGAGAGAGAGAGAGAGAGAGAGAGAGAGAGAGAGAGAAGCAAATTCTCTGGTATCTCTTCTTAAAAGGGCACTAATCCCATTATACAGATCCCACTCTTATGACTTCATCTCAACTGCACAAAGGCCCCATTTCCAAATACCATCATATTGAAAGTTAGGGCTTCAACATATGAATTGGGGGTGGGGGAGCAGGGACACAATTCAGCTCACAGCAGTCATCATTGCAGTTTCAGAACAAACAAAAGAATTCAGGTAATTGTTTGTACAAAGGACAACTCACTGCCCTCTCTCAGTCTCTCCTACCTCAAGATGGTTGAGCTCAGGTCCCAGGTGCACAAGTGTTACATAGTAACAATGTGAATAAAAGATATTTTTTTAAACCCTGATGCAAAACAACATGGATGACTCTCACAAGAATAATGTTGGTCAAAAGAAGCAAGGCACAAAAGATGCATACATTATAAGATGCCAATTATATAAAGTTCAAATTCAGGCAAAACTAATGTATGGTGTTAGATGGCATGACAGTGGTTACCTGCTTAGGATGGGCCAGTAGTGATGGGGGAGGGAGAGCTCATAAGTGGCTTCTGGATTTGAATATAGTGTTCTGTTTTGTGATCTGGTTGCTGATTACACAGGTGTGTTCACTTTATGAAAATTCATTGAACTGTACTCCTATGATTTGTGTACTTTTCTATATGCATGTGACATATCAATAAAAATTTATAAAAGAAGGTCTGAATGAATGGAAATCTATACCACATTTGGGATACATTGTTGAGGCATCATTTTACACTGGAAAACTTCAGAAACTTGAGCTCAAATAGCTAAAATATTGAGTAAAATTCTTAATTTAGTTTCCTAATACTTAATATAAGTTCCTGTGATACTCACAGCATATGAGCTAAGAGAATGGATGTTTGTGAATTTTAGAAATATCTAAGAAGGAATACCATACGTAGAAGTACATTCTTGTGAGGTATTGTTTACTTCCTTTCCTTTTGTTTTTCTCATTTCCTACCCCTTTTTCAGTAGGAAGCTTCAGCGTGGCATTGTGGCAGGGATGGAAGCAGAAGTGCTTACAGTCAGTGAGTCATCCTATTATCTGTAACTCATTGAATACATTTTGTGTCCCTCGATTGCAAGGGAGAACCTTGGAGGATACTCTTCCATCTCAAGACCAGTGGTGGCTCTAGGTGTGTCTAGGGAGACTGGGCAGCCAGTCTTGCCAATGATTCACCAACCTGGAGTGTGGAACTGAAAGAATAAGGTCACATGACCCAAACACATGCCAGCCAAGTTAAGGTTTATCTCTAAACTATTTGGCAAGAGAGTTGATAACAGCAGGGAAAGGTACAGGATTCAGTGCTAGATAAACCCAACAGTATTGATTCAGATCAGATAGCCTATCAGCTTGGCAGGAATGAGTTTCAGATTATTTTCAGTTCATTTGAAAGCCTTCTCTGATCACTTTGACCCATACAATTTGGAATCAATTGTATTTCCCTTTGTTTTTCCACATGATTTCACTTGTTGCTACAGAGGATAGTGCATATTTCCTACTGTGTGGCTAAGGACCCATTCCCATGGCTTATGACTATGTATGTGCACCAGAGTGTGCTTGAGTCCAGTGTGTGTGTGTGTGTGTGTGTGTGTGTGTGTGTGTGTGTGTGCGTGCGAGAGAGAGAGAGAGAGAGAGAGAGAGAGAGAGAGAGAGCTGAATGAATAAATGTTTTAGACTATATCCTTTGAGGGTTTAAGTGGAAATATAAACCAAGACAATCAGGTTGAAAATATTTATACAAATAAGATTTTGGTAAATTTATATTAATAAACATTTATATTCTTATATATGAAAATTCTTATTTTATCAATACACTGATGGTAATACACATAAAATTTGTCATTCAGCTCTGTTTTATTCCTATAGAATGCAAGGTGTCAGAGAGGGATTTGGCACAACGTATTCTGATGATTGAGAGAAAGACATGATGTTTCCCTGTTTTATAGATGAGGACAGCAACAGGGGAGAGACTTACCCAAATTCCCAGAGCTAGTGATGAACAGGCACCAGCACCCAGATCTCTTGATTCCCTTTCAATGCTTTGACCAGAAGCTCAATTATTATGCTTAGATTCTTTTCACAGGAACTTCTTATCAAGGGTACATTTGTCTTCCAGGGACTCAAAATTATTTATAGATATGCAGTTCATAAACTTTCTGATAACCTAAAGCACGAAACGAATCAGACAAGAAAGCACAATGATTAAATGGCAGGATTATTAAGCAGAGTATCAGGAAAAATCACAAAAGTGTTTTCTGCTTTGGGTCCTGCCACTCTTTTGGCTAATAACTAATCTAGCCTCTCAGAGCTTCAGATTATCTTAAACTGAAGTTGGTGGATCAGATAACCTCTAAGACCATTACATTTCTTACAATCATAAGCAGATGAAAAACTTGGCTATTAAGAAGTTTTTGTCATCTATAAGATGAGCAAAAATTTCCTGGTGCTAACACAGATGGAACTTTCCTCACTACACGTTGGAGGAGGTTTGAGGCTGACCCTGTAAACTGTCACATATGGCTTCAGCATTAGCCACAGGCATTTAATCATCTAGATACTATAAACATAGTTGTGTACTAATCACCCATCTAGTCCTAGTGTTATGTCGATGAAAATTCAATTAACTATCAAGTTAAGAAGAAAAATAAGGGAATTTTATTTGAGCCAAACTGAAGATTATAACCCAGGAAGCAGAATCTCAGAAAGCTCTGAGAACTGTTCCTCCCATTAGAAGTTGAAGGCACAGTCATATACGTTTTCAATACAAAGGATTGTACATCAAAATGACATACTGATATTTTATGTAAAGTTCACCAAGAATACACAGTCCAGGTAAGCATATACAAAGCAAGGAGCAAGTCACTATGACCCCCTACAGAGTTGGGAAAGAATGCTATTCTTTTAAGAAGCTACATTACTAGCGTCAGAAGAAAGAAAAACAAACAATCACGCAGAGAAAGTATTTTATGTTTATTTTTTCTTATCTTGCCTTAAAATATAAATTTTATTTCATCAATTAGAAGTAGAGTATGAAGTGAAGGGGAAAATGACAACAGTTGAATACAAATGCTGTATTGGGCACCTTATATTGATTGTTTCTTTAGCTACTCACAATAATTCACTTATATAAGAATCATTGCTCACATTTTACAAATAAGTAAATAGGTACAGAGAGGTTAAGGGCATTTTTACAGTAACAGTATTAAAGTGCAAAAGCACTTTGTATATACTTACCTCATCACGCAGAATATTAAACATACATATGCTCAATGGTTCAGCTCTGATAAAATTAATTTTAACTGCTTCATGTAGGATATTCTTCAGTGAAGTATTTTTGTTTTCTTTTTCTTCCTTTTACTATGAATATGTGCAGTTGAAGAATTAATGAATGCTAATACAGTGTGATGACACAGCTTTGATTCTTGCTCAGGTGTCTTTTCCACTGTTTGGATATTTGCATTGATGATGCAAAAGAATGGTTGGTAAAACTGGAAATCAGGTTGCCAATAAATTTGGCAGTTTATATAAAATGGGAAAAATTCCTTGAAAAACAAAACTATCTACATGGATCCAAGAGGAAACAGAAAATCTGAATAGTCTCATACGTATTAAAGAAATTGAATCTTTAAATAAGAACCTATCCAAAAAGAAATCTCCAGGACCATATAGCTTCACTGGTGAATTCTTCCAAACATTTCAAAAACAAATGATACAGACGAGGGGAAGATGGCGGAAGAGTAAGACGCGGAGATCACCTTCCCCCCCACAGATACACCAGAAATACATGTACATGTGGAACAACACCTACAGAAAACCTACTGAACGCTGGCAGAAGACCTCAGACCTCCCAAAAGGCAAGAAATTCCCCACGTACCTGGGTAGGGCAAAAGAAAAAACAGAGACAAAAGAATAGGGACGGGACCTGCACCAGTGGGAGGGAGCTGTGACGGAGGAAAGGTTTCCACACACTAGGAAGCCCCTTCCCGGGCGGAGACTGCGGGTGGCGGAGGGGGGAAACTTCGGAGCCGCAGAGGAGAGCACAGCAACAGGGGTGGGGAGGGCAAAGTGGAGAGATTCCCACACAGACGATTGGTGCCGGCACTCACCAGCCCGAGAGGCTTGTTTGCTCACCCGCCGGGGTGGGTGGGGCTGGGAGCTGAGGCTCGGGATTCTGTCGGGAGCGCAGGGAGAGGTCTGGCGGCGTGAAAACAGCCTGTAGGGGGTTAGTGCACCACGGCTAGCCTGGAGGGAGTCCAGGGAAAAGTCTGAACCTGCCAAAGAGGCAGACATTTTCTTCCCTCTTTGTTTCCTGGTGCACGAGGAGAGGGGATTAAGAGCGCTGCATAAAGGAGCTCCAGAGACGAGCATGAGCCGCGGCTAACAGCGCAGATCCCAGAGACGGGCATGAGACGCTAAGGCTGCTGCTGCCGCCGCCAAGAAGCCTGTGTGCAAGCACAGATCACTATCCACACCCCTCTTACGGGGAGCCTGTGCAGCTCGCCACTGCCAGAGTCCCGGAATCCAGGGACAACTTCCCCAAGAGAACGCATGGCGCACCTCAGGCTGCTGCAATGTCACGTCGTCCTCTGCTGCCACAGGCTCACCCTGCACTCCGTACCTCTCCCTCGCCCCAGCCTGAGTGAGCCAGAGTCCCCAAAGCAGCTGCTCCTTTGACCCAGTCCTGTCTGAGCGAAGAACAGACGCTGTCCTGCGACCTACATGCAGAGGCGGAGCCAAATCTAAAACTGAGCCCTGGGAGCTGTGAGAACAAAGAAGAGAAAGGGAAATCTCTCCCAGCAGCCTCAGAAGCAGCGGATTAAAGCTCCACAATCAACTTGATGTACCCTGCATCTGTGGAATACATGAATAGACAACAAATCATCCCAAATTGAGGAGGTGGACTTTGAGAGCAAGATTTATGATTTTTTCCCCTTTTCCGCTTCTTGTGAGTGTGTGTGTGTGTATGCTTATGTGGGAGATTTGTCTGTATAGCTTTGCTTTCACCATTTGTCCTAAGGTTCTATCTGTCTGGTTTTTTTTTATTGTTTTTGTTTTTTGGGTTTTTTTTGTTTTGTTTGTTTTTTGTTTTAAAAATATATATTTTTTCTTAATAATTATTTATTTGAATAACTTTATTTTATTTTATCTTACTTTATTTTATCTTCTTCTTTCTTTCTTTCCTTTTTTCCCTCCTTCCTTCCTTCCTTCCTCCCTCACTCCTTTCTTTATATCTTTCTTTCTTCCTTGCTTTCTTTCTTTCTTTCTTTCTTTCTTTCTTTCTTTCTTTCTTTCGTTCTACATTTTCTCCCTTTTATTCTGAGCCATGTGGATGAAAGGCACTTGGTGCTGCAGCCAGGAGTCAGTGCTGTGATTCTGAGGTGGGAGAGCCAACTTCAGGACACTGGTCCACAAGAGACCTCCCAGGTCCATATAATATCAAATGGCAAAAATCTCCCAGATATCTCCATCTCAACACCAGCACCGAGCTTCACTCAATGACCAGCAAGCTACAGTGCTGGACACCCTATGCCAAACAACTAGCAAAACAGGAACACAACCACACCCATTAGCAGCAAGGCTGCCTAAAGTCATAATAAGTCCACAGAAACCCCAAAACACACCACCAGATGTGGACCTGCCCAACAGAAATACAAGACCCAGCCTCATCCACCAGAACACAGGCACTAGTCCCCTCCACCAGGAAGCCTACACAACCCACTGAAGCAACCTTAGCCACTGGGGGCAGACACCAAAAACAACGGGAGATACAAACCTGCAGACTGCAAAAAGGAGACCCCAAACACAGTAAGATAAGCAAAATGAGAAGACAGAAAAACACACAGCAGATGAAGGAGCAAGATAAAAACCCACCAGACCTAACAAATGAAGCAGAAATACGCAGTCTACCTGAAAAAGAATTCAGAATAATGATAGTAAAGATGATCCAAAATCTTGGAAATAGAATAGACAAAATGCAATAAACATTTAACAAGGACCTAGAAGAACTAAAGATGAAACAAGCATGATGAACAACAAAATAAATGAAATTAAAAATACTCTAGATGGGATCAATAGCAGAATAACTGAGGCAGAAGAATGGATAAGTGACCTGGAAGATAAAATATTGGAAATAACTACTGCAGAGCAGAATAAAGAGTTTCTGCTGAAAGATCAGCTGTTAACCTTATGGGGATTTCCTTGTATGTTATTTGTTGTTTTTTCCCTTGCTGCTTTTAATATTTTTCCTTTGTATTTAATTTTTGATAGTTTGATTAATATGTGTCTTGGTGTGTTTCTCCTTGGATTTATCCTGTATGGGACTCTCTTTGCTTCCTGGACTTGATTAACTCTTTCTTTTCCCTTATTAGGGAAGTTTTCAACTATAACCTCTTGATACATCTTCTCAGTCCCTTTCTTTTTCTCTTCTTCTTCTGGAAACCCTATAATTCGAATGTTGGTGTGTTTAATATTGTCCCAGAGGTCTCTGAGACTGTCCTCAGTTCTTTTCATTCTTTTTTCTTTATTCTGCTCTGCAGTAGTTATTTCCACTATTTTATCTTCCAGGTCACTTATCCGTTATTATGCCTCAGTTATTCTGCTATTGATCCCATCTAGAGTATTTTTCATTTCATTTATTGTGTTGCTCATCGTTGTTTGTTTCATGTTTAGTTCTTCTAGGTCCTTGTTAAATGTTACTTGCATTTTGTCTATTCTATTTCCAAAATTTTGTATCACCTTTACTATCATTATTCTGAATTGTTTTTCAGGTAGACTGCCTATTTCCTCTTCATTTGTTAGGTCTGGTGGGTTTTAATCTTGCTCCTTCATCTGCTGTATGTTTTTCTATCTTCTCATTTTGCTTATCTTACTGTGTTTGGGGTCTCCTTTTTGCAGGCTGCAGGTTCGTATTTCCCGTTGATTTTGGTGTCTGTCCCCAGTGGCTAAGGTTGCTTCAGTGGGTTGTGTAGGCTTCCTGGTGGAGGAAACTAGTGCCTGTGTTCTGGTGGATGAGGCTGGATATTGTCTCTCTGGTGGGCATGTCCACGTCTGGTGGTGTGTTTTGGGGTGTCTGTGGACTTATTATGATTTTAGGGAGCCTCTCTGCTAATGGGTGGGTTTGTGTTCCTGTCTTGCTTTTTGTTTGGCATAGGATGTCTAGCACTGTAGCTTGCTGGTCATTGAGTGAAGCTGGGTGCTGGTGTTGAGATGGAGATCTCTGGGAGATTTTTGCCATTTGATATTATGTGGAGCTGGGAGGTCTCTTCTGGACCAGTGTCCTGAAGTTGACTCTCCTACCTCAGAGGCACAGGACTGACTCCTGCCTGCAGCACCAAGATCCTTTCATCCACACCACTCAGAATAAAAGGGAGAAAAATTAGAAAGAAAGAAAGAAAGAAAGAAAGAAAGAAAGAAAGAAAGAAAGAAAGAAAGAAAGAAAGAAAGGAAGGAAGGAAGGAAGAAAGAAGGGAGGGAGGGAGGGAAGGAGGGAGGGAGGAAGGAAGGAAAGAAGGAGGGAAGGAAGGAAAAAAGAAAGAAAGAAGATAATTAAAATATAATAAAGTAAGATAAAATATAATAAAGTTATTAAAATATAATTATTAAGAGAAAAAGAAAACGGATGGATAGAACTCTAGGACAAATGTTGGAAGCAAAGCTCTACAGACAAACTCTCACACAGAAGCATACATATACACACTCACAAAAAGAGGAAAAGGGGAAAACATCATAAGTCTTGCTCTCAAAGTCCACCTCCACAATTTGGGATGATTCGTTGTCTAAAGGAGGGAAGGAAGGAAAGAAAGAATGAAGATAAAGTACAATAAAATGAAGTCATTAAAATAAAAAGTAATTATTAAGAAAAAAATTAAAAAACAAAACAGATGGAGAGAACCCTGGACAAATGGTGGAAGCAAATCTATACAGACAAAATCTCACACAGAAACATACACATACACACTCACAAAAAGAGGAGAAGGGGAAGAAATCTTAAATCTTGCTTTCAAAGTCCACCTCCTTAATTTGGGATGATTTGTTGTCTATTCATGTATTCCACAGATGCTGGGTACATCACATTGATTGTGGAGCTTTAATCCGCTGCTTCTGAGGCTGCTGGGAGAGATTTCCTTTTCTCTTCTTTGTTCTCACAGCTCCCAGGGGCTCAGCTTTGGATTTGGCCCCACCTCTGCGTGTAGGTCGCTGGAGGGCGTATGTTCTTCGCTCAGACAGGACGGGGTTAAAGGAGCCACTGATTCCGGGGCTCTGCCTCACTCAGGCCGGGCAGAGGCAGGGGCACGGAGTGCGGGGTGAGCCTGCAGTGGCAGAGGCCGGTGTGATGTTGCACCAGCCTGAGGCACGCCGTGCGTTCTTCCGGGGGAGTTGTCCCTGGATCCCGGGACCGTGGCAGTGGCGGGCTGCACAGGCTCCCTGCAAGGGGTGTGTGGATAGTGACCTGTGCTCGCACAGAGGCTTCTTGGTGGTGGCAGCAGCAGCCTTAGCATCTCATGCCTGTCTCTGGGATCTGCGCTTTTAGCCGTGCCTCGCGCCCGTCTCTGGAGCTTCTTTAAGCAGCGTTCTTAATCCCCTCTCCTCGCGCACCAGGAAACAAAGAGGGAAGAAAAAGTCTCTTGTCTCTTCAGCAGGTCCAGACTTTCCCCCGGACTCCCTCCCCACCAGCCGTGGCGCACTAGTCCCCTGCAGGCTGTGTTCACACTGCCAACCCCAGTTCTCTCCCTGTGCTCCGACCGAAGCCCAAGCCTCAGCTACCAGCCCTGCCCGCCCCAGATGGGAAGCAGACAAGACTCTCGGTCTGGTGAGTGCCGGTCAGCACTGATCCTCTGTGCGGGAATCTCTCCGCTTTGCCCCCCACACTGCTGTTGCTGTGCTCTCCTCCCCGGCTCCGAAGCTTTCCCTCACCACCACCCACAGTCTCTGCCCGCGAAGGGGCTTCCTACTGTGGGAAACCTTTCCTCCTTCACAGCTCCGTCCCACTGGTGCAGGTCCCGTCTCTATCCTTTTGTCTCTGTTTATTCTTTTCTCTTTTGCCCTACCCAGGTACGTGGAGGGTTTCTTGCCTTTTGGGAGGTCTGAGGTCTTCTGCCAGCATTCAGTAGGTGTTCTGTAGGAGTTGTTCCACGTGTAGATGTATTTCTGGTGCATTTGTGGGGAGGAAGGTGATCGCATCTTACTCTTCTGCCATCTTCCCCTGGGCTACTGTCCTCAATTCTTTTCATTCTTTTTTCTTTATTCTGCTCTGCAGTAGTTTTTTCCACTATTTTATCTTCCAGGTCACTTATCCGTTCTTTTGCCTCAGTTATTCTGCTATTGTTCCCTTCCAGAGAATTTTTAATTTCATTTATTGTGTTGTTCATTATTGTTTGTTTGCTCTTTAGTTCTTCTAGGTCCTTGTTAAATGTTTCTTGTATTTTCTCCATTCTATTTCCACGATTTTGGATCTTCTTTACTATCATTATTCTGAATTCTCTTTCAGGTAGACTGCCTGTTTCCTCTTCATTTGTTAGTTCTGGTGGGTTTTTACCTTGCTCCTTTATCTGCTGTGTGTTTCTTTGTCTTGTCATTTTGCTTAACTTACTGTATTTGGGGTCTGCTTTCACAGGCTGCAGGTTCGTAGTTCCCATTGTTTTTGGTGTCTGCCCCCAGTGGCTAAGGTTGGTTCAGTGGGTTGTGTAGGTTTCCTGGTGGAGGGGACTAGTGCCAGTGTTCTGATGGATGAAGATGGATCTTTTCTTTCTGGTCGGCAGGTCCCTGTCTGGCGGTGTGTTTTGGGGTGTCTGTGACCTTATTATTTTAGGCCACCTCTCTAGTAATGGGGGGGGATTGCATTCCTGTACTCCCTTTCCTTTTTTGAAGTATATAATATAGTATTATTACCTATAGGTACTTTGATAAGATCAGAGGCAGTGACTGGTCAGCAAGGTCCCTGGTTTTCCAGAACCACTATGTTTCCCCAAGTCAGAGAGTTCATTTTTAAGCCAAGGTGGCCCCATACTGAGACAACAGTGGGATTCTGGATCAGAGGACAAGTGTCCCAAATGTAGCCAGTGTCAATCCTCTGGCATTATGAGTTATAGAGGTCATACTTTTTCAAGGGCTGAAGCTGACATCTCTATAGTGTTGGTGCTATAGGGGCATCATTTCAAAGTTCTTTTGGTGGAGTCCACAGGAATCTCCTAGGCTTCTTGCCTTTTAATTGGCTCACCACAATTAGGGGGACTATCTTGTCACATCTAACGTGGTGTGGTTTATTGATGGGCTTTCCTGCATAGCATTTTATCCAATTGAATTATTATGTTCACCCAAGACCTCATTTGAATGTGGGGCCTATATATGAGACCCATCCTATCACTAAGAGTCATTCTCTTTTTTCCAAGGCACTGGAAAGACATTACCAACATGCCTGAGCTTTCTACTAACTTTTCTGTTTAGCAATAAATGTTCCAAGAAAGCTACCTCTAAAACCCAGTAAAAGAGAAAAAAGTGAATGAGATGCTGAGTTACTCCACCTATGTCTACAAGATTCCGAAGCATGTTTGCTTTGACATTGGCATTTCATCAAAGGCCATGAACATCATGAATTCTTTCCTTTACTACATACTCAAGTGCGTCTCAGACAAGGCCTCCTACCTTGCCTGTAGCACAAGTTGCACAAATGTCAACTCCAGGGAGATATAAACAGCCTTGTGCCTGCTACCCATAAAGGTGGTTGATTACACTGGGTCTGAAGATACCAAGGCCATCACCAAGTACATCAGCCACAGACTTACTGCCCTCAGGAGGATTTGAGTAACAAACACCAAAGGCTTTTTTCAGCTCCACATATTTTTTTAAAAAATAGTAATAACTATAGCCCAGTAAATTTGGATCTATTTTAATTTTTGGTCTTGTGGCATTATGCTGATTTTAAGATGTCATTCTTATAATGAGCTAAATATTATCTGATCTCAAGTTTAATGTATCTGTAGTGAAATTTGTTCAGAAGAAAATAGTGGATTGTGTCCAATAATATTCCATTTTACTGCTTTACTAAAAGGGCAGTTCTGGCAGTTATTTTTCTAGGTAAGCCTTTAAGGGGTTCTGTAAGGTCAAAACTATTTTTCATAATGATGTTATTGTTTTTCCACACCCATCCTTCCATGGGTATACAGTGGAATTTCCAGAAGTGTATTATGTGTGTGATGTCAAATAAGTCAAAATCAAACAGAAAAACAGACATCTCAAGTTAATGATTTTACTGCTTTTCTATGAATGGGAAGATGCAAGAATCTGGGCCCATTGAAATTATTCCTTAGATATGCATCTTAACTATCTAGGGCCAGTATCCAGAGCACAGAATGTTTCATTTTCTCCATCCTGAATTCCCCTCCGGGCACACCTGTAGGGTGTTGCAAGTGGCTGATGGCTTGATGGCTGATAACTTTTGTTGTTTACTGGAATGGTAGGCAGCAATTTTTGTCCACACATTTTTTATATGAACTTGCATTTTAGGTTATCATGTAATTAGTTTGCCAGACTTAGCAAATAAAAATACAGAATGCCCAGTGAAATTTGAACTTCAGATAAACGATGAATAATTTTTTAGCATTAGTACGTTGCATGCAATATTTGGGCTAAATATTGTTACTGAACAAAATTGGGTCTGCTCACCCACGGGCAATAAAGCCAATCTGCTGACACTGGGTTGTGGTGAAACAAAGTGCAGCATTTATTGCAAGGCAGGAGTCCAGGGCAGCTAATGTTCAAAAAAACCTGAACTCCTTGATGGGTTTCAGGGAAGCATTTTTAAAGGCCAGGTGAGGGAGGGGAGTTGCAAGGTATGTGATCAGCTCATGCACAATGATCTGATTTGTTGATGGTGAGGTAAAAGGAAGGTGTCACAGGGGTTAACATTATCAATCCCCAGGCTCCAGTAGGTCTGGGGGCAATGTGCTCACAATCATCAAGTAGTTAATGTCTTCCATTTGGTGGGGTTTTAGCATCTGTAAAACAACTCGGGAAATGTGCAGCAGATACTGTTATCTAGGAGCTAAAGATTCTGTGACTGCCATATGACTGATTTACTGTTAAAATTCCTACCAGTCCTCCTGGACCAACTGCTACTTTTGCTTTTATATGGTCACATCCTTTCAGTCATTCATTCTTGAGCCAGGTTTTTGTTACTCAGGGTAAGTGTGGGAGACTACAGCTTTTCTACAAACAAGAGAAAAGCAGAGGATATTGAAGGCGGGGTCTGTCTTGCGAAGGCCCCATAGGGTCACGCTCGGTTACATTTTCAGTTGATCCACTTGCACTGCAACTAAGTAAATAGCTGGAATTTTTTTTTTTGTCCTTCAGCGGTCAAACCTTTTTAAACTTCACTTTCCTAATGTTTTGTATACTCTCAAATAGTAATGCTAGTGTAAAATTTTCTTGTCACATTGACTCTAAGAGTGATGACATTAGCATTACTTCAGCAAACATGATATTGGGCTTTTTTGAGGTCTAACAGTTCAAAATAACATTTTTATATTTCTAAGCATCTTAGGTACTATAAAAAAACATCAAACATTAACACATGCCCTTTTAGTAATGTGTAAGATGAAATTTTTTTATCTTTTACTTTATTCAAATAAATTACACTTATTGTATTCCAATATAAAATCATCCTAGCATTCTTGGAATGAAATCCCTTATTAGGAGGCACTTGAAGAAATGGAGGTATATTGTGATTTGCATGCTAAATGGATGACATCATTTAAGCCTGCCATACAATCAGAGGTGTCTTGGAAGTTGCAAGTTTGTCTGACATCTGCCATTGCTTTTTTTTTTTTCTAATTTAAAAAAATTTTTAAATGTCTTTATTGGAGTATAACTGCTCTACAATGGTGTGTTAGTTTCTGCTTTATAACAAAGTGAATCACACATACATGAGGATACATATATCCCCATATCTCTTCCCTCTTGCATCTCCCTCCCACCCACCCTATCCTATCCCTCTAGGTGGTTACAGAGCACCCAGCTGATCTCTCTGTGCTATGCCGCTGCTTCCCACTAGCTATCCATTTTATATTTGGTAGTGTATATATGTCCCTGCCACTTTCTCACTTCGTCCCAGCTTACCCTTCCCCCTCCCCGTGTTCTCAAGTTCATTCCCTACGTCTGCGTCTGTATTCCTGTCCTGCCCCTAGGTTCTTCAGAACCATATATATATTTTTAGATTCCATATATATGTGTTAGCATACGGTATTTCTTTTTCTCTATCTGAATTACTTCACTCTGTATGACAGACTCTAGGTCCATCCACCTCACTACAAATAACTAAGTTTCGCTTCTTTTCATGGCTGAGTAACATTCCATTGTATATATGTGCCACATCTTCTTTATCCATTCTTCTGTCGATGGACACTTAGGTTGCTTCCATGTCCTGGCCATGTAAATAGTGCTGCAATGAACATTGCGGTACATGACTCTTTTTGAATTATGGTCTTCTCAGGGTATATGCCCTGTAGTGAGATTGCTGGGCTGTATGCTAGTTCTATATTTAGTGTTTTTAAGAAACCTCCATACTGTTCTCCATAGTGGCTGTATCAATTTACTTTCCCACCAAAAGTGCAAAAGGGTTCCCTTTTCCCGACACCCTTTCCAGCATTTATTGTTTCTCGATTTTTGAGGATGGCCATTTTGACTGGTGTGAGGTGATGCCTCATGGCAGTTTTGATTTGCAATTTTCTAATGATTAGTGCTATTGAGCCTCCTTTCATGTGTTTGTTGGCAATCTGTATATCTTCTTTGGAGAAATGTCTATTTAGGTGTTCTGCCCATTTTTGGATTGGGTTGTTTGTTTTTTTGATATTAAGCTGCATGAGCTGCTTGTAAATTTTGGAGATTAATCCTTTGTCAGTTGCTTCATTTGCAAATATATTCTCCCATTCTATGGGCTGTATTTTTGTCTTGTTTATCATTTCCTTTTCTGTGCAAAAGCTTTTAAGTTTCATTAGGTCCCATTTGTTTATTTTTGTTTTTATTTCCATTTCTGTAGGAGGTCAGTCAAAAAGGATCTTGCTGAGATTTATGTCACAGAGCATTCTTCCTATGTTTTCCTCTAAGAGTTTTATAGTGTCTGGCCTTATATTTAGGTCTTTAATCCATTTTGAGTTTATTTTTGTGTATGGTGTTAGGGAGTGTTCTAATTTCATTCTTTTACATGTAGCTGTTCAGTTTTCCCAGCACCACTTGTCGAAGGGACTGTCTTTTTCTCCATTGTATATCCTTACCTCCTTTGTCATAGATTAGTTAACCATAGGGGCATGGGTTTATCTCTGGGCTTTCTATCCTGTTCCATTAATCTATATTTCTGTTTTTGTGCCAGTACCATACTGTCTTGATTACTGTAGTACTGTAGCTTTGTAGTATAGTCTGAAGTCTGGGAGCCTGATTCCTCCAGCTCCGTTTTTCTTTCTCAGGATTGCTTCAGCTATTCAGGGTCTTTTGTGTTTCCATACAAACTGAGATTTTTTGTTCTAGTTCTGTGAAAAATGCAAGTGGTAGTTTCATAGGGATTGCATTGAATCTGTAGATTGTTTTGTGTACTATACTCATTTTCACAATGTTGATTCTTCCAATCCAAAGACATGGTATATCTCTCCATCTCTTTGTATCATCTTTAATTTCATTCATCAGTGTCTTATAGTTTTCTGCGTACAGGTCTTTTTTCTCCTTAGGTACATTTATTCCTAGGTATTTTATTCTTTTATGTTGCAATGGTAAATGGGAGTGTTTCCTTAATTTCACTTTCAGATTTTTCATCATTAGTGTATAAGAATGCAAGAGATTTCTGTGCATTAATTTTCTATCGTGTTACTCTACCAAATTCATTGATTAGCTCTAGTAGTTTTCTGGTAGCATCTTTAGGATTCTCTATGTATAATATCATGTCATCTGCAAACAGTGACAGCTTTACTTCTTCTTTCCAACTTGGATTCCTTTTATTTCTTTTTCTTCTCTGATTACTGTGGCTAAAACTTCCAAAACTATGTTGAATAATAGTGGTGAGAGTGGGCAACCTTGTCTTGTTCCTGATCTTAGAGGAAATGGTTCAATTTTTCACCATTGACAATGAGGTTGGCTGTGGTTTTGTCATATATGGCCTTTATTATGTTGAGGTAAGTTCCCTCTATGCCTAATTTCTGGAGGGTTTTTATCATAAATGGGTGTTGAATTTTTTCGAAAGCTTCTCCTGCATCTATTGAGATGATCATATGGTTTTCCTCCTTCAATTTATTAATATGGTGTATCATATTGATTGACTTGCATATATTGAAGAATCCTTGCATTCCTGGGATAAACCCCACTTGATCATGGTGTATGATCCTTTTAATGTACGGTTGGATTCTGTTTGCTAGTATTTTGTTGAGGAATTTTGCATCTATGTTCATCAGTGATATTGGCCTGTAGCCTTCTTTCTTTGTGACATCTTTATCTGGTTTTGGTATCAGGGTGATGGTGGCCTCGTAGAATGAGGTTTGGGAGTGTTCCTCCCTCTGCTATATTTTGGAAGAGTTTGAGAAGGACAGGTGTTAGCTCTTCTCTAAATGTTTGATAGAATTCGCCTGTGAAGCCATCTGGTCCTGGGCTTCTGTTTGTTGCAAAATTTTTAATCACAGTCTCAATTTCTCTGCTTGTGACTGGTCTGTTTATGTTTTCTATTTCTTTCTTGTTCAGTCTCGGAAGGTTGTGCTTTTCTAAGAATTTGCCCATTTCTTCCAGGTTGTCCATTTTATTGGCATATAGTTGCTTGTAGTAATCTCTCATGATCCTTTGTATTTCTGCAGTGTCAGTTGTTACTTATCCTTTTTCATTTCTAATTCTATTGATTTGAGTCTTCTCCCTTTTTTTTTGATGAGTCTGGCTAATGGTTTATCAATTTTGTTTATCTTCTTAAGAACCAGCTTTTAGTTTTATTGATCTTTGCTGTTGTTTCCTTCATTTCTTTTTCATTAATTTCTGATCTGAAATTTATGATTTTTTTCCTTCTGCTAACTGGGGCTTTCTTGTTCTTCTTTCTCTAATTGCTTTAGTTGTAAGTTTAGGTTTTTTATTTAAGACGTTTCTTGTTTCTTGCAAAATCTCACTCAGATTTGATGGAGAAATTAAAACCTTTACAGACAAGCAGAAGCTAAGAGAATTCAGCACCACAAAACCAGCTTTACAACAAATGCTAAAGGATATTCTTTAGGCAGGAAACACAATAGAAGGAAAAGACCTACAATAACAAACCCAAAACAATTAAGAAATTAGTAATAGGAGCATACATATCGATAACTGCCTTAAATGCAAATGGAATATATGCTCCGACCAAAAGACATAGACTGGCTTAATGGATACAAAAACAAGACCCATAAATATGCTGTCTATAAGAAATCCACTTCAGACCTAGGGACACATACAGGCTGAAAGTGAGGGGATAGAAAAATATATTCCATGCACATGGAAACCAAAAGAAAGCTGGGGTAGCAATTCTCATATTAGACAAAATAGACTTTAAAACAAAGAATATTACAAGAGACATAGAAGGACACTACATAATGATCAAGGTATCAATCCAAGAAGAAGATATAACAATTATAAATATTTATGCACCCAAGATAGGAGCACCTCAAAGCATAAGGGAAATGCTAACAGCCATAAAAGGGGAAATTGACAGTAACACAATCATAGTAGGGTACTTTAACACCCCACTTTCTCCAATGGACAGATCATCCAAAATGAAAATAAATAAGGAAACACAAGCTTTAAATGATACATTAAAGAAGATGGACTTAATTGATATTTATAGGAAATTCCACCCCAAAACAAGAGAATACACATTTTTCTCAAGTGTTCATGGAACATTCTCCAGGATAGATCATATCTTGGGTCACAAATCAAGCCTTGGTAAATTTAAGAAAATTGAAATTGTATCAAGTATCTTTTCCTACCACAACGCTATGAGACTAGATATCAATTACAGGAAAAGACCTGTAAAAAATACAAACACATGGAGGCTAAACAATACACTACTAAATAACCAAGAGATCACTGAGGAAATCAAAGAGGAAATCAAAAAATACCTAGAGACAAGTGACAACGAAAACACCATGACCCAGGCTTCCCTGGTGGTGCAGTGGTTGAGAGTCCACCTGCTGATGCAGGGGACACGGGTTCGTGCCCCAGTCCGGGAAGATCCCACATGCTGCGGAGTGGCTGGGCCCGTGAGCCATGGCCGCTGAGCCTGCACGTCCGGAGCCTGTACTCTGCAATGGGAGAGGCCACAACATTGAGAGGCTCGCATAGAGCAAAAAAAGAACCAAAAAATCACCACGACCCAAAACCTATGGGATGCAGCACAACATTTCTAACAGGGAGGTTTCTAGCAATACAATCCAACCTCAAAAAGCAAGAAACATTTTAAATAAACAACCTAACCTGCCATTGCTTTTAAGGCAGTCAGTGTTCACATCTATTTCTGAGGCTCATTTGAATACAATCTGTATATAATCATCCTCCCTCGTTCTCCAACTCACACCTCTTTTTCAAAATGAGTTTGTCATAATGTCTTGAGATATGATTTTGCTTCTCCCAAGAAGGGCCTAAAATGCCTTACCAAGACAAAGTATGTCAATGTGTTGCTTGGGGCCTGCTAGGACAGTTGTTCTACCTACCTGTAGAAGGATCCTCTGCCTTCTCCATTCTGCTCTTGAGCCCATTCACTGAGATTTTTTGCTTTGCTGACATGTTACTAAGAAGATTCAGCTCAGTAACAGCCTCCCCTCTGAAACTATGACCATCATGTGTACCACTGTCAGTGACATTCTCCACTATTAGGGAGAACCCAGTCAATAGATCCAAAGATTTTTTTGAGTCCTATGAGTGTATGAAATAATGGTTGTGATAAATTGAAGTGCCTGTTTTTACTGGCACTCTACAAATGTTAAATCGCAGAGTGAGCCCACATGGTTCTCTCTCTTTCTTTTTCCATTTTGTTAGACACATGCTCTAAAATTATTTTTTTGCCCAAATATTACCTGATAAGATTTGTATTTATTCAAATTAGACTCAACATGATTTCAAAAGGTTGCTTGTCTTTAGATATTTTCTCACTTTATTTTCCATTTTCATCATATACTACATATACCTTACTTTATAATTTATTTACCAAATCTGTTAGTTCATTTCTTTTTTATACATTTTCAGAATTTTTCTGCTTCCCTTTGATAGTGTTCCAAGTAAGTTTCAGATTGTTTTCTGTTTTTTTCAAATTAGAAAAGAAATACCAGTCTAGAAATTTTCTAATAGGAAAATCTTTGGGGGATTGCTTTGATTTTACAGATTTATTTAGGGGCAAATTCACATTTGAGTGTTCCTACCCAAGAAGGCTTGTTGCTGACTCTATTCATACTTCCATTTGAAACTCCAAACAGATTTATATTTTTCTTCATTATAGTTCATACACATTTTTCACTGAGCTCATCTCTAGTGTTTATTAAAGGATAAATAAAGGATAATTTTCAAAAAAAGTAAAATCGTGATTCTCATAGAATTATAAAATGAACGCATCTTAATGACTTTATTGTATTCATAATGAGGAAGTTGGGTAGGTGTTATAACTTGTTTAAAAGAGAATCCAAAACACAGACATATTTATAAATCAAGAATATTGAAATAAACCTTTAGATGAAAACAAAACCAGCTTTTTCCACTGGAAAAGAGGATTATTCTCTCCAGGATAAAACTCACTTTCATATCTATAAACAAAACTTATTTTTTATTACTGTATGTTTTCAGGTTGTAAAATAACTCCCGTAGAAGCAGAATGAGACAATGTAGAAATTGTACTATAGACAATGCATAGTTTTCCTTTGAAGCATAATTTTTTCTGTATAGTCTCCTCTTGCTGATAAAATTAATCTCAAAGAAAGATTATTCTTGATCACAGAATAAGGCTGGTCTCATTAGACTTGCTCTGATTATTTTTTATAGGTGCAGGAAGAAATTTAATTTACCAGACAGGCCTCCTTTAGTTTGCTTTGCCAAAATCTTCATAAGGATTGTCAAAATGCACTTTTAAAAGCCTTTTATTATTTCCTTATCCTGAGGCTAGGAATCATATCCAAGAACATCTCCTTACCAGATTTTATCTGCAGTACGTTTAAATTGGATGATTTCTTCTTTTCTTGAGTACACCAAAATATACCAAGGCAAGGCCTTGGTTGCGTAAACAATTATTCCAATTATGTCCCAATAAAAGGAGAAAGCCTTTCAATGAGCCATGGCTATGTCCTCATTTTAACTTGATTACCTCTATAAAGTCCTTATCTCCAAATAAGGTCACATTCTAAGGTACTGGGGGTTATGACTCCAGCATATTTTGGTGGGGGACAAAATCAATGCTTAACAAGGAATGAGTATCAGATCCTAGATCATAAAATGCTGAATGGGTAAAAACAACCTGATGACACAGGCCATCTCCCTAATCTTTACATATGAGGAAAACCAAGCTCATTAGTGGGAGGAAAGGAACATAGACCCAGGTCTCTAGAACTTAAAATGAGTATTCTGGTGATACCATGCCATAGAACAATAGGAGAACATCTCCCTCTCCTAGACCTGTAATGGACAGCTAAGGGACTAAGGGGTGGAGACCGGGACAGGTGTTTAGGATGAGAGCCTTTGTACCAATCTCAGGTTTCCCACTGAAGGATCTTAGAAAAGCCTGTAGGATCTTAGAAAAGAGCTTTATAGCTTTGACTCTTACAGAATGGAGATGCTATTTCCATATCCCAGAAGACTGTGGTGAAGTATCTGTAGAAACCTACATCAGGCACACACTTAGAATTCCCAGGTTCCTGACAAAGCAGATACCTGATAAACAGCCCCTGTTTTGGAGGCTTGTATCAATGGACTTTTATAAAATTAGTTATGATAATAACATTGACTATAATGTTTAGGTCAAGTTTAAGTTAATTTTTAATTGATCAAAACATTTAAACAGTACTATCAGTATCAATTCATAGTCATTCTTTTCAGTTTGCCAAATCCAAAATTATAATTTACCCCTACAGTTTTTTTCTAATAGTTTTATAATTTTAGCTCTTATATTTAGGTTGTTGATCCATTTTGAGTTAATTTTTATATATGGTACAAGGTAAGGGTCCAACTTCATTATTTCACATGTGGATATCCAGTCGTTCCAGTGCCATTTGTTAAAGAGAATGCTCTTTCCTCATTAAATGAACTTGCACCCTTATCAAAAATCAATTGGGCATAGATGTATAGATTTATTTCTGAAATCTCAATTGTATTCCATTGGTCTATATGTCTCTCATGCCAATACCACACTGCTTTGATTACAGTAGCTGTGTAGTTAAGTTTTGAAATTGGGAAGTATGCATCCTCCAACTTTATACTTTTTCAAGACTGTCTTCACTGTTTGGGGCTCCTTGCAATATCATATGAATTTGAGGATTGGCTCTTCCATTTCTGAAAAAACAATTGTTGGAATTTGATAAAGATTTCATTGAATCTGTAGATCGCTTTGGTAGTGTTTCCACCATAGCAGTATTAAGTTTCTAATCCACGAACATGGAATGTCTTTCCATTTATTTCGGTCTTCTTTAATTTCATTCACAAATGTTTTATAGTTTTCAGTGTACAAGTCTTTCACCTCCTTGGTTAAATTTATTCCTATGTTTTATTCTTTTGGATGCTATTATAAATGAAACTTTTCTTAATTTCCTTTTTGGATTGTTCATTTCTGGTGTATAGAAACACAGTGGATTGTTGAGTGTTGATCTTGTACCTTGCAAATTTGCTGAATTTATTAGCTCTAGTAGACTTTTTGTGGATGCTTTGCAATTTTCTACATATAGGGTCATGTCATCTGTGAGTATAGGTAATTTTACTTTTCTTCTTCCCAATTTGGACCACTTTTATTTATTTTTCTTGCTTAATTGCTCTGGCTAGAACTTCTACTACAATATCCAGTAGCAGTCGAAAAAGTGGGTGTATTTATCTTGTCCTGATCTTAGGGGGAAAGCTTTCAGTCTTTCACCATTTATTATGATGTTAGTTGTATTGAACTGTATTTAAATGTTAGGAATGATGTAGGGGAAGTATAGTCTTTCCCATGCTGTTAGTGGGAATTTAAATAGATATAAATATTTTAATGTTATTTATTGGCAAAAATCTTGGAATGTAAATAAATGCATATACTTTGCCTGCAAAATTCAACTTTTATTAATTTATCTTCAGGAAAAGCTGGAAATAAACACAAAGAATGTATTCATGTTTATGTCCATAGTGCCATGATTTTCTTTTATTTATTTATATTTTCAGGGGTTAGTGTGGTGGAATTATGAGCCTCTTCCATTTTTACTACTATAATAATGTTTTTTAAATGCTCTAAGAGATGATGCTTTCAATACTGAAAGGAAAACAATACATAATAATAGTTCCCGCTTCCACAGTACCTAGCTTTCATTTCAAAGGCCCAGGGAATACAGAATTCAGGCTTCTCAAGGCATGACACTGATAGTGGAGATTTTGGCTATAGAGACACCATCCAGGCAGACAGGTACTCTGTCTAGGACTCACATTTTTCCTGAAAGGAAGAATCAATAACTCTTGGTTGCCTCAAGTTCTTCCTAATGCATCATTTAAATTAAGCAGTGGGTGTGGTGGCTTGTCCCTGGTTAAGGAATCAAGTGATGGGTTCAAGTCTTTCTTAGGTCCCTGATTTGCTATGTAATACTTGCATCACTTTTCTCATCTGTGAAAAGCGTAGGTCTAAAATGGCTTTGGAATGGATATAGAAAAGTATTGATGGCAACAGGAACTTTCATGCATAGCTGGTGGCAATACAAAATGGAACAGCTATTTTGCAAGACAGTTTGGCAGTTTCTTACAAAACTAAACATACTCTTACCATATAATCCAGCAATCACACTCCTTGATGTTTACCCAAAGGAGTTGAAAACTTTTGTCTACCATAAAAACCCAAAAAAGCAAACAAAAAAAACAACCTGCACAAGGATTTTTATAGCAGCTTTATTCATAATTGCCAAAACTTGGAAGCAAACAAGATGTCCTTCAGTAGGTTAATAAATAAACTGTGGTACATCCAGACGATGGAATATTGTTCAGTGCTAACTAGAAATGAGCTATCAAGCCATGAAAAGCTACGGAGAAACCTTAAATGCATATTACTAAGTGAAAGAAGCCCATCTGAAAGACTATATACTGTATGATTCCAACTATATGACATTATGAAAAAGGCAAAACTATGGAGATTTGCCACAAAGATCAGTGGCTTCCAGGGGTATGTGTCAGGGGAAGTGATGAAAAGCCAGAGCACAGGATTTTTAGGGCAGTGAAAATACTCCATATGATATTATAATGATGGATACATGTCACTATACTTTTGTCCAAAGCCATAGAATGTACAACACCAAGAGTGAACCCTAAGGTAAACCATGGACTTTGGGTGATTATAATTTGTCAATGTAGACGCATCCTTTTAAAAAACAAAATTAGCGAGTGATGTTAATAATGAGGGACACTATGCATATGTGGGGGCAGGGGTATACTTCCCTCTCAATTTTGTTGTAAGCTTAAAACTGCTCTGAAAAAAAAAGCTGTTTTTTAAAAAAAACTACAAACGTGAGCTGCAGGCACGCCAAAGAACCATTCTGTTCTGTTGACTTAAATCAGAAGACCCTCTGTCCTTGGTCTCTGTGAGGCATACTTGGGAAGCACTTATACTTATGATGAAAGCCTGTCTACTGCATTGTTCCTAACAGAATCTGCATGTCAGAATTGAAGGGGCTCTCAACCCTGTAGAGCCCATTAAAATCATATTCCTGGGCCCCATCACAGACCCGTTCAGATTATCTGAAGATTCTGCTAAGGATCCCAGATGATTCTGATGTGGCAAGACTTTCAGTATTTGAGAACCATTCATCTAAGCCATGGTCTTCATATGCTAGGGCTTTTGGAGACTTCAGTGGAGCCAAAGAAGGGGCTGGACAGAGTATATGTTCATGAAAGACAAGTTATTATTGAAGAATAATATTTCATTGTATGGACATAGCAGTTTGTTTATCCATTCATCAGTTGATGGACATTTGGATTGTTTCCAAATTTGGAAAATTATAAATAAAGCCATTATAAACTTTTGTGTATAAAATTTTATGTATTTACCTTGTATCTCCCTAACCAGAGAAGAGACACCAAAACCACTGCTAAATTTAAGAGATGCATTGGGAAGAACTTGCTGAAAGAGACAACCCAAGAGGGCTATTGATTCTTCCTCCCAGGCAAAGTTTAACTCTAGGTTTAGTATTTAGTGGAACTGCCAAAATATTTTCCAAAGTGGCTATCATTTTACATTCCCACTAGCAATATGTAAGGGTTTCATTTCCTCTACATCCTCACCTATACAAACAATAGTCTAACTTTTTTATTACAGCCATTCTAGTGGGTGTAAAGTGGTATCTCATTGTGGTTTTGATTTGCACTTCTCTGATGACTAAAGATGTTGAGCATCTTTTCATGTGTTCACTGGCCATTTGTATTTATTTGGAGTGATGTCTCTTCAAACCCTTTGCCCATTTGTAAATGGGTTATTTTTTTTTTTTACTGTTGAGGTATAAGAGGTTTTTATACATTGTGGTTTTATATATTGTGGTTTTTATACATTGTGATTGCTTGTTCCTTATCAGATATATGATTTCCAAAATTTGCTCTTAATCTGTGTATTGTCTTTTCATTTACCTGTGGTGTCCTATGCAACACAAAATATTTTGATTTTGATGTCCAATTTAACTATTTCTTTTTGGTTTTTTGCTTAGTGTCATGACTAAGATGCCTTTCTGAGAGTTTTATAGTTGTTGATCTTAAATTTAGGTTGATGGGTTTATAAACTATTTTGAGTTCATTTTTGTATATGATATGAGGTAGGTTCCAACTTAATTCTTTAACACGAGGATATTCAGTTATTGCAATATTGTTATCGAGTCCAAGCTTGTTCTGCTCGCTGCACGACAGGCCAATAAATCGGAGACACGGTGTTGAGGCAGGGAATACGACTTTATTCGGAAAGCTGGCAGACTGAGAAGATGGCAAACTAATGTCTCAAAATAACCATCTTATCGGGGTTTGGATGCCAGTTTCTTTTATAGCATAGAGAGGGTGAGGAGATGAGGAAGTAAAGTAAAAAGGCCATAAGTTTTGCAAATATCCCCTGGAATGGCCAGCCTACAAGAGGGGATGTGTTAATTTCTTCTTTCTTGCAGCCATCCACAGGTGGACAGGGTCCAGATGTTTCCCTGAACAAAGGCACTTTGGTTTAACATTCAGGCAGAAGGGCAGGGTTCCCTGGGTTAGGCCATTATGTATAGACATAGACAGTATCCTTTTAATGAACAAAAGCCATGGGAAGCAAAGTTTAAAGTAAAAGAAACAGATCCAACATGTAGTCAGATTTGGCTCTTCCCTGTTACAATATCATTTGTTGAAAAGACTATTCTTTCCCATTTAATAGTCTTGACAGCCTTGTTGGAAAATCAATTGATCATAAATGTAAGGATTTATTTCTGGACTCTTAATCTATTCCATTGATCTGTATGTCTGTATTTATGCCAATACCACAAAATCTTTATTAATGTAGCTTTGTAGTAAGTTTTGAAATATAGGAAATGTGAACTCTCCATCTTTGTTCTTTTTCAATATTGTTTTGGTTATTCTGGGTCCCCTGTATTTGCATGTGAATTTTAAGGTTACCTTGTCAATTTCTACATAAACATCCGTTGGGATCTTGGTAGGGATCGTGATGAATCTATAGATTGCTTTGGGTAATAGTGCCATCTTAACAATATTAAGCCTTTCAATCCATGAACATGGTTTTTTTTTCAATTTTTATTGAAAGAGAAAGCAAATTCTTTTTCTCAGCCACCTGTCTGGTGGGAAATTGTAAGATAATAACTTACTATGTACTATAGTAAGTACCATAGTAAGTAAATACTTACTGTGTACCAAAGATTATTCTAAGAAATTTATATGTATTAATCAAATGTGTCCTCGTGAACTCCTATGAAGTAGAATTATTATTATCCCTATTTTGCAGATGAAGAATCTGTGGCAAAGGAAATCAAGCAATTTGCCTGAAGTCACACAGCCAAAACATGGTAGAGCCAGGGTTTTTTTTTTTTTTTTTTTTTTTTTTTGCGGTACGCAGGCCTCTCACTGTTGCGGTCTCTCCTGTTGCGGAGCGCAGGCTCCGGAAGCTCAGGCTCCGCGGCCATGGCTCACGGGCTCAGCTGCTCCGCGGCATGTGAGACCTTCCCAGACCAGGGTACGAACCCGTGTTGTTTGCATCAGCAGGCAGACTCTCAACCACTGCACCACCAGGGAAGCCCGAGAGCCAGGGCTTGAATCCAAGCATTTTGACTCTAGAGTACATGCTCTTAAACTACTATACACTACTGCCTATTACCAAGCGTCAGGAGCTTTTCATGGTAGGCATGTTTCTTTAGAGATAAAAAAGTGAGACCAACCCACAATGGTGGCAGGTGTAAGAGACAAATAAAGTGAAACCTGACTGTACCTCTTTCTAAGAGCTAGCAGGATCTTTGCCCTTCCAGAGTATTATCTCAAGTGTCTGGTTAAGAAACAAATCACTCAAAGGTATTTTAGGTAGAGAGGGATTTAATGCAGAGAACTGTTTGCAGAGATGTTACAAAGGGCTATTGTGGCAAAAAGGAGAAAGGGGTGTTACCCAGAGATAAGGAAGCTGTTACCACTCTTGTTGAGCTCTGGATGTGTCCTACCACTGCTGCCAAGCAGGAGCTTCCTCTACCAAGTACCCCATGACCTCATCCCATGACCTTATTTTTCTGTTGTTTCAACACAACATGTTTCACTATTTCACATTTTATAATTTCTTTATACTTATTAGCTTATTTCTGTTATCTATTATTCACTTATCTCTTTTATCTATAAAAATTACCAAATTATTAGTTTAATTTTCTGTTGTCTATTCTTTACCTCCATCTACAGTAACATGGATTCCATGAAGACAATGACTTTATCTGTTTTATTCACTGCTATATCCCTATGTCTAGAGGAGTCCCTGACACAAAGCAAGCTGTTATAATTTTGTATAAGAGAATGATAGATTTAATAAAATTTATATCTGTATTTTACAGCAAGTATGTTAACACAAATCTTGCTTGTAACAATTAATAAGTGATATATACTCTTTATCTTGAATGAAGCCACTGAACAAATGAATCTTCCTTGGTATCCCTATCAAGGTCTAACAAATCAGCTAGTTTGATGTGTTAATTAAGAGAGTTGGTTTCAGGAGATGGAAACCAACTTGAACTGGGTGTAGTCAGGATATATTCTCTCCATTGACCCAGTTTGAGGGGCTCAGCTCTCTGTAATCCAACATCCAAGGTTCAGAGCTCAGTCTTACTACTTCGCCAGGTGTCTAAATATCCCCTTTGATCTGAGACTTGTCCTGAAGACCTTGAGAAAACCCCTTTTTGTGAAAACCAGATGGACATAGGCAAAGGCATTGGCTGGACAGGGTACTGGATGCATATATGGTACATTCCTGTGAAGACAGGCAGGACCTATGTTACAGACCACGTGAGGTCTCCAGTCATGTGAAAACTAGAAAGTAGGTGGCAGGGATTCTGATCCATCTGACACTGTTGCTGGTACTTAAGCTTATTGCATGAATTTGATTCAGTAGGGAGCAAACAGAAAGCAACTTTATTCTTTCTCTCATTGAACCTTTAAATCTGCTTAAGGGAATTATTTCCTCCTCTTTAAGAAATCTTGGAGAAATCTCACAGCTTTGGGTGCTCCTTTCACATGTAACAACAGTTTGATTTCTGTCACAAAAATTTACATCAAGTGTAATATGAAAACTCAAACTTTTACTTTGAAACTACACTCTCTTAGCTCTGGCCTGCTTCAGGCTGAGAAACCCATGACTGATGCGAGAAGTAACATTGGCCTCTTTACTCTTTCCTTTCTCCACTTTCTGCCCTACTCACTAAGTACTCCTTTGAGCACCTACAGTAATGGAGAGGAAAGAGGAAGGAGAATTAAAAGCAGAACAGGGCTTGCTGGCTGGTATGGTTGCCATCTGACATCAGGACCTTCAACATAGTGGATAAAAAGTTGGTGACCCTTCTCACAGGATGTTTTGACAGGTTCTTTGGTGATCCCTCACTGGAAACATCTGACTATGGGCCATGCCCCTTCAGCTGTTATTTCTGAGTCCTCCCTCAGACACTGAGCTTCTGATGGTCTTCTTTGCTGACGGAATCTTGGTGCTTTCTGGATAGTCTTCTTGGATGGGGTCCATTGTAAGATGACCACAGAAGAGTCCCCTTCTGTTGGAATCAGACTGTGTCCTGCTTTCATGGAAAGTGCAGTTTGTTCCCAACATAGCCATAGTATCATTTTGGCACCAGGCTGAGGCCACTTTAGTCACAGCTTCTTCCCTTCCATCTTCCACAGGCAGGACTCAAGTACTGATCTCTTTTAGCCCTCAAACTCCAGAGATATGGGTTAAGATTTTCAGGTGTTTTTTATGAAATCTGCCCTGTGGTGAGGCATGGATGTCCAGAACACTGAAAACTCTCCCTACCAGCGCACATTGCAAGCCTTTTTATCTCCATTTTCTCACATCCTTGAGGTGCATGATTAGCTAAAAATGCTGGGGAATCAATATTACCATCTGCACATCCTGTACTAGTGTCTAGAATCTCCTAGAGGGAGTGGTCATACTTGGTAACCATAGTATTATTCTCAGCCCAGGTAGGTATGCTCAGCTGAAATGTAACATCCATGCTCCTTCTCATCTTATCTGGCATCTCCTAAGCACTGCCCAAGCTTTGCTGGCCCAGGTACCCCTACCTTAAGCTGCTCCATCTTCTTCCCTTTTTCTCATTTTCTCTGATTTCCATTACCCAGACACACAAAAGAAAGATCCTGGATGCTTTAACACTACAAATCATTAATAACCACATCTCCCTCTTTTTTGAGGGAAAGAAGGTTCCTCTACTGATACTTGATTGCCCAGCTTAGGTCGGGTCAAGTCAGCCCTGACTAGGTAGGCAGAGCTATTTAGTGTGCATAGCACTTCTCAGGGGCCCATTACACTGAGAGGTGAGGGTCAGATATCAGATAAAGAGAAGGGTCATAGATTGGACACTATAGTGGGCCATAGATAATAACCAAAGGGGAACTTCTAATTTCCATAGCTACCTCCTTATTTCAAATTGCTTGTCCCTCCTTCACAAGGAAGCAATTTATATCATATTTAGTCTTTCACTCCTTCACTCCTGCTCTCAGCCTATCTTTTTCGATATAATAAAATCACAAAGCAAGGAGTCCTGGGGAAGATGGTAGAATCCCAGATGTGGAAGGAATCTTAGACTGCATCTAAAGCCGAGTTTCCTGACCTAAAGTATATTATGACTAAGTTATCTCAGTACTCTGACTTGTACTCTAGGAAAACATAAGACTAAGGTGGAGACAAGAATGTTTGAGCTTCAAACTGCAGAGAATAAGCAAAGAATTAGGGGAGAGGGTAAATCTATGTTACTGTACACCCTTCATGAATCCCAGGCATACTTGGAGATACTGCAGGTTCTGTTCCAGACCACTACAATAAAATGAATATCACAATAAAGCAAGTCACAGGAAGTTTTTGGTTTCTCAGTGCATATTAAAGTTATACTTACACTATACTGTAGTGTAGTGGCTGATGGCTTGATGGCAGGCAACATTAGTTGCTTACAGAAATGGAAGGCAACATTTTTTGTCTGCATATCTCTTCATTTTGGACCTCAGTTCTCATTCATAAAAGGAGAAAGTTGGACTAACTTATTATTGGTTCCTTCAGACAATGACAATCTATTATGTCATCAGTTGCCTTTCTTATTCTTATGATTTATCCCACCCTGATAATGCCATTAGAATGCAAACCTTGGAGATTGGTTCAAGATGGTGGAATAGAAGGACATGCTCTCACTCCCTCTTTCAAGAACAACGGAATCACAACTAACTGCTGAACAATCATCGACAGGAAAACACTGGAACTCACCAAAAAAGATACCTCCACATGCAAAGACAAAGGAGAAGCCAAAATGAGACGATAGGAGGGGGTGCTATCACAATAAAATCAAATCCCATAACTGCTGGGTGGGTGACTCAAAAACTGGAGAACACTTATTCCACAGAAGTCCACCCACTGGAGTGAAGGTTCTGAGCCACACGTCAGGCTTCCCAACCTGGGGGCCTGGCAACAGGAGGAGGAATTCCTAGAGAATCAGACTTTGAAGACTAGCAGGATTTGATTGTAGGATTTCAACAGGACTGGGGGAAACAGAGACTCCACACTTGGAGGGCACACACAAATTAGTGTATACATCGGGACCCAGGGGAAGGAGCAGTGACAACACAGGAGACTGAACCAGACCTACCTGCTAGTGTTGGAGGTTCTCCTGCAGAGGTGGGGGGCAGCTGTGGCTCACCAAGGGACAAGGACACTGGCAGCAGAAGTTCTGGGAAGTGCTCCTTGGAGTGAGCCCTCCCAGAGTCCACCATTAGCCCCAACAAAGAGCCCCAGGAGGCTTCAGTGTTGGGTCGTCTCAGGCCAAACTACCAACAGGGAGGGATCCCAGCCCGACCCATCAGCAGACAGGCACATTAAAGTTATACTGAGCTCTGCCCACCACAGAAACAACCAGCTCTACCATCCACCAGTCCCTCCTATCAGGAAACTTCCACAAGCCTCTTAGATAGCCTCATCCACCAGAGGGCAGAGAGCAGAAGCAAGAAGAACTACAATCCTGCAGCCTGTGGAACAAAAACCACATTCACAGAAAGATAGACAAGATGAAAAGGCAGAAGGCTATGTACCAGATGAAGGAAAAATATAAAACCCCAGAAAAACAATTAAATGAAATTGAGATAGGCAATCATCCAGAAAAAGAATTCAGATTAATGATAGGGAAGATGATCCAGGACCTCAGGAAAAAAATGGAGGCAAAGATCAAGAAGATGCAAGAAATGTTTAACAAAGATCTAGAAAAATTAAAGAAAAAACAAACAGAGATGGACAATACAATAACTGAAATGAAAACTACACTACAAGGAATCAATAGCAGAATAACTGAGGCAGAAGAATGGATAAGTGACCTGGAAGACAGAATGGTGGAATTCACTGCTGCAGAACAGAATAAAGAAAAAAAGAATGAAGAAAAATGAAGAGAGCCTAAGAGACCTCTGGGACAACCTTAAATGCAACAACATTCGCATTATAGGGGTCCCAGAAGGAGAAGAGAGAGAGAAAGGGCTCGAGAAAATAGTTGAAGAGATTATAGTCGAAAACTTCCCTAACATGGGAAAGGAAATAGCCACCCAAGTCCAGGAAGCACAGAGAGTCCCATACAGGGTAAACCCCAGGAGAAACATGCTGAGACACATAGTAATCAAATTGACAAAATTTACAGACAAAGTAAAATTATTGAAAGTAGCAAGGGAAAAATGACAAATAACATACAAGGGAACTCCCATAAGGTTAACAGCTGATTTCTCAGCAGAAACTCTACAAACCAGAAGGGAGTGGCATGATATACTTAAAATGATGAAAGGGAAGAACCTACAACCAAGATTACTCTACCCAGCAAGGATCTCATTCAGATTCGAAGGCGAAATCAAAATCTTTAGAGACAAACAAAAGCAAAGAGAACTCAGCACCACCAAACCAGCTCTACAACAAATGCTAAAGGAACTTCTCTAAGTGGGAAACACAAGAGAAGAAAAGAACCTACAAAAACAAACCCCCCCAAAATTAAGAAAATAATAATACTAACATACATATCGATAATTACCTTAAATGTGAATGGATTAAAAGCTCCAACCAAAAGACACAGGCTTGCTGAATGGACACAAAAACAAAACCCATATATATGCTGTCTACAAGAGACCCACTTCAGACCTAGGGACACATACAGACTGAAAGTGAGGGGATGGAAAAAGGTATTCCATGCAAATGGAAATCAAAAGAAAGCTGGAGTAGCTATACTCATATCAGATAAAATAGACTTTAAAATAACGAATGTTACAAGAGACAAAGAAGGACACTACGTAATGATCAAGGGATCAATCCAAGAAGAAGATATAACAATTATAAATATATATGCACCCAACATAGGAGAACCACAATACATAAGGCAACTGCTAACAGCTATAAAAGAGGAAATCGACAGTAACACAATAATAGTGGGGGACCTTAACACCTCACTTACACCAATGGACAGATCATCCAAACAGAAAATTAATAAGGAAACACAAGCTTTAAATTACACAATAGACCAGTTAGATTTAATTGATATTTATAGGACATTCCATCATAAAACAGCAGATTACACTTTCTTCTTAAGTGTGCATGGAACATTCTCCAGGATAAATCACATCTTGGGTCACAAATCAAGCCTCAGTAAATTTAAGAAAATTGAAATCATACCAAGCATCTTTCCTGGCCACAACGCTATGAGATTAGAAATGAATTACAGGGAAAAAATGTACAAAACACAAACACATGGAGGCTAAACAATATGTTACTAAATAACCAAAAAATCACTAAAGACATCAAAGAGGAAATCAAAAAATACCTGGAGACAAATGACAATGAAAACACGATGATCCAAAATCTATGGGATGCAACAAAAGCAGTTCTAAGCAGGAAGTTTATAGTGATACAAGCCTACCTCAAGAAACAAGAAAAATTTCAAATAAACAATCTAATGTTACAGCTAAAGCAACTAGAGAAAGAAGAAAAAACAAAACCCAAAGTTAACAGAAGGAAAGAAATCATAAAGATCACAGCAGAAATAACTGAAAGAGAAACAAAGAAAACAATAGCAAAGATCAATAAAACTAAAAGCTCGTTCTTTGAGAAGATAAACAAATTGATAAACCATTAGCCAGACTCATCAAGAAGAAGAGGGAGAGGACTCAAATCAATAAAATTAGAAATGAAAAAGGAGAAGGTACAACAGACACCGCAGAAATACAAAGCATCCTAAGAGACTACTACAAGCAACTTTATGCCAATAAAATGGACAACCTGGAAGAAATGGATAAATTCTTAGAAAGGTATAACCTTCCAAGACTGAACCAGGAAGAAATAGAAAATATGAACAGACCAATCACAAGCACTGAAATTGAGTCTGTGATTAAAAATTTTCAAACAAACAAAAGCCCAGGACCAGATGGCTTCACAAGTGAATTCCATCAAACATTTAGAGCAGAGCTAACACCCATCCTTCTCAAACTCTTCTAAAAAATGGCAGAGGAAGGAACACTCCCAAACTCATTTTATGAGGCCACCATCACTCTGATACCAAAACCAGACAAAGATACAACAAAAAAAAAAGAAAATTACAGACCAATATCACTGATGAATATAGATGCAAAAAATCCTCAAGAAAATACTAGCAAACGGATTCCAACAACACATTAAAAGGATCATACAGCATGATCAAGTGGGATTTATCTCAGAGGTGCAAGGGCTCTTCAATATATGCAAATCAATCAATGTGATACACCATATAAACAAATTGAAGAATAAAAACCATATGATCATGTCAATAGATGCAGAAAAAGCTGTTAACAAAATTCAACACCAATTTATGATAAAACCTCTCCAGAAAGTGGGCATATAGGGAACCTACTTCAACATAATAAAGGCCATATATGACACACCCACAGCAAACATCATTCTCAATGGTGAAACACTGAAAGCATTTGCTCTAACATCAAGAACAAGACAAGGATGTCCACTCTCACCACTCTTATTCAACATAGTTTTGGAAGTCCTAGCCATGGCAATCAGAGAAGAAAAAGAAATAAAAGGAATACAAATTAGAAAAGAAGATATAAAACTCTCAGTGTTTGCAGATGCCATGATACTATACATAGAGAATCCTAAAGATGCCACCAGAAAACTACTAGAGCTAATCAATGAATTTGGTAAACTTGCAGGATACAAAATTAATGCACAGAAATCTCTTGCATTCCTATACACTAATGATGAAAAATCTGAAAGTGAAATTAAGGAAACACTCCCATTTACCATTGCAAGAAAAAGAATAAAATACCTAGGGATAAACCTAGGGAGACAAAAGTCCTGTATGCAGAAAACTATAAGACACTTATGAAAGAAATTAAAGATGATACCAACAGATGGAGAGATATACCATGTTCTTGGATTGGAAGAATCAACATTGTGAAAATGACTGTACTACCCAAAGCAATCTACAGATTCAATGCAATCCCTATCAATTTACCAATGGCATTTTTCACAGAACTAGAATTAAAATTCTTAAAATTTGTATGGAGACACAAAAGACTCCGAATAGCCAAAGCAGTCTTGAGGGAAAAAAACAGAGCTGGAGGAATCAGGCTCATGGACTTCAGACTATACTACAAAGCTACAGTCATCAAGACAGTATGGTACTGGCACAAAAACAGAAATATAGATCAATGGAACAGGAGAGAAAGCCCAGAGATAAAACCACACACCTATGGTCAACTAATCTATGACAAATGAGGCAAGGATATACAATGGAGAAAAGACAGTCTCTTCAATAAGTGGTGCTGAGAAAACTGGACAGCTACATGTAAAAGAATGAAATTAGAACACTCCCTAACACCATACACAAAAATAAACTCAAAATGGATTAGAGACCTAAATATAAGACTGGACACCATAAAACTCTTAGAGGAAAACATAGGTAGAACACTCTTTGACATAAATCATCACAAGATTTTTTTTGATCCACCTCCTAGAGTAATGGAAATAAAAACAAAAATAAACAAATTGGACCTAATGAAACTTAAAAGCTTTTTCACAGCAAAGGAAACCATAAACAAGATGAAAAGACAACCCTCAGAATGGGAGAAAATACTTGCAAATGAATCATCAGACAAAGGATTAATTTCTGAAATATATAAACAGCTCATGCAGCTCAATATTTAAAAGACAAAAACCCAATCCAAAAATGGGCAGAAGACCTAAATAGACATTTCTCCTTAAAGACATACAGATGAATAAGAAGCACATGAAAAGCTGCTCAACATCACTAATTATTAGAGAAATGTAAATCAAAACTACAATAAGGTATCACCTCACATCAATTAGAATGGGCATCATCATAAAATCTGCAAACAACAAATGCCGGAGAGGGTGTGGAGAAATGGGAACCCTCTTGCACTGTTGGTGGGAATGTAACTTAATACAGCCACTATGGAGAACAGTATAGAGGTTCCTTAAAGAACTAAAAATAGAATTACCATATGACCCAGCAATCCCACTACTGGGCATATACCCAGAGAAAACCATAATTGAAAAAGACACATGCACCCCAGTGTTCATTGCAGCACTATTTACAATAGCTAGGTCATGGAAGCAGCCTAAATGCCCATCAATAGACGGATGGATAAAGATGTGGCACATATATACTATGGAATATTACTCAGCCATAAAACGGAACAAAACTGGGTCATTTGTTGAGACGTGGATGGATCTAGAGACTGTCATACAGAGTGAAGTAAGTCAGAAAGAGAAAAACAAATATCGTATATTAACACATATATGTGGAACCTAGAAAATGGTACAGGTGAACCCGTTTGCAGAGCAGAAATTGAGACACAGAAGTAGAGAACAAACATTTGGACACCAAGCAGGTAAAGCGCCGGGGGGTGGGGTTTATGGTGTGATGAATTGGGAGATTGGGATTGACATGTATACACTCATGTGTATAAGATGGATGACTAATAAGTAAATAAAAAATAAATAAAAAGAAAAAAAGAATGCAAACCTCTCTGACTCATTCGAAATTTTAAATTGGCATCAATTTTTCCCTGAACTCCTTTATATATGTACATGTAAATACAGATATGGTAAATAATTTTAGTTTGTCCTCTGTGTGTTAAGGGCATTTATGGGTTTTTTTCTATTTGTTTCTAGCTTCCACCCATGCATTCCACATTGGAGATATTTGCCAACTCCTCAAATTTGAGAAAACAACCTTCTTCCTCCTTCTTTGGCTCCTCCCCCTCTCCCCCTTGATCCCAGTTCCCATCTCCCTGTTTTCCTTCTATTAGTTTTGAGGCATCTGATCAGAGTCCAGTTATCACTGCCTGAGCCCTTTAAATCATGTCCGTGCATCAGAAGAAATGTAAGCCTTCACTCTTGTTCAAACCTGGAGCAAACTATAGGAACCCTCTCTTCTCAGAGGAGGAGCCTGTTTTGTATAATCTATGTAAAGTATGCTTATTAATCTGTTAATTGCAACCACTCAGTTAGGTTGTTTGAAAATGTTGACCATTGACTTAAAACTGTGATTCACTTCCAGAGCTCGAAGTGATATGTTCTCTTGCAACAAATTTGAGCAAGATCTGTATTAATGACCTGAGTGCATGGCCAAGAGGTTCATTAAGAATTTTGAGATCTGAAGATGATGAGACTAGCAACCAGTAATCATAAATAAGAGTGATTTCTGAGATCTAGTACTTGGGTTACAAGGAGATGTTGTATTAAAGTAAACATGCAGACTGTCAGATGTGAAGAGCATGTCTGGAATACCAACCATAACACTCTGCATGACCTCTTCTGACAAATAGCCTTGGTACAAATGAACTTAAGAAAGCAAAAACACTCATTGAAAAGACTTGTCTGAAACAAAGAAATGATCCAAGTTAACAGAAGGCTAAATCATTACTCTATTGAGTGAATTTAGTTTTTCTCTGTAGACATTAGCCAGTTTCTAGTAGTTGGTTGTCTTAGGAGCATGAATTAATTCTCTAATACTGGTAGAAAGTAGGCAGCTCCTAGACTTGTGTGCTCCGGGATGCTGTTGGAGAATTTAGGAGCAATCTTAGTTTACTAGTGCTCAGTGAGTTAATATGAGATCTGGAAGATAAGGTTTCCTGAGTCTTTTCAGCTCTATACTGCCTTTTAGGAAGCTCCCATAACTGCTCTTTGGGTCTGAATTCCCAGTATTGTCAAAGACAGAGCTAACTGTACGAGTAGATAAAAATAATTGTTTCTGTTTTTAATGGGCAAATAGATCATTTGCCCTCTCCTTCTAAGACTCTTTGGGAAACCCAATTCAACCAGAGTCTGTAATCTAACCTTTTGGAATGTAAATAACTCTCTTCAAGGGTCTGGATTTCATCCCCTTTGAAATGTAAACACCTAGCAAAGTCTTCCTGGCACTTGATAGCTTAACCAGCTTTGTCTTAGGCTGTAACCATTTGCTTATAGAGGAGGTAAGAGAGGATTTTCTATTCCTATGGGAAGGTAATTAACTAGAACAAATACCTATCTCAATTCTCAACTGAACTTAGGATGAACTATATGAAAAAATATATATATATACAAATTGTCCTGTTAAGTCCTCTTATAGGAGACACAAGGATACCATAAAACCTGAAGAGTATGTGTTATGTATGGCTGCAATCTATCTATATAAATGTATGTGAAAATGCCCTGACTTTATAGTTTTATATTACAAACTGCCTATGCACACATAACTTGGATGCTTATTAAAAATGAAACATCAATCTTTCTACACTTTGTGGTGAATACTCTGCATTGTTAGCAGGATTTTTATTTACACAATACTACAGACATCCACAGGTTTGAGACATGGTAAAGAATGGGCTAGAAATCAAGGGTACAGGCAATGGTGATCCAGGCAGGGAAATAGCTGGAAACCTGAAATCAAACCCAAACCAAAGGTCAAGGCAAAGATCAAATCAGAAACCAAGCCTGCAAGCAAAAGACATGGGATTGATAGACGCATGTGATGGGGAAATCCTGAGGTCAGGCACAGGTAGGCATGCTGAAGAAATTCAAGGAGGACCAAAATACAGAAAGACAAGGTAAAGAGGGTAGTCAAAAGTTCAAGCACAGTCAGGAACTTTATAGAAGCCAAAATGGGTGGCATGAGCTGAAAAGCAAATATATTGTCCCCTACATTCAGAGACCTGGCCCCAAAGCAAGCTGTCCTGACCAGAGGATTCATATATTTTCTGCAAGATGAATGCCAATTATAGGGCTGGCCTACAGCAGCTAGCAAAAATGTGAGGGAAGATTTTGATTTCCTCTACAAAGTAAGATTGTTTCTATTCTATTGGAACTAATGCCTGCTCTTTTGTTACTTTTTGGTAGTCTGGGGAGACTGAATTTATAAAACAATGTGTGCAGCGAATCTAAAGAGCTGTTGAGTCCAATTCTAATAAGAAAAAAAAAAGAACATAGGGAACTGGTTAAATAAAGTATGCCAACTCCATAAGTGAGAAATGATATAGCTATTAAAAAGTATAATGTAGATCTCTTTTATTGACATGGAAAATATCTACAATATATATTAATGTGTGTATATATATAATTTTAAAAATTCAACCAGTATACACTGGTAAGGCAACAAAATAGTTATTGTTTATGACCAGTGTCTGTTCTGTTTGGTAACTGCCCTATACTGTTTGTTTCATATTTTAAGTATCGTTTTTCTGTATATGCATAGAATGTTCACCAAAAGTCTAACTGTGGTCATCTCTGGGCAGGGGCAGGTTTGAGAGATTCTACTTTATTCTCCTTTAGACAAAGAAACATGCTAATTCATTTTGCCCACTTGCAGCAGAGTGTAGTAAAGTTAATCTCAAACCTCACAGTGTATCAGAACCACTAGACACTTTTAAAACCTACAAATGCTACAGTCCCATTCCCAGAGATTTGTTTTACTTGGTCTTGGGTAGGGATATGAATATATTTTAATGGCTCTCTGGGTGAGTTTAATTTGTACTCAGGATTGGGAATCAGTCAAGGTTAGGAACACAGGCTGGGGAGCTGGACTGCCTGGGTTTAAATCCTGGCTGTGTCACTTATTCTTCCTGTGATAGTGAGCAAAATAATTAATTTCTTTGTGCTTTAGTTTTCGCACCTGTAAAAAAATGAGAATTTTAGTAACATCTAATTCTTAGGGTTGTTGTGGGATTACCACACACACACAACACTTTTATAAAGTAGTACAAGTATGCTTTATAGAGTTTGTTATTATTATAATGCCAATTTATTTTTTAAAACATTGCATTTATCATATCTCTCAGAAGTCATTCCATATTTGCATACGGGACTACATGAAAACTCCTCACCCTGGTATGTCAGCTTTATCTCTCCTTTTACTTCACCTACACTATATCTTAGTTAAATATGAGTAGGGATTTCCAAATCCTTTCAGAACATTCCCACATGTAAAACAAAATGAGTGCTCCATGTCATCATGATGCTCAAATATGCTCAAATAATCATCTGCCCTCAAGCAATAGGAGACAAGACTGATGACTCATCTGGGTTGTGAAATTATGTTAGAAGTGCCTGTAGACAGAGGAGCCAGCATTTTCCCACACAAACATCTACATGCTACCTATTCTGAGCATTGTTCCTGAGGTCTTTTCCTACCTCCAGGCATTGAGAAGGTCTCAGTCTATGACAAGAGGATGATGGATGTGTTTGTGAAAATAATCAATAAACAATCAATAATAAGAATAGAAAAGAGTTTTATTTGAGCCAAACTGAGAGCTAACCTGGAATCCTGCTTCTTAGATTACTCTGAGAAACTGATCCAGAGAAGCAGGGTTTTTAGCACAGTTTTATATCTTGTCAGAACAAAGAACATTAAACAAGTCAGAGATACATTTCTTCAATGTTTAAAAAAAACAGACAAGCACATACACATACAGCACAGCACGTACAGTATGGCCTTGGCAGCTAGGAAGGAAGTCTTATCATCAAAGCAGTACCAGAATTAGCATCCCAGAAAGAAGGGCATTTAATCTTTATTTTTAACGTGGACATTCTTTACTTCTTGTCAGTGTGCCCTTTTCTTTAATAATTAAAGCAGATGTACAGCGTATGTTTGATAGGCCACAAACAGGCATAAAATTCAAGTTAAATCATGCATAAGCCAGAAAGACTTCACTATATCTCAGTATGTAAAAATTTCTTTTATCAGATGGTTACATATACGTTATGATCATAGGTCCTGGACAGTCACTTATAAGTGTGTCTATCCCAGATACAGCAACTATATGGCATCCGTATAACCACTTCTTCCTACACCCATAGTAGCATCAATAATTGAACGTGGTTTTCTTTACCACTGAGTCTTTTTACCACAGTGCTCTGAACAGCTAGACCAAGTGAATCAGATATGGTGCCAGAAATTATGGCAAACCATCCTTTGACTTTTCAAAATCTGAAGCTCATCTATCATTTTGGTAGCATCTTCTGCTTTGATTACTTTAAAGTGAGATCCAGCTTAATTTTAAGGGGTTGGAAAAGTTTCTTCTCCCCTTAACAATCACATAGAAAGCCCTTTCATTTTCTAGAGACAACATAAAGCAATAGTACTTGCTTTTGGTTAAAAAACATGAGCTGTCAGCCAGCAACAGTTATACATTGTAAAATGCAGCACTCATGTCTTCTCTCTTCCATTTTCCTCTGTTGCATTATGTATTCACATTGGCATGTGAGCTTGCATTCTGGCCAAAGGTGTTAGTTAATATGAGAAGGTTCATTTCTTTGAGAGTTTATTAGATAAAGAGCTAAAAGAAAGCACTACCAAGATAGCACTGAGAAGGTAAAAACACAAATCTGGCGCCTCTTTTCCATAAAGATTTCATCTGAATTTGGAAACAGTATGTTGGGAGCTCTCAGAAGCATCTTAGCCCTCTCCCTAGAATATTTTCAGGAAAAACAATTGAAATTCAGGGGAAAAATAACCTGAATATCTTTCTCAGGATAGAATTGTGTTTTCACCTGCTTAGCACCAACTAAGTGATTGAAACAGGATTCAAGTCCTGTCTGGAGGCTCTGACGTCCATTCTCTTTCCAGTGTAAGACACAGCCTGCTGTTAGACACAACACTGCCTGCCCTGATATATCTCAAAATATTTTCAAGAATGTAAATACAGGAGGAAAATAAAAATAAAGCTAACAGGGCTTCCCTGGTGGTGCAGTGGTTGAGAGTCCGCTTGCCGATGAAGGGGACACGGGTTCGTGCCCCGGTCTGGGAAGATCCCACATGCCGCAGAGTGGCTGGGCCCGTGAGCCATGGCTGCTGAGCCTGCGTGTCCGGAGCCTGTGCTCCGCAACGGGAGAGGCCACAACAGTGACAGGCCCGCGTACCACAAAATAAATAAATAAATAAAGCTAACATTTATTAAATGCCTACTAGGCAGGCTCTGTAGGAACTACTTTACATAAAGCACTTTGTAAATAGCAAAGCATTTTTGAAATTTTATTCATTATAGTAAAGGGTAAGTGAGATTTGTTTTTACCACCTGCGAGTACTTTCCTTTATCAGCACCCCAGTACTCCCTTTAGTACTTCTTTAGATTTCATTTCTCCAGTTATTCAGTGTCCTTCTTCTGTTCCCTTACTTCTGAGGCAGAAACTCTTGTGTCTGCACTGGCCTGCCTTTCTCTAGTTGTAGATCTTTCCTTTCTTCCTCCTCCTCATTAAAAATGACTTTCCTATGTCTCATCAACTAATTGCTTAGCTAATACATTTTATAGCAGGATTTCTCTTGGTGCAAATGAGTGATGGAGACAGATGGTTTAAATACCTGAAACTAACACAACATTGTAAATCAACTATACTTCAATAAAAGAAAAAAAGACGGCTTAACACAAAACCTATAGCAAAGGAAGTTACTATTGATGGACTTGCACTCACTGCAGTAGGCCACTGGAGGAAACACCTTGTGGATGGTAGTGAGATTTTGCAGTAAGAAAGACATGGGTTAGATTCTCAGTTCTGTCACTAATGAGCTCTATGTTATTGGGCTAGTCACTTTTCCTCTGGCAATCTCATTTTCTCTGTCTGTAAAAGGAGTGACAAAAAAGGATTGTTACCATCTATTTTTGCACTAAAATTGTGTGATTTTATTAGTAATGCATCTTCTTAACAAAAAGTTATAAGGAGAAAGAGCATTATAAACAGTATATTATGCTGTCTTTTTGCAATTCCCATTAAAAGCAGGTTTAAAAGTCACAGTTGTACAGTGATTTAGGAGCTACAACCTGGATATCTGCATGATAATCTTGGCTCCATCACTTAATAGTGCCACTTAGCTGTGTGGCTTTGGGAAAATTGATCTCTCAGCTTCCACATCTGAAAAAATGGGGATAACATTAGTATTTTTGAATTAAATTGTTGTGTGATATAATTAATGTATGGGAAGCCCCTAACAAACACTAGCTATTACTGTTATAAAGCTCTGTATAAGTCCCAGTATCTTAATCTGTTACAAGAATTCTTGAGAAAAGTAGAAACAACCATCAGAGAGAGGTAGTGTGGAAAAGAAGGTGTATTAATGTTTGTGTTGGGTGGAGGGGCAGATATTAAGTAGTAGTAATCCATGAGCTGAAAGTGACAGGGTAACGATAAGTCCAGATTCTCATCCATATCTTGTGTGTATTTAATGGACTGCTGGTCTTTCCTGTCTTTTACTCGTTTTCCTTTGCCAGTCTCTGTTTTGATTTGCAAGTCACAGAGCCTTGCGCAGCAGGATGGATGATGTCTAATTTCCTTAGATTAACATGGAGTTATGATGAGGGGGTTGTTTTGTGCCATTTAGGTTTTGCTAAGAGTACTGAAACCTTTTCTAAGTGAGGCTTTGGCAGAAGTGAGTGGGTGCTCATCCTAATCTTCCAGAAGATTCATTTTAAAGTCTAGATCTCAAAAATAATTCCAGAAATATCACTTGAAGCAAGATATTGTCTCCCCACACCCACCTTTTCCATCAAGCTTTGTGGGTTTTTAAAAATTATATGAGAGCTATTTGGACACTTTTCATATCTAAGACTCTTCTGCAGACTGCCTTGGATGATTATGGGTCTGATCAGGGGTGAAGCTGAAGGAAAACCTTAGAAGTACACATGTATGATGATTAAGGGTACCAGTTGAGGCAGCAGAGTTGACTTTCCGGGGTTTTATAAGATTATGTATCCCAAGGTGGGCTTTATCATTTTAGCCCATATCATAGGTCGCCAACAAAGTTCAGTGTTTCCATTGAACAAATATTACTTCTAGGGGGAAGCTTTGGAGCCACACAGGAGAGCGCAGCAACAGGGGTGCAGTGGGCAAAGTGGAGAGATTCCCCCGCACAGAGGATCAGTGCCGACTAGCACGCGCAAGCCCGAGAGGCTTGTCAGCTCATCCGCCTGGGTGGGTGGGGGCTGGGAGCTGAGGCTCGGGCTTTGGTCGGATCCCAGGAAGAAGACTGGGGTTGGCTGCGTGAACACAGCCTGAAGGGGACTAGTGCGCCACAGCTAGCCAGGAGGGAGTCCGAGAAAAAGTCTGTACCTGCCGAAGAGGCAAGAGGCTTTTTCTTGCCTCTTTGTTTCGGGATGCGTGAGGAGAGGGGATTAAGAGCTCCAGAGACGGGCCGGAGCCGCGGCTATTAGCAGGGACCCCAGAGACGGGGGCATGAAATGATGAGGCTGCTGCTGCCGCCACCAAGAAACCTGTGTGCAAGCACAGGTCACTCTCCACACCTCGCCTCCCGGGAGCCTGTGCAGCCCGCCACTGCCAGGCTCCCCTGATCCAGGGACAATTTCCCCAGGGGAACACACGGCACGCCTCAGGCTGTTGCAGTGTCACACCGGCCCCTGTCACAGGCTTGCCCCGCATTCTATACCCCTCCCTCCCCCCAGCCTGAGTGAGCCAGAGCCCCGGAATCAGCTGCTACTTTAACCTCGTGCTGTCTGAGCGAAGAACAGACGCCCTCAGGCGACCTACATGCAGAGGCGGGTCCAAATCCAAAGCTGAACCCCAGGAGCTGTACAAACAAAGAAGAGAAAGGGAAATCTCTCCCAGCAGCCTCAGGGGCAGCGGACTAAATCTCCACAATCAACCTGATGTACCCTGCATCTGTGGAATACCTGAATAGGCAACAAATCACCCCAATTTGAGGTGGTGGATTTGGGAGCAACGATATATATATTGTTTTCTGTTTCTTTTTTTGTGAGTGTGTATGTGTATGCTTCTGCGTGAAATTATGTCTCTATAGCTTTGCTTTTACAATTTGTCCTAGCGTTCTGTCTGCCCGGTTTTTTTTGTTCTCTTTTGTTTTTAGTATAGTTTTTAGCACTTCATATCATTGGTGGATTAGTTTTTTGGTTTAGTTGCTCTCTTCTTTCTTTCTTGTTTTTTATTACTTTTTAATTTTTTTATTTTTAATAATTATTTTTTATTTTAATAACTTTTAATTTAATTTTATTTATTTTTCTTTCTTTCTATCTTTTTTCTCCCTTTTATTCTGAGCCATGTGGATGACAGGATCTTGATGCTTTGGCCGGATGTCAGGCCTGTGCCTCTGAGGTGGGAGAGCCGAATTCAGGATATTAGTCCACCAGAGATCTCCCAGCTCCACATAATATCAAACGGCAAAAATCTCCCAGAGATCTCCATCTCAACACCAAGACCCAACTCCACTCAACGACCAGCAATTTACAGTGCTGGACACGCTATGCTAAACAACTGGCAAGACAGGAACACAACCCCACCCATTAGCAGAGAGGCTGCCTAAAATCATACTAAGGTGACACACACCCCAAAACACACCACCGAATTTAGACCTGCCCACCAGAAAGATGAGATCCAGCCCCATGTACCAGGACACAGGCACTAGTCCCCTCCACCAGGAAGCCTACACAACCCACTGAACCAACATAAGCCACTGGGGGAAGACACCAAAAACAAGGGGAATTATGAACCTGCAGCCTGCAAAAAGAAGACCCCAAACAGAGTAAGTTAAGCAACATGAAAAGACAGAGAAACACAGAGCAGATGAAAGAGCAAGTTAAAAGCCCACCAGACCAAACAAATGAAGAGGAAATAGGCAGTCTACCTGAAAAAGTATTCAGAGTAATGATAGTAAAGATGATCCAAAATCTTGGAAATAGAATGGAGAAAATACAAGAAATGTTTAACAAGGACCTAGAAGGACTAAAAAGTAAACAAACAATGATGAACAACAAAATAAATGACATTAAAAATTCTCCAGAAAGAATCAATAGCAGAATAACTGAGGCAGAAGAATGGATAAGTGACCTGGAAGATAAAACAGTGGCAATAACTACTTCAGAGAAAAATAAAGAAAAAAGAGTGAAAGGAATTAAGGACAGTCTCAGAGACCTGTGGGACAATATTAAATGCACCAACATTCGAATTATAGGGGTCCCAGAAGAAGAAGAGAAAAAGAAAGGGAATGAGAAAAAAATTGAAGAGATTATAGTTGAAAACTTCCCTAATATGGGAGAGAAAATAGCAAATCAATCCAGGAAGTGCAGAGAGTCCCATACACGATACATCCAAGGAGAAACGTGACAAGACACATATTATTCAAACTATCAAAAATTAAATACAAATATAAAAAACAGCAAGGGAAAAACAACAAATAACATACAAGGGAATCCCCATAAGGTTAACAGCTGATCTTTCAGCAGAAACTCTGCAAGCCAGAAGGGAGTGGCAGGACATATTTAAAGTGAAGAAAAGGAAGAAACTACAACCAAGATTACTCTACCCAGCAAGGATCTCATTCAGATTCGAAGGAGAAATTAAAAGCTTTAGAGACAAGCAAAAGCTAAGTGAACTCAGCACCACCAAACCAGCTTTACAACAAATGGTAAAGGAACTTCGCTAGGCAGGAAACACAAAAGAAGGAAAAGACCTACAATAACAAACCCAAAATAATTAAGAAAATGGTAATAGGAACATACATATTGATAACTACCTTAAATACAAATGGATTAAATGCTCCAACCAAAAGATATAGACTGGCTGAATGGATTAAAAAAAACAATACCCGTATATATACTGTCTACAAGAAACCCACTTCAGACCTAGGGACACATACAGACTGAAAGTGAGGGGATGGAAAAGACATTCCATGCAAATGGAAATCAACAGAAAGCGGGAGTAGCAATTCTTATATCAGAAAAAGTAGACTTTAAAATTAACACTATTACAAGGACAAAGAAGGACACTACATAATGATCAAGGGAACAATCCAAGAAGAAGATATAACAATTGTAAATATTTATGCACCCAACATAGGAACACCTCAATACTTAAGGTAAATGCTAACAGCCATAAAAGGGGAAATCGACGGTAACACATTCATAGTAGGGGACTTTAACACCACATTTTCACCAAAGTACAGATCATTCAAAATGAAAATATATAAGGAAACACAAGGTTTAAATGATACATTAAGCAAGATGGACTTAACTGATATTTATAGGACATTCTATCCAAAACAACAGAGTATACTTTCTTCTCAAGTGCTCATGGAACATTCTCCAGGATAGATCATATCTTGGGTCACAAATCAAGCCTTGGTAAATTTAAGAAAATTGAAATCGTATCAGGCATCTTTTCTGACCACAATGCTATGAGACTAGATATCAATTACATGAATAAAATCTGTAAAAACTACAAACACGTGGAGGCTAAACAATACACTACTTAATAACCAAGAGACCACTAAAGAAATCAAAGAGGAAGTCAAAAAATACCTAGAAACAAATGACAATGAAAACACAATGACCAAAACCTATGGGATGCAGCAAAACAGTTCTAAGAGGGAAGTTTATAGCAATACAATCCTACTTTAAGAAACAAGAAACATCTCAAATAAAAAACCTAACCTTACACCTAAAGCAATTACAGAAAGAAGAACAAAAAACCTCCAAAGTTAGCAAAAGGAAAGAAATCATAAAGATCAGATCAGAAATAAATGAAAAAGAAATGAAGGAAATGATAGCAAAGATCAATAAAACTAAAAGCTAGCTCTTTGAGAAGATAAACAAAATTGATAAACCATTAGCCAATTCATCAAGGAAAAAAGGGAGAAGACTCAAATCAGTAGGATTAGAAATGAAAAGGAGAAATAACAACTGACACGGCAGAAATACAAAGGATCATGAGAGATTACTACAAGCAGCTCTATGCCAATTAAATGGACAACCTTGAAGAGATGGACAAATTCTTAGAAAAGCACAACCTTCCAAGAGAGAACCAGGAAGAAATATAAAATATAAACAGTCCAATCACAAGCACTGAAATTGAGACTGTGATTTAAAATCTTCCAACAAACAAAAATGCAGGGCCAGATGGCTTCACAGGTGAATTCTATCAAACATTTAGAAAAGAGCTAACACCTATTCTTCTCAAACTCCTCCAAAATATAGCAGAAGGAGGAACACTCCCAAACTCATTCTACAAGGCCACCATCACCCTGATACCAAAACCAGACAGAGATTTCACAATGAAAGAAAACTACAGGCCAATAGCACTGATGAAAATAGATGCAAAAATCCTTAACAAAATACTAGCAAACAGAATCCAACAGCACATTAAAAGGATCATACAGCATGATCAAGTTGGGTTTATTCCAGAAATGCAAGGATTCTTCAATACACATAAGTCAATCAATGTGATACACCATATTAACAAACTGAAGAATAAAAAACATATGATCATCTCAATAGATACAGGAAAAGCTTTTGACAAAATTCAACACCCATTTATGATAAAAACTCTCCAGAAAGTCGGCATAGAGGGAACCTATTTCAACATAATAAAGGCCATATATGACAAAAACACAGCAAACATCATTCTCAATGGTGAAACACTGAAAGCATTTCCTCTAAGATCAGGAACAAGACAAGATGTCCACTCTCACCACTGTTACTCAACATAGTTTTGGAAGTCCTAGCCACGGCAATCAGAGAAGAAAATAAATGAAAGGAATACAAATAGGAAAAGAAGTAAAACTGTCACTGTTTGCAGATGACATGATACTATACATAGAGAATCTTAAAGTTGCTACCAGAAAACTACTAGAGCTAATCAATGAATTTGGTAAAGTAGCAGGATACAAAATTAATGAACAGAAATCTCTTGCATTCACTTACACTAATCATGAAAAATCTGAAAGAGGAATTAAGAAAACATTCCCATTTACCATTGCAACAAAAGGAATAAAATACCTAGGAATACATGTTCCTAAGGAGACAAAAGACATGTAGCAGAAAACTATAAGACACTGATGAAAGCAATTAAAGATGGTACAAACAGATGGAGAGATATACCACGTTCTTGGATTGGAAGAACCAACACTGTGAAAATGACTATACTACCTAAAGCAATCTACAGATTCAATGCAATCCCTATCAAACTACCACTGGCATTTTTCACAGAACTAGAACAAAAAATTTCACAATTTGTATGGAAACACAAAAGACCCCGAATAGCCAAAGCAATCTTGAGGAAGAAAAATGGAGCTGGAGGAATCAGGCTCCCTGAGTGCAGACTATACTACAAAGCTACAAGACAGTATGGTATTGGCACAAAAACAGAAATGCAGATCAGTGGAACAGGAGAGAAAGCCCAGAGATAAATCCATGCACGTATGGTCACTTTAATTTGATAAAGGAGGCAAGAATATACAATGGAGAAAACAGCCTCTTCAATAAGTGGTGCTGGGAAAACTGGACAGCTACATGTAAAAGAATGAAATTAGAACACTCGCCAACACCATACACAGAAATAAACTCAAAAAAAAAAAGAAATAAACTCAAAATAGATTAAAGATCTAAATGTAAGGCTAGACACTATAAAACTCTTAGAGGAAAACATAGGCAGAACACTCTATTTTATAAATCACAGCAAGATCCTTTTTCACCTACCTCCTACAGAAATGGAATTAAAAACAAAAATAAACAAATGGGACCTAACGAAACTTAAAAGCTTTTGCACAGCAAAGGAAAACACAAACAAAACGAAAAGACAACCCTCAGAATGGGAGAAAATATTTGCAAATGAAGCAAACTGACAAAGGATTAATCTCCAAAATTTACAAGCTGCTCATGCAGCTCAATATCAAAAAACCCGAAGAACCCAATCCAAAAATGAACAGAAGACCTAAACAGACATTTCTCCAAAGAAGCTACACATATTGCAAACAAACACATGAAAGGATGTTCAACATCACTAATCATTTGAGAAATGCAAATAAAAACTACAATGAGGTATCACCTCACACCAGTCAGAATGGCCATCATGAAAAAATCTGCAAACAATAAATGCTGGAGGGGCTGTGGAGAAAAGTGAACCCTCTTGCACTGTTGGTTGGAAAGTAAATTGATACAGCCACTATGGAGAACAGTATTGAGGTTCCTTAAAAAACTAAAAATAGAACTACCATACGACCCAGCAATCCCACTACTGGGCATATACCCTGAGCAAACCACAATTCAAAAAGTGTTATGTACCAAAATGTTCATTGCAGCTCTATTTACAATACCCAGGACATGGAAGCAACCAAAGTGTCCATCGACAGATGAATGGATAAAGAAGATGAGGCACATATATACAGTGGAATATTACTCAGCCATAAAAGGAATGAAACTGAGTTATTTGTAGTGAGGTGGATGGACCTACAGTCTGTCATACGAGTGAATTAATTTAGAAAGAGAAAAACAAATGTCGTAACACATATATATGGGATCTAAAAAAAAAATGGTTATGAAGAACCTAGGGGCAGGACGGGAATAAAGACCCAGACCTACTAGGGAATGAACTTGAGGAAACGGGGAGGGAGAAAGGTAAGCTGGGACAAAGTGAGAGAGTGACGTGGACATATATACACTACCAAATGTGAAATCGATAGCTAGTGGGAAGCAGCCGCATAGCACAGGGAGATCAGCTCGGTGCGTTGTGACCACCTAGAGGCGTGGGATAGGGAGGGTGGGAGGGAGGGATATGCAAGAGGGAAGAGATATGGGGATATATGTGTATGTATAGCTGATTCACTTTGTTATACTGCAGAGACTAACACACCATTGTAAAGCAATTATACTCCAATAAAAATGTTTAAAAAATATATTACTTCTACATAATTTCTTCCACTGCACCCCTCCCCAATTCTTTTCACTCCTTAAGGAGCTGCTGGTCTTTTTTCCAGAAGGAATCATCTACTCAGGTCCACTGTACAACTGAGTAAGTATATTTTTAAAATTGTAGACAACATCTCCCCATTTTCTGGCAGACTGCTTTTGTGTCTCTGCTAGTAGCGAGGGTCTTGGGATCAGTTGACTCAGTTAGTATGATACTCTAAACTAGAAATTCTTCTGAGATCTCCAAAAATTTCAGCAAAGCCCTCTTCTATCTGCTTTTTTATTCTACACCCCTGAGACCACACTTGTTCCTGATTTTGAAGTCAGGTGGTCCCAGCATACCCCATATCTGTTACCTCTGCCTGTAATGTTAGCTTTTCCAGTTTCTCATACTTTTATACCCAGAATACTTCCCGTCCTCTGAACCCTGTCTATTGCATGTAATCTCCATCTCTTGGAAGAATTCTTGCAATTGAAACTCGGCTCTCATTTGAGGACATTTCCTTTTCTTGCAGCTTCTATGGGAAAGTTGATAGTTCTTTCAAGCCCCGATACTACATTCCTAGAGATGTCTCTGAGACCCAGTTGCCACTTCGAACGCATTATTTTTATACCCGCATATAAAAACTTCCACTCATGCCATCTGATTTTATATAATCAGCTACCCTTCTTGATCATTACTGTCTGCTAGCCCTTGGTCATTTTCCTTATGTTCATGTCCTTACTATCTATCCTATCCATCTCATCTTCACTGCCTTCAATATCTGCTTATACAAGTCAACTAACTCCCTAACTTCACGGATTCTTGGTTTACTCAATTCCAGTTGTCTTCCCCTTTCTTCCATACCAGGCATACCCTCTCATGGCCACATCCTGGACACAGTCATAATTCATAACTTCTATACTTCTGACATTTTAAACTCTAGTGCTACTTTCTGATTACCACTTCCTACCTTTTCACCTATCTTTCCTTTCTTTCCACTAAAGTTAGTGTATGATCTCATAGAGACCTCAAGTATTTGACATTCTATTTTCTCTATCAGCAATCTCCCGTCTGCATATCTTTCCTTATCTTGCCAGTTCATAACTTTAACCACTTTCTTGTCAATGCACTAAACCCTCTATCATTCTTGACCATTCCACCCGCTTGTTTGGCAGCATTTGAACCAATTTTATTTAACTTTCCATTTTTCCCTACTTCACTTGAGGGTGGTAATCATAGCTTTCCTTAGTTATTTTCCTTAATAGCACATCTCCAAGCACATGTGCCTCTACAAGCTCCAGTTCTACAGTCTCAACTTGGCCTTCAGTGCTAACCAGAAATGCTTCAATGGATTGATTTTAAAAAAAGAAAAGAAATGCTTCTATGTGTGCCTCATTGGCTCTCTCTCCCCTTTAACTCAGTAGTTATTTCAGACATTCACTACTGTCCTTGAGTCCTCTGTTTTCATCAAATGACATCATCTACTTGTCAGAGAAAACAGAGTCCAGAACATGTGATTCCCTACAGTTCATCCTCCTACCCTCATGACAATATCTGTATCTCCACTCATCCTTACAATCTTCCCTAGAAGTTTAGTGGAATGAGAGACCTCCTTTTTCAAAACTAAATCATACATCTGTGTTCTGAAACTCCCCTGCCCTCCTGTGACATTAGGACCTTCCTCCTTAAATTGTCCTTTCTCCTTCCCTTGACATTTCACTATCCACTGGCTTTTTCATTGCAGTCAATAAAGAAGATGGAGATTCTTTGGTCATTGTTTTCACAATCAAGTATTTTTTTAAAGAAGAATTGTCTCTTATAGTTATCTCCACGTTTTTACTTCCCATTCCTTCTTGAACCTACTGTGGACTGCAGGCCTCCCATCCCTCCAGTAAAATGGCTTTACCAAGGCTAATTCCAGCAGATACTTTTCAGTCTTTACCTTATTTGAACTCTTCATCAATTGATACTTCCTACCCTTGATTCTGTGACACCACTTTCTTGTGATTCTCATGAAATGTGCCTAGTGCGTCTCAATTGCCCTTGTTGGCTTTATTTCTCTAACTGCCCCTGATATATTAGCCTTTCCTGTGGTGGGCTTTATTGTTAGCTCATTCTCATTTCACTTTATGCAAGCTTGTTACATGAGCCCAGTCGGGCCCTTAGCCTTAATGGCCACCTATAGGCTGATGATTCACAAATCTCAGCCTCCTGATCTTGTTCCTAAATTGTAGACCCACACACTCAGTTGCTTCTAAGACATTCTTCAGAGCTCATCAAACTGGACATACAAAAGTAAAGTCTTCCCCTTTTTTTCTTTCCTCTTCTTCCACCAAAACTGTTTCTTTCTCTTTCTCTCTCTTTCTTTCCCTCTGGTATTTTCTACCTTAACAAACAGCCACGTGGTCCAAGTCAGAAAGTTGGAAGTCATTTTTGATCACTTCTTATCATTCTCCTTCATCCACTTGGCTGCCAATTCCTACCTCCTAATTATCACTTGGATTTGTTCACTCTTCCTTATTCCTATTGTCAGTGCCTTAATTTTAGCTATTTTTGCATCAATAAAACTGTATCACTGGATACAGATCACTGGTAAATTCTTTTAACCAGCCTTTCCCGTCTCCTAATTAAATTGTCCTCCACAGTGCTATCAAAATGCTATATCTCAAAAACAAACCTGATTCTATCACTTCCCTGCTTTAAACTCTTCAGTAACTCACACCAACCAAAGAATAAAATCCAGACCCCCTGGCATACCACCCAAGACTCTTAATGATTTGTCTCCTGACATTTCCTTCTTTAGCTTCTTCTCTATGTACACCCTATACTTCAGCTGAATCCAATCACCCACTGACCTTTGAATGGACTATAATTTCCCATGTCTCCCTGACATCATGCATGCTCATCTGTTTTGAATTCTGAAATATTATGTCTAAAATACCCTCAAACTGTTCCACTCTTTTTCATCCTTAAACCCCAGTTTAGAAGTCACTTCTCTGTGAAGCCTCACTGAATCCCCTATATTCAGTTAATTACCCAACAGGGATCTCTCTCCTTTCATCCTGGAATATCCTCGTAGCACTCTTTACATGTATCTTAAGCCTGATTACTTGTCTGCCTACTCCATCAGACTATAAACTCCCTAAGGTCAAGGAGTATGCTCTCTTATTCACCTTTCTTTCTCAAACATCTAGTACAATTCCTGGAACATAGAGGATATTTAGTAAGTGTGTGTTGAATTAAATGGATGAATTTGCTTATATCACAGCAAAAGTCTTTCCCCTGTTTTTGTCTTTTCTCTCCAAAAGGACAGAATTCCCCCCCAATTTGGTTTTCCTCTCCAAGAAAGACAGATTTTTCAGATTATAATGTATTCATTGTTTCTCAGAGTTCCCATCTCCATTTCTTCATCCTCTGCCCTATTGCTTAAATAAATGTGCATGTGAAATGGTGGTGGTCTCCCTTTTCAGATATGTTGCATTGAATGATATAGAATGAAGCCTGGGGACAGTGGGTGGGAGCAGAGGCCTCGTGTAGGATTCAGCTGGGCATGTGTACCTGCTTGCCTAGGCAGACTCAAACAAGTTGGAGGAAGAACAGCCTATCCTGATTGTTTTGGCTGTTGTGGAGGGTAAATAAACCATCTTGTTATACCATCTCGACTGTGACATCTATAAAAAACAAACAAAAAAAATAAATGAACAAACCAAAAAAAAAAAAAAACATAGATACAGAGAACAGAGTAGTGGTTACCAGAGGGGAAGGGGTGGGGAGGGCAAAATGAGTATAGGGGATCAACTATATGCTGATGGATGGAAACTAAATTTTTGGTGGTGAGCACACTGTAGTGTATACAGAGGTAGAAATATAATGTTGTACACATGAAACTATGTAATGTTATAAACCAATGTTACCTCAGTAAATAAATAGATAAATATTTAAAAAATAAAACCTCCTTGCCTGAAAATATTAGGTTCAGATACTGAAAATCAAGACAGTAATTCTTTGGTACTATCAAAGAAAGATGTGTTACTCACACAAGTGGGGAAATTCTGAGGCAAGATGCTAGGAAGATGGTTGTTTTGGGAAAATGTCTGGGGGGAGAGAGGGAGAGAGAGATAGAGAGAGAGGCAAGTGCATGGGCATTTTATAACTAGTCATTACCAGAGGGGAGAAGGATGGAGGGAAGGGCAAGATAGGGGAAGGAGATTAAGAAGTACAAACTACTAGGTATAAAATAAATAAGATACAGGGATATAATGTACAGCACAGGGAATATAGCAATATTTCATAATAACTTTAAATGGTGTATAATCTGTAAAAATACCAAATCACTCACTATGTTGTACAGCTAAAAACTAATATAATATTGTAAATCAACTATACTTCAATTAAAAAATATGGAATCCCAACTGGCATGAAATTTAAGAGACAGCTATTAGCATAAAGTTTAAAAGAGGCATCAAGAGGGTGCAAGAGCTTGTGGAGTATGTGTGTAGGCAGGGTGAGCCTTATTAGGATGCTGAAGGAGGCAACAGACACAAATAGGAAATGTGGCCTAGAGGTCACTGGTACTAAATCAAACATCAGTTAGGATACAAATTTTTTCCTGAGGTCTGAGTTAGCACAGCAACCTACCACATTTCCTGTAGATAAACGTATGCTTGAGAGAGATCAAATTTGCAAAACCAACTCAAAATAATCAGATCAGCAATTATTATAACTCCCTGAAAGATAGTACAGCCAGCACCTTCACTGCAGGCAGAAGGAGAAATTCAGGAGAAGAAATCAACCAGGGCCCAGGGAATCTCTTAGAGTACTTTTTTTTTTTTTCAGGCAGTTTCCCTAATTCCTAGTTTGCTGAGTACTTTTATCATGAATTGGTGTTGGATTTTGTCAAATGCTTTTTCTGTATCTATTGATATGATCATACAATTTTTTCTATATTCTGTTGATGTGATGGATTATATATTTTTTTAACATCTTTATTGGAGTATAATTGCTTTACAATGGTATGTTAGTTTCAGCTTCACAACAAAATGAATCAGTTATATATATACATATATTCCCATATCTCTTCCCGCTTGCGTCTCCCTCCCTCCCACCCTCCCTATCCCACCCCTCCAGGCGGTCACAAAGCACCTAGCTGATCTCCCTGTGCTGAAAAATCTTAGAGTACTTTTGTAATATTTATTACTTGGTTTTCTCTATCTGTTGGAATATTCCAAAGATCTTTCCTGTACTATTGGCCCATATTTAAGGCACAAACTTCACCTTGATATGGCAGTAAGTAGTCCAATGCTAACTTTTAATCAGTTACCATAGGAGCTAGAGAGATTTATGCCACATTAAGGGCTTCTAAGGCTTGAGCTGCTTGATATACATGGTCTTCTAGGAGTGATGCCATTGTCTGGGTGGCCTATATGGATTGAGTTTGTGTTAATAAATTGAAAATACCTAAATTTGTGCCTGTTATACCAAAGGTTTTGAAGAGGCCCAATATAATAGGTAAAAAGATAATTTGCTGCTACTTTTTGTGGGAAGGCTAGATAAGAGAAGTTGATTTTCTAATTAGATATAATGAGACCAGAGACTAAATATGCATAAAACAAAGGTCAAGGTGCATAAGGCAGAAGGGGGAGGAATGGAGGAGTAGAATATGCTACCCTACTGAACAGGAGTGGTACCACAGGAGAACCAGTAGCCCAAGGGGGCTTGGAGAGTGGGATTTCTGATGGGAAAATTTAGATCAGTGCAGACATTTGAGGATCAAATAGTCTTAATGGAGGGACATGGCTGTGTATAATATTGATTGATGGTGGGAGACAGGAAGGATATACGGTCCATGAAGGAATTTTTTTTTTTCGGTACGCGGGCCTCTCACTGTTGTGGCCCCTCGCGCTGCAGAGCACAGGCTCCGGACGCACAGGCTAAGCCGCCATGGCTCACAGGCCCAGCCACTCCACGGCATGCGGGATCCTCCCGGACCGGGGCACGAACCTGCATCCCATGCACCAGCAGGCGGACCCCCAACCACTGAGCCACCAGGGAAGCCCAATGAAGGGAAATTTAATGAGGGCAAGGGAATGCTGGGAAGAAATGCAGGGGTGCCAGATGAGGAGAAAATGATGAGTAGTCAATATGGACATCAAACACCTCCAAGGGGACAGGGGTTAGTTGTATAAGTGGTTGTCCAGGCTGGAGCACCAGGTAGCAGGTCCAGCATTATTAGAGGTTTAGCTCTTAGGTAACATGTTGCATAAATATTTTCCAGCAAGTCAAAGAAAGGAGGAAGTGGGAATGATGACTGCGAGATAGTGGAGAGTGAAGTGTGGGTTGTTGGACAAGGGAAAATCATAGCTACTGCAGTTGTGGGGGTCACAATGGAAAATGATGTGGGAACAATTATAGGTACAGTAATCATGGCCAGGTCCCAACTGCTATGCATAGTAGTAGGTAGAGTTTTAGGCCTTTGTGAAGAGATAGTGGAGGTGAGGATCCCAATTCAGGTTTTAGGTACCCAAGAGGAGAATGGTGTGGCACCAGTAGGAATAAATCAGCTAACTTAGAGGGTGCTAGTTTACACCAAGAAGGCAGTGCATGGAGATGGAAAAGAGTGGGCCAAGAACAAATCTAAATAATCTGCAAGGAGTTCTTTGATGCAGCAGGATAGATAATGGGGCCTGCCAATAGGCTTTAGTTCCTTGCAAGGTATTCTTACATGTTATAAGAGAGGATATGAAATCATAGAGATGTAGGTAAGCAGGATGGGTAGGATCTTCATTTAAGCATTTGACAATAACCATGGTGGCACTGGCATCATCTAGGTAGGGAACAGAGGCCTGAATAGATTGAAATTGAGGGATAAGGTAGGAGGAGAGAGAAGAGAGGGCAGTTAGGGAAATTATAGGGGATCCAGGTGGGTATATAGGTGGGGTGGAAGAGCCAAGGGTTGAGTCTGGAGACAGAGAAGGTGAGCCTGGTCAGAAACTTTATTTGGTGGGTTTTGGCATTGGACTGTGTTGGCAGGACATCTTGCAGTGTCAATGTCAAGGCTAGGACTACCAAGTTGTGCTGAGATCATCATTTGAGATGTGTTCATCTACTGGGCAGAGGTCATCATCTTGAAAGTGCTGGGCTGCTGGGCTGAGGGCATCATTTCTGAGGTGATGGTTTGTTGTCTGTGTCCTTGTCCATTACTGGCTTGTGGGTGATACCTGTAAGGAGCCTAGTGGGGCAGGGGGACTAGGAGCTCCTGACATGAATCCTGAGCTACCTTTAAGACTTTAAAGCAAAGTTTTACATTTGGAAAAATATTACAAAAGTGGCTGAATAGTTGCCTTTTGCCCTCCAGGTGTTACGGAGTAACTTCTTATGGGGAAACGGTGAACTGACTGAACACTTCAAACAAGTAGGAGAAAAAGGAGCCCAAGCAGTTTGGCATTGAGCTGAAGTGGTGGAATCCCACATCCAAACCATGAGCCAAATAAGGCACAGCAAGAACAAGCAGAACTAGAATGTTCCACAACTTTGGGCCTTTGGCATATAGTCCCTGGTGTGCTGGGGCTGCCTGTTTATTATGTTGAGAGTCATAGGCATTGTCATCCCAGATCCTGTAGTGGCTCCTCATTTGGTATCACTGTAATGAGGTGGATCCACAGCTGGTATGCTATGTAGCAATACTGGCCCAGAGAACTAAGTTAAGATCTTTCTTCACTGGAAGAGCCACACAGTTGTAAGTAGTATCAGGTGTGGAGACTTCTATTCCTTGGAAAGAGGAACTTCTAGTTGACCAAACTTTAAAACCATCATATTGGGATAGGACAGCAGACTTTTGTGGAAAGCTTCCTTGTGGCATACAGAATAACCTTTTGGGGTGGAGGCAGACTAAATTTTTGGTGAGTCTCATTCTATTATTTGCCCTTCATCCAGGCACCAATTCAGCATGATTTGTGCCAGGATAGAAATGGGGTAATAGAATGGGGATATGTCATTAATTTGAAGGTGCTGTTACATTTGGATATTGTATACCTAGACCTATAAGTGAGAAGTGCCCATTTATGGCTAGAAGGGGGATGACAAATTGTTCAGGAATAAAATGGCCTGTTCAAAAAGAGATCCAATATACAGACATATTTAATAAAAACCTGACTTCAAACTTCTTGCTGGTTGCATGATAATTGACCAGAGTTATGTATTTTCCCTAAACATTTATTTCCCCATCTGTGAACTAGAAGTGGAAGTACATACCATATAAAAGTGTAGTGAAGAGTAAAAGAGAGAATGCACATAACTTAAGCAGTATTGATCCTGGCATTTAACATATTCTCAATATATGTTTGCTGAATATATCATTACTTGTATTCCTCCCAGCCAACCAGAAAAAGAATAAAGGTTAGTGGTTGGAGACTGGGGAAGTTTATTGCATTTTGTCCAATCCAGTACCCTCCTTCTGGCACTGTTATATGAACAGACCCACATAGACCCTCTGCTGGGAAATGGATGGTCTGAGAAGTTTCTCGGTGGCTAAAGTGAAACTGGTTAGCTCTGGTTATGGGTAGTTGACATCCTGGCATCTGCTGCTTCAGTCTGTATCCAGGCCACTTTGCTAAGGTCCCTAAGTCCCTGCACACTGGGGACTCTGTCTGAAGGCCTTTTACATCCACCGACCCTAAAAGCACCATGTGATAATATAAATGCAAAATTGTATTATTTGCATTCATAATAATAATTTAAGAGTGAAGAAAAAGGTTAACACTGAATATGGCTATTAGGGTTTTTTCTATACTTTTTCACAATCTATATTTAAAATAGATTGCTATATATATTGTTTTTAGTCACAGGTCAGTGCCATCTGGTGAAGACGCCCAATATTATAGCTTGGACATCATGTAACAGGTAACAAGGAGTTGAAGGGGCATGAAGGGGTTATATGTGGTACAGGAAATCAGGCAGAGCACTCAAACACTAAATCACATGACAAAAAGTATTCTTTAGATCTTTTCTCAGCTAACAAGAAAGGTGTGTGTGTTTGTGTATGTGTGTGTTTGTGTGAGACCCTGGGGAAAAAGAGAGAGACAGAGAGAGAGAGGGAGAGGAAGAGAAAGGTGTAAGGAGTGTTCAGAAGCTAATGACATACTAAGAGAATATATTGTATTATATATTATATTATTGAAAAAAATATATACTATATATTAACACTATAAATATACTGTGATATATGACTGAACAAAAGATGCAGGTAAAAGGTGTTTATAACCTCATTTTTTTCTGTCAATGATACATATTTAACACCTTTGAATGTAAGAGAAATACATTTACACAAAATAATTTTTTGATTCAATTTAAAACTCCATTTCTTACATTTTAAAAATGTATATCAAGTTCTTTTCCTGATGACCAAATTAATATATTTGAGGCAAGCATTGGAAAATATATCAATATAAGAGGAAATTTTTATGTTGTTGCCTCTCATCTTGCCACATCACAAAATAAACCAATAGCAATATTTGGATGTATAGTCTCCAGATGTGTGTGTGTGTGTGTGTGTGTGTGTGCGCGCGCGCACCTATCCCAGAAAATGTAATTTACCTCCTGTAACTCAGGCATTGCCCATCTTCAAAATGGGAGCAATGGAACCTTCCTTGCATGATCACTGGGAGGAGAAAATGAGAAAACCTAAGAAGGTTTGTCACATTGGGCACATTCAGAAACTGGCCTCACTCTGCTTTCTCCCTCACATAAAGAAGTCACTTTAATACCTACTGTTCCAGTTATCTATTGCTGTGTAACAAACTGTCATAGAATTTAGTGGTATTAAATATTTATTTGGAGTCAGACAGTTATGCATTCGAGTCCCAGTTCACATTGTTTTCAACATTCAGTGGTTATAGGATAAATTACCTAATGGAATTGGTAAAGAAAAGAATATTTTTTATCATTTTCTTTTCTTTCATGTGTTTTCCTAACTCCTGAAATTATTGTATAGTATGATATAGGAGAAAATTTTCCACTGATCTCCAAAAGGAAAAGATGGACAGAGTGACAGAGCATAATAGTGGGACTGCTAAACAGAGAAATGGATTCAGGAGATACATACTGTTGGGCCCATACATAACCTACATCATTTTCATTAATGAACATTAATTATATTAATTGAGTAATATAATTCATTAATTATATTAATACTCCCTTCAAGTAATCATTTTGCTAGCACTATAGTAGGCTTCTAACAGGAACTGTCTAAGGTCAACTGGCTAGCTTATTCTGTCTGCTTGATTGTTTAGTACCTCTTCTGTGGTAGGTGCTCTTTAGTGGGTATTAATATGCAATACAAAGATGTTCACTTTTTGCCTACTCCCATTAGTCCATCCACATAACTCCTCTCCAGATTTTCTTGTACTGGATATTCTATCTTTCTCCTTCCAGGACCCTGACCAACTTGACAAGTCATTCTCCACTGCCTGTGAATTCATATATATTCTTACCTTGGGCCAGTTCTCTTTGAACCAAGGTGAATGACCAGATGCTCTCCCTATAGCGCTGCACATTGGGAAACTTTACCCTTAAAAGGTATGTCTTTCAAGGCTACCTCTGAGCGAAGCTTAGTGCAGCAGCATTCCATGTTCAGCTTGTACCTGCATACTGGGCCAACCCATACATGAATGTTTCTTTCTCCAAGCGAGTCATAAGGAATCTCCCGTGGCCACAAGTGTGACTTGAGACTTGAGTCTCTGATGCAACAGTTTTGCTAACTTGGGAGGCTGGGCCACCCACATCAGTAGTTTAATTGTGCTTTGGGGACCTGCCCATGTCCAATCCCAGCCATATCACTTCCAATTTACAATGAATCATTGCTGGACCCACTCAAGTTTATGATTTTGTGGGTCTGACAGTATTCAGTTCATGATGGGAAATTCTAGCTGTATATTCACTTAGTGTCAAAGGATCAGGTGCTTTGTCTCTACCAAGGCCGAATAATGTGCTGGGGGGGTCTTTTTTGAATGGTATCTAATTCTTCATTGCACATGGCATGCCCTTTCTCCAAGACATCAGAGATTATGTTGTAAATATCCTGCTGAGGCTTTCCATAAAGTACACATCATCTATTCCCTCTACATGTACCTACCTTTAATATCATAGGATCTGTTGGGTCATAAGGCCCAAGCAGCAAGGCTGCATACACCCCAACTTGGACCTACTACAGAGCCTTTTCTCAATTAAGCCCAACTCAAAGTTGGTATTCTTGCATACCACTAAGTAAATGTGTCAGAACAGTACTTCCAAGTTGGAATATGCTGCCTCCAAAATCTGAAGAGGTCTATCAGGTGTCTTATCTATCCTACTTGATGGTGGATGGCTAAAAATGCTATAATACATCCTGTACGTTCATAAGATTGTCCCTGTGTGCCCAACACCACTAGACCCCTAAAAACTTCACTGATGTGAAGCTGTGATGGTTTTATCTCCCACCCTCTGGAACATTATCTGTTTTACTAAGGACTCAAATGTACCTACCAGTTCTTTCTTATCTGATCCAATTAACATGATATCATCTATATAGTGGACCAAAGCAATATTCTGCAGAATATCTACATGTTCCATATCTCTTCAAACTATGTTATAATAGAATTGGAATGTTAACATATCTCTGGGACAAAGGCTTACATTAATTAGGTTGTCCAAATCATGTGAATGTGAACTGTGCCTGGACGTTCTTCATGGTAAAGATGGGAAAGAGCTCATTTGTTAGATTAGTGGCCATGTCCTGTGTACTTAAAGCCATGTTAATCTGCTCTAGCAAAGATACCACAACCAATATGGCAGCTGCAATTGAGGCTAATATTTGTTTCAGTTTGTGGTGGCTTACTCTCCTCCTCCATGGTCCCTCTGGACTTTTTATGGTCCAGACTGATAAATTAAGTGGGAAAATGATGGGCATTATTACCACTGCATCCTCTAAGTCTTTAAGAGTGGGACAAATATCTGCCACTCCCCACAAGATTTTTTAAAAATTTACTGTCTTGGCCAGAGTAGTAGCAATTTCAGAGGCTTCCACTTGGATTTCCCCAGAATAATAGCTTTTTCCTCACAGGCTAAGGAAACGATGTGGAGGTTCTGCCACCTGCCATGTACATTTACTCTAATTATATATTTGTGGATCAGGGAGATGCCAAGCAGATTGTTTCATAGACTTATTAGAACCACAGTGAGTCAGACATGGGATAATTCATATGCTCCCTCTCAAACAGAGAGCCATGAATATGCTTTAGGTCTTCAGGCATCAATGTCAACTAGAACTCCATGTCCAAGAGCCTAAATATGCCTGGGTAATTGTTCCCCAATGTACAATTAGTTAAGTAAAAGGCTATAGGTGTCTTTGGGGAAGGACTCTGTGAACTATCACCATATAAACTTGCTATAGAGTTGCAAGATCCTTACTTCCACGGACCTCACATCTATGCTGTCCCTGGAGGCTGATAAGACAAAATACTGAAGGGAGTAGGTCTGTTACATTGAGTGCTAAAGTGAGAGTCAGCCGGTGTGTATCCCATAGTCAGACCCATCAGTCTTTGTAGGACCTGAAGTAGGTCACATTCTCTGTCATCATGTTCAGCACCCAATAAATGCCAACTCATTATTATAGTGAAGTAAATGTCCTGTGGTGCTTTTGAGTAGTTTTAAAAGACCCTGTAAAAATATTCAGACCCTCACCCAAACACTTCTAGAATGGAGCTATTTTAAAAGAAAATCTTTCTTGAAGAAAAGACTTGTGAGTGGCTCTGTTGAAGAGAATTTCAAAGACGTGGATCTGGTCTGTTCAGTACACACACACACACACACACACACGCACGCACACCAGATATCAGCAAACTAAATTCTCAGACACTTCCTGTATCATAAAATCTCTCTATAATAGAGCTAAATATTTTTTAAATGCTCACGTGAAATACAACCTTTTGCAACAACAAAAAATGGCTACAGTGACACTTATTCTGACATTATTTACATACAGAAAATAATTATTGGCTGGGTAGTAAGATTAGTTCTAATTTAAAAAAAATTTCTAGCTCATACTATTACTTAGGCAATTACTTTTATTTAACTTCATTGTCACTTTAATGCTGAGTAGTCTCTAGCTGAAAGAACAACTCTAAATAGGACCTAAGAGGGCAGTTGATGTCTCTTAAAGCAAGAGCTGCATGGCGATATAAAGAGGATGGATAACATAAAATGTAGAAGTCAGAAGTCAGGAAAGCACATGAAACAAGTGAAGGTGGGGTGCTGAAATTTGTCCCTGACTCCAAACTCCATTGGGTGATAAAGTGAACAATACCTAAACTGTTCTTCCCTTAACCCATCATAGACGATAAACTTAGGTTTAGGAAAACACTTCCCTATAGTTCCCAACCAGTGAGAATTTTCTGTATGTTTATGGAGCATATGGAGCATTAAGAGTGATTCTGGTAGAGATCTGGATGCTAAATCACATGGTAGGATATTCCCCTCAGACCCTCTCTAGACTGACAAGAGAGTTCTCTGTGTGTGTGTGTGTGTGTGTGTGTGTGTGTGGTGTGTCTGTCTGCCTGTCTATGTGTCTGTGTGTCTGTGTGATGGGGGTGGGGAGCAGAGAACAAGAATGAGAATATACTTAAGTGTATACCATGAGGCCAAGACATTAGGCATACACAGATATATTTTCTGTGAAGTCTCTGTATAACTTCCTTTTCATTTAACTGTATAGATATTTGACAACTTTCATATTAATAAAAATATACTTCTACAACATCAATTCCTAATGAGATACATCTTATGCGGTCATAATTTTATCTATATAACTATTACTGCTTCAACAATGGAGAAATATGAAATACTCTTAGTATTCTGCAGATACATTTTATGTGTTTGTACACAATTCAGTTGTTATATCTGTATGTTCATATGTATATATTTTTTGTTTAAAACTTTGTCACATTATACATGCTATTTTATGTCTTTCTTATTTGTACATATCAATGTGTCTATTTGCTTTTCTTTAATTTTACTGTTGTTGAACAACCGGATATTTGATTGCCATTGTTTTTCAGCTTTGATTTATTTGTTGATAAAATTTGAACATCACTGTTCTACTTAGATTCTTTTTTTTAACATCTTTATTGGAGTATAATTGCTTTACAATGGTGTGTTAGTTTCTGCTTTTTAACAAAGTGAATCAGCTCTACATATACATATATCCCCATATCTCTTCCCTCTTGCATCTCCCTCCCTCCCACCCTCCCTATTATGTCAATCACACTAGCTATATGCCACTAAATTATGTTCTAATTATTTTTTCCATTTTCTGATATCTTTAAGTGTATCGTATTTGGTAATAATGAATTTTTAATTTCCCCACATTATTCCAAACAATGCATATTATGTTTCACTGTAGAAATAGCAAAATAGCAATTGGTATGCTTTTTCTTATTGATTTCTCAAATATTCAAAGATATACTCCTTTATTTATTTTTGACCTCCACCTTAGACCCACTTCCACAACCCCCCACCCCTGTCTTCTCTCTATGATTTGGGGAGTTGGTAGTTAAAACTCATTTCAACCAATACTGTCCTCCTCCCTCTGGTCCAGTGATATAAACAAACCATTTCAATCACTAAATTGAAAATCATGGAAAAGTTAGTTACATCCATGAGGCTGAGTGCATTCTTTAAACGGGGTTAATGAGCCCAGTGTAATATAACTGTTGTGAGATGACTGGGAAATTATGGGAAAAGACTAGCCCATAGCAGGCTTTCATCAATTGTTACTCTCTGCCCCATTCCACCTCCTCTCTCTTGTGAAAGAAATTACTTTGGCATTCACTTAATAGCATTACTGTCATAGAGAGCAATGAGAAGTATAAGAGGAAGACAGGAAAGTAGGTGCATATTGTCACAGTGTATAACTCAGATTTGGTGGCATTTTTGTTTTATGGCATGTCACCAAATGGAGTTGGGGAACGTGCAGAAAATTAACTACTTTCTTTTACTTCATGCATTATCCTCTCTCCTCTTTTTACTGTTTGATTGAACAGCAGACACAGAATTTTCCATAGTGCCTAAGAAGGAAGAAGTAACTCTATAATTTAATAAATATTTGTTGACTGCTGTAGTCCAAAGACAGGAAATTGTAACTGTCACACAGAGGTCAGCGGGCTCCAGAAAACCATTGCTAATCTTACAGGTCCTCCAAAGCCTTTGGGTGCAAACCTTGCAGAAGAATGTTAAGGCCACCACAAAAACTCATGTTTTGTATCTGTTGGAGTGCATTTAAAGAATGGCTTTTATCTCCATTCTATTCTAAAATGTTTACCATTGGTGAGACCTAAACCATATTCAGAATCCTGCTGGCCAAAAAGTCTGGGAAATGTAATTCATAGGCTTCCAGCTTCTGCAACACAGGGGAGAGCATAGAAGGGGATGGAAAGGCTATCCAATACTAGCTGACAGTATTCGAAAAAGTCCTCTGAGTTTTAGTCCTCTAACCTTTCTAATTTTAAAAAAATACCTGATTCCCTATATTAAATCATTTCTGTTCGAAATACCTAGTGCAGTTTTTCTTTTGCTGACTGAATCCTGAGTGATGCACACTCCCAGGAGATTCTGACTGAATAGTTCTTATACAGCAGACTGTGATTCGTATTTTCAGAAACAATGGTTTTGAGGGATTACCCCTCGCATATTGGAGTAACACTCCTTTTTATGCTTACCTTGTCCTACTGGCTATTTCAGTGGAATATTTCTTGTGCATGATCTTTCCAGTAGTTTCTTTGATGAGTGAATGCTGCACTAACTTAGAGAAGGACAGGAAAGAACATTAGAGAAACCACCTAATGACTCAGGTAATCTTGGGTAAATTACTGAACCACAAAAACAACATAGAAAATGTCCTTAAGAGCCTAGCACCCCAAGTCTCTGAAGTTGCTATTCAGCTCCAGCCAGTTGTTGCCAGTCAGGAATACACAACCAATACTGCCAAATCTTCAAATGCTTTTAAGAGACTTTTTTCTTTTGTATGAAATGCCCCTTTCAAATGTTGACAGGCAAGTAAATAAATAATTGTGCAGTTAAAACATATCTGTGGGCCAGACCTAAGGACTTAGGGACCTAGGCTTGGGGACCACTGGTTTTTGACCTTTGCCCTAGGACTTTACTGTGCTGGACCATGAGAAGTCAGAAATAAAACAAACTGTCTTTTGTCTCAAAATGGTCCCAGGCTATGGACAAGAGAGGCACACAATAAAAATGTGCACAAGATATAGGTGTAGCACAGAGGAGGGTGGAATTAAGTCTAAGCAGGGACAGGACATGTTACCTGGAAGAAGTGATGTATTATTTGTGTTTCCAGGGGTGTATAAGGATTCAGTAGGAAGGTGCCTAATGTGGGGAAAGGGGCATTTCAGGAAGAAGGAGCAATATATACAATAGCATTACATCATGAAATAACAGTTTTTATAGGAATCTGTAAGAAGATTTAATACAGCTAAATAATAAAGTAAAAGAAGTGTGGGGAGGTGGAGGCAGTGGAAGGGGATGAGATAAGGAAGTAAGAGGGGAGACTAATAGTGCAAAGGTGTGTCCTTTGACTGTCTAACAAGCAAAGGTGAGCTATTGATAAATGGCAGCAAAATGGAAATAGATTGGAGGGTTTGAGATCAGAGAAAAGGAGACCAGTGGGACAGATGTCATAGTTCTGGCAAGAGATGATGAGTACTTGAAATAGGGCAATGGAAGTGAGACTGGAAAGGAGAACATACCCAAGAGAAACTTTTGCACAGATGCACCATGACACACACCCATCAACAGAGAAATGGTTGGATATTGTACAGCATTGACAGTGAGTGAACTACAGCTATATGGATGAATCTCAGAAACAAAATTTTAGTGAAAGAAACAAGCCCCAAAATGCTACCTAGAAAAATATATAAATTTTTGTTAAATTTGAAAACAAGACAACATGGTTTAGGCACACATCTATGGCTAGAATGTATGTAAAAGGGGTATGGAAATAATAACATAAATCAAGATATTGGTTTCTTTGGAAGTTGAGGAAAAATATGGTGAGGAGATTCAAATTATAAGTAATATTCTAGTTTTTTGGTTGGGTACTGGATTCCCAGGTTTTTATTGTAATTTAGATGGGTAGATCCATAGTTAAGCAGGACCTTAGGGCCCATGATGAAATGCTTCATGACCAAGGCTTCTGCTTATTTCTGTTCACTGAGGGCTGTAAGAAAGGCAGGAGAACATATATTTTAGAGATATTTTGGGGGTGAAATAAATTGGTTTCCAGACATTTTTTTACCTTAAATTGGATTTAGATTAGCTCCTCCAACGGAAGAAGCTTCATTGTGTGAGGCCCACGTGCCTTTACATCCCGCGCTTTTCGCCCTTTGCCCTTGGTCACCGTTGCTTCCCCTCCAAAGGGAGGCGGGTGACGCCGAGCCGTGGGGGGAGGGGAGGGGTGGCCCGCGGATCTGAAGCGTTCCTATTGGTGGAGAGAAGGAGTGAGAACGAGGCTTGAGCCAGAGAGAGAAGAGGGGCAAGGGGCGGGGCTAAGAAGGAGGCGGAGACAAAGGAACTTAACTGGAAAGAGACGAAGTGCAATTGTCCGCGCCTCGCTGCGATGGCGGCGGCGCGAAGCACAGCCACACCGCTGGCGGCGGAGTCTTCCCCTCAGGAAGCTACCGTCTCTGCCGCCTCCTCCTCCTCCTACACCGCCTGCGCGGCGGCGGCGGCGGCGGCGGCGGCGGCAGCGGTTGTGACTGTCTCCTCCGCCACCTCCACCCCTGCCTGCTCGCCTGCCGGTGGCTGCGGCGACGGCGGCGGCGGCTTTGGCGGCTCCACTATGGCGGCGGCGGGGAGGGGGGACAGTAGTTTTAAAGTAGACACCCGCCCTTGCCTCAGAGAAGGTGAGTTCCCGTCCCGGGGTGTGGGGGCGGCCCCGTCTCCTTCGCTGCCTCAGTTCAGTCAGTCCGAGATCGGACTGGGCGCGGTTCGTTAGCGCCCCACCCCCCACCTGCTGTGGCGCAGTAAAGGCCAACCTCACCCCGTCCCGCCCCGCCCCGCCCCGCCGTTGTAGCCCCGAATGTGCCAGACGGACGTAGCAGAGAAGGGCTTACCTACCTCCCCCTGCCCCGAGAGGGATGGCCCCCAGGAAAAGGAACTGCAGGTATTCACAAGGCAGGAGTTCGAAGGGAAAAAAATACCACATAATTTCTCTCCCAGTCAGGGCGCTTTAGTATTCTCTGTAGGAAGCTGAGGTGTGATTTGGTGAAAGCAGAGGAGGCAAGGTAGAAAAGTGCAGTGGAACTAGAAGGTCAGGGTAAGGGAAGGGGGACTGACGGAGAGAAGGGGCAGAGATGAGAGAGCAAAGGCCAAAGAAACGAGAGGGAGGAAATCTCCCTTTAGGGAAATTCAGCATCTCGCAGTGGAAAAACTTGCAGTAGTATACGTGAGGAGAGACAACATTAGACATTTGGGGAGGTTAGAGTGTATATTGAGCTTTAAGGTAGGATCGGTTGGATTTTAGGATCGTAGGGTCTGGTGGAGGGGGTTGTACTGAGGAAAGAAGAGAGGGAGAGGCACAGATTTCAGAATTTTCTTTGGCTATTTGAGGGTGTGACCTTATAAAGCAAGGTTTTCATGCCCATCTTTTAGGTGGTTTTGGTTTTAATAAGTGCTTTTGTACCTACCAACAGGTATTACTCCTAACATAAAAAGACTATTTCTTGACTATTTCAGTAGAAGTGGTATTTAGTTCACACAAAGTATATTATATACTTGTAAACAGCCTACTAACAGCAAACTGTAAAATTTGCCATTGAAATGTGTTTTAAAGCAGTATTGGAAATGCTTCTTAGGTGGTTGAGACCAAGTCCACCGCAGAAGATCTCAGTAAAGCATTTTGCCATAGTAAAGTTCATAATTAATTTCCAGGATATTCTGTGTCACTGTATGCTGCTAATTTGCCTCCAAAGTGAAAGACCGTGGACGCCAAAATAGAGTAAAATAATGTAAGTTACTTTTTCTTAGGAGGACACTGCATTAAAATTATCCCATAAAAATAATTTTCTCTTCACATTCTTAAATTATATATCCCATAACCTTTGACTCCTTTCACTTTGGAGGAATGGCAAAGCAGTAAAAAAAAATCCCTTACAATATTTGTCATATGCACATTACATAAATGGCACTTACTAAATATGGAAGTTAGAAATACACTGTAACATGATTTTTTTTAATTTATTAACTCTCTTACTGAAAGCAACTTTTGAAAGACTATTTAGTGCATTCAGTCAGGCTGCATTTGTACAGTTGTTCTGGGATGAAAGTATGAAATCTCCTGGATTTTTTGTTTTTATACCAAAGTTTCTGTCTGTAACCAACAGGAAGGGGAGAACAGTTTTTCAGGGGTGAAGATCACAATTCAGTTTGGCTCTCATGGCCTTTTCACAGTAAGGTTTAGGACCAGCATCTTATGGAAAAATGCCTTTTTGCCTGGCTCTGTGACTGGCTTAGTTGCATTATCTTTGATATGCAAGTATTAATGGCTTTAAGAGATATAAATTCAGAAAGTAGCAGCAATACCCTGTGTGTACTACTGCTAGCTGGTAAAAATGAGGAGAGCCCTTGAATAGGGGTCTGGTGTAGTGAATCTAGCTTCTGTTGTTAGTTTATCCGCTAGATTTTTCTGACCCTGAACAGATTCCAAGCTTCCTGGATTTGGGTCTTGACATTTTTGAAATAGAGGTAATGGAGTAGCCAAACTCGAGGTTGATTTCAGATCTGAAAGCATGAACCATGATTTTGCAGTGCTGCATTGATAATCTTTCGATGGCATTTCCATGGCTGTGCACTGGAACAGTGATTCATAAGCCATAGAAACCTTCATCGAGAGTTATGACCTGAGATTCAGTGAGTAATGAAATCTGTGTTGTAAGTGTTGAGACAATTTACTAGGATATGAGAAACCAAATATAATTGCTACCTAAAAATTATCTCTTACCATTTCATTTTGGGTAAATATCCTTCATTAACTGTTCAGTCCAAACCAAAACTCTTAAATTTTCATCTAACAAATTATGCATATTTGATATAGTACACTGTCCAAAACACTATTAGGTCTCAAAATATTTTTGTTTAGATATTTATAAATGCCATAAATGGTTACCAATTATGATAGTGGCTAAAAGAGAAGAGAGAAAAATGTTTCTTGGTGGTGTGCCAATGTCTTTTGCTTGTTTATTTTTTTAAGTCCTAGTTAGGAGATGGCTCTAACAGGTGGCAAAGAATTGTCAAGATTCAGATTATTACAAATCCACTCCAGATAGGACCATTAAAAGTTGTTTGATAAAGCATTTGCTGATCCATTTTCAACTGTAGTCAGCATTCCGGAGGATTTCATCTGTCTTGGGGTTGGTAATGAGCAAATATCAGTGGAGATTAGAGATTGCCAAGCAGGGAAGATTAGAAACTGTGAAAGGTTACAAGTGGGAAATTGGGCAATCAACATAAAAACAATCAACAAATAAAAGAAATGCCAAGTGAACACACATGAAAAAAGCACATACCTACCCCAAATTCATGGCAAGTGGAGTCATGAGAGTTTGAGGGACCCTTCATATTTCATTCAGTGAAGTTTTTCAAAAATGTTTAATGGCTCAAAACTGAATTTTCATCCAGTATTGATGTTGCCATGTGATCATAGTAAAAATCAAAACAAAAATAAACAAAAACCCTCTTGTTTATTTTCCTCTTCCTTTTAAGAAAAAGAAATTATTAAATGGATTCTCTTTTAGATTGGAGGACATGCTGGCATTTAATTTAGTTAATGATCTGTTTGCACAGCCATTACCTAACAAGACTTTCCTTTGTCTTGATGTTATTCAGTAAGTTCAAGTGCAGCATAAGAAAACCTAGTTAATAGCCTTTCCTTCATTTGTTCAGGAATCATTTATTGAACACCTGTGTGTGTGTGCGCGTGCACAGGCTCACATGCACCTGTGCCAGGCACTTGGTTCAGTGCCCAGAATATACAGGCGCACTAGACACAGCTATATTATAGAGCCCAATAGTAGTGCTTGATAGTAAAATTATAAAATATAAAAATAATTGGGGAAAAAGCAGTTTTAAGGGTAACTAGCCAGACTCCTAAACTATCAAGGCTCCACCATCGTTTATTGTAAATCTGTACTTTGCCCATGGTGTTTCAAATACTATAGGCACACTAAAACACATTATATTATATATCTAATGTTAGTACTAAGGAAGAATAATTAACCAACTGTTAGAATTAATTTTTTTTCCAGACTGAAGCAATTTATTTAACACTTGAAGTTGTTGGCATATTTAACAATCATCAGAGTGTAATACTGATAAAGCATTATATGGGTTAATTTATAAAATATATTCTTAGCAGTTATCTAATAAACAACATTTGTCATTGATTGAGTACCTACTGGCATAATTGCTTTGCTTTCCAAATTGAGACAATCTTCCAGTGTCACATAAAGTATTTTAAACTACTATGAAACATACATTCATTCGCTCATAAACTGAAGATTTTATAAAAAGGGCAAAATAATTAAAATTTTAAAATCAAAATCATAGGTTTTATTTTTCATTGTATTTTATTTTTACAAGAGATAAATAAACTGACACCAAGCATTGTAAATGGATAACCACAACAAAAGCAACAATGATTGCAATTACCAAACACGAAACATACTCATACTATTTCATAATATTGCCATTCAGTCCAGTAATCCTCCACTGTAACAGCTCCTTACTTTGCAGTGAAAATTGATTTCTATATTTTTTGCCTCTGAGTCCCTGTGGGATTTTTCTTTTATTCAAACAAAAGGTCACAAAAATTATAATCATCCTCATCAGTTCACTGAGTCCCATGTAATTAATTTTTTTTATCTTGATCTTTTGTTAGCACTTTTATGAATTCACCAGTTTTCCATTAGAGTTTTGAAAATGCTTATTCATTCAGTTCAGCAGTATACTCAGTTACCAGAACCTGTACTTGTCAGAGTCTTTTCCATGAACACCTTGAAGATGAAACCCTTTTATAGGAACATTTTTGTGAAAGCATCAGAGTACACCCAGAACTGTCTGTAAATGACAAAAGACGTAAAAATGACCACGGTTAAAGATTTGATGAAAGTTCATATTAATGCAATTGACAAGGATATTTAGTTATTTCTGAAATATACATTTTAAAGTAATAACTAGAATTATGACATATAACATTATACCAGAACATATAAGATTTTTAGAAATTTCATGTAGTCTGAAACATTTATATTAATGTATTTCCATACAAATAACCCAAAGGAAGTTTAGTATTAGTTGTTTTTCTTTGTTTTTTTATACTGCAGTTTCTTATTAGTCATCAATTTTATACACATCAGTGTATACATGTCAATCACAATCACCCAATTCACACAACCATCCCCACCCCACCATGGTTTTCCCCCCTTGGTGTCCACATGTCTGTTCTCTACATCTGTGTCTGAACTTCTGCCCTGCAAACTGGTTCATCTGTACCATTTTCACATACATGCGTTAATATACAATATTTGTTTTTCTGACTTACTTCACTCTGTATGACAGTCGCTAGGTCCATCCACATCTCAACAAATGACTCAGTTTCGTTCTTTTTTATGGCTGAGAAATATTCCATTGTATATATGTACCACAACTTCTTTATCTGTTCGTCTGTCGATGGGCATTTAGGTTGCTTCCATGACCTGGCTATTGTAAATAGTGCTGCAGTGAACATTTTGGTACATGACTCTTTTTGAATTATGGTTTTCTCAGGGTATATGCTCAGTAGTAGGATTCCTGGGTCGTATGGTAGTTATATTTTTAGTTTTTTAAGGAACCTCCATACTGTTCTCCATAGTGGCTGTATGAATTTACACTCCCACCAAAGTGCAAGAGGGTTCCCTTTTCTCCACACCCTCTCCAGCATTTATTGTTTGTACATTTTTTAATGATGGACATTCTGACCAGTCTGAGATGATATCTCATTGTAGTTTTGATTTGCATTTCTCTAATGATTAATGATGATGAGCATTCTTTCATGTGTTTGTTGGCAATCTGTATATCTTCTTTGAAGAAATGTCTATTTAGGTCTTCTGCCCATTTTTGGACTGGGTTGTTTGATTTTTTGATATTGAGCTGCATGAGCTGCTTGTAAATTTTGGAGATTAATCCTTTGTCAGTTGCTTCATTTGCAAATATTTTCTCTCATTCTGACGGTTGTCTTTTCATCTTCTTAATGGTTTCCTTTGCTGTGCAAAAGCTTTTAAGTTTCATTAGCTCCAATTTGTTTATTTTTGTTTTTATTTTCATTTCTCTAGGACGTGGGTCAAAAAGGATCTTGCTGTGATTTATGTCATAGAGTGTTCTGCCTATGTTTTCCTCTAAGAGTTTGATAGTCTCTGGCCTTACATTTAGATCTTTAATCCATTTTGAGTTTATTTTTGTGTATGGTGTTAGGGAGTGTTCTAATTTCATTCTTTTACATGTAGCTGCCCAGTTTTCCCAGCCCCACTTGTAGAAGAGGCTGTCTTTTCTCCACTGTATATTCTTGCCTCCTTTATCAAAGATAAGGTGACCATATGTGCGTGGGTTTACCTCTGGGCTTTCTATCCTGTTCCTTTGATCTATATTTCTGTTTCTGTGCCAGTACCATACTGTCTTGATTACTGTAGCTTTGTAGAATAGTCTGAAGTCAGGGAGCCTGATACCTCCAGCCTGGTTTTTCGTTCTCAAGATTGCTTTGGCTTTTCAGGGTCTTTTATGTTTCCATACAAATTGTGAAATTTTTTGTTCTAGTTCTGTGAAAAATGCCAGTGATAGTTTGATAGGGATTGCATTGAATCTGTAGATTTCTTTGGGTAGTAGAGTCATTTTCATAATGTTGATTTTTCCAATCCAAGAACATGGTATATCTCTCCATCTATTTATATCAACTTTAATTTTTTTCATCAGTGTCTTATAATTTTCTGCATACAGGTCTTTTGTCTCCTTAGGTAGCTTTATTCCTAGATATTTTATTCTTTCTGTTGCAGTGGTAAATGGGAGTGTTTTCTTAATTTCTCTTTAAGATTTTTCATCATTAGTGTATAGGAATGCAGAGATTTCTGTGCATTAATTTTCTATCCTAGTACTTAACCAAATTAATTGATTAGCTCTCAGAGTTTTCTGGTAGCATCTTTAGGATTCTCTATTTATAGTATCATGTCATCTGCAAACAGTGACAGCTTTACTTCTTTTGCAATTTGGATTCCTTTTATTTCCTTTTCTTCTCTGATTGCTGTGGCTAAAACTTCCAAAACTATGTTGAGTAAGAGTGGTGAGAGTGGGCAACCTTGTCTTGTTCCTGATCTTAGTGGAAATGCTTTCAGTTTTTCAGCATTGAGGACGATGTTGGCTGTGGGTTTGTCATATATGGCCTTTATTATGTTGAGAAATGTTCCCACTATGCCAACTTTCTGGAGGGTTTTTATCATAAATGGGTGTTGAATTATGTCAAAAGTTTTCTCTGCATCGATTGAGAGGATCATATGGTTTTTCTCCTTCAATTTGTTAATATGGTGTATCACGTTGATTGATTTGCGTATATTGACGAATCCTTGCATTCTTGAGATAAACCCCAGTTGATCATGGTGTATGATCCTTTTAATGTGCTGTTGGATTCTGTTTGCTAGTATTCTGTTGAGGATTTTTGCATCTATGTTCATCAGTGATATTGGCCTATGGTTTTCTTTCTTTTTGACATCTTTGTCTGGTTTTGGTATCGCAGTGATGGTGGCCTCATAGAATGAGTTTGGGAGTGTTCCTCCCTCTGCTATATTTTGGAAGAGTTTGAGAAGGATAGGTGTTAGCTCTTTTCTAAATGTTTGATAGAATTTGCCTGTGAAGCCATCTGGTCTTGGGCTTTTTTTGTTGGAAGATTTTTTTTTTTTTTTTTTTTTTTTGCAGTATGTGGGCCTCTCACTCTTGTGGCCTCTCCCGTTGCGGAGCACAGGCTCCGGACGCGCTGGCTTAGTGGTCGTGGCTCATGGGCCTAGCCACTTCGCGGCATGTGGGATTTTCCTGGACTGGGGCACGAACCCATGTCCCCTGCATCGGCAGGCGGACTCTCAACCACTGCGCCACCAGGGAAGCCCCTGTTGGAAGATTTTTAATCACAGTTTCAATTTCAGTGCTTGTGATTGGTCTGTTCATATTTTCTATTTCTTCCTCGTTCAGTCTCGGAAGGTTGTGCATTTCAAAGAATTTATCCATTTCTTCCAGGATGTCCATTTTATTGGCATATAGTTGCTTGTAGTAATCTCGCATGATCCTTTGTATTTCTGCAGTGTCAGTTGTTACTTCTCCTTTTTCATTTCTAATTCTATTGATTTGAGTCTTCTCCCTTTTTCTCTTGATAAGTGTGGCTAATGGTTTATCCACTTTTTTATCTCCTCAAAGAACTGGCTTTTAGTTTTATTGATCTTTGCTATCGTTTCCTTCATTTCTTTTTTAATTTATTTCTGATCTGATCTTTATGATTTCTTTCCTTCTGGTAACTTTGGGGTTTTTTTGTTCTACTTTCTCTAATTGCTTTAGGTGTAAGGTTAGGTTTTTTATTTGAGATGTTTCTTGTTTCTTAAAGTAGGATTGTATTGCTATAAACTTCCCTCTTAGAACTGCTTTTGCTGCATCCCATAGGTTTTGGGTCGTCGTGTTTTCATTGTCATTTGTTTCTAGGTATTGTTTGATTTCCTCTTTGATATCTTCAGTGATCTCTTGTTTATTAAGTAGTGTGTTGTTTAGCCTCCATGTGTTTGTTTTTCTTACAGATTTTTTCCTGAAATTGATATCTAGTTTCATACCGTTGTGGTTGGAAAAGGTACTTGATACAATTTCAATTTTCCTAAATTTATCAAGGCTTGCTTTGTGACCCAAGATATGACCTGTCCTGTAGAATGTTCCATGAGCACTTGAGAAGAATGTGTATTCTGTTGTTTTGGGATGGAATGTCCTATAAATATCAATTAAGTCCATCTTGTTTAATGTATCATTTAAAGCTTGTGTTTCCTTATTTATTTTCATTTTGGATGATCTGTCCATTGGTGAAAGAGGGGTGTTAAAGTCCCCTATTATGATTGTGTTACTGTCGATTTCCCCTTTTACAGCTGTTAGTATTTGCCTTATGTATTGAGGTGCTCCTATGTAGGGTGCATAAATATTTACAATTGTTATATCTTCTTCTTAGATTGATCCCTTGATCATAATGTAGTGTACTTCTTTGTCTCTTGTAATAGTCTTTGTTTTAAAGTCTATTTTGTCTAATTTGAGAATTGCTACTCCAGATTTCTTTTGATTTCCATTTGCATGGAATATCCTTTTCCATCCCCTCACTTTCAGTCTGTATGTGTCCCTAGGTCTGAAGTGGGTCACTTTTAGACAGCATATATATGGGTCTTGTTTTTGTATCCATTCAGCCAATCTATGTCTTTTGGTGGCAGCATCTAATCTATTTACATTTAAGGTAATTAGTGATATGTAAGTTCCTATTACCACTTTCTTAATTGTTTTGTGTTTATTATTGTAGGTCTTTTCCTTCTGTTTTGTTTCCTGCCTAGAGGAGTTCCTTTAGCATTTGTTGTAAAGCTGGTTTGGTGGTGCTGAATTCTGTTAGCTTTTGCTTCTCTGTAAAGGTTTTAATTTCTCAGTCATTCTGATGAGATCCTTGCTGGGTAGAGTAATCTTGGTTGTAGGTTTTTCTCCTTCATCACTTTGTATATGTCCTGATTCTCCCTTCTGGCTTGCAGAGTTTCTGCTGAAAGATCAGCTTTTAACTTTTTGGGGATTCCCTTATGTGTTATTTGTTGTTTTTCCCTTGCTGCTTTTTATATTTGTTCTTTGTATTCAATTTTTGATAGTTTGATTAATATGTGTCTTGGTGTGTTACTACTCCTTGGGTTTATCCTGTATGTGACTCTCTGTGCTTCCTGGACTTAATTATCTATTTCCTTTCCCATAATAGGGAAGTTTTCAACTATAATCTTCAAATATTTTCTCAGTACCTTTGTTTTCCTCTTCTTCTTCTGGGACCCATATAATTCGAATGTTGGTGCCCTTAATGTTGTCCCAGAGATTTCTGAGACTGTCCTCAATTCTTTTCATTTTTTTTTCTTTATTCTGCTCTGCAGTAGTTATTTCCACTATTTTATCTTCCAGGTCACTTATCCGTGCTTCTGCCTCAGTTATTCTGCTATTGATCCCTTCTAGAGAATTTTTAATTTCATTTATTTTGTTGTTCATCACTGTTTGTTTGCTCTTTAGTTCTTCTAGGTCCTTGTTAAATGTTTCTTGTATATTCTCCATTCTATTTCCGATATTTTGGATCATCTTTGCTATCATTTTTCTGAATTCCTTTTCAGGTAGACTGCCTATTTCCTCTTCATTTGTTAGGTCTGGTGGGTTTTTACCTTGCTCCTTCATCTGCTGTGTGTTTCTCTGTCTTTTCATTTTGCTTAACTTACTGTGTTTGGGGTGTCCTTTTCGTAGGCTGCAGGTCGTAGTTTCCATTGTTTTTGGTATCTGTCCCCAGTGGCTAATGTTGACTCAGTGGGTTGTGTAGGCTTCCTGGTGGAGGGGACTCGTGCCTGTGTTCTGGTGGATGAGGCTGGATCTTCTCTGTCTGGTGGGCAGTTCCACATCTGGTGGTGTGTTTTGGGGTGTCTGTGGCCTTATTATGATTTTAGGCAGCTTCTGTGCTAATGGATGGGGTTGTGTTCGTGTCTTTCTAGTTGTTTGGCACAGGTTGTCCAGCACTGTAGCTTGCTAGTCATTGAATGGAGCTGGGTTTTTTCGTTGAGATGGAGATCTCTGGGAGATTTTTGCCGTTTGATATTATGTGAAGCTGGGAGGTCTCTTTTGGACCAGTGTCTTGAACTTGGCTCTCCCACCTCAGTGGCCCAGCGCTGACGCCTGGCTGGAGCACCAAGAGCCTGTCCTCCATGCAGCTCAGAATAAAAGGGAGAAAAGAAAGAGAGAAAGAAGAAGATAAAATAAAATAAATAAAAAATTAAAACCTGAAATAAAATAAATTAAAAAAATAATTATTAAGAAAAAATATTTTAAGTAATTAAAAAAAAAAAGACGGACAGACAGAACCCTAGGGTAAATGGAAAAAGCAAAGCTGTACAGACAATAATCACACACAGAAGCATACACATAAACACTCACAAAAAGAGAAAAAGGGAGAAAAATATACATATCATTGCTCCCAAAGTCCACCTCCTCAATTTGGGATGATTCGTTGTCTATTCAGGTATTCCACAGATGCAGGGTACATCAAGTTGATTGTGGAGATTTAATGCACTGCTCCTGAGGCTGCTGGGAGAGATTTCCCTTTCTCTTCTTTGTTCGCACAGCTCCCGGGGTTCAGGTTTGGATTTGGCCCCGCATCTGTGTGTAGGTCTCCTGAAGGCTTCTGTTCTTCACTCAGACAGGACAGGGTTAAAGGAGCAGCTGATTCGGGGGCTCTGGCTCACTCAGGCCGGGGGGGAGGTAGGGGTACAGATGTGGGGTGAGCCTGTGGCGGCAGAGACCCCCGTGACCTTGCACCAGCCTGAGGCGTGCCGTGCGTTCTCCTGGGGAAGTTGTCCCTGGATCACGGGACCCTGGCAGTGGCGGGCTGCACAGGCTCCAGGTAGGGGAGGTGATAGTGACCTGTGCTTGCATACAGGCTTCTTGGTTGCTGCAGTAGCAGCCTTAGCGTCTCATGCTCATCTCCGCACCCCTGTTGATGCACTCTCCTCCGTGGCTCCGAAGCTGCCCCCCTCCACCACCTGCAGTCTCTGTCCGGGAAGGACCTTCCTAGTGTTTGGAAAACTTTCCTCCTTCACAGCTCCCTCCCAGTGGTGCAGGTCCCGTGCCTATTCTTTTATCTCTGTTTTTTCTTTTTTCTCTTGCCCTACCCAGGTACGTGGGCAGTTTCTTGCCTTTTGGGAGGTCTGAGGTGTTCTGCCAGCGTTCAGTAGGTGTTCTGTAGGAGTTGTTCCACATGTAGATGTATTTCTGATGTATTTGTGGGGAGGAAGGTGATCTCCGCATCTTACTCTTCCGTCATCTTGAAGCTCCTCTCATATCCCTTTTTAATCACTTCTTTTCCTTTGTTGAATGAAGAATTAAGTCCAAATGCCCTGATGAAGCCAATTATGATTTGGCCTCATTCCAAGCTTTCAATTATTGTCTTTCATATTCTTGTGTATCCCCAGGTACCTTTTCTCCACTCTTTTTATCTGAATTTTATTCATCTTTTAAAGCTTAGTTCAATACCTGTTTACCTCTAGAAAGCTTTTCCCAAACTCCTCAGCAGGAACCCACTGTACCTTATGTCTTATATCACTTATGACATTTTGATCTTGGAATCATAGTTCTTTTTAAAAATAATTAATTAATTAATTTAACTGCACCGGGTCTTAGTTGCGGCACGGGGATCTTTAGTTGTGGCCTGCGGGATCTTCTTTGCGGCATGCAGGATTTTTCAGTTGTGGTATGCGAACTCTTAGTTGCGGAATGTGGGATCCAGTTCCCCCACCAGGGATTGAACCCAGGCCCCTGCACTGGGAGTGTAGAGTCCTCACCACTGGACCACCAGTGAAGTCCCCATGGTTCTTTCTATACACATCTTCCTTACTAAATTATAAATTCCTTGAGATTAGAAGTTATTCACTTGCTGTGTCATTTCCAACATGTGGAACAGTCATGTATTTATAATGGAAAAAAGTCAAGGTAAAACAAAGTTCTGCTCCACCAAATAACACATGTGACAAGTTATTTCGATTTCAGTGAATCCTAATTTCCTAACCTTCAGAATGTGGCAAATATCACTTACCTTGCAGACTTATTTAAAGAACTAAAGGAGTAAGCTATTATCTTGTTTACACATAGAGGGCCTTCAATAAGTGCTCTTTATTTTTTCTTATCTCTTTCCAAAATGTGTACCATAGTACTTTGAAACTAACCTCAGTAAATACCAATAAAGCTAAATGATGTGCAAGACATTGAGGGCCTGAACTTGGGTAGTGTTATGGGGAATTAAAAGGAAGAGATGGATATCAGATAATGTTATAAGCTAGAATTGACATGAAACAGTGATTTTCTGGGGAGCAGAATGGCTGAGATTTTGAATCTGGAATATTATGCCATTTAATAAAGAAAAACAGACCAAGATCTTGTTTGAGAAAATGAGTCAAAGGCAATAAGTCTAGGCAATACCATTCTAAAGGAAAAGTTGTAGGGGTACCAGTAACTTCATGGACTTCATGGAAATTTATCTGGGTCACCAGTAATGAAAGGCTAGGTTAAAATATTTAGCCTTCATATTTCCCAACTTGAGTGTCAGTGTCAAACTTTGACTATTAGAAGTGGGGAAATCTGGAATTAAAGGTTGATCTAGGAAAGAAATGAGTGTTAAATTTTAGGAATTGTTGAACCTCTAAATTAGTAGTTTCCTTTTGTCTTCTTAATGGAAACTTTTCCTCTGTAACAAGTTATATTGCCACCAAATGATAATATTTACTTATTATTAAAGAATTCAATAGGAAGCTCAATATCTTATCACTATGCTCAGATTGCATATAGTAGTTAATTCTGAAACAAGGCAAGTCCTGAAATACATTTTAGTTAAACTCTCTACCTTGCTGACTTTAAGAGTCAAAGTTAGAGAAATCATATATTTTAAAACAACCTAAAAATAATTCAGAGAGGATACTATATATTATAGGGATAAATTTTTAAGTGTTCATCAACTTGTTTTTGACATGTTCCTGGTTACAGTTATTATTATCTTGAGCATGCAATTTAAGTAAGCATTTTAATCCATACAGTGGTACTGAAAACAAAGCTTAGTTGTAGATATCCAACATAACTTTTAAAATAAATACCTCTAAAGGTTTTTAAATAGAAAGTCCTACATAATTCTTGCAAAAATTGAAAGAAAACAGTTGTACAGAAAATAAAATGTTAAATTTTCTCCCTTTCTTCCTTTTCTAGCCCCGCTTCCCAAAGTTAATCACTTTAAAATTTAATTTATATCTTTCCATATTTTTTATATGTGATGTATATTTAATTTTTGTTAGTGTTGGAAATGGATGTATTGTATTTATTGTTCTACAACTTTTTATCCATTTAATATATCATTGGCCTTTCTCTGTGAAAGTATGTGTGGTATCAGCTTATTCATTTAAATAGCCAAATAGCAAACAAAATTTTGATGTTTTGTGATTTATACCTTATAGATGCACTAATAAATTTGGGGGGAATACATTGAGCTGTTAAGAAGTTTAGATAGAAGTGTGGACCTCAAGTGTAAATTCAGAAAATTTTGGCATGTGTTATTTATTACAGTGAGAAACATTTAGAAATAACACTTCTAGATGTTATTATATGAACATTACTTTATATCTTTGGCGGCTTCTGTGAGACTTGTTTGGCCAGATGAATGTGCTAATGTTCGTAAAACAATGGAAAATGTTTGCCTACTATGGGCAAAATTTTTTTGTGGTTCCGTGTGATTTTTAGATAACATTGGAACCATAGCTCCAGATAAGTGACAGTCTTATAACAATGCCTTTTTAAGGATTGTCTACTGTAAAACACAAATTCCAAGGCTTGGTTTTTTAATCCTGCTGCTCATTATTGGTGCCCCAAATCAGTCTACGAAGCTCATGAAGTTACTGGTACCCCCATAACTTTTAATTTGGAATGGTATTGCCTAGGCTTATCATGTTAAATAAATAACACTTGCTATATCCTACATTAGAGGCATATTTATTATGCTCATATTAAATTGCATACTCAATAAGCAAAAAGCTTTTACTGTAGCCTCACAAGCACTCAGGTTTGAGGTGGTATATGAAACAATATGTAGTTGAAGAATGAAAATGATACTTCTAAATGTTCATTTATGTGATATATAGTCTCATTACCCTTTATTTTATTCATAGATATGACTTGGAAAGAACAGGAAAAGACTGAACTTTTTACAGATAATTTTTGTAATATATGTGGAGTGGTGCTGCAGTTTGAATCACAAAGGATTTCACATTATGAGGTAGGTTAAAAATACTGGGAATAGAATCTAAAATAGGTTTTTAAATATAACAGATAAACTTCATATATTATCTGTTTTTGATTCTTATGAGAATCCTGTGTATTATTTCCCTTTGATGGATGAGGAGCCTGGCTCAGAGAGGGACAGTAACTTACTAGCTTAAGTTTGGAGAATTTGGGTTTAAACTTAGCCTTTTTGACTCCAAAGCATGTTTTCTTTTCTTCACATCATTCTGCCTCCATTTGTATCTATCAAGCCACTATATCCTTCGTGTCCTTGTAGTAAATATAAGGGAAGTTTTATAAAGCTCGTGTAGGAAACAGTTAATGTGAATCAAGGGATATTATTGAACTCCAGAGTTTTCCTTTACAGTAAATGAAGGATAAAAACAAAATGAACTCGTCTTGCACTTAATTTAGCTACATGTTTTTAAGCACAGTACCATAGAATTCTAGAGTTAAAAGAGGAATGTATAATGTTCTTACTTCTTTAGTTTATTGATTAGAAAACTGAAACCCAGAGGGATAGTGATTCTGCATAGCTAATCTTGGCATGACTAAGCTTAAAAATGATTTCTTCTAATTTCATATCCAGTGTTCTTTCCTTTCTTTTAGTGTTGTCTCCCATTTCTACATCATATTATGAACTATTGGATTTATTTTCATATCTGGTATCCGTGTTAACAAAAGTACTAGATACATTTACTTAAAAGAAATATAATGCCAGTTCTACTTTTTTAAACACCTCATCTTGTTTTGCCCATTGCTAATCTTATTGGCAACTATATTTCAGTCCTTATGTTGATTGGGATTCAATTACTGTAATTACAGATAGCGAAATTGTGTTGGCTGTGGATTGAGAGGACGTAGATTCAAGTCTTAACTCCACCATTGTTGTGAAACCCTGGGCAAATCACTTTACCTCTCTGAGCATGTTTCTTGAGCCTGCAAAATGGGGGCGTAAGATCTCTCTTACTATACTTGTGAGAATTAAGTGAAATCAGATATGTGATTGTGCCTAGCATATCCTGGGACCCCAAAGCTCAAAGATTTAGAGTTAATAAAGAGAGACATGTAATAAAGGGGCTCTGTGATAACTGTGGTTGGAGCCATTTGAATTTAAATTTGAAAAATCACTTTTATGGGCTTATGAAGTACTATTCAGTGTAGAAAATATACAAAAATATAAGAAAATATGAATCAATCATAATTCTGTTGCTTGTAAGTAAGCATCATTTAATTAACTTCTGTTTATATGATTCCAGTATGCTTTCTAAACACACAGACATATTTTTACAAAAGAGAATTGTATGTTGTTTTGCACTTGCTTTTTCATATAAGAACATATTCTGAACACTTTGTCTTATCATTACATCGTTTTACTTTTCTGTAATAGTTTAATGGCTATAAGGCATTATGTTATGTAATGTTGTAGCATATTTTTAAATTTAAATTTCAGTGCCATCTGTAAGTTTGGTACTTAAGCTTGTTAAATAATCAAATCAAAACTATACATGACTTTCCATATATTTGAAAGCACTTCTGTGCAAATATCCTACTTGAAAAGGGGATTTTTTTTCTCTTTAGTATACAGCTTGGTTAATAGCGTCAGACTATCTCAGCATAGTATTTATTGTTCATGTAAAATAGGACAGTACTGCAGAAGATTTGAATTTTAATGAGGTTGCACTTATTAATATTTCCTTTTGTATTTATACTTACATGTTTAAGAAACCATTCTTTGTTCTTTTGTCATATAGATATTTCTATTTTCTTCTAATACTTTTAAAAGCTTTATTTTTTAGGTTAAAGTGTTTGATCCATCTGGTATTGATTTTCACATATGGAGGGTGGTAACATTATTTTCCATACAGATAACCAGGTATCCCAGCAATATTTATTTAAACAGTCCATCCTTGCCTCACTGATTTGTAGTGGCATCTCTATCATAAGTTAATTTATATATATATTTATAATGTTATTATGTTCTATTGTATTGCTTTGTTTGCCTGTCTCTATAATAATTTCACCTTATTAGTATAGCTTTAAAATATGCCATGATACCTGGTAGGGAAAATTTATATGACAAAAAACTCATTATAAAGTTAAAAGACAAGCCACAGATTGAGTGCTATTTATAACCGATATAACTAACAAAGGATTAGTATCTAGAATATATAAAGAACTATATATCAATTAGAACAAGAAACAACCCAATAGAAAAATGGGAAAGTGTTATAAACAGGCTATAGAAGAGATACTTAACTTCAGAAGTGATCATATGGGAAATGCAAGTTAAAGTGATAATGAACTATCTTATCAAAACCATCATGTTCGCAAAAATTGAAATCTAATAGCACTTAACACTTCAGGAGAATATAGGAAGACAAATCACTCATATATGCTACATTTGGAGTTGTAAACTGCTTCAACATCTTTTTTTAAATTATTTTTTATTGGAATATAGTTGCTTGCTTCAACATCTTTGGAGAGAAATTTTATAATACCTATTAAAGCTGAAAACCCTCATACCTTATAAGCCAAATAGTCCATATCTAGGTGTCTACTTTAAAGAAACTCTTGGACATTATATTAGGAGATATATTTACATATGTTCAGTGCAGAAATGCTTGTGATAGCAAAATAAACAGAAACATAACTGCCCCTTCAGTAGGTAACTTGATGGGTAGCATATGGAGTGGAATATTATGCAGCGTGTAATATGAATGAACTAGAGCTATATGTATCAATATGGGCAAATCTTACATAGTATTGAGTTATAAAAAGTTGAAAAGGATATGAATAGACTGATTTCATTTTCATAAAATTAAAAAAATGACAGTAGTACATAATACTGTTTATGGGTACATGCATATCTAGTAAAAGAAGAGAGGCATAGAGGAAATGATATAGACCAACTTTAAGATAGTGGTTACCTATCGGGAGGAGGGGAGGGATTGTTGGCATGAGGAGATAGGACTGTATGTGTAAAATTTCACCTCTTTTGAAAAGGAGATCTGAAACAAATATAGAAAAATGTTAATAATATCTGTTAAAACTGGGCAGTGGGTATGTACTTCAGCTATATTATTTCCTGTGCTTTTCTATATATATATATTTCACAATTTAAAATGCTGTAGAGAGAGGGTAAGTAGTTGCCTCACAGTATATGTTCAGGAATGTTAGTTTCCCTTCTATTTACACCAACATTTTCGTTATTATGTATTTTGTTCTACATTTGTTCAGAGATTTTTCTAATGTGCCTAACCTAGAAAAGTTAATTTCCTCACATAAAAGAATTTTAGAGGTAAGCAGTACAGGGCTGATGTGACAGCTCCATAACATTATCAGAGATCTAGGCATTTTCTCTCTTTCTACTCTGATGAACTAGCCTCTGTCCTCAAGATCCCCCATAGTCCCAGATGACCTTTAAATCTTAATTCCAGAAGCAGGAGGGAAGAAGGTTAGAAGAAGGGTTCATCCTCCATCCTTTTAGGAGGCTTCCCAGAAGTTCTACCCAGCATTTCAGATTACATCTTATTGGCCAGAATAGAGTCACAAGATTACGTCTTGCTGAAAGGGAGGCTGGAACATGCAGTCTTTTAGCTGGGTATATTGCCTAAGATGTGTAACTAAGGAAGAAGAATAAGTTTGATATTAGGCAAAAAAATCTAGGAGTCTCTGTCAAAAACAAAAACCTAGAAGTTATTGGACTCTAAATTACAGCATTATTTTCATTTTAATTGAGATTTAGAGATTTGAAAGCATGTGAAGCCTTTTCGTAAACTTGGTACACATTAAATATATTTCAATTCACGGGTACTGTCCTCAAATTTGAAGAGGTGTAAATTTGGGGTACCTCTGTTATTGAATAAACAAAGTCATATTATATATATATTTTTTTAGAGTGAAAAACATGATCAAAATGTTAGGTTTTATTTTCAAATGCATGGGGAACAAAATGAAGTGCCTGGTAAGAAAATGAAGATGGATGTTAGGAATTTTCAGGTGAGTGTCCTTTGTTGATGTTGTAATTCGAAAGTTTGAGTTATTGAATCTTTCTAACAAGATTGTGCTTATTTCAGATGCATAGGAGTGAAGTAGTGGACAGAAACAAATTTTGTGATCTCTGCAACATGATTTTTAGCTCCCCAGTTGTTGCTCAGTCTCACTATGTGGGGAAATTCCATGCTAAAAAACTGAAGCAATTAATGGAGGAGCATGATCAGGTATCTCCATCAGGATTTCAGCCAGAGATGGGTAAGATGACATTCACTCTTTAACTTCAATGCAGGGTCTCTCTATAATTTTTTCCCATCTCTGCCATCCATTTTTTATTGGAGAGACTTTTACTCTGCCACAGTAACTTGGTTCTTCTTCTGCCTGGTTAATCTCTTTCTGTATCCTTGTAATTTAATATAGAGATCATAATTGCTAGCTGAATTTTAAGAAATGTTGTGACCTCTCCTTTTCAGTTTATTAAATCCAAATAAAAGCAAGTTATTTGCTATGTTGCTATACAGAAAGAACAATAAGCAACCTGAACTCTCCAGTTTCTAATCAAATTATAAAGTCTTAGCTCCTTCTTACTTCTTCCCCTTGGCATCTATCTCATTCTTCTTTTTTTGCTTTAGTACTTTCCAAAACATTACCTCATAGTGTGTGTTCAGACCAATGTCTTCACCATAATATAGTTATGTTGCAGCATTTTCTGACTATAACTATAGCCAAAAAAAAAAGGTATGGAATCTTCTTCTACCGGATTGCTCATTTCTTTCTTCCTATGAATATAAAGAAAAGGTACTACTAGCATTATCAATCAGCAGTTATTGAGTACTTATTTTATGTTAGATGCCAAAGATACAGAGAACTGTAAAACATTGCTGTTTCCTCCTTCCAGTGATGTTGGGCCGCCAGCGCATGAGAGAACTGACCCACAGATCTCACTTCTGGCCTGAAGTGGCAGAGTACACCCTGGAAAACCCAGCCTGTATTTTGAAAATGTGCCTGTATTTTGAAAATGTGTGCCAGAACAAAAAATAAGATGATCAATTCTCTGGAATAAATAATTTACCACATTCTCACTAGCTTCAACACTTTAGGAATAAAGCATGTCTAGCATGGAAATTTTACCAACATTAATTTCCAACTCATAGTGTAGGCCTCATCAGCATTAAAACATATAGTTTTCTTAATAAATGAAACCAGAATTATTTTTAAATTTATTCTAGTCTCTCTAATTTTTGTATATTTGTTTTTCTGCCTGTCAGTCAAGAGGGACAGAATCAGTGTGCCCTACAAGAGAAAGCATCTTGTAAAGCCTTATCTTTAGTCCCCAAAATTCATAAATTTGGGCTCAGAGAGGAGACTAAATGAAAGAGATCTGAAATAACTGTAAATGTGGAAACATAATTTTATAGCCTTAAACAACTGCATAAATTTTATTTTGATACAGACACCACAAATCTGGACTGAATAGGTGATTTACTTTGCTACTCAAGAAAGACACCAACTTAGAAGTTGGTACCATCTCTTTTACCCTCACTAATTTCAAGAACCATCCTAAGACATCTCTTATGCCTTTATTGATTTTTCAGATGAATAAAATTCATTTGAAATACATGCCTAATGCTGAATATTCTTTCCTGTATCTTTGTTGGAGAAACTTGGTGACAGACTTGTATTCAAATTTCTATTCTCACAGAAGGAAATTCGTTTTAGCCTGAGTACCTTTATCCAACAGCCCTATATGGAAAAAGTCCAGAGATAGTAGGTTTTAAAAAAACTCTAACTTTCCCTAATACTTTATAATGAATGCAGCTCTAATAGCTGGACACATGTTGATCACTTTTCATTATGACTATTTCAGCAGGTGTGCCTATTACTACTTCTGCTGAGTCAACTTTTCTGAAGCCCCTTGTTGTCAAGCCTCCTCCAGGTGGGATTAAAGACGAGACTACGCCTTCCTCTTCCAGCAGTGCTTTGGATTTGAATAATCCAAACAAGTATTGTAAGCTCTGTCCTGCTTCCTTTAATGGTCCATTAATGGCCCAACAACATTATGTTGGGAAAAAACACAAAAGAAATGAAGCTAAGAAGAAGTTTGTAGACAAGATAAGAGAGAAACCTCTTCCAGCAAAATCAGATGCAAATGGTAAATAGTAAAATTATCCCAAATCTCTTTCTTAGAAAGTTTATATTTTATTAAACATATCTGGCTTATGTATATACTATTTTGCTTTTACTGAATACAAGGTTTATAATACTCATGGGATCATAGAATTTTCGATAAGGACTTTTGAGTCCATATAGGCCTGTCTGTTGGTTTTCTAGAAAATGAGACCCAGAAAGGTTTAGATGACACTTACTAATAAAATATAGGTATTACCACGGTTTCATGTTATATCATAGGTACATAAGGAAGTATTTTAAATTAGTATCATGTAGTTATATCATTCGGTCACTAAGTATGACTTAAGTGTCTCTTAGTTGCTAGGCTAGTTATTCTTGGGAATACAAATGAAGATATACTATTTTCCCTGAAGGGGCAAGTGTATAACTAATTGGGTTAATAATACTTCATTGCAAGAGGCTGCAGACATGGATTTTTGTGTACATATTTTTGGTAACCAGAGAAGCCAAACATCATGGTTCAGAAAATCTTTATAGAGGAAGTATATGATTTAGATTGATAGCAGTGGGAAGGAGAGAGGATGAACAAAAGAGCTGAGAAAGAGTGGCAAGAATTCAGGTGCAATAAAGATTCTGATCCTGACTGGAGTGATCCACTTGCTCTTCTAACCATATGTTTTTTCATTTTTCCCCCACAGGCACCATCTCACTACTAGTATTTTTATTCCCTTTTCATATTCTCTTCTCCACCCACTTTTCCTCTACTCACCATTATTTTTCAATTCTTTCCTTACTAGACCTTTTTGCTTAATGTGAAAATGTTCATTACTCCCTCCTTGAAGCTCTATTCTTTGTCATTAGTAACTCCTTATGCTATTGTTCTTTTCCCGTGTTTCTATTTATTTTCTGTTTTCTTTGGGGGCTCTTTTTTAAATTCATTGTCTAAATGTAGACGTTCCCATGGTTCCATTCTTGACCTTAATCTATAACGTGATCTAATCCGTTCCTCTGATTTCATCTGTCATCTGTATGCTTATGACCTTTCTGCAAAGCTTTAGATTCATATATTCAAAGAGCAGCTACCTCTTCACCTGTATACCTCATAGCCATTTCAAATCCACTCAGTCATTCAAAGTAGAAACCTGTAGTTAATTGTAAATCCCTCAGCACCATCTACTTCACTTCCTATATCTAATGAGGCACCAAGCCATGACTGTTTTACCTCCTGAATCTTACTGTTACCTTTTCTCCAGCCATGCTTTTCCCATACTAGTTCAGGCCCTCAACATCTTTTCTAGAGTTTTGCTACTCAAAGTGTGGTTTGTGGCCAGCATTATAAACATCACTTGGGAGCTTGTTAGAAAAAAGAATCTCAGGCCTCACTGCAGACCTACTGAATCAGAATCTGCATTTTAACAAGATGCTTAGGTGATTTGTACTCACAATAAATTTTGAGAAGCATTGTTCTAGAATATTGCCACAACCTCTAACTACTCTCCTTGCCATCAGTTTTGTCTCCCCAGATCTACCCTCGGTTTAACCACTAGAGTGTTTCATCTAAAGTGTACGTCTTTTCATGTCATTCCCCTGCTTAAAAGTCCTTATTTCTCTATTTTCTAAGGATAAAAATCTAAGCTTCATAGCTCTCTACCCTCTTGTCCCTATCTCCTTCTCCAGGCTTATTCCCTGCTACTTCCTGCTATGATTTATGTGGGTCAGAATCTACAAACTGCTTATGGTTTCCAGAAACCATTACCCCATTTCTTGTCTCTGTGCCCTTCATGCTGCCATTTTGCCTAGAACATCTTCATGTCCCTCTTCTCTTGACCAACTCCTACTCATTTCACTTCTTTCAAGCCTTTTCACTTCCTTCAAGGCTTATATTCTGTGCTTCCTTAACCTAACTATCTAATTATCTCTCCCTGTGTCTTTATCTCCCACTAGAATGTAAGGTCTTTGAGGGAAGGGACTTCATCTAACTCATCTGTATTTCCAGTACTAGAGATAGAAACTGGCACAGAGTAGGCCTACCTCAATAGAGATTAGTTTAATATATGAATCAGTGAACTATTAACCTTTATTTATTGAGTGCTAACCCTGTGTTTGTACTATTAAGTTTTCTGCTTAATGTGATTCAACATGTCTCCAAAAGTTACATAGAGATCTGTATTTTTATCTAGGATTTTAAAGAACGTTGATTTAGGCAAGTGTAGAAATAGAAGTGGTAGGGCTTCTGAAAGTCGTAGATGTTTGGAGAAATGACAGACTTCCACTTGTTAGGGTATTTTTCCCATCGCTACGCTGAGGGTGATCTGAAATAAGTGGCTTCTAGTTTGTGGCATTAGGTAAATTGAAACTGAGAAGTGTGTCAGCCATGAGAAATGTGTGCACTTTGGTCACTTCTGAAAGGAGGGTCATTTTAGCACTCTGAAGTTTCAAGGTTATTAGATTGAGAGAAGGATTTTGGTGAAATTTTTATCTGGCTGGGGAGGCGAGTGCTGATCATCAGCATAATTTAATCCAGTCTTTGAAGTCATTTTATACTAGCCTCTGAAGATGAAGCTCAAAGAACAGATTTTCAACCCTGCCTTGACTATTTCATTTTGATAACAGTAAACATTTGAGGATTAAAAAAATAGCTGGAGAATTTAAAGTAGCAAATGAGAATTGCAAAGAACAGCTACAGCAGAAGCCCATATTATAAGTGAGCAAGCGGTAAGACAAAAACAGCTTAACCTGTGCCACTTTAACTATATTCACTCTTCACCCATTTTCTCCCTTCTTTCTGTCTCTGCCTTCTTTACTGTCTGCTATGGTTTATATATGTTTCTACTATATCTAATCTCTTTCCCTTTTTCTTCATCATTCTTACTGCTCTCTTCATGTCCCTCATTCAGTCCAGATCTTATTAGCACAGGAATGGCTACCATAACAATATGGAAATAAAATATGTATGTATTTTTAATTTACTGTATTTGTTTTGTTTATTTTACTAATTTCTAGCCCCATTATTGCACTTAGATGTCTCACCTTCACCTGTAACTCAGCATATCTAAAACTGAATTAATAATCTTCCCTAAAACCACCTTAAATTTACCAAGTTTTCTTTCTTTGCCAGTAGTACCACTATTTATTAGTCACCCACACTTGAATCTTTGAGGGCATCTTTGACTAAATTTCCCTATCTCCTATCCGTCCACAGTCTTATCAGGTCTTTTTAGAACTGTTTCTTCTTCCTTTATCCTTCCATTGCATTTTCACTACCATCATCTCACAGTTTAATGCTGTAACCACCTTCTGGAAGGCTTTACTTATACCTCATTGTTATTCTCTCACTACCTAGTAGCAAGATTTCAACCCAGGATCAATTCCACAGTCCACTTGTTCTACTTTTACATTCAGAACACTGAGTGATGCTATGGAGAATTATATAAGGCTAGAGATTGGGTGCCTCTACAGAGTCTTAGTATCCAATCTCTGTGGCCTTTTAGTCCTACTTAATACTTTTCCTTTTCCTTCACTTTCCTTTCAGCAGTGATTTTTAAGCCTACACCACTCTCCAGGACTCTCTTCTACTGTTCAACACTCCCCCTCCTCACAACATTCAGGCAAGCTTATTCCTTATTTCATCAAGAAAAATGTGGCCATCAAATGTGCATACCAAGTATCTTGCCTTAACCAAATAATCCCTTAACCTTGAGTTTCCCTTTAACTACTACACTTTCCCCTTCTCTTCTTTGCCAGGTTTTTTTGGTTGTGTTGTTGTTTTTGTTTTTCAAATATACTCTTAACTGTCTTTACTGATATTCACTCCTCAACTCATTACCATTTGTTGACACACATTCCCCCAGCCCTCCACACCACCACTGTACCGTTCCACTGAAACTGTCCCTCACGGGGTTATTGTGACTTCTAAATTTCTAAATCCAATGGCCATCTTTACTCCATTCACTAAACTTTCCTCCTTTGACATCAGTCTCTCCTGTTCATCCTTACAACTTTGCCCTTTACTTCTTGATTTTTCATGGTCCCCCTCCTCCTCTACCATCTAGTTTAAAGAGTGGTGCTCTCCAGGGTTTTTATCATTATGTTGGTGTTGCTATGCCCACCCATACATTATCCTCAGGACATCTCACCCACTCTGATTGTCTTAACTAACCCCCATCCCCTGACTTCTCCAAAATTAACCTATCTTCTGTCTTTCAAATTCCCATATCTAACTGCCTATTGGACACCTTTACATGAAAATCTCACAGATATATCAGACTCTGTGTGTCCAAATTCAAACTCACCAATGCTTATTCTCCCACCTCCTAAAATAGTGCTTCCTTATGAAGTTCCAATTTCAGTTAGGATCACCACCCACTCAGTCACCAAACTATGCTGAGAGGTATTTTAGACTTCTCTAGATTCCTCCTTCTCCCTTATCTCCCACATTCACTCAGTCATTAAATTTTGTCTGTTTTAATGGTAAGTATTTCACCAATATCCCTGCTTCTCTCTACCCCTACTGTGACCTTTCTAGCCCATGCCCTCCTCATCTCTTGCCTTATGTAACTGTGGTCTCCTTACTTCCAGGCTTGCTCCTCTTAAAATTACCCTCCATATTGCAGTTAGAGGAGAGATTTCTCTAAAACACACAGCTGACCATGTTACTTACTACTTAAACCACTTCAAGGTTTCCCAGCCCACAGAATAAAAATCTAGGCTCCTTAGCATAATATAAAAGTCTCTTTGATGTGATATACTTTTGCCTCTCCCATTTCATCCCCTTATATTTTATTCTGCAACAATTCCAAATTTTAACTAGTTACTGTAAACACTTCTGTGTTCTTTTCATGCTATTTCCTCTGCCTACAGTACTCTTCTCAACTCTTTTAACCGTTAACTATTTTTCATTTTTCCAAGTTTAACTAAGGCATCATCTCTTCCAGTAGCCCTCTTCAGGCTCCCATATTGTACTAAGTGCCTCTGCTTCATTGAATTCCCATACCTCTTAAGCATACTTGTCTTACCTTTTACCAAATGAGATTGAAATCCTCTGTTCATGTGTCTGTTTCTCACTTGGATTTGTGAGCAACCTGCCCAATTTATTAATCTTGTACCTCTAGCATCTAGCATGATGCTTGGTGCCACAGAGGTGTTTAGTGTTGGTTGAACAGATTATTTGAATTCAGCACATCATGCTCATTTCTGTCTCTTCCATACCTGATATTGTTTTCATCCCCTGGAATTCCCTAACTGCTTTCCTTACAATTCAAATCCTTCTTTTCCTCCAAAGTCCATCACAACTTCCCTCGCTTCTCTAGCTCTTGATATTCTCCCCTTCCTCTGATTTTTCATAGGTATTACTGTTCATTGACAGTTGCATTAATTATAGTCCCTTAACTGAATTGGCCCCCTTGAGACAAGGGATTGTATTTTATTCTGCAATATCCTTCTCAGTGCTTTATATGGGAATGAGTATATGGTTTTTCTCAATATTTGATAATTGTTTATTGAAAGGCAGTGTTGTGTAGTGGGATAAACATAGATTTGGAGAAATGTTTGAAGTCAGTTGCCCAGTTGCACCTCAGATTCCTCAGGTATAAAATGAAAATAAGACTACTTCACAGGATTGAAAGAGGATGAAATGAAGCAGTATATACAGTACCCATCACAGAATAGGTCATCAACAAATGTTAGTTTTCTTGAAATATTTTGTTTTCCTGCCGTAATTTAAAAACATGTAAACTGGACATTTTCTGTTTTTCTTCATAAGCTAAATGCCACATTAAGTTGCATTTTTGCTTGCATGTAGCTCTCAGTTGATTTTCCCCAGTTAAGATACTAGATCAATGGTTCTCATTCTTGACTACATACTAGAATCATGCAGGCAGCTTTTAGAAATCCCAATGCACAGGCCATCGCTAAAATCAATTAAATTAGAATCCCTGGGACCCACACATTAGTGTTTTGTTTTCTCTTTTTTAACTCCCCAAGAGGTTATGATATAGAGCCAAGATTGAGAACCAAAATGTTAGACTATAAAGATATGCAGTTCCTCAATCTATCCTTTGAAAACAAAGACCTTAGTCCAGGGAGTTATGAGATACGGCTGTGATTAGGAGAAAAGTGGGCTCCACAAGTGTTAGCTTATGGATGATTCTGAAAGTTACAGGTTGCAAAGAAGCTTGAGTTTCTGGGTGAAGTCAGAAACGGAATCCTAGCAGGGCTGAGGGGAGCAAAGTTTGACAGGCCCAAGGAGCAGACTCAGATAGGAGAATGGACAGTGTAAGGAGCATAGTAGAGGCAGGTTTCAGTAGGATCAGACCAGGAATTTTTATCTTGGGGCCAATAAATAGACTTCATGTCTTCACAGAAAGGGTTTACACCATTTTTATATATTATTTTCTGAGATGTCTATATCCTAGAAAAAGATAAAGAATATCAGTGTGTGAAAAAGACAAAGGCTAAGGTAATAGAAAGCAGACCATAGTTCCAGAACTGCCTCTGGATCTTTCATATGTGACCTGCAGCTGCTCTAAACTACTATATTGCCTATATTATAATCTTCTGGTATAACTTGTGAAGAAACCAAGGAGGAACTGAGGAGAACATTATATACAATATACTCTATAAGCACTAAACAAATATGTAAAACCTCTGAAATATAATCTGAGTTTATAATCATACTGAAGATCATTGACTTGATAATCTAGGCAGTGGTGCTCAACAGTGTCTGCACAGAAAAATCATCTAGAGTGCTTTCAAAAAGTAAGAAAGCCTGGTTCTACCCCTAGAGATTCGGATTAAATTAGTCTTATGTGGAGCTGTAACATGAATATTTTTAGAGTTCTCCACAAGGTTCCAATGTGTAACTAACCTTAAGAACCACTAGTCTAGAGGAAACCAGGATTCCTGCTTATCTTGCATAACTTGGGTGCCCTCAAAATACATGGTATTGGCCAAGTGAATATGAGCCTTAATTTTCCCACCTGTGAAATAAGGTTAGTAATAATTTCCTGAAAAGGGTTGTTATGAGCATGCAGAGTCCTGGATTTAGTCCTCAGCTTTGCAGGAAGTCCAGAGTCTTCAGAGGTGATCAGCCTCAAATCAGGGACTCCGCAAACCAAAAACAAAATTGGAAGGTGCAGAAAAATAACCAAGGAACTGGAAAGGTATTCCCTTAGTGGTTTTCTCCACACATCCTCTGACAATAACTAGCTGGGGTACTGTTAAAATACACAATCCCTGTCCCAGTGAATCATATTCTCCAGAGGAGGGGGTCTAGGGATCTGTATTTTAAACTCACACTCCAGGTGATTCTTTTTTTTTTTAACATCTTTATTGGAGTGTAATTGCTTTGCAATGGTGTCTTAGTTTTTGCTTTATAACAAAGTGAATCAGTTATACATATACTTACGTTCCCATATCTCTTCCCTCTTGCGTCTCCCTCCCTCCCACCCTCCCTATCCCACCCCTCCAGGCGGTCACAAAGCACCAAGCTGATCTCCCTGTGCTATGCGACTGCTTCCCACTAGCTATCTACCTTACGTTTGGTAGTGTATATATGTCCATGCCTCTCTCTCGCTTTGTCACAGATCACCCTTCCACCTCCCCATATCCTCAAGTCCGTACTCTAGTAGGTCTGTGTCTTTATTCCTGTCTTACCCCTAGGTTCTTCATGACATTTTTTTCTTAAATTCCATATATATGTGTTAGCATATGGTATTTGTCTTTCTCTTTCTGACTTACTTCACTCTGTATGACAGACTCTAGGTCTATCCACCTCATTACAAATAGCTCAATTTCATTTCTTTTTATGGCTGAATAATATTCCATTGTATATAAGTGCCACATCTTCTTTATCCATTCATCCGATGATGGGCACTTAGGTTGTTTCCATCTCCGGGCTATTGTAAATAGAGCTACAATGAACATTTTGGTACATGACTCTTTTTGAATTATGGTTTTCTCAGGGTATATGCCCAGTACTGGGATTGCTGGGTCATATGGTAGTTCTATTTGTAGTATTTTAAGGAACCTCCATACTGTTCTCAAATATAATACAAATATTATATATATTAATATATATTATTGTATCTGTCTTCTCATTTTGCTTATCTTACTGTGTTTAGGGTCTCCTTTTTGCAGGCTGCAGGTTCGTAATTACCATTGTTTTTGGTGTCTGTCCCCAGTGGCTAAGATTGGTTCAGTGGGTTGTGTTGGCTTCCTGGTGAAGGGGACTAGTGCCTGTGTTCTGGTGGATGAGGCTGGATCTTGTCTCTCTGGTGGGCAGGTCCACGTCTGGTGGTGTGTTTTGGGGTGTCTGTGGACTTATTATGATTTTAGGCAGCCTCTCTGCTAATGGGTGGGGTTGTGTTCCTGTTTTGCTAGTTGTTTGGCATAGGGTGTCCAGCACTGTAGCTTGCTGGTCGTTGAGTGAAGCTGGGTGCTGGCATTGATATGGAGATCTCTGGGAGATTTTTGCCGTTTGATATTATATGGAGTTGGGAGGTCTCTTGTTGACCAGTTTCCTGAAGTTGGCTCTCCCGCCTCAGAGGCACAGCACTGACTCCTTGCTGCAGCACCAAGAGCCTTTCATCCACACGGTCACTGGCTCAGTCGTTGTTTTTCAAAGAATGCTGCTACACCATGGTGGCTTGGTCCAGGAATCCTTCTAGCTGCAGCCATGACTGTGCTGGAATCAGCCTTCCTCAAGAACAGCCTCACGGCTGCTAGTGGGAGGCCTTCCTCTCGAGACCTCCAGGTGATTCTTGCCAGAGAAGGCTGGGAAACATTGTAGTTTAATACACTGTCATTCTGGTATTGATTTATGGTAGGAGGAGAAATATATATTTCCAGTTCTGAGGTTTTTTAAAAAAATATCTATCATCTAGGGTATCCTCTTTTTTGTATCAGTAATATGGGAAACCAAATTATAATCAGAAGTGACTTGGCAAGCACAAAATCAGAGCACAGGAAGAGAGGATAGTTTTGAAGAATTATTTATTTAGACTTTGACATAACTGGCTGAGCTCTCCTGGGCCCACCACAGAGTATATGTCAATAGTGAACGTAGTCCTCATGTTCTTTAAAGTCAATTTCTTTCTTTCTACTTGACAATAATCTCCTGTTTCTGTGAATAATCTTTGCTTAGACAAGGCCAATACACTTAGTAATAATTAATTTAGTGGCCTTTAAATGATTAAGTTGCTGTTTGATTTAAAAGAAGATGGTCTTCCCTGACCCTAAAAATCTCTGCAGCCATCAGTTTATTGCCTCTTCCTTAGGGTGGGATTGTTTTTATATTTAGCTTATGAAATTTATTAATTTGCTTCTTCAGACCAAAGAGAAAGTGGAAGGTGATAAGATTAAGAAAATAAAACTTAATCTGTCACCTGCTTCCTGTTCTACCTATGAATCAGAATAGAGAGGTAGCTAGTATATCTATTCTATAGTTCTTGACTCTTATGAAGTGGTAACTAGCAGTTTTGTTTTAGAATTTTGCTTTCAGAATTTATCCTGAGAGTGGGGCTCACTGAACCTCTCTCATTTCTAAAATCTGTCTGTAGAAATAACTTTTGGTAAAGTAATGCACTACAGTGATTTCAGGTAAGAGAGTAAGAATTTTCTTTTATTTGTTTTTAATATTTTGGGATGTTTCAAGTTTTAGTTGGGTAGAAAGAGAATTAGGGGCAAACAAAAAAGAGGTTGGTTGAGGGATTAAGAGGCAAAGATTGATTGGGCATGCTAGATTTGAAGTGTCTGTTGTACTTTCATGTAGCAACAATAAACAGGCAGATAGCAGTTTCTTAGGAAAGAGGCCAAGGCTAGAGAGGCAGTGTGGTGTAGTGTGAAAAATTTTGGACTTTAAATTAAGAGACATGGGCTCTGAGAGGCTATCTTTGTTACTAATGCTGTGTGACTTTGACCAAGTCATTTGACCTCTCTGGGCCTTAGCTTTAAATTGGGAAGGCTCAAGTAGATGATCTCTAGTAAATTCCTGTCCAGCTATGTGATTCGAAATGTATTCCTATTGACCTTATTAACTTGAACTCTCTGTTTTTTCAGCATTTAGTATGAAAACCTATGTTTGTCATATTTGTAATATCACCTTTACATCTTTAGAAATGTTCCGGTCCCATATGCAAGGAAGTGAACATCAAATTAAGTAAGTATTTCTTGCCAAAATGCTCCTGTGATACCAAAGACCAGGGCTTCTGTCAAGTACCTTTGCATGTACTTTACAAACTTTCTAGGCATTTATTTCCCTAAGAGTTGATCCTGGGTATGGTTGGTGATATTTGTAACATATTGTATGTTAGTTCCATCTCCCAGGGAGTTCTCTAGCCATGATAGTAACTGACAGAGCTGGCTAACTGGCACTCCTCCTGACCAGACAGCATTGTCCTTCTTTGGAAAGATGCTAAAGGATCATTCTCAGGCTAACCATATAAATTCAAATAATCCCTGTAATCCCTGGAAGGTTGGCTAGTTCCAGAGATTCAGTGATCCAGTCATCATCCTTCCAATGAGGTATAGTGGTTAAGAAAGAAGGTCTTGTTGTTAGACAGAACTGAATTGGAATACCAGATCTATCTTTCTGCCACATATGTAACTTTGGACAGCTCTGACATAAAGTGGTTATAATGAAATATAAAAATATGTGCAAGGTGCCTGACTGGCACATAGTAGGAGCTCAATACACATTTATTCCAATCTGTTTTGTTATTTTAAGGAGGAGAGGATTGAGTGGACAATTGGGGATCGGATAAGTCAGGTAGTGGGACAGTGGGGCACTTAACTATTGTATATTTTTTGTTGTTGCTTTTAAAATCAAAGCATACTATTTCGGTTACATTATTTTAGTGGAAAATATTTATATTATTGAGTCTGAATACTAAGTAGCTAAGTTGTCTCACTGACCAAATTAACCTTCATTTAGACTCTTTTTTTTTTAACATCTTTATTGGGGTATAATTGCTTTACAATGGTGTGTTAGTTTCTGCTTTATAACAAAGTGAATCAGTCATACATAAACATATGTTCCCATATGTCTTCCCTCTTGCGTCTCCCTCCCTCCCACCCTCCCTATCCCACCCCTCCAGGCTGTCACAAAGCACCAAGCCAATATCCCTGTGCCATGCAGCTGCTTCCCACTAGCTATCTACCTTACTACGTTTGTTAGTGTGTATATGTCCATGACTCTCTCTCGCCCTGTCACAGCTCACCCTTCCCCCTCCCCATAACCTCAAGTCCGTTCTCAGGGTTCCAGAATAAATAGCTGTTACATTTATAGATCTGTACAGGGAACTAATAATCAAAAATTTTTTAAAGCAATGTGACATTCAGATCAGACCATCTTTAGGGCATTAAATATTATTGGTCCTTTCCCACACATCCCAACATGCCTTATATTTTTAAGTACTATAGCAGTGTCAAATATGTCTGCTTCTTTGTACCCATATTTCCATTCATCCCAGGCCTGAAAATTTTTTTATGTGTAAAACATTGTGAGGTGCTTAGGAGATATCTGACTATCCCTGCTGCTTCTCTTTGACATACAAAAAGTCACAATTTTTAGCTTTTATATTGAGGTAGGTTTTAAAATTTTGTTTGGGCCTCTGTTGTATTTGTTTTTTCAAACTAATATTTTTGAAAGCAAAGCAAACATTCCAAATAAAATAATCTAGTAACAAGAACTTTCTACTGTCTTGTTTGCAGAGAATCCATTGTTACCAATCTAGTGAAGAATCCAAAGAAGCCACCAGACTCTTACCAAGATGAAAGTACAGATTACATCAAAGTACAGAAAACCAGAGGACCAGAACCAAAGACTTATTTCAGAAAGATGGAAGAGACTTCTTTGGAAGCCTGCAGGTACAGAGAAGCAGTTGATTCCAGATCCAGACATAGAATGTTTGAACAAATACTCCCATGTGAGACTTTCTGGACATACCCAGGACCATACAATATTTCACAAACAGTGGAAAACCAGTTACCTCATTGCTTACCAGCTCACTCAAAGAACACATATGACTCTTTCCAAGATGAACTGGAAGATTATATCAAAGTGCAGAAAGCCAGAGGACTAGATCCAAAGACTTGTTTCAGAAAGATAAGCAAGAGCTCTGTGGAAACCCATGGGTACAGAGAAGTTGATTCTGGACCCAGACCAAGAATGTGTGAGCAAAGATTTTCATTTGAGACTTCTCAGAACTCCCAGCGACCATACGGTACTTCACCAGTGGGAAGCCAATTACATCACTCGTTACCAGCTCATTCAAAGAGGTCATATGACTCTTTCCAAGATGAACTTGAGGATTATATCAAAGTGCAGAAAGCCAGAGGACTAGAGCCAAAGACTTGTTTCAGAAATATAAGCAAGAGCTCTGTGGAAACCCATAAATACAGAGAAATGGTTGATTCCAGACCCAGACATAGAATGTTTGAGCAGAGGCTCCCATTTGAGACTTTCCAGAATTACCCAGTATCATATAGTATTTCACAGGCAGCGGAAAAGCAGTTACCTCATTGCTTACCAACTCATGACAGCAAACAGAGATTAGACTCTATGACCTACTGTCAACCCACCAGAGACTATTTCCCAGAAAAACCAGTACCCCTGAGCCTTAGTCAACAGGAAAATAATTCTGGCCCATACAGTGTAGAATCTGAAGTTTACAAGCACCTCTCCTCAGAAAACAATACCAGTGACCATGAAGCAAGTCATACACGGAAACATCAGAAGAGAAGGCACCTGGAGGAAGGTGAAGAAAAGCCAGAGAAGGAGCAGTCGAAGCATAAAAGGAAAAAGAGTTATGGGGATACAGATCTAGACAAGGACAAGAGCATCCAGAAAAGGAAAAGAGAGGGAGATAAAGTCAGTTCAGGAAAGCTTAAGCATCGAAAAAAGAAAAAAAGACATGGTGTTCCCTCTGAGAAGGAAGAACATAAGCACAAGAAAGAGAAAAAGAAATCTGTTGAAGAAAAGACAGAAGAGGAAATGCTTTGGGATGAGTCTATTCTTGGATTTTGAACTTTTAGCTTTGTTTACCCAATGAGAAATCGGTTAAGAATAGGGGAATTTAGACAAAGACAGGAACATCCAATGAAGAAAAGGAGAGGTGAATACAGTCAGTGTCAGTTCAGGAAAGCTTAGTTTTTTGTGTGTAAAAATTGAAATTGAATTGAAAGAAAAGACAAGCCTAAACCTAGTCTCTGAGAAAGAAGAACCTAAGAAGAACCTAAGAACATAAGAGAAAAGGAAGCCTGTTGAAGAAAAGACAAAGGTGTCAGTGCTTTAGGATGAGTCTTCTCTTGGATTTTGAACTTTTCAGTTTTGTTCACTTAGGTTGAATTGAAGAAATAAGTTGAAGAGTTTGGTTTTGTTAAATTCATGTTATTGAATTTTCCTAAGTGGACAGTTACTTTAACTGCTAACAAAAGCCAAGTGAAATAAGAGTATTCAATATGCCTTTTCCTCAAGTTATTTTTCCTCATTTATTAAACTGAAAGAAAAATTACATGTTTCCTATGTATAAAGTAATTTTCCTTAATGAGGCTGTCTCTGCTTCTACAAATTGCTGTGATAGTGAATTACTTACCTGTGGGAGATAATTTATTTTAAATGAATCACCAGGCATTACAGAATCCATCCCTTCTTTGGGTTTGTGTTAGTGTTGGTGGTATTTTATTGTTGTTATTGTGTGTTTGTTTATGTTTCTTGGTTTTCTCCAAGGAAAACATGTGAAGCGATTTAGACTGATTTTTTGTTTGTTTGTTAAATCTAATTTGCAGTGTATTTTTGTATTTTCTATTTCTGAAAGTGGAAAATGAAACAGTCTATAGTAAACTAAGATGATATATGGTTTTAAAGAGCTCTAAAAAAGTACTGATAAAAATCAGTCTATATTCTGGAAATGTTTATATTATATTAAAGTGTTTTAATTTCTACGTATTGTTTTATGTAAATGATCATTTCCCAGCTGGATATTATCTTACTTTGGGAGTGAGAGGGGAAATAATTAAACAGTTTGCACCTCTGGGGAGATCACACTATAAAGTTTTAATAGTTTCATTTATCCTACATCTAGCTTAGGAAAAGCTGATATTCAGAGTTGAGCTCAGTTTTAAGTTAGAAAAATATGACCAGCTAAATACTTGAAACTGAAAAAGGAAGAATTTATAAGTGGGAGAGGACTGTGAGGAGGGGGCATTACCTTTATTTATTTATTTATTTAAAATTTATTTATTTATTATTTATTTTTGACTGCATTGGGTCTTCGTTGCTGCGTGCGGCTTTCTCTAGTTGTGGCGAGTGGGGGCTACTCTTTGTTGCAGTGTGCAGGCTTCTCCTTGCGGTGGCTTCTCTTGTTGCACAGCACAGGCTCTAAGCCTGTGGGCTTCAGTAGTTGTGGCACGTGGGCTCAGTAGTTGTGGCTCATGGGCTCTAGAGTGCAGGCTCAGTAGTTGTGGCGCATGGGCTTAGTTGCTCCACGGCATGTGGGATCTTCCTGGACCAGGGCTCGAACCCGTGTCCCCTGCATTGGCAGGCAGATTCTTAACCACTGTACTGCTAGGGAAGCCCAGGCATTACCTTTAACTTGTTTCATCTTGATTATGCTTTTTACTCTGGTGCTCCTTTTTTTTATGTTTTATGATAAACACCTCCTGTAAGCATTTGAGCATCATCATGGTATAGTATAAAGAGTCGTAGCCTGGGAATCTAAATCCCAGGATTCTGGTCTCAGTTGTACCATCAAGTTGCTGTGTGACCTTGTAGAAATACCATCAAAATCCAAACATGGAGTCATTAGGAATAGGAAAAATAGGCTATAGTATTCCCTTGATGTGTTAATCCTATCAAAAAGCAAATAAATTTAGATGGTGATTTATCTGCACTTAGGCAAGGCATTTAATGGTTGTTTTTTATTGAGATTTGAATAAAATGGTAAATATTAACTGAAGCATGATATGATTGTTGGGCTCATACCTGGTTGAATGAATAGTCCAAAGGGGAGTTCGATGGTCCTCAAATTAACTTTTCTTCCAGAATACTGTTGGTATAACATTATTGGTGTTACAATATCACTTCCCCTCTTTTTAAAAAGCCCATCTGGTGTACTGGTGAAAGGAGAGGGGAAAGAAGAACCAGAGTAGAGCAAATAGAGTGTTAATTGGCCACAAAAATGGCAAATTCTCTTTTCTGAACATGTAAAAAAAAAGTAGCATTTTTTTCCACAGGAAGTACAAGATGAGTTCAATTGAATTGTAAGCATTTTTAGAATTGGTAAATTCTTTTGCAGAAGTCCATTTTGCGTTTAAAGCTGGAGGGTAGGAATTCAAACTATATATCGTAAGAATATTCACTAAGATACCAAATTACGATGATCTTTCCAAAATAAATAGATGAATTATTTATTAAAATTAGCTGCACACATCAAAAATTAAAATTTTAGTCAATACTGGGTAAATCATTTAAATTGGTGGTGTGGCAAGTTGGGGGAGGGATAAGGGTGTGGTGTTGAACTGCTTTCTTGGAGAAGTTATCAGTGACCTCTAGTAAATGGTTTAAAACATTTTTAGGACAAAACCCTTTTTTTTGCCAAAAATGGGCTTTATCTTAACCCCACCATAAAATAAATTTTCTGTTAACCAGAAAGTATTATTTTCTGCTTGAATCTGGGGACAAGGACTTGGATCCAACTTTAGCACATTTGCTTTGCTTCCAACTTCTGCCTCTGAGCACTTGAAGGTCAGAGTATGTCAAGTTATTTAAATATATATGCAAGGGGCTTCCCTGGTGGCGCAGTGGTTGAGAGTCCGCCTGCCAATGCAGCAGACATGGGTTCGTGCCCCAGTCCGGGAAGATCCCACATGCCGCGGAGCGGCTGGGCCCGTGAGCCATGGCCGCTGAGCCTGCGCGTCTGGAGCCTATGCTCCACAACGGGAGAAGCCACAACAGTGAGAGGCCCGCATACCGCAAAAAAAAAAAAAAATATATATATATATATATATATATATATATATATATATATATAGGGATCCAAAATGATCTCCACTTCTGGAGTTGAGTACTGAATCTAGCAAGATGAATTTAAGAGCGTAAATATCAAATCCACATTTAGCTATGGAAGACAATACAAAAACATGTTTGAGGAGACATAGTTTTTAAGATATTACGTGGTAGTGGGGGCAAAAAAAGATACTACATGTGAAAACAATGTTGGGATTTTTATTACATGCTTGTTTTGAAAGACTAATAGGCATATATATATATATATATATATATAATCACATAGATCTAAGGCAAGTTATCGAAGTCAGTATTCAGACAAGTAAATTAATAGCACTTAGCTTCATAGGTATATCCTCATTTGAATAGAAGGTAGAGGGAAGCAAATTTTGGCTGAATTTAGAAAATAATTTTCAATAATTGGAGCTATGGAGAAAAATGGAATTGGCTGCTTGGTTTATATGCATGCATTGAACAAATAATAAGAGGTGACTGTTAGCACTGAGCCCGGAAGGAATCTGAGAAAAAAATGAAGAACATAAGTTCTGTTCCACAAACAGCTCACATTCTAACAGAGAAAATGGACCAATAAATAGGAAACTGCAATATAAATTTGATAAAAGCTACAATAGGAGTGATGAAGGATGCTGTGGGTAGCAAGGGTAATAAGCTTAATGGGATGGTAAGTGGGTATTCAGGAAAGGCTTCCCAAAGGAAATGACATCTAAGCAGACCTTTTCCTCTCAAAGACTTACTTCTTTGATATACCCACTTAGCTATCTAACAGGTACTTCAAACTTAATTTATCCAAATAGAGTGCCTGCTTCTGCCATTACCAATCATTCATCTCCCAGTTTCCCCCATTTCTATAAAACCTTCATTCAGTTGCTCAAGCCAAAAACCATTTTTGAGCACCTCTTCACTCCTGCATTAGACCATAAGCAATTCCCCTTGATCATATCACCAAAATATCTCTTGTAATGTCCAATTCTCATCTTCACTGTTACCAGTCTCATCTGGGACATCATTATTTCTTGATCAAACTGAGAAAATAGGTTTGTGAGCAACTGAAACATTGAAAGAAGTCATTACAGGCTCTGAATTACAGGTGAGTGGAAAAAAATGCATAGAATCAGCAAGAGATCAAAAAGTGCTCAGGTGAACTAAGCCCTTGAGGACTTCAGAACTATCCAGCATATAGTTTACTCCAGAAGAACAAACCCACATATAAAATGAAAACCACTAGTGTCAGAAATCAAATTCAACAGGGCAGAAACATTGTGGGTAAGGGGAAGGAAAAGTTCAGATAGCAGTGGATGAAGGAAGAGTCTAGAGAAAGCAGATCCCAGGAAGTATTATGACAACAAAGTAAACTTAAATTGGAAGGAATACAAGAGAGAAGAGACTACAGTAAAGATAGTAAGGAAAATAATAGAAAAAATGAAGATAAATTTTTGAAAATTATACAGATTGATAGAATAGGTAATAGACAGCAATGGAGATACAAATAAATTTGTTGTAATGGGTGCTGTGTTGTGCTCCCCAGAACTGCCCTCTTACAGTATGGCCTTACCAGGACAGAGGCACTCATTTCCCCTTCTGCGGAATTGGCCTTGTCTGAAGGGAACTGACTCTCCTAAGGTAATGCCTTCTGGGGGCAGCCCACATTGATGGGATAATGTAGGTATACAAAAACCAGGCCACCTGTTTCAATTTTGGGCAACTCTGAAAGACCATGGGATCAGCTGAGTCCTTTGTTGGAACTGTATCACAGTTCAGTTTCTCTACTAATCTCCTGCTTCCCTCACAAGTGTTGTTCTTTGGAACATACCCCTGTAAATTACCTACAAACAAATCTCCGTCTCATTGTCATTTTCCCCTAGAAACTTACCTGAGACAGGAGGTACTGGGAGTAGTCCTAGGGAATAGACTCCATTTTGGAACAGGCTATGAGATTCTGTTATTGGTAGTTGGCAAAATACTGGTAGTAAGTTGTTCCTGGCATGCTGTAGCAGTACAATTTTTAAAATTTTCACAGGTGGTAATAGAAAGGAATGCACGTGCAAGTGTAATATCTCAAGCAGTTAAGAGGATTCAGAGAAATAGCCATTATATTGAATTATATGGAATCTGCTGACTTGTTGAGTGACATTGATGCATTGCAGAAAGAAAACAAAAGACTGAGAGAATTAATTACCAAATTAAGGCAAAATGTGAAAGTCAGAAGGCATCCTGGGTAGCAGAGAAAGGGACTTCCATCTCTTCATCTTGAAATCCCACCTCCCCCTGAACCCTCTGAACTTGAAAAGGTAGACCAATTCTAGGATTGCCAGATAAAACAGAATGCTCAGTTAAATTTGAATTTCAAAAAAGCTAATTTTCAGTATAAATATGTCCAGTGAAATATTTGGAACACACACTAAAACAAAATGTCATTGTTTATCTGAAATTCAAATTTAACTGGATGTCCTTGTATTTATTTTTGGTTAAATCCAGCAACCCTATCCATTTCTCCCAATTAATAGCTAGCATTCCCACCTTGCTTCCAGATGATATTTAGCCCTCTGCCTTGCAAAACAACAAGCCCCCTACCCTAGTATCTATCCCCATCACTCCTGCTGGCTACCAGACTGATAACTATGATCAAATCACAACTTAACCTGGCCTAAAAAGTGTTGGTCTGATAAGGTAAAAAAGGGCCTAGGTACACTCTAAGGGAAGGAAAGAACTAGGAGAAGGCTTGGTGGGCTTGAGCTCAAAGGCCACATAATTTGTGGCCATACTGTAAGAGGGCTAGGGATTTCCAGGAAGAGCCCCATAGTGCAGGGGTGGTTACAGATAGAGAGTAAAGATAGAGGGAGCAACCCATCAGAGAATGTATAAGAGAATATGCACAGGAAGAGTAGGGTCAGACCTGGAAGACTTTGACAGAGAGGGTTTTATTCATTAACTGTTAGGTAAAAGGGGTCATTGAGGTTTCTAACCAGAAAAAGAAAATGAGAGGGACTTGGACTGGATGGTCTTAAATGAATCTAATGTGGTCATAAAAAAAGAGTGTTAATGTGAAGCTGGAAAGGTAAACAGGGGAGGAGACCAGATACAGGATCTGTGTGATATCAGGGGCAGGGTGGTATCAGAGAAAACTGGGAGTAAGAGACAGATGAAGAGAGACTGTGAAGTTCTCTTGACAAGACTCTGAAATGCCAGGGCTAGGTCATAGGTGTCTGAGAAATATACGAGTTCAGATGCAGGAAAGTGGGAAAGCAAAGCCCAGCTGCAGACAGGCTAATTTCACAGTGACTGATATCAAGAAAGTCAAATAAGCATCATGATGTCATTAAAGGAAAGAGGTAGCCTTCAGATGAAAAGAAGCTTAATTAAATTACAGACCCAAGTTTCTTGGGACCTTTTAATCAAGTCCAAAGAGAATTAAAAACTTTAAGTACATAACAATTGACCCATGAGACTTGGAGTCAGTAAAGTTTCACTCTGCACCTCAATTTAAGACAGGAACTTGGAAAACAGATGTTTGGGAGTAGCAATGACAAATCATACTCTGGAAAGATAGAAAAGGATTCCCCACAGATCTATAAACAAAATAAAATTATTAGCATAACCTCACTAGAGGTTTGCTCCATTTATGTTTTCTTCCATTTGTTTTTATATACTTTTTAGGTATATTGTGGCAAGACACAGGAGGGAGAATTCATAAAATCTTTAATTGTCTCACTGAGGGTAGAACAATGTGTCAGGAAAATCTAACTGTGTTGTATTTCTTTTCAAAAGATGAGATGTATGGCAGTTTTACCTCACCTGATACATATACAAGGAGGGAGATTTGTTAGAAAGAGGAAGTGTAGCTGGTACCCACCCCACCCCCAGCAAGAGGTGGACAAACAAGAAGTGTGCAGTACTCTTTTGCTTTCATTTAAGAAATAATCTAAGCAAGCAAGAGCTTTATTTGGTTCCTCAAATTTTCAGCCACCATAAAATGGATGAATCTATAAATACCAGGGCAGCTATGGGGAGAGCAAGAGAGAGAGTCATGGCGTATCGAGCTCTCATTTATCCTGAAATACGGCATAAAGTAACCAAGAAAGTAATCATTAATTTGGCTTGTATATACTCCACATCATGTTTTTCTTTTCCAAAGCTGACAGAGCCCTTAATAGGTTGGGTGGAGCAGGGCTCATTCCCATCCTAAAAAAGAAGAAAATCCTATCCTTACATATTTCTGTATCTTATATCTTATATCTGTATCTTATATCCTATATCCAGTGCAGTCAGGAGGTGATTCCTGAGGCTTTCCGTGAATTCACTTCAGTGTAATATTTTTTACTCAATAATTGGTAGCAACCTACCAAGTGCCCAGGTAGTTTATAGTGCAACAGGGGGATAAAAAAAAATATGCATTATGGGGAAATGACATGGAGTAGTGCAGGCATTGGATTCAGATTCAGAAGACCTATGTTTGGAAGACCATTCTAACACTCATTTGCTTTAAGGTAACTAGAAGCAGGTCATTCAACCTCTGAAACCTTACTTTTCCTCATCTGTAAAATGAAGATTTAAAAAACTCACCTCACAAGGTTATTTAAAGATTAAATGAGATAACGTATCAATACAATTTCTGATGCATATTGAACTTGCAGTAAATGTTAATTAAATTAGAATATCAAGTAGAGAGTATTAGGGAGACCATGACTAAGTGCTAAATTACATGGTGGTGATCCTAAGAAAAAGCCCTTTCTAGTGGTCATAGTTGTTCAAAAGTAAACTAGGTTATCTCAAGAAGTACTGAATACTGGCAGTGTTCAACGGTTGGATGATTATTAGGCTAGGTTTTACAGGGTGCTCTGAAGCATTGAATATGGGGTTCAATACCAACCTAACCCTCATTTTTCACTCATAACTTCACTCTTATATTTTTCTACTTTTCTTTATCTACAATTTCATCACTTACATTTTTTTTTACCATCAAGCCTGTCTTTGTGAGCTGCCTTGACATTTTTTTGAAATGAAGCCTGATATAAACAAACAAATAAATTTCACAAAAATTATATGTGGAATTAGACCTGGTAATGAAAAATTCTGTGGTTTCATTTTTTGTACTAGGAGAGATTTGATCGGGAAAGTCTTCCTTCAAGAAAGCTGAAGGAATAAACGTGTCACTAACTCCTTGCATTGATACCGTTTTCAGGCTATTGCTTTGTGGGTAGGCATTTTTTTACTATCAGCTAAGATTTTATAACAGTGGATGTATAACTGAATAATTATACTGCCTTACATTGGTTAAGTTTGAGTTTGTAAAGTATTTTCACATGTCACCTTCATTATCCTCAGTTCACAGATGAGCAAAGTAAGGATTCACGTGATGTGCCCCAAATCGCACAACTCCCTACCTGCAGGTAGTTAATATCTGCATATCCATCATAGTGTGTCTAATTTATCAAGCATCATGTCCTCTGCAAGAGTGGAGTGTCATCATCTACCAAAGATCTTCCCTTATCAAAAACACATGCCAACGCCCAAAGTATATGCCAAGATAAGAGGACTCGTTCCTCTTCCTAAACTGTACTTCCCCCAAAAGAAATGAGACTTTTAATTCCATCAGAAAAGTTTAAATCCTATGGGCTGTGGGCTTCCCTGGTGGTGCAATCGTTGAGAATCCGCCTGCCGATGCAGGGGACGTGGGTTCGTGCCCCGGTCCGGGAAGATCCCACATGCCACGGAGTGGCTGGGCCCGTGAGCCATGGCCGCTGAGCCTGTGCGTCCGGAGCCTGTGCTCCGCAACGGGAGAGGCCCGTGAAAAAAAAAAAAAAAAGATCCTATGGGCTGAAGATTGTCCTTTATGAGAATGCAAACACTCTTCAAAATTTATTTAGCCATTCCCAGTCACTAATTTCACCTGTGGAAAAATGGCAAGAGAGAAAATAGATGGCTCATGGAAGATTTGAATGTGAGGAGAGGGAACTGGAACTAGATTTGAGTATCAGTATTGGGCTAGACAATTTCAGATTTGCTATCTCTTTGAGTTACTTTAATTCTGAGAACCAAATGGAAAAAAGAGGAAAAGTGAATCTCAGAGTAGTTAAGTCCATTACCCAAGATCATAGAGTTAGTGGCAGGGCTGGGAACTGAATCCCCATTTTTCTGACCACTGAAGCTGACCTGAGCTAGGAAGGTCACTATCCCTGGGGAAGGGCTGTCTCAGAATGGCTTCTAGGTACCAAAATTCTGGGCAGGCCCAGGGCCATCTTATCAATTAAGCACAGTAGTCACAATGCCTAGGTCCCATGATACTTTCAGGGGTCCATGAAAGTGGTTTAATTTAGGGGAGTGATGTCACTCAAAATGGTACAGTAGCAAACTCCAGGGCCCTGTTCATCTACAAAAGCAACTAAGCTGGCAAAGACTGTCAGACTCAACTTTCACGGAACTCTAGAATCTAGTCAAAATCTTACAACCAGGAGAAAGTTTAATGAAGAAAGAAGCTGTGACATTTTAGTAAGAGAGAGCTATGGCATTTAAAATAATTCTCTTACCATCCCTATTCCCCAGATCAGCAGCAGCCATGAAGATTCCTGGTGTAGGTTGCTAAGTGCCAGAGAAAATAGTACAGACCTTATTCTCAAAGAATAGTGGTTGTATGCTTTGACTAGTATAGCAGCTCTGTGACAGACCACCTCAGGGGCTTCCCTTTGTTTTCTTGACTTGGAGAATTCCCAGGGCTGAAGTGACTTCCCAGGCAGCATTTGCTGACAGTATTCGTGACGGTTTATTTTATGGGTCAACTTGGCTGGGTCAAGTTTGGTCAAGTTTGACCAATGTTTGGTCAAACATTACTCTGGATGTTTCTATGAAGGTGCTTTTTGTGTTGATGGAAATAATCTATAAACTAAACTATAATAATAGAGGGGAGTTTTATTCGAGCCAAACTGAGGACTATTGCCCAGGAGACAGCCTCTCAGATAGCTCTGAGGAACTGCTTCAGCGAAGCATGGTTTTCAGCACAGTTTTATGTCTTGTCAGAACAAAGAACATCAAACATGACAGAGGTACATTTCTTCAAGATTACAAAAAAGACGGATGAGCACATACACAGTAAGTCAGTATGGCATTGGTGTCTGGGAAAGGAGCCTTATCACTGAAGGAATACTAACATTGATGTCCCAGAAAAGGAAGCATTTATCTCTATCTTCCAAATGGGCATTCTTTACTTCTGGACAAAACACCCTGTTCTTTAATGGTTAAAGCAGATGTACAATGTATTTTTTTAAAGATTTTTTGATGTGAACTTTTTTTTTTTGGCTGCATTGGGTCTTTGTTGCTGCTCATGGGCTTTCTCTAGTTATAGTGAGCAGGGTCTTTGTTGTGGTGCACGGGCTTCTCATTGTGGTGGCTTCTCTTGTTGCGGAGCACAGGCTCTAGGTGCACGGGCTTCAGTAGTTCAGGCACTCAGGCTCAGTAGTTGTGGCTCGCGGCCGCTAGAGCGCAGGCTCAGTAGTTGTGGTGCATGGGCTTAGTTGCTCCGTGGCATGTGGGATCTTCCTGGACCAGGGATCGAACCCGTGTCCCCTGCATTGGCAGGAGGATTCTTAACCACTGCACCACCAGGGAAGTCCATGGACCATTTTATTTAAAAGACTATATTGAATTTGTTACAATATTGCTTCTGTTTTATGTTTTTGTTTTTTTGACCATGAGGCATGTGGGATCTTAGCTCCCTGACCAGAGATCGAAGCTGTACCCCCTGCATGGGAAGGTGAACTCTTAACCACTGGACCATCAGGGAAGTCCCTACAATGTATGTTTAATAGGCCACAAAACAGGCTGTTCTGGTTAGCATAAAGTTTAAGTTACACCATGTATAAGCTAGAATGACTTCCCCATACCTCAATATGTGAAAATTTCTTCCATCATTTGGATGAATTTGACATTGAAATCAGTGAACTTTGAGTAAGGCACATAACCCTCCATAATGTGGGTGGGCCTCATCCAATCAGTTGAAGAACTGACTGACCTCTTCCTTTGATTTTTTTTTTTTGGTCGTGCTGCTTGGCTTGTGGGATCTTAGTTCCCTGACCAGGGATCAAACCCGTGGCCCCTGTAGTGGAAGCTCAGAGTCCTAACCATTGGACTGCCAGGGAATTCCTTCCATATTTTTACTTGCCAAACCTCCACAATTGTGTGACTCAGTTCCTTAAAATAAATAAACATCCTGTTGGTTCTGTTTCTCTGGAGAACACTAATATGGATTTTGGTACTGAGAAGAGAGGTACTGCTTTAACAAATGCCTGAAAATGTGGAAGTGGCTTTGTATCTGAGAATGGATAGAGGCTGGAAGAGTTTTGAAGTGTATGTCAGAAAAAGTCTAGTTTGCCATGAAGAGACTGTTGGTAGAAAAGTGGACATTAAAGGAGATTCTGATGAGAACTTAGAAAGAAAAAAGGAACATGTTATAGGAAACTGAAGGAAAGGTGATTCTTGTTACAAAGTGGCAAAGAACTTGGCCAAATTGTGTTCTAGTGTTTTGTGGAAATTAGAAATTGTAAGTGACAAATTTAGATATTTAGCAGAGGAGATTTTAAGCAAAACGTTGATGGCATTGCCCAGTTTCTCTTTGCTACTTATAGCAAAATGTGTGAGAGAGAGAAAAATTGAAGAAGAAATTAAGCAAAAAGGCATCAGAACTTAAATATTTGAGGAATTCTCAGTCTATCCATATTGCAAAAAATGAGAAAGCATGCTCTGGAGAGAACACCAAGTATGTGATTAGACAGTCACTCCATAAAGAGATTATGGGTATGACTCATGGTCTAATCAGCCATCTCAGCAGAAGCCTGGAACAGAGATGGGATTATACCAGCAGAAACACTGCCAGCTTCGACTGAAGAAGACAGAGATGGGACAAAGTGAAGGAAGACTGTTGGACCTCTGGGATTCTACAGGACAGGCCAACAGATACATTCAACTGTGAACATGTGTTATCCTTCAAGAAAAGGTAGAAATGACCCCAAAGATGGGGCTGTCTCCTTGGTTTCAGCAAGCCAGACCTGGAGCCTCAGGAGTGGCGCTGTTACCCCAGTGGGCCCAGAAAGTAAAGCTTCCAACCCTATGAGCCTGGAGGACAGAGCATTGAGCCAAAGAGGATTATTCTTGACCCTTAAAATCTAATGGAATTTTCTGCCTAGGTTTCAGACTCGCTTATGACCCATGACCCCTTTCCTCTTTCAAATTTCTTCTTTTTGGAATGGGACTGTCTATCCTATGCCTATCTCACTATTATATTTTGGAAGCAGATTACTTAATCTGGTTTCACAGTTTCACAGCTGGAAAGGAATTTTGCTTCAAGATCAATCATCTCTCGAGTCTCCCCTACACTTGATTTAGATGATATTTAGATGAGATGTGGGACTTAGAGTTGAAACTGAGATGGATTAAGACTTTTAGTCTGTTGAGATAGGGGTAAATGTAATTTGCATGTGAGAAGGACATGAAATTTGGGTATCTAGAGGGTGGAGTGCTATGAACTGAATTGTGTCACCTCAAAATTCATATGTTCAAAGTCCTAACAACCCCTACTTCGGAATGTGACTGTATTTGGAAATAGGGTCTTTAAAGAGGTGAGTAAGTTAAAATGTGGCATTTAGGATGGGCCCTAAACCAATCTGACTGGCGTCATTATGAGAAGACAAAATTTGGACACACAAAGAGACACCAAAGATATGTGCACACAGAGTAAAGATCATGTGAGGACAGAATGAGGAGACAGCCATCTGCAAGCCAAGAAGAGAGGCCTCAGGAGAAATCAAGCCTGCCAACACCTTGATCTTAGACTTCTAGCTTCCAGAACTGTGAAAAAAATAATTCCTGTTTTTTAAGCCACCCAGTCTGTGGTATTTTGTTATGAAAGTCCTAGCAAAATAATATAACATTCAAAGGTAAAAGTACTGACTGCAGCAGCCTGGAAAAAAGAACAACAGTCAGGACAAGGAATAGACAGACTGAAAAGCCCGGGAAGGATGAAGTTGGGACAAACAGATATGTGAGGAAATAAGAGCTTTTAAAAGCTCCTGTGTATATCAGGCAATCCAGATGTTCTCCTAATGCCACTGGCATCAGCTACTGTATTTTTAAAATTTCAGTTGAAAGAGAGCCAATTAATATAGTCTAAACACTACTTTGGGTTATAGCTTTCCACAACCTATTAAAAGTTTAAGAGATTTATTTAGTATCTATATTAAAGATTCACCTACAGACATTTTCACATTTCATGATTTATGCTTGTCTGTTATTTAAACTTTTACAGAATATACAGTGATACTTTCATAATTGCCTGATAAATGAATCAATTAAAGGAAAAAGTAGCCTCATCACCATTTTCTCAACCCTTCCATTAGCCCACTCCCACAAATATACTGCTCCTTGCTCATTTCTGAAGATCTATGGTGTGAGATGTTTTACATATGGACCTCCCTCCCTTCCTTTCCTTCCTTCCCTCCTTCCTTCCTTCCTTCCTTCCTTTCTCTCTTTCTCTCTTTCCTTTGTCTGGTTTTGGTATTAGGTTAATATTGTCACTTGCTTCACACAATGAATTGGGAAGTATTCCCTCCTCTTTTATTTTCTGGATAGAGATTTGTAGAATTGATGTTAATTTTTCTTTAAACATTGAATTTTTCAGTGGTATCATGTGGGCCTGGATCTTTTGGGAGAGTTGTTAAATTACAAGTTAAATTGCCTCAATAGTTAGATGGCTATTTAAATTATCTATTTCACATTGGTTGAGTTGTAGATTGTATTTCTCCAAAAATTGGTCAATGTTGTCTAAGTAGTCAACTGATGTGTGTAGAGTTGCTTGTAGTTATTCTCTGATTATCTCTCTTTTTTTTTTTAAAGGCTGTACGGTCTATGGTAACATCTTCTTTTATCCATGATTCTGGTAACTTGTGTCTTTTCTTTTTTTTTCTTTAACAGTCTTGCTGGAGGTTTGTCAATTTCATCTTTTCAAAGAATCAGGTGTTTGTTTCATTCACTTTATTATTCTCACTTCAATTTCTTTAATTTCTGCTCTTTATTATTTTCTTCCTTATTCTGATTTTGGTTTATTTTGCTATTCTTTTTTCTAGATTCTTGAAGTAAGAGCTTGGACTATTAATTTGAGACATTTTTGTTTTTTCTAACTTATGCATTTAGTACTATAAATTCCTTCTTGGTGCTGCTTTAGCTGAGGCCCACAAATTTTGATATGTTGAGTTTTCATTTTCATTCAGCTAAAAATTTTAAAATTGCCCCTGAGACTTCAACTTTGACCCACTGGTTATTTAGAAGTGTGTTTTGTAGTTTTCAAGTGTTTGGAGACTATACTGTTATTTTTTTCTATCATTTATTTCTAGTTTGATTCCATTATGGCCAGCGAACACACTCTGTATAATTTGAATTTCTTGAAATTTGTTGAGGTTTGATTTATGATATATCTTGTTAAATATTCCATAGGCACCTGAAAAGAATGTGTATTCTGCTATTGTTAGGTGAAGTGTTCTATAAACTTCAATTAGACCCTGTTGGTTGTTAGTGTTGTTGAGTTCTTCTATATCCTCCCCAATTTTCTGTCTCATTATTCTATCAATTCTCAAGAGAGGGTTGTTGAGGTCTCCAACTTTAATTGTGGATTTGTCTATTTCTCCTTTCAGTTATATCAGCTTTCACTTCAAATATTTTGTCTATCTGTTGTTTGGTGTGCACACATTTAGGATGGCTATGTTTTTTGGTAGATTTAGCCTCTTATAATAATGCAATATCCCTTTATGTCTCAGAATTTTCTCCCCTCTGAAGTCAACTTTATCTGATGTTAATTTAGCCACTTCTGCTTTCCTTTGATTAGTGTTCATATGATGTATCTTTTTCCATCACTTACTTTCAACCTGCATTTGTTATTATATTTGAAGTTAACTTCTTAAAAGAAGCATATAGTTGGATCATGTTTTTCAATCCACTATGCCAATCTTGGTGTTTTAATTGGTGTATTTAGACCATTCACATTTACTTCAGATTACATTTAATGTAATTATCGATATGTTACATTTTAAGTCAGCCACTTTATTATTTGTTTTCTGTTTGCTCTCTCTGGTTTTTGATTATTAGTTTTATTTTTCCTAAATTTATATAGGTTGCTTGAACAATTTTTAAAACTTTAATTTTTATTTAGAGCTTTTTTTTTTACATCTCTATTGGAGTATAATTGCTTTAAAACAGTGCCTTAGTTTCTGCTATATAACAAAGTGAATCAGTTATACATATGCATATGTTCCCATATCTCCTCCCTCTTGCGTCTCCCTCCCTCCCACCCTCCCTGTCACACCCATCCAGGCGGTCACAAAAAACCGAGCTGATTTCCCTGTGCTATGTGGCTGCTTCCCACTAGCTATCTATTTTACGTTCGGTAGTATATATATGTCTACGACAGTCTCTCACTTTGTCACAGTTTACCGTTCCCCCTCCCCATATCCTCAACTCCATTCTCTAGTAGGTCTGTGTCTTTATTCCCGTCTTACCCCTAGGTTCTTCATGGCATTTTTTCCCCTATATTCCATATATATGTGTTAGCATACGGTATTTGTCTCTCTCTTTCTGACTTACTTCACTCTGTATGACAGACTCTAGGTCCATCCACCTCACTACAAATAACCCAATTTCGTTTCCTTTTATGGCTGTGTAATATTCCACTGTATATATGTGCCACATCTTCTTTATCCATTCATCTGACGATGGACACTTAGGTTGTTTCCATCTCCAGGCTATTGTAGATAGAGCTGCAATTAACATTTTGGTACATGACTCTTTTTGAATTATGGTTTTCTCAGGGTATATGCCCAGTAGTGGGATTGCTGGGTCATATGGTAGTTCTATTTGTAGTTTTCTAAGGAACCTCCATACTGTTCTCCATAGTGGCTGTACCAATTCACATTCCCACCAGCAGTGCAAGAGTGTTCCCTTTTCTCCACACCCTCTCCAGCATTTATTGTTTCTAGATTTTTTGATGATGGCCATTCTGACCAGTGTGAGATGATATCTCATTCTACTTTTGATTTGCATTTCTCTAATGATTAATGATGTTGAGCATTCTTTCATGTGTTTGTTGGCAGTCTGTATATCTTCTTTGGAGAAATGTCTATTTAGGTCTTCTGCCCATTTTTGGATTGGGTTGTTTGGTTTTTTGTTATTAAGCTACATGAGGTGTTTATAAATTTTGGAGATTAATCCTTTGTCAGTTGCTTCATTTACAAATTATTTTCTCCCATTCTGAGGGTTGTCTTTTGGTCTTGTTTATGGTTTCCTTTGCTGAGCACAAGCTTTGCAGTTTCATTAGGTCCCATTTGTTTATTTTTGTTTTTATTTCCATTTCTTGAGGAGGTGGGTCAAAAAGGATCTTACTGTGATTTATGTCATAGAGTATTCTGCCTATGTTTTCCTCTAAGAGTTTGATACTTTCTGGCCTTACATTTAGGTCTTTAATCCATTTGAGCTTATTTTTGTGTATGGTGTTAGGGACGATTCTAATCTCATACTTTTACAAGTACCTGTCCAGTTTTCCAAACACCACTTATTGAAGAGGCTGTCCTTTCTCCACTGTATATTCCTGCCTCCTTTATCAAAGATAAGGTGACCATATGTGTGTGGGTTTATCTCCGGGATCTCTATCCTGCTTCATTGATCTCTATTTCTGTTTTTGTGCCAGTACCATACTGTCTTGATTACTGTAGCTCTGTAGTATAGTGTGAAATCAGGGAGCCTGATTCCTCCAGCCCCGTTTTTCGTTCTCAAGATTGCTTTGGCTTTTCAGGGTCTTTTGTGATTCCATACAAATTGTGAAAATTTTGGTTCTAGCTCTGTGAAAAATGCCAGTGGTAGTTTGATACGTATTGCATTGAATCTGTAGATTGCTTTAGGTAGTAGCCTCATTTTCACAATGTTGATTCTTCCAATCCAAGAACATGGTATATCTCTCCATCTCTTTGTATCATCTTTAATTTCTTTCGTCAGTGTCTTATAATTTTCTGCATACAGGTCTTTTGTCTCCTTAGGTAGGTTTATTCCTAGATATTTTATTCTTCTTGCTGCAATGGTAAATGGGAGTGTTTTCTTGATTTCACTTTCAGATTTTTCATCATTAGTGTATAGGAATGCCAGAGATTTCTGTGCATTAATTTTGTATCCTGCTACCTCACCAAATTCATTGATTAGCTCTCGCAGTTTTCTGGTAGCATCTTTAGGATTCTCTATGTAGAGTATCATGTCATCTGAAAACAGTGACAGCTTTACTTCTTCTTTTCTGATTTGGATTCCTTTTATTTCCTTTTCTTCTCTGATTGCTGTGGCTAAAGCTTCCAAAACTAAGTTGAATAAGAGTGGTGAGAGTGGGCAACCTTGTCTTGTTCCTGATCTTAGTGGAAATGCTCTCAGTTTTTCACCATTGAGGACGATGTTGGCTGTGGGTTTGTCATATGGCCTTTATTATGTTGAGGAAAGTCCCCTCTATGCCTACTTTCTGCAGGGTTATCATAAATGGGTGTTGAATTTTGTCGAAAGCTTTCTCTGCATCTATTGAGATGGCCATATGGTTTTTCTCCTTCAGTTGGTTAATATGGAGTATCACATTGATTGATTTGCGTATATTGAAGAATCCTTGCATTCCTGGAATAAACCCCACTTGATCATGGTGTATGATCCTTTTAACGTGCTATTGGATTCTGTTTGGTAGTATTTTGTTGAGGATTTTTGCATCTATGTTCATAACTGATATTGGCCTGAAATTTTCTTTCTTTGTGACATTCTTGTCTGGTTTTGGTATCAGGCTGATGGTGGCCTCGTAGAATGAGGTTTGGGAGTGTTCCTCCCTCTGCTATATTTTGGAAGAGTTTGAGAAGGATAGGTGTTAGCTCTTCTCTAAATGTTTGATAGAATTCGCCTGTGAAGCCATCTGGTCCTGGGCTTTTGTTTGTTGGAAGATTTTTAATCACAGTTTCAATTTCAGTGCTTGTGATTGGTCTGTTCATATTTTCTATTTCTTCCTGATTCAGTCTTGGCAGGTTGTGCCTTTCTAAGAATTTATCCATTTCTTCCGGGTTGTCCATTTTATTGGAATAGAGTTGCTTTTAGTAATCTCTCATGATCTTTTGTATTTCTGCAGTGTCAGTTGTTACTTCTCCTTTTTCATTTCTAATTCTATTGATTTGAGTCTTCTCCCTTTTTTCTTTTTTTTTCTTTTTCTTATTTTTATTTTTTATTTTTTTTATTTTTTTACATCTTTATTGGGGTATAATTGCTTTACAATGGTGTGTTAGTTTCTGCTTTATAACAAAGTGAATCAGTCATACATAAACATATGTTCCCATATGTCTTCCCTGTTGCGTCTCCCTCCCTCCCACCCTCCCCATCCCACCCCTCCAGGCTGTCACAAAGCACCGAGCCAATATCCCTGTGCCATGCGGCTGCTTCCCACTAGCTATCTACCTTACTGCGTTTGTTAGTGTGTATATGCCCATGACTCTCTCTCGCCCTGTCACAGCTCACCCTTCCCCCTCCCCATAACCTCAAATCCGTTCTCTAAGAGGTCTGCGTCTTTATTCCTGCTTTACCCCTAGGTTTTTCATGTCATTTTTTTTCTTAAATTCCATATATATTTTAATTATGGAATTATTATTTAATTATTCCATAATTATTTTATTATTTAATTATGGAATTATTAATTATGGAATTATTATTCCATATATCATTTTAATTATGTGGATTTATATTGATTGGCATGGATTGACATTCATAATATGATGTATGTCTATAAATAAATCAGTTTACAAAACTGTAAGATAACATCTCATTGTTACTCTTAAATATGGTTATAATTAAATATGAGGCTATATTTGCATAGAATTCTGAAAAAAATATGTACGTTCCAATGATAACAGTGCTTACTCAAGACTAGTAGAGTTTTAAGTGTTTCTAATGATTTTTTTTTCTTTCCTGCATTTTCCATCTTTATCTACAATGAAAGTGTCTTGGTTTTGGAAGTGAAAAGATAAATAATAAACTTCCTAGACCTTTCCATAGGAAAGTGCCTCAGTGTCATAGTGGGGAACATCCCTAAGCCAAGGCTACCACCTGACAATCCCCATTTGGCAGCTCCAGAGAAATTAAAGATGCTTAGGGGAAGAGCAAACACAAGCATGTCTCTCAAATAAACCTACATTCCACAGTCAATGTCTCCACTTCTCTGGATATTTGTGAAGGTCATGAGATGAAAATAGTTTCACAACATGCTTCCTTCTGTTCTCTCCCAAATAAAACTCCTTGAATTGAAACTATATTTAACAACCCAGTTAGCCAAGTAGTGAGTGCCTAAGGGGAGGGAAAGTGTCTGCATGAGATCACCCATCACTCGGCCCCACAGCTTCTAGAAAGGGAGAATTCTTAAACAGAGGCTTTCAGAGTAAAAGTTTAATCACAGTCTCTTTCAGCCTAGGACCCCAGGGCAATCGACACAGGCAGATTAAAACACCTTTGATATATTTTCCCTGTGCAACTAAAAATAATAAAAGGAGAGAAAAATACAGTTGTCCTTCGCTATTCACAAGGGATTGGTTCCAGGACGCCCCACAGAGAGCAGAATCCATGGATGCTCAACTCTCTTATAAAAAATATATAAAATGGTGTAGTATTTTCATATAACCAGTGCACATCCTCCCTCTCATATGCTTAATTTTTTAAAATTAATTTTTATTGGAGTATAGTTGCTTTACAATGTTGTGTTAGTTTGTACTGCACAGCAAAGTGAATCAGCCGTATGTATACATATATCCCCTCTCTTTGGATTTCCTCCCAATTTAGGTCACCACAGAGCACTGGGTAGAGTTCCCTGAGCTATACAGTAGGTTCTCATTAGTTATCTATTTTATTCATAGTACCAATAGTGTATATATGTCAATCCCAATCTCCCAATTCCTCCCACCACCACCCCCATTCCCCCCTTGGTGTCCATACGTTTGTTCTCTATATCTGCATCTCTATTTCTGTTTTACAAATAAGATCATCTATAACATTTTTTTAGATTCCACATATATGCTTTAATATACGACTTTTGTTTTTCTCTTTCTGACTTACTTCACACTGTATGACTGTCTCTAGGTCCATCCACATCTCTACAAATGACCCAATTTCCTTCCTTTTTATGGCTCAGTAATATTCCATTGTATATTTGAACCACATTTTCTTTATCCATTTCTCTGTTGATGGACATTTAAGTTGCGTCCATGTCCTGGCTATTGTAAATAGTGCTGCAATAAACATTGGGGTTCATGTGCCTTTATTTTCTTTATGGCATGGTCCCTGTTAAAATTTTATTTGTTTCTTCTTTTTTTTTTTTACATCTTTATTGGAGTATAATTGCTTTACAATGGTGTGTTAGTTTCTGCTTTATAACAAAGTGAATCAGTTATACATATACATATGTTCCCATATCTCTTCCCTCTTGTGTCTCCCTCCCTCCCACCCTCCCTATCCCACCCCTCCAGGCTGTCACAAAGCACCGAGCCAATATCCCTGTGCCATGCGGCTGCTTCCCACTAGCTATCTACCTTACTGCGTTTGTTAGTGTGTATATGCCCATGACTCTCTCTCGCCCTGTCACAGCTCACCCTTCCCCCTCCCCATAACCTCAAATCCGTTCTCTAAGAGGTCTGCATCTTTATTCCTGCTTTACCCCTAGGTTTTTCATGTCATTTTTTTTCTTAAATTCCATATATATTTGTTAGCATACGGTATTTGTCTCTCTCTTTCTGACTTACTTCACTCTGTATGACAGACTCTAGGTCTATCCACCTCATTACAAATAGCTCAATTTCGTCTCTTTTTATGGCTGAGTAATATTCCATTGTATATATGTGCCACATCTTCTTTATCCATTCATCCGATGACGGGCACTTAGGTTGTTTCCATCTCCGGGCTATTGTAAATAGAGCTGCAATGAACATTTTGGTACATGTCTCTTTTTGAATTATGGTTTTCTCAGGGTATATGCCCAGTAGTGGGATTGCTGGGTCATATGGTAGTTCTATTTGTAGCTTTTTAAGGAACCTCCATACTGTTCTCCACAGTGGCTGTATCAATTTACATTCCCACCAACAGTGTAAGAGGGTTCCCTTTTCTCCACACCCTCTCCAGCATTTATTGTTTCTAGATTTTTTGATGATGGCCATTCTGACTGGTGTGAGATGATATCTCATTGTAGTTTTGATATGCATTTCTCTAATGATTAGTGATGTTGAGCATTCTTTCATGTGTTTGTTGGCAGTCTGTATATCTTCTTTGGAGAAATGTCTATTTAGGTCTTCTGCCCATTTTTGGATTGGGTTGTTTGTTTTCTTGTTATTGAGCTGCATGAGCTGCTTGTAAATTTTGGAGATTAATCCTTTGTCGGTTGCTTCATTTGTAAATATTTTCTCCCATTCTGAGGGTTGTCTTTTGGTCTTGTTTATGGTTTCCTTTGCTGTGCAAAAGCTTTGAAGTTTCATTAGGTCCCATTTGTTTATTTTGGTTTTTATTCCCATTACTCTAGGAGGTGGGTCAGAAAGGATCTTGCTTTGATTTATGTCATAGAGTGTTCTGCCTATGTTTTCCTCTAAGAGTTTGATAGTTTCTGGCCTTACATTTAGGTTTTAATCCATTTTGAGCTTATTTTTGTGTATGGTGTTAGGGAGTGATCTAATCTCATACTTTTACATGTACCTGTCCAGTTTTCCCAGCACCACTTATTGAAGAGGGTGTCCTTTCTCCATTGTACATTACTGCCACCTTTATCAAAGATAAGGTGTCCATATGTGCATGGGTTTATCTCTGGGCTTTCTATCCTGTTCCATTGATCTATCTTTCTGTTTTTGTGCCAGTACCATACCGTCTTGATGACTGTAGCTTTGTAGTATAGTCTGAAGTCAGGGAGCCTGATTCCTCCAGTTCCTTCTTTCGTTCTCAAGATTGCTTTGGCTATTCGGGGTCTTTTGTGTTTCCATACAAATTGTGAAATTTTTTGTTCTAGTTCTGTGAAAAATGCCAGTGGTAGTTTGATAGGGATTGCATTGAATCTATAGATTGCTTTGGGTAGTAGAGTCATTTTCACAATGTTGATTCTTCCAATCCAAGAACATGGTATATCTCTCCATCTATTTATATCATCTTTAATTTCTTTCATCAGTGTCTTATAATTTTCTGCATACAGGTCTTTTGTCTCCTTAGGTAGGTTTATTCCTAGATATTTTATTCTTTTTGTTGCAATGGTAAATGGGAGTGTTTTCTTGATTTCACTTTCAGATTTTTCATCATTAGTATATAGGAATGCCAGAGATTTCTGTGCATTAATTTTGTATCCTGCCACTTTACCAAATTCATTGATTAGCTCTAGTAGTTTTCTGGTAGCATCTTTAGGGTTCTCTATGTAGAGTATCATGTCATCTGCAAACAGTGACAGCTTTACTTCTTCTTTTCCAATTTGGATTCCTTTTATTTCCTTTTCTTCTCTGATTGCTGTGGCTAAAACTTCCAAAACAATGTTGAATAATAGTGGTGAGAGTGGGCAACCTTGTCTTTTTCCTGATCTTAGTGGAAATGCTTTCAGTTTTTCACCATTGAGGATGATGTTTGCTGTGGGCTTGTCATATATGGCCTTTATTATGTTGAGGAAAGTTCCCTCTATGCCTACTTTCTGCACGGTTTTTATCATAAATGGGTGTTGAATTTTGTCAAAAGCTTTCTCTGCATCTATTGAGATGATCATATGATTTTTCTCCTTCAATTTGTTAATATGGTTTATCACATTGATAGATTTGCGTATATTGAAGAATCCTTGCATTCCTGGAATAAACCCCACTTGATCATGGTGTATGATCCTTTTAATGTGCTGTTGGATTCTGTTTGCTAGTATTTTGTTGAGGATTTTTGCATCTATGTTCATCAGTGATATTGGCCTGTAGTTTTCTTTCTTTGTGACATCCTTGTCTGGTTTTGGTATCAAGGTGATGGTGGCCTCGTAGAAGGAGTTAGGGAGTGGTCCTCCCTCTGCTATATTTTGGAAGAGTTTGAGAAGGATAGGTGTTAGCTCTTCTCTAAATGTTTGATAGAATTCACCTGTGAAGCCATCTGGTCCTGGGCTTTTGTTTGTTGGAAGATTTTTAATCACAGTTTCAATTTCAGTGCTTGTGATTGGTCTGTTCATATTTTCTATTTCTTCCTGATTCAGTCTTGGCAGGTTGTGCCTTTCTAAGAATTTGTCCATTTCTTCCGGGTTGTCCATTTTATTGGAATAGAGTTGCTTTTAGTAATCTCTCATGATCTTTTGTATTTCTGCAGTGTCAGTTGTTACTTCTCCTTTTTCATTTCTAATTCTATTGATTTGAGTCTTCTCCCTTTTTTTCTTGATGAGTGTGGCTAATGGTTCATCAATTTTGTTTATCTTCTCAAAGAACCAGCTTTTAATTTTATTGATCTTTGCTATCATTTCCTTCATTACTTTTTCATTTATTTCTGATCTGATCTTTATGATTTCTTCCTTTCTCTTAACTTCGGGCTTTTTCTGTTTTTCTTTCTCTAATTGCTTTAGGTGCAAGGTTAGGTTGTTTATTCGAGATGTTTCCTGTTTCTTAAGGTAGGAATGTATTGCTATAGACTTCCCTCTTAGAACTGCTTTTGCTGCATCCCATAGGTTTTGGGTCATCGTGTCTCCATTGTCATTTGTTTCTAGGTATTTTTTAATTTCCTCTTTGATATCTTCAGTGATCACTTCGTTATTAAGTAATGTATTGTTTAGCCTCCATGTGTTTGTATTTTTAAAGATCTTTTCCTGTAATTGATATCTAGTCTCATAGCGTTGTGGTCGGAAAAGATACTTGATATGATATCAATTTTCTTAAATTTACCAAGGCTTGATTTGTTACCCAAGATATGATCTATCCTGGTGAATGTTCCATGAGCACTTGAGAAAAATGTGTATTCTATTGTTTTTGGATGGAGTATCCTATAAGTATCAATTAAGTCCATCTTGTTTAATGTATCATTAAAAGCTTGTGTTTCCTTATTTATTTTCATTTTGGATGATCTGTCCATTGGTGAAAGTGGGGTGTTAAAGTCCCCTACTATGAATGTATTACTGTCGATTTCTCCTGTTATGGCTGTTAGTATTTGCCTTATGTATTGAGGTGCTCCTATGTTGGGTGCATAAATATTTACAATTGTTGTATCTTCTTCTTGGATTGATCCCTTGATCATAATGTAGTGTCCTTCTTTGTCTCTTGTAATAGTCTTTGTTTTAAAGTCTATTTTGTCTGATATGAGAATTGCTACTCCAGCTTTCTTTTGGTTTCCATTTGCATGGAATATCTGTTTCCATCCCCTTACTCTCAGTCTGTATGTGTCTCTGGGTCTGAAGTGGGTCTCTTCTCGACAGCATATATTGAGTCTTGTTTTTTATCCATTCAGCCAGTCTGTGTCCTTTGGTGGGAGCATTTTGTCCATTTTCATTTAAGGTAATTATCTATATGTACGTTCCTATTCCCAAATTCTTAATTGTTTTGGGTTCATTATTGTAGGTCTTTTCCTTCTGTTGTGTTTCTTGCCTAGAGAAGTTCCTTTAGCATTTGTTGTAAAGCTGGTTTGGTGGTGCTGAATTCTCTCAGCTTTTGCTTTCTGTAAAGGTTTTAATTTCTCCATCAAATCTGAATGAGATCCTTGCTGGGTAGAGTAATCTTGGTTGTAGTTTTCTCTCCTTCATCACTTTAAATATGTCCTGCCAGTCCCTTCTGGCTTGCAGCGTGTCTGCTGAAAGTTCATCTGTTAACCTTATGGGGATTCCCTTGTGTGTTATTTGTTGTTTTTCCCTTGCTGCTTTTAATATGTTTTCTTTATATTTAATTTTTGACAGTTTGATTAATATGTGTCTTGGCGTATTTCTCCTTGGATTTATCCTGTATTGGACTCTCTGTGCTTCCTGGACTTGATTAACTATTTCCTTTCCCATATTAGGGAAGTTTTCAACTATAATCTCTTCAAATATTTTCTCAGTCCCTTTCTTTTTCTCTTCTTCTTCTGGAATCCCTATAATTTGAATGTTTGTGCATTTTATGTTGTCCAAGAGGTCTCTGAGACTGCCCTCAGCTCTTTTCATTCTTTTTTCTTTATTCTGCTCTGCAGTAGTTATTTCCACTATTTTATCCTCCAGGTCACTTATCTGTGATTCTGCCTCAGTTTTTCTGCTATTGATCCCATCTAGAGTATTTTTCATTTCATTTACTGTGTTCATCATTGCTTGTTTCATCTTTAGTTCTCCTGTGTCTTTGTTAAATATTTCTTGTATTTTCTCTATTCTATTTCCAAGATTTTGGATCATCTTTACTATCATTATTCTGAATTCTTTTTCAGGTAGACTGCCTATTTCCTCTTCATTTGTTAGGTCTGGTGGGTTTTTATCTTGCTCCTTCATCTGCTGTATGTTTTTCTCTCTTCTCATTTGCTTATCTTGCTGTGTTTGGGGTCTCCTTTTTGCAGGCTGCAGGTTCTTAGTTCCCGTTGTTTTTGGTGTCTGTCCCCAGTTGCTAAAGTTGGTTCAGTGGGTTGTGTAGGGTTCCTAATGGAGGGGACTACTGCCTGTGTTCTGGTGGATGAGGCTGGGTCTTGTCTTTCTGGTGGGCAAGTCCACGTCTGGTGTTGTGTTTTGGGGTGTCTGTGGACTTATTATGATTTTAGGCAGCCTCTCTGCTAATGGGTGGTGTTGTGTTCCTGTCTTGCTAGTTGTTTGGCATATGGTGTCCAGCAGTGTAGCTTGCTGGACGTTGAGTGAAGCTGGGTGCTGTTGTTAAGATGGAGATCTCTGGGAGATTTTCGCCATTTGATATGTGGAGCTGGGAGGTTCCTTGTGGACCAGTTTCCTAAAGTTGGCTTTCCCACCTCAGAGGCACAGCACTGACTCCTGGCTGCAGCACCAAGAGCCTTTCATCCACACGGCTCAGAATTAAAGGGAGAAAAAGTAGAAAGAAAGAAAGAAAGAAAGAAAGAAAGAAAGAAAGAAAGAAAGAAAGAAAGAAAGAAAGAAAGAAAGAAAGAAAGAAGGAAAGAAAGAAGGAAAGAAAGAGGATCAAATAAAATAAAATATAGTAAGTTAAAATAAAATAAAGTTATTAAATTAATTATTAAGAAAAAAATTTTTTAAAGAAGAAAAAGAAAAAAAAAAGACGGACAGAATCCTAGGACAAATGGTGAAAGCAAATCTATACAGACAAAATTTCACACAGAAGCATACACTTACACACTCACAAAAAGAGGAAAAGGGGAAAAAATAATCTTGCTCCCAAAGTCCGCCTCCTGTATTTGGGATGATTCGTTGTCTATTTGTATTCCACAGATGCAGGGTATATCAAGTTGATTGTGGAGCTTGAATCCGCTGCTTCTGAGGCTGCTGGGAGAGATGTTCCTTTCTCTTCTTTGTTCACTCAGCTCCCGGGTCTCAGCTTTGGATTTGGCCCCGCCTCTGCGTGTAGGTCGCTGGAGGGCGTCTGTTCTTCGCTCAGACAGGCCGGGGTTAAAGGCGCTGCTGCTTTGGGGGTTCTGGCTCACTCAGGCCGGGCGGAGGGAGGGGTGTGAATGCGAGGTGAGCCTGCGGCGGTAGAGGCCAGTGTGATGATGCACCAGCCTGAGGCGTGCCGTGCGTTCTCCCGTTGAAATTGTCCCTGGATCCCAGGACCCTGGCAGTGGCGGGCTGCACAGGCTCATGGAAGGGAGGTGTGGAGAGTGACCTGTGCTCTCACACAGGCTTCTTGGTGACGGCAGCAGCAGCCTTAGCGTCTCATTCCCGTCTCTGGGGTCCACGCTGTTAGCCGCAGCTCGTGCCCGTCTCTGGAGCTCCTTTAAGCAGTGCTCTTAATCCCGTCTCCTCGCGCACCAGGAAACAAAGAGGGAAGAAAAAGTCTCTTGCCTCTTCGGCAGGTCCAGACTTTTCCCCGGACTCCCTCCCGGCTAGCCATGGTGCACTAACCCCCTGCAGGCTGTGTTCACACTGCCAACCCCAGTCCTCTCCCTGCGAGCCTCAGCTCCCAGCCCCACCCGCCTCAGCGGGTGAGCAGACAAGCCTCTCGGGCTGGTGAGTGCCAGTCGGCCCCGATCCTCTGTGCGGGAATCTCTCTGCTTTGCCCTCCGCACCCTTGTTGCTGCGCTCTGCTCCGTGGCTCCGAAGCTGCCCACCTCCACCACCTGCAGTCTCCGCCCGCGAAGGCATTTCCTAGTGTGTGGAAACCTTTCCTCCTTCACAGCTCCCTCCCACTGGTGCAGGTCCCATCCTTATTCTTTTGTCTCTGTTTATTCTTTTTTTCTTTTGCCCTACCCAGGTACGTGGGAAGTTTCTTGCCTTTTGGGAGGTCTGAGGTCTTCTGCCAGTGTTCAGTAGGTGTGCTGTAGTTGTTCCACATGTAGATGTATTTCTGGTGTATCTGTGGGGAGGAAGGTTATCTCCGCGTCTTACTCTTCCGCCATCTTCCCCGTCTCTCCTATTTAGAGTTTTTGAGTGTATGTCTTTGTATAGCTTTTTTGTGTATGGTTGCTTTTTGTAGCACATTATATATATATAACTTACCACGGTCTACTGGAGTCACCATTTTACTAGTTCAAATGAAGTACAGAAATTCCATCTCCCTGTATGTCCCTTTATCCTAACCCATTTATAGTATAATTGCCTTAGTTACTTCATCTACATACATTTAGAATTATATGATACAGTATTATAATTCTTGCTTCAATCATCAAACATAATTCAGAAAACTCAAGAGAAGAAAAAATGCCTACTGTGTTTACTTACACATTTGCTTGCTGTTCTCTGTCTTCCTTCCTGATGTTCAAATGCTCCTTTTATCATTTGTTTTCTGTTTAAGGAACTTCTTTAGCCATTATTTTAGAGTATATCTGATGGTGACAAATTATTTCCCTTTATTGGAGAATGTCTTGATTTATCTCCTTCATTCCTAAAGGATATTTTCCCTGGGTGTAGGATTGTGAGTTGACAGGGACGTTCTTCAACCAGAAAAGAAATAATGAAAGAAGGACTCTTGGAGAATCAGGAAGGAATAAAGAAGAGGAGATAGAGCAGAAATATGGGTACATGCAATAAGCTATCCTCATGAATTTTATAAATTATATTCATTGATTAAATATATTTGCTATCAATATGATAGATATTGTGCTAATACGTGACTATAAAGGAATTTGCTAATCAGTAGAGAGAAGGACATAATAGACCAACAACAACAAAAAAATCACCTGAAAAGTAAAATGCATTTCCAATAAACATCTGGAGAGACACCAAATCACATTAACTGATGAAATACAGATACGGAGAGTTATAATTAAAAAATAGACTGTACAGAAATGTATTCAAGTAGTTGCAAAACTGAAAAAAAAATACAAATATATAAAATATTTATAAATACTTAAAGGTAGATAAACACATCTGTATACACAGAAAAATACATCTGGAAAATATTTACTAATGTATTTACAATGGGTATCTGTAGGTCTATCTTCTTATAGATGGAATATATATAATTATATATATATAATTATATGTATTCCATCTATATATAGATGGAATATATATAATTTGATATCTAAATATACTTTTAGCTGCTTAATATTTTGTAATTAGGAAATTTTATTAAGAGAAATGTAATAACTAATAACCACTGACAATAATTTTACATATATTTATTGTTTTAGAAAATTTTTCACACTGTACTGTTTCATTAAAAAAAAAGATCACAACTCTTGACATGACAGTTTATCTGTCTATGTGTGTGTGTTTCTGTCTTACACTTCCTTCACCCCAAAGTTTCACACAGTCTCATATGAAGATTTCTCCTTAGCTCATTCAGGGGCTAGGCTTCCTTTATGAAGGCATGGAGCTCAGAAAGAGATTACTGCCAGGGGGGGTTGAAAATTCCACTGAATTGAAAATTGCACTGAAGCCCAAGTCTCCACTTCATTCCCTCACCTTTCAAAGCCTCCTGTTCTGAGACTTTCAGAGCTACAATTATAGCTCTGACCACCAGGGGGCATCTATCTACACTGAATACTTTTTTTTTTTTTTTTTTTTAAGGAAAGGGCATGACGTTTTCCTTCCTACTCTCATTCCGGTGGTCCACCAAACTCTGTTTGCAATTTCCTTTATATATTTTAGGTCTGTTTCTTTGGGTTTTTTGCGGTACGCGGGCCTCTCTCTGTTGTGGCCTCTCCCGCCTCAGAGCACAGGCTCCGGATGCGCAGGCCCAGCGGCCATGGCTCACGGGCCCAGCCACCCCCCGGCACATGGGATCCCCCCGGACCGGGGCACGAATCCCGTGTGCCCTGCATCGGCAAGCGGACTCTCAACCACTGCGCCACCAGGGAAGCCCTTAGGTCTGTTTTGTTTGACCTCTCTGGGATGTGCTGGAATTATTTCCTGACATGTGGCTATTTTCTGTTCTTTCTATTACTTTACCCTACCTTAAGAAAACTCCATATATTGCAACAAGAATTTATTAAAGCTATGCAGGGCAGGGTCATCCCCATCCATGGAACTCAGTTCCAGTCTCTTTTGTCCCCTGTAGCATCTGAATGACCTCATACAAGCTCCTGAAACTCAGTAAGCATCAGCAACCACAGAGAGGACAAGAGCCTGGTGATTCAGGGTCCTCTCATGAGGAATACATGAAGGAAGAAAATGTAATGCAGCAGGCTTACATGCCTTTGGAGTTCCCTGGATTTATAGCTACAAGTACTTGGGACCTTGGCTTCTTAACTGCAGTTGGTGTCCTCTGCAAGTGTGCCTCAGTTGGAAATGATTTCCTGGGTGTTAGGCTGGTAGCAAACTTAAGCGGCAGTAATTACAGGAAGTTAAGTCTCCTCTGACTCCCAGGGCTCTCCTCCTCTATGCCCTTGGGGAAGGGACTTCCGGTTAGGACTCCATCTTCTGTGGCCCTGAGACAGAGTTTGAGGCCTGCTGTCTCCTTCCTTGGCAGCCCTCTTTGATATTCTCCAAACCTCCAGCACCAGACCCACAGATTCTCTTCACGAGCAGCCTGTGAGGACGGTGGTGACAGATCACTGCCTTCAGGCCACCGGATGGGTGAGTTGGTCAACATGAGACCTTGTCCTCAGATCTCCATAGGGCTGGAGGGGTTCTGAGTTCCCTCCGTAACCCAAACCCACAGGACCCCCAACAATCTGACCCCCCTTTAGAGAAGGGGTGGAGAGGGCCCAGGCTGACTAGTTTCCACTCTCTTGAGGAAATGGGCCAAGTAGGCTCTGACACACCCATCCTGACTGCACATGGAAAACCTCCCCTCCTATGGAAATGGCCATGGCTGAGGTGAAATTTTCCCCCTGGTTAGGGAAAAGGCCTGAGTCATGTGACCTAGGGCTTGGAGAGTGGAGATGGTCCCCTAATTGGGGGTGGGGTTAGTATAAGCTAATATTCTTTGGATTTATACTAAAGGTGGGAGAGGGTCAGGGAACCCACAGTTACCCTTGAATTTTCACACCAACCGTTCAGGGTATAATATATTATCCCCATAGAGGTGTCTCCAGGCTTGCTTTATGGCCCAGCATATAATCTATTCTGGAAAGTTTTGTGTAGTTAATTGTTATGTACAGTGTTCTATTTCAATTAAGTAAATTTTGTTACTCATGTTTAATTTTCTACATCTAACCAAATTTTCGTCTGCCTGTTTTATCTGTCACTCAGTGAGTTATGTTAAAATGTCTCACATGACTGTGGATTTGTCTATTTCTCCATTGCTTTTATCAATTTTCTTTTATTATTTATTTAGGCTGCGTTGGGTCTTTGTTGCTGTGCATTGGCTTTCTCTACTTGCGGTGAGCGGGGGCTACTCTTTGTTGTGGTGTGCGGGCTTCTCATTGTGGTGGCTTCTCTTGTTGCAGAGCATGGGTTCTAGGCACGCAGGCTTCAGTAGTTGCAGCACACAGGCCCTAGAGCACGTGGGCTTCAGTAGTTGTGGCACATAGGCTCTAGGGCACACAGGCTTTAGTAGTTGTGGCGTGTGGGCTCAGTAGTTGTGGCTCATGGGCTTTAGAGCGCAGGCTCAGTAGTTGTGGTGCACGGGCTTAGTTGCTCTGTGGCATGTGGGATTTTCCTGGACCAGGGCTTGAACTTGTGTCCCCTGCATTGGCAGGCGGATTCTTTTTTTTTTTTTTCGGTATGTGGGCCTCTCACCGTTGTGGCCTCTCCCGTTGTGGAGCACAGGCTCCAGACACGCAGGCTCAGCGGCCATGGCTCACGGGCCCAGCTGCTCCGCGGCACATGGGATCCTCCCGGACCGGGGCACGAACCCGTGTCCCCTGCACCAGCAGGCGGACTCTCAACCACTGCGCCACCAGGGAAGCCCCGGCAGGTGGATTCTTAACCACTGTGCCACCAGGGAAGTCCCTCAATTTTCAGATTGCATATTTTGGCTCTATCAAGAGGTACATAGAAATTTAGGATTTAATTAATATATTCTTGATGAATTGATCCTTTTTTCTCTAGTAATGGTTTTCCTTAAAGTATACTTTTTCTCTAATTAATAAAGTTTTACAAACTTGATGTGTTTTGACCCTTTTGGAAATTTCTCAATCATGATTTCTTCAAATATTGCTTCTCCACTGTTCATGTTCTTTGCCTCCAGGGCTCCAATTAAACATATCCTGTTAAATCTTTCCCCCTTTCTTTTGGGATTGCCACCTATTGCCCCCAATCACCACCTCAGACTCAGAGCCACTGAGCCCCATCCCTAACTCTGCAGCTGACTGTGAACAGACAATATGATGCTCCCCAGCAATCTCTTGATATCCAGAGGCTCCACTTTGACCCTGGTATGGCTACAGCAGTAATTGTAGGGCAGGTGAGGGCAGAGGGGTCTGTCTGGGAAGGATGCTCAGGGATAGTAACTTGAGGAGGTGCTGGTGCTAGAGCGGAACCAGCCAGGAGGCTCTCAGCTTCTGTTTCCCTCCTCCTGGCTTCCTGGAGACTTGATGACCTGTGATATTGGAATGGCGGGAAACCCTAGAAATGGCATGGCCACCTCCCTGCAGATCCATCCAGGGAATACGCCCAAGATGAGGACTTAGGCCCAATGCTGGGGCTGGTGGAGATGGTGGGAGAGTTTAGGTAGAAGAGGCAGATTGGTCTCAGGTATCCCCTGCTGGCATCCTCACTCTCTTTCCTCATCATAGCTTTTGTCCTTGGACCTGAGCAGCAAGAAACCCTACCAGCTGCACGGCCTATCCAACACTATGCCGAATGCTTCCAACACCAAGAACTTGAACCTCTCCAACACTGAGGTGAGGTGTGGTACCCAGTTCCATCTTTGAAGGGAAGGTGGGAAAGCTAATAGGGTGGTGACAGAGGAAGGGAAATGGATTTGTAAGGAAAGGAAGGGACTAGGGGTGCACGGCCATCCTGGCTTTGTTTCTCTGGTCCATGTGCTTCCTCCCAATAATTACAGGTGAAGTCTGCAGGGGAGATGGACAAGGGCCACCGGCTAGAGCCAGAAAGGATGTGTGTAGACAGAAGCCCCCCATGCACCACCTTCCCTGATAAGTCAACCAACATAAGGTCAGATGTATTCTCAGTTGCCCGCAGGATCCTGAGCTACACATGACAGTGCCTGTTTGCAGGGAGCAGCTGACCTGGTCCTATGGGAGGACCACAGTCCCTATGCTCTCCTCTCTGTGTCATAAAGTTGAAAAAGTTTCAACCAGCATCCAATGGGCCCCCAACCCAACATGTGCATATTTTCCATTCCTGCCTAGGATGCCTGGGCCATTCCAGGGCAGGTGATGGAAAGGGCTGCAGCAGGGGTGCCATTTCCCCTTTCTTTCTCTTTTTCCAGACCCCCACCACAGTAGAACTTCTTTCCCTTCCCTTTGTTTTCTCTCTCTCCCTTGTCTCTAGGCTCTTATGTCTCTCTCATCTCTCCCCTCCTACCTTCACTCCCTTTCTGTTTTCATCCCCCTCCATCACCCTCCCTGAGCCCCGCCTCACTCACCTCCCTGCCCCAGCATCCTGGGCCATCCATGGGGGGAGTCCAGGTCTTGGTCCAGGTCTTGGCAGAGTGCTGGACCCCCAGTGAGGTAGCAGAGCCCTGGGCTCCCACTCCATTCCCTCTTCTCTCCACAGCCTTTAGTGGGGCCCGGGAGGAAGGAAGGGAGGGGAAGGAAGCCCTGCAGCATGGGTTTGAAATGCTGGTCCCTGTGGCACTGGAGAAGGGAGTCCGAGTAGCCTGGGTGGGAGCTACCCAGGCGAAGGAGAGGAAGGGAGGGAGGGAAGGAATATTAAAGTGAAGGTACTGAGAGAGATGAGGAGACAGTGCCTTTCAGACAGTAAGATGACAGATGCTCAGTGCTCAACAGGCAAGTGGACTGAAAACCCCTAAAATCAGGAGCAGAGGTGGGCAAAGGGTGCTGCTGGATTGGCCAGAACACACTGATCTCTGTTTATGGTATTACTGTTTTAACTCAAAGGAAGCATTGCAACCTTGAACTATCAACCACCTCTTCTCTATTTTTGGTTTTGGACAGGCCATCAGAGAATGTTTCCCGAAGTTGTTACGCCTGGTAAGTGCCTACGTAAATCATTGTCTCTTACGAATGTCGGTGGCCTCTGCACCTGCCTTCAAGCCCTTTGGGTCTTGCCTAGATCACATATTAGCATCAGAACCTTAACCATTTTGGGGGACATGGACTCCTGAAAATGACATGGATATACTTGCTGGAAAAATACCCATAAATACACAAACGCACACACACAAGTTGAATATAACACTAGAGACTTTCAGGACCTCATGATGAAGACATCCACTGTAAGCTTTCCCACGGAATTTCCAGGGCCCTTTCACACCTGACCTCTGACCCTCACCCGCCTGGGCCCATCCTTTTCCCGGATCATCCAGGGCCACTCCCTTGGTCTCTACTCTTGACTTCTTCTTCCTTTCTCCAGGATGGCCAAGAGTTACTGTCACCAGTTATCAATGATGTTGACACCCCCTACGTAATAAAGCCCTGAAATGTGAGGGAGAGGATCAAACAACATTTGGGGTGTTGTGGGGAGGCTTTATCCACTGCTTACTCTCAAATGCCTTTTGATTCCAGGAAAGCTATAAAGGATCTGAGACACTGAAGAGTATGATCCTTTACTTCCTGCAGCAGTAAGTACCCTTGCCACCATGAGGAATAGAGAGGGCTGAGACTGGGCCAGGCCACCCAAGCACAGGTCTGCTCACAGAGACTTTCATGTCATATTTGGGGCTCAGATCGTACAGACAGCCTGTCCTCATTGCTCTCCCACAGGTATTACTTGATCTGTGACTCTGGAGACCGATATGGTCTCCTCGGTGCTTATCACCACAGGGCCTACTTCTCCCTGACGATTCCCTTCCACCCCAAGGACACAGCCCCATGAGTATCACAACACAGGCTCTGCTCCCAGGCCATGTGGCTCCCCAGCAGACACAGGTCAGCTCTTGCAAACACCCACCACCCACTGTTGCTCTTTGTCTCCTACAAGCAGCTTGTGTGAGTACTTCAAGGACAGCAGGAATATGAAGAAGCTCAAGGACACTTGTGAGTGGGTGATGAGAAGACTGGATTGGAAAGGGCAGTGAAGGAGTCAATCATAGGGCCCAGGGCGTGGCAGCCCCTGACCTTCGCTCGCTTCCCCTCCCCTCAGACCTGCGGGTCCAGCTGCTGAAGCACACAAAACGTGTCATTGTGCACATTCTCTGTGTGTTGCCCAAGACTCAGCATGCCTTCAGCTCCTTCGTGGTGGATATGTGGTTCCAGACGGTGAGCGCCTGCTTCCTCCCTCGGGTGGGCCCAGGAACCACAGGTGGGTAGGAGGTGGAGGTGGTGACTGGGCGCCTGGGCTCTTCCCTTTCAGGAAACGATGTTCTGCTTCTCTGTCAGCGGGGTGTTCAAGGCAGGTGAGTGTGTATAGACCCCCAGCGCAGATGGCCCACTGCTGCCTCCCCCTGGCCAGGCTCACTCCCAGAACCACCCAGCTTCCCTGACCCCTTCCCTTCCCTTGCATTTCCTTTCCATTCCTTCCCCTTCTCTTCATTTCCCTTCCCCTCCCCTTCCTTCCCTGCCCTTCCCTCCCGTCCCCCCACTCCCCTCCCCTTCCCACTCCCCTCCCCTCTCCTCCTCTCCCCTTCCGCACTGTGTTCTCCTGCCCTCAGGCTTCCCACAGACAATCCAGGTCTTAGCTGTATCCATGCCTCTCTGCTCTGCACACCCTGGGCGTTGGAAATTTATAAAAGGAAGATCATCACTGACACCTTGATTATGTGGAAGAGAGTTTGACTGGACAGAAAGAGTACTTAGGAAATCCATATGACGTACACCCATGAGAAACCATGTCAGTAGTCCCTTCTTTTTTTAAAAAAAACTTTTCTTTTTCTCATTTTTTTAAACATCTTTATTGGGGTACAATTGCTTGACAATGGTGTGTTAGTTTCTGCTTTATAACAAACTGAATCGGTTATACATATACATATGTTCCCTTCTTTACAAGCCCTTGCAAGCTCAGTAGAAGGCCAGAAAAGAACAGGAAAAGGTTCGTCCTCCAGCCTAAATTCCCTGTTGTCTGTCCTCTCTCCCATCGCTTCTTTTCATCCTTAGATTCCTTATGGGATAAAGTATGACAGGACATGGCTAATGAACTCAATCCAGAGACATTGCAGTGTCCCCTTCACTCCAGTGAACGTAAGACAGGATGCCGAAGCCAGACGCGTGGGCACAGGGAAGGGGGAGAGAGAGACCTGGTTCAGCAGGGTCTGCTGGCTTCTGAAACTATTGCTGTTGCATTCAATCCCTGTAGTTCCACTTTGTGAAAAATGGGGCTCGATTCTTTGTCCAGGAAGCTAGCACTGCCTCTGCATTGATGGATGTCAGCTACAAGATTCGTGACGAGGAGAGCCGAAAGGTGTGTGTCGAGGGCGTTACGTGTACCTCATCCTGAGGAAGGAGTACAGGCCAGGGGATGGTTTTCTTCTTTGGAACTAGAGTTCTTGGTGCTTACCCCACCTCTTCCTGCAGATACCTGTCTTTGTCAGCCACTCTGCTATGCCCTACACTGTGTGGTATAAGTTGAGCCAGAAGAAATGGAGCAGCTAAAGGTAATGCAGATGCAAGGCATGTTGTGTGCCAATGCTCAGACCCACCTCTCCTTCCTCCAGACCCCCGTCCCCCTCGCCCCCGATTTCCCTGCCACCACCACAGCCTCAGAGCGGCTCTCTCCATCTCTCTCTCCGCAGCTGACCTTGAGCAAACGATTTGATGTCTCCCAGCAAACTCTTGACCTCCAGAGGCTCCGCCTTGACCGAGGTATGGCTGACAGCAGTAATTCTAGGGCGGGTGAGGGCAGAGGGGTCTTCCTGGAGGGAAACTTAGGGATGGTAACGTGGGGAGGGGCAGGTGCTGGCCCCACACCCCACTCAGCCATCTGATTCCCTCCCCTCTCCTTCCTGAAGACTTGGTGGGCTATGATATTGATATATTTCTGAATCGAAGAAGCTGCATGACTGCCACCCTGCAGGTCATCGAAAAGAATTTCCCTAAGGTGAGGCTGTAGGCCCAGTGCTGGTATTAGGGTAGGGGGTGGAAGAGATGGGGAGGAGGGCAGATTTGTCTCCAAGGTCCTAGGTAGTAACCTTCACTCTACCTCTTCTTGCCCCAAAGCTGTTGTCCTTGAACTTGAGCAGCAACAAACTGTACCAGCTGAATGGCCTGTCTGACATTATACAGATGGCCCCCACGGTCAAGATCCTGAACCTCTCCAAAAATGAGGTGAGAAGAGGGAGCCAGGTCAAAGTTGGGTTGAGAGTGGGGGGGTGCATATTAGTGGCCATCAGAGTGATGACAGGAGGCAGGTGAAGGTACCTGTGTGGGAGGGAGGGGTCTGGGGGTGCAGGGATCCAGATGTCCCTCTTTCCCTGGGATTCCTTTTCCCACTTCCACGCCATTTTTCTCAGCTGACGTCTATGTGGGAGTTGAGCAAGATGCAAGGGCTGAAGCTTGAAGAGCTGTGGCTGCAAGGGAACCCATTGTGTGACACCTTCCCAGACCAGTCCACCTATGTAAGGTCAGTGTGAACACCCTGTCACCCTTCTTGGTGACCTTCACCCATGGGAGCCTAGACTATCTGTGACAGTGCCCCTTTGCCAAAGGTGGCAGCCCTGGTCTTCTGGGAGGATCACAGGCCCCACCTTCTGCTCTCTCTGTGCCTATCACCGGTGAGGAGTTTCCTTCCCCTGACCTGCTCACCTCTGCAGGCGCTCTGGGGTCTGTTTCCAGCTCTCTGCGCCCAGCTATATTCCAGCAAGGCCTCCCAAGAGTGTGCCCCAGGAAGCAGGGCTTCTCCTCCTCACCAGGACCAGGAGCGACCAGCCTTGATCCATATGCTGGCGCCCTGGACTGAGAAGGGTCCTCCTGTCCAGGGCTTCTTGCTGAGAGAAGCCTTCCTTCTTCGTGCTGAGATGGGGTTTGCCTCCCCCGTTCTGAGAGGGGCCCTCTTCCCCTTCCTCCAAAGGGATCCCCCCTCCTCTCCCAGGTTGACATGGGGGCTTTCCTGCGCCATGCTGAGGGCTGAGGCCATGGATGGCTGCTGTCATGACATCCATTCTGCTGGCCCAGTGCCAGGAGCTGGACCCTCCTTGGGAAAAAGCAGGGCTCCCTGAGTCAAGGGGCCAGACGTGGGCTCACGCCAGTGATCAGAGGGCTTCCTGAGGCAGGGGTGGAAGGCAGAGGGCAGAGGTGGTAGAGGAGACAGAAGGACAGGCCTCTGAGGGGCACTTCCCATCCCTCCCTGCACACATCACATCATCCCGCCTGGTCCTTCACAGGAGCCCTGGGCAGCCTGAGACAGGTATGATTCCTCAGATAAAGAACCAACTCAGAGAGGTGCAGGGGTCATCGGGAGAGAAGACAGTGATCATCAGAGGGGGCCACGGATCCTCAACCCCATACTGAGCTGGGACCTGACCCTTTCCTCCTTCTGAGGAAGATCTGCCCCCATGGCTGCTCGGTTTCCCATGCCCAAGTCTGGCTGAGCTCACACAGGTGACAAAGTTTCAGCCAGCATCCAGTGGGCCCCCAGCACAACATGTGCATATTTTCCATTCCTCCCTGGTGTGTCTGGGCGATTCTGGGGCAGGTGAAGAGCCGCAACAAGTGTGCCGTTTCCCCTTTCTTCTCTCTTCTTCCCTGACCCTGACCACGGGAGAGCTTCTTTCCCTTCCCTTTGTTGTCTCTCTCTCCCCTGTCTCTGTGCCCCTATGTCTCTCTCATCTCTCCCTTCCTACCTTCACTCCCTTTCTGTCTTCATCCCCTCCATCTCCCTCCCTGAGCCCCACCTCACTCACCTCGCTGGCCCAGCCTCCTGGGCCATCCCTGGGGGATGTCGGGGTCTTGCCAGAGTGCTGGACCCCCAGTGAGGTAGCAGAGCCCCGGGCTCCCACTCCATCCCCTCTTCTCCCCACAGCCTTCAGTGGGGCCCTGGAGGAAGGGAGGGAGGAGAAGGAAGCCCTGCAGCATGGGTTTGAAATGCTGGTCCCTGTGGCACTGGAGAAGGGAGTCCGAGTAGTCTGGGTGGGAGCTACCCAGGCGAAGGAGAGGAAGGGAGGGAGGGAAGGAATATTAAAGTGAAGGTACTGAGAGAGATGAGGAGACAGTGCCTTTCAGACAGTAAGATGACAGATGCTCAGTGCTCAACAGGCAAGTGGACTGAAAACCCCTAAAATCAGGAGCAGAGGTGGGCAAAGGGTGCTGCTGGATTGGCCAGAACACACTGATCTCTGTTTATGGTATTACTGTTTTAACTCAAAGGAAGCATTGCAACCTTGAACTATCAACCACCTCTTCTCTATTTTTGGTTTTGGACAGGCCATCAGAGAATGTTTCCCGAAGTTGTTACGCCTGGTAAGTGCCTACGTAAATCATTGTCTCTTATGAATGTCGGTGGCCTCTGCACCTGCCCTCAAGCCCTTTGGGTCTTGCCTAGATCACATATTAGCATCAGAACCTTAACCATTTTGGGGGACATGGACTCCTGAAAATGACATGGATATACTTGCTGGAAAAATACCCATAAATACACAAACGCACACACACAAGTTGAATATAACACTAGAGACTTTCAGGACCTCATGATGAAGACATCCACTGTAAGCTTTCCCACGGAATTTCCAGGGCCCTTTCACACCTGACCTCTGACCCTCACCCTCCAGGGCCCATCCTTTTCCCGGATCATCCAGAGCCACTCCCCTGGTCTCCACTCCTGACTTCCTCTTCCCTTCTCCAGGATGGCCAGGAGTTACCGTCACCAGTGACCGTTGACGTTGACACTCCCTACATAGTAAAGCTCTGCAAGGTCAGGAAGAGGATCAAACAACATTTGGGGTGTTGCAGGGAGGCTTTATCTACTGCATAGTCTCAAGTGCCATTTGATTCCAGGGAAGCTACTTTGGATCTGATGAGCTGAAGAGCCTAGTCCTGCAATTCCTGAAGCAGTAAGTATCTCTGGGAAGCTGAGCAAGGGGGGCAGGTCTAGGACAGGTGAGGCCACCTGAGCACAGGTCTGCTCAGGGGAGTTTTCAAGTCTCATTTGAGGTCCAGACCACAGAGATAGACTGTCTTCATTGCTCCTCCTTAGGTACTACTTGATCCATGACTATGGAGACAGACAGGTTCTCGCGGGTGCTTATCACGAGGAGGCCTGATTCTCCCTGATGATTCCCTTCCACCCCGAGGACCCAGCCCCGTGAGTATCACAGCACAGGCTGTGCTCCTGGGCCGTGTGGCTCCCCAGCAGACACAGGCCAGCTCCTGCAAACACCCACCACCCACTGTTGCTCTTTGTCTCCTAGAAGCAGCTTGTGCGAGTATTTCAAGGACAGCAGGAATATGAAGAAGCTCAAGGACCCCTGTGAGTGTGTGATGGGAAGACTGGGTGGGAAAGGGCGGTGAAGGGGTCAATCATAGGGCCCAGGGCGTGGCAGCCCCTGACCTTCGCTCGCTTCCCCTCCCCTCACAGACCTGCGGGTCCAGCTGCTGAAGCACACAAAACGTGTCATTGTGCACACCCTCTGTGTGTTGCCCAAGACTCAGCATGCCTTCAGCTCCTTCGTGGTGGACACGTGGTTCCAGACGGTGAGCGCCTGCTTCCTCCCTCGCGTGGGCCCAGGAAGCCGCAGGTGGGTGGGAGGTGGAGGTGGTGACTGGGCGCCTGGGCTCTTCCCTTTCAGGAAACGATGCTCTGCTTCTCCGTCAGGGGGGTGTTCGAGGCAGGTGAGTGTGTGTAGACCCCCAGCGCAGATGGCCCACTGCTGCCTCCCCCTGGCCAGGCTCACTCCCAGAACCACCCAGCGTCCCTGACCCCTTCCCTTCCCTTCGCTTTCTTTCCCCTTCCCTTCCCTTCCCTCCCCTTGTATTCCCTTCTGTTCCCTCCCCTCCCCTCCCCTCCCCCGCCTCCCCTTCCCCACTGTGTTCTCCTGCCCTCAAGCTTCCCACAGACAATCCAGGTCTGAGCTGTGTCCATGCCTGTCTGCCCTGCACACCCTGGGCGTTGGGGACACAGGCTGTGGATTTTGGTGGCTCTCATCCCAGATCCTTACTCTGAGAACTTGGGCCGTTACTGAACCTCTCAGTTTCCTCATTTGCAAAATAGGGTAGTAGTATCCACCTCTTGGGCGGCTGTGAAAAATGCACCCCGTGAACTTGGGCAGTGGTCGTCAGGGGTCCCGTCACTGGGTGCAGACTGCTCCTATAGTTGCGCTCCCCATTCCCGACACCCTGGCCCCCGTGAACAACTGCCCTCTCAGCATGAGTGTCCAGTCACACCCTGACTGGGGACCGCCGTGTGAGCGTGTACAGCAAGTGCAGCTGTAAGGGGTACTGTGGTTTGTTTGCTGTTGAAGTGGAAGGAAGTTCTCAGCGCTGTGTGCGTTCCTTCACCCAGACCTTCATCGCTACCCCTGCCTGCGACTGCAGGTGAGAGCCCTGTTGTGGGCGGGAATGCCCATCCCCACCTGGGCTCAGGGGCGAGGGAATGTGGTGGCAAAGACCTTAGGTTTACTCAGTATTGTGGAAAGCCAGCAGGGGGATCCCAGGAGCAGTGTAGCCTAGTGGTTAAGAAGAGTATGGGCCTGGAATCGGCCTATGCGTTCACTCCTTGACCCAACACTCACTCGCTGTGTGACCTTGGTCAATTCCCATGACCTCTGTGTGACTCAGTGTCTTCTTCTGAGAATGGGGATCAGACTGTCCACCCCTTGCACTGTGGTAAAGGGTAAATGCGAAATTGCCCCTGGTTTGGGGATGAACCTATAAATCAAGTGAAGGTGGTAGACAGTCTCTCCAAAGGTGGGCTCTGTGGGGAGGGGCAGAGGTACCAGTCAAGGAACCTGGAAGACAGACACAGGAGGGACGTGGAAGGAATCTGGTTGCTGAGTGCCAGTGGGAGCAGAGTCAGTATTGGGGGTGTGGGTGTCCATCCACCAGTTGTCTGAGGGCCCATTTTTCCTTCAGTCTGTGCATCGTGAATGACGAGCTGTATGTGAGGGATGCCGACCCCAGCGAGACCCAGAGTGTGTTCTCCATCCCACTGCCTACACCCACCTCCAGCTCCATGCACCCCTCTCCCAGCAGCAGCAGGACATCATGCAGGCATCCTCCACCCCATCTGAGATGAACCGCTAGTGGTCTCAGAAGTGAGTGCTGGGGTTGCATGGGGATAGGAGGGAGCTGGGAGGAGTAGAGGAGTGATTAATGGGAATTTTCAGGTAATTATTTTAAATCTATTTTTCCTTCCAAACGTTTACTTGTGAGAAATACCCTAATTTCATACTAATACATTTCCATGTATTATAAAATACAGGTATCCTATCTTATATACTGTTTTGAAACTCCTTTTATTATTAGTGCCAGCATAGTTTCTTCTCAGTATATGTGAAGCTACATTACTCTTTCTAAGATCAATATATTAAACAATTGAATTCCAGGAAGCCATAAGCTATTATTGATAGGCATTTAGCTTTTCGCCTCTTTTTCAGCATTACATGCAGTGGCATCTGCTCATTCTGGTACATACATGTTGGTAAACTTGAAGGCTTGCTCTTGTAGCATAGATGTAGCAGTGAAGTTGTGTGGTCAAGTGTCTCCAGTTTGGTCCTAAGGGAGGTCATCTACCTCCCCCACTAGAGGTGCTCTCAGTACAATGACTAGACTATACCAGAACTAAAAATTTCTTTACTCATCAAAAAGTGAATTCTGAGAATTCAGAGATAAGAAGAAATAGACGTCTAGGGTTTCAGGAAGGTGAAGGTGGACAGAAGTCAGGTGCCCGGGGGTTGACACTCACGGCTGCTGGCTCTGCTGACATCCCAATTCTTTCTCTTTACTTTCTTCAGTCCAAGGGCAAAATTCCACATGTGACCCTCATCCACTGACCTGGGATCTTGAGAACAAAACTCTGCAAATGAGCCTTTAGATGTCATTTTCATCCTCATCATATTTGTCACCTCTCTTCTCTTAACTGAAGCCATATCCATGACTAAGCTTGCAGTCCAGCTAATCAGGAAGCCAAAGTTTACCGTGTAGGCCTGCCCGTTGTTTTATATTTTTCCCACACATGATCCTTGTTTATCTTTATATTAAAGAGTAACATTGCACATCGTATGTTGTGTGTCTTGGATTGCTCTTCCCCTGACCCAACCATGAGTTAGTGGGGCCAGGACCAAAAAGTCCCCTCTCCCACATCATCCCTGGCAGTCTCTAGCATTTATATCCGACCTACACAGTGCTTGAAAATTATAGAGTAAGGACTCCATTCCTGGACAACCCTAAAATCCAAGCTTTGCCTCCTGATAACCTTCTCTCCACCACTTCAGTACTCACAAGTTGTGACCGTCCTGATGTTCACTTCTATAAGCAAACATAAGGTATTTAGCAAGTAAAGTACCATATTTACTCCAATAATTATGGATTTCTTAATCATTTAACAGGTCTAAAACTGTGTTAACATTTTTATTAGGTTCTTAGGTTCTGTACCTAAGACGATTTTCCCCACAACTCCTGTGTTGTTTTTTTAACTTTTTTATTTTGAAATAATTATCGATTTACCAGAAGTTGCAAAAAAATGTGTACAGAGGTCATGTATACCCATCACTCACCTTCTCCTAATGATAACACCTTGTATTACTTTAGTACAGTATCGAAACTAAGAAATGGACATTGGTACAATCCACTGAGCTTACCACAATTTCGCCATTTTACATGCACTCTTTTGTGTGTTAGAACACTTGTGCATAATACTTATATATATAATTCCATGCACTTTTACCAGCAGTGTAGGTGTTCTAACTATCACCACAAACAAGATCAAAAACTGTTTCATCACCACACGTTTCCCTCATGTTAGCCTTTATAGCCACACCCACCTTCTTCCTGATCCCACATCCCTAAACTCTGTCAAACACTATTATAATTTCCTAAATGTCATAGAAATGGAATCATATAGTACACTACATTTAGGAATGGATTCCTTTCACTCAGCATAATTCTCCTGAGATCCATCCAAGTTGTAAAGTGTGTCTATCGTCTGTTCCTTTTTATTGCTGAATAGGATTCCACGGTGTGAATGTACCACAGTTTGCTTACCCATTCCCCCGCTGAAAGACATCTGGGCTATTTCCACTTTTTAACTATTGTGAGTAAAACTGTGATGAACTTCATGTAAAGGTTTTTGTGTAAACATGAATTTTCATTTCTCTGGGTAAATTGCCCAGAGTGCAACTGCTGTATCATTTGGTAATCGCATGTTTCCTTTTGAAAAACCTGCCATATTGTTTTCCAGACGGCCTGTACCATTTTGCATTGCCTTTGGCAATGTGTGAGTGACTCAGTTTATCCAGTGTTGCCTGCATTTGGTTTTGTCACTGTTTTTTTCAGCCATTCTGATAGGTGGGTTTAACATTTCATTGTGCTTTTAATTTGCATTTGCATGATGGCTAAAGATGTTGAATAGCTTTTCCTAAGCCTGTTTGCCCTCTGTTCATGTCTTTCATCCATTTTATAATTGGATTAAGAGGCAAGAAGTTACCTCTAGAGAGCTGCCCTGGCTCTGGCTAACAGGCAGAGTAAGAGAATGTGAGGCCCCTCGAGACTCACTTTTCTTGACAGGGAGGGCAGAAGTGGGGCTGAAGCTATTAAATGTTCCTCAAATTAGGACTGAACTTGGATATGGAACAGGATTAAGAGGTGGGGGCATCTCTGGGTCCATCTGTGGAGATCTGGATAGGGCAGAAAAAGACGGGGGATACAGGGTAGAGGAAACACAGTGGAAGGAGGGAGATACGGGGGATGCCTTCTAAATGATGCTAGATTCATCACTCTCAGCCTGCTCAATGGAGTGCAAAAACTATTCTCCTAGACGTGTGGTTTTCAACTCTGGATATCCATTAGGATCCCCTCGAATGCTCAGATTCAACCAACTGAATCAGAGCCTCTAGGGATAAGCCCAGTCATCAGTATCTTTAAGGTTCACCCCAGTTGATTCTAATGAGCTGTCAAAATTGAAAACCTTATCTGATGGTGTATTAGTTTGCTATGGCTGCCATAACAAGACACCACAGGCTGAGTAGCTTAAACAACAGAAATTTATTTCTCACAGTTTTAAAGGTTGGAAGTCCAAGATCCAGGTGTCCACAGGTTTGGTTTCTTCTGAGGCCTCTCGCCTTGGCTTGCAAATGGCCTCCTTCTTACTCCTTCTTCACATGGTTGTCCCTCTGTGCACACACACCCTGGTATCTCTTTACGTGTCCTAAACTCCTCTTATAAGGAAACCAATCATATTGGATTAGTGTCTACCCTAACGGCCTCATTTTAATTTAATCACCTCTTTAAAGGCCCTATCTTCAAACACAGTCACATTCTGAGGTACTGGGGGTTAAAGTTTCAACGTATGAATTTGGGTAGGACACAGCTCGGTCCACAACAGATGGTATGAGAAACACCATGGTCTGAGAAATTCATCTCCCTTTTAGCCACCTTCCTGGAACTACTATACAACACTTCTGCCATCACCTCATTAGGTGGAAGTCGGTCATGTGACCATTCTTGGCTGCAAAGGAGGCTATAAATGTGGTCTTTTACTGGAAACATTACTGTCCCAAATAAATTTGGGATTCTTTTATTAAGAAAGAAGGAGAATAGGTATAGAACATATGGTACACTTTCACACCCAAGGCAGCTAGAAGCACCACCTCAATTATCATGTCCTTTCTACCCAGTTTTCCATACAGTTTTCATGGGTTCAAACAAAACTGCTGCTTCAGAGACACCTGAGCTCACTCTCCCATCCTCCCAAATCCCATGTCTCAGACTATGCCTGAGTCCTCACAACTTAGCATGCTAAATCTACATCATTCACTCACTCAGTCATTCATTCAACAAATATTTATTGGTTACCAGTGATATGTGAGGCACTGTGATAGGCACTGGAGATAAATCAGAGCACCTGACAGACAGGGTCATGGTTCTCATGGAGCTCACATTCTACAGGGGTTGATACACTCAAGATTTGAGAGCCATTAAGAAAATAATTTGGGAAAATGTGACAGAGAATGACTAGGGTGGGGAAAGCAAGGAAGGATTTTCTGAAGACGTAACTTAGATTTGATATTCAAATAACAAGAAGTACACAGTCAGCAGTGGGAAGATATAGGAGCTGAGCCCTCGAGGCAGAGGGAAGAGCAAGACGAAAGGCCCTAAGATATGGGCAAGCTTGGCAGTTTTAGGGAACAGCTTGTATGCCAGTGTGTAGTGGGAGGACAGTGTTAGAAAATGAGGTGAGAATGGTAGGAGGGGCCCAATAACAGAAGGTCCTGTGGGCCATGGTAAGGACTCTGGGTTTTGTTCTTATTATGATGGAGCCATTGGGTGCTTTCTGAAATGAAGGGAAATTATTATTATAATCTACCTTATTAAAGCTCATTCTAAATGTTCCTTGGAGGACAGACTGAAATAGAGCAACTGTAAGATCAAGAGACAAGATTAGGAGGCTACTACACACATGACAGTGAGAGGTTACAGTCTCGTAGACTACAGTCGTAGCAATGGAAGGGGTGAGATGGGGTTTGAGATGAGATGTATCTTGGAAGTACTGAACTTGTTGATGAAGTCCACGTTTGTGGTAGGGATAGAGAGGAATTAAGTGTGTCTCTTGGAATGTGGGTTTTTGCAGCTGGGTTAGGGCGGTTTTCTTCGATGGGGAAATGAATGGAGGACCAGCTTCGGTGCAATGCCAGGAAACTGACAGTTCTGTTTTGACCATGTCGTTTGTGGAGCCTACGAATAATCTGGGTGGGGAGCATGTGGTTGGATGTATAAGTCAGGAGATCCTGAGAACATTCTTGGTTGTGGCAAAAAAAAAAAAAAAACCCCAAAAAAAAATCAAGCATGCAAGCAAACACACGAAAAACCCAACTGTACAGTTCAATCTGAAAATACAGGTTGATTCCACATATGAGCATGACTCCAGATTCTGGAGGGGATACAAAGACTCCAGATTCTGGAAGGGATACAAAGACATATTAAAAGCCAACTTCACTGAGCTATAATTTATGTTCAACATAATGCATCCATCTTTTTTTTTTTTTTTTTGGCTGTGCTGCGTGGCTTGCCCGATCTTAGTTCCCCAACCGGGGATCGAACCTGGGCCCCTTGCAGTGAGAGCACCGAGGCTTAACCACTGGACTTAGCTATAAGGCTAAGGCTCTGGGTGCCAGGGGCTACGAACTGTCAGAGAAGAAAGATATATGTGTGGCATATAACTATCATTCATCCACTTACTCATTCATTCATGCACCTAGTGCATGTCAAGCTTAGTGCTAAGAAGGGAAGATAGGGCCATGAAAAAATTCAGACAATGTCTCTGTCTTCCTGAAGATTAGGAGTCGAAATAGAGAACTGCAAGTGGCTCTGGTTGCTAAATAGTAAGGGAGGTATTTGGTGAGATAATTGGGCCCCCAAAAGGTCTAACCCCAGTGCACAGACGCAACTCTTCCCCTTCTGCATGTCTCATAGACAATGCTGTGGCATGACCTAGAACATAGAGCTGTTAGAATAGAATGAGCCTGAACATTCTGTGCATAAATGGCTGAGGAAACAGCTTTCCAAACCTTCCACCCAGCAATCAGCCCTGATTATGTGCAGAAGTAGATCTCAATTTCATTTAATTCTCACAGTTGGAGTTGTATGACTAATTATTTTGTCTCTGTATCTAATTAAGAAGCTGAGGTTAAGAAGGGTCAAGTGTCTTGGAAGAAAATAGCAGATCTATTGATAATAGGAAAGGGTTAGATTTTAAGCTGTGAGCTGTTAACTAGTGTGGAATACTAGTTCCCATCCTTTAGGTCCAGGCTGAGGTAGTAGCAATGGAAATTTCTCAGTCAAATGCCTGGGATTCATTGGCCATTCGAGAATTTTAGGAACTGGAGAAGCTATAGGAAAATGAAAGCCTAACATACCATCCTCCTGCCTGCTCCGCATCATTGCTCCTGCCTCTGCTCTCTTGTTTTCTATGATAACGTCATCTTAACATTAGGTTTTGTTATTGACTGAACTGTGTTCTCCCAAAATTCATATCCTTAAGCCCTAACTACCAGTGCCTCAGAATGTGACTGGATTTGGAGATAGGGCCTTTAAAAGGTGATTAAGTGAATTTAAGGCTGTTAGGGGATACGTTAATCCCATCTGACTGGTGTGCTTATAAGAAGAGGAGTTTAGGACACACAGAGAGACAGCAGAAGTGTGTATACAAAGAGGGACAACCATGTGAAAAAGCAGCAAGAAGATGGCCATCTTCAAGCCAAGGAGAGTGGCCTTAGAAGAAATCACCCCTGCTCACACCTTGATCTTGTACTTCCAGCCTCCAGCACTGTGAGAAACAAATTTCTGTTGTTAAGCCACTTAGTCTGTGGTATTTTTGTTGTGGCAGTCTGAACAGTCTAATACAGGCATTATGAACGTGTTTCAGTAGGTCATGAAGCAGGTAGAGTAGACTGTCAGAAAGGATGAAAATAAAGTGATGGTAAAAAATACCAATGATCAGTAAAACTGAAAGAAACGTGGTTAATTTGTATCACTATCAGGCAAAATAGACATCAAGCAATTGCAACCAAGAAGGCTACTATCAAACCATAAAAGAAAATGTATTGAGAAGATTACAAATTCTGAACTTACATTCACCCGATAACATATCTTCAAAAACATATATAGCAGTAAGTAACAAAGCTACAAGTAACAGAAAGTAAAATCCACTTTTGTGTATACGATAAGGAAAGATACTTGCTTATATAACTGAGAGCCCAGAGGTAGAGGAGACTTTAGGTTAGTTGATCCAGTGGCTCAAAGATATAAAGACTCAGGCCCAATCTTGAACCAATGACTGTGACTAGGGACATAGGATTATTGCGTGAGATCTAGAGTAACTCTGGTCTCACCCTTGGAACTAGCAGGCAAATTCCCCCCAAACATGTGACTGTATGAGGGAGGAAATGCACTAATGAAAGTTTGAGACCACTTAGGAAGATGAGGAATGTATATTGCATAGGTAAAGAAAAATATTCACCTTCAGGCACCATTTGAAAGCACAATTATCAGTATGAGCATAATACCCACAGTACTCAAGCTCAAATGGTTTTCAACTACTATGCCTTTCCAGGTAACAAATACTTCTATTCAGGAAATACCTACATTGAATCAGTGAATGGGTAGTTACAAAGCACTAGAGCTCTCACCCCTGCAGTAAGTTTAGGAAGGACCACAAAGGCATCCATGGTAGCGTACTTAAATCTCTTTTTCTTTCTCAAATTTTTGGCAAAGCTTTTTCTTTACTATCGTACTTTGATATTATTGTGTCAGGATAGTTTGACACAATGGATTCTTTACAGTTACAATTTCATCAAGTATTACCGTTCTGTACACATACAACACAGAGTTCATAAAGACATGACAGATGAGAAGCAAGAAAATTGTCAACATTTATGATCAGCAACAATTTTCTTTAAAGAGCACCATTAAAATTCAATATGGAATATCTTTAAAAGCTTCAAGCTTTTAGAAGAAATTCAGTCTCATGAAAATGTAATAAAATTAAAGAACATCTTCTGTTAATGTACATATTTGTAAATATGCAAAAAGGAATATTCCTCTGGGAACACTAGCCCAAGAACCACCACAGCCCTGCCGCCTGGCATACCAGGACCCAGCCCATACACCAACAGGCTGGCACCAGCTCTGGGACACATTGGGCCCCTCAACCAGCTGCTCCTGGATCTGGCCCCACTCACCAGTGGGATGACGCCAGCTTTGGGACACCCCAGACCCCATACCCAGCCATGTAAGGAACTGGACCCACACACCAGCAAATCGACACTAGCTTAAGGACTCCAAGGCCCTGCAGCCAGAGACCCAGGAACCTGGCTCTGCCCACCAGCGAGCCAGCACTAGCTCCAGGACTCGCTGGGCCACAGCCCCACCCACCAGCAGGCCAACACCAGTTCCAAGACACCTTGGACCCCTCAGCCAGCTGCCCTGGGATCCAGCCCCACTCAACAGTGGGCCAACACCAGCTTTTGGACACCCCCAAACCCGGCAGCCAGCCATGTGGAACTGGCCCTGCCCACCAGCAGGCTGACACTAGATACAGGACCTCTAGCCCCACCACCACCCACTGCAGAGCCTAGCACCACCCACCAGTGGGCCAGCGCTAATCCCGGGACTTCCTGGGGCACTGCAGCCAGCAGCCTCATGACCCAGCCTCACTCGCCAGTGGCCACCAGCCTCTGTACAAGGCAGGGCCTGGCAACCCGCTGGACCAGGGGCCAGCCACACCTACCACACCACCCACAGTAGTGTGCTGGTCACAGCAGAAGGACACATGCAGCCCTAACAGGGGGCACCCTTAGAGCATATAGCTCTGGTGACCAGAGGGGAGAGCTCGGCTGGGTCACACAGGACGTCTCCTACAAAAAGCCACTTCTCTACGGTTGGGAAATGGAGCCAACCTACCAGATACAGAGAAATAAAACAGCAAATTGGACAAAATGAGGCAACGGAGGAATCTATTCCAAACAAAGGAACATGATAAAACCCCAGAAGAAGAACAAAGTGAAGTGGAGATAGGCGATCTACCTGATAAAGAGTTCAGGGTAATGATCATAAAGATGTTCAAAGAACTCAGGAGATGATTGGATGAACAGAGTGAGAAGTTTTTAACAAAGATTTAGAAAATATGAAGAAGAACCACACAGAGAAGAATACAATAACTGAAATGAAAAATACACTACATGGAATCAACAGTAAATGAAATGATGCAGAGGAATGGACGAGCAAGCTGGAAGACTGAGTAGTAGATATAACTGAAGCAGAATAGAAAAAAGAAAAAAAGAGAAAAAGAAATAGGACAGTTTAAGAGACCTCTGGGACAACAGCAAGTGTACTAACATTTGTATTACAGGGGTCTAAGAAGGAGAAGAGAAAGAGAAAGGGGCAGAGAACATATTTGAAGACATGATAGCTGAAAACATCCCAAACCTGGGAAAGGACAGAGATATCCAGGTTTAGTAAGCACAGAGAGTCCCAAACAGGGTCAAGCCAAAGGAGACCACACCAAGACACACTGTAGTTAAAATGGCAAAAATTAAAGATAAAGAGAGAATATTAAAAGCAGCAAGGGAAAAGCAACAAATAACATACAAGGGAACTTCCATAAGGCTATCAGAGCAACTGGAATGAATCCAACTGGATCATGGTGTATGATCTCTTTTTTCTCTTGGTGAGCCTGGCTAGAAGTTTGTCGATTTTGTTTGTCTTTTCAAAAATCTAGCCCTTGGTTTTATTGATCTTTTGTATTTTTATCTCTATTTTATTTCTTTCCCAAAGAACTGACTTTGGGAATTTTTTGATTCTTCTTTTTCTAATTCTTTTTCTCTTTCTGTATATTTGAGATTTTTCTTGTTCCTTGAGGAAGGCCTGAATCGCTATGTACTTCCCTCTGAGAACTGCTTTTGCTGCATCACAGATTTTGGAAGGTTGTGTTTTCATTGTCATCTGTCTTGAGGTATCTCCTGATTTCTTCTTTGATTTCATCATTGACCCACTGGTTTTCTGGTAGCATGTTGTTCAGTCTCCATGTATTCGTTCTTTTCCCAGTTTTCTTTCTGTGGTTGATTTCTAGTTTCATATCATTTTGGTGATAAATGATGCTTGAAGTCATTTCTATCCTCTTAAATGTGTTGAGGTTTGTTTTCTGATCTAGTATGTGGCCTCGCCTAGAGAACGTTCCTTGCACACTGGAAAAGAATGTGTACTCTGTTTATTTGGGGGGTGTAGTGTCCTGTAGATATAAATTAAGTCCAAGTGGTCTGTTGTGTCATTTAGGGCCTCTGTTGCCATATTGATCTTCTGTCTGGAAGATGTGTCCATTGATGTCAGTGAGGTGTTAAAGTCTCCTAGTATTATAGTATTCCTGTTAATTTCTCCCTTTATGTTTGTAACTATTTGTTTTATATATTTAGGTGCTCCTATATTGGCTGTATATATGCCAACTAGTGTAATATCCTCTTCTTTATTATCCCTTTATCATTATATAATGTCCTTCTTTGTCTTTATGTACTTTAAGTCTATTTTGTCAGATATGTGTATTGCTAACCCCGCTTTCTTGTTGTTTCCAGTTGCATGAAAGAGCCTTCCATCTGCTCACTTTCAATCTGTCTGTGTCATGTGCCCTGAAGTGAGTCTCTTATAGGCAGCATATTGTAGGTTCTTGGTTTTTTTTTTTTTAATCCATTCAGCCACTCTGTCTTTTGATGGGAGCATTTAGTCCACTGATATTTAAAGTAATTATTGATAAGTATGTACTTACTGCCATTTTAAACCTTGTTTCCCAGTTGACTTTGTAGTTCTCTATATCTTTCACTTTGACCATTTTAATTATGCTACGTCTTGGTGTCACTCTATTTGGGTTCTTCTTGTGTGGGACCCTCTGTGCTTCCTGTACCTGGATATCAGTTTTCTTCTTTAGGTTTGGGAAGTTTTCAGCCATAATTTCTTCAAATACATTTTCTATCCCCTTTTCTCTCTCCTCTTTTTCTGGTACCCCTATTATGCATATGACTGTGCACATTATGCATATGATTATGCATATTACGCATGCTTTATATTATCCTATAGATCTCATATGTTTTCTTTATTTTTAAAAATTTGTCTTTCTGTTTGCTGTTCTGATTTGGTGATTTCCATTATTCTATCTTCCAGATCACTTATTTATTCTTCTGCTTTAGTTTGTCTGCTATTAATTGCTTTTAGTTTGTTTTTTATCTCGGCAATTGAGTTGTCTAGTTTTGATTGATTTCTCTTTATAGTTTCTAGTTCTTGTTGCAGGGATCTGCATTTCTATCAATAATCTTTCTTAATTTCTTTAGCCTTTTTCTTACCTCCTTTCTGAATCTGGGGACTAGTAGACTGGTGAGGTCTCTTTCATTATTTGTTCCTTCAGGGGATTTCTCTTGTTCTTTTCATTGGGAATAGTTCTTCTGTTTTTCATTCTACTTAACTTTCTTTGTCTCTGAATTTAGGAGAAGCATGAATCTACTGTGTTCTTGAAGGGGTGTTTTGAGGTTGGAGGATTCCTGTGTAGACGGTACGAGTCCAATATTTTTGGTGCAAGGGCTGGTTTTGGTGTGGGTGCTTGCCACATATTTCCTTAAATTGTGCTGGCCCTTGTTCCCTTGATAGGGGGTGTGTTTGAAGTTGTGTTGACCAGAGCCTGCACTGGTTGTTGGCTGGGGCCTCCTCTTTGCTCTATGGCTGTCACAGCCCTGTTGGGGCTGGGGCCTGCTTCCCAGCTGTTGGAGTAGAAGCCCTGAAGGTCAGGTTCAGTCAGGTTCCATTGCCCCTGAGCACACGCCCTGATGCAAAGGAGGTGACCACTGAAGCTAATGAGGTCCGTGTGGTCACCGCAAACCTATGTGCCTCCCGTGCAGGCATCCATGGTTCTGCCCAGAAGCAGCCCAAGGTTGCATCCCTTTCTCTGTTGTGTTCATCCCAGACCTAGTGCTGGGCTGTGGTGTGGAGTAGGCTGGTGCTGGCGGCCGGGGCCCTGTGGCTACAGGAATTGAGGTGGTTGTGCCGCTGCCTGGAACCTGGGCTGCCTCTGTGGAAGCCCTCTCCCAGGACCTGTCAGCTCCAGATCTGGCTCCAAGCTATGGTGTAGAGTGAGCGGGGCCAGTGTGCTCCCACCGTGAAATGAACGGCTGCATACTCCTGCCAAGAGCCCGTCCAACCGAGATGCAGTGCCCAGCTGCTGTGCCTTTCCATGGTGCCATGTGGTGCATGTGCTGGCAAAGTCCACCATGGGCAGACCTGCCCCCACTGTGTGCACACTGACAATGGGCACTGTGGCAGGACCTGCCCCCACTATGTGCGGGCTCACCATGGGCTTCTTGGTTTGGCCCAGACCATACCCCAGGCCCTCCGGGCTGTCTCCACACATCTAGATCAAGTCCTCTCCCTGGACCTGTCTACCTAAGATTCCATACTCAGCTGCTGTGTGCATCTGTGGCCCCACCACCTTGTGTGTGCTTTGGATTGGGAAGTGCAGCAAGGCAGCAGCCGCCAGTGCCAGTCTCTCTCTGCCCTGATTGTTAGCAAGCCAGCATCCATGCATTCCTTGTGAGTAGAATTTAGGCTTTTCCATCCCCTCCATCTATCCCAGTGGCTTTTCCAGCAGGCAAGGGGGCTCCCCGAGGCAAGGGTCTGCCTATGTGTACCTTTCCTCCTCTCTCCCACGGGTGCCAGGACCGTCCTCATGCCTTTAAAATTTTTTCTGTCCTTCCTGGATACGTAGAGATATTCCTTGCAGCTTTGGTTGTGTAGGAGATCCTCTGCCAGTTTCCAGCTGGTTTTCTGTGAGAATTGCCTCACATGTAGGGGTATTTTTGATGTGTTTGTGGGGAGAGGTGAGCTCCACATAATCCTACTCCACCATCTTGATCCCCCTCCCCATTTGGGAGACTTTGAACTGCATCAAAGTGTCCCATATAAAAACAGATACACTAGACTAAATTAGAATTTCAGAATCCAGTGAGAGTCAACTATTGCAAGTGCCTGTCATTTTTTAGAGAGCACAGGATATGCCATGTTTTTCCAGATTTTGTGGGAAAAAAAGGTAGAGCATCATGTACATTTTAGATTATCGCTGGCCCCAAACAGGCTACATGAAGTAGATAATTAAAAAATCATCTGGTGATGTTATGGAAATGCAAAGTTCATTGATATAATTTAGTCCTCAGAGCCTGTTTTTATTCTAAAGAAAACTGGCAAAGGTCACTCATTTACATCATATGGGAACATATCCACCAGCAGTAGATGCCAGTGTGATATCGTAACAAGGAAACAATGTGGCTGTTTATGTAAAAACCCATCTCACAATACTTTCAAAGTCTATAGTTAGAATTATTTGGGGGGGTGTGGCAAAAAAATAGTTACAATGAGTGGATAACAAGAGCCAAGCTAGGACCACTTCAATTCTCCCTGTCTCATAATTTTTAAAGCCTTGAAACACACTTATTTAATTTTTAAATAGTCTTCACGCGGATGGGATTTTCAAACTGTATCAGAGAATCATACCATCACAAATGACATAGTCTATGAGCAAAAACCCTGTAAGGAATCCCTGCCTTCTCGCCCCCTTCCATCCTTTGGCCTCAAAAGAAGTTTTCACGGTGGATGTAATTTTCTGTTTCCAGGCTGTGGTAGTCCCCAAGAATGAGCTCATCACCTAGAGCTGTTAAAATTTACACGGTGCTGGGGGAAGGGAGCACACTGAGTACTCTGACAGGGAGCACTATCTACAATTGTTTCTCTTCTTTCCCATTGCTTGACACTGACAGTAAAGTCATTTCTAGTTAATTAACGAGCTTCTTAAAGGAACAAAGAAAAACATGTTTTGATTACCATTTCTATAAAGGCACAGCAATATCTCATAAGTTCTCTTGGATAATGTTACCAGATTAAGTCAATTTTACTTTCTGAAAGTAAATTCACATAGGATCTCTACTTGAGTTGTACATATTTGTGTTTGAACCAAAAGCATTTGAGTATTTGTGTTTAATTTAGCAGCATCACAAATGTCTGTTATTCTCCTTTCCCATTTCTCTGTGTTAAACAAAGCCACTAGCACTGACCTCCAAAACGTCCACCCCAAAACAGAAATATAAAAGAAGTAAAAGTTGTTCCCGGTAAACCTTGCCAAACAACATTCAAGAAAAATAGCTTAACAGCCTGCCTCACCTAAACAGACGGAGCACCTGATACATGCAGTGCCTAAACTGCCTAGCTCATATAAGCTGTGTTCATACAGGTGTTTACCCATAGCCTTAGCGTCCCTTCCCCAATGTATGTTACAAAGAGCTGACGGGCAACCACTGGTGTAACTAAATATATTTTTAAATCCTAAAATAACTCCTGGTAATCATCGCAGGGAAAGAATAAATGATACGACCTTTAGTTCTGACAGGAGAATATCTGACCCTTCCCAGGTAAAGTTATAATTAGAACTCCAGGGTTTGCCTTTTGGTGAAAGAAGTTGACCTCAATCACCATTAGTGGATTTGTCCATTACAGAAGCTACAGTTGGGACAGACATCAGGTCTTGATGTCGGATTCCATCCAGTGATTGTATACAGATGCTTCCTAAATGCATCTTGAGGTTTCATAATAGGCTCTATTGTAAACACGCGGCTCCATTTTCATACCGTGCATTTACATGTGTCCCATAAATAATTTTCCAAAATTATCCAAGTAACAGCAATGTGCCCAAACAGAGTCACTCCAAAAAATCACTGCTTCCTTCAACAGGCTTAGAACTACAAACACAGTCTGTTATCCTTACTAGTATATTCAACTTTAACCATGGTGCAAAATTTGGTCTGTTGTATTTTCTTCAAGTTATTTATGTAGCCATGCCACGTTGCAGGGTGCCGGGAAAATAATCCCACTGCTTGTATAGCATTAAGTTTGCCTAAGCCAGCAAACGCGCAATATCACATCAAATCTCTTTTGGATATACAGACAGGTCTTCCGTTTTCCGCACCAATCAGCAAAAGAGGTGTTTGTAAAACTGCAATTAAAAAAAAAAACTAAAGTATATTGTATATTCTCCTTTCCCTTTCTCTGTCCTTTCTAGGAAGATGCAAACAAAATATAAATGCAGTAATATCTAATTCAGATTCTGCTCACTTTTAACTTTTGGAATTCCGTAAAGAGCCATAAAGTCTGCAATATTTCTCTTTAGAGAAAAAGAGCCATAAAGTCTGCAATATTTCTCTTTAGAGTGTTTAAAAATAAAAGAAGGAAACGTTTTCAACTAACGTCTAGCATTTTATACCACCTTTTATATACACAAATACTTCACTTATTAAGGATAAGTTTATACCTTAAAATGAATCGAGGGCCTTACCTGGCTTCAGCTTGGATTCGTTCTAATTACTGGTAGTACTGGAAATTATTTAAATGGCACTTTAAAGAGGTCCTCTATGATCTCAACTTTTCAGTAACTGCGGATGGCTTTCCAGTTAGTCTGAATAAGGAAGGCTGAATTATTCTTAATTTTCTTTGGAGACTCTTGTGGGTGATCAAAACACAAAGTCTGGAGCCAGGGTGCCTGGGAGTAAACCCTGGTTTGGCACCTATAGGTTCAGTTACCTCTTAGGCAAGTGACTTAACACATCTGTGCTTCCACTTTCTCATCTTTGAAAACTGGAATAATAATCATAGTACCTCATTTATAGAATTGCCAGCATTAAAGGAGTTGACGTTTTAAAGTGCCTGATACATAGTAATCATTATATACATTTGTTTTCAAATTAACAGCTAAAATTCACTTATTGAGTTTGCTTTAATTTCTCTTAGACTTGCATGAAATTACAGCAACAAAGCTTACCTGTACCCACCGCTTAGGTTTTTGAAGTGGTCCCTAAAATATGGCAATGGTTATGGATTTAGGGAGGACCTAGTCCATTGCTATGTGTTAATTTATGTGTTAAATTTCACGTGTTATAGGGAAACAGAATTAGCACACGAAAGAAGCACATTAGCACATTAAAAGGGGGTTGGGGCAGGTGAAGCCAGCCTGTGTTCTGAGGAAGATCATCCAGAGGCACCACCATCAACGGGAAGCCCAGGAATGTGGGCAATCTCAGGTCTCCAGGTCTCGTGAAGAGAACGGCCTCCTGAAACATGCAGCCGGGAGAACCCTGCTGTCACTATCCTACACTCAGGAGGCTGACCCAGCTTTTGAGCACCGTGGGCTCCTAAGGCTATGGTCACGCGGATGCGGCCATCAAGTGGCAGGCCCTGACAGATATGTGGCAGGCCCAGACCTACTGGCCATGTCAGCACCATGAGCCCTTAAACCCTGAGCTCGTGTAGTCTCTCTGGACCTATTGCCACTATGATCATGTGGTAGATCCAGCTTTTCAAGTCGCTAGAGCATGGCAGACTCCTAAACCCTGCCCATCATGTGGATTCATCCTGTCATGTGGCCCTCCCTAGCTAGTGGCATGTGGAAGCCTCAGCCCTCCAAGTCACACAGGTGACCTGCTTCTGAGAGTCATATGGATGCTATGGTCGGTCACATATCCCCCTTGGTCACACATCAGGCTCAGCCATCTCTATCTCGTGAAGATTGCTGGCTACCAGAATCTTCAGATCCCTGAGTCAACACGGATGTGGCCGCTACCATCACATGGCAGGCAAAGCACCTGCCGTCATGTGAACACCGCACCTACCCTTTGGCTGTTGGTCATGTATATTCTACGGTCATGGGACATGCTGTGGTCTCCTGAGGCTCAGTTCTCTCGGTCACAGTTCACGATTGAGGGCTCCTGAACCCTGAGGTCACCTGCATCCTTCTACTCTGTGGCCTCCGCCAGCCAAGCCCCTGGAAGTCAGGTAGGGCCCCACAGCGGCGCGTTGCATTACGTTACGTTACGTAGGTCGCGCAGTCACGTGACGCCATAAGGTCGCGACCGAGGGGGCGCCCTTTCAGCGTGTGGAGAGCCTGCTGAATGGTCGGTAGCTCGGCTTAGCCTTCTGAGGAGTCAGACCGAGAGGTGAAGAAGACCTTTAGAATTAAGGTACTTGTCCTGGCTGAGGGGGAACTTTGATGAGGCTCTGGCTCCGATGCCAACCTTTCCACCGGCTTTCATATTCTGCCACGGTAGGTGGTAGATGGTAGGCGGTAGTCGGGTAGGAGGGGCGCCCGCCGGTACTAGAGGTTTACTCAGAATTGGCGGGACAGCGGGCGGCAGGCGTTCATGGGCTGCTCTCGGCAGCTAGGCTCGGGAAACTGGGTGGACCCCTCCCTTTGCCCTTCCTTCCCAACCCCCACATTAAAGCCCTACTCTTGCTTATCTCTCTTCCATATTCGTATTCACTGCCTGCCATGTGATGGCGTCCTCTGCGCTCCTCCAACCACGTTTGTTATTAGGGACACCAGAGAACTCCTCGATGCCAGTTCGTATCGATGATTTCAAATCTGATCTGAATTTCTGTCTCTTAATTTGTTCTGTAGAGAGAGGCAAGGAGAGAGACTTTGTTTAATTTGATATTTTTTCAGTAAAAGTGTGAAAGTAGCCAGCACCTTAAGGTTCAGAATTTGTTTTCTGTATTTGCTTTGCGGATCAGTAGCTTTTCGAAGTGCGTGGGGGGTAGGATGCCATAATCTTTTTCTGCTTGGACTCTCTAAACGGCTTAAATTAGTCCAGCCAGACACTATTGGCTTCTGATTTTCCTCCTGACTTTCTAACCATTCCTTGTTACATTCCTTGAAAGCTCTCCCCTTTCCTTCGTGTGGGAAAAAAAAACAGTGAATTTATTTAAGAAAACCATATTAAGTAAAATTATAGATGATACATTTCATAAAAATCACGTAGATGGTACTTAATGAGTAAAATGCAGCAAGTAAAAGATGGTGTTTACATTTGTGAGGGATTTAAATATTGCTTGAGAGATGGTTAAAGGGGTGATATATATATTTTTTCTTATATAATAGCCATTTCTTTCCTCTCATTTCAGCACTTTCAGGTTTGCTCTACAAGACACTATGTCTGAGAGACAGCAACAACAAAAATGTTTTTATCCATCGAAGAAATATGGGACATACAAAAATGAAGGTAAAAAGGATTTCTATATTGTCATATTTTTAAGATAATATGCCACTTGAATCTCAAAGAATAGGGTAGTGTCTTAGCTTGTTCAGGCTGCTGTAGTAGAACACCATGGACCGGGTGGACTACAAATTACAAAAATTTATTCTTCACGGTTCTGGAGTCTGTGAAATCCAAAATCAAGGCACCAGTAGGTTCAGTGTCTGGTGAGAGCCTGCTTCCTGGTTCATAAAGGGCTGTCTTCACGCTGTATCCTCACATGGCAGAAAGGGCAAGGGAGCTCTCTGGGTCCTCTTTTATAAAGGCACTAATCCCATTCATGACGGCATCTCCCTCATGACCTAATCACCTACCAAAGACTCTACCTGCAAATACTGTCACCTTGGAGACTAGGTTGGTACATAAACATTCAGTCTGTAGCAGGTAGTTTCCTCAAGCTATATGGGAAAGGAACATTTTTCCACAGACCACTGGAAGTACTAGTGTTCCTCAGAAAACCTTTTGGGAAAGCCTGTTCAAAGTCTCTTCTGCCGCATTAATACCTTGTACCTTTGTTTACTAAGAAGAATGTATGCTTACTAATAATTAAAATCTGTTCTTCTCATTAAAACTACTTATTGCTAACTCATTTTATCTTATGTCATTAGTCATTCTCTCTTTTGCCTAATCTTTCCACTTTTTCATTCTTTACATATAACCTCAATTTATGTTTCTGATATCATGACGGCAAGAAATAAGTGCATAAGTGCTAGTCATTAGGAAGTCTTAAAAATAAAATAAAATGCCCCACTCTTGAAAAGATGATACAACTTACCCGTAAGGATGAGTGGATGAAATAGCTCTCATTTTATACCAATTTTCCACACTTTTCAAAACTAGTTTGTTATTATTATTTAATCATTATAGCTGCCATTTTTGAGTTCCTGTTATATGTCAAGCACTGTGGCAACCTTGTCATACCACTTTTCTCATTTAATCCTCAGAAAAATCCTGAGAGGATGTTATTTTAATTTACAGATAAGATACAAGAATCAAGATAGGCTAGATTATGCTGTGGTAATAGACAGTCCCCGTATCTCAGGGGCTTATTCCTCACGTTGACTACATGTCCATGGCAGGTGCATGCCCCTCACAGGATGGTGGACTTTGGGGGTCTGAGCCATTCTTACTGGAATGACTTGGAGACCCAAACTGACAGAGCAGCCATCATCTAGAAAGTTGTCAGTCTCTGTGCCTGAGGGGAAGAGGACCCTGCAAGGTCTCAATCCAACAAGCATATGTTCTGGCCCAGAAATAGCACATGTCACTCACAACCCATTTGCCAGAACCAGTCACATACACAGCCCTGCCCAAACAAAGGAGGTCAAGAAGTACAGCTCTTCCAGGTCGCCGGAACAGGGACAAATGGAAACACATGGCAAACAGCACTACCGCACGATGGAATTGAGACTCAGAGAGGTAAAATACTCGCCGAAAATCACATACGCAGTAAGTGACAGAGATTCACTGGATTATTCTATCAAATACTTGACAAGTCGATGTCTGAGATTGCTTGTGTCTGAATCACCTTGATGAGGGAGGTCTCTAGCCCTGTTCAGGCACCCGACGTAGTTGGTCAGCCGGGGGACTGCGGTAGCTGTCATATAGCTCCCTTGTATGCTTTCCCCTCGGCAACGTTATTACGGAAGGAAAGTGGGTTCTTGCAAATGACTCTGACTCTTCCTATACACCGTACGTAGACCACATGCCCTTACTGCTCCCTTTAAAATGTGAATTTTTCCCTTTCATTGCTGGATTTTCCTGAAAACGAGTTGGTTGCCCGGCATTCTCCAAAGGTCACCAGTAAGGTTCCTCTTTGTTGTTGTTATTGTTGATGAGTGTCATTATGAACTCCTGGCTTTTGAACATGTTGGTGGGCTTCAAACCACTGTTATGTGGTGTTGAGCAGAGGAGTGAAATGATTTGACTTGCGCTCTGCTCCTGGGTTGAAAAGAGACAGGTAAGGGAGCCAGGATGAAAGCAGAGGGGCCAGCTGGACAGCAGTACAGTCCAGGAGGTAGCTGTTGGTATCTTGGCCAGGGTGGTGGTAATGAAGGTGGTGAGAAGTGGCTGGCTTCTGGACATACTTTGAGAGAGGGGCCGAGAGAATCTCCTGACCAGTTGGATATGGAGTGTGGGAGAAAGAGAGCACGCCAGGCCCCCTCCGAGGTTTGGGGACTGAGCAAGTGGCATTTGTGGGTCAAATGCCCTATCTGTGTTTCCTTTCACTTCCAGTGCCACACAGGGAAAGTCCCAAGGTTGTGAGTAGCAGGATTGCCCTGACAGCGGGCCACACAGGGAAAGCAAGGGCTCCCCAGAGGAGTTCATCTGAGGCCTGGTCGTAATCAGTCCATCGTGGAGTGATCAGCAGTGGGCGGATCTTTACTCATAAGCGTGCCCTGAGACAACATGGAATAGTTAATGTACAAAAGGCACAGCACACAAACCTAGAGAACCTTAAGTATTACAACCCAACGGAAGCTGGTTTCTAACAGTGTAATTACCATAATCCTCCCTCCCCACAAGCCACTAGTATGATTATCTGCTGGTTCACTGTTTCAGTGGAATGCGTTAAAAATAAAATACCCTTAGTGAATCCACCCGTGGGAGAGAGAATTGACACGATCTTATTTCTGCAGGTGCGGAAAAACTTCCAAATCTTTTGACATGGTGAATTAGATATGCTGGAGGGGAGAATTTGTGGGTGGAGGGGTGAACAGCAACACAACTGCTAGGAGTGAATACAAGGTGAGGTATACCCAGGACACTTTCTAAGCATGCCTGTAGCTTCAGTATCCAGTACAGTAGATGTCAGAGTAAAGAAAATGAACAAGAGCCAAAGAGAGGCCTTACAGAATGGTGAAAGGATCAGTACACCAGGGAGACATAAAGATCCTAAATGTGTACGCACCAAACAATGGAGCCTCAAGGTACATGAAGCAAAAACTGATGGAGATGAAAGGAGAAAGTGCCAGATCTATAATTATAGTGGGGGCCTTCCACACCCACCTCCCTCTTAGCAAGTGACAGAATTGCTAGAGAGAAAATCAGCAAGGATATAGGAGACCTGAATAACACAGTAAACTAATGAGATCTGCATGACATAAATAGAACAGTCTGCGCAACAACAGCAGAATACAGTTTTTTTCCCCGAGGGTCTCTGTAACATTCACCAAGTTAGACCATCTCCTCGACCATCAGACAAACCTCAATAAATTCAAAAAGAATTGAGGGACTTCCCTGGTGGCGCAGTGGTTAAGAATCCGCCTGCCAGTGCAGGGAACACAGGTTCGAGCCCTGGTCAGGAAGATCCCAATGCCGCGGAGCAGCTAAGCCCGTGCGCTTGAACTACTGAGCTGCGCTCTAGAGCCCGCGTGCCACAACTACTGAAGCCCGCATGCCTAGAGCCTGTGCTCCGCAATAAGATAAGCTGCCACAACAAGAAGCCCGTGCACTGCAACGAAGAGTAGCCCCCGCTGCCGCAAGTAGGGAAAGCCCGTGTGCAGCAACAAAGACCCAATGCAGCCATAAATAAAGAAATAAATTTATTTAAAAAAAATAAAAATAAAAAAATGATTTCAAATCTCCCAGAGTGTGTTCCCTGGCCATGATGGAATCAAATTAGAAAACAGTAATGGAAAGCAAAAAGAAGAATCCCTAAACACTGGGAAATGGTGGTTGACACATCATTCCAGGTTATCATTCACACCCTTGTTATAGAAGGGCTGAAATTAGGAAGAGTTGCCTGCTGAGCTGAAAGGCATTTCAGGCTGGCCCGAAAGAGAGCTCACTCTGGCTCTTTCAAACAGAGTATTGTTCAGGGCAAGGCTGGAGGGAGGGAGACAGTTCAGGAGGCCGTTACATCAGTGCCACCTGACATTAAAGCTCCAAGTGCACTGGCAAAGGAAGTCCAGCTAGCTTGCTGGTTGTTAGTGGAATCGGTTTGGCGGCTCCTTGGACTTGGGAAGCATGAGAGAGGTATTGGTGTGGTTGCTGGAAAGTCCTGAGAGAAGGCAAGATTCGGGGGCCTTCCTGGTATCTCTATGACTGGTGTCCAGTCTAACCCATGGACGCATACACCTCGGTTCTTTATCAGTCCTGCTCCACTGTTTTAAAAGTTTCAGCGCAGTTGTCCTCTCCTGCCTCCTCCCTCTTTGTCCTCCTTGTTGTCCTCTTCCTCATCCTGCTCCTCCTCGATTCTTCCCCTGATAGTGCCATCTGTTGGATAAGACTGTCCTCTCTGCACAGGCAGAAGAGTGTCCTTTCTGAGGCTTGTGGGACTGGTCCCTTAGGCCAGGTTGGCACTTTGCCTGCCCTACCATGCTGTTAGCCTAAGACATGGAATGTGGTAAGTGGACCACAGATGTGTCTGCAAACTTGTATTTTTGTTCCTCTTTTCAGAATACAGTGATGGTGGTAGACCACCTCAAGGAAGAAAGAAAGGCTGGTGTTCTTTCCCAGGTAATTCTGGCGAGAGGAGCCCTCATTATGAACACGATAGATGTGAGCCTCAGCCCTCACAGCTCAAGGAGGATGATGGAAACGTCGTGAAGAAGGATGTCCAGGAGGACCCCGAAGTAAGACAGTAAGTGACCAGGCAGCAGGGTTTGTGCACAGCAGCCCCTGGGACTATGCACCTCTCTCACGCTCCGTGGACTTGTTTTTCTTCTCTCACTGCAAACCTGAGGCATGCTAGAAGTGAAATAATGGTTGAGCAATCCTAATTGTAGTGCTGGTGTCAAAGACACGAGGGTGTACAGAAGACTTTCTTAGCACTTAAGGCCACTCACCCGCCTTCTCTCCACATCCCCCCTGCAGCTCTCCCTGTACCATCCCAGGCAACAAGAGAGGAGTGAGATGGCACAGTGAAGGCCACATGGATACGATTGTAGGGAGAAACAGAAAACCTCTGGAGAGGGAAATGGGGGAGAACACACAAGATGGAACCCCAGGGAGCTGGTTCAGGGTCACAGTGAGTATCCTGTAAAATGTATGGAACGTGCAGGAGAGAAAAGCCCCGGGGGAGTTTTGTTGGTCTCATGTAGAGATGCTGGTTTATTTCACTGGGGACAGTTTGTAATCTGTCCCTTTTACTAGTGGGAGTTAACAGTCTTGTTCATCTAAGGGCAGATTCAGAGAAGCAATGTAAAGGGAACAGGCTGACCGTGAGAACGGAGGAGCCTGTCTCAAAGCAAAGATGGAAACTACTGCCAAGGATATGGAGCGACTCCACATTGGAGGTCTCAGCTTGGCAAGCTGAGTGTGGGAGACGGAGGGTCGAGCCTCTGGAGACCTTGTCTGAGGGGCAAGCAGTGTCTGCACCGGGTAGGATCTCCTGGAAATTTATAAAAGGAAGATCATCACTGACACCTTGATTATGTGGAAGAGAGTTTGACTGGAGAGAAAGAGTATTTAGGAAATCCATATTACGCACACCCATAAGAAATCATGCCAGTGGTCCCTTCTTTTTACAAGCCCTTTCAAGCTCAGTAGAAGGCCGGAAAAGAACAGGAAAAGATTCGTCCTCCAGCCTAAATTCCCTGTTGTCTGTCCTCTCTCCCATCGCTTCTTTTCATCCTTAGATTCCTTATGGGATAAAGTATAACAGGACATGGCTAACGAACTCAATCCAGAGCCATTGCAGTGTCCCCTTCACTCCAGTGGACGTAAGAGAGGATGCCGAAGCCAGACGCGTGGGCACAGGGAAGGGGGAGAGAGAGACTTGATTCAGCAGGGTCTGCTGGCTTCTGAAACTATTGCTGTTGCATTCAATCCCTGTAGTTCCACTTTGTGAAAAATGGGGCTCGATTCTTTGTCCAGGAAGCTAGCACTGCCTCTGCATTGATGGATGTCAGCTACAAGATTCGTGATGAGGAGAGCCGAAAGGTGTGTGTCGAGGGCGTTACGTGTACCTCATCCTGAGGAAGGAGTACAGGCCAGGGGCTGGTATTCGTCTTTGGAACTAGAGTTCCTGGTGCTTACCCCACCTCTTCTTGCTGTAGATACCTGTCTTTGTCAGGCCCTCCGCTGTTCCCTACTCTGTGCGGTATAAGTTGAAGCCAGAAGAAATGGAGCAGCTAAAGGTAATGCAGATGCAAGGCATGTTGTGTGCCAATGCTCAGACCCACCTCTCCTTCCTCCAGACCCCCGTCCCCCTCGCCCCCGATTTCCCTGCCACCACCACAGCCTCAGAGCGGCTCTCTCCGTTTCTCACTCTGCAGCTGACTTTTATCAAACGATTTGATGTCTCCAAGCTAGCTCTTGACCTGCAGAGGCTCTACGTTGACCCAGGTATGGCTGACAGCGGTAATTCTAGGGCGGGTGAGGGCAGAGGGGTCTTCCTGGAGGGAGACTTAGGGATGGTAACGTGGGGAGGGGCTGGTGCTGGCCCCACACCCCACTCAGCCATCTGATTCCCTCCCCTCTCCTTCCTGAAGACTTGGTGGGCTATGATATTGATATATTTCTGAATCGAAGAAGCTGCATGACTGCCACCCTGCAGGTCATCGAAAAGAATTTCCCTGAGGTGAGGCTGTAGGCCCAGTGCTGGTATTAGGGTAGGGGGTGGAAGAGATGGGGTGGAGGGCAGATTTGTCTCCAAGGTCCTAGATAGTAACCTTCACTCTACCTCTTCTTGCCCCAAAGCTGTTGTCCTTGAACTTGAGCAGCAACAAACTGTACCAGCTGAATGGCCTGTCTGACATTATACAGATGGCCCCCACGGTCAAGATCCTGAACCTCTCCAAAAATGAGGTGAGAAGAGGGAGCCAGGTCAAAGTTGGGTTGAGAGTGGGGGGGGCATGTTATTGGCCATCAGAGTGATGACAGGAGGCAGGTGAAGGTACCTGTGTGGGAGGGAGGGGTCTGGGGGTGCAGGGATCCAGATGTCCCTCTTTCCCTGGGATTCCTTTTCCCACTTCCGCGCCATATTTCTCAGCTGACGTCTGTGTGGGAGTTGAGCAAGATGCAAGGGCTGAAGCTTGAAGAGCTGTGGCTGCAAGGGAACCCATTGTGTGACACCTTCCCAGACCAGTCCACCTATGTAAGGTCAGTGTGAACACCCTGTCACCCTTCTTGGTGACCTTCACCCATGGGAGCCTAGACTATCTGTGAGAGTGCCCCTTTGCCAAAGGTGGCAGCCCTGGTCTTCTGGGAGGATCACAGGCCCCACCTTCTGCTCTCTCTGTGCCTATCACCGGTGAGGAGTTTCCTTCCCCTGACCTGCTCACCTCTGCAGGCGCTCTGGGGTCTGTTTCCAGCTCTCTGCGCCCAGATATATTCCAGCAAGGCCTCCCAAGAGTGTGCCCCAGGAAGCAGGGCTTCTCCTCCTCACCAGGACCAGGAGCGACCAGCCTTGATCCATATGCTGGCGCCCTGGACTGAGAAGGGTCCTCCTGTCCAGGGCTTCTTGCTGAGAGAAGCCTTCCTTCTTCGTGCTGAGATGGGGTTTGCCTCCCCCGTTCTGAGAGGGGCCCTCTTCCCCTTTCTCCAAAGGGATCCCCCCTCCTCTCCCAGGTTGACATGGGGGCTTTCCTGCGCCATGCTGAGGGCTGAGGCCATGGGTGGCTGCTGTCATGACATCCATTCTGCTGGCCCAGTGCCAGGAGCTGGACCCTCCTTGGGAAAAAGCAGGGCTCCCTGAGTCAAGGGGCCAGACGTGGGCTCACGCCAGTGATCAGAGGGCTTCCTGAGGCAGGGGTGGAAGGCAGAGGGCAGAGGTGGTAGAGGAGACAGAAGGACAGGCCTCTGAGGGGCACTTCCCATCCCTCCCTGCACACATCACATCATCCCGCCTGGTCCTTCACAGGAGCCCTGGGCAGCCTGAGACAGGTATGATTCCTCAGATAAAGAACCAACTCAGAGAGGTGCAGGGGTCATCGGGAGAGAAGACAGTGATCATCAGAGGGGGCCACGGATCCTCAACCCCATACTGAGCTGGGACCTGACCCTTTCCTCCTTCTGAGGAAGATCTGCCCCCATGGCTGCTCGGTTTCCCATGCCCAAGTCTGGCTGAGCTCACACAGGTGACAAAGTTTCAGCCAGCATCCAGTGGGCCCCCAGCACAACATGTGCATATTTTCCATTCCTCCCTGGTGTGTCTGGGCGATTCTGGGGCAGGTGAAGAGCCGCAACAAGTGTGCCGTTTCCCCTTTCTTCTCTCTTCTTCCCTGACCCTGACCACGGGAGAGCTTCTTTCCCTTCCCTTTGTTGTCTCTCTCTCCCCTGTCTCTGTGCCCCTATGTCTCTCTCATCTCTCCCTTCCTACCTTCACTCCCTTTCTGTCTTCATCACCTCCATCTGCCTCCCTGAGCACCACCTCACTCACCTCGCTGGCCCAGCCTCCTGGGCCATCCCTGGGGGGTGTCGGGGTCTTGCCAGAGTGCTGGACCCCCAGTGAGGTAGCAGAGCCCCGGGCTCCCACTCCATCCGCTCTTCTCCCCACAGCCTTCAGTGGGGCCCTGGAGGAAGGGAGGGAGGAGAAGGAAGCCCTGCAGCATGGGTTTGAAATGCTGGTCCCTGTGGCACTGGAGAAGGGAGTCCGAGTAGCCTGGGTGGGAGCTACCCAGGCGAAGGAGAGGAAGGGAGGGAGGGAAGGAATATTAAAGTGAAGGTACTGAGAGAGATGAGGAGACAGTGCCTTTCAGACAGTAAGATGACAGATGCTCAGTGCTCAACAGGCAAGTGGACTGAAAACCCCTAAAATCAGGAGCAGAGGTGGGCAAAGGGTGCTGCTGGGTTGGCCAGAACACACTGATCTCTGTTTATGGTATTACTGTTTTAACTCAAAGGAAGCATTGCAACCTTGAACTATCAACCACCTCTTCTCTATTTTTGGTTTTGGACAGGGCCATCAGAGAATGTTTCCCGAAGTTGTTACGCCTGGTAAGTGCCTACGTAAATCATTGTCTCTTACAAATATCGGTGGCCTCTGCACCTGCCCTCAAGCCCTTTGGGTCTTGCCTAGATCACATATTAGCATCAGAACCTTAATCATTTTGGGGGACATGGACTCCTGAAAATGACATGGATATACTTGCTGGAAAAATACCCATAAATACACACATGCACACACACAAGTTGAATATAACACTAGAGACTTTCAGGACCTCATGATGAAGACATCCACTGTAAGCTTTCCCACGGAATTTCCAGGGCCCTTTCACACCTGACCTCTGACCCTCACCCGCCTGGGCCCATCCTTTTCCCGGATCATCCAGGGCCACTCCCCTGATCTCCACTCCTGACTTCCTCTTCCCTTCTCCAGGATGGCCAGGAGTTACCGTCACTAGTGACCGTTGACGTTGACACTCCCTACATAGTAAAGCCCTGCAAGGTGAGGAAGAGGATCAAACAACATTTGGGGTATTGCAGGGAGGCTTTATCTACTGCATAGTCTCAAGTGCCATTTGATTCCAGGGAAGCTACTTTGGATCTGATGAGCTGAAGAGCCTAGTCCTGCAATTCCTGAAGCAGTAAGTATCTCTGGGAAGCTGAGCAAGGGGGGCAGGTCTAGGACAGGTGAGGCCACCTGAGCACAGGTCTGCTCAGGGGAGTTTTCAAGTCTCATTTGAGGTCCAGACCACAGAGATCTTCATTGCTCCTCCTTAGGTACTACTTGATCCATGACTATGGAGACAGACAGGTTCTCGCGGGTGCTTATCACGAGGAGGCCTGCTTCTCCCTGACGATTCCCTTCCACCCCGAGGACCCAGCCCCGTGAGTATCACAGCACAGGCTGTGCTCCTGGGCCGTGTGGCTCCCCAGCAGACACAGGCCAGCTCCTGCAAACACCCACCACCCACTGTTGCTCTTTGTCTCCTAGAAGCAGCTTGTGCGAGTATTTCAAGGACAGCAGGAATATGAAGAAGCTCAAGGACCCCTGTGAGTGTGTGATGGGAAGACTGGGTGGGAAAGGGCGGTGAAGGGGTCAATCATAGGGCCCAGGGCGTGGCAGCCCCTGACCTTCGCTCGCTTCCCCTCCCCTCACAGACCTGCGGGTCCAGCTGCTGAAGCACACAAAACGTGTCATTGTGCACACCCTCTGTGTGTTGCCCAAGACTCAGCATGCCTTCAGCTCCTTCGTGGTGGACACGTGGTTCCAGACGGTGAGCGCCTGCTTCCTCCCTCGCGTGGGCCCAGGAAGCCGCAGGTGGGTGGGAGGTGGAGGTGGTGACTGGGCGCCTGGGCTCTTCCCTTTCAGGAATCGATGCTCTGCTTCTCCGTCTGCGGAGTGTTCAAGGCAGGTGAGTGTGTGTAGACCCCCAGCGCAGATGGCCCACTGCTGCCTCCCCCTGGCCAGGCTCACACCCAGAACCACCCAGCGTCCCTGACACCTTCCCTTCCCTTCGCTTTCTTTCCCCTTCCCTTCCCTTCCCTCCCCTTGTATTCCCTTCTGTTCCCTCCCCTCCCCTCCCCTCCCCCCGCCTCCCCTTCCCCACTGTGTTCTCCTGCCCTCAGGCTTCCCACAGACAACCCAGGTCTGAGCTGTGTCCATGCCTGTCTGCCCTGCACACCCTGGGCGTTGGGGACACAGGCTGTGGATTTTGGTGGCTCTCATCCCAGATCCTTACTCTGAGAACTTGGGCCGTTACTGAACCTCTCAGTTTCCTCATTTGCAAAATAGGGTAGTAGTATCCACCTCTTGGGCGGCTGTGAAAAATGCATCCCGTGAACTTGTGTGGTGGTCGTCAGGGGCCCTGTCACTGGGTGCAGACTGCTCCTATAGTTGCCCTCCCCATTCCCGACACCCTGGCCCCCGTGAACAACTGCCCTCTCAGCATGAGTGTCCAGTCACACCCTGACTGGGGACCGCTGTGTGAGCGTGTACAGCACATGCAGCTGTAAGGGGTACTGTGGTTTGTTTGCTGTTGAAGTGGAAGGAAGTTCTCAGGGCTGTTTGCGTGCATTCACCCGGACCTTCATCGCTACCCCTGCCCGCGACTGCAGGTGAGAGCCCTGTTGTGGGAGGGAATGCCCATCCCCGCCTGGGCTCAGGGGCGAGGGAATGTGGTGGCAAAGACCTTAGGTTTACTCAGTATTGTGGAAAGCCAGCAGGGGGATCCCAGGAGCAGTGTAGCCTAGTGGTTAGGAAGAGTATGGGCCTGGAATCGGCCTATGCGTTCACTCCTTGACCCAACACTCACTCGCTGTGTGACCTTGGTCAATTCCCATGACCTCTGTGTGACTCAGTGTCTTCTTCTGAGAATGGGGATCAGACTGTCCACCCCTTGCACTGTGGTAAAGGGTAAATGCGAAATTGCCCCTGGTTTGGGGATGAACCTATAAATCAAGTGAAGGTGGTAGACAGTCTCTCCAAAGGTGGGCTCTGTGGGGAGGGGCAGAGGTACCAGTCAAGGAACCTGGGAGACAGACACAGGAGGGACGTGGAAGGAATCTGGTTGCTGAGTGCCAGTGGGAGCAGAGTCAGTATTGGGGGTGTGGGTGTCCATCCACCAGTTGTCTGAGGCCCCATTTTTCCTTCAGTCTGTGCATCGTGAATGACGAGCTGTATGTGAGGGATGCCGACCCCAGCGAGACCCAGAGTGTGTTCTCCATCCCACTGCCTACACCCACCTCCAGCTCCATGCACCCCTCTCCCAGCAGCAGCAGGACATCATGCAGGCATCCTCCACCCCATCTGAGATGAACCGCTAGTGTTCTCAGAAGTGAGTGCTGGGGTTGCATGGGGATAGGAGGGAGCTGGGAGGAGTAGAGGAGTGATTAATGGGAATTTTCAGGTCATTATTTTAAATCTATTTTTCCTTCCAAACGTTTACTTGTGAGAAATACCCTAATTTCATACTAATACATTTCCATGTATTATAAAATACAGGTATCCTATCTTATATACTGTTTTGAAACTTCTTTTATTATTAGTGCCAGCATAGTTTCTTCTCAGTATATGTGAAGCTACATTACTCTTTCTAAGATCAATATATTAAACAATTGAATTCCAGGAAGCCATAAGCTATTATTGATAGGCATTTAGCTTTTCGCCTCTTTTTCAGCATTACATGCAGTGGCATCTGCTCATTCTGGTGCATACATGTTGGTAAACTTGAAGGCTTGCTTTTTTAGCATAGATGTAGCAGTGAAGTTGTGTGGTCAAGTGTCTCCAGTTTGGTCCTAAGGGAGGTCATCTACCTCCCCCACTAGAGGTGCTCTCAGTACAATGACTAGACTATACCAGAACTAAAAATTTCTTTACTCATCAAAAAGTGAATTCTGAGAATTCAGAGATAAGAAGAAATAGACGTCTAGGGTTTCAGGAAGGTGAAGGTGGACAGAAGTCAGGTGCCCGGGGGTTGACACTCACGGCTGCTGGCTCTGCTGACATCCCAATTCTTTCTCTTTACTTTCTTCAGTCCAAGGGCAAAATTCCACATGTGACCCTCATCCACTGACCTGGGATCTTGAGAACAAAACTCTGCAAATGAGCCTTTAGATGTCATTTTCATCCTCATCATATTTGTCACCTCTCTTCTCTTAACTGAAGCCATATCCATGACTAAGCTTGCAGTCCAGCTAATCAGGAAGCCAAAGTTTACCGTGTAGGCCTGCCCGTTGTTTTATATTTTTCCCACACATGATCCTTGTTTATCTTTATATTAAAGAGTAACATTGCACATCGTATGTTGTGTGTCTTGGATTGCTCTTCCCCTGACCCAACCATGAGTTAGTGGGGCCAGGACCAAAAAGTCCCCTCTCCCACATCATCCCTGGCAGTCTCTAGCATTTATATCCGACCTACACAGTGCTTGAAAATTATAGAGTAAGGACTCCATTCCTGGACAACCCTAAAATCCAAGCTTTGCCTCCTGATAACCTTCTCTCCACCACTTCAGTACTCACAAGTTGTGACCGTTCTGATGTTCACTTCTATAAGCAAACATAAGGTATTTAGCAAGTAAAGTACCATATTTACTCCAATAATTATGGATTTCTTAATCATTTAACAGGTCTAAAACTGTGTTAACATTTTTATTAGGTTCTTAGGTTCTGTACCTAAGACGATTTTCCCCACAACTCCTGTGTTGTTTTTTTAACTTTTTTATTTTGAAATAATTATCGATTTACCAGAAGTTGCAAAAAAATGTGTACAGAGGTCATGTATACCCATCACTCACCTTCTCCTAATGATAACACCTTGTATTACTTTAGTACAGTATCGAAACTAAGAAATGGACATTGGTACAATCCACTGAGCTTACCACAATTTCGCCATTTTACATGCACTCATTTGTGTGTTAGAACACTTGTACATAATATATATATAATTCCATGCACTTTTACCAACAGTGTAGGTGTTCTAACTATCACCACAAACAAGATCAAAAACTGTTTCATCACCACACGTTTCCCTCATGTTAGCCTTTATAGCCACACCCACCTTCTTCCTGATCCCACATCCCTGAACTCTGTCAAACACTATTATAATTTCCTAAATGTCATAGAAATGGAATCATATAGTACACTACCTTTAGGAATGGATTCCTTTCACTCAGCATAATTCTCCTGAGATCCATCCAAGTTGTAAAGTGTGTCTATCGTCTGTTCCTTTTTATTGCTGAATAGGATTCCACGGTGTGAATGTACCACAGTTTGCTTACCCATTCCCCCGCTGAAAGACATCTGGGCTATTTCCACTTTTTAACTATTGTGAGTAAAACTGTGATGAACTTCATGTAAAGGTTTTTGTGTAAACATGAATTTTCATTTCTCTGGGTAAATTGCCCAGAGTGCAACTGCTGTATCATTTGGTAATCGCATGTTTCCTTTTGAAAAACCTGCCATATTGTTTTCCAGACGGCCTGTACCATTTTGCATTGCCTTTGGCAATGTGTGAGTGACTCAGTTTATCCAGTGTTGCCTGCATTTGGTTTTGTCACTGTTTTTTTCAGCCATTCTGATAGGTGGGTTTAACATTTCATTGTGCTTTTAATTTGCATTTGCATGATGGCTAAAGATGTTGAATAGCTTTTCCTAAGCCTGTTTGCCCTCTGTTCATGTCTTTCATCCATTTTATAATTGGATTAAGAGGCAAGAAGTTACCTCTAGAGAGCTGCCCTGGCTCTGGCTAACAGGCAGAGTAAGAGAATGTGAGGCCCCTCGAGACTCACTTTTCTTGACAGGGAGGGCAGAAGTGGGGCTGAAGCTATTAAATGTTCCTCAAATTAGGACTGAACTTGGATATGGAACAGGATTAAGAGGTGGGGGCATCTCTGGGTCCATCTGTGGAGATCTAGATAGGGCAGAAGAAGAAGGGGGATATGGGGTAGAGGAAACACAGTGGAAGGAGGGAGATACGGGGGGATGCCTTCTAAATGATGCTAGATTCATCACTCTCAGCCTGCTCAATGGAGTGCAAAAACTATTCTCCTAGACGTGTGGTTTTCAACTCTGGATATCCATTAGGATCCCCTCGAATGCTCAGATTCAACCAACTGAATCAGAGCCTCTAGGGATAAGCCCAGTCATCAGTATCTTTAAGGTTCACCCCAGTTGATTCTAATGAGCTGTCAAAATTGAAACCCTTATCTGATGGTGTATTAGTTTGCTATGGCTGCCATAACAAGACACCACAGGCTGAGTAGCTTAAACAACAGAAATTTATTTCTCACAGTTTTAAAGGTTGGAAGTCCAAGATCCAGGTGTCCACAGGTTTGGTTTCTTCTGAGGCCTCTCTCCTTGGCTTGCAAATGGCCTCCTTCTTACTCCTTCTTCACATGGTTGTCCCTCTGTGCATACACACCCTGGTATCTCTTTACGTGTCCTAAACTCCTCTTATAAGGAAACCAATCATATTGGATTAGTGTCTACCCTAACGGCCTCATTTTAATTTAATCACCTCTTTAAAGGCCCTATCTTCAAACACAGTCACATTCTGAGGTACTGGGGGTTAAAGTTTCAACGTATGAATTTGGGTAGGACACAGTTCGGTCCACAACAGATGGTATGAGAAACACCATGGTCTGAGAAATTCATCTCCCTTTTAGCCACCTTCCTGGAACTACTATACAACACTTCTGCCATCACCTCATTAGGTGGAAGTCGGTCATGTGACCATTCTTGGCTGCAAAGGAGGCTATAAATGTGGTCTTTTACTGGAAACATTACTGTCCCAAATAAATTTGGGATTCTTTTATTAAGAAAGAAGGAGAATAGGTATAGAACATATGGTACACTTTCACACCCAAGGCAGCTAGAAGCACCACCTCAATTATCATGTCCTTTCTACCCAGTTTTCCATACAGTTTTCATGGGTTCAAACAAAACTGCTGCTTCAGAGACACCTGAGCTCACTCTCCCATCCTCCCAAATCCCATGTCTCAGACTATGCCTGAGTCCTCACAACTTAGCATGCTAAATCTACGTCATTCACTCACTCACTCATTCATTCAACAAATATTTATTGGTTACCAGTGATATGTGAGGCACTGTGATAGGCACTGGAGATAAATCAGAGAACCTGACAGACAGGGTCATGGTTCTCATGGAGCTCACATTCTACAGGGGTTGATACACTCAAGATTTGAGAGCCATTAAGAAAATAATTTGGGAAAATATGACAGAGAATGACTAGGGTGGGGAAAGCAAGGAAGGATTTTCTGAAGACGTAACTTAGATTTAATATTCAAATAACAAGAAGTACACAGTCAGCAGTGGGAAGATATAGGAGCTGAGCCCTCGAGGCAGAGGGAAGAGCAAGACGAAAGGCCCTAAGATATGGGCAAGCTTGGCAGTTTTAGGGAACAGCTTGTATGCCAGTGTGTAGTGGGAGGACAGTGTTAGAAAATGAGGTGAGAATGGTAGGAGGGGCCCAATAACAGAAGGTCCTGTGGGCCATGGTAAGGACTCTGGGTTTTGTTCTTATTATGATGGAGCCATTGGGTGCTTTCTGAAATGAAGGGAAATTATTATCAAAATCTGCTTTATTAAAGCTCATTCTAAATGTTCCTTGGAGGACAGACTGAAATAGAGCAACTGTAAGATCAAGAGACAAGATTAGGAGGCTACTACACACATGACAGTGAGAGGTTACAGTCTCGTAGACTACAGTCGTAGCAATGGAAGGGGTGAGATGGGGTTTGAGATGAGATGTATCTTGGAAGTACTGAACTTGTTGATGAAGTCCACGTTTGTGGTAAGGGATAGAGGAATTAAGTGTGTCTCTTGGAATGTGGGTTTTTGCAGCTGGGTTAGGGCGGTTTTCTTCGACGGGGAAATGAATGGAGGACCAGCTTCGGTGCAATGCCAGGAAACTGACAGTTCTGTTTTGACCATGTCGTTTGTGGAGCCTACGAATAATCTGGGTGGGGAGCATGTGGTTGGATGTATAAGTCAGGAGATCTGAGAACATTCTTGGCTGTGGCAAAAAAAAAAACCCAAAACAAAACAAAAATCAAGCATGCAAGCAAACACATGAAAAACCCAATTGTACAGTTCAATCTGAAAATACAGGTTGATTCCACATATGAGCATGACACAGCTCCAGATTCTGGAAGGGATACAAAGACATATTAAAAGCCAACTTCACTGAGCTATAATTTATGTTCAACATAATGCATCCATCTTTTTTTTTTTTTTTTTTGGCTGTGCTGCGTGGCTTGCCCGATCTTAGTTCCCCAACCGGGGATCGAACCTGGGCCCCTTGCAGTGAGAGCACCGAGGCTTAACCACTGGACTTAGCTATAAGGCTAAGGCTCTGGCCTGCCAGGGGCTACGAACTGTCAGAGAAGAAAGATATATGTGTGGCATATAACTATCATTCATCCACTTACTCATTCATTCATGCACCTAGTGCATGTCAAGCTTAGTGCTAAGAAGGGAAGATAGGGCCATGAAAAAATTCAGACAATGTCTCTGTCTTCCTGAAGATTAGGAGTCGAAATAGAGAACTGCAAGTGGCTCTGGTTGCTAAATAGTAAGGGAGGTATTTGGTGAGATAATCGGGCCCCCAAAAGGTCTAACCCCAGTGCACAGACGCAACTCTTCCCCTTCTGCATGTCTCATAGACAATGCTGTGGCATGACCTAGAACATAGAGCTGTTAGAATAGAATGAGCCTGAACATTCTGTGCATAAATGACTGAGGAAACAGCTTTCCAAACCTTCCACCCAGCAATCAGCCCTGATTATGTGCAGAAGTAGATCTCAATTTCATTTAATTCTCACAGTTGGAGTTGTATGACTAATTATTTTGTCTCTGTATCTAATTAAGAAGCTGAGGTTAAGAAGGGTCAAGTGTCTTGGAAGAAAATAGCAGATCTATTGATAATAGGAAAGGGTTAGATTTTAAGCTGTGAGCTGTTAACTAGTGTGGAATACTAGTTCCCATCCTTTAGGTCCAGGCTGAGGTAGTAGCAATGGAAATTTCTCAGTCAAATGCCTGGGATTCATTGGCCATTCGAGAATTTTAGGAACTGGAGAAGCTATAGGAAAATGAAAGCCTAACATACCATCCTCCTGCCTGCTCCGCATCATTGCTCCTGCCTCTGCTCTCTTGTTTTCTATGGTAACGTCATCTTAACATTAGGTTCTGTTATTGACTGAACTGTGTTCTCCCAAAATTCATATCCTGAAACCCTAACTACCAGTGCCTCAGAATGTGACTGGATTTGGAGATAGGGCCTTTAAAAGGTGATTAAGTGAATTTAAGGCTGTTAGGGGATACGTTAATCCCATCTGACTGGTGTGCTTATAAGAAGAGGAGTTTAGGACACACAGAGAGACAGCAGAAGTGTGTATACAAAGAGGGACAACCATGTGAAAAAGCAGCAAGAAGATGGCCATCTTCAAGCCAAGGAGAGTGGCCTTAGAAGAAATCACCCCTGCTCACACCTTGATCTTGTACTTCCAGCCTCCAGCACTGTGAGAAACAAATTTCTGTTGTTAAGCCACTTAGTCTGTGGTATTTTTGTTGTGGCAGTCTGAACAGTCTAATACAGGCATTATGAACGTGTTTCAGTAGGTCATGAAGCAGGTAGAGTAGACTGTCAGAAAGGATGAAAATAAAGTGATGGTAAAAAATACCAATGATCAGTAAAACTGAAAGAAACGTGGTTAATTTGTATCACTATCAGGCAAAATAGACATCAAGCAATTGCAACCAAGAAGGCTACTATCAAACCATAAAAGAAAATGTATTGAGAAGATTACAAATTCTGAACTTACATTCACCCGATAACATATCTTCAAAAACATATATAGCAGTAAGTAACAAAGCTACAAGTAACAGAAAGTAAAATCCACTTTTGTGTATACGATAAGGAAAGATACTTGCTTATATAACTGAGAGCCCAGAGGTAGAGGAGACTTTAGGTTAGTTGATCCAGTGGCTCAAAGATATAAAGACTCAGGCCCAATCTTGAACCAATGACTGTGACTAGGGACATAGGATTATTGCGTGAGATCTAGAGTAACTCTGGTCTCACCCTTGGAACTAGCAGGCAAATTCCCCCCAAACATGTGACTGTATGAGGGAGGAAATGCACTAATGAAAGTTTGAGACCACTTAGGAAGATGAGGAATGTATATTGCACAGGTAAAGAAAAATATTCACCTTCAGGCACCATTTGAAAGCACAATTATCAATATGAGCATAATACCCACAGTACTCAAGCTCAAATGGTTTTCAACTACTATGCCTTTCCAGGTAACAAATACTTCTATTCAGGAAATACCTACATTGAATCAGTGAATGAGTAGTTACAAAGCACTAGAGCTCTCACCCCTGCAGTAAGTTTAGGAAGGACCACAAAGGCATCCATGGTAGCGTACTTAAATCTCTTTTTCTTTCTCAAATTTTTGGCAAAGCTTTTTCTTTACTATCGTACTTTGATATTATTGTGTCAGGATAGTTTGACACAATGGATTCTTTACAGTTACAATTTCATCAAGTATTACCGTTCTGTACACATACAACACAGAGTTCATAAAGACATGACAGATGAGAAGCAAGAAAATTGTCAACATTTATGATCAGCAACAATTTTCTTTAAAGAGCACCATTAAAATTCAATATGGAATATCTTTAAAAGCTTCAAGCTTTTAGAAGAAATTCAGTCTCATGAAAATGTAATAAAATTAAAGAACATCTTCTGTTAATGTACATATTTGTAAATATGCAAAAAGGAATATTCCTCTGGGAACACTAGCCCAAGAACCACCACAGCCCTGCCGCCTGGCATACCAGGACCCAGCCCATACACCAACAGGCTGGCACCAGCTCTGGGACACATTGGGCCCCTCAACCAGCTGCTCCTGGATCTGGCCCCACTCACCAGTGGGATGACGCCAGCTTTGGGACACCCCAGACCCCATACCCAGCCATGTCAGGAACTGGACCCACACACCAGCAAATCGACACTAGCTTAAGGACTCCAAGGCCCTGCAGCCAGAGACCCAGGAACCTGGCTCTGCCCACCAGCGAGCCAGCACTAGCTCCAGGACTCGCTGGGCCACAGCCCCACCCACCAGCAGGCCAACACCAGTTCCAAGACACCTTGGACCCCTCAGCCAGCTGCCCTGGGATCCAGCCCCACTCAACAGTGGGCCAACACCAGCTTTTGGACACCCCCAAACCCGGCAGCCAGCCATGTGGAACTGGCCCTGCCCACCAGCAGGCTGACACTAGATACAGGACCTCTAGCCCCACCACCACCCACTGCAGAGCCTAGCACCACCCACCAGTGGGCCAGCGCTAATCCCGGGACTTCCTGGGGCACTGCAGCCAGCAGCCTCATGACCCAGCCTCACTCGCCAGTGGCCACCAGCCTCTGTACAAGGCAGGGCCTGGCAACCCGCTGGACCAGGGGCCAGCCACACCTACCACAACATCCACAGTAGTGTGCTGGTCACGACAGAAGGACACATGCAGCCCTAACAGGGGGCACCCTTAGAGCATATAGCTCTGTTGACCAGAGAGGAGAGCTTGGCTGGGACACACAGCACGTCTCCTACAAAAAGCCACTTCTCTACGGTTGGGAAATGGAGCCAACCTAACAGACACAGAGAAATAAAATAGCAAATTGGACAAAATGAGGCAACAGAGGAATCTATTCCAAACAAAGGAACATGATAAAACCCCAGAAGAACAAAGTGAAGTGGAGATAGGCGATCTACCTGATAAAGAGTTCAGGGTAATGATCATGAAGATGTTCAAAGAACTCAGGAGATGATTGGATGAACAGAGTGAGAAGTTTTTAACAAAGATTTAGAAAATAAGAAGAAGAACCACACAGAGAAGAATACAATAATGGAAATGAAAAATACACTACACGGAATCAACAGTAAATGAAATGATGCAGAGGAATGGACGAGCAAGCTGGAAGACTGAGTAGTAGAAATAACTGAAGCAGAATAGAAAAAAGAATAAAAGAGACAAAGAAATAGGACAGTTTAAGAGACCTCTGGGACAATAGCAAGTGTACTAACATTTGCATTATAGGGGTCTGAGAAGGAGAAGAGAAAGAGAAAGAGAAAGGAGCAGAGAACATATTTGAAGACATGATAGCTGAAAACATCCCTAACCTGGGAAAGGAAAGAGATATCCAGGTTTAGTAAGCACAGAGAGTCCCAAACAGGGTCAAGCCAAAGGAGACCACACCAAGACACACTGTAGTTAAAATGGCAAAAATTAAAGATAAAGAGAGAATATTAAAAGCAGCAAGGGAAAAGCAACAAATAACATACAAGGGAACTTCCATAAGGCTATCAGAGCAACTGGAATGAATCCAACTGGATCACGGTGTATGATCTCTTTTTTCTCTTGGTGAGTCTGGCTAGAAGTTTGTCGATTTTGTTTGTCTTTTCAAAAATCTAGCCCTTGGTTTTATTGATCTTTTGTATTTTTATCTCTATTTTATTTCTTTCCCTCTGATCTTTCCCAAAGAACTGACTTTGGGAATTTTTTGATTCTTCTTTTTCTAATTCTTTTTCTCTTTCTGTTTATTTGAGATTTTTCTTGTTCCTTGAGGAAGGCCTGAATCACTATGTACTTCCCTCTGAGAACTGCTTTTGCTGCATCACAGATTTTGGAAGGTTGTGTTTTCACTGTCACTTGTCTTGAGGTATTTCCTGATTTCTTCTTTGATTTCATCATTGACCCACTGGTTTTCTGGTAGCATGTTGTTCAGTCTCCATGTATTCGTTCTTTTCCCAGTTTTCTTTCTGTGGTTGATTTCTAGTTTCATATCATTTTGGTGATAAATGATGCTTGAAGTCATTTCTATCCTCTTAAATGTGTTGAGGTTTGTTTTTTGACCTAGTATGTGGCCTCTCCTAGAGATCATTCCTTGAACGCTTGAAAAGAATGTGTATTCTGTTTATGCGGGTGAGGTAGTGTCCTGTAGATATAAAGTAAGTCCAAGTGGTCTACTGTGTCATTTAGGGCCTCTGTTGCTGTGTTGATTTTCTGTCTGGAAGATGTGTCCATTGATGTGGGTGAGGTGCTAAAGTCTCCTAGTATCATAGTATTCCTGTTAATTTCTCCCTTTATGTTTGTAACTATTTGTTTTATATATTTAGGCGCTCCTATATTGGCTGTATATATGCCAACTAGTGTAATATCCTCTTCTTTATTGATCCCTTTATCATTATATAATGTCCTTCTTTGTCTTTATGGACTTTGTTTTAAGTCTATTTTGTCAGATATGTGTATTGCTAACCCCGCTTTCTTGTTGTTTCCAGTTGCATGAAAGAGCCTTCCATCTGCTCACTTTCAATCTGTCTGTGTCTTGTGCCCTGAAGTGAGTCTCTTATAGGCAGCATATTGTAGGTTCTTGGTTTGTTTTTTTTTTTTTAATCCATTCAGCCACTCTGTCTTTTGATGGGAGCATTTAGTCCACTGATATTTAAAGTAATTATTGATAAGTATGTACTTACTGCCATTTTAAACCTTGTTTCCCAGTTGACTTTGTAGTTCTCTATATCTTTCACTTTGGCCATTTTAATTATGCTACGTCTTGGTGTCACTCTATTTGGGTTCTTCTTGTGTGGGTCCCTCTGTGCTTCCTGTACCTGGATATCAGTTTTCTTCTTTAGGGTTGGGAAGTTTTCAGCCATAATTTCTTCAAATACATTTTCTATCCCCTTTTCTCTCTCCTCTTTTTCTGGTACCCCTATTATGCATATGACTGTGCACATTATGCATATGATTATGCATATTACACATGCTTTATATTATCCTATATAAAGGATAATATAATGTTTCATATGTTTCTTATATAATGTTATTAGGAACACCAGAGAACTCCTAGATGCCAGTTCGTATCAATGATTTCAAATCTGATCTGAATTTCTGTCTCTTAATTTGTTCTGTAGAGAGAGGCAAGGAGAGAGACTTTTTCTAATTTGATATTTTTTCATTAAAAGTGTGAAAGTAGCCAGCACCTTAAGGTTCAGAATTTGTTTTCTGTATTTGCTTTGCCGATCAGTAGCTTTTCAGTGTGTGGGGGGTGGGATGCCATAATCTTTTTCTGCTTGGACTCTCTAAACGGCTTAAATTAGTCCAGCCAGACACTATTGGCTTCTGATTTTCCTCCTGACTTTCTAACCATTCCTTGTTACATTCCTTGAAAGCTCTCCCCTTTCCTTCGTGTGGGAAAAAAAACAGTGAATTTATTTAAGAAAACCATATTAAGTAAAATTATAGATGATACATTTCATAAAAATCACGTAGATGGTACTTAATGAGTAAAATGCAGCAAGTAAAAGATGGTGTTTACATTTGTGAGGGATTTAAATATTGCTTGAGAGATGGTTAAAGGGGTGATATATATATTTTTTCTTATATAATAGCCATTTCTTTCCTCTCATTTCAGCACTTTCAGGTTTGCTCTACAAGACACTATGTCTGAGAGACAGCAACAACAAAAATGTTTTTATCCATCGAAGAAATATGGGACATACAAAAATGAAGGTAAAAAGGATTTCTATATTGTCATATTTTTAAGATAATATGCCACTTGAATCTCAAAGAATAGGGTAGTGTCTTAGCTTGTTCAGGCTGCTGTAGTAGAACACCATGGACCGGGTGGACTACAAATTACAAAAATTTATTCTTCACGGTTCTGGAGTCTGTGAAATCCAAAATCAAGGCACCAGTAGGTTCAGTGTCTGGTGAGAGCCTGCTTCCTGGTTCATAAAGGGCTGTCTTCACGCTGTATCCTCACATGGCAGAAAGGGCAAGGGAGCTCTCTGGGTCCTCTTTTATAAAGGCACTAATCCCATTCATGACGGCATCTCCCTCATGACCTAATCACCTACCAAAGACTCTACCTGCAAATACTGTCACCTTGGAGACTAGGTTGGTACATAAACATTCAGTCTGTAGCAGGTAGTTTCCTCAAGCTATATGGGAAAGGAACATTTTTCCACAGACCACTGGAAGTACTAGTGTTCCTCAGAAAACCTTTTGGGAAAGCCTGTTCAAAGTCTCTTCTGCCGCATTAATACCTTGTACCTTTGTTTACTAAGAAGAATGTATGCTTACTAATAATTAAAATCTGTTCTTCTCATTAAAACTACTTATTGCTAACTCATTTTATCTTATGTCATTAGTCATTCTCTCTTTTGCCTAATCTTTCCACTTTTTCATTCTTTACATATAACCTCAATTTATGTTTCTGATATCATGACGGCAAGAAATAAGTGCATAAGTGCTAGTCATTAGGAAGTCTTAAAAATAAAATAAAATGCCCCACTCTTGAAAAGATGATACAACTTACCCGTAAGGATGAGTGGATGAAATAGCTCTCATTTTATACCAATTTTCCACACTTTTCAAAACTAGTTTGTTATTATTATTTAATCATTATAGCTGCCATTTTTGAGTTCCTGTTATATGTCAAGCACTGTGGCAACCTTGTCATACCACTTTTCTCATTTAATCCTCAGAAAAATCCTGAGAGGATGTTATTTTAATTTACAGATAAGATACAAGAATCAAGATAGGCTAGATTATGCTGTGGTAATAGACAGTCCCCGTATCTCAGGGGCTTATTCCTCACGTTGACTACATGTCCATGGCAGGTGCATGCCCCTCACAGGATGGTGGACTTTGGGGGTCTGAGCCATTCTTACTGGAATGACTTGGAGACCCAAACTGACAGAGCAGCCATCATCTAGAAAGTTGTCAGTCTCTGTGCCTGAGGGGAAGAGGACCCTGCAAGGTCTCAATCCAACAAGCATATGTTCTGGCCCAGAAATAGCACATGTCACTCACAACCCATTTGCCAGAACCAGTCACATACACAGCCCTGCCCAAACAAAGGAGGTCAAGAAGTACAGCTCTTCCAGGTCGCCGGAACAGGGACAAATGGAAACACATGGCAAACAGCACTACCGCACGATGGAATTGAGACTCAGAGAGGTAAAATACTCGCCGAAAATCACATACGCAGTAAGTGACAGAGATTCACTGGATTATTCTATCAAATACTTGACAAGTCGATGTCTGAGATTGCTTGTGTCTGAATCACCTTGATGAGGGAGGTCTCTAGCCCTGTTCAGGCACCCGACGTAGTTGGTCAGCCGGGGGACTGCGGTAGCTGTCATATAGCTCCCTTGTATGCTTTCCCCTCGGCAACGTTATTACGGAAGGAAAGTGGGTTCTTGCAAATGACTCTGACTCTTCCTATACACCGTACGTAGACCACATGCCCTTACTGCTCCCTTTAAAATGTGAATTTTTCCCTTTCATTGCTGGATTTTCCTGAAAACGAGTTGGTTGCCCGGCATTCTCCAAAGGTCACCAGTAAGGTTCCTCTTTGTTGTTGTTATTGTTGATGAGTGTCATTATGAACTCCTGGCTTTTGAACATGTTGGTGGGCTTCAAACCACTGTTATGTGGTGTTGAGCAGAGGAGTGAAATGATTTGACTTGCGCTCTGCTCCTGGGTTGAAAAGAGACAGGTAAGGGAGCCAGGATGAAAGCAGAGGGGCCAGCTGGACAGCAGTACAGTCCAGGAGGTAGCTGTTGGTATCTTGGCCAGGGTGGTGGTAATGAAGGTGGTGAGAAGTGGCTGGCTTCTGGACATACTTTGAGAGAGGGGCCGAGAGAATCTCCTGACCAGTTGGATATGGAGTGTGGGAGAAAGAGAGCACGCCAGGCCCCCTCCGAGGTTTGGGGACTGAGCAAGTGGCATTTGTGGGTCAAATGCCCTATCTGTGTTTCCTTTCACTTCCAGTGCCACACAGGGAAAGTCCCAAGGTTGTGAGTAGCAGGATTGCCCTGACAGCGGGCCACACAGGGAAAGCAAGGGCTCCCCAGAGGAGTTCATCTGAGGCCTGGTCGTAATCAGTCCATCGTGGAGTGATCAGCAGTGGGCGGATCTTTACTCATAAGCGTGCCCTGAGACAACATGGAATAGTTAATGTACAAAAGGCACAGCACACAAACCTAGAGAACCTTAAGTATTACAACCCAACGGAAGCTGGTTTCTAACAGTGTAATTACCATAATCCTCCCTCCCCACAAGCCACTAGTATGATTATCTGCTGGTTCACTGTTTCAGTGGAATGCGTTAAAAATAAAATACCCTTAGTGAATCCACCCGTGGGAGAGAGAATTGACACGATCTTATTTCTGCAGGTGCGGAAAAACTTCCAAATCTTTTGACATGGTGAATTAGATATGCTGGAGGGGAGAATTTGTGGGTGGAGGGGTGAACAGCAACACAACTGCTAGGAGTGAATACAAGGTGAGGTATACCCAGGACACTTTCTAAGCATGCCTGTAGCTTCAGTATCCAGTACAGTAGATGTCAGAGTAAAGAAAATGAACAAGAGCCAAAGAGAGGCCTTACAGAATGGTGAAAGGATCAGTACACCAGGGAGACATAAAGATCCTAAATGTGTACGCACCAAACAATGGAGCCTCAAGGTACATGAAGCAAAAACTGATGGAGATGAAAGGAGAAAGTGCCAGATCTATAATTATAGTGGGGGCCTTCCACACCCACCTCCCTCTTAGCAAGTGACAGAATTGCTAGAGAGAAAATCAGCAAGGATATAGGAGACCTGAATAACACAGTAAACTAATGAGATCTGCATGACATAAATAGAACAGTCTGCGCAACAACAGCAGAATACAGTTTTTTTCCCCGAGGGTCTCTGTAACATTCACCAAGTTAGACCATCTCCTCGACCATCAGACAAACCTCAATAAATTCAGAAAGAATTGAGGGACTTCCCTGGTGGCGCAGTGGTTAAGAATCCGCCTGCCAGTGCAGGGAACACAGGTTCGAGCCCTGGTCAGGAAGATCCCAATGCCGCGGAGCAGCTAAGCCCGTGCGCTTGAACTACTGAGCTGCGCTCTAGAGCCCGCGTGCCACAACTACTGAAGCCCGCATGCCTAGAGCCTGTGCTCCGCAATAAGATAAGCTGCCACAACAAGAAGCCCGTGCACTGCAACGAAGAGTAGCCCCCGCTGCCGCAAGTAGGGAAAGCCCGTGTGCAGCAACAAAGACCCAATGCAGCCATAAATAAAGAAATAAATTTATTTAAAAAAAATAAAAATAAAAAAATGATTTCAAATCTCCCAGAGTGTGTTCCCTGGCCATGATGGAATCAAATTAGAAAACAGTAATGGAAAGCAAAAAGAAGAATCCCTAAACACTGGGAAATGGTGGTTGACACATCATTCCAGGTTATCATTCACACCCTTGTTATAGAAGGGCTGAAATTAGGAAGAGTTGCCTGCTGAGCTGAAAGGCATTTCAGGCTGGCCCGAAAGAGAGCTCACTCTGGCTCTTTCAAACAGAGTATTGTTCAGGGCAAGGCTGGAGGGAGGGAGACAGTTCAGGAGGCCGTTACATCAGTGCCACCTGACATTAAAGCTCCAAGTGCACTGGCAAAGGAAGTCCAGCTAGCTTGCTGGTTGTTAGTGGAATCGGTTTGGCGGCTCCTTGGACTTGGGAAGCATGAGAGAGGTATTGGTGTGGTTGCTGGAAAGTCCTGAGAGAAGGCAAGATTCGGGGGCCTTCCTGGTATCTCTATGACTGGTGTCCAGTCTAACCCATGGACGCATACACCTCGGTTCTTTATCAGTCCTGCTCCACTGTTTTAAAAGTTTCAGCGCAGTTGTCCTCTCCTGCCTCCTCCCTCTTTGTCCTCCTTGTTGTCCTCTTCCTCATCCTGCTCCTCCTCGATTCTTCCCCTGATAGTGCCATCTGTTGGATAAGACTGTCCTCTCTGCACAGGCAGAAGAGTGTCCTTTCTGAGGCTTGTGGGACTGGTCCCTTAGGCCAGGTTGGCACTTTGCCTGCCCTACCATGCTGTTAGCCTAAGACATGGAATGTGGTAAGTGGACCACAGATGTGTCTGCAAACTTGTATTTTTGTTCCTCTTTTCAGAATACAGTGATGGTGGTAGACCACCTCAAGGAAGAAAGAAAGGCTGGTGTTCTTTCCCAGGTAATTCTGGCGAGAGGAGCCCTCATTATGAACACGATAGATGTGAGCCTCAGCCCTCACAGCTCAAGGAGGATGATGGAAACGTCGTGAAGAAGGATGTCCAGGAGGACCCCGAAGTAAGACAGTAAGTGACCAGGCAGCAGGGTTTGTGCACAGCAGCCCCTGGGACTATGCACCTCTCTCACGCTCCGTGGACTTGTTTTTCTTCTCTCACTGCAAACCATGCTAGAAGTGAAATAATGGTTGAGCAATCCTAATTGTAGTGCTGGTGTCAAAGACACGAGGGTGTACAGAAGACTTTCTTAGCACTTAAGGCCACTCACCCGCCTTCTCTCCACGTCCCCCCTGCAGCTCTCCCTGTACCATCCCAGGCAACAAGAGAGGAGTGAGATGGCACAGTGAAGGCCACATGCATACTAATATGTGGAGAAACAGAAAACCTCTGGAGAGAGAAATGGGGGAGAACACACAAGATGGAACCCCAGGGAGCTGGTTCAGGGTCACAGTGAGTATCCTGAAAAATGTATGGAATGTGCAGGAGAGAAAAGGTAGGGGGAGCTGTGTTGGTCTCATGTAGAGATGCTGGTTTATTTCACTGGGGACAGTTTGTAATCTGTCCTTTTTATTACCAGTAGTTAACAGTCTTGTTCATCTAAGGGCAGGTTCAGAGAAGCAATGTAAAGGGAACAGGCTGACCGTGAGGAGAACGGAGGAGCCTGTCTCAAAGCAAAGATGGAAACTACTGCCAAGGATATGGAGCGACTCCACATTGGAGGTCTCAGCTTGGCAAGCTGAGTGTGGGAGACAGAGGGTCGAGCCTCTGGAGACCTTGTCTAAGGGGCAAGCAGTGTGTGCGCTGGGTAGGATCTCCTGCAAATTTATAAAAGGAACATCATCTCTGACACCTTGATTATGTGGAAGAGAGTTTGACTGGAGAGAAAGAGTACTTAGGAAATCCATATTACGCACACCCATAAGAAATCATGCCAGTGGTCCCTTCTTTACAAGCCCTTTCAAGCTCAGTAGAAGGCCGGGAAAGAACAGGAAAAGGTTCGTCCTCCAGCCTAAATTCCCTGTTGTCTGTCCTCTCTCCCATCGCTTCTTTTCATCCTTAGATTCCTTGTGGGATAAAGTATGACAAGACATGGCTAATGAAGTCAATCCAGAGCCATTGCAGTGTCCCCTTCACTCCAGTGGACGTAAGAGAGGATGCCGAAGCCAGACGCGTGGGCACAGGGAAGGGGGAGAGAGAGAGACCTGGTTCAGCAGGGTCTGTTGGCTTCTGATTCTATTGCTGTTGTATTCAATCCCTGTAGTTCCACTTTGTGAAAAATGGGGCTCGATTCTTTGTCCAGGAAGCTAGCACTGCCTGTGCATTGATGGATGTCAGCTACAAGATACATGACGAGGAGAGAGGAAAGGTGTGTGTTGAGGGCGTTATGTGTACCTCACCCTGAGGTTGGAGTACAGGCCAATGGCTGGGTTTTGTTTGTTTGTTTGTTTGTTTGTTTTGCGGTACGCGGGCCTCTCACCATTGTGGCCTCTCCCGTCGCGGAGCACAGGATCCAGACGCCCAGGCGCAGCGGCCGCAGCTCACGGTCCCAGCCACTCCGCGGCACGTGGGATCCTCCCGAATCGGGGCACGAACCCGTGTCCCCTGCATCGGCAGGCGGACTCTCAACCACTGCGCCACCAGGGAAGCCCCTGGTTTTCTTCTTTGGAACTAGAGTTCCTGGTGCTTACCCCACCTCTTCTTGCTGTAGATACCTGTCTTTGTCAGGCCCTCCGCTGTTCCCTACTCTGTGCGGTATAAGTTGAAGCCAGAAGAAATGGAGCAGCTAAAGGTAATGCAGATGCAAGGCATGTTGTGTGCCAATGCTCAGACCCACCTCTCCTTCTTCCAGTCCCCCATCCCGCTCGCCCCCGATTTCCCTGCCACCACCACAACCTCAGAGCGGCTCTCTCCATCTCTCTCTCCGCAGCTGACCTTGAGCAAACGATTTGATGTCTCCCAGCAAGCTCTTGACCTCCAGAGGCTCCGCCTTGACCCAGGTACGGCTGACAGCAGTAATTCTAGGGCGTGCGAGGGCACAGGGGTCTTCCTGGAGGGAGACTTAAGGATGGTAACGTGGGGAGGGGCTGGTGCTGGCCCCACACCCCACTCAGCCATCTGATTCCCTCCCCTCTCCTTCCTGAAGACTTGGTGGGCTATGATATTGATATATTTCTGAATCGAAGAAGCTGCATGACTGCCACCCTGCAGGTCATCGAAAAGAATTTCCCTGAGGTGAGGCTGTAGGCCCAGTGCTGGTATTAGGGTAGGGGGTGGAAGAGATGGGGTGGAGGGCAGATTTGTCTCCAAGGTCCTAGATAGTAACCTTCACTCTACCTCTTCTTGCCCCAAAGCTGTTGTCCTTGAACTTGAGCAACAACAAACTGTACCAGCTGAATGGCCTGTCTGACATTATACAGATGGCCCCCACGGTCAAGATCCTGAACCTCTCCAAAAATGAGGTGAGAAGAGGGAGCCAGGTCAAAGTTGGGTTGAGAGTAGGGGCGGGCATGTTATTGGCCATCAGAGTGATGACAGGAGGCAGATGAAGGTACCTGTGTGGGAGGGAGGGGTCTGGGGGTGCAGGGATCCAGATGTCCCTCTTTCCCTGGGATTCCTTTTCCCACTTCCACGCCATTTTTCTCAGCTGACGTCTATGTGGGAGTTGAGCAAGATGCAAGGGCTGAAGCTTGAAGAGCTGTGGCTGCAAGGGAACCCATTGTGTGACACCTTCCCAGACCAGTCCACCTATGTAAGGTCAGTGTGAACACCCTGTCACCCTTCTTGGTGACCTTCACCCATGGGAGCCTAGACTATCTGTGACAGTGCCCCTTTGCCAAAGGTGGCAGCCCTGGTCTTCTGGGAGGATCACAGGCCCCACCTTCTGCTCTCTCTGTGCCTATCACCGGTGAGGAGTTTCCTTCCCCTGACCTGCTCACCTCTGCAGGCGCTCTGGGGTCTGTTTCCAGCTCTCTGCGCCCAGCTATATTCCAGCAAGGCCTCCCAAGAGTGTGCCCCAGGAAGCAGGGCTTCTCCTCCTCACCAGGACCAGGAGCGACCAGCCTTGATCCATATGCTGGCGCCCTGGACTGAGAAGGGTCCTCCTGTCCAGGGCTTCTTGCTGAGAGAAGCCTTCCTTCTTCGTGCTGAGATGGGGTTTGCCTCCCCCGTTCTGAGAGGGGCCCTCTTCCCCTTCCTCCAAAGGGATCCCCCCTCCTCTCCCAGGTTGACATGGGGGCTTTCCTGCGCCATGCTGAGGGCTGAGGCCATGGATGGCTGCTGTCATGACATCCATTCTGCTGGCCCAGTGCCAGGAGCTGGACCCTCCTTGGGAAAAAGCAGGGCTCCCTGAGTCAGGGGCCAGACGTGGGCCCCCGCCAGTGATCAGAGGGCTTCCTGAGGCAGGAGTGGAAGGCAGAGGGCAGAGGTGGTAGAGGAGACCGAAGGACAGGCCTCTGAGGGGCACTTCCCATCCCTCCCTGCACACGTCACATCATCCCGCCTGGTCCTTCACAGGAGCCCTGGGCAGCCTGAGACAGGTATGATTCCTCAGATAAAGAACCAACTCAGAGAGGTGCAGGGGTCATCGGGAGAGAAGACAGTGATCATCAGAGGGGGCCACGGATCCTCAACCCCATACTGAGCTGGGACCTGACCCTTTCCTCCTTCTGAGGAAGATCTGCCCCCATGGCTGCTCGGTTTCCCGTGCCCAAGTCTGGCTGAGCTCACACAGGTGACAAAGTTTCAGCCAGCATCCAGTGGGCCCCCAGCCCAACATGTGCATATTTTCCATTCCTACCTGGTATGTCTGGGCGATTCTGGGGCAGGTGAAGAGCTGCAACAGGTGTGCCTTTTCCCCTTTCTTCTCTCTTCTTCCCTGACCCCGACCACTGGAGAGCTTCTTTTCCTTCCCTTTGTTTTCTCCCTCTCCCTTGTCTCTGTGCCCCTATGTCTCTCTCATCTCTCCTTTCCTATCTTCACTCCCTTTCTGTCTTCATCCCCTCCATCTCCCTCCCTGAGCCCCACCTCACTCACCTCACTGTCCCAGCATCCTGGGCCATCCCGGGGGGTGTCGGGGTCTTGCCAGAGTGCTGGACCCCCAGTGAGGTAGCAGAGCCCCGGGCTCCCACTCCATCCCCTCTTCTCCCCACAGCATTCAGTGGGGCCCTGGAGGAAGGGAGGGAGGAGAAGGAAGCCCTGCAGCACGGGTTTGAAATGCTGGTCCCTGTGGCACTGGAGAAGGGAGTCCGAGTAGTCTGGGTGGGAGCTACCAAGGCGAAGGAGAGGAAGGGAGGGAGGGGAGGAATATTAAAGTGAAGGTACTGAGAGAGATGAGGAGACAGTGCCTTTCAGACAGTAAGATGACAGATGCTCAGTGCTCAACAGGCAAGTGGACCGAAAACCCTTAAAATCAGGAGCAGAGGTGGGCAAAGGGTGCTGCTGGATTGGCCAGAACACATTGATCTCTGTTTATGGTATTACTGTTTTAACTCAAAGGAAGCATTGCAACCTTGAACTATCAACCACCTCTTCTCTATTTTTGGTTTTGGACAGGCCATCAGAGAATGTTTCCCGAAGTTGTTACGCCTGGTAAGTGCCTACGTAAATCATTGTCTCTTATGAATGTCGGTGGCCTCTGCACCTGCCCTCAAGCCCTTTGGGTCTTGCCTAGATCACATATTAGCATCAGAACCTTAACCATTTTGGGGGACATGGACTCCTGAAAATGACATGGATATACTTGCTGGAAAAATACCCATAAATACACAAACGCACACACACAAGTTGAATATAACACTAGAGACTTCCAGGACCTCATGATGAAGACATCCACTGTAAGCTTTCCCACGGAATTTCCAGGGCCCTTTCACACCTGACCTCTGACCCTCACCCTCCAGGGCCCATCCTTTTCCCAGATCATCCAGAGCCACTCCCCTGGTCTCCACTCCTGACTTCCTCTTCCCTTCTCCAGGATGGCCAGGAGTTACCGTCACCAGTGACCGTTGACGTTGACACTCCCTACATAGTAAAGCCCTGCAAGGTGAGGAAAAGGATCAAACAACATTTGGGGTGTTGCAGGGAGGCTTTATCTACTGCATAGTCTCAAGTGCCATTTGATTCCAGGGAAGCTACTTTGGATCTGATGAGCTGAAGAGCCTAGTCCTGCAATTCCTGAAGCAGTAAGTATCTCTGGGAAGCTGAGCAAGGGGGGCAGGTCTAGGACAGGTGAGGCCACCTAAGCACAGGTCTGCTCAGGGGAGTTTTCAAGTCTCATTTGAGGTCCAGACCACAGAGATAGACTGTCTTCATTGCTCCTCCTTAGGTACTACTTGATCCATGACTATGGAGACAGACAGGTTCTCGCGGGTGCTTATCACGAGGAGGCCTGCTTCTCCCTGACGATTCCCTTCCACCCCAAGGACCCAGCCCCGTGAGTATCACAGCACAGGCTGTGCTCCTGGGCCATGTGGCTCCCCAGCAGACACAGGCCAGCTCCTGCAAACACCCACCACCCACTGTTGCTCTTTGTCTCCTAGAAGCAGCTTGTGCGAGTATTTCAAGGACAGCAGGAATATGAAGAAGCTCAAGGACCCCTGTGAGTGTGTGATGGGAAGACTGGGTGGGAAAGGGCGGTGAAGGGGTCAATCATAGGGCCCAGGGCGTGGCAGCCCCTGACCTTCGCTCACTTCCCCTCCCCTCACAGACCTGCGGGTCAGGCTGCTGAAGCCCACAAAACGTGTCATTGTGCACACTCTCTGTGTGTTGCCCAAGACTCAACATGACTTCAGCTCCTTCTGGTGGACACGTGGTTCCAGATGGTGAGTGCCTGCTTCCTCCCTCGGGCGGGCCCAGGAAGCCGCAGGTGGATGGGAGGTGGATGTGGTGTCTGGGCACCTCAACTCTTCCCTTTCAGGGAACGATGCTCTGCTTCTCTGTCAACGGGCTGTTCAAGGAAGGTGAGTGTGTGTAGACCCCCCTCCCCAGATTCCCCACTGCTCCCTTCCCGTGGCCAGGCTCATTCCCTTAACCACCCAGCTTCTCTGACCCCTCCGTCGCCTTCCCTTCCCTTCCCTTCCCTTCCCTTCTCTTCCCTGACCCCTTCCCTTCCCTTCCTTGCCCTTCCCTTCCCTTCCCTGCCTTTCCCCTCCTTTCCCCTCCCCTCCCTTCCCTCCCTTTCTCTTCCCTTCCCTTCCCTTCCCTTCCTTTCCCTTCCCCTCCCTTCCCTTCCCTTCCCTTCCCTTCATTTCCCTCCCTCTCCTCCCCCCTCCCTCCCCTCCCCTCCCCTCTATTCCCTCCCCTCCCCTCCCCTCCCTCCCCTTCCTCTCTGTGTTCTCCAACCCTCAGTCTTCCCACAGAACACCCAAGTCTGAGCTCTGTCCGTGCCTGTCTGCCCTCCACACCCTGGGTGTTGGGGACACCGGCTGTGGATTTTGGTGGCTTTCAACCCAAATACTTACTCTGAGAACTTGGGCCATTAATTAACCTCGCAGTTTCCGCATTTGCACAATAGGGTAGTAGTATCCACCTCTTGGGCGGCTGTGAAAAATGCACCCCGTGAACTTGTGTGGTGGTCGTCAGGGGCCCTGTCACTGGGCGCAGACTGCTCCTATAGTTGCGCTCCCCATTCCCAACACCCTGGCCCCCGTGAACAACTGCCCTCTCAGCATGAGTGTCCAGTCACACCCTGACTGGGGACCGCTGTGTGAGCGTGTACAGCACATGCAGCTGTAAGGGGTACTGTTGTTTGTTTGCTGTTGAAGTGGAAGGAAGTTCTCAGGGCTGTTTGCGTGCATTCACCCGGACCTTCACCACTACCCCTGCCAGCTATTCCAGGTGAGAGCCCTGTTGTGGGTGGGAATGTCCATCCCAGCCTGGGCTCGGGGGCGTGGGAATGTGGTGGTGCAGATCTTAGGTTTACTCGGTATTGTGGAAAGCCAGCAGGGGGATCCCAAGAGCAGTGTAGCCTAGTGGTTAAGAAGAGCATGGGCTCTGGAATCGGCCTATGCATTATCTCCTTGACCTAACACTCACTCGCTCTGTGACCTTGGTCAAGTCGCATGACCTCTCTGTGACTCAGTGTCTCCTTCCAAGAATGGGGATCAGACTGTCCACCCCTTGGGGTGTGGTAAAGTGTAAATACAAAATTGCCCGTGGGTTGGGGATAAACCTATAAATCGAGTGAAGGTGGAAGACAGTCTCTCCAAAGGTGGGCTTTGTGGGGAGGGGCAGAGGTACCAGTCAAGGAACCGGGGAGACAGACACAGGAGGGACGTGGAAGGAATCTGGTTGCTGAGTGCCAGTGGGAGCAAGATTGTTGTTAGGGGTGTGGTGGTGTTCACCTGTCCAGTTATCTGAGTGACCATTTTTCCTTCAGTCTTTTCATCATGAATGACGAGCTGTTTGTATGGGATGTCAGCCCTAAAAAGAGCAAGAGCACATTCTCCATCCCAGTACCCACACCCTCCACCAGCTCCATGCCCAGTTTCTACTGGGAGCAGCAGCAAATGGTACAAGCTTTCTCCACTCAGTCTGGGATGAACCTCCAGTGGTCTCAGAAGTGAGTATTTTGTGTGCATGAGGATAAGAGAGAGCTGGGAGAATGAGGGAATTAAAAAGGGAACACACAGACAATTTGGAAAAATAAGTATTTGGGTATTTTGCTTCCAGGAAAAAAGGAAGCTCATGAAAAACGTATCCTAATTTTATGATGATATATGTGAAGCATTTAAAAAATAATATTATGCACAGATGACATGATCTTTTATATGGAAAATCCTAAGAAATTTGCTAAGATACTGTAAGAATACATAAACAAGTTCAGCAGAATCTCAGGATATAAGATCAATACACAAAAATCATTTGTATTTCTATGCACTTACAATGAAAAATCCTAAATTGAAATTAAGAAAACAATTTGGTTTATCGTAGAACCAAAAAGAATAAATACTTAGAAAGAAATGTAACTAAAGAAGTGAGAAACTTATACTTTAAAATCTTCAAAACATTGTTGGAATAACTTAAACAAAACCTCAAAAAAATGGAAGGACATTCTGTGTTTGTAGACTGGAAGACTTAATATTGTTAAGATGGTAATACTATTCAAAGTGGTCTACAGAGTCTACACCATATCTATCAAAGTCACTGTTGGCTCCTTTCCAGAAATTGATAAGGTGATTCTACAATTCACATGGAAATGCAATAGACTCAGAGTAGTCAAAGCAATATTGAAAGGGAATAAAGTTGAGAACTCACAAGTCCTGATCTTCACAATTTCAAAACTTACTACAAAGGTACTATAATCAAGACTGTATGACACTGACTTTTGATTGGTGAATGCAATAGAACTGAGAGTCGAGAATGAAACCCTGACACTTGTAGCCAATTAATTTTCAATAGGTGCCAAAATAATTAATGGAGAAAAAAATAGTCTTTTAAGCAGGTGGTTCTGGGACACATGGGTATTAACATGCAAAAAAAAATAATTTTGACCCCTATCACACACCGTATACAAATATTGACTCAAAATGGATCAAAGGCCTAATGTAGAGTCTACAACTGTAAAAACCCTTACTGACTTTTTTCACTTAGTATGATAACCTCTAGGTCCATCCATGTTGCTGCAGCTGGCATTATTTCATTATTTTTAATGGCTAAGTAATATTCCATTGTGTATATGTACTACACTTTCTTTATCCATTCCTCTGTTGATGGACATTTAGGTTGCTTCCATGTCTTGGCTATTGTACATAGTGCTAAAATGAACATTGGGCTGCATGTATCTTTTCGAATTATGGTTTTCTCTGGATATATGCTCAGGAGTGGGATTGCTGGATCATACAGTACCTCCATTTTTAGTTTTTTTAAGGAACCTCCATACTGTTCTCCATAGTGGCTGTATCAATTTACATTCCCACCAACAGTGTAGGAGGGTTCCCTTTTCTCCACACCCTCTCCAGCATTTATTGTTTGTAGATTTTTTGATGATGGCCATTCTGACCCGTGTGTGGTGACACCTCATTGTAGTTTTGATTTGCATTTCTCTAATAATTAGTTATGTTGAGCATCTTTTCATGTGCTTTTTGGCCATCTGTATGTCTTCTTTGGAGAAATGTCTATTTAGATCTTCTGCCCATTTTTTGATTGGGTAAGTGAAGTAAGACAGAGAAAGACAAATATCATATATCACTTATATGTGGAATATAATAAAAACAATACCAATGAACTTATTTACAAATCAGAAACAGACTCACAGTTCTCGAAATGAAACCTTATGGTTACCAAAGGGGAAATGTGGGGGGGAAGTGATAAATTAGGAGATTGGGATTAACATATACACACTACTATATATAAAATAGATAACTAATAAGGACCTACTGTATAGCACAAAGAACTCTACTCAATATTCTGTAATAACCTATATGGGAAAAGAATCTGAAAAAGAATGGAGTTATATATAACTGATTCACTTTGTTGTATAACTGAAACTAACACAACATTGTAAGTAAATTAACTCCAATAAAATATAAAAAAACACTTAGATGAAAACAGAGGTGTATATCTTCATGACCTTGAATTAGGCAACGGTTTCTTGTGTATGACACCAAAAGCACAAGCAACCAAAGAAACAAGTAAATTGCTCTTCATCAAAAGTAAAAACTTCTGGGCTTCCCTGGTGGCGCAGCGGTTAAGAGTCCACCTGCTGATGCAGGGGACACAGGTTTGTGCCCCGGTCTGGGAAGATCCCACATGCTGCAGAGCGGCTGAGCCCATGAGCCATGGCTGCTGGGCCTGCACGTCCGGAGCCTGTGCTCCGCAACGGGAGAGGCCACAACAGTGAGAGGCCCGCGTACCGCAAAAAAAAAAAAAAAAAAAAAAAAAAAAAAGTAAAAACTTCTGTACATTAAAGGACACTATCAAGAAAGTGAAAATACAACCCACAAAATGGGAGAAAATATTTGCAAATCTCGTATCTGATAAGATCTACTATCTAGAATATTGAAGGATTTCACAACTCAACAATCAAAAGATAAATATCCCATTTAAAAATGGAGAAAGGATTTGAATAGATATTTCTCTAAAGATTGTATACAAGTGACCAACAAGCACATGAAAACGTGCTCAACATCATTAATCATTAGGAAAATACAAATCAGAACAACCACTTCACATACGCTAAGATGGCTTTAATCAATGAAACAAAAGATAAGCGTAGGTGAGGATGTGGAGAAATTAGAACTCTCATATATTACAGGTATCAAGGTTCAGTGGAGCACTCACTTTGGGAAAAAAATTTGGCAGTTCCTCAAAATGTTAAACACGGATTTACAAAATGACCCAGTAATCCTACTCCCAAGTATCTACCAGGAGAAATGAGAACATACGTTCACTCTAAAACTTGTTCAGGAACGTTCATAGCAGCATTATTGATAATAGCCGAAAAGTGGAAACAACCCAAATGTCCTTTAGCTGACGCATGGATGAATAAATCTGGTACATTCATATAGTGGAATATTATTCACTCATAAAAATGTACAGTTCTGATATATGTCATAACATGATCAACCTTGAAAACATTATGCTAAGTGAAAAGCCAGTCACAAAAGTTGAATATAGTGTGAAATGTCCAGAATCGGCAAATCCACAGGGACCAAAAGCAGATTAGTGGTTGCCAGGTTCTGGGGGAAGGGGAGGAATAGGGAGTGATCACTAATGGTTAAGGAGTTTCTTTTCAAGGTGATAAAACTATTTTGGAATTAGATAGTTGTACAATCTTGTGGATATCCTAAAAAGCACTGACTTGTATTCTTTAAAATAGTGTGTACATTATATCTCAAAAAAAGATGGCTGGAAATTTGTACTTAAAAATGTTTCACTTAACGGCTATCATCAAAAAATCTACAGACAATAAATGCTGGAGAGGGTGTGGAGAAAAGGGAACCCTCTTGCACTGTTGGTGGGAATGTAAATTGATACAGTCACTATGGAGAACAGTATGGAGGTTCCTTAAAAAACTACAAATAGAACTACCATATGACCCAGCAATCCCAGTACTGGGCATATACCCTGAGAAAACCATAATTCAAAAAGAGTCATGTACCACAATGTTCATTGCAGCTCTATTTACAATAGCCCGGAGATGGAAACAACCTAAGTGCCCATCATCGGATGAATGGATAAAGAAGATGTGGCACTTATATACAATGTAATATTACTCAGCCATAAAAAGAAACAAAATTGAGTTATTCGTAGTGAGGTGGATGGACCTAGAGTCTGTCATACAGAGTGAAGTAAGTCAGAAGGAGAAAAATAAATACCGTATGCTAACACATATATATGGAATCTAAAAAAAAAAAGGTCATGAAGAACCTAGGGGTAAGACAGGAATAAAGACACAGACTTACTGGAGGACGGACTTGAGGATATGGGGAAGGGGAAGAGTGAGCTGTGACAAAGTGAGAGAGTGGCATGGACATATATACACTACCAAATGTAAAATCGATAGCTAGTGGGAAGCAGCCGCATAGCACAGGGAAATCAGCTCGGTGCTTTGTGACCACCCAGAGGGGTGGGATAGGGAGGGTGGGAGGGAGGGAGACGCAAGAGGGAAGAGATATGGGGATATATGTATAGGTATAACTGATTCACTTTGTTAGAAAGCAGAAACTAACACACCATTGTAAACAATTATATTCCAATAAAGATGTTAAAAAAAAGACTAGTATGGAATCTAAAAGAAAAAGAAAGATTCTGACGAACCTAAGGGTAGGACAGGAATAAAGATGCAGACATAGAATGGACTTGAGGACACGGGGAGGGGGAAGGGAAAACAAAACAAAAACAAAAGCAAAAAAATTTTTCACTTGTTATTTTCTTGAACATCTTCCTTGATCAGTGTATATTAAGTTCCCTTGTTCTTTTGCACAGCTCTACTTTTGTGTTTTGAATTCTAGTGGGCATGAATGCTAGTGATAGATGGTTTGCTTTTCACTGGGTCTTTCTTCGTCATTACACATAGTGTTCATACTGGTACATGTGTCTCAGCAAGAAAGTGGCATAGATTTAGTGGTGTCATTGCATGGTCAGCGTGACTCTACTGTGGTACTAATGGAGATCACCTGTTGTTCTCCCACTGCAGGTACCTTCAGGACAATGAATGGAACTACACCAGAGCTGGTCAGGTCTTAAGTATGCTCAAGGTGAGGTCTGGGAATCAAGTGGGTTAAAGATGAATGTTTCTGGGCCTTCAGGGAGGCCAAGAAGGTGGAGGCCGGTGGCCTAAGAATGGAACTTGGGGAGCTGGCTCTTCTGACATCGCGACTCCTTCTCTCCAGACCAAGTGCAAGATCCCAGAAGAGGCCTTCAAAGAAATCCCCTAAAAGGAGTGCTTGGATGCCGTCTTTGTCTTCATCCATATCATCATTGTTTCTCTTTTCTCCAGCCTCAGGCCATGCCCATGAACAGGGTTGGAGGCCTGGCCGACAAAGAATCCAGAGTTACCTTGTAGGCCAGGTAACATAGCCAACTGAAGGGTCAGTTGTTTCTGTATTTTCCACACTCACAATTGCTGTTTGTTTTCATAATAAAGAGTGATGTTGCATGGTGTATGTTGTGTGTTCTGCATTGCTGTTCCCTGCCCCAATCATGAGCCAGTGAGTCCAGGCCTGAAAGGCCTTGGTTGCCTTCCTGCCCGACCCCCATTGACCCTGGCAATCCCTAGGAGATATATCAGGCTTGACTCCATAGGTAGTTTGTCAATAAATTCTGATGAGAGGGGACGTGATATGCTTCCAGGGATTGGTTTTTGGAGGCAGAGTGACTCAGTCAAATGCTCTACCTAGACACTCTCAGAAACAGGCATATGACCCGGAACAACAGAGACTTTGCAAGGGATGCCGACTGGCTAGTGGAGGGCTTTGTAAGGAAGGAGGAAGATGAGGATGAACATGTTTTACTTCTTGTCCATAATCATTTCCAAAGACCATACCGTGAACATTTTCAAGATTTGCATACAGGTGAAGGAGGAAAATGAGGATGAACATGTTTTACTTCTTGTCCATAATCATTTCCAAAGACCATACCGTGAACATTTTCAAGATTTGCATACAGGTGAATGAGAAACAGGCCTTTTCACACCTCTCACCATGCTTCCATAAGGATTCTCATCCATCCACTGTACTGCCCCCTCTCCCTTTCTGAAGGTGCACTGTGGGAGGGATCTCACTTCAGTACCTTAGAGTAGGGGAGAGTCAGCCTGTCTGCCCATGCATTTCTCATGTGCTTGAGCCATTTAATTTCACTTCCAAACAAACAACAATAACATGGAATCTCACATTATGGTCAGGTCTGTGTGACCTTTCTCATAAATGCAATTAGCAGTAGAGAATTGCAGGCAAGAGTTGAAAGGGACACTTGCACAACTTATTTTCTGTACTTCTGTAATTTTTGCACTTTAGACAACAAGCGGGCATAATTTTTGAAATTAAAATAATAGCAGTACCAAATTTCAAGTTACAATCGTATAATTGAACACACAGGTGAGGTACCACCAGTTTACAAATTATGCCTCCATTTTTGGGTCTTGAATAAGTTATTTCCTATCACTTGCCACTTTTCAGTTCTTTATGTCATTTACATGAAGGATCCATATATTGGCTTGTGAATGTCTTTAAAAATATGAACTAAGGAGATGATTGCCATTACATAAGGAATAATTCCATGTTATTCCATGTAGTGCCTCAATGATCAGAGACAATCTTGGCATTCTCACCTAAAGAACTGAACAGAGATCACAGTGTATACTTCTCAGCTGCACTGTGAAGAATAGAGGTAGACTCAGATGTAAACCAACAATTGCATTGTCTGGCTCAATTCAGGCTCTCCAAGCTGTTTGAGTTCCCTCGTGGGCAGGGAAAATGGAACTCATCACATGGCCCCTCTACTTCCTCTCTCTACATCATCAGGCTTCCACATCCTTCACCTCCTTCCCTAGCCAGCTCAGATGCTGCCTTTGTCTCCCATTCACTTGTTCTCCTGCCAATTCCTTGCTTTCAATTCCCTTGCTCTCATGATCCTAGGCAAATGCTAACCCTGCAGCCTGACTCTCTCTCTGTCTCTGTCTCTCTTTTTAATCTCCAACTAACTTGTGTGCCTTCCCTCAGAATTGCTCTGGCTCCTGTGTGGTACTTTCCACTCCCAACACTTTGTCCCAGAACTTTTGTCTGAACTGATGCCCTTATCCCTGGGATCCCTGCTTGTACCCCCCACCCCCAGCCATACTACTGCTTATATTCCAAAATATGTATTCCATTTATCCTATTTACCTGATCATAAAGTTTTAATGGTATCATTCCCTGAATGATCACAGGATTTCCCTCCAGGCACTACTCCTTATGATCCTACCACCCTGTAACCCCTGTGCTGGAGAAAGCCAGTGTTTGGATGTGAACACTTCATTCCCTCAGTGGCCATATCGAAGGGAAGAAACCTCAGACCCATATCATGCAAGATTAGACATTGTACCTCACCCACACCAAAATAATATAAAGAAGGAAGAATTGGTGTTCAGCTGTTCTTAGCACCCTAACATGCATCAAAGAAAGGTGGTGAAGTACTGGTAGGAGGGCGCACTTCCTAGGGGTTGAGGATGGTGAGTGTCTGTGGCAGGGCCTGAAATTCTGCAGCTGTAACAGGATCCCAGGTGTGATGGTTAATTTTATGTGTCAAATTGTCTAGACTGTGGTACCCAGATATTTGGTCAAACACTATTATGGATATTTCTGTGAAGGCATTTTGGGGATGAGATTAATATTTAAATCAGTAGACTCTGAGTAAAGTAAATGACTCTCTATAATATAGGTGGGTCTCATCCAATTGGTTGAAGGCTTGAATAGAAAAATGACTGACCTCCCCAGAGGGAGAGGGAATTTTGCCAGCAGACTGCCTTCAGACTCTTAACTGCAGCTCTTCCCTAGGTCTCCAGCCTGCCAGCCTACCCTGCAGATTTTGGACTGGCCAGGTTCCACAGTTGCATGAGCCAATTCCTTTTTAAAAAATGAACAACTAGATGCCAACAAATTGAACAACCTACAAGAAATGGGAAAATTCTTAGAAACAACCTACCAAGATTGAATCAAGAAGAAATAGAAAATCTGAACAGACTAATTACTAGTAAGGAGATTGAATTAGTAATAAAAAAATCTCCCAGGGCTTCCCTGGTGGCGCAGTGGTTGAGAGTCCGCCTGCCGATGCAGGGGACGTGGATTCGTGCCCCGGTCCGGGAGGATCCCACGTGCCGCGGAGCTGCTGGGCCCGTGAGCCATGGCCGCTGAGCCTGCACGTCCGGAGCCTGTGCTCCGCAACGGGAGAGGCCACAACAGTGAGGCCCGCATACGGCAAAAAAAAAAAAAAAAAAATCTCCCAATGAAGAAAAGCCCAGGACTAGATGGCTTCACTGGTACATTTCACCAAACATTTAAAGAATTAATGCCAATCCTTCTCAAACTCTTCCAAACAATTGAAGAGGAGGGAACATTCCGAAACCATTTTATGAAGCCAGCATTATTACCCGATACCCAAACCAGAAAAGGACACTACAAAAAAAGAAAACTACAGGCCAATATCTCTGATGAATATAGATGCAAAAACTCTCAACAAAACACTAACAAACTGAATTCAGCAACATACTTAAAGGATCATTCTTGTATTTTTGACAATAGTCATTCTGACTATTCTGTGACATATCTCATTGTGGTTTGGATTTGCATTTCCCTGATGACTAGTGATGTTGAGCATCTTTTCACGTGCCTGTTGGTGAAGATGTGGAGAAAAGAGAGCCCTCATTCACTGTTAGTGGGGATGCAAATTAGTGCAGCCACTATGGGAAAAAGTATGGAGGTACCTAAAAATATTAAAAATAGAACTTCCACATGATCCAGCAATTCCATTACTGGGCATTTATCCAAAGAAAATGAAAACACACTAATTCAAAAAGATATATGCACCTCAATGTTCATAGCAGCATTATTTTACAATAGCCAAGATATGAGAGCAACCTAAGTGCCCATCGACAGACGAATGGATAAAAACAATGTGGTGTGTGTGTGTGTGTGTGTGTGGGTGGGTGGGTGGGTGGGTGGGTGTGGGTGTGTATACACTATAGAATATTACTCAGCAATAAAAAAGAATGAAATATTGCCATCTGTGACAACATGGATGAATGTAGAGGGTATTATGCCTAGTGAAATAAGTCAGAAGGAGAAAGACAAATACTGTATGTTTTCACTTATATGTGGAATTTAAAAAATAGAAGAAATGAATAAATATAAAACAGAAGCAGACTCACAGATATGAAGAACAAACAGATGGTTGCCAGAGGGGAGAGGGGTGGGGGGAGGGCAAAGTGGGTGAAGGGGTTTAAAAGGTACAAGCTACCAATTATAAAATAAATAAGTTACAGGGATGTAATGTACAGCACAGAGAATATAGTCAATATTTTATAATAATTTTGTATGGTGTGTAATCTATAAAAATATTGAATATGTTTTACACCTGAAAGTAATATAATATTGTAAGTCAACTATACGTCAATGAAACATTCAAATAAAAATAAAGGATCAGGGGCTTCCCTGGTGGCACAGTGGTTAAGAATCTGCCTGCCAATGCAGGGGACATGTTCGAGCCTTGGTCTGGGAAGATCCCACATGCCGCAGAGCAACTAAGCCCATGAGCCACAACTACGGAAGCCTGCGTGCCTAGAGCCTGTGCTCCACAACAAGAGAAGCCACAACAATGAGAAGCCCGCGCACCACAACAAAGACACAATGCAGCCCAAAATAAATAAATTTATTTAAAAAATAAATAAATAAAATAAAAAAATAAAGGATCAGTCATCATGATCAAGTGTGATTTATCCCTGAGATACAAGCATGATTCAATATATACAAATCAATAAATGTGATTCATCACGTTAATAGAATGAAAGAAAAAATCATACGATAATCTCAATGGACACAGAAAAATCATTTGACAAAATTCAACATCCATTCATTATTAAAAATTCTTAACAAATTAGGTATAGAAGGAATTACCTCAACATAATAAAGGCCATATATGACAAGACCACAGGTAACATCATACTCAATGATGAAAGGCTGAGAGCTTTTTCTCAAAAGTCAGGAATAATACAAGGGTGCCCACTCTCACCACTCCTATTCAGCATAGTACTGGAAGTCCTAGTCAGATAAATTAGGTGTTAAAAAGAAATAAAATGCATCAGAATTAGAATGGAAAAAGTAAAATTGTCTCTATTTGCAGATGACAGGATTTTATACAGAGAAAATCCTAAAGACTGCCAAAAAAACTGTTCGATCTAATCAATGAATTTAGTAAAGTAACAGGGTACAAAATTAACATACAAAAATCATTAGCATTTCTAATGCAAATCAAACCAACAATGAGGTATCACCTCACACCGGTCAGAATGGCCATCATCAAAAAATCTAGAAACAATAAATGCTGGAGAAGTTATGGAGAAAAGGGAACACTCCTGCACTGTAGGTGGGAAGGTAAAATGATACAGCCACTATGGAGAACAGTATGGAGGTTCCTTAAAAAACGAAATATAGAACCACAATATGACCCAGGAATCCCACTACTGGTCATATACCCTGAGAAAACCATAATGCAAAAAGGGTCATGTACCACAGTGTTCATTGCAGCAGTAATTACAATAGCCAGGGCATGCAAGCCACCTAAATGTCCATCGACAAATGAATGGATAAAGAAGATGTGGCACATATGTACAATGGAATATTACTCAGCCATATAAAGGAGCGAAACTGAGTTATTTGTAGTGAGGTGGATGGACCTAGAGTCTGTCATACAGAGTGAAGTAAGTCAGAAAGAGAAAAATGAATACCATATGCTAATGAATATATATGGAATCTAAAATAATGGTACTGATGAACTTAGTGGCAGGGCAGGAATAAAGACACAGACATAGAGAATGAACTTGAGGACACAGGGAGGGAAGGGGAAGCTGGGACAAAGTGAGAGAGTAGCATTGACATATATACACTACCAAATATGAAATGGATGGCTAGTGGGAAGTTGCTGCATAGCTCAGGGAGATCAACTTGGTGCTTTGTGACTACCTAGAGGGGTGGAATAGGGAGGGTGGGAGGGAGGTTCAAGAGGGAGGGGATATGGGGATATATGTATACATATAGCTGATTCACTTTGTTTTACAGCAGGAACTAACACAACATTGTAAAGCAATTATACTCCAATAAAGATGTGAAAAAAATCTTTAGCATTTCTATACACAACAACAAATTATCTGAAAAAGAAAATAATCCATTTACATTAGCACCAAAAACAATAAAGTGCTTAGGAATAAATTTAATCAAGGAGGTGAAATATATCCCTACACTGAAAACTACAAAACATTGATGAAAGAAATCGAAGAAGACACAAATAATTGGAAAAGTCTCTCATGTTCATGGATTGGAAGAATTAATATTGTTAAAATGTCCACACTACATGAAACTTTCTGTAGATTCAATGCACCTATCAAACTTCTAATGGCATTTTTTACAGAAGTACAAAAAATAATCCTAAAACTTATATGGAACCACAAAAGAACCAGAATAACCAAAACAATCCTGAGAGAGAAGAATTAAGCAGGGGTATCACACTTCCTGATTTTAAGCTATATTATAAAGCTATAATAATCAAAACTGTATGGTACTGGCATAAAAACAAACACAAGACTAATGGAAAAAAATGCAGAGGCCAGAAATAAAACCAAGCGTATATGGTTAACTAATATTTGACAGGGGAACCAGGAATACTCAATGAAAAATAGTCTCTTCAATAAATGGTGCTGGATTGGATATACACATGTAAAAGAATAAAACTAGATCCTTATCTTACACCACTAACAAAAATTAGCTTGAAATGCATTAAAGGCTTAAATGTAAGACCTAAACCACAAAATTCCTAGAAGAAAACTTAGGAAAAAATCTCCTTGACATGAGTCTTGGGAATGATATTTTGGATATGACAACTAAAGAACAAGCAACAATATAAAAAATAAACAAGTCAGACTACACCAAACTAAAAAGCTTCTGCACAGCAAAAGAAATTATCAACAAAATGAAAAGGCAACCTATGGAATGAGAGAAATTTTTGCAAATCATATATGTAATAAGGGGTTAATATCCAAAATATATAAAGAACTCATACAACTCAACAACAGAAACAATCCAATTAAAAAATGGGCAAAGGACCTGATTAAACATTTTTCCAAAGAGGTCATATAGATGGCCAAGAGGTATGTGAAAATGTATTCAACATCACTAATCACTGGGGAAATGCAAATCAAAACCTCAATGAGATATCACCTCATGCCTGTTAGAATGGCTATCATCAAAAAGACGAGATAATAAATGCTGGTGAGGATGTGGAAAAAAGGGAACCCTTGTGCACTGTTAGTGGGGTGTAAATTGACACAGCTACTGTGGAAAATAGTATGGCGGTTCCTCAAGAAATTAAAAATAAAACTACCATGTGACCTAGTAATTCCAATTCTGGGAATATATCCATAGGAACAAAAATCACTATGTCAAAGAGATATCTGCATCTCCATATTCACTGCAGCATTATTTACAATAGCAAGTAGTAGAAACAACCTAAGTGTCCATCAACAGATGAATGAGAAAAGAAAATGTGTATATATACATATACAGTCGAATACTATTCAGCCTTAAAAAAAAGAAGGAAACCCTGCCATTTGCTATAACATGGATAGACATTGAGGGCATTATACTAAGTGAAATAAGTCAGACAGAGAAAGAAAAATAAGTATGATCTCATTTACATGTGTAATCTAAGAAAACTCATAGAAAAAGAGACCAGATTTGTGGTTACCAGGCATGAGGTTTGAGGGTGGGGAGATTGGATGAAGGTGGTCAAAAGGTACAAACTTCCAGTTATAAGATTAATAAATACTGGGGATATCACGTAAAACATGATGACTATATTTAAAACTGCTGTATAGTATATTGGGAAGTTGCGAAGAGAGTAGATTCTAAAAGATCTCATCAAAAGGAAAACAACCCTTTTTTCTGTTTTTAATATCTGTAGGAGAGGATGGATTCTAAAGAAACTTACTGTGGTGATCATTTCACAGTATATGTAAGTGGAATCATTATGCTGTACACCTTAAATTTATACAGTGCTGTATGTCACATGTCTCAATAAAACTGAAAGATAAGGAAATACACACACAGACACACACACACATGCTATTGGCTCTGTTTCTCTGGAGAACCCTGACTAATACAACACAGAGTGCTGAAGCTGCTATTCCATGGGTCATACTTTGAGTAGCAAGGAACTAGAGAATATCTGGCATGTGGGCAGACAGCCTCATCTATAATAATGCTAATTTCAGCACTGATTGTGAGAGCAAAACTGTAGGAAAGAACAAAATGTCCATCAACAGTGGTCCAAAAAAATACATTGTGATTCATTCTTACAGTGAAATATTATATAATAGTAAAAATGAATGCCCTGGACATATAGGATTTAGGCCATGTATACATCTGAAACCTGTATGTTAAAATCAAGTTATCAAATGGAAGATAAGGACACTTACAGTATGAAATACATATATATATATATATATGTACATACATATATATATGTACATCTGAGGGGGAAGGAAGGATGGTGCAATAAGGAGAGGGACTCAGCATTTGTCAGGTTTATTGCTTATAACCTGCATAGTATGGTACGTGTGTCCTTTTTATAGCTCTTTATACAGTTTTGTAATTTGATATATTTGATAAGTAACAAATCTTTAGGGGTTGAAAGTTTTTTTCATCGTAAATGTAATGGACATTCATTTTACCAAATGACTGAAATACAGTTCACTACAGAGATGAAAACATCAATAATCAGCAAACCCACCATCACTGGAAAAAAGAAACATTTTACTGAGTTCTGTTCCCTTATTTTTAATTTGCTTGCATATACGCAAATATATTGTATATACATTACATTGACATTTCATAGAACTGTGATGCTATATATACAGTTTTTATGTTATTACTGTCTTGTTGATTTTGTAATTACTATTAAATCACTTGGCATGGGGAAACGATTTAACTTTGATTTTTTAAAAAGACTTTATTATTTTAGAGCAGTTTCAGGTTCATGGCAAAATTGAGGGGAAGATGCAGAGATTTCCCTGCTCCCACACATGCATAGCCTCCCCTATTATCAACATCCCGCACCAGAGTTGTACATTTGTTACCGTTAATGAAACTACACTGACACATCATAATCACCCGAAGTCCATAGTTTACTTTAGGGTTCACTCTTGGTGTTGTACATTCTATGAGTTTGCAAAAATGTATAATGGCATGCATCCATCATTTTAACTTTGATTTTTATTGAACATTTATAGTTGTACATATCCAATTTCTTGAGCCACGCATCTTAATCCACACCCTTGGAAATGACACACTCATTTCATATTAAATAACGTATATATCTGGTCCTGCTCATGAGCCATGAGCTTTCGAGCCATAAGCTTTCTACAGTTTTTTTATTAAGATTTTATTTATTATTTATTTATTTTATTTATTATTTTTGGCTGCGTTGGGTTTTAGATGCGGCACGCGGGATCTTCGTTGAGGCATGTGGGATCTTTTCCTTGCGACGCGTGGGCTTCTCTCTAGTTGTGCTGTGTGGGTTTTCTCTTCTCTAGTACGTGGGTTTCACGGGGCATGAGCTCTGTAGTTTGCAACACGCAGGCGCTCTCATTGAGGTGCATAAGCTCAGTAGTTGTGGCGCGCAGGCTTAGTTGCCCCAGGGAATGTGGGATCTTAGTTCCCTGACAAAGGATTGAACCCATGTACCCTGCATTTTAAGGCAGATTCTTTACCACTGGACCACCAGGGAAGTCCCTTTACAGTTTTTCTCCCAACAGTGATGAAATTAACAGCACCACAGAACAATTACTTTTCCTGGCCATGCAACTCTCCCCCTGCAGGACTCTCCTTTTCGATGGCTGTAGGAGTAATGGTAATTACAATGAATACTGCAAACATGTATTCAGCACTGCAGGTGCTGCTCATTGCTCTGAGTGCTTTCAATGTAGTGCTTCATTTAATCTTCACCATAACCTTAAGGAGCAGATACCACCTCAATTCCCACCTAAGAGAAAAAGTGAGACTCAGAGAAAGGAAACTAACTACTTACAAAAGATCATGCATTCTGCAACTAAAGGCACCTAGGGTCAAACCCACGCCTTGAACCACAGTTTCTGTATTGATCATTCTTCTGTGTTAAAACTGAGGTCAACACAAGGTAAGGGACTCACCCAAGGTCCTGTGTTTTGGCATAGGCACAGGCCTGCTGAACCCAGTCTTCTGTCCAGCAGACCTTTTATTGATTTGTGCCCATATACGCTCTCTTTATCTGAGGCTCAGTTGGAAACTGCTGCTCCAATACCAAACCAGAAGGTAAAAGAAGAGGACAGAAAATCACCTGGAGTAAAAGCAAATTATTTTCTTTTCTTTCTTAAACTTCTCACGTAATTCATCCCACAACACAGAAATGACACCAAAAGCTCATGCATCAGGTAAATATCTCTAGTTTCTCTTCCTTGGCTACATTTCCAGGTGCTCTCTATGACAGATATGCTCTTTGGTTTATTTAAAAGTAGTCTCTTTCATGGGAGGGAGGAGCAGGTTGGGCAGTACTGTTTGTCCTAGTCATACAATGTGCCAAACATTTCTGTAGGTTTTCTCCTTTCGTCACACCAGGGCTCTGTGAGGAAGGATTCATTATTCCCATTTTATGAATGTTCAAGGATAGGTCCACAGAGAATGGTACTCTTCCAGGGTCACGCATCGAGTCAGGAGTAGAAACGGGGTACTCTCTCTTCCCCCCAATATATCCATTAGCTTCCCTTTTCAAGGATGGGCTTCCAAAGCTTAAGGACTGACTGTTTCAAACTCTCCTGGAATTGTGTCCATGGATACTTACTCAACATGATACTGATTATGGGATGAAACCTTTTACCAGGATGGTTGAGCTGGTCCCTGAAGAGTTAAGCAAGGCTGACGTGAAAGCAGAGCCATTGCTCTCTCTGGACGGTGACCTGAGAAAGGGTTACTGACATTTACACAAGGACTTTAATCAATAGGTACTTTATACTTTATCTAATTTAATCCTTACAGATATTCAAGTTGCTGTTCATTGTTGACATAATTCAGATCAGGGTACAGGACTTATTGAAGTTAGGCAACTTTCCCCAGGGGAAAGAACTTTGTAAATTAATGCTCAGAAACTCAAAATCTGGAATTACACAAAGTGCCAATGTTTTACTGTTCTGTTATGTGGGCAGGCAGTCCAGAGGAAGCCTAAGTGTATAGTTAAGGGTTTCTCTTTAACATGAGCTTTACTGCTTTTATGTCTGAAGATATATATTATATATATATATGTGTGTGTGTGTGTGGTGTTGTGTGGTATATATCTGTATATATGCTATATATACACACTGTATATACATAAAAACACATAAAAGTACAATGTATATAAAAGGGTGGAAGAAAATATTTGCAACCTGTATTGCAGATATGGAGTTAATATCTTTGATCTCTTAACCAACAGAGAAATGAGCTAAAGATTACAACAGAGAATGTGCATTAAAAGCAATATAAATACCCAATGAAACACTTGAAAACATGCCCGAACCTATACTGATGAAATGCCAAAAGAGCTCTCATTCTAAGTAAAACAGGTAAATATCAACATAATATGCAGAGAGTGATCACAAGTTTGTAAAAGAATATGCTTTTATACTTGGATAAATATCTATACATTTTATTAAGATATATACTGGAAAAATCAACAGAATATGTATCAAATGATTAATAATGACTATCTTCTGGTTAGGGTGGGAGTTTGGACTAGAGTATTAATATCCTGATGTATTAATTTGGCAAAATGAATAAAATACCCAAAATGCTATTTTCAAATACTGGTGATGGAACAATCTTTTCAATAAAATAATGATTATCCCTATTCTTTTTTTTTTAAAGAAATTTTGCCTTTTTTAACATTTAATTAATTAATATATTTATTTATGGCTGTGTTGGCTCTTCATTTCTCTGCGAGGGCTCTCTCCAGTTGCTGCAAGTGGGGGCCACTCCTCATCACAGTGCGCGGGCCTCTCACTATCGCGGCCTCTCTTATTGTGGAGCACAGGCTCCAGACGCGCAGGATCAGTAATTGTGGCTCACGGGGCTAGTTGCTCCGCGGCATGCGGGATCCTCCCAGACCAGGGCTCGAACCCGTGTCCCCTGCATTGGTAGGCAGATTCTGAACCACTGCGCCACCAGGGAAGCCCGATTATCCCTATTCTGAAGTGACTATTTTTCCTTCCTCTTTCTTATTTTAAAATACATAATTCAATTTAAGAGCTACCATATTTAAATGGCTACGACCCTGTGCTGAGAGAGCCGGACAGAACTGCCTAGGGTCACAGCAAAGAAGCTACAATGTGCACAGATGTAATGCCCCTAGAGCAGTGGCCAGGATACCAGAAGTAAGTGATGGGTGCCAGTATATGTCACCTCCCTGAAGGCAGAAGGGACCAGTTACAGCTCAATAGTAGTCCAGAGTGGATGGCAGAGAATATCCTTCTCAGGAGAATACCAATAAAGTGTCTGTGCAAGGAGGAAGTAGGCATATATAGGATCAGTGTTATGGGGGAGTGTCTATACCGGGCACAACACATTTACAAACATAATTAATATGCCTGATGTATGAGGAAATATGACTAGTTGAAAAAGTCTTGTTCACACGTACCAACAGGTAATTCAAAGAAGAAAAATGAATGGCAATCAAACATAAGTAAAATTGCTCAACCACACCAAAAATGAAAGAAATGTAACAATGAGATACAGAACATAATGTAAAACATGATCTAAATTTTGAAGAACATACATTTTCATAAGAACGTACATATGTTATTTTCAAATAAACAATCTCACACAAACATATCTGGAGAATATTAAGAAATATATCAAATGGTTATCTTGAGGTGGGACATAGAGGTTGAAGAGGGGAGATACAAGATAATTCCTTTTATAGATGTATATTTCGGCAGTCTTTCCAGGGACTGGGGGGAACATGTACACTAATTTTTAGTAAGCAAAATAACTAAGATAAAACTATGACAGCATGAGATAAACCTGGTTGTGTTTTTATTTACAAAAGTAATGCTCAGCAGACCACAGAGACGGGCATGAGACATTAAGGCTGCTGCTGCTGCCACCAGGAAGCCTGTGTATGAGCACAGGTCACTATCCCCACCTCCCCTCCTGGGAGCCTGTGCAGTGCACCACAGCTAGGGTGATCCAGGGACAACTTCCCCGGGAGAATGCACAGCGGGCCTCAGGCTGGTGCAACATCCCACCGGCCTCTGCCGCCACAGGCTTGCCCCGCATCATGCCCCTCCCTCCCCTGGGCCTGAGTGAGCCAGAGCCCCTGAATCAGCTGCACCTCTAACTCCGTCCTGTCAGCGAAGAACAGACGCCCTCCGGCGACCTACACGCAGAGACGGGGCCAAATCCAAAACTGAGCCCCGGGAGCTCTGCGAACAAAGAAGAGAAAGGGAAATCTCTCCCAGCAGCCTCAGGAGCAGCAGATTAAATCTCCACAATCAACTTGATGTACCCTGCATCTGTGGAATACCTGAATAGACAACAGATCATCCCAAATTGAGGAGGTGGACTTTGAGAGCAAGATTTATTATTTTTTCCCCTTTGTCTCTTTTTGTGAGTGTGTATGTGTATGCTTCTGTGTGAGATTTTGTCTGTATACCTTAGCTTTCACCATTTGTCCTAGGGTTCTAATTGTCCGTTTTTGTTGTTTTTTTCTTTGTACTTAAAATTTTTTTTTTCTTAATAATTATTTCTTATTTTAATAACTTTATTTTATTTTATCTTACTTTATTTTCTTTTATCCTCTTTCTTTCTTTCTTTCTTTCTTTCTTTCTTTCCTTCCTTCTACTTTTTCTCCCTTTTATTCTGAGCCATGTGGATGAAAGGCTCTTGGTGCTGCAGCCAGCAGTCAGTGCTGTGCCTCTGAGGTGGGAGAGCCAACTTCAGGACACTGATCCACAAGAGACCCCCAGCTCCACGTAATATCAAATGGCGAAAATCTCCCAGAGATCTCCATCTCAACACCAGCACCCAGCTTTACTCCATGACCAGCAAGCTAAAGTGCTGGACATCCTATGCCAAACAAAAAGCAAGACAGGAACACAAAAACACCCATGAGGAGAGAGGCTGCCTAAAACCATAATAAGTCCGCAACACCCCAAAACACACAACCAGAGGTGGACCTGCCTACCAGAAAGACAAGATCCAGCCTCATCCACCAGAACACAGGCACTAGTCCCCTCCACCAGGAAGCCTACACAACCCACTGAACCAACTTTAGCCACTTGGGACAGACACCAAAAACAACGGGAACTACGAACCTGCAGCCTGCAAAAAGGAGACCCCAAACACAGTAAGATAAGCAAAATGAGAAGACAGAAGAACACACAGAAGATGAAGGAGCAAGATAAAAACCTACCAGACCTAACAAATGAAGAGGAAATAGGCAGTCTACCTGAAAAACAATTCAGAATAATGATAGTAAAGATGATGCAAAATCTTGGAAATACAATAAACAAAATGCAATAAACATTTAACAAGGACCTAGGAGAACTAAAGATGAAACAAACAATGATGAACAGCACAATAAATGAAATTAAAAATACTCTGTAAGGGATCAATAGCAGAATAACTGAGGCAGAAGCACGGATAAGTGACCTGGAAGATAAAATAGTGGAAATAGCTACTGCAGAGCAGAATAAAGAAAAAATAATGAAAAGAACTGAGGACACTCTCAAGACCTCTGGGACAACATTAAATGCACCAACATTCGAATTATAGGGGTTCCAGAAGAAGAAGAGAAAAAGAAAGGGACTGAGAAAATATTTGAAGAGATTATAGTTTAAAAATTCCCTAATATGGGCAAGGAAATAGTTAATCAAGTCCAGGAAGCAAAGAGAGTCCCATACAGGATAAATCCAAGGAGAAATACACCAAGACACATATTAATCAAACTGTCAAAAATTAAATACAAAGAAAACATTAAAAGCAGCAAGGGAAAAATAACACACAAGGGAATCCCCATAAGGTTAACAGCTGACCTTTCAGCAGAAACTGTGCAAGCCAGAAGGGACTGGCAGGACATATTTAAACTGATGAAGGAGAAAATAATACAACCAAGATTACTCTACCCAGCAAGGATCTCATTCAGATTTGATGGAGAAATTAAAACCTTTACAGAAAGCAAAAGCTGAGAGAATTCAGCACCACCAAACCAGCTTTACAACAAATGCTAAAGGAATTTCTCTAGGCAAGAAACACAACAGAAGGAAAAGACCTACAATAACGAACCCAAAACACTTAAGAAAATGGGAATAGGAACATACATGTCGATAATAACCTTAAATGTAAATGGATTAAATGCTTCCACCAAAATACACAGACTGGCTGAATGGATACAAAAACAAGACCCATATATATGCTGTCTACAAGAGACCCACTTCAGACCTAGAGAAACATAAAGACTGAAAGTAAGGAGATGGAAAAAGATATTCCATGCAAATGGAAACCAAAAGAAAGATGGAGTAGCAATTCTCATATCAGACAAAATAGGCTTTAAATAAAGACTATTACAAGAGACAAAGAAGGACACTACATAATGATCAAGGAATCGATCCAAGAAGAAGATATAACAATTGTAAATATTTATGCACCCAACATAAGAGCAACTCAATACATAAGGCAAATACTAACAGCCATAACAGGAGAAATTGACAGTAACACATTCATAGTAGGGGACTTTAACACCTCACTTTCACCAATGGACAGATCATCCAAAATGGAAATAAATAAGGAAACACAAGCTTTAAATGATACATTAAACAAGATGGACTTAATTGATATTTATAGGACATGCCATCCAAAAACAACAGAATACACATTTTTCTCAAGTGCTCATGGAACATACTCCAGGATAGATCATATCTTGGGTCATAAACCTAACCTTGGTAAATTTAAGAAAATTGAAATCGTATCAAGTATCTTTTCTGACCACAACACTATGAGACGAGATATCAATTACAGGAAAAGATCTGTAAAAAATACAAACACGTGGAGGCTAAACAATACACTACTTAATAACGAAGTGATCACTGAAGAAATCAAAGAGGAAATCAAAAAATACCTGGAAACAAATGACAATTGAGACACGACGACCCAAAACCTATGGGATGCAGCAAAATCAGTTCTAAGAGGGAAGTTTACAGCAATATAATCCTACCTTAAGAAACAGGAAACATCTCGAATAAACAACCTAACCTTGCACGTAAAGCAATTAGAGAAAGAAGAACAAAAAAAAACCCAAAGTTAGCAGAAGGAAAGAAATCATAAAGATCAGATCAGAAATAAATGAAAAAGAAATAAAGGAAATGATAGCAAAGATCAATAAAGCTAAAAGCTGGTTCTTTGAGAAGATAAACAAAATTCATAAACCATTAGCCAGACTCATGAAGAATAAAAGGGAGAAGACTCAAATCAATAGAATTAGAAATGAAAAAGGAGAAGTAACAACTGACACTGCAGAAATACAAAAGATCATGAGAGATTACTACGAGCAACTCTATGCCAATGAAATAGACAACCTGGAGGAAATGGACAAATTCTTCGAAATGCACAACCTGCCAAGACTGAATCAGGAAGAAATAAATAATATGAACAGACCAATCACAAGCACTGAAATTGAAACTGTGATTAAAAATCTTCCAACAAATAAAAATGCAGGATCAGATGGCTTCACAGGCGAATTCTATCAAATATTTAGAGAAGAGTAACACCTATCCTTCTCAAACTCTTCCATAATATAGCAGAGGGAGGAACACTCCCAAACTCATTCTACGAGGCCACCATCACCCTGATACCACAACCAGACAAGGATGTCACAAAGAAAGAAAACTTCAGGCCAATATCACTGATACACATAGATGCAAAAATCCTCAACAAAATACTAGCAAACAAAATCCAAGAGCATATTAAAAGAATCAAACACCATGATCAAGTAGGGTTTATTCCAGGAATGCAAGGATTCTTCAATATATGCAAATCACACAATGTGATACACCATATTAACAAACTGATGGAGAAAAACTATATGGTCATCTCAATAGATGCAGAGAAATCTTTCGACAAACTTCAACACCCATTTATAATAAAAACCCTGTGGAAAGTAGGCATAGAGGGAACTTTCCTCAACATAATAAAGGCCATATGACAAACCCACAGCCAACATCGTCCTCAATGGTGAAAAACTGAGAGCATTTCCACTAAGATCAGGAACAAGACAAGGTTGCCCACTCTCACCACTCTTATTCAACTTAGTTTTGGAAGCTTTAGCCACAGCAATCAGAGAAGAAAAGGAAATAAAATGAATCCAAATCGGAAAAGAAGAAGTAAAGCTGTCACTGTTTGCAGATGTCATGATACTATACATAGAGAATCCTAAAGATGCTACCAGAAACCTACTAGAGCTAATCAATGAATTTGGTAAAGTAGCAGGATACAAAATTAATGCACAGAAATCTCTGGCATTCCTATACACCAATGATGAAAAATATGAAAGTGAAATCAACAAAACACTCCCATTTACCACTGCAACAAAAAGAATAAAATATCTAGGAATAAACCTACCTAAGGAGACAAAAGACCTGTATGCAGAAAATTATAAGGCACTGATGAAAGAAATTAAAGATGATACAAATAGATGGAGAGATATACCATGTTCTTGGATTGGAAGAATCAACATTGTGAAAATGACTCTACTACTCAAAGCAATCTACAGATTCAATGCAAGCCCTATCAAACAACCACTGGCATTTTTCACAAAACTAGAACAAAAAAATTTACAATTTGTATGGAAACCCAAAAGATCCTGAATAGCCAAAGCAATCTTGAGAACGAAAAGCGGAGCTGGAGGAATCAGGCTCCCTGTCTTCATACTATACTACAAAGCTACAGTAATCAATACAGTATGGTACTGGCACAAAAACAGAAATATAGATCAATGGAACAGGATAGAAAGCCCAGAGATAAACCCATGCACATATGGTGACCTTATCTTTGATAAAGGAGGCAGGAATATACAGTGCAGAAAGGACAGCGTCTTCAATAAGTGGTGCTGGGAAAACTGGACAGGTACATGTAAAAGTATGAGATTAGAACACTACCCTAACACCATACACAAAAATAAGCTCAAAATGGATTAAAGACCTAAATATAAGGCCAAACACTATCAAACTCTTAGAGGAAAACATAGGCAGAACACTCTATGACATAAATCACAGCAAGATCCTTTTTGACCCACCTCTTAGAGAAATGGAAATAAAAACAAAAATAAACAAATGGGACCTAATGAAACTTCAAAGCTTTTGCACAACAAAGGAAACCATAAACAAGACCAAAAGACAACCCTCAGAAAGGGAGAAAATATTTGCAAATGAAGCAACTGACAAAGGATTAATCTCCAAAATTTACAAGCAGCTCATGCAGCTCAATTACAAAAAAAATCAAACAACCCAATCCAAAAATGGGCAGAAGACCTAAATAGACATTTCTCCAAAGAAGATATACAGACTGCCAACAAACACATGAAAGAATGCTCAACATCATTAATCATTAGAGAAATGCAAATCAAAGCTACAATGAGATATCTCACACCAGTCAGAATGGCCATCATCAAAAAATCTAGAAACAATAAATGCTGGAGAGGGTGTGGAGAAAAGGGAACACTCTTGCACTGCTGGTGGGAATGTGAATTGGTACAGCCACTATGGAGAACAGTATGGAGGTTCCTTAGAAAACTACAAATAGAACTACCATGTGACCCAGCAATCCCAGTACTGGGCATACGCCCTGAGAAAACCATAATACAAAAAGTGTCATGTACCAAAATGTTCATTGCAGCTGTATTTACAATAGCCAGGAGATGGAAACTACCTAAGTGTCCATCATCAGGTGAATGGATAAAGAAGATGTGGCACATATATACAATGGAATTTTAGCCATAAAAAGAAATGAAATTGAGTTATTTGTAGTGAGGTGGATGGACCTAGAGTCTGTCATACAGAGTGAAGTAAGTCAGAAAGAGAAAGAAAAATACCATATGCTAACACATGTATATGGAATCTAAGAAAAAAATGTCATGAAGAATCTAGGGGTAAGACAGGAATAAAGACACAGACCTACTAGAGAATGGACTTGAGGATATGGGAAGGGGGAAGGGTAAGCTGTGACAAAGTGAGAGAGTGGCATGGACATATATACAGTACAAAACGTAAAATAGAATGCTAGTGGGAAACAGCCGCATAGCACAGGGAGATCAGCTCGGTGCTTTGTGACCACCTAGAAGGGTGGGATAGAGCGTGTGGGAGGAAGGGAGATGCAAGAGGGAAGAGATATGGGAACATATGTATATGTATTACTGATTCACTTTGTTATAAAGCAGTAACCGACACACCATTGTAAAGCAATTATACTTCAATAAAGATTAAAAAAAAAGTAATGCTCAGAGGAGTGGATAAAGAAGATGTACATATATACAGTGGAATATTGCTCAGCCATAAAAAAGAACGGAATAATGCCATTTGCAGCAACGTGGATAGACCTAGAGATTGTCATACTGAGTGAAGTCAGACAGGGAAAGACAAATATCGTATGATATTTCTTATATGTGGAATATAAAAAACATGGTACAAATGAAATTATTTACAAAACAGAAATAGAGGCACAGTTGTAGAAAACAAACTTATGGTTACCAGGCGGAAGGGGGTGGTGGAGGGATAAACTGGGAGATTGGGATTGGCATATACACACTATTATATATAAAATAGATAGCTAATAATGACCTACTCTATAGCACAGAGAACTCAGTACTCTGTAATGACCTATATGGGAAAAGAATCTTAAAAAGAGTGGATATATGTATATGTATAACCGATTCACTTTGCTGTATACCTGAAACGAACACAACATTGTAAATCAATTATACTCCAATAAAAAATTTAAAAAGTGATGCTGAAAAATATATATTTAGGACATTAAAATATGTTAAATATATTGTAAAGTTAAAAAGTTACACAGATTTATAACTACACACATACATGCACTTTTTTAATTTGAGAGAAGGGCCAAAGAAAACTTCCTGTCAAAGAAGTTAATATCCATGGGTTCTGTCTGCATCACCATTTAACATTTCCTTTGCCATATAAATCCCAGAAAGTTTCCTCCAGTGTGCTTTCACAGAGAAAGACCTGGGACTTGCCTGGTGGCGCAGTGGTTAGGAACCCGCCTGCCAATGCAGGGGACACGAGTTCGAGCGCTGGTCCTGAAAGATTCTACATGCCGTGGAGCAACTAAGCCCGTGTGGCACAACTACTGAGCTTGTGTGCCAAAACTACTGAAGGCCACACGTCTAGAGCCTGTGCTCCACAAGAAGAGAAGCCACCGCAATGAGAAGCCCGTGCACCGCAACTAAAAGTAGCCCCTGCTTACTGCAACTAGAGAAAGCCCGTGCGCAATGAAGACCCAACACAGCCAAAAATAAATAAATAAATAAATTTATTTAAAAGAAAAAGAAGAAAGAAAGAAAAAGTCCTCTTTCCCTGTCTCTCTTGTAGGCCTATTGCTAAAAAATGATGCCAAGCTGCAATTTTGGATTTGGTCACCAGATGGCACTGACCTCCAATTTTACTTTTATTTTCCAATGGAAAAAATAATCATCTGGCAAAATGAGCAAATTCTACTTTGAATGGAGGTTATGAAACTATGTAAAACAAAATCATGATTAATTCCTTAATTCAGCAATAAAAACATTTCAAAACACTCCTTCAAAACATTAACAATGAACTGTACTTATTTCTTCATTATAAAAATCAATGATATTGAAAGATTAAAAGATGTATGAAAGGGCTTCCCTGGTGGCGCAGTGGTTGAGAGTCCGCCTGCCGATGCAGGGGATATGGGTTCGTGCCCTGGTCTGGGAAGATCCCACATGCCGCGGAGACGCTGGGCCCGTGAGCCATGGCCGCTGAGCCTGCGCGTCTGGAGCCTGTGCTCCGCAGCGGGAGAAGCCACAACAGTGAGAGGCCCGCGTACCGCAAAAAGAAAAAAAAATGTATGAAAAATTGGAAAGGAAATTATCCACATACACCTCAGAAAACACTTTATATGCCAGGAACCCTCTTGAACTAGGATACAGATAAGTAAATGAAAACTATAGGATTGTGATTAAGCTTATGAAAAGATACCAACAATAAATATACAAATTAAAGTTTTGGTAATTTTATCCTTAGCTAAAAAAAAGGTAAATTGCATGATAATGTTTGCTGTAATCCCATTCCCACACACACAAAATATGTGTACATCTGCTCATACATCTTGTACATCTGCATGTATTGTATACATATATATTTGAGAAAAGCATCTGCAGAATGTGTTCCACACTACTGACAAAGGGTATCTCAGCAGAGGGAAATGAGGTAGATACAGGATCATTTCATTTTCTACATATACATATCTTTATCTTTTGATTTCTACCAATTACAAACATACATTAGTTTTATAATTGAGTAAAATGAATGAGATACACTTTTGAAAACAGGAAAAAGACTTGTTATAATCCAATCTCAGAAACATTTCATATAAATCTCCTGGTCTGAAAAGGAATTCACAGTTAATTGTTGAATTAAAAAAAAGGATTACATGATGTATGAACAATATAATCCCAACAACAATATAATTGTTGTTGATAATACACCTATGTGTATGTGTAAATACATATATAAAGCATTGTGTCTAAAAGGATATAACCAAAAATAGCCACGGACACACAGATATACATTCCCCCAGAGACCCTCACTCTGGCTGCTTTCTCTACATGAGGTAGGGGTGGAACATCCTGTGCAGAGCTCAAGAGAACCAGGCAGCATCTGATACTGTAAGGCCTGTCTGTGCCATTCAAGCTTCCAGCAAGCCCTGGTTGGTGGGTCAGACCAGAGACCCCTCCCTCCCAGAATCTTTACCTAGCCGCCTCCCAGAGATATTGAGAGATGTCGTTCTGGTTCTGACCAGCAGGTGGAGATCATCTCAATAGGTTACCTTTACTACAAAGAAAATGTATCAATTTTTGCAAAGAGAAACAAAGACGATGTGCAATTAATAGTCCTAAATATACTTGAAAATTTCATACATATATGAATTTTTCATATATATATGAAACTGAAAGTGTATGTACAGTTTCACTTGTTGGTAATGATTCACAAAACTGAGTCTTTCACAACAATTAACTTATTCAGCACACCTACGTAGGGCACTGTTAGCTTGAGTCCTTTTGTCCATCCCACTCTTCTCTCTGATCCCCGGATTCTCATTTCCAACTACCTACAGGATGGGTTCACTTGGAGAAAGATGACTACAATTCCTTTCTACGTGAGTGGAGTCAGTGTGTGTGTGTTTCTGGTGTTAAACTGAAGAGTAAAGAATCAGATAGGATAACTCATTAAATAATAAAAAGACATGGCACAAATATTCTATCCTCTTCCAAACTCCATCAGGAAACATATACAACAACAAAAACAACAAAATAGCACCACAGCCCTTAAATGTGTGTACATTTCATGTCTTGTGGATAAATATACATATGCCCTTTATTATAGTTATGCTATTTATTTTACATCAGAATCTCCTCATTTATGGAAGGGAGGACTCTGGGACTAACATTTCTTAAAGGCCTAGTATGTGCCAGATACTTTCTATAGTTCATCTGATCTTCATAAAAATTCTGTTAGCAGGATTTTTGCTGCTAAGCAATATCTATTTCTTTTGTTATTACTTTCCATTCATATGTACATATGATAAAATATTACATATGTGCATGTAGTAATAAAGATGTAATTAACTATCTATGAAAACACTGCATTGATGCAAAGGGTGGAGACAAAGAAAGAGGTCACAGCCAACATCTATCACACTTCAGCAGTCACCAGTGCAGACAGCAACCTGGTGCCACAGGCTCAAGTAAGCCACCACTGACCCTGGCCTACAAACACCACCCTACAAACACCCATATAACCAAAACCTCATGAGGGAGAATAGTTGGATTGAGGGAAATGCCACCCTGAGATACTGTATAGTCTCAAGGGGACAGATGGAGGGTGCTGGACTAAGCAAAGCCAGGTGCAGTGGGAGCCAATGAGGACAGCCACACAAGTTATACAGAGATAAAAGCCCTATGTAGTTTTGCTCCTCTGAGTGCAGAGTGAGCAACTTTGGGCACTACTGTGCTAGAAGGTAATCAAATTGGAATTCTCTGTTTAGTGCTCAATGTGTAAGTTCATATTTCAAGTAAAAAGTCTATTGCCTTTTCATTGTGGACATTTACCTCTTCACTATGAAGTAACACCCTGGGGGGAGACCTTCAAGATGGAAGAGGAGTAAGATGTGGAGATCACCTTCCTTCCCACAAATACATCAAAAATACATCTACATGTGGAAGAACTCCTACAGAACACCTACTGAACGCTGGCAGAAGAACTCAGACGTCCAAAAAGGCAAGAAAATCCCCATATACCTGGGTAGGGGAAAAAAAAAACAGAGACAAAAGAATAGGGACGGGACCTGCACCTCTGGGAGGGAGCTGTGAAGGAGGAAAGTTTTCCATACACTAGAACCACCTTCACTGGTGAGGATGGGGAGTGCGGGAGTGAAGCTTCAGAGCCATCGGGGAGAGCGCAGCAACAGGGCTGCAGAGGGAAAAGTGGAGAGATTCCCGCACAGAGGATCGGTGCCAACCAGCACTCATGAACCTGAGATGCTGATCTGCTCACCCAGTGGGGCGGGTGAGGGCTGGGAGCTGAGGCTCGGGCTTCGGAGGTCAGACCTCAGGGAGAGGACTACGGCTGGCTGTGAGAAGACTGCCTGAAAGGGGCTAGTGCACCACACCTAGCCCAGAGGGAGCCCAGGAAAAAGTCTGGACCTGCCAGAGAGGCAAGAGACCATTGTTTCCGGGTACACAAGGAGAGGGGATTCCTGCTCTGTGTGCCCACAGATGGCAAAGCACTGACTAAGTGAGGTCCAGAGACGGGCCTGAGCCACAGCTATCAGCTTGGATCCCAGATGGGCATGGACTGCTAATGCTGCCACCATTGCCAGCAAGAATCCTGTGTGCAAGTGCAGGTCACTACCCACACCCCCCTGGGAGCCTGTACAGCACGCCACTGCCAGGGTCCTGTGATCTAGGGACAACTTCCCCGGGAAACAACATGGCACACTTCAGGCTGTTGCAATGTCATGTTGGCCTCTGCTGCTGCAGGCTCACCCTGTATTCCAATTATGACTACCATACCCCTCCCTCTCCCCGGCCTGAGTGAGCAAGAAAGACCTAATGAACCACTGCTTTAACCCCCTCCTGTCTGGGCAGGGAACAGACGCCTGAGCGTGGCCTACACTCAGAGGTGGAACCAAAATCCAAGCTGAACCCCAGGAGATGTGCGAACAAAGAAAAGAAAGGGAAATTTTTCCATGCAACCTCAGGAGCAGTGGATTAAATACTCACAGTCAACTTGATAAACCCTGCATCTGTGGAATACCTGAATAGACAAAGAATGTTCCCAAAATTGAGGCAGCAGACTTTGGGAGCAAATGTAGACTTGGGGTTTGCTTTCTGTGTCTGAATTGTTTTTAGTTTTAAGTTTATCTTAGTTTAGTTTTTAGTGCTTGCTATCACTGGTGGATTTGTTTATTGGTCTCATTGCTATCGTCCTCTTCTTTTATTAATATTTTTTTAACTTTTAAAATTTTGTTTTATTTTTTAATTTTTCAAATTTTTAATTTTTAATTTCTTTACCTTTTTCTCTTTTTGTGAGTGTTTGTGTGTATGTTTCTTTGTGTGATTTTGTTTGTTTAGTTTTGCTTTTACCATTTGGTTTGGGGTTCTATCTGTTCAGTTTTCTTTTTCTTTTCTTCCTTTTCTTCCAAGACGTGCAGCTGGCAGGGTTTTGGTGCTCTGGCTGGTGTTGGGCCTGAGCCTCCAAGGTGGGAGGGCTGAGTCTAGGATACTGGGCCACAAGAAAACAGCCGGCCCCATGTAATATCAATCAGTGACAGCTCTCCCATATATATCCATCTCAACACTAAGACCCAGCACCACCCAATGGCCAGTAAGCTCCAGTGCTGGATGCCCATGCCAAGCAACTAGCAAGACAGGAACACAACCACACCCATTAACAGACAGGCTGCCTAAAGTCAAACTAAGTTCATGGACACCCCCAAAAAAAACCCTGGACATGGCCCTGCCCAGCAGAAGGAAGAGAACAATCCTTAACCACCAGAACATAGGCACCAGTCCCCTCCATCAGGAAGCCCACACAAGCCACTGAACCAACCTCACCCACTGGGGGCATACACCAAGAATAACGGGAACTATGAACATGCAGCCTGCGAAAGGAGACCCCCAACACAGTAAGTTAAACAAAATGAGAAGACAGAGAAAAGCACAGCAGATGAAGTAACAAGGTAAAAACCCACCAGACCAAACAAATGAAGAGGAAATAGGCAGTCTACCTGAAAAAGAATTCAGAGTAATGATAGTAAAGATGATCCAAAATCTCGGAAATAGAATGGTGAAAACACAAGAAACGTTTAACAAGGACCTAGAAGAACTGAAGAGCAAACAAACAAAGATGAACAACACAATAAATGAATTAAAAAATATTCTAGAAGGAATCAATAGCAGAATAACTGAGGCAGAAGAACAGATAAGTGACCTGGAAGAGAGAATAGTGGAAATAACTGCAGCAGAGCAGAATAAAGAAAAAAGAATGAAAATAATCGAGGACAGTGTCAGAGACTTCTGGGACAACATTAAATGCACCAACATTCGAATCATAGGGGTCCCAGAAGAAGAAGATGAAAAGAAAGGGACTGAGAAAATATTTGAAGAGATTATAGTTGAAACTTCTTTAATATGGGAAAGGAAATAGTCAATCAAGTCCAGGAAGCACAGAGAGCCTGATACAGGATAAATCCAAAGAGAAACACACCAAGACACATATTAATCAAACTATCAAAAATTAAATACAAAGAAAAAATATTAAAAGCAGCAGGGAAAAGAAACAAATAAAATACAAGGAAACCCCCATAAGGTTAACAGCTGATGTTTCAGCAGAAATTCTGCAAGCCAGATGAGAGTGGCAGGACATATTTAAAGTGATGAAAGGGAAAAGCCTACAACCAAGGTTACCCTACCCAGCAAGGATCTCATTCAGATTCGAAAGAAAAATTAAAAACTTTACAGACAAGCAAAAGTTAAGAGAATTCAGTACCACCAAACCAACTTTACAGCAAATGCTAAAGGAACTTCTTTAGGCAGGAAACACAAGAGAAGGAAAAGACCTACAATAACAAACCCAAAACAATTAAAAAGTGGTAATAGGAACATACATATCAATAACTACCTTAAATGTAAATGGATTAAATGCTCCAGCCAAAAGACACAGGCTCACTGAATGGATACAAAAACAAAACCATATGTATGCTGTCTACAAGAGACTCACTTAAGACATAGGGACACAAACACACAGAAAGTGAGGGGATGGAAAAAGATATTCCAGGCAAATGGAAATCAAAAGAAAGCTGGAGTAACAATTCTCATATCAGACAAAATAGACTTTAAAATAAAGACAAGAGACAAAGAAGAACACTAAATAATGATCAACAGGTCATCCAAGAAGAAGATATAACAACTGTAAATATTTATGCAACCAACATAGGAGCACCTAAATACATAAGGCAAATGCTAACAGCCATAAAAGGGGAAATTGACAGTAACACAATCATAGTAGGGGACTTTAAGACCTCACTTTCACCAATGGACAGATCATCCAAAATGGAAATATATAAGGAAACACAAGCTTTAAATGACACATTAGACCAGATGTACTTAATTGATATTTATAGGACATTTCATCCAAAAACAACAGAACACACTTTCTTCTCAAGTGCACATGGAACATTCTCCAGGATAGATCATATCTTGGGTCACAAATCAAGCCTCAGTAAATTTAAGAAAATTGAAATCCTATCACGTATCTTTTCTGAACACAATGTTATGAGACTAGATATCAGTTACAGTAAAAACACTGTAAAAATACAAACACATGAAGCCTAACCAATACATTACTAAATAACCAAGACATCACTGAAGATATCAAAGAGGAAATCAAAAAATACCTAGAGACAAATGGCAATGAAAACGCTATGACCCACAACCGATGGGATGCAGAAAAAGCAGTTCTAAGAGGGAAGATTATAGCAATACAATCCTACCTCAAGAAACATCTTAAATAAAAAACTTAACGTTACACCTAAAGCAATCAGAGACAAAAGAACAAAAAAAAAACCCCAAAGTTCACAGAAGGAAAGAAATCATAAAGATCAAATTAGAAATAAATGAAAAAAAGAAGGAAACAATAGCAAAGATCAATAAAACTAAAACCTGGTTCTTTGAGAAGATAAAATTGATAAACCATTAGCAGACTCATCAAGAAAAAAGAGAGATGACTCAAACGAACAGAATTCAAAATGAAAATGAGAAGTAACAACTGACACTGCAGAAATACAAAGGATCATGAGAGATAACTATAAGCAACTATATGCCAATAAAACAGACAACCTGGAAGAAATGGACAAATTCTTAGAACAGTACAATCTTCCAAGACTGAACCAGGAAGAAATAGAAAATATGAACAGACCAATCACAAGCACTGAAATGGAAACTGTGATTAAAAATCTTCCAACAAACAAAAGCCCAGGACCACATGGCTTCACAGGTGAATTCCATCAAACATTTTGAGAAGACCTAACAGCTATCATTCTCAAACTCTTCCAAAATACAACAGAGGGAGGAACATTCCCAAATACATTCTATGAAGCCACCATCTCCATGATACCAAAACCAAAGATGTCCCCCAAAAAGTAAACTACAGGCCAATATCACTGATGAATATAGATGCAAAAATCCTCAACAAAATACTGGCAAACAGAATCCAATAGCACGTTAAAAGGATCATACACCATGATCAAGTGGGTTTTATCCCAGGAATGCAAGGATTCTTCAATATACACAAATCAATCAACATAATACACTATATTAGCAAATTGAAGGATAAAAACCATATGATCATCTCAATAGATGCAGAAAAAGTTCTTGACAAAATTCAATGCTCATTTATGATAAAAACTCTCCAGAAAGTTGGCATAGAGGGAACTTACCTCAACATAATAAAGTCCATATATGACAAACCCACAGCCAACATCATTCTCAATGGTGAAAAATTGAAACCATTTCCACTAAGATCCAGAACAAGACCAGGTTGCGCACTCTCACCACTATTATTCAACATAGTTTTGGAAGTTTTAGCCACAGCAATCAGAGAAGAAAAAGAAATAAAAGGAATCCAAATCATAAAAGAAGGAGTAAAACTGTCACTGTTTGCAGATGACATGATACTATACATAGAGAGTCCTAAAGATGCTACCAGAAAACTACTAGAACTAATCAATGAATTTGGTAAAGTAGCAGGATACAAAATTAATGCACAGAAATCTCTTGCATTCCTATACACTAACAACGAAAGTTCAGAAACAGAAGTTAAGGAAACACTCCCATTTACCATTGCAACAAAAAGAATAAAATACCTAGGAATAAACCTACCTAGGGAGAAAAAAGATCTGTATGCAGAAAAGTATAAGACACTGACGAAAGAAATTAAAGATGATACATACAGATGGAGAGATATACCATGTTCTTGGATTGGAAGAATCAACATTGTGAAAATGACTATACTACACAAAACAATCTATAGATTTAAAGCAATCCCTATCAAACTACCAACGGCATTTTCACAGAACTAGAAGAAAAAATTTCACAATTTGTATGGAAACACAAAAGACCCCAAAGAGCCAAAGCATTCTTGAGAAAGCAAAATGGAGCTGGAGGATCAAGCTCCCTGACTTCAGACTATACTACAAAGCTACAGTAATCAAGACAGTATGGTACTGGCACAAAAACAGAAATATAGATTAATGGAACAGGATAGAAAGCCCAGAGATAAACCGATGCACATATGGTCACCTTATCTTTGGTAAAGGAGGCAAGAGTATACAATGGAGAAAAAGCAGTCTCTTCAATAAGTGGTGCTAGGAAAACTGGACAGCTACTTTTACAGAAAAGAATGAAATTGGAATACTCCCTAACACCATACACACCAATAAACTCAAAATGGATTAAATACCTAAATGTAAGGCCAAACACTATAAAACTCTTAGATGAAAACATAGGAAGAACACTCTATGACATACCTCACAGCAAGATCATTTTTGACCCATCTCCTAGAGAAATGGAAATAAAACCAAAAATAAACAAATAGGACCTAATGAAACTTAAAAGCTTTTTCACAGCAAAGAAAATCATAAACAAGATGAAAAAACAAACCTCAGAATGGGAGAAAATATTTGCAAAATGAAGCAACTGACAAAGGATTAATCTCCACAATATACAAGCAGCTCATGCAGCTCAATATAAGAAAAGCAAACAACCCTATCCAAAAATGGGCAGAAGACCTAAATCGACATTTCTCCAAAGAAGATATACAGATTACCAACAAACACATGAAAGGATGCTGAACATCACTAATCATTAGAGAAATGCAAATCAAAACCACAGTGAGGTATCACCTCACACTGGTCATAATGGCCATTATCAAAAACTCTAGAAACAACAAATGCTGGAGAGGGTGTGGAGAAAAGGGAACCCTCCCACACTGTTGGTGGGAAATGATTCAGCCCCTATGGATAACAGTATGGAGGTTCCTTAAAAAACTAAAAATAGGGCTTCCCTGGCGGCGCAGTGGTTGAGAGTCCGCCTGCCGATGCAGGGGATGCGGGTTCGTGCCCCAGTCCGGGAAGATCCCACATGCCACAGAGCGGCTGGGCCCGTGAGCCATGGCCGCTGAGCCTGCGCGTCCGGAGCCTGTACTCTGCAATGGGAGAGGCCACAACAGTGAGAGGCCTGTGTACCGCAAAAAAAACCAAACAAACAAACAAGAAAAACTAAAAATAGAATTACCATATGACCCATCAATCCCAGTATTGGGCATATACCCTGAGTAAACCATAATTCAAAAAGAGTCATGTACCGCAATGTTCCTCGCAGCACTATTTACAATATCCAGAACGTGGAAGTAACCTAAGTGTCCATCGACAGATGAATGGATAAAGAAGTTTTGGCACATATATACATTGGAATATTACTCTGCCATAAGAAGAAGTCAAATTGAGTTATTTCTTCTGAGATGGATGGACCTAGAGTCTGTCATATAGAGTGAAGTAAGACAGAAACAAATACTGTATGCTAATACGTGTGTATGGAATCTAAAATAAATGGTCTGAGGAACCTAGGGGCAGGACAAGAATAGAGACGCAGACATAGCGAATGGAGTTGAGGACATGGGGAGGGGGAAGGGTAATCTGGGACGAAGTGAGAGAGTGGCATGGACATATATACACTACCAAATGTAAAATGGATAGCCAGTGGAAAGCAGCTGCATAACACAGGGAAATCAGCTCGATGGTTTTTGAAGACCTAGAGGGTTGGGATAGGGAGGGCGGGAGGGAGGCTCAAGCAGGAGGGGATATGGGGATATATGTATACATATAGCTGATTCACTTTGTTATAAAGCAGAAACTAACACACCATTGTAAAGCAATTATACTCCAATAAAGATGTTAAAAGTGAAAAAAAAATAAGGTAACACCCTGCCCTCATGCCTTCTGCCAAATCATTTCTGTTTCCAGTGCATGAAAATGTACTGTCTCAATGGGAGAACAAGGATGCTTTGTATTCAGTCATATTTATTTTGAGAATTTAATAGAGAGTATTCAGAGTGAGACTATGTTTTTGTCAGACAGCCCTTAAATAAGAATGAAGGCAATCTAATTTTGTTCTCAGTTGGTGTGGTCTGAATTTATATTACCCACAAGCAAATATATTGTCATTCAATCTCATATTGGTGATTGCATTAAAATTAAAATATTTAATTCCAAGAAAAATCCTGCAGTAGGAAATTATGTTTTTCTATGCTTGCTGTGTAATTTTGACAATGAGATTTTTGAACTAGTGAATTTTTTTTTCAGAGTCGAATGAAAAATAGGTTTCTTTTCTCTTGTAAACACTGTTCATGTATTAGCAGATAAAACTTTATAAATTAAGGTAAAAGGTGTCCTGAGTCTTTTGTATTAATAGGATTTAAAAAAATAGTATTCAAAGCTCAGCAAAGACTAGTGCTGACTTTCTGTAATCTAGACATCCGGTTGACATTTCTGGCTTCACTATGTGAACTTATAACTGAGATTTGCATGAATAAAAGGTTACTTATTTCTAGTCCTTTTTCTGTAACATCGTTTATGTTCTTGATTTCCTGATCTATGAAATGTGGATCATCACTCCTTGACAAAAAGGAGACTGTGGTCATTATACAAGAGCTTATAAAAGGAATCCTTGTACAACAAAAGAAAGTAATATTTACACCACTCATGGCATGTAAAAACTGAGAGCCATTCTTATTTTAGGAAGGCTCTTGGAGGTCAACCATAGTGTCCCCATTTTTCTCATTGAATAATATATTTACCCTTCATAGTTCTGAATTTTTGGTAAATGTTTTCATTAACCTCCATGATAACTCAAGCAATAAACTCTTCTCATCTCCTATTGTCTGGAAGAAGTATGTAATGTCAGCTTCTTTGTCTTTCTTTTCTTAATTTCATTCCTTCTTTTTCTACTTCTGATTGCTTAATTAACTTTTTAATCTAAAGATAATTGTGAAATACTAATCAAATACATCTTTAGTCTTGATTTTAGCTTATCTGGTTTTAGATATCATATTCCTTCAATTAATATTAGTTTACAACAGAGAATAAAAATTGGTGGTTCAAGGAATACAATTTTTTCCATATAATGTTTAATTTTTAAAATAGTTTCCAACATCTAAAAATTGGAAGATTTCATATATAAATGCAGTTCCTGGGCTTATCTTGAAAAATGAAGTTTGACCTCCTGGGGCCTACATTTTTACACTCCCTCAAGGAAACAAGTGGCTGGACCTGATAGTTTCCTCAACCCGTTCACCACAGTTCTTACCGCTCTCTATTGTATAACCTCCCCCCTCCACTGACACAGAATATTAGTTTCTATTTTACTGTTATTGCTATTGCTTTTCTGAAAAGAAAAATTGAAACATTTCTTGCATCCACTTAGTCAGTCAAAAATGGGGGACAAAAAGACCAAGAGCATTGTTCATTTTAAGAAAACTGGAGAGAGAGAATTTACCTGTGGAATCAAAGGCTTGTCCCAAGATTTATATATATATCTGTCTCTATTATTTACATTACCAATGTGGCCCCCATAGGCCTTTGAGTTTAGCCTTCCTGGAATTAAAAGTTTTCCATGTCACACCACTAATGTGCCACACAGCTTTTCTGAGGAGAGTATGATGCATATGCACATTGTAAAATCTTTAAATAAGTAAAGGATAAGTCTATTTGAAGCAACTTTTTAAATGACAGACTAGAGGAATGTTTGATAGGATATAATGAACCATCATTTGCCATATTTAGTGCTGTCATATTTTCTTATCAGAAAAAGGATTATATTCTTCCTGCTCACAGGTCACAAAGGGATTTTTGAGGATAATACATCATCTGAATTTATTAGATAAATTCAGTTCTGTGCCAAGTTACCTCTGGCCATGATATTTTCCTCTGACCCAATGAGTTAAGTTATGTGGGAATAACATTTCAATTGTGCCAACTCAGTTTTAGAGGTAGATACTGGTCTGCGTTAGAAACCTGTAAGACAAACTTCGTCTGTTTTAAGAATGGTTTGCTTTATGCCTTTATGAGAATTGCATTGCAAATATTCAACATAACTATAAGCACCTAAAAGCTTACAGAAATGAATTTAATGGACTTGGATTGTAGGTAACAGAAGTAATTCCTTCTGCTTTCTACTTTTGTAACTTTTATTTGTGGATCATGAGAAAGCATTAACTTAACTGCTAAATGCCTTCCCTTAAAATTTCAGGTATTTTATTTGTTCATATTCCCTGATGGTCCTTGCTTATATCCAGCTGTTTGGTAATACCATGTTTATTTCTTTGCCTATTGGTTTAATCAATTATGCACAGTTATTATCTGCCTTGGTTTAAAAATGAGCACATGATATGCAATTCCACTTCAGGGTGTATACACAAGAGAATTTAAAACAGGTGTTCAAATAAAAATGTATACATCAATGTTTAAATCAACATTATTTATAATAGCCAAAAGGTGTAAAAACCCAAATGTCCATCAGTGGATGAATGGACAAATGAAATGTGGTATATCCATATAATGGAATATTATTCAGCCTTACGAAGTACTGTTACATGCCCCAACATGGATGAAAGTTGAAAACATTATGCTAAATGAAAGAAACCAGGGGCAAAAGGTCACATATTGTATGATTCCATTTATATGACATGTTCCTAATAAGAAGAGTCATTGAGACAGAAATAGATTAGTGGCTGCTTAGGGCTGGTGGGAGAACAAGGGGCCAGAAGAGTGATAGCTAAATGTACAGAGTTTCTCTCTATGGTGATGAAAATGTTCTAAGATTGACTCTGATGATGGCTGCTTATATCTGTAAATATACTAAAAACCGTTGAATTGTACACTTTAAATGGGAAATTTTTATGGTATGTGAATGATATCTCAATAAACTGTCACAAAAATATAAAATTTAAAAGTGAACACATGAGCCCACTGGTTTTGATCACTGAACTTTCAATTCAAGTAGTACTTGGGTACACCATATTCAAGTTTTCAGATTGACTCCCTGTACAAATATAGCAGGGCAGAGATTTTTGTTTATTTTGTTTAACACTGTATCTTCTATGTCTAGCACAGTGCCAATGAATTCCCTTTTGAACACTGTGGGTAATTCTCTAACATTTAAAATCATTACCTGCTAAAATATAAGCTTCGGGCTGGCAAGGATTTATGTCTCTTTTCTTCACTGCTGATTCTCCCGACCTTTAAGAATGCCTGGTACAAAGATGGCACTCAACAAATATTTGTAAAATGAATGTACTGCTTTTTCTGTCCCCTGCTCAACGGAAAACTGTATCTAACACCCAGACAGGTAGTAAAATGGTGGGAGAGGACAGTAAATGAAAGAAAAGGAATTGGCAATGAATAAATACAGATCATTCTAAGAAGAAATGGCAATCAAATGTGTAAAAATTTTTCACAGCTCCTAACAACCGAAGGAATTAAAGGAATGCAAAGTGCAGGCTGACTGCTCTGAGCACTTGCTGAAACTAAAGCTCAAGTCAGCACTACACCAAAATATTCAGTTCATGTCTCCCCTACAGACACACACAAGCACAGCTGGAGAGACAAAAGACTTCATGCTTGGTGAAGATGGAAGTGCATTAAGAGTGGTCCAGAGAGCTGACTCTCCTGATAGGGGACTTGGTTGTCAAACATGTCATACATCTGCATCCTCTCCTCTATTCCTTACATTTGGAGTGTGTGTGTGTGTGTGTGTGTGTGTGTGTGTGTGTGTGTGTGTGTATTTATATGTCTGCTGTGGAGTGAATCAGATCCAGGTCTTGGAACCCCCTTTCAACCAGAACCTCTCATCTTACATCTGTTCATCAGGTAAGATTTAGTGTAAGAAAGGTTCACACCTGAGGTTTTCAAGAGAGTGCCTGCACATCGTTACCTTCAATGCCCAAAGGAGGAGACAGTGAAACATAAAGCTGATGTAAAAAAGTCAAAGAAAACTTGAAGATCCATCCCAAATCCAGGGCTTTTACATATAATTCAACTAGGGAATGAAAGGTGCAATGAACTAAGATGACACAGTTAATTAATCGGAGAGAGAAATCTGGGACTTGATTCTCAGAAATAAATCGTATCCATTACCCTGCATGGTAAGTCAGGACGTTTATATCAACTGATTTATAACTGTAGGATTTACTGTTGAGGCTCCATGGCATTCAGAAAGGAATGTAGGACTGTCAGGCAGAAGGGTTTTAGTCTCAAATGTTTAACATTCAGTGGCTGTGTGATCCCAGACAAGATGATTCATTGATTTGTGTCTCAGTCCTTTTACCTAGGAAATGGAGGTGTTAATTCCCCACATCACAAGAACACAGAGGAAAAAACTGACAGCACTGATAAGGCAGAAGTCAGTGTCTGGCACACAATAAGCACTTGGAGTTCCCTCAGCTCCCAAGCAGGCAGAAACCATGTGCCCTATTTCTCGACTCCTCTTCGTCTTCCCTACACCTCAGACTTCTGTGGTCCTAACGGCCTTCCCCAGCACAGTGACTAAACACGGAAAGGGCAATGATGTTCCTCCAAGAGGGAAACTCCCAAAGGAACCTAATGCCAGTGTGAATTTGGTTCCTCATTCTATTGCCAATGTTCTTGCTGACCTTAACATTAACCTCCAGATGAGGTGCCTCCCTTTGTTCAACCCCTGTGACCCCACTGAATATCAGAACCTCCCCCTCCACTAGGCAGCCTCAATGCCATTGCTTCAACAACCTACAGAATGGGAGAAAATATTTGCAAACTATGAAACCAACAAAGAATTAATTTTCAAAATATACCAACAGCCCATACAGCTCAATATCAAACAAACTATCCACCCAATAAAAAACTGGCAGAAGATCTAAATATACATTTCTTCAAAAAAGACATACAGATGGCCAAGGGGCACATGAAAAGCTGCTCAACATCACTAATTATTAGAGAAATGCAAATCAAAACTACAGTGTGGTATTACTTCAAACTGGTTAGAATGGGCATCTTCAGAAAATCTACAAACAACAAATGCTGGAGAGGGTGTGGAGAAAAGGGAACTAAAAATAGAACTACCATATGACCCAGCAATCCCACTACTGGGCGTATACCCAGAGACAACGATAATTCAAAAAGACACATGCACCCCAATGTTCATTGCAGCACTATTTACAATAGCCAGGTCATGGAAACAACCTAAATGCCCATCAACAGACAAATGGATCAAGAAGATGTGGTACATATATACAATGTAAAATTACTCAGCCATAAAAAGGAATGAAATTGGGTCATTTGTAGATGGACCTAGAGACTGTCATACAGAGTGAAGTAAGTCAGAAAGAGAAAAACAAATATCATATTAACGCATATATGTGGAATCTAGAAAAATGGTACAGATGAACTGGTTTGCAAGGCAGAAATAGACACAGATGTAGAGCACATACGTATGAAGACCAAGGGAGGAAAGTGGGGGTGGGTGGGATGAATTGGAGATTGGGATTGACATATATACACTAATATGTATAAAATAGATAACTAATAAGAAAAATAAAGTAAGCCTAACTTACTTTTGCGCTGAGAGCTTTTGCTCACGCAAGCATAATCAAGCCACATGTTGGCGGCTTCATGGGGTAGGAGACATAACACAAAACCCAGGGCCTGCCTAGTAATAGCAAATATAAATAATATTTAAAAAAATAAGTAAATAAACATTGTCTACAGGAAATGCAATTTAAATATAAAGGTCAAATAGGCTGGAAGTAAAAGGAGAGAAAAGGATGTACCATTCAAACAGTAAGCATATGAAAACTGTAGTGGCTATACTAATATCAGATTTCTTTTTTTTTGCGGTACGTGGACTTCTCACTGTTGTGGCCTCTCCTGTTGTGGAGCACAGGCTCCGGACGTGCAGGCTCAGCGGCCATGTCTCACGGGCCTAGCCACTCCGCGGCATGCGGGATCTTCCCGGACCAGGGCACGAACCCGTGTCCCCTGCATCGGCAGGCAGACTCTCAACCACTGCGCCACCAGGGAAGCCCTAATATCAGATTTTTGACTTGGTAGCTACAGGATTCTCTGTGTCTCTGCCTCAGAATATAATCATTAACAGAGTCCTTGCCTTTACGGAGCTTATGATATAATGGAGTGGGTAATAGACAGTAAACAAGAAGTAAAATATAGAGTATGTAAGATGGCATAGGTGCTTTGGAGAGGAGCAACAGGATAACGATTAAGATCAGGGAATTAGGAACCAAGATGATGAGTTTCAGTGAGTTCTGCCCTCATTACAGCTGTGTGACCTTAGGGAAGGTACTAAAAACTCTCAGGGCCTTCCTTTCCTCATCACAAAGATGTAGGTAATAATAACAACAACAATAATATTGGTTATAATAATAGTACCTCCCTTGATGTGAGAAATAAATGTGTTAGTACATACAAAGCACTTAAAACAGTGTATGTCTAAGAGTGAGCATTACCTAAGTTTTTGCTATCATTTTTATTTTGGAAAAACTAATGAAGGGAGAGGGGATAGGGAGTGCCTGGGAGAGGGGGAGATGAATTTTTTAAGTAGTGTAGTCATAAAAGTCCTCACTGAAGAAGGCAACACATGAGCAAATACATATTTCTATATGGAGGATTATTGTGTGTTAGAGTAGAAACCAGCATAGAGCAAGTGATTCACTTAAAGTCTTTTATTTATTTATATATATATTTTCCACTTTAGGGGTAATTTATTTGTAGAGATTTAGTTTTTCCAAACATTAGTATTAATTGATCTTTTATATTTAAAACGTACCTCGTCATTTTTTATAACTTATTTCTCATCTAAGACATATGGACCACCCAAAAAAAGCAACTGAAAAAAACCCCACTCCTCTTATTTTAGGTTTTATCTGTGCCAGTTCTGCAAATAATTTTGTAAAGCTAACAAGGCTCCTATAATTCTATTAGGCATATAATATTTGTATTAAACCTCTCCACATTTAATAATGTCAAGATTCCATTGAAATGTTTAACTCTTACTTATTCTCGTGCCAATTCAATGCAAAACATGCAAACTTAAATAAATGGAGAGGAATTAAACTAACCTTTTTAAATACCATTTATATGCCAGGCATTCTTCTTGCCTGCAAATACTGTATTTCCTTCTTCCAACAACTCTGCAAGGTAAGGATTGTAACCCTAATTTATAAGTGAGAAAATAAAAGTTCAGAGTATTTGGTAAAACTAAAACTGTCTGACTTCAATGGGTGGTCTTTCTTATTACTTCAATATACTGTATTCCCAACAGCAGTAAAACACACTCCAAATTCCTTCACTAACTAGGAACATCAAACAAAATGACCCTGAAATATGTGTCTGAAACGTTTTGTGTTCACTAATCAGTGGTAGTGTCGAGCAATGGGTGAAATATGGTCTTTCAACCAAGGTAAACACTGGTTAAGAAACAGGATCTGCCTCTTACAAGATGTATGTATGATCTTATTTCCTCTTCTACAAAATGCAGGTAGTAATAACTAACTTGCAGTGTTTTTATGAAAATTGCCAACAATTTATTTTAATCATGTAACACTTTTCTTGAAACACTATGGTTTCAATAAATGCTATCTTTTAATATATTAGAAGAAATTATACCAGTTTCAACTGTACAAATTTTTATTTGTCCTATACTACTAATCTAATTTGTCTGGCTGCTAAAATGCAAAGGTGTTGTACAAATATGAAAGTAGTTAGATTTTAGTAATTCTAACTTTATCGAAGAAGTAATGCAAGGGGTCATTTTTTTCCCCAAGAACAGTTCTTCTTCCATTTTCTTTTTTTTCCCCTGCCTATTTGTTTGAAGTCAAAAGGATGGAGAACCAGTGAACTAATAACTCTGCTCTGTGTCCCTCTTCTTTAATTTATTAATTTCTCTTTTAGCTATTTTATAAAATCGGATTTCATGATATTTTGTTTAAATAAAGAGCTCCTTAGCCAACAGACAAACAACAAACATACTCATTTAAAAACCTTCCAGGCTTATGGATACATAAAATAAGGCCCAGGGAAAATGGCATACAAATGTAGAAACTACAGACCCAAGGTCATAACAGAATCAGGTCTAAGATGTACTTATGTCTAGGGAATTTCAGTGGTATTTTAGTACAAATTTATCTATTTATTTTTTTTAATTTGATTTTATTTATTTTTTAATACAGCACGTCCTTATTAGACATCAATTTTATACATGTAAAATCTATACATGTCAATCCCAATCGCCCAATTCATCACATCACTACACGCCCACCGCTTTCCCCCCTTGGTATCCAAACGTTTGTTCTCTACATCTGTGTCTCAGTTTCTGCCCTGCAAACCAGTTCATCAGTACCATTTTTCTAGGTTCCACATATATGCGTTAATACACGATATTTGTTTTTCTCTTTCTGACTTACTTCACTCTGTATGACAATATCTAGATCCATCCATGTCTCTACAAATGACCCAATTTCATTCCTTTTTATCATTGAGTAATATTCTATTTATATATGTACCACATCTTCTTTAACCATTCGTCTGTCGATGGGCATTTAAGTTGCTTCCATGACCTGGCTATGGTAAATAGTGCCACAATGAACATTGGGGTGCATGTGTCTTTTTGAATTATGGTTTTCTCTGGGTATATGCCCAGAAGTGGGATTGCTGGATCATATGGTAATTCTATTTTTAGCTTTTTAAGGAACCTCCATAGTGTTCTCCATAGTGGCTGTATCAATTTACATTGCCACCAACAGTGAAAGAGGGTTCCTTTTCTCCACACCCTCTCCAGCATTTGTTGTTTGTAGATTTTCGGATGATGCCCATTCTAACTGGTGTGAGGTGATACCTCATTGTAGTTTCGATTTGCATTTCTCTAATAATTAGTGATGTTGAGCAGGTTTTCATGTGCTTCTTGGCCATCTGTATGTCTTCTTTGGAAACATGTCTATTTAGGTCTTCTGCCCATTTTTAGATTGGGTTGTTTGTCTTTTAAATATTGAGCTGCATGAGCTGTTTATATATTTTGGAGATTAATCCTTTTTCCATTGATTCATTGGCAAATATTTTCTCCCATTCAGAGGGTTGTCTTTTAGTCTTGTTTATGGTTTCCTTTGCTGTGCAAAAGCTTTTAAGTTTCATTAGGTCCCATTTGTTTATTTTTTTTTATTCCCATTACTCTAGGAGGTGGATCAAAAAAGATCTTGCTGTGATTTATGTCAAAGAGTGATCTTCCTATGTTTTCCTCTAAGAGTTTTATAGTGTCCGGTCTTACATTTAGGTCTCTAATCCATTTCGAGTTTATTGATGTGTATGGTGTTAGGGAGTGTTCTAATTTCATTCTTTTACATGTAGCTGTCCAGTTTTCCCAGCACCACTTATTGAAGAGACTGTCTTTTCTCTATTGAATATTCTTGCTTCCTTTGTCATAGATTAGTTGACCATAGGTGTGTGGGCTTATCTTTGGGCTTTCTATCTTCTTTCATTGACCTATGTTTCTGTTTTTGTTCCAGTATCATATTGTCTTGATTACTGTAGCTTTGTAGTATAGTCTGAAGTCAGGGAGTCTGATTCCTCCAGCTCTAGTTTTTTCCCTCAAGAATGCTTTGGCTATTCAGGGTCTTTTGTGTCTCCATACAAATTTTATTTTTTGTTCTAGTTCCATAAAAAATGCCATTGGTAATTTGATAGGGATTGCACTGAACCTGTAGATTGCTTTGGGTAGTATAGTCATTCTCACAATATTGATTCTTCCAATCCAAGAACCTGGTATATCTCTCCATCTGTTGGTATCTTCTTTAATTTCTTTCATCAGTGTCTTATGGTTTTCGGCATACAGGTCTTTTGTTTCCCTAGGTAGGTTTATTCTTAGGTATTTTATTCTTTTTCTTGCAATGGTAAATGGGAGTGTTTCCTTAATTTCACTTTCAGATTTTTCATCATTAGTGTATAGGAATGCAAGAGATTTCTGTGCATTAATTTTGTATCCTGCAACTTTACCAAATTCATTGATTAGCTCTAGTAGTTTTCTGGTGGCATCATTAGGATTCTCCATGTATAGTATCATGGCATCTGCAAACACTGAGAGTTTTATATCTTCTTTTCTAATTTGTATTCCTTTTATTTCTTTTTCTTCTCTGATTTCCATGGCTAGGACTTCCAAAACTATGTTGAATAAGAGTTTTGAGAGTGGACATCCTTGTCTTGTTCCTGATCTTAGAGGAAATGCTTTAAGTTTTTCACCATTGAGAATGATGTTTACTGTGGGTTTGTCATATATGGCCTTTATTATGTTGATGTAGATTCCATCTCTGCCCACTTCCTGGAGAGTTTTTATCATAAGTGGGTGTTGAATTTTGTCAAAAGCTTTTTCTGCATCTATTGAGATGATCATATGGTTTTTATTCTTCAATTTGTTAATATGGTTTATCACATTGATTGATTTACATACATTGTAGAATCATTGTATCCCTGGGATAAATCCCACTTGATCATGGTGTATGATCCTTTTAATACGTTGTTGGATTCTGTTTGCTAGTATTTTCTTGAGGATTTCTCCATCTATATTCATCATTGATATTGGTCTGTAATTTCCTTTTCTTGTAGTACCTTTGTCTGATTTTGGTATCATGGTGATGGTGGCCTCATAGAATGAGATTGGCAGTGTTCCTTCCTCTGCAATTTTTTGGAAGAGTTTGAGAAGGATGGGTGGTAGCTCTTCTGTAAATGTTTGATAGAATTCACCTGTGAAGCCATCTGGTCCTGGAGTTTTGTTTGTTGGAAGATTTTTAATCACAGGTTCAATTTCATTACTTGTGATTGGTCTGTTCATATTTTCTGTTTCTTCCTGGTTCACTCTTGGAAGGTTATACCTTTCTAAGAATTTGTCCGTTTCTTCCAGGTTGCCCATTTTATTAGCATAGAGTTGCTTGTAGTAGTCTCTTAGGATGCTTTGTATTTCTGCAGTTTCTGTTGTAACTTCTCGTTTTTCATTTCTAATTTTGTTGAGTTGAGTCCTCTCCCTCTTTTTCTTGATGAGTCTGGCTAATGGTTTATCAATTTTGTTTATCTTCTCAAAGAACCAGCTTTTAGTTTTACTGATCTTTGCTATTGTTTTCTTTGTTTCTATTTCATTGATTTCTGCTCTGATCTTTATGATTTCTTTTCTTCTGCTACCTTTGAGTTTTGTTTGTTCTTCTTTCTCTAGCTCCTTTAGGTGTAATGTTAGATTGTTTATTTGAGACTTTTCTTCTTTCTTGAGGTAGGTTTGTATAGCTATAAACTTCCCTCTTAGAACCACTTTTGCTGCATCCCATAGATTTTGGATTGTTGTGTTTTCATTGTCATTTGTCTCTCGATATTTTCTGATTTCCTCTTTGATTTCTTTAGTTATCTCTTGGTTATTTAGTAAACGTATTGTTTAGCCTCCATATGTTTGTGTTTTTTGCCCTGTAAATCATATCTAATCTCATAGCGTTGCGGTCAGAAAAGATGCTTGATATGATTTCAATTTTCTTAAATTTAGTGAGGCTTGATTTGTCACCCAAGATGTGATCTACCCTGGAGAATGTTCCGTGTGCACTTGAGAAGTGTAATCTGCTGTTTTTGGATGGCATATCCTATAAATATCAATTAAATGTATCTGGTCTATTGTGTCATTTAAAGCTTCTGTTTCCTTATTTATTTTCATTTTGGATCATCTGTCCATTGGTGTAAGTGAGGTGTTAAAATCCCCCACTATTATTGTGTTACTGTCGATTTCCTCTTTTATAGCTCTTAGCAGTTGCTTTATGTATTGAGGTGCTCCTCTGTTGGGTGCATACATATTTATAATTGTTATATCTTCTTCTTGGAATGATCCCTTGATCATTATGTTGTGTCCTTCCTTGTCTCTTATGACATTCTTTATTTTAAAGTCTATTTTATCTGATATGAGTATTGCTACTCCATCTTTCTTTTGATTTCCGTTTGCCTGGAATATCTTTTTCCATCCCCTCAGTTTCAGTTGGTATGTGTCCCTAGGTCTGAAGTGGGTCTCTTGTAGACAGCATATAAATGGGTCTCATTTTGTATCCATTCAGCAAGCCTGTGTCTTTTGGTTGGAGCATTTAATCCATTTACGTTTAAGGTAATTATCGATATGTATGTTCCTATGACCATTTTCTGAATTGTTTTGGGTTTGCTTTATAGGTCCTTTTCTTCTCTTGTGTTTCCCACTTAGAGAAGTTCCTTTAGCATCTGTTGTAGAGCAGGTTTGGTGGTGCTGAATTCGCTTAGCTTTTGCTTGTCTGTAAAGCTTTTGATTTCTGCATTGATCTGAATGAGGGCTTTCACGGGTAGAGTAATCTGAGTTGTAGGTTCTTCCCTTTCATCACTTTAAGTATATCATGCCACTCCCTTCTGGCTTGTAGAGTTTCTGCTGAGAAATCAGCTGTTAACCTTATGGGAGTTCCCTTGTATGTTGTCATTTTTCCCTTGCTGCTTTCAATAATTTTTCTCTGTCTTTAATTTTTGCCAATTTGATCCCTATGTGTCTTGGCATGTTTCTCCTTGGGTTTATCCTGTATGGGACTCTCTGTGCTTCCTGGACTTGGGTGGCTATTTCCTTGGCCATGTTTTGGAAGTTTTTGACTATAATCTCTTCAAATATTTTCTTGGGTCCTTTCTCTCTCTCTTCTCCTTCTGGGACACCTATAATGCGAATGTTGTTGCGTTTAATGTTGTCCCAGAGGTCTCTTAAGCTGTCTTCTTTTCTTTTCATTCTTTTTTCTTTATTCTGTTCAGCAGTAGTGAATTCCACCATTCTGTCTTCCAGGTCACTTATCCGTTCTTTTGCCTCAGTTATTCGGCTATTGATTCCTTCTAGTGTAGCTTTCATTTCAGTTATTGTATTGTTCATCTCTGTTTATTTGTTCTTTAATTCTTCTAGGTCTTTGTTAAACTTTTCTTGCATCTTCTCAATCTTTGCCTCCATTCTTTTTCTGAGGTCCTGGATCATCTTCACTATCATAATTCTGAATTCTTTTTCTGGAAGGTTGCCTATCTCCACTTCATTTAGTTGTTTTTCTGGGGTTTTATATTTTTCCTTCATCTGGTACTTAGCCCTCTGCCTTTTCATCTTGTCTATCTTTCTGTGAATGTGGCTTTTGTTCCACAGGCTGCAGGATTGTAGTTCTTCTTGCTTCTGCTCTCTGCCCTCTGGTGGATGAGGCTATCTAAGAGGCTTGTTTAAGTTTCCTGATGGGAGAGACTGGTGGTGGGTAGAGCTGACTGTTGCTCTTCTAGGCAGAGATCAGTAAAACTTTAATCCGCTTGACTGCTGATGGGTGGGGCTGGCTTCCCTCTCTGTTGGTTGTTTGGCCTGAGGCAACTCAACAGTGGAGCCTACCTGGGCTGTTTGGTGGAGCTAATGGTGGAGTCTGGGAAGGCTCACACCAAGGAGTACTTCCCAGAACTTCTGCTGCCAGTGTCCTTGTCCCACGGTGAGCCACAGCCACTGCCTGCCTTTGCAGGAGACCCTCCAACACTAGCAGGTAGGTCTGGTTAAGTCTCCCCTGGGGTCACTGATCCTTCCCCTGGGTCCTGATGTGCACACTACTTTGTGTGTGCCTTCCAAGAGTGGAGTCTCTGTTTCCCCCAGTCCTGTCAACATCCTGCAATCAAATCCCACTAGGCTTCAAAGTCCGCTTCTCTAGGAATTCCACCTTCCGTTGCCCAACTCCCAGGTTGGGAACCTAACGTGGGCCTCAGAACCTTCACTCCAGTGGGTGGACTTCTGTGGTATAAGTGTTCTCCAGTCTGTGAGTCACCCACCCATCAGTTATGGGATTTGATTTTACTCTGGTTGTGCCCCTCCTACCATCTCATTGTGGCTTCCCCTTTGTCTTTGGATGTGGGGTATCTTTTTGGGTGTTTTCCAATGTCTTCTTGTCAATGATTGTCCAGCAGCTAGTTGTGATTCTGGTGTTCTTGCAAGAGGGAGTGAGAGCACGTCCTTCTACTCCAACATCTTGGCTCCTAATCTCTATTTATTTATTTTTTAATTGAAGTATATTTGCTGTACAATATTATGTGTTACATGTGTACAGTATAGTGATTCACAATTTTTAAAGGTTATACTGCATTTATAGTTATTATATAATATTGGCTATATTTCTTGTGTTGTACAATATATTCTTGTAGCTTAATTATTTTACACCTAATTGTTTGTACTTCTTAATCTCTTACCACTATATTGCCCCTCTCTCCTTCCATCTTCTCACTGGTAACCACCAGTTTGTTCTCTATATCTGTGAGTCTGTTTCTTTTTTGTTATATTCACTAGCTTGTTGTATTTTTTAGATTCCGTATATAAGTGATATCATACAGTGTTTTTCTCTGTCTGACTTATTTCATTTAGCATAACGCCCTCCAAATCCATCCATGTTGCTGCAAATGGCAACATTTCATTTTTTTGTATGGCTGAGTGGTATTCCATCGTATATATATACCACGTCTTCTTTATCCATTCATCTGTTGATGAACACTTAGGTTGCTTCCCTATCTTGACAATTATAAATAATTCTGGTATGAATATTGAGGTGCATGTATCTTTTCAAATTAGTGTTTTTTTGCTTTTTTCAGATATATACCCAGGAATGGAATTGCTGGGTTATTTGGTAGTTCTAGTTTTTAGTGTTTTTGAGAAACCTCCATACTGTTATCTACAGTGGCTGCACCAATTTACATTCCCACCAACAGTGTAGGAGGGTTCCCTTTTCTCCACATCCACACCAACATTTGTTACTTGTGTTCTTTTTGATGGTAGTCATTCTGAAAGGTGTGAGGTGATATCTCATTGTGGTTTGATTTGCATTTCCCTAATGATTAGTGATGTTGAGCATCTTTTCATGTGCCTGTTTGCCATCAGCATTTCCTCTTTGGAAAAATGTCTATTCAGTTCTTCTGCCTATTTTTATTTGGGTTCTTTGTTTTTTTGATATTGAGTTGTATGAGCTGTTTATATATGTTAGATAGTAACCCCTTATCAGTCATACCATTTGCAAATATTTTCTCCCATTCAGTAGGTTGTCTTTTCATTTTGTCGATGGTTTCCTTTGCTGGTCAAAATCTTTTAAGTTTAACTAGGTCCCATTTGTTTATTTTTGCTTTTATTTCCTTGGCTTTAGGAAATGAATCCAAAAAATCATATTGCTGCAATTTATATCAAGGAGTATTCTGTCTATGTTTTCCTCTAGGGGTTTTATAGTATCTGGTCTTGCATTTAGGTCTTTAATCCATTTTGATTTTATATTTGTATATGGTATCAGAAAATGTTCTACTCACACTCTTTTGCATGTAGCTGTCTAGTTTTCCCAGCACCACTCATTGAAAAGACTGTCTTTTCTCCATTGTATATTCGTCTCCTTTGTCATAGATTAATTGTCATGAAAAAATATATATATACATACATTTAATATGCATGCATAGATACACACACGTATATAGAGAGAATTTAAAAACAGAGGTTACAGAAAGTTTTAAAAAATATATACCTGTATGCAGGCATTTATGTATGTGTCTTCTATATATATATACATTTTTTTAACATTACTCCCCTATCTCTTTTTCTCTCTATCACACACACACACACACACACACACACATACACACAAAGGCAGATTTTTATATCCTGGAGGATGATGAAGAAGACTTCCTGTCATATCATTTAATGTCCTTGGGCTCTGTCTGAATTACTTTATCTTCTTAGTAAACTTCTAGAAAGTTCCTTCTGACACGGCTACTCCTTCCCTACTAAATTATGTCCAATCCACCATTCTGGATCTTATCACTAGATGATACTAATCTCCAATTTCTGATTTTCTCCAATAGAAAATATTATTTGAAAAAATGAAACAAATACCTATTAACAATCATCTACTTTGCATTGTGAGTGGTGTCAGTGTATGTAAAACAAAATCATGATCAAATTCCTTTATTCAACAGTTTTCTTCTCTATGGTTTCATGACGTTAAACATAGTAATATTATCACACTCTGCTGTAAGGACTGGTGGATATTACAGGCCTGGGGTAAGAGTAAAGAGGGCAGAAGAGGTTCAGATAATTCTACAATTGTGCCATTAAGTTTCACATAGTTTTTTGGACATGTCCAACTGTGGGTTGTGTATTTCCACACAGGATTTTCTCAAGAGTGAACCAAGTCATAGAGTATTTCCTGGCTCTTATAACTGGTTATGGTCTCAGATAAGCTCTGTGCTCCCCTCATCCCCTGGCTAATGTCTCTTTACCCCTCAGGTCTCAGTTTAAGCATCACTTGCTGTGGGAAGCCTTCTCAGACACACCATCATAGTTTGATTATTGTTAGTCATCTAGGAGCTCCTCCAGCTCACCATTTTCAGATACATTGTTTTTTCATTTGAAAGGGGTCCAATGAGAGTGAGTTCAAAATTCCTCATGGGTTGTGGCTTCACACAATGGACTGAAGACTCTAGAACTTTCAAATGTCTTATATGAAGCTTTGTCCCAGGATTCGGCTCTTCCACTTTTGAGGGGGATGCTGGGGACACAGATCAGATCAGCAGTGGAAGCCCAGAGTTGTTCTGCAGACAACTGTGGCATGCACTTCAGATAAGATGTGGAAGTTGTTGATTGATGCTTCCTCCTCTGAAAGATCCCATGAGAGTTTTGAAGTGACAGTCTGTGACTTTTAGCAGATACATTTTTACCTGACAAAGTACATATGAGGTAGAATTACAGGTTTGAAAGTTTTAAAACTATTGACATTGTGGAATATTTTTTTATTTAAATAAATTTGGAAAAGAGGAAAAACTAAAGAAGCAAGCCAAATTCTCTATTAGGCTCTGGTTAGATATGATCATTCTTTATATTCTTACTAATTGTGTGCCTAATATGACAGTGACTTATCTTTTAATCTACAAGATCCACATGGTGTTTTCCTCTTTAAAGATGAGGAAGCTGAGCCTCACATCCCAGGCCTGACCAAGGCCAAAACACCTGCATGACTTTCATTGCCTTGTGATTTCATCAAATGCCAACAAGAACCCTCTGAGGGAGGGTCCTCTCCTCAGCCACTGGCTGGAGAACCTGAGGCTCAGGGAGCTCAGTGCCCTCCACAATGGAGCTGATGGCTTTCTGACTCCAAAGCCCTTACTCTTCCCATTGAGAATACTGTTATGTGTTTTGTTTCTGACCATAGCAAGAGTTCACACTCAGTTTAGACAATGTGTAAAATATTTCCAAGGATGGAGTGGTAAATATAAATAACCAGCAAACCCTACAACCCACTGACAGTTAACTTTTTGTGTTCCCTTCCTGACGCTTAAACACTATTTAAAATATGATTTCAATTTATTATGATGATTTGTGGCAACTCTATGTTTTCATTGCTATAGTACTAAATCATATTACATGGATATTGATTTTAATACATAAGGAAAACAATATATCATTTCTCTTTGAAAATGAACTAACTATTACAAGAATATCACTGGCAAAATCTGGCAGACACATTCAAGGAACATAGTTCCTTGTTTCTTAAAGAGCTTCATTTTAAAGCAAATTACAATTAAATTCTGTATAACAGCATGTTTGCTTATAGGCAATGCAAACTCCAGAGTATATAAATTGAAGCCAAAATTAAGTCACCTTCATACCTGTTCATAGGACTCTTGAGAGAAGTACTTAGATGGGCCTAAATTGTTGAGCTACCAAGACCCAGTTTATTTATTTATTTATTTTTATATCTTTACTGGAGTATAATTGCTTTACAATGTTGTGTTAGTTTCTGCTGTACAACAAAGTGAACCAGCTATATGTATACATATATCCCCATATTCCCTCCCTCTTGACCCTCCCTTCCACATTCCCTATCCCACCCCTCTAGATCATCACAAAGCATCAAGCTGATCTCCTTGTGCTCTGCAACAGCTTCCCACTAGCCATCCATTTTACATTTGCCAAGACCCAGTTTAAATAACATTCATTACTTTCTCAAAACAAATATGGCCGGATACAGAGCAATCCCTGTGCTCCCATCAAGACAATCCATTTTCAGGAGATAGGAAAAGTACAGACGTGAATGTGCACAATGGAAAGGAAATTGACTTTCTACTGGCAAATGTATGATATACTCATACTTTAATATATTGAGTACTATCCTGAACATGAGAAGAAAATAGCTGAAAACTTGATTCATGACAATCTACACCTGTAGAAACCCCAGGTGTGTGTGATAGGGCACTGTGTGAGAATAAATAGCCACACCTCACTTCCTCCACACCGATCCTCGGCCTTAACTGGTTACAGCAATCTAGGATCCTCCTCATGTCTCACTTCCTTACACAAAAAACCACACTCCTCACCCCTGGATGAGTTGTGTCCCTTCCCCTGTGCTGGCCTTATCTGTAAAAGAGGTTAGCGCCAAATCTCAGTGGTTAAGAGCCTGAACAAGGGAGTGAGGATGGAATCATGCATAGTGGTGAAGCATGAATGGACTATAACTACAGGTATGAGCACACAGAGCATCTCAAAAACATAAGGTGAGGTGCGAATAGCAAGAGAGATAAGGACACCTACATTATCAGATCCATTCTGCTAAGCGATGTAGTCACTGCTAATGAAAGTATAAAGTAAAGAATGGGAATCATAGAAACCAATTTCAACTTCTGGGAAATGGGAAAGTACAATAAGAGAAAAGTATACAGTGGGCTTCCAAAGTAATTACAGCTATAAATTTCCCTCTTAAAGTATTTCAGCTGCATTGCATACTTTTTGGTATGTTGTGGTTTTGTTGTCATTCATCTCAGAGTGCACGTGGAATACTCTCCAGAATAGACCATATGTTAGGCCACAGTACAAGCCTCAATAGCTTTAAAAAGAGCAAAAGCTAAGAAAGCATCTTATCTGACGCAATGGCATGAAACAAAAAAATCAACAACATAGAGAAAATTCAAAAAATCACAAATATGGAAATTAAACAATGTACACTTAAACCACTAATGGTCAAAGAAGAAATCACAAGAGAAATTACAAAATACTTTGGAATAAAAATAAAAACAGCATACCAAAACTTATGGATGAAGTTAAAACAGTGGCCAGAGGGAAATTTATAGCTATAAATGCTTACATTAAAAAAGAAAAGGATTTCAAATCAGTAACTTATATTTATACCTTAAGGAAATAGAAAAAGAAGTACAAACTAAACCCAAATCTAGCAGAAGAAAGAAATAGTAAATATTAGAGCAGAGATAAGTGAATAGAGAATAGAAAAACAATATAGAGAATTGACAAAACCAAAAGTTGGTTCTTTGAAAAGATCAACAAAATTGATAAATCCTTAATTATAATGACAAAAGAGAGAAGCTTCGAATAACTGAAGTCACTAATGATAGGGCATTCCTACTGACCTTACAGAAATAGAAAAGTATAATAGAATACTATGAACAATGATATGCCAACAAATTGTATAATCTAAGTGAAATGGACAAATTCCTAGAAAAACACAAATGATCACAACTTAAAAAGAAAAGAAAATCTCAACAAAGCTATAACAAGTAAAGAAATTGAATCAATAATCTAAAATCTCTGAAAAAAGAAAAGCCCAGGACCTTCATTAATGATTTTTACCAAACATTTAAAAAGGAATCAACACCAATCCTTCTAAAACTCTTCCAAAAAATAGAAGAGGAGAGAGTACTCCCTAACTCATTCTCTGAAGCCAATACTCCTCTTATACCACAAGAAAAATATAAACTAGTCTCCCTTTTGAATATAGATGCAAAAATCCTGAAGGAAACAATAGTAAACTGAATCCAAGGGCATGGTAAAAAGATTTTACACTATGACCAAGTGGAATCTATCCCATGAATGCAAGGGTGATTTAACATAAGAAAATCAATAAATGTACTGTATCACATTTATAGAAAAAAAGGGGAAAAACACATGATCATTTCAATGGATGCAGAAAAAGCATCTGACAAAATGGGACACCCTTTCAAGATAAAAGCACTCAGAAAACTAGGAATAGAAGGGCACTTTCCAAACATGATAAAGGGCATTTCTAAGATCAATAAGAAGACAGGGATGCCTGCTTTCACTACTGCTATTCAACATAGTACTGAAAGTTCTAGTCAGAGCGATCAGGAAAGAAAAGAAATAAAAGACATGCAAACTGGAAAGGAAGAGTTAAAACTATTTCTACTAACAGGTGATGTGGTCCTATATGCAGAAAATCCCAAAGAATCCACCAAAGACTACTCTGGCAAGTTTCAGAGTACAAGATCAACACAAAAAAAATCAGCTGTGTTTCTGTACAGTAAAAATGGACAATTGAAAAGGAAATTAAGAAAACAAGTTTATTTACAATAACATCCAAAGTAACAACATACCTAGAAATAAATTTAACCAAGGAGGTGAAAGACATGTACAATGAAAACTACAAAATATTGCTGAAAAAATTAAAGAAGGCCTAAATGAATGGAAAGACAGTCCTTCCTTGTTCATACTTAGAAAACTTAATATTGTTAAGATAAAAATACTACTCAAAGCAAACTGTAAAAAAAAAAACTTAATGGCAATGACTAAATAATAATAAGTTAAAGTACAATTTCCAGAGAAGTAGAATTAAACCAAGGATTTAAAAGGGGAAAAAATGCCTGAAAGAATCCAAAAGTTTTCAGGAAAGTAGAAAAAAATAGGAGCATAGAAAAGGCAGGAAAATAGAAAGAACAAATTAAAATTGTATAAATAAATCCAAATGTATAAGAAATCATTCTAAATATAAATAAACTAACCCAACCAGTTTTTAAAAAACATATCTGATTGATTTTTTTAAAGTCTAGGTGCATGCGATTTATAAGAGACACGCCTAAAACGTAATGGTACAGAAGGGAAAAAATAATTCCAGATATACGGAGTTAACAAGATTTACAACTGAAATATAACAGCATAGAACTGTTGAAAGTAAGTGGACAGAAAAAGATATGCCAGGCTAATACTGAACAAAAGAAACCTGATGTAGCTATATTATTGTCAGGAAAAAAAAGTCTTTAAGGCAAAAAGCATTATTAAGGATAATCAGGGTCAGTACAAAATGATGAAAGGTATAATTCTCCTGGAAGGCATCACAGTTATATACTTTTATGCCTCCTAATAACACAGCTTCAAAGCCCGCAAAGCAAAAATTGCAAAGAGAAATTGACAAATCTACCATTACAGTGAGAGTTCTTAACATACCTCTCTCAGTAACTGATAGATCAAGCCGGCCAAAAAAAAAACAAAAAAAAACAATAGAACAGTAAAGATATAAAAGACTTGAAAAACAAAATTAACAAGGTTGATCTAATGGACTTAGGATTCTACACCAACAATAATTAGAGAAATCAAGTTCTTTTCAAGCATTTTGTAAATGAAACTATTATAAAAATGGACATTATACTTGTCCATAAAATAAGTCTCGAAAATTTACAAGCTGATTCTTAACTGTATTGGGAAGAGCAAAAGTGCCAGGAATAGCAAAGAAAATTCTGAAGTCAAAAACAAGGTAGGGAGACTTGCTCTACTGGACACCATGACCTATTAGAAATCTATAGTAATTAGGACAGTGTGATGTAGGCACAGGGACAAACAAATAGGCTTGTCAGATAAAATACAGGAAGCCCAGTTAAACTGGAATTTCAGATAAACAATGGGTATATGTGTTATGTGCTAAATCTGGCAATCCTATAAATAAATAAATCATTGGAACCTAAGAAAGAGCCTGGACACAGAACCATCCAGGTATAGAACCTCAATCTATGACAGAGGTAGCAGATCAGGTCAGTCGGAAGAGATGGGATATTCAATAAGTGGTATTGGGACAATCGTTTATTTATATGTAAAAGTAAAATAAAATAAAATTGCATCTGTATCTCACACTAACCAAAATCCAATCCCAAGTGGATTAAAGATTAAATGTGAAAAACAAACTTGAAACACTTAGAATTAAATATAGAAATTAACTTTTTGACATTGGAGTAGGAAAACTTTCTAAGACCCAAAGAGTACAAACCATAAAGCAAATGACTGATAATTAAAGTATAATAAAGATAAAACTTCTGTGTATCAAAACATGCATTTTAAAGCCCAGGAAAAGGCAAACCTCAAACTAGAAAAACATATCTGCAACAAATTCATGTATAATATGTAATGCATTGTATGAATCAATAAGAAAAAGGTACCACACAGTCTATGTAAGGTTCTAGAAAATTCAAATATCTTGACCATTCTGAATTTTGGGTGGCTTCTACTCTTCATCCTGTAGGTCTGGTCACGAATGGACTTCTAGAAGGCCCTTAAGCTTCTTAGACTGAAGAGGGATGGAAAGTGAAGCAGTGTGAAACTACTTTCTCTGAATGGCTGCTATGAGTGGTAGAAATTCCTTCATATGGGTCAGAGGCAACATGATGCCCCACTTCTTTCTTTTAAGCAAGAAACAGTTTTGTTTAGAATTTTAAAGTCTTGTAAAAACAGAACCAGTCAAATGCTTTTACCTGTAGGCCTGCAGAAGCAGATGTGAAGTATCACCCAACAGGGTCTTGGCAAGTGATGGACACTTTCAGATTTTACTTTATATGTTCACTTACTTTTTAAATTGTTAAAGGCACATATATTAAACAATATTATCTTCTTATAATTCACACAATATAAACAAAAATGGCTTTATTTTGTGTTTCAAAGCTCTCTCATTTGTCTTTCCTCTGGACCACTCTGCTCCCTCCTTTTTGAAGGTGCATTTTGTGATGCGTCTCACTTTAGCACATTTAGCTGCTTGGTCTCTACATTTTAGGAAGAGGAAAACATGGTACTCTATGTCCATGCACATTGGGAAATTTATTTCATTTAAAAACAAGCAATAACAATTAATCTCATATGAGGGTCAATTCTGTATGGTGGAGTTTAGCAGTACAGAGTAATAAGGAAATATAGAGTCAGGGAGACTTTTATATTTTACTTTACACATGTCTATATTGTTGGCATTTAACAGAACAAGTAATATTTTATTATTAAAATAATGCTGTGAAAAGGAAATGAAAGTGAAAATTCTGGAACTAAAGTTTTAGCCTCTTGAACTTACCTTTCTTGTATCCTCCCTCAGTTTTCTTTTATTCAACTAGAATTTTAATGCCCAGCCAAAACCATGTTAATGTTATGTCAACGTTACCTCAATAAAAGAAAAAAAATTGAGGACTTCCGGGAAGATGGCGGAAGAGTAAGACGCGGAGATCACCTTCCTCTCTACAGATACACCAGAAATACATCTACGCGTGGAACAACTCCTACGGAACACCTACTGAACGCTGGCAGAAGACCTCAGACCTCCCAAAAGGCAAGGAACCCCCCACGTACCTGGTTAGGGCAAAAGAAAAAACTAAACAGAGACAAAAGGATAGGGACGGGTCCTGCACCAGCGGGAGAGAGCTGTGAAGGAGGAAAAGTGTCCACACACTAGGAAGCCCCTGCGCGGGTGGAGACTTCGGGAGGCGGAGTGGGGGAGCTTGGGAGCCGCGGAGGAGAGCACAGCAACAGGGGTGCGGAGGGCAAAGCGGACAGATTCCAGCGCAGAGGATCGGGCCGACCGGCACTCACCAGCGAGAGGCTTGTCTGCTCGCCCGCCGGGGCGGGCGGGACTGGGAGCTGAGGCTCCGGCTCTTGTCGGAGCGCCGGGAGAGGACTGAGGTTGGCGGCGTGAACACAGCCTGCAGGGTGTTGGTGCACCGCGGCTAGCCGGGAGAGAGTCCGGGGAGGGGTCTGGACCTGCCGAAGAGGCAAGAGACTTTTACGTCCCTCTTTGTTTCCTGGTGCACGAGGAGAGGGGATTAAGAACCCTGCTTGAGAGAGCTCCAAGGACGGGCGCGAGCCGCGGCTAAGAGTGCGGAGCCCAGAGACGGACATGGGACGCTAAGGCCGCTGCTGCCACCGCCAGGAGGCCTGTGTGCGAACACAGGTCACTAGCCACATGCCCTTCCGGGGAGCCTGTGTGGCCCGCCACTGCCAGGGTCCCGGGATCCAGTGACAACTCCCCCGGGAGAACGCACGGCGCACCTCAGGCTGCAGCGTCACGCCGGCCTCTGCCGCTGCAGGCCCGCCCCGCACTCCGTGACCCTCCCTACCCCCCCGGCCTGGGTGAGCCAGAGCCTCCGAATCAGCGGCTCCTTTAACCGCGTCCTGTCTGAGCAAAGAACAGACGCCCTCCGGCGACCTACACGCACAGGCGGGGCCAAATCCAAAGCTGAGCCCCTGGGAACTGTGAGAACAAAGAAGAGAAAGGGAAATCTCTCCCAGCAGCCTCAGAAGCAGCGGATTAAAGCTCCACAATCAACTTGATATACCCTGCATCTGTGGAATACCTGAATAGACAACGAATCATCCCAAATTAAGGAGCCCTGTGGATGAAAGGCTCTTGGTGCTGCAGCCAGCAGTCAGTGCTGTGCCTCTGAGGTGGGAGAGCCAACTTCAGGACACTGGTCCACAAGAGGCCTCCCAGCTGCACATAATATCAAACAGCAAAAATCTCCGAGAGATCTCCATCTTAACACCAGCACCCAGCTTCACTCAACGACCAGCAAGCTACAGTGCTGGACATCCTATGCCAAACAACTAGCAAGACAGGAACACAACCCCACCCATTAGCAGAGAGGCTGCCCAAAATCATAATAAGTCTACAGACACCCCAAAACACACCACCAGACGTGGACCTGCCCACCAGAAAGACAAGATCCAGCCTCATCCACCAGAACACAGGCACTAGTACCCTCCACCAGGAAGCCTACACAACCCACTGAACCAACCTTAGCCACTGGGGACAGACACAAAAAACAACAGGAACTACGAACCTTCAGCCTGCAAAAAAGGAGACCCCAAACACAGTAAGATAAGCAAAATGAAAAGACAGAAAAACACACAGCAGATGAAGGAGCAAGATAAAAACCCACCAGACCTAACAAATGAAGAGGAAATAGGCAGTCTACCTGAAAAAGAATTCAGAATAATGATAGTAAGGTTGATCCGAAATCTTGGAGATAGAATGGACAATAGAATGGACAAATTGCAAGAATCAGTTAACAAGGACCTAGAAGAACTAAAGATGAAACAAGCAACGATGAACAACACAATAAATGAAATTAAAAGTACTCTAGATGGGATCAATAGCAGAATAACTGAGGCAGAAGAACGGATAAGTGACCTGGAAGATAAAATAGTGGAAATAACTACTGCAGAGCAGAATAAAGAAAAAAGAATGAAAAGAACTGAGGACAGTCTCAGAGACCTCTGGGACAACATTAAACGCACCAACATTCGAATTATAGGGGTTCCAGAAGAAGAAGAGAAAAAGAAAGGGACTGAGAAAATATTTGAAGAGATTATAGTTGAAAACTTCCCTAATATGGGAAAGGAAATAGTTAATCAAGTCCAGGAAGCACAGAGAGTCCCATACAGGATAAATCCAAGGAGAAATACGCCAGGACACATATTAATCAAACTGTCAAAAATTAAATACAAAGAAAACATATTAAAAGCAGCAAGGGAAAAACAACAAATAACACACAAGGGAATCCCCATAAGGTTAACAGCTGATCTTTCAGCAGAAACTCTGCAAGCCAGAAGGGAGTGGCAGGACATATTGAAAGTGTTGAAGGAGAAAAACCTGCAACCAAGATTACTCTACCCAGCAAGGATCTCATTCAGATTTGATGGAGAAATTAAAACCTTTACAGAAAGCAAAAGCTGAGAGAGTTCGCACCACCAAACCAGCTCTACAACAACTGCTAAAGGAACTTCTCTAGGCAAGAAACACAAAAGAAGGAAAGGACCTACAATAACGAACCCAAAACAATTAAGAAAATGGGAATAGGAACACACATATCGATAATTACCTTAAATGTAAATGGACTAAATGCTCCCACCAAAAGACACAGATTGGCTGAATGGATACAAAAACAAGACCCATATATTTGCTGTCTACAAGAGACCCACTTCAGACCTAGAGACACATACAGACTGAAAGTAAGGGGATGGAAAAAGGTATTTCATGCAAATGGAAACCAAAAGAAAGCTGGAGTAGCAATTCTCATATCAGACAAAATAGACTTTAAAACAAAGACCATTACAAGAGACAAAGAAGGACACTACATAATGATCAAGGGATCGATCCAAGAGGAAGATATAACAATTGTAAATATTTATGCACCCAATATAGGTGCACCTCAATACATAAGGCAAATACTGACAACCATAAAAGGGGAAATCGACAGTAACACATTCATAGTAGGGGACTTTAACACCCCACTTTCACCAATGGACAGATCATCCAAAATGAAAATAAATAAGGAAACACAAGCTTTAAATGATACATTAAACGAGATGGAGTTAATTGATATTTATAGGACATTCCATCCAAAAACAACAGAATACACATTTTTCTCCAGTGCTCATGGAACATTCTCCAGGATAGATCATATCTTGGGTCACAAATCAAGCCTTGGTAAATTTAAGAAAATTGAAATTGTATCAAGTATCTTTTCTGACCACAACGCCATGAGACTAGATATCAATTACAGGAAAAGATCTGTAAAAAATACAAACACATGGAGGCTAAACAATACACTACTTAATAATGAAGTGATCACTGAAGAAATCAAAGAGGAAATCAAAAAATACCTGGAAACAAATGACAATGGAGACACAACGACCCAAAACCTGTGGGATGCAGCAAAAGCAGTTCTAAGGGGGAAGTTTATAGCAATACAAGCCCACGTTAAGAAGCAGGAAACATCTCGAATAAACAACCTAACCTTGCACCTCAAGCAATTAGAGAAAGAAGAACAAAAAAACCCCAAAGCTAGCAGAAGGAAAGAAATCATAAAAATCAGATCACAAATAAATGAAAAAGAAATGAAGGAAACAATAGCAAAGATCAATAAAAATAAAAGCTGGTTCTTTGAGAAGATAAACAAAATAGATAAACCACTAGCCAGACTCATCAAGAAAAAAAGGGAGAAGACTCAAATCAATAGAATTAGAAATGAAAAAGGAGAGGTAACAACTGACACTGCAGAAATAAAAGAGATCATGAGAGATTACTACAAGCAACTCTATGCCAATAAAATGGACAATCTGGAAGAAATGGACAAATTCTTAGAAATGCACAACCTGCCAAGACTGAATCAGGAAGAAATAGAAAATATGAACAGACCAATCACAAGCACTGAAATTGAAACTGTGATTAAAAATCTTCCAACAAAGAAAAGCCCAGGACCAGATGGCTTCACAGGCGAATTCTATCAAACATTTAGAGAAGAGCTAACACCTATCCTTCTCAAACTCTTCCAAAATATAGCAGAGAGAGGAACACTCCCAAACTCCTTCTACGAGGCCACCATCACCTTGATACCAAAACCAGACAAGGATGTCACAAAGAAAGAAAACTACAGGCCAATATCACTGATGAACATAGATGCAAAAATCCTCAACAAAATACTAGCAAACAGAATCCAACAGCACATTAAAAGGATCATACACCATGATCAAGTGGGGTTTATTCCAGGAATGCAAGGATTCTTCAATATACGCAAATCTATCAATGTGATAAACCATATTAACAAATTGAAGGAGAAAAACCATATGATCATCTCAATAGATGCAGAGAAAGCTTTTGACAAAATTCAACACCCATTTATGATAAAAACCCTGCAGAAAGTAGGCATAGAGGGAACTTTCCTCAACATAATAAAGGCCATATATGACAAGCCCACAGCAAACATCATCCTCAATGGTGAAAAACTGAAAGCATTTCCACTAAGATCAGGAACAAGACAAGGTTGCCCACTCTCACCACTCTTATTCAACATAGTTTTGGAAGTTTTAGCCACAGCAATTAGAGAAGAAAAGGAAATAAAAGGAATCCAAATCGGAAAAGAAGAAGTAAAGCTGTCACTGTTTGCAGATGACATGATCCTATACATAGAGAACCCTAAAGATGCTACCAGAAAACTACTAGAGCTAATCAATGAATTTGGTAAAGTGGCAGGATACAAAATTAATGCACAGAAATCTCTGGCATTCCTATATACTAATGATGAAAAATCTGAAAGTGAAATCAAGAAAACACTCCCATTTACCATTGCAACAAAAAGAATAAAATATCTAGGAATAAACCTACCTAAGGAGACAAAAAATCTGTATGCAGAAAATTATAAGACACTGATGAAAGAAATTAAAGATGATAGAAATAGATGGAGAGATATACCATGTTCTTGGATTGGAAGAATCAACATTGTGAAAATGACTCTACTACTCAAAGCAATCTATAGATTCAATGCAATCCCTATCAAACTACCACTGGCATTTTTCACAGAACTAGAACAAAAACTTTTGCAATTTGTATGGAAATACAAAAGACCCCGAATAGCCAAAGCAATCTTGAGAACGAAAGAAGGAACTGGAGGAATCAGGCTCCCAGACTTCAGACTATACTACAAAGCTACAGTTATCAAGACGGTATGGTACTGGCACAAAAACAGAAAGATAGATCAATGGAACAGGATAGAAAGCCCAGAGATAAACCCACGCACATATGGTCACCTTATCTTTGACAAAGGAGGCAGAAATGTACAGTGGAGAAAGGACAGCCTATTCAATAAGTGGTGCTGGGAAAACTGGACAGGTACATGTAAAAGTATGAGATTAGATCACTCCCTAACACCATACACAAAAATAAACTCAAAATGGATTAAAGACCTAAATGTAAGGCCAGAAACTATCAAACTCTTAGAGGAAAACATAGGCAGAACACTCTATGACATAAATCACAGTAAGGTCCTTTTTGACCCACCTCCTAGAGAAATGGAAATAAAAACAAAAGTAAACAAATGGGACCTAATGAAACTTAAAAGCTTTTGCGCAGCAAAGGAAACCATAAAGAAGACCAAAAGACAACCCTCAGAATGGGAGAAAATATTTGCAAATGAAGCAACTGACAAAGGATTAATCTCCAAAATTTATAAGCAGCTCATGCAGCTTAATAACAAAAAAACAAACAACCCAATCCAAAAATGGGCAGAAGACCTAAATAGACATTTCTCCAAAGAAGATATACAGACTGCCAACAAACACATGAAAGAATGCTCAACATCACTAATCATTAGAGAAATGCAAATCAAAACTACAATGAGATATCATCTCACACCAGTCAGAATGGCCATCATCAAAAAATCTAGAAACAATAAATGCTGGAGAGGGTGTGGAGAAAAGGGAACCCTCTTACACTGTTGGTGGGAATGTAAATTGATACAGCCACTGTGGAGAACAGTATGGAGGTTCCTTAAAAAGCTACAAATAGAACTACCATATGACCCAGCAATCCCACTACTGGGCATATACCCTGAGAAAACCATAATTCAAAAAGAGTCATGTACCAAAATGTTCATTGCAGCTCTATTTACAATAGCCCAGAGATGGAAACAACCTAAGTGTCCATCATCGGATGAATGGATAAAGAAGATGTGGCACATATATACAATGGAATATTACTCAGCCATAAAAAGAGATGAAATTGAACTATTTGTAATGAGGTGGATAGACCTAGAGTCTGTCATACAGAGTGAAGTAAGTCAGAAAGAGAGAGACAAATACCGTATGCTAACACATATATATGGAATTAAAAAAAAATGTCATGAAAAACCTAGGGGTGAAACAGGAATAAAGACATAGACTTACTAGAGAATGGACTTGAGGCTATGGGGAGGGGGAAGGGTAAACGGTGACAAAGCGATAAAGAGGCATGGACATATATACACTACCAAACGTAAGGTAGTTAGCTAGTGGGAAGCAGCCGCATAGCACAGGGAGATCAGCTCGGTGCTTTGTGACCGCCTGGAGGGGTGGGATAGGGAGGGTGGGAGGGAGGGAGACGCAAGCGGGAAGAGATATGGGAATATATGTATATATATAAGTGATTCATTTTGTTGTGAAGCTGAAACTAACATACCATTGTAAAGCAATTATACTCCAATAAAGATGTTAAAAAAAAGAAAAAAAGAAAAAAAAAGAAAAAAAAAATTTTAAACACATTTATTTCCTACCTTTAGTAATCTTTCCATGCCTTTTATAGGCAAGACCTTTACCAGGTTTTGCTTATTTCCAACATCCTGGCACTTTCCATTTGTTTCTGTATGTACATGTCCTGCAGTAAGAAAACTCCATATATAGTAGTGTGGATTCTATTAAGTAGGAAGCATGAAGGAGTAAATCCCATTACTTAGCAATGCAACTGCACGCATCTTTCAAAAAGAACACCCTCCAACATCTCACCCCACTCCCAATCAACCCTGGCCCCTGACCAGAGGTATTAACTAAATCTTTAAAAATTATTCTGTAAGTAACACATGGAAGGGAGGCAGAGCAACATAAGGTGGAGTGTCAGGCAAGTGAGAATTTTAGATAACAAAATGTGAATGGATTAAAGTGATCCTGATGATAGACTCCATCTTCTTAATATTTATTTACAGCTGAGGAAAATGTGGCACACAGATATGCATTGACTTGCCCAAGGTGCACAGAACCACTGCACAGGAGGGAACAGACTAGCACCTAGCTATCAGAAACGAATATAAATATTTCTACCATATCACACAAAAAAGACAATAGGAGAAGAAAACATTACCTGATTTATACAAGTCTGATTTACCACTTAATTTTTTAAATTATACCAATTATATTTTCTGATATCAGAAAAACATAGGCTTCAATCTCAATTTTCAACAGAATAGATGCATGGCCCTACACAAATTGCTGCATTTCACCCATTCTAAGACACACTTTTTTTTTTCATCTCAATCACTGGTATTTTATAACAGCAAGCATTCTGTCTTTCTTAGTAGTGCCTAAAGTAGCATGTGTCTTAAAAGCGATGACATCTTAAATTCAATGAAACATAGTTCTTCACCTGTTAGAGCCTCAGTTTCCTCCTTTAGAGATTAGAGCTGAAAACATCCCCTTCACAAAACTGTTATGAGGATTAAGGGAGGTAAAACTATATATGGCAGGAATCCCAGTGCCAGGCACAGAGTAGGCACCCAGAATTCCCTTGGTTCCCTGGGGGTGGGAGGCATGGACCAGGAACCCATCATCTTACCCTTCTACTTTCTCCTCGTGCATCACCCCACTTAAATCTGTCACTTTTTCCCCATTCAGCTTACAGTGCATGGCCCATCACTTCAACAGTTTCATTTCAGTAATCTTCAACTCTCCTGTTCCTTGATCCTTCTGCCTCAATCACAGGGTAAATCTCTGTAATAGAGTTCTGTGCAGATTGTCCTGCAGGACAAGTTCCTGCAAGAGGAATTTCTGGGTTGAAGTGCATAAGCTCCTTTTTAAATGATTGGGTCTCTGTGGAGAAAGAGGAATTCTCACCCATCTTTGGTGGCAGTGGGAACTGGTGTTGAACATTTAAAATCTGCATTTGGCAGTGCCATATGCTTTGGCTGAAAATTTTCACTCTCAGGAATTTATCCCATGGAAAATCTTACACAAGTTGCAAAAAGATATGCATAATCACCATAACTGTACCATTGTTTCAAATAGGAAATTCCTGAAGCAAGTTTTGTTGTAAGATAAATTCCTCAGGGCAGAATGGCAGGATCAAGGCTTTGCAGGATAGAAAATATTTAATTAAATAGGAGAAAGTAAGAATTACTTAAAGAAAATAAAAATTACCATTAATTCTTCTGCCACCAGTCAGAAAAAACAACACCTCTTTATTTTCTATTACTGGTAGGTGTAATATTCATGGATATAGGTACCTGGGGGAGTGCCTACCATGACACTATGTTTGACAGCTAACATCATATATACTATCTCCAGATCAATATTATCAGTACATTTAAAGATGAGGAAACTGAGGTTCTGAAGGCTGAAGAAACTTGTAGGAATAAATAGCAGAGTTGGAATGGGATCCCAGGTATACTTGAGAATAAAGCACAACACAATAATCTATAGTCTGACAATTCTATCAAATTACTTAGATAAACCTATAAAGAAAGGATTACTTTCCTTCTTTTCAGAATGGGAAAACTGAAGCTCAGAGAGATTAAGTAGTGGGTTGGCCAAAAAATTCATTAGGGTTTTTCCCAGCCATCTTACAGAAAAACCCAAACAAACTTTTGGCCAACCAATACCTTACCTTCGGGTCACTCCCCAGTAATGAGCAGAGCCAAGGTGAGAACACAAAGTGTGTATGACCCCAAAGCTTTTTTCTCTTTCCAACCCCTCATACTGCCTTGTGTTCCTTAACTATAAAAGCTTTTAGGCCTTCTTTCTGACTATAAAAGTAATTCATGTTCACTCAGGATATTATCAAAAGTATAGAGAAGTATAAAAAGATACAAATAACCTCCAATCTCACTCTCACTGATAAAGAGCATTCATGGTTTCCTGCATCCCTTTGCAACCAGAAACATCCACATATATGCACAAATATTTATAGCTGCACATACTTTTATGTAACTAGAATCACATTAGATGTATATGTGGTCCTGTGTATGAATATTTTGGCCTTCACATCATATCATATGGCATGTGGATAAGATCTCCCTTTCCTTTGCAGTGAACAGTTTACCAATTATCCAGAACCAATTCTTAGTCTATGAATTCTCAAGCAATTGAAAAAGCAAAATTTATCGGATACTTAATATTTCTGTGCACTTGGTTCTACTTCTTATTTTTCTATTCTGTCCTATTAAAATATATGTCAGATCTTTCACCAAGATTGAAGTGTTTTAATACTGCATCTTTGGGGGACCTTCAAGATGGCTGAGGAGTAAGAGGTGGAGATCAACTTCATCCCCACAAATACATCAAAGATACATCTACATGTTGAACAACTCCTACAGAACACCTACTGAACACTGGCAGAAGACCTCAGACTTCTCGAAAGGCATGAAACTCCCCACGTACCTCGGTAGGGCCAAAGAAAAGAGACAAAGAATAGGGACGGAACCTGCACCTCTGTGAGGGAGCTGTGAAGGAGGAAAAGTTTCCATGCACTAGGAAACCCCTTCCCTGGTGGAGACGGGGGGGTGGCAGGGGGGACGCTTCAGAGCCACGGAGGAGAGTGCAGCAACAGAGGTGCAGAGGGAAAAGCAGAGAGATTCCCACACAGAGGATCGGTGCCGACCAGCACTCAACAGCCTGAGAGGCTTATCAGCTCACCAGCCAGGGCGGGTAGGGGCTGGGAGCTGAGGCTCGGGCTTCGGAGATCAGACCCCAGGGAGGGGACTGGGGTGGGTTGGGTGAACACAGCCTGAAGAGGGCTAGTGCACCACAGCTAGCCGGGAGGGAGAACACGAAAAATTCTGGACTTGCCTAAGAGGCAAGAGACCATTGTATTGGGGTGCACGAGGAGAGGGGATTCAGAGCACCGCCTAAAGGAACTCCAGAGACAGGCGCAAGCTGCAGCTATCTGCGCGGACACCAGAGATGGGCATGAAACACTAAGGCTGCTGTTGCAGCCACCAAGAGGCCTGTGAGCAAGCACTGGTCACTATCCACACCTCCCCTCCCAGGAGCCTGTGGAGCCCGCCACTGCCAGGGTCCCACGATCCAGGGACAACTTCACCGGGAGAACACACGGCACTCCTCAGGCTGGTGCAACGTCACGCCGGCCTCTGCCAATGCAGGCTCGCCCCGCATTCCATACCCCTCCCTCCCCCCGGCCTGAGTGAGCCACAGCCCCCTAATCACCCACTACTTTAACCCCATCCTGTCTGAGTGAAGAAAAGACACCCTCCGGAGACCTACACACAGAGGCAGGGCCATATCCAAACCTGAACACGAGGAGCTGTGTGAACAAAGAAGAGAAAGGGAAATTTTTCCAGCAGCCTCAGGAGCAGCGGATTAAATCTCCACAATCAACTTGATGTACCCTGTACCTGTGGAATACCTGAATAGACAACAAATTATCCCAGAATTGAGGTGGTGGACTTTGGGAGCAACTGTAGACTTGGGTTTGGCTTTCTGCATCTAATTTGTTTCTGGTTTTACGTTTTTCTTAGTTTAGTATTTAGAGCTTATTATCATTGGTAGATTTGTTTATTGATTTGGTTGCTCTCTTCCTTTTACATATATATATATTCTTTCCTTCTGCTCTTTTTGTGAGTGTGTATGTGTATGCTTCTTTGTGTGATTTGTATGTATAGCTTTGCTTTTAACATTCGTCCTAGGATTCTTTTTTTTTCTATAGTTTTTAGTGCTTGTTATCATTAGTGGATTTGTTTTTTCATTTGGTTACTCTCTTCTTTCTTTCTTTATTCTTAATTATTTTTTAATTTTTTAAATTTAATAATATTTTTTATCTTTTATTTTAATAATTTTATTTTTTTTACTTATTTTTTCTTTTTTTTTTTCTCTCTTTTCTTCTGAGCCATGTCGCTCAAAGGGTCTTGGTGCTCCAACCAGGTGTCAGGCCTGAGCCTCTGAGGTGGGAGAGCAAAGTTCAGGACATTGGTCCACCAGAGACCTCCTGGCTCCATGTAATATCAAACAGTGAAAGATCTCCCAGAGATCTCTGTCTCAACACTAAGACTCAACTCCACTCGATAGCCAGCAAGCTACAGTGCAGGACACCCTATGCCAAACAAGGAGACAGGAACACAACCCCACCCCTTAGCACAGAGGCTGCCTAAAATCATAATAAGGTCACAAACACCCCAAAACACACCACCAGACATGGTCCTGCCCACCAGAAAGACAAGATCCAGCCTCATACACCAGAACACAGGCACCAGTCCCCTCCACCAGGGATAACCTGGATAACATAACCCACTGAACTAATCCTACCCACTGGGGGCAGACACCAAAAACAATGGGAACAACGAACCTGCAGCCTGCAAAATGGAGACCCCTAACAGAGTAAGCTAAGCAAAATGAGAAGACAGAGAAATACACAGCAGATGAAGGAGCAAGGTAAAAACCTACCAGACCAAACAAATGAAGAGGAAATAGGCAGTCTACCTGAAAAATAATTCAGAGTAAGGATAGTAAAGATGATCCAAAACCTTGGAAATAGAATGGAGAACATAGAAGAAACTTTTAACAAGGACATAGAAGAACTGAAGAGCAAACAAAGAATGATGAACAACACAATAAATGAAATTAAAAATTCTCTAGAAGGAATCAAGAGCAGAATAACTGAGGCAGAAGAATGGATAAGTGACCTGGAAGATAAAAGAGTGGAAGTAACTACCACAGAGCAGAATAAACAGAAAAGAATGAAAAGAATTGAGAACAGTCTCAGAGACCTCTGGGACAACATGAAATGCAACAACATTCAAATTATAAGGGTCCCAGAAGAAGAAGAGGGAAAAAAAAGGGACTGAGAAAATATTTGAAGAGATTATAGTTGAAAATTTCGCTAATACGGGAAATGAAATAATCAACTCCAGGAAGCGCAGAGAGTGTCATACAGGATAAATCCAAGGAGAAACATGCCAAGACACATATTAATCAAACTATCAAAAATGAAATATAAACAAAAATATTAAAAGCAGCAAGGGAAATGCAACAAATAACATACAAGGGAATCCCCATAAGGTTAACAGCTGATCTTTCAGCAGAAACTCTGCAAGCCAGAAGGGAGTGGCAAGGCATATTTAAAGTGATAAAAGGGAAGAACCTACAACCAAGATTACTCTACCCATCAAGGATCTCATTCAGATTTGACGGAGAAATTAAAACCTTTACAGACAAGCAAAAACTAAGAGAATTCAGCACCCCTAAACCAGCTTTACAATAAATGCTAAAGAAACTTCTCTAGGCAGGAAACACAAGATAAGGGAAAGACCTACAATAACACACCCAAAACAATTTAAAAAATGGTAATAAGAACATACATACTGATAATTACCTTAAAAGTAAATGGATTAAATGTTCCAACAAAAAGACAAAGACTGGCTGAATAGATACAAAAACAAGACCCATATACATGTTGTCTACAAGAGACGCACTTCAGGTACCCATACAGACTAGGTATCCATACAGACTGAAAGTGAGAGGGTGGAAAAAGGTATTCCATGCAAATGGAAATCAAAAGAAAGCTGGATTAACAATTCTCATAACAGACAAAAGAGACTTTAAAATAAACATTATTACAAGACACAAAGAAGGACAGTATGTAATGATTAAGGGATCAATCCAAGAAGACGATATAACAATTGTAAATATTTATGCACCCAACATAGGAGCACCTCAATACATAAGGCAAATGCTAACAGCCATAAAGGGGAAATCAGCAGTAACAAAATACTAATAGAAGACTTTAACATCCCACTATCACCAATGGACGGATCACGCAAAATGAAAATAAATTAGGAAACACAAGCTTTAAGTGATACATTAAACAAGATGGACTTAATTGATATTGATAAGACATTCCATCCAAAAAGCAACAGAATACACTTTCTTCTCAAGTGCTCATGGAACATTCTCCAGGACAGATCATATCTTGTGTCACAAATCAAGCCACGGTAAATTTAAGAAAATTGAAATCATATCAAGTATCTTTTCCAACCACAATGCTATGAAACTAGGTATCAATTACAGGAAAAAATCTGAAAAAATACAAACATATGGAGGATAAACAATACATTATTAAATAACCAAGAGATCACTGAAGAAATCAAAGAGGAAATCAAAAAATACCTAGAGACAAATGACAATGAAAACACGACCACCCAAAATCTATGGGATGCAGCAAAAGCAGGTCTAAGAGGGAAGTTTATAGCAACGCAATCCTACCTCAAGAAACAAGAAACATCTCAAATAAACAACCTAACCTTACACCTTAAGCTATTAGAGAAAGAAGAACAAAAAAACCTCAGAGTTAGCAGAAGGAAAGAAATCATAAAGATCAGATCAGAAATTAATGAAAAAGAAATGAAGAAAACAATAGCAAAGATCAATAAAAATAAAAGCTGGTTTTTTGAGAAGATAAACAAAATTGTTAAACCATTAGCCAGACTCATCAAGAAAAAAAGGGATAAGACTGAAATCAACAGAATTACAGATGAAAATGGAGAAGTAACAACTGACACTGCAGATATACAAAGGATAATGAGAGATTACTACAAGCAACTGTATGCCAATAAAATGGACAACCTGGAAGAAACGGACAAATTCTTAGAAAAGCACAACCTTCGGAGACTGAACCAGGAAGAAATAGAAAATATAAACAGGCCAATCACAAGCACTGAAATTGAAACTGTGATTAAAAATCTTTCAGCAACCAAAGCCCGGGACCAGATGGCTTCACAGGCGAATTCTACCAAACATTTAGAGAAGAGCTAACACCTATCCTTCTCAAACTCCCATAAAATGTAACAGAGGGAGGAACACTTCCAAACTCATTTTACGAAGCCACCACCACCCTGATACGAAAACCAGGCAGGATGTCACACAAAAAAAGAAAACTACAGGCCAATATCACTGATGAACATAGATGCAAAAATCCTCAACAATATCCTAGCAAACAGAATCCAACAGCACATTAAAAGGATGATACACCATGATCAAGTGACATTTATCACAGGGATGCAAGGATTCTTCAATATACACAAATCAATCAGTGTGATACACCATATTAACAAATTGAAGAAGTAAAACCATATGATCATCTCAATAAATGCAGAAAAAGCTTTTGACAGAATTCAACACCCATTTATGATAAAAACTCTCCAGAAAGGGGTGATAGAGGGAACCTACCGCAACATAATAAAGGCCATATATGACAAACCCACAGTAAACATCATTCTCAATGGTGAAAAACTGAAAGCATTTCCTCTAAGATCAGGAAGAATACAAGGATATCCACTCTCACCACTGTTATTCAATATAGTTTTGGAAGTCCTAACCATGGCAATCAGAGAAGAAAAGAAATAAAAGGAATACAAATTGGACAAAAATAAGTAAAACTTCCACTGTTTGCAGATGACATGGTACTACACATAGAGAATCCTAATGATGCCACCAGAAAACTACTAGAGCTAATCAATGAATTTGGTAAAGTTGCAGGATACAAAATTAATGCACAGAAATCTCTTGCATTCCTATATACTAATGATGAAAAATCTGAAAGAGAAATTAAGGAAATATTCCCACTTACCATTGCAAGAAAAAGAATAAAATACCTAGGAATAAACATACCTAGGGAAACAAAAGACCTGTATGGAGAAAACTATAAGACACTGATGAAAGAAATTAAAGATGATACCAACAGATGGAGAGGTATACCATGTTCTTGGATTGGAAGAATGAATATTGTGAAAATGACTATACTACCCAAAGCAATCTACAGATTCATTGCAATCCCTATCAAATTACCAATGGCATTTTTTACAGAACTAGAACAAAAAATCTTAAAATTTGTGTAGAGACACAAAAGACCCCGAATAGCCAAAGCAGTCTTGAAGGAAAAAAACGGAGCTGGAGGAATCAGACTCCCTGACTTCAGACTAGACTACAAATCTACAGTAGTCAAGACAATATGGTACTGACACAAAAACAGAAATATACATCAATGGAACAGGATAGAAAGCCCAGAGATAAACCCACGCACCTATCGTCAACTAATCTATGACAAAGGAGGCAAGGATTTACAATGGAGAAAAGACAGTCTCTTCAATAAGTGGTGCTGGGAAAACTGGACAGCTACATGTAAAAGAATGAAATTAGAACACTCCCTAACACCATACACAAAAGTAAACTCAAAATGGATTACAGACTTAAATATAAGACTGAACACTGTCAAACTCTTAGAGGAAAACATAGGAAGAACACTCTTTGACATAAATCACAAGGACATAAAGCAAGATCTTTTTTGATCCACCTCCTAGAGTAATGGAAATGAAAACAGAAATAAACAAATGGGACCTAATGAAACTTAAAAGCTTTTGCAAAGAAAAAGAAACTACAAACAAGACAAAAAGACAACCCTCAGAATGGAAGAAAATATTTGCAAATGAATCAATGGGCAAAGGATTAATCTCCAAAATATATAAACAGCTCATGTAGGTCAATATTAAAAAATAAACAACCCAATCCAAAAATGGGCAGAAGACCTAAATAGACATTTCTCCAAAGAGGACTTACAGATGGCCAAGAAGCACTTGAAAACCTGCTCAACATCACTAATTATTAGAGAAATGCAAATCAAAACTACAAGAGGTACCACCTCACACCTGTTAGAATTGGCATCTTCAGAAAATCTACAAATAAAAAATGCTGGAGTGAGTATGGAGAAAAGGGAACCCTCTTGCACTGTTGGTGTGAATGTAAATTGATACAGCCACTATGGAGAACACTATGGTGGTTCCTTAAAAAACTAAAAATAGAACTACCATATGACCCAGCAATCCCACTACTGTGCATATACCCTGAGAAAACCATAATTAAAAGAGAGTCTTGTACCACAATGTTCATTGTACCTCTATTTACAGTAGCCAGGACATGGAAGAAACCTAAGTTTACATCAACAGATGAATGGATAAAGAAGATGTGGCACATATATACAATGGAATAATCCTCAACCATAAAAAGAAACGAAATTGAGTTATTTGTAGTCAGGTGGATGGACCTAGAATCTGTCATACAGAGTGAAGTAAGTCAGAAAGAGAAAAATATGTACTGTATGGTAACACATATATTCGGAATCTAGAAAAAAAAAAGGTTATGAAGAACCTAAGGGCAGGACAGGAATAAAGACGCAGACATAGAGAATGAACTTGATGATATGGGGAGGGGGAAGGGTAAGCTGCAATGAAGTGAGAGAGTGGTATGGACATATACACACTACCAAATGTAAAATAGATAGCTAATGGGAAGCAGCCGCATAGCACAGGGAGATCAGCTCGGTGTTTTGTGACCACCTAGAGGGGTGGGATAGGGAGGATGGGAGGCAGACACAAGAGGGAGGAGATATGGTGATATATGTATATGTATAGCTGATTCACTTTGTTATACAGCAGAAACTAACACACCATGCTAAATTAATTATACTCTAATAAAGATGTTAAAAAAATCCTGCGTCTCCATGGAATCTTGTCATCTAAGGTGATACTCTACATCCCTCCTCAGCCACAAGCCCTTTATCCTTCTTCTGATTGGCTTGAGAAGGCTAATAATAAAAGAATATGAAGATAAAATTTATGACGCGCTTAGTGCCAGACATTTTACTAAATGCTTTACATGCACTTTCTCATTTAATTTTCAGTACAACCTAAAGAGCTGTTGCCATTGTAATAGCCATTTGAAAGACTGTTTTAATGGAGCTCAGAATAGTTAAGAAATTTGCCAAATATAATGTAACCTGAAAATAATAGTACCCAGGGTCCAAACCCCTATCCATAGTTATATTTTGTGTGACCCCATATTAGAGATGAGGACGACACAGGGAAAATGACTCATGTAAGGTCCTGAGCTCCGGTATTATGCTTGATTCCTCTGTACTGTCTCCTTTTTCCAGGGCTTAGTGGAAAACAGTTTCTTTGGATGTTCAAATAGAAAGTGAAGTAACAGGGACAGGAAATGACATGGAATAAAAGGAAACAGTGCAATGACTGTCTTTCCTTTCCCTAACTTCCTCAGATCCCACAGCACAGAAATGGCACTCAACTTCATACATTATGTAAATATTTAAACATTTCATTTCTTGTTGCTACATTTCCAAATGTTCTCTCCGACAATTCTGCTCTTTGTTTTATGTCAGTCCGTTTTATGGTGGAGAGGAGTCACGGTGGGCAAACAAATATTTGTTGAAGTCGCATACAATGTGCAAATATTTCTTTTAAGTTTTCTCATTTTCCCCACACAACATCTCTGTGGAAAAGGTATTAATTTTTTCACATTTTACAGCAGATGAATTCAGGTTCAGAGGGAGTAAAAAATTTTCCAGAGCCACACATCTGGTAAGAGGCAGGAATAAGGTTCCAGCTCTTGCCCGCTCCACAATGTACAGAAAGCAGCAGCCGCCCTTTTAGAAGATGGGCTTCCAGGGCTGGAGAAATGGTTGGGTCACACTCCCTGCAATAGTCCCGTGGGTACTCACTCACCACCCCACCGTGTGAGGAAGATGACAGAGGAGATGAAGTTCCACCCCTTGTGCCAAGAGACTTGGATGTTGGGCTATATCCATTGGCTTATCCCTGAAGCGGTGAGTTGGAGTCTGCCAGAGGCTCAGGTTTTTAAACACTGGAAAGGTGACCTGGGAAACGGAAATGAACATTCAATATCATAGTAATTTCATATCTCATCTCCTTTAATCCTGAAAATAAACATTCAAGTTAGAGATTACTATCCTCTTCCTAACCTACAGCTCAAGCCAGAATTTTCAGGTCAGTAATATTGTAAATTACAGACCAGGCACTCTAAGCCTGGAATTGTACTAAAACCCAAGCTTTTCCCACTGCATCCTGTGGCCTCATGGGCTTTGAATGCTCCCTCCATCTAATCTCCCAGAAGACTGCCAATTACTCCACCCCAGTGTATTCTTCAAACATTTATAATTAACCATATTGTTTTTAATAATAAAAATCAATATGATTTTAAAACATTTGTGTTATAAAAAATAAAATGAACTATAAAATGGGAAGGAACTTTGTTCACATATATTACAAACATTGAGTTAATATTCATGTTTTATCAGAAGGTGACCATACAGCTTGATATGCTCCCAATTTATGTCTATTGTTGAATAGTGCACCTTTCACTCTCAAAAGTGCCCAGTTCAAACAATAAATTATATGGTCATCCTCATTATAAATAATCCTTTTTAGTAAGAAACGGGTAAACGGTAACTAGCAGTTTTCATAAAAAGCAATATAAGTGCCCAACAAACCTATGAAAAGATAACGCAAACACAATAATGAAAGAAATACAAGTTAAAACCTTAAGATTTCATACGTGAAAAAAAGAGCTGCAGATTAGCGTGTTGTCCCCCTTTTTTTCCTGAAGAATAGATATGCATAGCTGTATATTTATATAGTGCATATATATATGTATTTTGTGTATATCTTTGCACAGAAGTACTTATATATGCTAGTACACTGTATAGGGATAAAAACCTTAGCAGAATGTATTAGCACTCTATTAAGAATGTTTATCTTAGGAAGGTAAACCGCAGTTTCATTTCTATTTATACATTTCTCTATGATTTGATGTCCTTAATACACAAATCTAATGATCTGATTCACACAACTAATGTTATAGAAATATTCACTTGGAACAGTATTGACTATTAAGCATAAAAGCAGATTATACACTGTGTGTACAATATGATTCCATTTATTATTGATAATACTCCTATGTTTATGAGTAAGCACATGTTATAAAGCAAATGTGTCTAAAAGCTATGACCTCAAATACAAAATATGCATGCACACACACCCACAGATACACATTCCCTCACGGACCGTCACTTTGGCTACTTTCTCTACATGGGATAGGGGTGGAACTTCCTGTGGGGAGCTCAGAGAACCAGGCAGCAACTGATTCTGCAGGAAGACCTGTCTGTGCCATTCAAACCTCCAACAATCCCTGTTTAGTGGGTCAGACCAGAGGCCCCTCCCTCCCCAAATCCTTACTTAGCCGCCTCCTCGAGATATTGGGAGATGTCGTTCTGGTTCTGACCAGCAGGTAGCGGTCAACTCAATAGGCTACCTCCGCTGCCGTAGAAAAGCATCAATTTCCATAAGGAGAAACAGTAATTGCTGTGACATTAATAACAGGTTACGAAACTGTATGTACACTATGATTCAAAATATGTTTTAAAAATTATCATGGATAGGAAAAGATCAAAAGAGTGTAATTCTTTTTTGTGTAATTCTTTTTTATTTCTTGATGATGACTCCTGAATCTGTACTTCTCTCATTAATTCATTCATTCTGGAAATATTTATTCAAAGGAACAGACACTTTCGTCTGAGTTGTGTTAAATTTCTGTACAAGATTTCCTCTGGATAGAGTCGTAGCTTGGTGGATTATCTGGCTAAGCTGTATGTTTTACTTCTCCTTCTGCTTTTTGTCTACCTACTTATCTTCCCAAGCTGGGTTTTTGATCCACAATTTTGTGGAACTTTGTGGTCACCTTTATTAGAAGGGTTGCCATTTGGATATAGCTGACTAAGACCCAAAAAACCTTACTGAAGAGTCAGTCTGATGTAACTAAATTGGACAAATATTTATTGAGATCCAACCATGATCTGGGCATAGTGAATTCTTATAAAAGGGAGAGTTTCTATGTAGTCCTTTCTGACAGAAGACAGTGGTTGACTTCTGGGAGAGTTTTGGGCTTATCTCACTTCTGGGAGGGTGACCCATTCAATTTAGAATCCCTGTTGTACTTTATCCCCAGTGTCCTCTCTGAAAAGGGGACCATTTTTCTGCTTCAAGTCAGAGTTCCCTTCTCAAGGGCACAGGAAGTTCTAGGGGGTGGGGGTGGAGGGAGGTAAAAACAAATAACATTATACATACGCTTCTTATGTTCCATGTGCTTCCCTGTCTTCTTATTTTACTTACTGGATGTTAACATCAGAAAAACATTTTTTGTCCTTTAAAAAGCAAGCCTCTCATAGGAACAAAGCCAGTACTTTGGCTTCTAGAGAGTCCACTTAGGTCAGGAAACCTCTCTGGATCCTTAACCCAGACTTAACCCAGTAACTCTCTAACAACTTTGGCTAAATCCCTTCATCTCTTTATAACCTCACCTATCTGAATTTCACCTACCCTGCCTCTCACCCACACAAGATTTTTCAGGAGAAAAATGAGATGTATATTATAATCAAGTGTCTGAGACGATAGGGAATCAATGTATAGTAGCTTGGAGCTAATTACTGCTAATGGCACAGGCCTTGGACTCATTGCCCCAGGTATCATTCCCACTTTAGGAGAAAGATATGAAAGTGCTTTAAAGGCTCCTGAATTAGTTTTAGGTTATTTTTTTACTGCAAAATAGAACCCAGTTAAGCACTGTGTTCAGAGTTCACTTAAGTCCCCATGAAACTGCAGTATGTCCTTTGCTTTTAGATACACCATCTAGCTGCTCTCTCACATTATCTATGGTGTCCTCTTCTTCTAAACTGGAGAGCCCTTTTCCATACTCAAATGATAATGGAGTAATGAGGTGTACCTCTGTCCTTTCTCATCAACATCAGAATTTAAAATACAGACCAGGATTGCTCTTCAAAATAGACCTCCAGTTCCATGAATCATACACCTGCACAATGACATTATCATTGACCAAGACTCTGGCAACTGGCTTCACAACTAGTTTATGATCCTCAAAATAACACTAAGGTCTAGTGGTATATATACACAATGGAATATTACTCAGTCATGAAAAAGAATGAAATGATGCCATTTGCAGCAACAAGGATGGAGCTAGAGATTATCATACTAAGTGAAGTAAGTCAGACAAAGACAAATATCACATGATATTGTTTATGTACATTCAACACACAGAAAACAGCTTGTTTTAAACTGAATCACAAAATCAATAATGTAAAATATATGCATTGATATTGAAAGGTGTTTACAATATACTCTTCAAAGGGGAAAAATCTAATTACAAACTATGTGGTAAGATCCTATTATTTCAAAATAAATCAATGTATGTGTAAAGTATAATATGTTAAAATATATAACTGCAAATATTTACACACACATGTGCACACACACACACACACATAATTTCCTCCAAAGTTGGGGCTGGGGCTCTGGTTCCTCCTCTCTCAAGTCTGAGGCAGTTGCTGTGTTCCTTAGCAATATTCTTGCTCCAGGAGACTTCCAGAAAGCTCTGTCTGGTTGATGGAGAATAGGCAACTCCCTCATTCCTCAACTTCCTACTTTATGATATCCAAACTGCAACTGTCATTAATGTCAATAGGTATTTTTCTGAATTTTAATGAAAGGAAAAAATGACTGATAATTAAAATCAATATTTTAAAAATCAGATTAGAGTGGAGATATATAATACAATCCCAATCCATTTCAAAAGATAAATACAGATGGAAACACCATGAAGAGATAAACAGCTTCATTTTCTGCTGTCTCCAAAAATCTGTCATTCGTTTATTCATTCATTAATTCATCTTTCCATTTATCACATGGTGTTTGAACGTCTCCAGTGTGCCAGCCACTGCCAGCCTAAATCTCTGCTTCCTGATTTCCTTTCTCCTGAGCTGCAGAACTGTAATAGTCTACACTACACTATACCTGTCTAGTGTTAGTGTTTACCTCTACACATGTGACCAGGCTCAGACATTGTAGCCCACCAGCATAAACCAAAGAATCTAGGAACCCTGGAAGAGGAAGGGAGTAGAGTAGAGATATCCTGATGCTTTGAGCATTTCAGCTACTCATCCATTCACTTTTTTACATACTAATGATTTGTATCTTTCTCCTGATTGGAGCTCACTGCTAATATAGTGTAGAAAGAGTTAAAGATGAGACAATTCTTGGGAAGTCTCATTCTTGGTTTCTCTCATGGACATGAACTGCAGAGTTCAGGCACTTTCTACAATTGCGTTGTTAAGTTTCACACAGTTTTCCGGACATGCCCAACTACTGGGTAGTGGATTTCCACACAGGATTTCCCCAGGGATGAACCAGGTCAGAGAGTATTTCCTGACTATTATATCTGGCTAAGGTCTCAGATTAGCCTTGCCCTTTCTTTACCCAGCTAATGCCTTCTTATCCCTCAGGTTCCAACTTAAACATCACTTCCTGTAGGAAGCCTCCCCAACACACCCAAGACCAGTCAGGTACTTGTGCTATCTTCTCTGTTCCCACAGCACTCTGACTTTCCCTATCAGAGCAGCTACAACACTTCATCATTTTAGCAGGCTTTAGACTGTAAGTTCAAATAGTGTAAGGACGATGTCTGTGTTTTGTTTTCACCATTGTAATGTGTTACACCTCTAAGGCTTCATGTCTATATTTTTACTTAAGTTCAAAAGTAATGTGGATTCTTAGTGATGATTTTTGCTATACCAAAGAGTGTCCTCACCCTTTTGCAGTTTCATTATAATTTAATTTGATTTAGGTCATACCAAACAAGTTTCTGCATGCTGTTAAAATTACAGAAGTTTGTGTACTTATACTAATGAAAGCATTGCAATTTTTTGTTGATAGGCCTTCATTCTTTAATTTTATATTTTATCTCATAACACCTATCCATGAAAGAAAAAATTAATACAAAAAAATAAAAATAACATAAATCTTTCATAATCCTACCACACAGCTAATACATTTTTCTTATAATAAACAATGGTGAGATGAAAGCCATCCAGTCACTTTCTGTTGCTAAATAAGGTATTTCACATTTGCATTTAGAATAGATCTAGCTCATTCATAAGTTTGTCCTCTTTGTGCCTCTGAAACCCATATGGGTACGTTTAGGCTTTTGTGAATAAACCTGGATGTTGTGAGTATGTGTTTGTGTGTTCTTAGAACACTTATGTATGTTTCCATATACCCCTTCCTTGATAGATATCCTTTGTGTTCTTTTTATCCTTCAATAAATTTACTTTTGTGGTAAAACACAAAACTAGGTATTTAGGTTGATGAATGTTATTGTTTCCAAACAGTTGTGAACATCCTTAACTATTTCCTTAGGGTACATTTCAAGACATGGAATAGCTGCCTCAAATGGTATACACATGCTTAATTTAATTCCTCACCTGCCACCCAGAAAAGTTGTACCAATTTAAAGTCCATAAACTGGAATTAAGTGGAAAAAAAGCCTCAGGGAAGTAAGGAGCATGGCTGTACTGATGTTCTGTTAGAAAATGCCGACCTTAGATTCCACTGAGCAGCTGCTTTAAGGCCACAATAACAGTAAATACTCCTCAGAGCGGTCAGTACTGAGCAGTAATAGTAAACATAGCACATCGTGAAACAGCATGGGGGTAGATAATGGCAAGAGCACAGAACTTGGAGTCAGTAGCCCTGAATTACAGTTGTAGTTTGATGAAAAATATTAAAAACTGGTTTAAAATCCTTGTATTATCATTATTATGAAACAAATTGTACCCCCCAGGCCAGTACCACATTTAGCCAGAGTTAATCGAAGTTCTCATTGAACCAATGTGTTGATCCCTCCCACCACAGCTCCTCAGCAGAAGGAAACTGCTCTGCCACTGATCACAAGAGTTTTCTGAGAGGATCCTGCTCTCCTATTACCTGAACACTCATTGCCAAAGATTCTTTATAAAGAGAAAGATGCTTGAACTTTGCAAGATGTTGCAGATGCCTGCATAGCACCTCTCTTGAAACTGAAAAGTTTGTACTTTCATGTTTTGGAGTCCAACACATAGAAGGGCTTAAACAAATGACTTGGACAGAAATTGCTGATTTTGGTGATGGATTGGCCTTGTCCCCAAGAGAAACCTCTGAATAGTAAAAGGTTTATATAAGTGTCAGATGACTGAGGTATAAAGCAATTCTAGACACCCTGCCTTAGACCCTGAAAAGAGAGAGCCATTCATTTTTCTACTTGAATGTAAGTTCTTCTTTCTCTTTTTCAGCAGATATAGTTTGGCATGGCAGAGACCCTTGGAAACAGTATGACTCAGCCAGATGCTGCAGAAAGAGGCCTGAAAAAGCAGGTTTGTTCCATTGAATTAAATGAGAATTTTCAAAGGGTAGACAGGCATTATTACATAATACAATTTGGTCATAAGGGCTAGACTTTCACATTTTACTTCAGACACTCCTAGAATTGAAATTTTTAGTGATTACCATCAATATTTTTTCACAATTTAACTACCATAAATTTGTAATTTGTAATTAAAAATAAAGTTTTAAATGATCAAAATTTGAAATAAGAGGGGAAATAAGGAGAAAAAAGCATTAACATGATAAACTGGGTTTTACAGCAGTCTTCTCTAACCTTTATTTCAAGCAAAATTTCAGTGTCCAGAAAAATACTATTTTATTCTCTTTCATTTTCTTTGTTTTTCCAGAGATACACTTTGTATTAAGCTCTCTCCATTTATGGAATTCTGAATAAGTGAATTATGAACTGGTTATTATTATAACTTAAAGAGATTCCTTTTAAAGAGCAACAAACCCCTAATTTAATCTGCTGTTCAGTTATTGTCCATTATCCTAATATCAAAAAGAGGCACAAAACCATAAGCTTATGTGGAAGGTCCACTGAAATAATACATCAGTGGATGTGAAAAGGATAAGGCCCCTTGATCAATCCAGCTCCCTTATTTTTTTTATTTTTATTTATTTTTTTAATAAATTTATTTATTTATTTATTTATTTTTGCTGTGTTGGGTCTTCGTTTCTGTGCGAGGGCTTTCTCTAGTTGCGGAGAGCGGGGGCCACTCTTCATCGCGGTGCGCGGGCCTCTCACTATCGCGGCCTCTCTTGTTGCGGAGCACAGGCTCCAGACGCGCAGGCTCAGTAGTTGTGGCACACGGGCCCAGTTGCTCCGCGGCATGTGGGATCTTCCCGGACCAGGGCTCGAACCCGTGTCCCCTGCTTTGGCAGGCAGATTCTCAACCACTGCACCACAAGGGAAGTCCCCAGCTCCCTTATTTTTATGGTTGAGGAAACAGAAGCTAAGAGAGGCTCAGTGACTGGATGATAGAGCTGATTTGTGGATGAGAAAGGACTAAGTATCAGAAATGGAAAACAGCACGTCAAATGATTCTGAACAATGGACATGTATTTTCCACTGTCCCTGTGGTAGACAAACAAGTTACCTTCAATTTCCCACCACCACAAATATATCCTTATACATATTCCCTTACTTAACTATGTAAAAACTGACTCTGAGATATATATCCATGAGCAGAATTGCTGGATCATTGACCATGTGTACCCTTGCTATGACTAAGCACTTCTATTCAATATATTGATCTCCAGAATGAGTGCACCAGTATGTACTTCTACCAGCTGTTTGTGAGGGTCCCCATAAACCCCCAGCACCACTTGGCATTATCCACCATTCTAATTTTTGCCTGTCTATGGGGTAAATGATATTTCTTTGCTGTTTAATTGTAAACTACTAATGAATTTGATTGCTAAATACTTAAAATACATACTGTATAATTTGGCTATATTTCTGGGTTTTTTTTTACTATTATTAATGTTATTATTATTTACCACTAAGCTGTATATTAGTTTTTGCATCAGTACCATGGTGGGTTTTTTTTTTTTTTCAGTACGCGGGCCTCTCACTGCTGTGGCCTCTCCCGTTGCGGAGCACAGGCTCCGGACGCGCAGGCTCAGCGGCCATGGTTCACGGGCCTAGCCACTCCGCGGCATGTGGGATCTTCCCGGACAGGGGCACGAACCCGTGTCCCCTGCATCGGCAGGCGGACTCTCAACCACTGTGCCACCAGGGAAGCCCATGGTGGGTTTTTTAATTTCATATTTTATAGCATGAGAAAAGGATCAAAAGTTATGTTTTTTAATGAAAGATTTACCAACTGACCCAATACCACTATCAGAATAATCCATGTTGCTCACTGATGAGAAATGCCAAGTTTATCACATTCAAAACCTTCTTAAGACTGAACTTTTATTCTGTTCCATTAAATTTTTTTTAGATTTTTCCATCAGTCTTATCCTGTTTTAATATTGTTGCTTCACAAAACATTTTAGTAGCTAAAAAGTAACATTTCCCCCATTATTTGCTCTCTGGAAAGTCAGGAATAGCAACAACAACAACAATAAATGTAGCTAACATTTATTGAGCATTTGTAATGTATCTGACAATTTACTTACACTATAACACTTAATCCTCAATTACAAATAAGGGTGTAGATACTATTCTTATCCCCATTTGAAAGATGAGAAACTTGAGGTATAGAAGACTCAACTGGTTTGATGTGGAACCTAGTCTCAAACCCAGGCCTTACCACAGCACATTCATACTCCTAACCACTGTTATATTAAAATGAACTGTATAAAATTGTCAAAATTTGAGCATTTCTAACCAAGAAAAATGTCAATTTCTTATTGATCAACCTAATATATGGTATTTTGTATTTTTAAAATGAGACCATCTGAGAAGAAGAAATGTGCCCATGGTCCAGTAATTGGTAACGGGTCAGCTCTCTGGATCCCTGGTCTTCTACTCCAGTCTTCTAACCAGGAGAGTCATTACTATCATTTATTTCTTGAACTCAAGAGGAAACTATTTCTCTGATGACCCACTAGAAGGTAATTTAAGAGAAAGTAAAGGAAATGGCATAATGGTTATTTTTCCCTTTGCCAATTTCATCAGGTAATCCATCCTACAACTCAGAAATGACACTGAAGCTCACAGATTATTAAAAATGCATTGACATTTCACTTGTTGCTGTTACACTTTCAAATATTTCTCTATAATAATTTTGCTATTTAATTTATGTTAAAATCATATCTTTAATGGGAGAGAAAAGGCAAGGAGGCAGGAGTAATACTTGTTCAAAGTCTACTATGTCTTAGACAATACTAAAGGTGTCACAGTTTTCATCTTGCATTAGCTCACTCTGTGAGTGTACAGTGTATTATGTTTATTAAAAATATCATTTCACAACATAAAATAAATAGACTATTTTATTTACAAAAAGCATTTTTGGAAACAGCTTGTACAGAATTATCCCAATTCTGTTTTCAATCACATATTTAAAAATGAGATGGTCATTCATTTTTATTTGCTAATTTGATGATGACTAACAAATATACACTTCTTTCTCTCTCTTTCTTTTATTCATTCAACAAATATTTACTTTACACCTAGTAAGTTTAAGGCACTGCTAGACCAAATCATATCTTCACTACAGGCCTTTTCTTCAGCTTTCCAGACCCTGCTACCTACAGTAACATAATGCATACTCACATGTAAGACCAGGCATGGATACTTTATCAAGCCAATTCAAATGATACAGTCCTTGAGTTCTGAAAGTTTACTGTCTAAGTAGTAGTAGCAGTGGAAAAGCCTAGGGTTTGGAAATTGGCAAACATGGGTTAAAATTCCTGTTCTGCCACTTATTTAAGGTGTGGAAACTTGAAAATTTCACTTAGCATCCACAAGATTTAACTTCCTGATCTATACAAGGGGATTTTATCTGTGTTTCAAAAGAAAGTCTATAAAGAAAAAAAGAAGAAGAAGAAAGCCTGTGAATGCACTGCACCCAACAATTCTGTCTGGAAATTCAACATGTTAAATTTTTTTACTCCATCTCTTCCCTTTCTTAGCAAAAATGACTCTGCAATAATTTCAATTGTATAACTATACCATAGAAAACATCCAGAAATGTCACAGTGAAAAGAAAATTAAACGTGTTTACATTATGAATGTGATCCAATACAATTTCTATGTAATACAACAAGTTGCTGATGATAGAGTTCAATCATTGTGCATTTCCTAACACATTTGACCTTGTGGATTAGCATGATGCATATGTATGGCTTGGGATGTTCTAGTGTTCTTTGAGTCTCAGAATGTTAAGCTATAACAGAAACATAATGCATAAGGTTTACTCTGCATAAGGGACACAAGAACAAGAGTCAGAAGCTCTGTCTGGGTCTCAGTTCCTAAGCAATACCTGATGACGTGACAAAATACTCTTTTTTTTAATTTTTATTTTTTATTGAAGTATAGCTGATTTACAGTGTTGTGTTAGTTTCCGGTACACAGCAAAAGTGATTCAGTTATACATATATATATTCTTTACCATATCCTTTTCCATTATGGTTTATTATAGGATATTGGATATAGTTCCCTGTGATGTACAGTAGGATCTTGTTGTTTATCTATTTTATATACATTTTATTATATATATTGTAATATATGATTTGCAAGTCCCAAACTCTTAATTTATCCATCCTCCACACCCTTTCCCCTTTGGTAACCATAAGTTTGTTTCTATGTCTATGAGTCAGTTTTTGTTTTGTAACTAAGTTTATTTATATCATATTTTAAATTCCACATATAAATGATATCATATGGTATTTGTATTTTTCTAACATACTTCACTTAGTATAATAATCTCTATGCCCATCCATGTTGCTGCAAATGGCATTATTTCATTATTTTTATGGCTGAGAAATATTCCATTGTATATATGTACCATATCTTCTTTATCTGTTCATCTGCTGATGGACATTTAGGTTGCCTCCATGTTTTGGCTATTGTGAACAGGGGTGCTATGAACATAGGGATGCATATATCTTTTTGAATTATAGTTTTGTCCAGGTATATGCCCAGGAGAGTGATTGTGGACTATGTGGTAATTTTATTTTCAGTTTTCTGAGGAACTTCCATAATGTTCTCCATAGTGGCTGTACCAGTTTACATTCCTGCCTGCCAACAGTGTAGGAGGGTTCCTTTTACTCCATATCCTCTCCAGCATTTGCTATTTGTAGGCGTTTTAAAGATGGCCATTCTGCAATGAACATTGTGGTACATGACTCTTTTTGAATTATGGTTTTCTCAGGGTATATGCCCAGTACTGGGATTGCTGCGTCGTATGGTAGTTCTATTTTTAGTTTTTTAAGGAACCTCCATATTGTTCTCCATAGTGGCTGTATCAATTTACATTCCCACCAGCAGTGCAAGAGTGTTCCCTTTTCTCCACACCCTCTCCAGCATTTATTGTTTCTAGATTTTTTGATGATGGCCATTCCGACTGGTGTGAGGTGCTACCTCATTGTATTTTTGATTTGCATTACTCTAATGATTAGTGATGTTAAGCATAATTTCATGTGTTTGTTGGCAATCTACATATCTTCTTTGGAGAAATGTCTATTTAAGTCTCCTTTCCATTTTTGGATTGGGCTGTTTATTTCTTTGATATTGAGCTGCATGAGCTGTTTGTAAATTGTGGAGATTAATCCTTTGTCAGTTGCTTTTTTTAGCAAATATTTTCCCCCATTCTGAGGATTGTCTTATTCTCTTATGTTTTCCTTTGCTGTGCAAAAGCTTTTAGGCTTCATTATGTTCCATTTGTTTATTTTTGGTTTTATTTCGATTTCTCTAGGATGTGGGTCGAAAAGGATCTTGCTGTGATTTATGTCATACAGTGTTCGGCCTACGGTTTCCTCTAAGAGTTTTATAGTGTCTGGCCTCATATTTAGGTCTTTAATCCATTTTGAGTTTATTTTTGTGTATGGCATTAGGGAGTGTTCTAATTTCATTCTTTTACATGTAGCTGTCCAGTTTTCCCAGCACCTCTTATTGAAGAGACTGTCTTTTCTCCATTGTATATTCTTGCCTCCTTTATCAAAGATAAGGTGACCATATGTGCGTGGGTTAATCTCTTGGCTTTCTATCCTGTTCCATTGATCTATATTTCTGTTTTTGTGCCAGTAACATACTCTCTTGATTACTGCAGCTTTGTAGTATAGTCCGAAGTCAGGCAGCCTTATTTCTCCAGCTCCATTTTTCTTTCTCAAGATTTCTTTGGCTATTTGGGGTCTTTTGTGTTTCCATAAAAATTGTGAAATTTTTTGTTCTAGTTCTGTGAAAAATGCCATTGTTAATTTGATAGGGATTGCATTGAATCTGTAGATTGCTTTGTGTAGTACAGTCATTTTCACAATGTTGATTCTTCCAATCCAAGAACATGGTATATCTTTCCATCTGTTTGTATCAATTTTAATTGCTTTCATCAGTGTCTTATAGTTTTCTGCATGCAGGTATTTTGTCTCTGTAGGTAGGTTTATTCCTTGCTATTTTATTCTTTTTGTTGCAGTGATAAATGGGAGTGTTTCCTTAATTTCTATTTCAGATTTTTCATCATTACTGTATAGGAATGCAAGAGATTACTGTGCATTAATTTTGTATCCTGCTACTTTACCAAATTCATTGATTAGCTCTCGTAGTTTTCTGGTAGCATCTTTAAGATTATCTATGTATAGTATCATGTCATCAGCAAACAGTGACAGCTTTACTTCTTTTCCGATTTGAATTCCTTTTCTTTCTTTTCCTTCTCTGACTACTGTGGCTAAAACTTCCAAAACTATGTGAATAATAGCGGTGAGAGTGGATAACCTTGTCTTCTTCCTGATCATAAAGGAAATAGTTTCAGTTTTTCACCATTGAGAATGATGCTGGCTGTGGGTTTTTCATATATGGCATTTATTATGTTGAGGTAAGTTCCCTCTATGCCTACTTTCTGGAAGGTTTTTGTCATAAATGGCTGTTGAATCTTGTTGAAAGATTTTTCTGCATCTATTGAGATGATCATACGGTTTTTAACCTTCAGTTTGTTAATATGGTCTATCACATTGATTGATTTGCGTATATAGAAGAATCCTTGCATTCCTGTGATAAATCCCACTTGAACGTGGTGTATGATCACATTAATGTGCTCTTGGATTCTGTTTGCTAGTATTTTGTTGAGGATTTTTGCATCTATGTTCATCAGTGATATTGGCCTGTATATTTCTTTTTTTTGTAACATCTTTGTCTGGTTTTGGTATCAGCGTGAGGGTTGCCTCATAGAATGAGTTTGGGAGTATTCCTCCCTCTGCTATATTTTGGAAGAGTTTAAGAAGTATATGTGTTAGTTCTTTTTTAAATGTTTGATAGAATTCACCTGTGAAGCCATGTAGTCCTGGACTTTTGTTTGTTGGAAGATTTTTAATCACAGTTTCAATTTCAGTGCTTGTGATTTGTCTGTTTATATTTTCTGTTTCTTCCTGGTTCAGTCTGGGACGTTTATCCATTTCTTCCAGGTTGTCCATTTTATTCGCATATAGTTGCTTGTAGTAGTACTTCATGATCTTTTGTATTTCTAGGGTGTCAGTTGTTACTTCTCCTTTTTCATTTCTAATTTTGTTGATTTGAGTCTTCTCCCTTGTTTTCCTGATGTGTCTTGCTAAAGGATTATCATTTCTGTTTATCGTCTAAAAGAACCAGCTTTTAGTTTTATTGATCTTTATTGTCGTTTCCTTCACTTCATTTTCATTTATTTCTGATCTGATCTTTATGATTTCTTTCCTTCTGCTCTCTTTGGGGGCTTTTTGTTCTTCTTTCTCTAATTGCTTTAGGTGTAAGGTTAGGTTGCTTATTTGAGATGTTTCTTGTTTCTTGAGGTAGGATTGTATTGCTATAAATTTCCCTCTTAGAACTTTGCTGCATCCCATAGGTTTCGGGCCATCGTGTTTCATTGTCATTTGTTTCTAGGTATTTTTTGATTCCTTCTTTGATTTCTTCAGTGATCTCTTGGTTATTAAGTAATGTATTGTTTAGCATCCCTGTGTTTGTATTTTTATAGTTTTTTCCCCTGTAATTGATATCTAGTCTAAAAGGGTTGTCATCAGAAAAGATACTTCATACGATTTCAATTTTCTTAAATTTACCAAGGCTTGATTTTTGACCCAAGATATGATCTATCCTGGAGAATGTTCCATGAGCACTTGAGAAGAAAGTGTATTCTGTTGTTTTTGGATGGATTGTCCTATAAATATCAATTAAGTCCATCTTGTTTAATGTATCACTTAAAGCTTGTGTTTCCTTATTTATTTTCATTTTGAATGATCCACCCATTGTTGCAAGTGGGGTGTTAATGTCCCATACTATTATTGTGTTACTGTCATTTTCCCCTTTTATGGCTGTTAGCATTTGCCTTATGTATTGAGGTGCTCCTATGTTGGGTGTATAAATATTTTAAACTGTTATATCGTCTTCTTGGATTGATCCCTTGATCATTATGTAGTGTCCTTCTTTGTCTCTTGTAATAGTCTTTTTTTTAAGTCTATTTTGTCTGTTATGAGAATTGCTACTCCAGTTTTCTTTTGATTTCTATTTGCATGGAATATATTTTTCCATCCCCTCACTTTCAGTCTGTATGTGTCCCAAGGTCTGAAGTGGGTCTCTTGTAGACAGCATATATACAGGTCTTGTTTTTGTATCCATTCAGCCAATCTATGTATCTTGGTAGGAGCATTTAATCCATTTACATTTAAGGTAATTATCAATATATATGTTCCTATTACAATTTTCTTAATTGTTTTAGGTTCGTTATTCTAGATCATTTCCTTCTCTTGTGTTTCCTACCTAGAGAAGTTCCTTTAACATATGTTCTAAAGCTGTTTTGGTGGTGCTGAATTCTCTTATCTTTTGCTTGTCTGTAAAAGTTTTAATTTCTCCGTCATATCTGAATAAGATCCTCACTGGGTAGAGTAATCTTGGTTGTAGGTTTTACCCTTTCATCACTTTAAATGTGTCCTGCCACTCCCTTCTGGCTTGCAGAGTTTCTGCTGAAAGATCAGCTGTTAACCTTATTGGGATTCCCTTGTATGTTATTTGTTGAATTTCCCTTGCTGCTTTTAATATTTTTTCTTTGTATTTAGTTTTTGATAGTTTGATTAATATGTGTCTTGGCGTGTTTCTCCTTGGATTTATCCTGTATGGGACTCTCTGCACTTACTGGACTTTACTATTTCCTTTCCCATATTAAGGAATTTTTCAACTATAATCTCTTCAAATATTTTCTCAGTCCCTTTCTTTTCCTCTTCTTCTTCTGGGTCCCCTATGATTCGAATGTTTGTGCATTTATTGTTGTCCCAGAGGTCTCTGAGACTGTTCCTCAATTCTTTTCATTCTTTTTTCTTTATTCTGTGGTAGTTATTTCCACTATTTTTATCTTCCCGGTTGCTTATTCGTTCTTCTGCCTCAGTTCTTCCGCTATTGATACCTTCTAGAGAATTTTAAATTTTATTTAGTGCGTTTTCACCATTTTTTTGTTCTTAATTCTTCTAGGTCCTTTTTAAATGTTACTTGTATTTTGTCCATTTCATATCCAAGATTTTGCATCATCTATGCTATCATTACTCTGAATTCTTTTCCAGGTAGAATGCCTATTTCCTCTTCATTTGTTTGGTCTTGCGAGTTTTTACCTTGCTCCTTCATCTGCTGTGCATTTTTCTGTCTTCTCATTTTGCTTGACTTACTGTCATTTGGGGTCTCCTTTTCACAGCCTGCTCGTTCATGATTCCCATTGTTTTTGGTGTTTGCCTCCAGTGGGTAAGGTTGGTTCAGTGGGTTGTATAGGCTTCCTGGTGGAGGGGACCGGTTCCTGTGTTTTGGTGAATGAGGCTGGATCTTGTCTTTCTGGTGCACAGGATCACATCCAGCGGTGTGTTTTGGGGTGTCTGTGACCTTATTATGATTTTACATAGCCTCTCTCCTAGTGCGTCAGGTGTGTTCCTGTCTTGTTAGTTGTTTGGCGTAGGGTGTCCATCACTGTAGCTTGCTGGTTATTGAGTGGAGCTGGATCTTAGTGTTGAGATGGAGATCTCTGGGAGAGCTTTCATTGTTTGATATTACATGGAGCAAGAAGGTCTCTAGTGGACCAATGTCCTGAACTCGGCTCTCCCACCTCAGAGGCTCAAGCCTGACACCAGGCTGGAGCACCAAGACCCTTTCAGCCATATGGCGCAGAAGAAAAGGGAGAAAAAAAAAGAAATATTCGAAAAAATAATAAAATAAAATAAAGTTGTTAAAATAAAAAATTAAAATTATATTAAAATGAAAATTAAAAATATTAATAAAAAAGAAGAGAGCAACAAAACGAAAAAACAAATCCACCAATGATAACAACCACTAAAAACTATAGTTAAAAAGAAAAGAACCCTAGGACGAATGGTAAAAGCAAAGCTATACAGACAAATCACACAAAGAAGCATACACATACACACTCACGAAAAGAGCAAAAGGAAAGAAAATAACTAAAAAAAATATATATATATATATATGGAAGAGAGCAACCAAATCAATAAACAAATCTACGAATGATAATAAGCTCTAAATACCAAACTAAGATAAACATAAAACGAGAAACAAATTAGATGCAGAAAGCAAAACACAAGTCTACAGTTGCTCCCAAAGTCCACCGCCTCAATTTTTGGATGATTCATTGTCTATTCAGGTATTCCATAGATGCAGGATGCATCAAGTTGATTGTGGAGATTTAATCCACTGCTCCTGAGGTTGCTGGGAGAAATTTCCCTTTCTCTTCTTTGTTCGCACAGCTCCTGGGGTTCAGCTTTGGATATGGCCCCTCCTCTCCATGTAGGTCGCCTTATGGCACCTTTTCCCCACCCTGACAGGACGGGCTTAAAGTAGCAGCTGATTAGGGGACTCTGGCTCACTCAGGTCGGGGTATGGAGGGGTACGTAATGTGGGGCAAGCCTGCGGCAGCAGTGCCTAGTGTGACATTGCACCAGCCTGAGGCATGCCATGTGTTCTTCCAGATAAGTTGTCCCTGGATCACAGGACCCTGGCAGTGGCAGGCTGCACAGGCTCCCGGGAGAGGAAGTGTGGATAGTGACTTCTGCTTGCACACAGGCTTCTTAGTGCCTGCAGCAGCAGCCTTAGAGTCTCATGCCCGTCTCTGCTGTCCACGCTGATAGCCGTGGCTCGCACTTGTCTCTGGAGCTCTAAATCCCCTCTCCTCATGCACCCCAAAACAATGGTCTCTTGCCTCTTAGGCAGTTCCAGGTTTTTTCCTGGACTCCCTCCCGGCTAGCTGTGGTGCACTAGCCCCTTCTGGCTGTGTTCATGTAGCCAACCCCAGTCCTCTCCCTGGGATCTGATCTCCAAAGCCCGAGCCTCAGCTCCCAGCCCCCGCCCGCCCCAGGGGGTGAACAGACAAGCCTCTCAGGCTGTTGCGTGATGGTCAGCACCGATTCTCTGTGCAGGAATCTCTCTGATTGGCCCTCTGTACCCTTGTTGCTGCACTCTCCTCTGTGGCTCCGAAGCTTACCCCTCACCCACCCCCCATCCCCACCAGTGAAGGTGCTTCCTAGTGTGTGGAAACTTTTCCTCCTTCACAACGCCCTCCCAGAGGTGTTAGGTCCCATCCCTATTCTTTTGTCTCTGTTTTTTCTTTTTTCTTTTGCCCTGCCCAGGTACTTGGGGATTTTCTTGCCTTTTGGGAAATCTGAGGTCTTCTGCCAGCGTTCAGTAGGTGTTCTGTAGGAGCTGTTCCACATGTAGATGTATTTCTGATGTATTTGTGGGGAGGAAGGTGATCTCCACATTTTACTCCTCTGCCATTTGAAGGTCCCTCAGACAAAATACTCTTAAACATTCATAAATGTTGTGGAGATCAATGAGATTCCCATTTTTGCAAGCAGTCTGAGTTCTCATAATGGAAGGAAGAAGTTCTCTTATGTGCAAGGAATCAATTTGAGAAGAATTATCTGTAAGAAAATTGAAACTCAAAAGAGTTGTCACCCAATAAATGTCTTCTATTAATTTTATATTTTAAATGCCTCTTGTGTTTGGCAAGGAGTCTGGTAGAATTCGGAGACCACTCAAAACACATGAAACCTGCCCATTAGGGAACAAGCTAAAGGAACTATAATTATGATAAATTCTTTACATTGCCAACTCATTTAATTATATCAGCAAGCCTCTCAGATAAATTGTTCTGGAAGAAGGATTGTTTGGAGACAGTAGTGTTCTATAAGTACACATATACAAACATACATGTGTTGTTTGTATCTCTTCTCCTGTCTATAGCTATTTTCTACATGCCTTTCTGAACTTTCATTGCTGCCCTCTTGTTGGGGATTCTCTTTTTATCTCTAAATGTGAGCCTTTATCAAATGGTTTAAGCTCGCTTTTAGATGAATGTGAACTGGGTTCTCTGACAGTTCTGGCTACACTGACCCTGATGCCAGACCTTTGCTAACAGAGGAGTGGATCTGCTGAATGTTAATGGATGTTATTGCGACTGTCTGGAACAACTGTACATTCCATTCTAGATATGTAATCATGACAACAAGGTGTTCAAACAACCAATATTTAGAATCCTTCCTGTCTATTAAAATGATATGGTATATTTTTCTTATTTTAAGATTTATTTCCTTTTCTTCTGCCTCCCTTCTTTCCTGTAACAAATTGAATTGTATCAGTAACTCAAGTACAGCCTTTTTCACTGGATTTTGTAGTGAGGGTCTGTTGGTGATTATGGAATACTGCAGCACCCCTTAGACATTGATCAAATTCTCCCTTCCAAAATGAAAGAAATCAATTCAGGATATGAAATAATCAGAGAGAAAGAGGCCATTTTATTCCTTTCTGTTTCAAAATCAAGGGACAATTCTTACCACTCTTCATAAAAATACAAACACAGGGCTTCCCTGGTGGCGCAGTGGTTGGGAGTCTGCCTGCCGATGCAGGGGATGCGGGTTCGTGCCCCGGTCCGGGAGGATCCCACATGCCGCGGAGCGGCTGGGCCTGTGGGCCATGGCCGCTGAGCCTGCGCGTCTGGAGCCTGTGCTCTGCAGCCGGAGAGGCCACGGCAGTGAGAGGCCCGCGTACCACAAAAAAAAAAAAATACAAACACAAACAAAAAGCAATCAGAAGGCACTGTGTGCATACGTTAGGCTCTAAAAGTAATTAACTATGTGGTAGCATCTCTATGCAACCCCCTGTTTTAAAATTTTTTGAATTATAGTCTGAAGCTTGTGTCTCTCTTTTCTGAGAGGCCCCTGTATAGGAAAGGCCCTTTCATGGGGTGGGCCAGAGAGTCACGGTTAATCAGATCTTGAGCCTTCAAAAACATATAATCTCATTAGCACTTCTGAAAGCTTCAGAGAGGAAGACTCCAGGAATCTGCCTCTTAGTGTCCTGCATTGGAAAGCTCCATTTTTCTACCTGCCAGAATCATTCTCTCAGGATGAGTCTACCCTTCTACCCATCCTAGCCTTCATCCAACCAGCCGTCCCTGAGCTGGGTCATTGTGTTGTGGATAAAGAGGTGAATAAGGTAGACCCATGTGTTTGAGGAATGTATTTTCATAGTTAAGTAAATAAAAAGGTAAACACACCTTCACAGTAAGGTGAGGCTTATATAGAGACCATTATTAATTTCTGTGGGGTCTCCAAAAACAATACCTAACCCAACCAGAGATGGGAGAAGAAAGTCACTGAAGGCTTCTCAGAAGAGGAGGAGAACACATGGCGTACCTCAGGCTGTTGCAACGTGACACTGGCCTCTGCTGCCACAGTCTCACCCTGCATTGCGTACCCTTCCCTCCCCACGACCTGAGTAGGAGAGAGCCACTTAATAAGCCGATATTTTAACCCCCTCCTGTCTGGGTGAAGAACAGATGCCAGAGGGCAACCTACATGCAGGGGGGCCAAATCCAAAGCTGAACCCCAGGAGCTGTGGGGAAAAGGAAGAGAAAGGGAAATTTCTCTGTGCAGCCTCAGGAGCAGTGGATTAAATCTCCATAATCAACTTGATGTACCCTGCATCTGTGGAATACCTGAATAGACAATGAATCATCCCAAAACTGATGCAGTGGCCTTTGGGAGCAACTGTAGACTTGGGGTTTGCTGTATGCAAGTGACTAGTTTCTGATATATATATATATATATATCTTAGTTTAGCGTTTAGTGATTGCTATCATGGGTGGATTTGTTTCTTGATTTGGTTGCTCTCTTCTTCATTTTTTATTAATATTTTTATTTTAGTAATTTTTTTAAGTTTTTACTTTAATAACTTTATTTTATTTTTTTTCTATTCTTTCTTTTTTTCTCCCTTTTCTTCTGAGCCGTGTGGCTGAAAGGATCTTGGTGCTCCAGCCAGGTGTCAGGCCTGAGCCTCTGAGGTGGGAGAGTCGAGTTCAGGACATTGGTCCACCAGAGACCTCCTGGCTCCACATAATATCAAACGGTGAAAGCTCTCCCAGATATTTCCATCTCAATGCTAAGACCCAGCTGCACTCAATGACCAGCAAGCTACAGTGCTGGACAACCTATGCCAAACAACTAATAAGACAGGAGCACAAGCCCACCCATTAGGAGAGAGGCTATGTAAAATCATAATAAGGTCACAGACACCCCAAAACACACCACTGGACGTGATTCTGCCTGCCAGAAAGACAAGATCCAGCCTCATTAACCAAAGCACAGGCACCACATCCCTCCACCAGGAAGCCTACAAAACTCACTGAACCAACCTTTCCCCCTGGAGGCAGACACCAAAAACAAGGAAATTATGAAGCTGCAGCCTGCAAAAAGGAGACCCCAAACACAGTAAGTCAAGCAAAATAGGAAGACAGATAAATGCACAGCAGATGAAGGAGCAAGATAAAAACGCACAAGACCAAACAAATGAAGAGGAAATAGGCAGTCTACCTGAAAAATAATTCAGAGTAATGATAGTAAAGATGATCCAAAATCTTGGATATGGAATGGAGAAAATAAAAGAAGTGTTTAAAAAGGACCTAGAAGAATTAAGAGCAAACAAACAATGATAAACAGCACAATAAATAAAATTTAAAATTCTCTAGAAGGAATCAATAGCAGAATAACTGAGACAGAAGAACAAATAAGTGACCTGGAAGATAAAATAGTGGAAATAACTAACACAGAGCAGAATAAAGGAAAAAGAATGAAAAGAATTGAGGACATTTGGTAGTGTATATATGACCATGCCACTCTCTCACTATGTCCCAGCTCACACATTCCCTTCCCTGTGTCCTCAAGTCCATTCTCCAGTAAGTCTGCATCTTTATTCCCATCCTGCCCCTAGGTTCTTCGTGACTTTTTTTTTCGATTCCATATATATGTGTTAACATACGGTAATTATTTTCCTCTTTCTGACTTACTTCACGCTGTATGACAGACTCTACCTCCATCCACCTCATTGCAAATAACTCAATTTCGTTTCTTTTTAGGGCTAATATTCCACTGTATATATGTGCCACATCTGCTTTATTCATTCATCTGTCGATGGACACTTAGCTTTTCTCCATGTCGTGGCTATAGGAAATAGACTGCAGTGAACATTGTCATACATGACTCTTTTCGAATTATGGTTTTCTCAGGGTATATGCCCAGTAGTGGGATTGATGGGTCGATAGCTAGAGGGAAGCAGCCACATAGCACAGGGAGATCAACTCAGTGCTTTGTGACCCCCCTAGAGATTTGGGCTAGGGAGGGTGGGAGGGAGACATAAGAAGGAGGAGATGTGGGGACATATGTATATATAAGGCTGATTCACTTTGTTATAAAGCAGAAACTAACACACTATTGTAATGCACTTATACTCCAATAGAGATGTTAAAAAGAAAGAAAGAAAGAAAGAAAGAAAGAAAGAAAGAAAGAAAGAAAGAAAGAAAAAATACATGGTATTTAAAAAATAATAATAAAAAAAGATAAAAAAAAAAGAATTCAGGACAGTCTCAGAGACCTCTGCATCAACATTAAATGCACCAACATTCGAATCATAGGGGTTTCAGAAGAAGAGGAAAAAAAAGGGACTGAGAAAATATTTGAAGAGATTATAGTTGAAAACTTCCCTAATATGGGAAAGGAAATAGTCGATAAAGTCCAGTAAGTGCAGAGAGTCCCATACAGGATAAATCCAAGGAGAAACATGCCAAAACACATATTAATCAAATTATCAAAAATTAAATATAAAGAAGAAATATATATAAATATAAAAGAAAAACTATTAAAAGCAGCAAGGGAAAGCAGCACATAACATACAAGGAAATCCCCAGAAGGTTAACAGCTGATCTTTCAGCAGAAACTCTGCAAGCCAGAAGGGACTGGCAGGACATATTTAAAGTTATGAAGGAGAAAAACCTGCAACCAAGATTACACTACCCAGCAAGGATCACATTCAGATTTAATGGAGAAATTAAAACCTTTACAGATAATCAAAAGCTAAGTGAATTCAGCACCACAAAAATGAGCATCAGAACCTATGCTAAAGGAACTTCTTTAGGCAGGAAACACAAGAGAAGGAAAAGACCTACAACAAAAAACCTGAAGCAATTAAGAAAATGGTAAGAGGAACATACATATTGATAATTACCTTAAATGTAAATGGATTAAATGCTCCAGCCAAGAGACATAGACTGGCTGAATGGATACAAAAACAAGACCCATATATATGCTGTCTATAAGAGACCCACTTCAGACTTAGGGACACATACAGACTGAAAGTGAGAGGATGGAAACAGATATTCCATGCAATGGAAATCAAAAGAAAGCTGGATTAACAATTCCCATATCAGACAAAAGAGACTTTAAAACAAAGACTATTACAAGCGACAAAGTAGGACACTACATAATGATCAAGGGATCAATCCAAGAACAAGATATAACAATTGCAAATATTTATGCACCCAACATAGGATCACTTCAATACATAAGGCAAATACTAACAGCCATAACAGGAGAAATCGACAGTAACACAATCATAGTATGGGACTTTAACACCCCACTTTCACCAATGGACAGATCATCCAAAATTAAAATAAATAAGGAAACACAAACTTTAAATGATACATTAAACAAGATGGACTTAATTGATATTTATAGGACATTCCATCTAAAAACAACAGGATACACTTTCTTCTCAAGTGCTCATGGAACATTCTCCAGGATAGATCATATCTTGGGTCACAAATCAAGCCTTGGTAAATGTAAGAAAATTCAAATTGTATCAAGTATCTTTTCCGCCACAACACTATTAGACTAGATATCAATTAAAGGAAAAAAATCTGTAAAAACACAAACACATGGAGGCTAAACAATACACTACTAAATAACCAAAAGATCAGTGAAGAAATCAAAAGCAAATCAAAAAATACCTAGAAAAAATGACAATGAAAACACCACGACCCAAAACCTATGGGATGCAGCAAAAGCAGTTCAAAGAGGAAGGTTTACTGTAATACAATCCACCCTCAAAAAACAAGAAACTTCTCAAATAAACAACCTAACCTTACACCTAAAGCAATTAGAGAAAGAAGAACAAAAATAAAAACCCCCAAAATTAGAAGAAGGAAAGAAATCATAAAGATCAGATCAGAAATAAATGAAAAAGAAATAAAGGAAATGATAGCAAAGATCAATAAAACTAAAAGGTGGTTCTTTTAGAAGGTAAACTAATTTGATAAACCTTTAGCCAGACTCATCAGGAAAAAAAGGGAGTAGAATCAAATCAACAGAATTAGAAATGAAAATGGAGAAGTAACAACTGACACCGCAGAAATACAAAGCATCATGAGAGATTACTACAAGCAGCTATATGGGAATAAAATGGACAATGTTGAAGAAATGGACAAATTCTTAAAAAAGCACAACCTTCCAAAACTGCACCAGGAAGAATAGAAAATGTAAACAGACCAATCACAAGCACTGAAATTGAAACTGTGATTAAAAATCTTCAAACAGAAGTCCAGGACTAGATGGCTTTACAGGCGAATTCTATCAATCTTTTAGAGAAGATTTAACACCTATCCTTCTCAAACTCTTCCAAAATATAGCAGAGGGAGGAACACTCCCAAACCCGTTCTATGAGGCAACTCTCACCCTGATACCAAAACCAGACAAAGATATTACAAAAAAGAAATCTACAGGCCAATAACACTGATGAACATAGATGCAAAAATCCTCAACAAAATACTAGCAAACAGAATCCAAGAGCACATTAATATGATCATACACCATGATCAAGTGAAGTTTATTCCAGGAATGCAAGGATTCTTCAATGTACGCAAATCAATCAATGTGATAGACCATATTAACAAACTGAAGGATAAAAACCATATGATCATCTCAATAGATGCAGAAAAAGCTTTCGACAAAATTCAACACCCATTTATGATAAAAACCCTCCAGAAAGTAGGCATAGAGGGAACTTACTCAATACGATAAAGACCATATATGAGACACCCACAGCCAACATCGTTCTCAGTGAAACCATTTCCTTTAAGATCAGGAACAAGACAAGGTTATCCACTCTCACCACTATTATTCACATAGTTCAGGAAGCTTTAGCTACAGGAATCAGAGAAGAAAAAGAAAGAAAGGAATCCATATCAGAAGAGAAGAAGTAAAGCTGTCACTGTTTGCAGATGACATGATACGATACATAGAGGATCCTAAGGATATTACCAGAAAACTACTAGAGCTAATCAATGAATTTGATAAAGTAGCAGGATACAAAATTAATGCACAGTAATCTCTTGTATTCCTATATACTAATGATGAAAATTCTGAATCAAAAATTAAGGAAACACTCCCATTTACCATTGCAACAAGAAGAATAAAATACCTAGGAATAAACCTACCTACAGAGAGAAAATACTTCTATGCAGAAAACTATAAGACACGGATGAAAGCAATTAAAATTGATACAAACAAATGGAGAGATATACCATATCCTTGGATTGGAAGAATCAACATTGTGAAAACGACTGTACTACACAAAGCAATCTACAGATTCAATGCAATCCCTATCAAATTAACAATGGCATTTTTCACAGAACTAGATCAAAAATTTTCACAATTTTTATGGAAACACAAAAGACTCCGAAGAGCCAAAGCAATCTTGAGAAAGAAAAATGGAGCTGGAGGAATAAGGCTCCCTGACTTCAGACTATACTACAAAGCTGCAGTAATCAAGAGAGTATGTTACTGGCACAAAAACAGAAATATAGATCAATGGAACAGGATAGAAAGCCAAGAGATTAACCCACGCACATATGGTCACCTTATCTTTGATAAAGGAGGCAAGAATATACAATGGAGAAAAGACAGTCTCTTCAATAAGAGGTGCTGGGAAAACTGGACAGCTACATGTAAAAGAATGAAATTAAAACACTCCCTAATGCCATACACAAAAATAAACTCAAAATGGATTAAAGACCTAAAAATAAGGACAGACACTATAAAACTCGTAGAGGAAAACATAGGCCGAACACTGTATGACATAAATCACAGCAAGATCCTTTTCGAGCCACATCCTAGAAAAATCGAAATAAAAACAAAAATAAACAAATGGAACCTAATGAAACGTAAAACCTTTTACACAGCAAAGGAAAACATAAGAGAATAAGACAACCCTCAGAATGGGAGAAAATATTTGCTAAAAAAGCAGCTGACAAAGGATTAATCTTCACAATTTACAAACAGCTCATGTAGCTCAATATTGAAAAACAAACAGCCCAATCCAGAAAGGGCAGGAGACCTAAATAGACATTTATCCAAAGAAGATATACAGATTGCCAACAAACACAGGAAACAATGCTCAACATCACTAATCATTAGAGAAATGCAAATCAGATCTACAATGGGGCTTCCCTGGTGGCACAGTGGTTGAGAGTCTGCCTGCTGATGCAGCGGACATGGGTTCATGCCCGGTCCAGAAGATCCCACATGCCACGGAGAGGCTGGGCCCATAAGCCATGGACGCTGAGCCTGCACATCCGGAGCCTGTGCTCCACAACGGGAGAGGCCACAACAGTGAGAGACCCGTGTACTGCAAAAAAAGAAACAAACAAACAAACAAACAAATAAAACTACAATGAAGTATCACCTCACACCAGTCAGAATGGCCATCATCAAAAAATCTACAAATAGAACTACCATATGACCCAGCAATCCCACTACTGGGAATATACCCTGAGAAAACCATAGTTCAAAAAGAGTCAGGTACCAAAATGTTCGTTGCAGCTCTATTTACAATAGGCAGGAGATGGAAACAACCTAAGTGTCCATCAACGGATGAATAAAGAAGATGTGGCACATATATACAATGGAATATTACTCAGCCATAAAAATAAATGAAATTGAGCTATTTATAATGAGGTGGATGGACCTCGAGTCTGTCATGCAGAGTGAAGTAAGTCAGAAAGAGAAAGACAAATACCGTATGCTAACACATATATATGGAATTTAAGAAAAAAATATCATGAAGAACCTAGGGGTAAGACAGGAATAAAGACACAGACCTACTAGAGAATGGACTTGAGGATATGGGGAGGGGGAAGAGTAAGCTGTGAGAAAGTGAGAGAGTGGCATGGACATATATACACTACCAAATATAAAATAGATAGCTAGTGGGAAGCAGCCACATAGCACAGGGAAATCAGCTCGGTGCTTTGTGACCACCTAGAGGGGTGGGATAGGGAGGATGGGAGGGAGGGAGATGCAAGAGGGAAGAGATATGGGAACATATGTATATGTATAACTGATTCACTTTGTTATAAGGCAGAAACTAACACACCATTGTAAAGCAATTATATTCCAATAAAGATGTAAAAAAAAAAACTAAAAATAGAACTACCATATGACCCAGCAATCCAACTACTGTGCATATACCCTGAGAAAACCATAATTTAAATAGAGTCATGTACCACAATGTTCATTGCAGCTCTATTTACAATAGTCAGCCATGGAAGCAACCTAAGTTTACATTGACAGATGAATGGATAAAGAAGATGTGGCACATATATACAATGGAATATTACTCAGCCATAAAAAGAAACGAAATTGAGTTATTTGTAGTGAGGTGGATGGACCTAGAGTCTGTCATACAGAGTGAAGTAAGTCAGAAAGAGAAAAACAAATACTGTATGCTAACACATATATATGGAGCCAAAAAAAAAAGTTTATGAAGAACCTAGCGGCAGGACAGGAGTAAAGATGCAGACGTAGGGAATGGACTTGAGGACACAGGGAGGGGTACAGGTAAGCTGGGACGAAGTGAGAGAGTGGCATGGACTTATATATACTACCAAATGTAAAATAGATAGCTAGTGGGAAGCAGCCTCATAACACAGGGAGATCAGCTCAGTGCTTTGTGACCACCTAGAGGAGTGGGATGGGAGGGTGGGAGGGAGATGCAAGAGGGAGGAGATATGAGGATGTATGTATATGTATAGCTGATTCACTTTGTTATAAAGCAGAAACTAACACACCATTGTAAAGCAATTTTACTCCAATAAAGATGTTAAAAAAATAGAAGGAAAGAAAGCACATAAAATTGGTGTCTCTGCTATACTAAAAGGCCCAGAAAGACTATGGGAGCAGAAAGCTACAGTGATGCTCTGCCAGGCAGGATGCTGGAGAGAGGGTCAGGAGAGTTGCCTGGGTCCCATGACTGTAAGCATCATGATGAGAGGACCTTGGCTGAGTCACTTTCCCTTTGCCAGCTTAGACTGATCACTAGATACTGCTGATTAGACAAGACACCAGTAGATACTGATCACCAGAATAAAATTGAGGAACCTACCCAGACATTGTGGAGTGTTGTGGAAACCTATGAATCCTAAGCTGGGCAAGCACTCTTGGTCCTCAGCTGGGAAAATCTGTTAAGGCCAAGGAATTATTTTATCAGAAAGTAATTTGCAGGAATAACAGAAAAGAACACATTAGTTGCTCAAATGGCAATTATTTATGAAATGTCAACAAACACTTGTAAAACACAAATGACACCTGGATGGGCTTCCGGGAAGATGAGGGAAGAGTAAGACGCGGAGATCACCTTCCTCCCCACAGATACATCAGAAATACATCTACACGTGGAACTGCTCCTACAGAACACCTACTGAACGCTGGCAGAAGACCTCAGACCTCCCAAAAGGCAAGAAACTCCCCACGTACCTGGGTAGGGCAAAAGAAAAAAGTATAAACAGAGACAAAAGGATAGGGACAGGACCTGCACCAGTGGGAGGCAGCTGTGAAGGAGGAAAGGTTTCCACACGCTACGAAGCCCCTTCGTGGGCAGAGACTGCATGCAGGTGGTAGAAGGGGAAAGCTTCAGAGCCGCGGAAGAGAGCACAGCAACAGGTGTGCGGAGAGCAAGGCGGAGACATTCCCGCACAGTGGATCGGTGCCGACCTGCACTCACCAGCCAGAGAGGCTTGTCTGCTCACCCGCCGGGGTGGGCGGGGCTGGGAGCTGAGGCTCGGGCTTCGCTCAGAGCACCGGGAGAGGACTGGGGTTGGCAGCGTGAACACAGCCTGCAGGGAGTTAGTGCACCACGGCTAGCCGGGAGGTAATCCGAGGGAAAGTCTGGACCTGCCAAAGAGGCAAGAGACTTTTTCTTCTCTCTTTGTTTCCTGGTGTGCGAGGAGAGGGGATTAAGAGCGCTGCTTAAAGGAGCTCCAGAGACGGGCACGAGCCGCGGCTAAAAGTGCAGACCCCAGAGACGGGCATGAGATGCTAAGGCTGCTGCTGCCGCCACCAAGAAGCCTGTGGGCGAGCACAGGTCACTATCCACACCCACTTCAGGGAGCCTGTACAGCCCGCCACTGCCAGGGTCCTGGGATCCAGGGACAACTACCCCGGGAGAACGCACGGCGCACCTCAGGCTGGTGCAACGTCATGCCAGCCTCTGCTGCCACAGGCTCGCCCCGCACTCCATACTCCTCCCTCCCCCTGGCCTGAGTGAGCCAGAGACCCCGAAGAAGCTGCACCTTTAACCCCGTCCTGTCTGAGCGAAGAACAGATGCCTCTGGCGACCTAAACATAGAGGCGGGGCCTAATCCAAAGCTGAGCCCCAGGAGCTGTGAGAACAAAGAAGAGAAATCTCTCCCAGCAGCCTCAGAAGCAGCGGATTAAAGCTCCACAATCAACTTGATGTACCCTGCATCTGTGGAATACATGAATAGACAACGAATCATCCCAAATTGAGAAGGTGGACTTTGAGAGCAAGATTTATGATTTTTGCCCCTTTTCCTCTTTTTGTGAGTGTGTATGTGTATGCTTCTGTGTGAGATTTTGTCTGTATAGCTTTGCTTCCACCATTTGTCCTAGGGTTCTATCCGTCCATTTTTTTTGTTGTTGTTGTTTTTATTTTGTTTTTTTAATAATTATTTTTTATTTTAAGAACTTTATTTTACTTTATCTTCCTTTCTTTTTTTCCTTCCTTCCCTCCTTCCTTCCATCCTCCCTCCCTCCCTCTCTTCCTCCCTCCCTCCCTCCTTTCTTTCTTTCTTTCTACTTCTACTAATTCTTTCTTTCTACTTTTTCTCCCTTTTATTCTGAGCCATGGGGATGAAAGGCTCTTGGTGCTGCAGCCAGGGGTCAGTGCTGTGCCTCTGAGGTGGGAGAGCCAACTTCAGGACACTAGTCCACAAGAGACCTCCCAGCTCCACATAATATCAAATGGCGAAAATATCCCAGAGACCTCATCTCAACACCAGCAGCCAGCTTAACTCAATGACCAGCAAGCTACAGTGCTGGACACCCTATGCCAAACAACTAGCAAGACAGGAACACAACAACACCCATTAGCAGAGAGGCTGCCTAAAATCATAATAAGTCCACAGACACCCCAAAACACACCAACAAACGTGGACTTGCCCACCAGAAAGACAAGATCCAGACTCATCCACCACAACACAGGCACTAGTCCCCTCCACCAGGAAGCCTACACAACCCACTGAACCAACTTTAGCCACTGGGAACAGACACCAAAACTAACGGGTACTACGAACCTGCAGCCTGCAAAAAGGAGACCCCAAACACATTAAGATAAGCAAAATGAGAAGACAGAAAAACACACAGCAGTTGAAGGAGCAAGATAAAAACCCACCAGACCTAACAAATGAAGAGGAAATAGGCAGTCTACCTGAGAAAGAATTCAGAATAATGATAGTAAAGATGATCCAAAATCTTGGAAATAGAATAGACAAAATGCAATAAACATTTAACAAGGACCTAGAAGAACTAAGCATGAAACAAGCATCGATGAACAACACAATAAATGAAATTAAAAATACTCTGTAAGGGATCAATAGCAGAATAACTGAGGGAGAAGAACAATAAGGGACCTGGAAGATAAAATAGTGGAAATAACTACTGCAGAGCAGAATAAAGAAAAAAGAATGAAAAGAACTGAGGACAGTCTCAGAGACCTCTGGGACAACATTAAACGCACCAACGTTCAAATTATAGGGGTTCCACCAGAAGAAGAGAAAAGGAAAGGACCTGAGAAAATATTTGAAGAGATTATAGTTGAAAACTTCCCTAATATGGGAAAGGAAATAGTTAATCAAGTCCAGGAAGCACAGAGAGCCCCATACAGGATAAATCCAAGGAGAAATATGCCAGAGACACATATTAATCAAACTGTCAAAAATTAAATACAAAGAAAACATATTAAAAGCAGCAAGGGAAAAACAACAAATAACACACAAGGGAATCCCCATAAGGTTAACAGCTGATCTTTCAGCAGAAACTCTGCAAGCCAGAAGGGAGTGGCAGGACATATTTAAAGTGATGAAGGAGAAAAACCTGCAACCAAGATTACTCTACCCAGCAAGGATCTCATTCAGATTTGATGGAGAAATTAAAACCTTTACAGACAAGCAAAAGCTGAGAGAGTTCAGCACCACCAAACCAGCTTTACAACAACTGCTAAAGGAACTTCTCTAGGCAAGAAACACAAGAGAAGGAAAAGACCTACAATAACAAACCCAAGATAATTAAGAAAATGGGAATAGGAACATACATATCGATAATTACCTTAAATGTAAATGGACTAAATGCTCCCACCAAAAGACACAGATTGGCTGAATGGATACAAAAACAAGACCCATATATATGCTGTCTACAAGAGACCCACTTCAGACCTAGAGACACATACAGACTGAAAGTAAGGAGATGGAAAAAGATATTCCATGCAAATGGAAACCAAAAGAAAGCTGGAGTAGCAATTCTCATATAAGAGAAAATAGACTTTAAAATAAAGACTATTAGAAGAGACAAAGAAGGACACTACATAATGATCAAGGGATCGATCCAAGAATAAGATATCACAATTGTAAATATTTATTCACCCAACATAGGAGCACCTCAATACATAAGGCAAATACTAAGAGCCATAAAAGGGGAAATCAACAGCAACAAATAAATAGTAGGGGACTTTAACACCCCAGTTTCGCCAATGGACAGATCATCCAAAATGAAAATAAATAAGGAAACACAAGCTTTAAATGATACATTAAACAAGATGGACTTAATTGATATTTATAGGACATTCCATCCAAAAACAACAGAATACACATTTTTCTCCAGTGCTCATGGAACATCCTCCAGGATAGATCATATCTTGGGTCACAAATCAAGCCTTGGTAAATTTAAGAAAATTGAAATCGTATCAAGTATCTTTTCCAACCACAACACTATGAGACTAGATATCAGTTACAGGAAAAGATCTGTAAAAAATACAAACACATGGAGGCTAAACAATACAGTACTTAATAACGAAGTGATCACTGAAGAAATCAAAGAGGAAATCAAAAAATACCTGGAAACAAATGACAATGAAAACACGACGACCCAAAACCTATGGGATGCAGCAAAAGCAGTTCAAAGAGGGAAGTTTATAGCAATACAATCCTATCTTAAGAAACAGGAAACATCTCAAATAAACAACCTAACCTTGCACCTAAAGCAATTAAAGAAAGAAGAACAAAAACCCCCAATGTTAGCAGAAGGAAAGAAATCATAAAAATTATATCAGAAATAAATGAAGGAAACGACAGCAAAGATCAATAAAACTAAAAGCTGGTTCTTTGAGAAGATAAACAAAATTGTTAAACCATTAGACAGACTCATCAAGAAAAAAAGGGCGAAGACTCAAATCAATAGAATTAGAAATGAAAAAGGATAAGTAACAACTGACACTGCAGAAATACAAAGCATCATGAGAGATTACTGCAAGCAGCTCTATGCCAATAAAATGGAAAACCTGGAAGAAATGGACAAATTCTTAGAAATGCACAACCTGCCAAGACTGAATCAGGAAGAAATAGAAAATATGAACAGACCAATCACAAGCACTGAAATTGAAACTCTGATTAAAAATCTTCCAACAAACAAAAATGCAGGACCAGATGGCTTCACAGCTGAATTCTATCAAACATTTAGAGAAGAGCTAACACCTATCCTTCTCAAACTCTTCCAAAATATAGCAGAGAGAGGAACACTCCCAAACTCATTCTACGAGGCCACCACCACCCTGATACCAAAACCAGACAAGGATGTCACAAAGAAAGAAAACTTCAGGCCAATATCACTGATGAACATAGATGCAAAAATCCTCAACAAAATACTAGCAAACAGAATCCAACAGCACATTAAAAGGATCATACACTATGATCAAGTGGGGTTTATTCCAGTAATGCAAGGATTCTTCAATATACGCAAATCTATCAATGTGATACACCATATTATCAAACTGAAGGAGAAAAATCGTATGATCATCTCAACAGATGCAGAGAAAGCTTTTGACAAAATTCAACACCCATTTATGCTAAAAACCCTGAAGAAAGTAGGCATAGAGGGAACTTTCCTCAACATAATAAAGGCCATATATGACAAACTCACAGCCAACATCGTCCACAATGGTGAAAAACTGAAAGCATTTCCACTAAGATCAGGAACAAGACAAGGTTGCCCACTCTCACCACTCTTATCCAACGTAGTTTTGGAAATTTTAGCCACAGCAATCAGAGAAGAAAGGAAATAAAAGGAATCCAAATCGGAAAAGAAGAAATAAAGCTGTCACTGTTTGCAGATGTCATGATACTATACATAGAGAATCCTAAAGATGCTACCAGAAAACTACTAGAGCTAATCAATGAACTTGGTAAAGTAGCAGGATACAAAATTAATGCACAGAAATTTCTAGCATTCCTATACACTAATGATGAAAAGTCTGAAAGTGAAATCAAGAAAACACTCCCAGTTACCATTGCAACAAAAAGAATAAAATATCTAGGAATAAACCTACCTAAGGAGACAAAAGACCTGTATGCAGAAAATTATAAGACACTGGTGAAAGAAATTAAAGATGATACAAATAGATGGAGAGATATACCATGTTCTTGGATTGGAAGAATCAACATTGTGAAAATGACTCTACTACCCAAAGCAATCTACATATTCAATGCAATCCCTATCAAACTATCACTGGCATTTTTCACAGAACTAGATCAAAAAATTTCACAATTTGTAGGGAAACAGACAAGCCCCCGAATAGCCAAAGCAGTCTTGAAGGAAAAAAACGGAGCTGGAGGAATTAGGCTCCCTGACTTCAGACTATACTACAAAGCTACAGTAATCAAGACAGTTTGGTACTGGCACAAGAACAGAAAGATAGATCAATGGAACAGGATAGAACGCCCAGAGATAAACCCACGCACGTATGGTCACCTTATCTTTGATAAAGGAGGCAGGAGTGTACAGTGGAGAAAGGACAGCCTCTTCAATAAGTGGTGCTGGGAAAACTGGACAGGTACATGTAAAAGTATGTGATTAGATCACTCCCTAACCCCGCACACAAAAATAAGCTCAAAATGGGTTAAAGACCTAAATGTAAGGCCAGAAACTATCAAATTCTTAGAGGAAAACATAAGCAGAATACTCTATGACATAAATCACAGCAAGATCCTTTTTGACCCACCTCCTAGAGAAATGGAAATAAAAACAAAAATAAACAAATGGGACCTAATGAAACTTCAAAGCTTTTGCACAGCAAAAGAAACCATAAAGAAGACCAAAAGACAACCCTCAGAATGGGAGAAAATATTTGCAAATGAAGCAACTGACAAAGGATTAATCTCCAAAATTTAGAAGCAGCTCATGCAGCTCAATAACAAAAAAACAAACAACCCAATCCAAAAATGGGCAGAAGCCCTTAATAGACATTTCTCCAAAGAAGATATACAGATTGCCAACAAACACATGAAAGAATGCTCAACATCATTAATCATTAGAGAAATGCAAATCAATACTACAATGAGATATCATCTCACACCAGTCAGAATGGCCATCATCAGAAAATCTAGAAAAAATAAAAGCTGGAGAGGGTATGGAGAAAAGGGAACACTCTTGCACTGCTGGTGGGAATGTGAATTGGTACAGCCACTATGGAGAACAGTATGGAGGTTCCTTAAAAAACTACAAATAGAACTACCATATGACCCAGCAATCCCACTACTGGGCATATACCCTGAGAAAACCATAATTCAAAAAGAGTCATGTACCAAAATGTTCATTGCAGCTCGATTTACAATAGCTCAGAGATGGAAACAACCTAAGTGTCCATCATTGGATGAATGGATAAAGAAGATGTGGCACATATATACAATGGATTATTACTCAGCCATAAAAAGAAACGAAATTGAGCTATTTGTAATGAGGTGGATAGAACTAGAGTCTGTCATACAGAGTGAAGTAAGTCAGAAAGAGAAAGACAAATACTGTATGCTAACACATATATATGGAATTTAAGAAAAAAAATGTCATGAAGAACCTAAGGGTAAGACAGGAATAAAGACACAGACCTACTAGAGAATGGATTTGAGGATATGGGGAGGGGAAAGGGTAAGCTGTGACAAAGTGAGAGAGAGGCATGGACATATATACACTACCAAACGTAAGGTAGATAGCTAGTGGGAAGCAGCTGCATAGCACAGGGTGATCAGCTCGGTGCTTTTTGACCGCCTGGAGGGGTGGGATAGCGAGGGTGGGTGGGAGGGAGATGCAAAAGGGAAGAGATGTGGGAACATATGTATATGTATAACTGATTCATTTTGTTATAAAGCAGAAACTAACACACCATTGTAAAGCAATTATACTCCAATAAAGATGTAAAAGTTAAAAAATAAAAAATAGAAAATATATAACAAGGAAAAAAAACAGAAAAACAAATGACACCTGGATAGACATGGATACTGTCCTCTACAAAACTAGGGAAACTCAATGTGAATTGTACCTGCTAGTGTGCTATGAGCTTTCCACGTACTGTCTCCTTTAATACTTAAAGTAAGCCTATGAGGCAGCATTTAGTATTTCAATTTTTCAGATGACTAATTTACATTTCATTAATTCAGTCTTAACTATGTAAATAGCAGAGCCCAGAATTCACATCTGGCCTTTCTATTTCCCCAGTCTGTGCTCTTTCCTCTCCAGTACATTGGTATGGGGCTAATCAAGTTCCTGGTGTGTCGAGTCCTAGGCCTTTTATCCCAATGACAAGCATGGCATGTCTGTTACCAACACCACCAAGCAATCAAGAATATGATTGCGGGCTTCCCTGGTGGCGCAGTGGATGAGAGTCCGCCTGCCGATGCAGGGGACACGGGTTCGTGCCCCAGTCCAGGAAGATCCCACATGCCGCAGAGCGGCTGGGCCTGTGAGCCATGGCTGCTGAGCCTGCGCGTCTGGAGCCTGTGCTCCGCAACGGGAGAGGCCACAACAGTGAGAGGCCCCCATACCGCAAAAAAAAGAAAAAAAAGAAGAAGAAAAAAAGAAAGAATATGATTGAGTGCGTGCTTGTGGTATATGACACAGCATGCAGATGGAACAACGTGAACAAAAATATGGAATTCAAGGGACTGTTTGGTTTGAGAATTGGAACTGGACTGGACACTGCAGAAAGGAGTTCTTCAGGCTAGAATGGTCTCATCAGTCAAAAACCCAACTGTATATTTCGGGCAACAGTATAGCACAACTGGAAGCCAAATGAGTTATAAAAATTATGTGAGACTTAATGTTCTTCCCTATCAGTTTCACATTCATAAATTAGTTCAAATCTTAAAATGAAATTTTAACAGAATTGGAATGAAGTATTGGGTTCCTTATATCTGCCTAGAGCAGATGGGCAAAATTTGGAGGAAATAGCATTCTCTTTGTTGTTATCTCTAGCTCAAATTGCAGGTTGAATTTTGTCATCAGAATTGTGGACCATGTCCTCCTTGTTCCTCATCAACCTCCCCTGGGTTAATAATGGACTGGGAGATGAAAGCCTCATCCGTGATATGGTACGGGGTATGCTTGTTTCTGCATCTGTCCAAAGTAAGTCCTGCTGTTATTTCTCTGTGTGTGTGTGAATGTGTCTACGTTTGTGTGCTTCTGTCTAGAGCAGTTCAGTGTCTTTTTCTTTGTTGTTGCCAGTTTCTCAAAGTTCCTCTTTTGTTCTCTAATTCAGGTCTTTGCCAAAGATGTTAATTCAAAATTTAAGTGAGTAGAGATATCATACTTGGCCTGGCTTCCTTGGCATTTCTGTGTAATATGTCCTTGATGTCAATCTTTGCTGACTGAGGAGTGAACCCACAAAATGTTGATAGACCTTATAGTGACAAGCTAGGGCATCTGCCAGATGACACGTAACATTCTAGAGATATAAGTCCAAAAATAAAAGGGAGCTTTATGGTCAAGAGAGTGGAGTTTCCAGACAGCCAATATTTGAATTCTGACTCTTTATTTAAGAAAAATGGACCATTTGTTTGTTTGTTTTTCCTAATGCAGAGCATCCTCCATTATTCATTCATTTATTTCTTTATTCATTCTTATATTATTCCCAACTCTGAGAGTATCTAGTGTTCCGTACTTTACACTGGAGGTTCTGCTGACATTTTGCTGATGTATTTAAGTTGCTACAACAGCCCTTCTATCTTGGTATCATTTTGCTTTAACAGATGCAAGGAAAGAGTCCAAAATATAAAATGGTCAGTGAGAGAAAGAGACCTTTTCATCTCATTTCTTTTCCAAACTCATTCCTACAAACAAACAATGTCTCAGAACAATCCTGGCAGTCAGAGACATCATTTGCAGACATTAAGCTCCAGACCCACCACCTGTCCCTGCTGTGACTCATAATATAAACATAGACCCTCTGTATAGCGTGTTTCCTAGAACTTTAACATATAACTCACAGCTGGTGTCTCCCCTTATGAGAGGCCCCTGTGTATGAGAGGCCCTTTCATGGAGTGGGCCAGAGAGTTCATGGTCCAGCAAAGCCTTGCATTAATTTCTAATCTTAAGAGAGTTCACAAGCTTATGCTTTTCTCCGAGTACATTAGTACAATCTGAAGCACCAGCACTCCCAGATCCCTACAATGTCCTATAGGACATCCCCATCATCCATTTCAAGCTTCTGCCACAAAGATCCCACCCCTTCTCCTCACCTACATCCAGAAGTCATGCTTTCTTTTCTCTTAGACTTGTGTATTCTGTTGAGGAGTCTTCAGGCCTCAGTCATCCATATCTGTGAATTTGATGGCACTTGACACAATGACAGAATGGTCAAATTCAATTGCCTCTCATCCAGGTTTGACAGTGTGTATTTTTGTTTACTTTTAAAATAGTCTTTAGGCAGAAATAAAAGTTATATAAATTTCTTAATCATATTGTCCCTAGGAAGACTGTATCTCATTGAGAATGAATATACTGTAACCTAGGGTAGTCATCAGTTACATTCATTAAAGTATAACTTGCTTAATAAATAATGAACTGCAACCTGACTTCACTGATCAAGCTGCATTTAATTGTTTTTACAAAAACTTGCATGTTCGCCAAGCGTCACATAGCCTAAACAATAAAATGTTTGCCCCAGTTGTTTTTCAGGAACTTGAAGTCAGCTGTGTCCAGTTTGAGCTCAGGCCAGTTAAGACTGGTTGGGACTACCAACCCTCCAACTGGCCATGCACGAATGTCCATTCAATGACCTCTTGACATCAGAAGGCCAAAAATTCCACCCTCAGAACATGCTAATGCCACAATTTTCTGAACATGTGTCCCATGAAGAAGCCTGTAGCTTAGTTGTGCCTGTGCAGAAGGACGATTACCTCACCTTTTTCTTATCTTCAGTCACATTTCCCCATACTCCCCCAGCTTTACCCCATAAATATCCCAAGCCCCTCACCTTTGAGGAGTGGATTTGAGATTTGTTCTCCTGTCTCCTCTCTTGGCTGCCTCATCAATAAACTTTCTTTGCTGCAGACCTCAGTGTCTCAGCCTTTGGCTTGCTGCACAACAGGCAAAGGAACCTGGTTTGGTAACAAGATGAGTCCCCAGGTTTGTGAATTCTAGAAATATAGAGAATGGGCAACAAGAGCAGAAGACCCAATACAGAATTTGGCAGGCTGACCATGAGATGGACCTGCTGAAAGAACGATATTTGTTATTCTGTATCTGTGTTGACCATCTAGCCCAGGGGTTGGTAAACTTTTTTTTTCAGTAAAGGACCAGATAGTAAATATTTTGGCCTTTGGGGGCCATATAGTCTCTGTCTCAACTATTCAACCCTGCTGTTGTAGTGTTAATGCATTGTGGGTGTGTTCCAGTAAGATTTTATTTGATTTGGCCCACAGGCCACAGTTTACAAACCCCTCTTCTAGCAGATGGTATAGTCCGTGCCTGCTTGTACCTGAATATCCGAGCAATCAATATGCAAATCATAAGTGTTGGTTAAGAGGTAGTGCTTCTATTCTTCAATTCAGTGCCTATCAGCTCACTGATTCATGTTATAAATGGATACTTACCATTGGTAAGCATTTTTTATTGGAGTTGATGCTGAGTTCCATGGGTACTTGTAAATCGCTACAATATCCCATGGAAGCTGGAATCATTATCTCTTCATACGTGGAGAGAAAGGGTTCATGATACTAAAAGGTAACAGGGAAAAAAGTTTTTATTTCTTAACACTTGGCACCAGTCTTATAAATAAATCTTCAGTGTAGTAACAACACTCAGAAGTAATATTCCAGACCAGCCACCTGTTTCTGCTGCTACTGCAAAATGCAAACATAAATAACCTTTAGATTCATTTTCTAGTTGGCAGTACTCGTCTCCTTTGAAACTATAAGTATGAGTAATAGTATGGTAATGTTGGAATAGAACCTCAAATTTTGAATGTCGAATGAAGACTAAAATAAAGGGCTTCCCTGGTGGCGCAGTGGTTGAGAGTCCGCCTGCCGATGCAGGGGACGTGGGTTCGTGCCCTGGTCCGGGGGGGTCCCACATGCCACGGAGCGGCTGGGCCCGTGAGCCATGGCCGCTGGGCCTGCGCGTCCCAAGCCTGTGCTCCACAGCAGGAGAGGCCGCAGCGGTGAGGGGCCCGCGTACCGCAAAAAAAAAAAAAAAAGACTAAAATAAAATTAAGAGATAATAATGAGGAGTGTAATATACAACATGATAAAGATAATTAACACTGCTGTATGTTATAACTGGAAGTTGTTGAGAGAGTAAATCCTAAGAGTTATCAGCACAAGGATAAAATAATTTTTCTATTTCTTTAATGTAGTATCTATATGAAATGACAGATGTTTACTAAACCTATTGTGGTAATCATTTCATGATGTATGTAAATCAGATCGTTATGTTGCACACCTTAAGCTTATACAGTGCTGTATGTCAATTACATCCGGAAAAAAATTATTTTAAAAAATATAAAAAAGGAGATGATAATTTTTTTTCTTTTTTGTTCCTTCCATTTATTTCAAGATTTATACCTAATCATGCTGCTATAATTTTTGCTCTTGAGTTAGGGAATCCTACCTTTGACATTTAAACCCACTGGCCACTTTTTACATACATATTTTGTGGTTTTGCTTCCCTTTCGGAGATTGATTTTACTTCTAAGTTAGAGGGAAGGGTTATGCTTTAACATTCACTCAGAGAGATGTTATCCCCTTTTATTTTCTTAAGCAGATCTTATTTCTGTCTTGAGTATCCATTGATTAACTTTCAATTTGATCGTGTTCCCCATATTGGGCCAGATGGATACAAAGTTCTCTTACATCACTTTGTCTTAATTTTCTGGAGCTGGGCCTAAATTCTGCAGTGTGGAGTCTTATATAGTATGAGAATATTGTTATGGGGAACCTTCTGGTCTCTGAAACTCTTGTCCAAGAAGGTATCTGCTGAGATGTCTCTATTCTATCTGTTGCTTGGTTATCTATTTATACCAGTGACCCCATAGATATTAGAATCAATCATCTGAAATATAATACATAGTTCTTTGCAACAAAGTTCAGCCTACTGTCTCTGTACCAGGCTTCCTCTGATTACCTTGTGGTCTTTCTCACTATAGTCCTGCATTTATCCACAAAGATGTTGTATAGGCTGGTGGTTTACTGTGGCCATCTTCCCTTGCAGACACCCTTTCCCTAAAGGCCAGAGATCCAGCATATCTTAGATGTGTTTGGGTCATTTTACATCTCCTTTTCCTCTTCTTGAATCCTTCTTAAGTTCTGCCACATCATGAGTTATACTTATGCCATCCATTCCTCAGTTTTCCTTAAAAAATATCTTTCTACATTTTCCCTAGGACTGCTGACGTCTGTTTTTTTTGGGGGGGGGTTGTTTTTTTTTGCAGTATGCAGGCCTCTCACTGTTGTGTCCTCTCCCATTGTGGAGCACAGGCTCCGGACGCGCAGGCTCAGCGGCCATGGCTCACGGGCCCAGCCGCTCCACAGCATGTGGGATCTTCCCAGACCAGGGCACGAACCCGTGTCCCCTGCATCGGCAGGTGGACTCTCAACCACTGCACCACCAGGGAAGCCCTGACGTCTGTTTTTTAACCCAAGCCTCCTAATGTGTCTCCTGGACACAACTTAAATTTTGCTCAATAAATGTAAGTTCATTTCAGCTCTGCCACCATAGGATTACTGCCATTTCTCCTTGGTTGGAGGAGTAGTACACAAATTCTTCAGTAATACATGTAGTGTTTATCTCCATCTTTAGTCTCAGAGTTGGATAACAATCAACACTGCCAGTAGATTATTATTCTTAAACTCTCAGGTTGTATGCTTTTTTTCCAAGTTATCTTGGGATTTGGGAAAGTACCTCAATGTAGCTCTCATGTATTTATATTGATCTCTTTATTTTGGGTCTTCTTTTAAAAAAGAGATAATCGATGACAAGTATATGACCAATTCCATCAAACTGGTTGAAGAAATGGTCACATTTTTCCAGTCACTAGAGGCAGAGTTTGGGCAAGTATTATTCTAACAACCTGGTAGGTTTTCTTATTACAGGTCTCTGTTCAATCCCAAGTATCTCAGAGCATGCTCATTGCCATTGTTCATGCCAGTTTCCCTTTCAGAGACCCTTTCTCTCAGACGAAAGCAGGACATTTTGACAAGGCTTATTTAATGCAGCTGTTTTGCCAGAGTTGCTTCAAAATGTCAGTGCTGAATATCAAAGACTGTTTTAATTAACAAGCTATGTATATAACAGCCATCCCTGACCCTCACCCTATCCGTGACCTTTTCTTCCAGAGAACAGACTGGCTTTTCTCTTAAGATTTTCCACTTTCAACATCTATGGTCAGTAAGTCTCTGTGGGATCTGGGGCTATTTTTCAAACACTCTTTATCCAGTCAGCTTCTCAGTGGAAAGTCTTACATGATATTTCCCCCATCATTTGCATTTTGATGAGACCACTGGCATTTCTCCTGCATCTGATTTACATAGTCTAGGAGATTCACACTTTTCTTTTTTTTTGGACACATTATTATTTTTCTTTAGATTTTACCTAATGTTTCTCTGTTCCAGGATTCCATCCATGATACCACATTACATTCAGATGACATAATCTCTTAGGCTTCTCTACACTGCAACAGTTTCTCAGACTTTCTCTGTTTTTGATGACTTTAAGAGTTTTGAGGACTTCTAGAGAGACGTTTTGTAGGATATTTATGAATTGGGATTTCTTTTTTCCTTATGAGTAAACTGCAGTTATGGGTTTTTGAGAAAAAGGTCACAAAGGTAAGGGACCATTCACATCAGAAAGCAAGAATTCATGCTACCAACATGACGTCAATGTGGATATAAACCATGATCACCTGGCTGAGGTAGTGTTTCTCAGATTTCTCTAATCTAAACTTACTCTTTTTCCTTCTTTCCATAAAGTACTCTTGGAAGGAAGTCATACTTAAGGGATGGAGAGTTATGCCCACTTCCCTTACCTTGAAAAGGAAGTAACTATATAAATTATTTGCAATTCTTCTGCAGAGGAAACATGGTTATTCTTCTCTATTTATTTATTTATTGAAGAAGTTATTTATATAAGTATGGGCTTATGATATAATTTTTATACTTTGTTATAATGCAACACTATGTTATTTATTTTACTCCTCAAATTGTTTTAGCCTCGGCCATTGGGAGCTCTTTCAGTTGGCTTATGTGCCCTTTGGCATATTACCATAATTGTGTATGGCATTTTGTTTTATTCTGTTTCATATTTATATATAGACTCCTAGTTGTTCTAGCACCATTGATTGGAAAGACAATCCTTTCTCCATTTTAAAAATTAAATGTATTTAAACTAAAAAAAAACACAGAAACAGTTCACCCATTTCTCCTACCCTCACCCCTTGCCTCTGGAAATCACCAATCTGTTCTCTGTATCTGTGAGCATGGAGACATATATATATATAATAGTCCACACATAAGAGAGATTATATGGTATTTGTCTTTCTCTGTCTGACTTACTTCATTTAACATAATGCCATTGAGGTCCATCCATGTTGTCAAAAATGGCAAAATTTAATTTTTTATGGCTGAATAATATTTCATTGTATATATGTACATATATACTGTAATTTCCTTATCCATTCATCCACTGATGGACACTTATGTTGTTTCCATGTCTTGGCTATTGTAAATAATGCTGCAGTGAGCATGGGGATGCATATATAACTTTTCAAATTAGTGTTTTTGTTTTCTTTGGAAAAATATGCAGAAGTGGAATTGCTGGATCATATGGTAGTTTTGTTTTTAATTTTTGAGGAATCACCATACTGTTTTCCATAGCGGCTGAACCAATTTACATTCCCACCAACACTGTACAAGGGCTCCCTTTTCTCCACATCCTCACCAGCATTTACTAACTCTTGTCTTTTTGATGATAGCCATTCTAACAGGTATTAGGTGATAATTCATTGTGGTTTTGATTTGCATTTTCTTAATTATTATTGATGTGGAGTATCTTTTTATGTGTCTGTTGACCATCTATGTCTTCTTTGAAAAAGTGTTTATTCAGATCTTCTGTCCATTATTTAATTGGATTGTTTGGTTTTTTGCTATTGAGTTGTGTTATTTCTTTGTATATTTTGGTTATTAGCCTCTTATCTGATGTATGATTTGCAAATATTTTCTCCCATTTGCCTTTTCATTTTGTTGATGGTTTCCTTTGTTGTGCAGAAACATTTTAGTTTGGTGTAGTTCCACTTGTTTTTTGCTTTTGTTGCTTTTGCTTTTGATGAGAGATTCCAAATATCATTGCCAAAACCTACGCCAAGAATCTTACCATTGATGTTTTCTTTTAAGAGCTTTATGATTTCAGGTCTTACGTTCAAGTCTTTAATCTATTTTGAGTTGATTTTTGTATATGGTGTAAGATAGAGGTCCAGTTTTACTCTTTTGCATGTGGCTGTCCAATTTTCCCAGCACCATTTATTGAAGAGACTGCACTTTCCTCATTGTATACTCTTGGCTCCTTTGTCTTAAATTAGTTGGCATATACATGTGGGTTTATTTCTGGGCTCTCTGTTCTGTTCCATTGATGTGTGTCTGTTTTTATGCCAAACTTATACTGTGTAATTACTACAGCTTTGTAATATAGCTTGAAATCAGGGAGCATGATGCCTCCAGCTTTGACCTTCTTTCTCCAAATGTTTTTAGCTGTTTGGGAATTTACACTTCCTTATTTATCTTTTGTCTTTTATTTTCTGAAGTAATGTCAATTCCTGAAAATGGCTTTGAATACACTTTACATTGTCACCAAGGTGTGGCCTCACCCTTTTAAAATTTCACATACAATTTCTCTGAAATTATACCCTCATCTATTGATATATTGCATAGAGCCAAAAAAAGAATTTAGAGCAAGTTAAATTTAATGGACATTATATAACCTAGGCTTCCATTAATAAACCCTAATAATTTCTGCTGAAAGTATATTTTCATTCTTTAATTTTTTATTACACAAAGTATACATTTTCATTATAGAAAATTTAGAAATACATAAAGGCAAAAAGGGAAAGATCACTTTTTGCCACTTCCTGATTAAAAACATTATTAACATTTTATGTATATGTTTCATTAATTTGAGAGTGTATGTATGCATTTACACATTTTTTACAAAATAATTACAATATTGTTGCGAGATATTTTCCCACTTTATCTTGGATATGTTATTGTCAATACAAATAAATCTTCTTTATTTTCTTTATATCTGGAATATTTTATTGTTTGAATATAATAAACTCAAATATAATTATCCTTTCTCCCATTTATAGAGATTTAGTCATTTCCAGTTTTTCACTGTTTTTTCCTCATGTTTTACTCTTCTAATTTTTCAATATTATAAATATTGCTGCAATTAATTTTTGTACATACATGTTTGTATATTTAAAAGAGGACTTTTGTAAGCTAAATTCCTAAAAGTGGAATTTCTGAATATTGTAGTAGATAGTGCCAAATTATCTTATGAAAAAAATGCAGTAATTTACACACCATCCACACAGTATAAAAATGCCTCTTTTGTCACATCTTACATAGTGCTGGCTGTTATTTACATTTTTCATCTTTGTCAGCATGATAGGCACAAATGGTAATTTTATTTTCCTTTACAATTTTTGAGTTATTAATGTTATTGAGCATCTCTTTAAATTGATTTTTTTCTTGAAATCTCTTCTTCATTTCCTTTGAATAGCTCTCTGTTGGAAGATGTAAGAGATACTTATATATTAGCCCTCTGCCTGCAATATGTAATGCAAATGGTTTATTACTGTTTTTCATATACATTTCAATAGTGGTTTAGGCAATACAAAAAGTATTTATTTATTGACTATAAAACACATCTCATTGTAAAATACTTAACAATATATTGACATATATTCAAGAGAAGTGTTACCAATCTATAGATTTTGTAGTGCCTTGACAATCCCTATATAAAAGTGAGACCAGATCCAAAACTGGAGGTGACCAGAATGAGGACTGCACTAAACTTCTGACAGTCTGTGGGTGAATATCAGCCCATTGAGCTTCAGAACCATATTTGATATTAATTCCCTGTTCAGTCACTTTCAAGCTGCGTGGTCTAAATCAAGGGCCTTAACTTTTTAAGGCCTTAATGTCTTCATCTTCATAATGGAGATAATAACACTTACCTCAAAAATCGCTGTGAGAAGAAGTAAAATTTAGATGCGTCATACATGTTAGTTTCCTTTCCTCCGTGCCATCTTCTCTCCTTCCTAAGGCCATTTACCTGTCTGATGACCATGCTGACTAGAGACCATCTAATCTGTGTGGCTCACAGAATCAAGTTTCTTAGTCCAAGGGGCAGAGTTGCAAATCACCTTTGATATCAAGAGATTCATTCATTCGACAAATATTTATTGAGCACCTACTATGTGCCAAGCATCATTCTAGGTGCAGGAGTTATAGCAGTGAACAAAATGGTCAGAACAAAATCTGACCTCTCAGAGCTATATTCTAACTGGGAAAAACATACAATAAACAAATACCTATTTAATAATATGTTAGAAAGTAAAGCACTTTAATGTAGTAGTTAAGAGAGCAAATTATGGTTTGTGGGTTCAAATTTTTCAGAGGGTTAAGCATAGCCCAAAAAAACATGACTCAATAAGCAAACAGAGTTGTTTGGGAAGTGTCTGGACAGATGAAACTATTAAAGATTATCTATATACTTCTCTTATTTTTACACTTTCTATGAGTATTCATCTATTCATGCATTCAAAAATATCTATTTAGTGCATACCATGTAGTAGGTACTGTTTTAAGCACAGAAGATATACAGAAGGGATCAAGATATACATAGTCCTCACGCTTCTCTATGTTATTGTCTAGCTTTTGGGTTAGGGACATAAAGCAAAACAAATTTAAATAGATAGAAATCAGTAAGTACTATGAGGAATATGAAACAGGAATACTATAAAACTCCTAGAAAAAAAATAGGCAGAACACTTTTCAACATAAATCACAGAAATATTTTTTGGATCCATCTCCTAATGTAATGGAAACAAAAGCAAAACTAAACAGAAGAGACCTAATTTAACTTAAAAGCTTTTGCACAGCAAAGGAAACCATAAACAAAAAAACAACCGACAAGGGATTAATTTCCAAAATATACGAACAGCCCATACAGCTCAATATCAAACAAACAAACAACCCACCCAATAAAAAATTGGCTGAAGACCTAAATAGTCATTTCTCCAAATAAGACATACAGATGGCCAAGAGACACATGAAAAGATGCTCAACATCGCTAATTATTAGAGAAATGCAAATCAAAACTACAATAAGGTTTCACCTCACACTGGTCAGAATGGCCATCATCAAAAAGTCTACAAATAATAAATACTGGAGAGGGTGTGGAGAAAAGGGAACCCTCCTACAGTGTTGGTGGGAATGTAAATTGGTGCAGCCACTATGGAAAACAGTATGGAGGTTCCTTAAAAACTAAAAATAGAGTTACCATATGATCCAGCAATCCCACTCCTGTCCAAATATCCGGAAAAGACAAAATCTCTAATTCAAAAAGACACATGCACCCCAGTGTTCATAGAAGCACTATTTACAATAGCCAGGACATGGAAGCAACCTAAATGTCCATGGACAGATGAATGGATAAAGAAGATGTGATATGTGTGTGTATGTATGTATATAATGGAATATTACTCAGAGATAAAAAAGAGAGATACAAAGAATAAAATAATGCCATTTGCAGCAACATGGATGGACCTAGAGATTATCATACTAAGTGAAGTAAGTCAAACAGAGAAAAACAAATATAATATGATATCACTTATATGTGTATTCTAAAAATAATGATACAAAGGAATTTATTTACAAAACAGAAATAAACCCACAGACAGAGAAAACAAACTTATGGTTGCCACAGGGGAAAGTCGGGGAGGGATAAATTAGGGATTGGGGATTAATGGATACACATTGCTATATATAAAATAAACAGCAAGGTCTTACTGTATAGCACAGGGAACTATATTCAATATCTTGTATAGCACAGGGAACTATATTCAATATCTTGTGATATTCAATATCTTGTGATCTATAATGGAAAAGAATCTGAAAAATAATATATCTATCTATCTATCTATCTATCTATCTATCTGAATCACTTTGCTGTACACCTGAAACACTGTAAATCAACTATACTTAAAATAAAAAAAATTAGGGCTTCCCTGGTGGCGCAGTGGTTGAGAGTCTGCCTGCCGATGCAGGGGACACGGGTTCGTGCCCCAGGCCGGGAAGATCCCACATGCCGCGGAGCGGCTGGGCCCGTGAGCCATGGCCGCTGAGCCTGCGTGTCCGGAGCCTGTGCTCCACAACGGGAGAGGCCACAACAGTGAGAGGCCCGTGTACCGCAAAAAAAAAAAATGTTTTCTTGATTTCATTTTTGGATTGTTCATTGCTGGTGTATTAAAATACAAATGATTTTTGCATATTGATCTTTTAGCGTGGAAACCTTTCTGAACTTGTTTACTAATTCTAATAGTTTATTTGTGGATTCCTGAGGATTTTCTATGTACAAGATCATGTCATCTGGAAATAGAGATCGTTTTATTTCTTTTCTTATTTGGACAACTTTTTTTTTCTTCCTAATTTCCCTGGCAAGAACATCCAGTACACTGTTGAATAGAAGTGGCAAAATGAGGATCCTTGCTTTGTTCTTGATTTTAGTGTCTTCATCTAATCTTGCTCCTGATTCATTCTGCATCTAGAGCAATCATTTAAAAAGTTAAATTATACCATGTCGCTACCCTTCCTAAAAGCTCCAGTGTATTCTTGTCATACTTAGAATACCCAAATTATTTTTCTTGGCTCTTCATGGTCTCCTTCTCCAATCTTATCTCATATTACACTTTTTACTCTCTGCACACTAGCCACATAAACCATTAAAGGATCTAAAAATGCACGATGTTCTATCCTGCCACAAGCCCTACACACATGCTACCCCTTTCTTTGGACAAATAAATTTCTTTAACTCCCTTGCCTCTTTGTGCTAATTTGAAACCACCTGGAAAACCCCCATACATGGATGAACAATCCAGTTTCCATCCTTTTGTTCTTAATATTGTTTCTGAGTGCTGCTGGAAAAAATTATGTAACATCAAGATTTGGTCTCAAAGTTTTTGTCTCTCATTCATTTTCACAGTGTCAAGACTTTTCCCACTCTTCTTAAACCTCTAAACCTTCCCCACTATCTCATCATTTTCTTGTTTAGTGCTAAGCCCTTCACTTTTGTTTTGGATCTGCTTCCTCTGTGAACTTACTCCATCAATTATTCTCAATTTCTTCTGTAGTTTCAACCTTTCACCCAGCTCCTTTCCCAATAAATTTTAAATATACTCAAATTGTTCCCAGAAAAAAGACAAACAAATCAACCAAACAAAGCCCTGCTTTGTCCCTACACACCGCTCTAGCTATTGCCCTCTCTCTCTTTCCTGCTCTTCCCAGACAAAGTACTACAAAGAATTGTATACATTCTCCATTTCCACTTTTTCTAGTCTGGTTTGTAGCACTATCTTTCCTATGAAATTGCTCTTCATAAATGACTTCATTGTTACAGAATCAAATGGGTAACACTCAGTCTTTACATACAAGTGATCTCTTGCTAACTTTTGGTCACCAACTCTTTTTCTAAATTACTTTTCTTTTTCTATATACAAGACAACTTTATAATGCCTTTTTAAAAATCTAGACATTTTAGAAATATACAATAAAAAAAATAAAGAGCCCTGTAATCCCATCCTGCAACATTCAGGACTGTTAGATCAGTGTTTATTCTTCCAGACATTTTTTCTGTACCAAAATTAATATACTGTATGTAATAATTATCTTTGGTAAAAAAAAGAGCTTATACGGTGCTTTGTGACCGCCTGGAGGGGTGGGATAGGGAGGGTGGGAAGGAGGGAGACGCAAGCGGGAAGAGATATGGGAATATATGTATATATATAAGTGATTCATTTTGTTGTGAAGCTGAAACTAACATACCATTGTAAAGCAATTATACTCCAATAAAGATGTTAAAAAAAAAGAGCTTATATTACTCACAGTTGTTTTGCAACCTCATTTTTTAACTTATATCTTGGACCATTTTCAAGATTAGTCCATATTATAGTTCTACCTCACTCCTTTTAATTGATTCATCATGTTTCCATGGCAAGCATTTACTTAATTAATGGAACTCTACTATATTGATGGATGTTTGTTTATAAAAGTTTGCAATTACACACAATGCGGTAATAAACATTCTTGTAAATTATGTGTTTCTGTGGGACAAAAGTGTAAAGCTAAAATGAAACTGTGTTAATGATATAAGAGGATAATTTTTATTTTATTACAAATATGAGGATATTTTAAAACTTTAGGCAGTCTATCAAGGTTTAAAGAAAATAAAAAGTATTACTATCTCCTATTCATGGACGATCAATTTTATCTACCATTTAGTGTGTGTCTACACTGGTATTATGCTGTCATTTTGTATACATTAGCTCATTTAACCCCTATGACAGTCCTGAAGGGTCAACATTATTATATCTAATTTTATAGATGAAGAAACTAAGTCTTGGAGGGGATGAGAAAACTTATTGATGGCCACACAACTAGTGAGTAATAGCATTCTGGTCAAAGCACTGTGCTAGTGTCCCTACATGTGCAATACATGGAACTATTATCTCCATTCTCTAGATTGGAAAACTGAGGCTTAGAGAAAGTTTAGGCATCTTGCCCTGGGTCAACAATAACTAACTGACATGGTTGAGTTTCCAACCCAAGTCTCCCTTCAAAGCCTTTGTATTTTCTTCTAGATTACCTTTTCCATGTCTTCTTACTATTAATATTTTTATGGATTTTAATGATTATGAAGATTATGAAAGTAATTTACTCTCATCTGTGAAACTATAGAAACCATTCTCAAATTTAGACCAAAAAATATACATAAAAAATCATCCTATCGCCCACTAAAAACTACTATTTTGGTATATTTCCTTCCTTTATTTTCTATAAACACAGGCCTTTCCTTTCCTGTCTTGTGACTTTTGCATATTTGTTCCTTTTGTTTTCTCTCTTCTTCCAGATCTTAACGTGGCTGATTCCTTGTCATTCAGGGCTTAGTTTAAATGTCGCCCTCTCAGAGAATGCTTTCTTGACCATCTAATCTAAATGAATCTAAAGTTACTTTCTACTCCTTGCCTTGTTCTGTATTCTTCTTTTAAATTTTATTTATTTATTATTTTTTTATTATTATTTTTTTTTTGCGGTACGCGGGCCTCTCACTGCTGTTGAGATATGGTCACTGTTGAGATATGGTCATCTCAACAGACGCAAAAGAGAAAAGACAAAATTTCAATAATAATCTTGATTATTTATTAATACTTAGTAAACTAAAATACCCAATACTACTGATATAATACTACGATTTGTAATACTAATAAAACCTGACAGAATTTCAATTTTTAAAAGGTGAGAAAAGGATTTGAATAGATATTTCCTCAAAGAAGCTATACTAATAGCCAATAAGCATATGAAAAGCTACTCAAAATCATTAATCATTAGGAAAATGCATATCAAAACCACAATGAGATACTACTCAGCACCCACTAGACTAGCTATAATCAAGCAACCCCACTATTGGGCATATACCCTGAGAAAACCATAATTCAAAGAGTCATGTACCACAATGTTCATTGCAGCTCTATTTATAATAGCCAGGACATGGAAGCAACCTAAGTGTCCATCGACAGATGAATGGATAAAGAAGATGGGGCACATGTATACAATGGAATATTACTCAGCCATTTAAAAAAATGAAATTGAGCTATTTGTAGTGAGGTGGATGGACCTAGAGTCTGTCATACAGAGTGAAGTCAGAAAGAGAAAAACAAATACCGTATGCTAACACATATATATGGAATCTAAAAAAAAAATGGTCATGAAGAACCTAGGGGCAGGACAGGAATAAAGACGCAGACCTACTAGAGAATGGACTTGAGGACACGGAGAGGGGGAAGGGTAAGCTGAGACAAAGTGAGAGAGTGGCATGGACATATATACACTACCAATGTAAAACCGATAGCTAGTGGGAAGCAGCCACATAGCACAGGGAGATCAGCTCGTTGCTTTGTGACCACCTAGAGGGGTGGGATAGGGAGGGTGAGAGGGAGGGAGATGCAAGAGGGAAGAGATATGGGGATATATGTATATGTATAGCTGATTTACTTTGTTATAAAGCAGACTAACACACCATTATAAAGCAATTATACTCCAATAAAGATGTTAAAAAAAACACTTGATTGTGCAATTTAAAATTTATTTTATGATGTGTGAATTATATCTCAGTAAAAAGGAAGGAAGGAAAGAAAGGGAAGGGAAGGAGGGAGGGTGGGAGTGAGGGAGGAAAGGAAAAAGAAGTGAATTTGGTTAGAACTAAGGATAGAGAAAAGTGAGCCTTTGTTCTCTGCGATTTCTCAGCTAATTGAAAAATTCCAGCTATGTACATTTTCCCCATTCATTTTAGACATCTTAGAAGGGAAAATTATTGCTTGTTTTTTTCTAAAACCAGAAAAAGAAACATTGAATTTGCATTCTGAATTCTACACTCTTCTCTATGTCCATTGTGTTATCAAAATAGTTAAGATTTGCATGTGACCACGTGTCTACTAGTATTTCCAAAACCTAAAAAGAATTTCTAAATTGTTTTATCAATTATTTTGGAAAAATATTTTTTTTCAAAAATGTTATTACAACACTTGCTCTTTTTTCTCCGTTTACTCTGAGACTTTTCTTATTAATAGCATCAGTTTTCAAAAAATGAAAGTCAGTGTCTTTTGCTTATTTAATATGCAAAAAGTAAAGGCTAAATGTTAAGAATTGTATGAAATAGATAAATTCAGTGTTTCTATGTGGATGGTAACATAATTTGGCTGTGTTTCATATTCCTGGAAGTTCATGTAATAAATGGCATTTACTCTGAAATATATGGATAAAGAACGTAATTTAGGAGGCCTTATAGCAGTTCAGCTAAGAAAACATGTTAGTTTGGACTAGTGCGCTAGCAGTGGAGTTGGAGGGAGACAGAGATCTTGAAAATACATTTAGGAGATAGAATCAACAGGACTTGGGAGAAACTAGGGGTGAAGGTGACAAAGAGTTAGGAGTCACAGTTTCTGGTTTGTAAAAATGGATGATGTTACCTACCATTCACTGAGATAAAGAAAGGTAAGGGAGGACCGTATTGGAGGATGAGAGAGAGCAGAAATGATTAGATTAACCTTGGACATCGTGAGTTTGAGATGTTAAGGTGAGAAGCAGGTTGCTTAATACAGGTCTGAAACTCAGAGGAGATTTTGGACAAGAGATAAACTTGGGAATTATAAGCACATAAATAAAGCCTTTGGCTTTATAATATATGTATCCTTTCATCCAGCAATCCCACTTCCAGGAGTTCAACCTAAGAAAATAGTTCAGGATATGCATAAGGATAAAGCTCAGGAATGTTCATCTCTGTAAATACCTAGTTTCAGTATTTGGGCAAGGGCAAGAATTTAGAGAAGGAGTAATTGCCACATGGGAAGAGTATCAAAGAAGGTTCAAAAGTAAAAAGAGTTTTAGGCAGTTGCAAACATTAGCAGAAACACAAACACATCATTACTATCAGCAACACCACCAATACCACTGACAACAGCAATGGTCAGATTCTCTTCTCCAAATTCTAAGATTTACATGTGTGATTTTGCTGGAGGGGCAAACCTATTTTAGAATATCTTTATGATATATGGTGTTCCAGAGGGTGTGTAAAAGTTGTCATTCTCATACACTTTTGGTGTGACTATAAATTGCTTCAGACTTTTGAAGACAAATTTCAAATGTGCTTGCTCTTTGAGACAGTAATTTCACTCTTAAGAATTTATAACACAAAGATAATGGGTGCACTTGGAATTCCCTGGCCGTCCAGTGGTTGGGAACCTGTGCTTCCACTGCTGGGGGCCCGGGTTTGATCCCTGGTCTGGGAACTAGGATCCCACAAGCCTCGAGGTACAGCCAAAAACAAAATGGGTGCACTTAAGTGACAACCATAAATCTGTTCTTTATATATATATATATATATATATATATATATATATATACACACATATATATGAGAAATGTCCACTTCAGCGTGATTTGTAATAGTGAACATAAAGGGCATTTATAGCTTATGGGTTAAATTAAAATTTGTACATTCTTACAATGGAATCCTCTGACTGGGTTAAAGGAAATTAGGTGGAGCTATATCAAATGTAGCGGAAAGATGTCAAATATATATATATTTAAGTAAAAATAACCCAACAAGTTGTTACACGATATACTCAATATGATCTCATTTTGTGCAAAAGAACGTGTGTGTGTGTGTGTGTGTGTGTGTGTGTGTGTGACACAGAGAGAGAGAGAAGGAGGGAGGGAGGCAGAAAGAGAGAGAGACTGGCATTTTGCAAAGAAATAACTGGAAGAATAGATACCAATAGCTACCTTGACAGAGGAAAGTAGATATACAGGGAAATTTCATTTCCTAATTTATGCAATTTGTATCCTTTGAATTTTTGCTGCAAGCATATATAATTTATAATCAGAAAAAATCCTAAACTTGGAAGCTATCTTATTGAATAATGAGTGATTCATAAAATGATGTAGAAATAGGCACTTCCCTGGTGGCACAGTGGTTAAGAATCTGCCTGCCAATGCAGGGGACACGGGTTCGAGCCCTGGTCTGGGAAGATCCCACATGCTGCGGAGCAACTAAGCCCGTGGGCCACAATTACTGAGCCTGCGCTCTAGAGCCCACGAGCCACAACTACTGAAGCCCGCGCGCCTAGAGCCTGTGCTCCGCAACAAGAGAAGCCACCAAAATGAGAAGCCTGAGCACTGCAACAAAGAGTAGCCCCCACTCACCGCACACAGCAATGAAGATGCAATGCAGCCAAAAATAAATTAATTCATTCATTTTAAAAAATGATGTAGAAATATATTTATTGACCTGAAATATATTCAGAGTTTATTGCTAAGTGAAAAGTGCAGCCTGCAAACATTGTAAGCATGTGATAGATTTAGAAAAATACAGGCAGAATAATAACTATGTTTTTAGTATTGTCTCACATTTGCAATGAAATATATTTGTGTATCCCCAAAGAAAATTCTCTGAAGGAATGTTCTCAAAGCTATAAACAGAGAATATTTCCACAGATTTGACAGGTGAAGGAGATGCAAGACAATTTCATTATCTCTGTTATACATTTGTATTTTATTTGATCTTTATAAGGATATTTTACTTTTGAAATTGGAAGAATAGAGATTAAAGTTTAAAACTTGAAAAGTTTTATTTTAAAGTGATTTATAAAATAAAGTACAAATCTATTTATTGACACTGAAAGATATTCACAACACATGGTTAAATTTAAAATGGTGGTTACAAATTGTATGTACATATATATTTGTGCATAGGAAAATTCTAAACTCTACAAACGTACAAAAACACAAGAGAACACCTGAATTTAGGAGTCTAGGTAACATATATTTTCTTCTTTATGCTTTTCTGAATTCTACAGATTTTTCTTTATGGGCAAGTATAACTTTCATAATCAGAAAAAAGCTGCAAACGAGATCCTATTGTTATTTTAAATCCATGCATGTGTGTGTGTGTGTGTGCGCGCACACACACACACACACACACACACACACAGCTTCTCTTCAGCTGAGAGTGGAAGATTCCATAGGACTGAGATGGTTTCCTGCCTGCTCTGAACAGGCCTTGGCTATTGTTCCCACCCTGATTTGTGTATGTTGTAGGAGGAGGAAGCTGATGAGGAAGAGAGGGGAGAAGGAAGAGGAGGGGGAGGAGAAGGAGGGGAAGGAAGGAGAGGCGGGGGAGAGAGAGGAGGAGAGAAAAGAGAAGGAAGGGAAGGAGGGGAGGAGGAGAAGCAGAAAGCACAGTAGGGGCCTTGCTGACTTGCTTGGAGAAAATCTCAGCAGAGACTGCCTGTCCCTGATGTGTTTCCTATGCCACGCAAATTTCTGGAAAGCTCTGTCTGGTCGTTAGAGCAGTAGTCCCTCCTTCCTTTACTCCCTCCTTCCTACCTTGCCTCCCAGCATTCCTGCTCTGTGATGTTCAAGCTGCAGTTCTGACTTTGAGCTCCAAGTGGCACTCAGTTGTATTTTCTAAATATTTCCCAATTCACATGTATCATTAGTACAAGGGGGAAAAAGCAATGAAAGTCATTTTCTAAGCAGTCTATGAGCCAATATGTACAGAAATTATCCATTTTTCTTTAAATAGATATAGTTAGAAAAAACTGGAAAGATAAACGTTGCTCAGTTGATTGATAGGAGTTGAAAAGAAAACAAAACCAATGATACAGTGTCTAGCAGATATTTGTCACTTGGCTAAGGGTAATATCCTTCACTATTGTCCTGAGTTCTTCCCATCCAAAGCAGCTAATCTGTTAATCAACAAAGCTTACTATGTCATGGCAAGCCTTCAAAAGGTAACAGCAAAAAAAAGGTACAACAAAAAGGAAAAGACCCACTATCATCTAGATTATGTAAAAATGTCAGTGTTATTTCTATAATTTAGGGTGTTGTCTAATGGAGTAGACTGGGGGAAATTCCTTACCTCTTTCCTATTGAGTCAGGGTGACTTTTTGTTCCCTTTAGGAAATACACATGAACTGGATGTCAGTGTTGTCCTTGAACCCTAGAATATTAAGACACTATAGGGCCGCAAAGCACAATCACGATCTGATGGACAGGATATTGGCATGAGACTCAGAGGATATAGCTAGGTGTGTGAGTCCTTGGGAACATCACTACTACCTTACTGCTAAAATTATTTCATGTTGAAATTTTTTCCTATAATTCATTCTACTACCCTCTCTTTACACAGCATCTTTTTGCAATTAAAAGGCATACTTCTGGTGCTTGAAAGAATAAAGTGACTTACACCACATTACAGAAAATCAATTGAGTCTACAAAGCAGCCGATGTGACAAGGATTCCCGACACCCAGGCAATGGTCTGCTTCTCAAGCATTATTTGTTAGCCATGTTAATTACTAGGTAACCATGACAACCATCAGGACTCTGACACCAAACCCACACTCTTCACCGCTAGTTTATGCTGCATCTTAATGTACTTGTCTAGGAAGTCCCCACCAGCAGGCTCTAGCAGACAGAACTGCACCAACAGCCTGGAAGGGGAGGGGAAAAAAGAAACTGCCTCCTCAAAAGAGGAGGAACAGCAAGAGCGCTCAAATACAGCCCAAAGAATACAAGGAGAGGAAAAGGATGACACACCCTTCCCCAGGCCACCCCACCTCCAGATACATAGATACACATGAAACGGCGTTGACTCACAGTCAAAATGGAAACGTGTGTGTATTTTCCTTCTTCTCTCCACATGCTCTCCAGATCACGCTGTCCCTCAAATATATTCACATCTGTAGTTCACACTCTCTTGCCCCCTCCACTACTAGTAGGGTAAAGCTCCACCAGATTCCTGACTCTCAGCAGATCTGTCCTCAAAAATTGTGAGTCCCTCTTCCTTTTTCCTTTGAATGTATGGCTCGGCTTCCATCTTCACAGGCCCATTGAGGCTGGAAGGGGATGGGACCAAGGCCCTAAGTCACACAGTGACTGTACTGTCCTCACATTCCCAGGGTGCTGGATGCCTCCTGATGAGCATCTTTCTGATCCCGGTGGATCACTCCAGGAGAGCAGGGAGGTGGCGGGATCCTCCTTTGGAAGAAAGCTGTTTCTAGGCAAGAATTATAACTCAGAGGTTGTATTCAGTTCCATCAGTTTTAGACATGGAGAGAGTCACAGAGTAAGGCTGTTCATGTGGTAGATTCTTTTAAAGGAATTAATTTAGGCCTCCTGGCAAAGTGAAGGGAGCTGCCTCTGATGAGAGCCAGGCAAAGGGCTTCTGAAAAATGACCTCCTCTCCCTGAGACTAATTGGGGAGAAGGGTGGATGAGGTCTTTCCTTGAGGGCCCTGGGGGACAAAGAACCCCATGTCTAGCATAATCCACCCAAAACAAGAGTAAGGATTTATAGTGAAGCCCAGAAGGAGATAACTACATGTGACAAACAGTGGCTGGACACTTTTGATGAGTGCTACAACATTTCTTTTCCCACCCCATATACTGGCAGAAAAGAATCACAAGTCATTTTTTCAGTACGAAATGGGAAACACCAAATAAATTAGTCAGTGAATAAAGTTTCTAGGAAAACTAGCAGTAGCTCCTCCACCCAAGGCTGAACTGGCAACCAAGACTCTGATAAGCAGCTCTGCATGCTAGGGTAATAATGGAAGTTTCAGAGGAGAAAAAAAAGAGGCAGGTAATAATGGAGCCACCCCGTTGCCACGTCAACAGACACTGAACTGCTCTGGCCAGCCTCCCTTTAAGCCTCTTGCCCAAATCACCCATCACTGTGAACTTAGACTGAGTGAAAGAGGAGACGACAACCCAGAGAGTTTGTGACTGTGGGACAGCTCCTCTTCCAACACTTTAAAATTATGGACTCCTTGCTGTTGGCAGAGTGAAGAGAGGGCCTTCTCTGAGTGAAAATCTGTCCATCACAATGAGTGGTTGGTCAGACATGATTCCCTATCTCTTTTTCATGTTGCAGCTGATTCTTTCTCTTCTGCTCCTCATCATATTAGTGTCCCACAGGGCTTTTCAAATGTGGAAACAACTTCGGACAACTTAACTCCAGGAGATTCAGCCTCTCTAAGATGAAAGATTCTCAAACTCCATTGGTGTCTGCAGCTCTCAGAAGAAAAGAACAAAGAACAGGCTGAAAGAGAAGATCATGTAGTCCATTACCATCACCTTTTGGTATTGAATAGCTGGCTCTGGCTTTGCTCAAAGAACCACGGATCTCCACGCCATGTGACATAAGAGCAGAAAACATAAAGATCAGCAAATATGCCTCTGTATATTTTTGTTATTATCTCCTGAAATTTCTCATTTTGTACAGGTTTTGTAAGTAGCCTTTACCGTAAATACCCTATACTATGTGACAGGGATTGTGTTAAGTGCTCTACTTGCGTCATCTAATCCTCAGCACAGGTCTCTGAGGTAGGTACCACTTTTATACCTGTTTTACTGAATAGGAAGTAGAGGCTGAAGGGGTTTGTCTGCAGAACCAGATAATTATAAGTGGCAAGGCTGGGACTCAAACCCACACCATATGATCCCCAGACACTCAGTCTCAACCACTGTTATGTTCCCTGGTGGGCAGAGTGTGTGACAGTCTTCTGTGGTCCTGGGTGTACAACTTTGTGAGATGGGATGATTTCTCCTGGTTACTTCACATTTCTCCTAGCTTAAAATGAACCCCTTATAGCCTGGTGGAGAGCCAAGACAACCAAGCCTCTTAACATTTCATAAGTAGCCTGATGACATACTTGTATAGAGTAGAGGAATCCTTTACACATCAGAAAATAATGCTTTTCTTTTATTTTGTTTAGGATATTTTTCTTTGAAATACACTTCTTAGCAAATTCATGTTAAGGGTGAAAGATAACAAAATGTGGTTTCCTTGGAATTTACTATGTAGGCAATCATGTCTTCTGCAAATAGCAAGTTTTCTTTCTTTCTGATCAGTAGGCCTTTATTTCCTTTTCTTGCCTTATCACAATGATTAGAACTTCCAGCACTGTGCTGTATAAGAGTGGCAAGAGCAGAAATCTTTCCTTGCTCCTGATCTTAGGGGGAAAAGCATTCATTCATTCATGATTAAATAGTGTTAGCTGTAATCCTTTGTAGATATTCTGTATCAAACCAAGGAATTTCCCTCTCTCTTCCTAACTTGTTGAGAGTTTTTGTTATGAATAGGTGTTGAATTTTGTCAAATTCTTTTTTTTCTTTCTTTTTTTTTTTTTTTTTTTAGTACACGGGCCTCTCACTGTTATGGCCTCTCCCGTTGCGGAGCACAGGCTCCGGACACGCAGGCTCAGCGGCCATGGCTCACAGGCCCAGCCGCTCCGCGGCATGTGGGATCTTCCCGGACCGGGGCACAAACCCGTGTCCCCTGCATCGACAGGCGGACTCTCAACCACTGCGCCACCAGGGAAGCACTGTCAAATTCTTTATCTCTGTTTACTGATCTATTATTTTTCTCCTTTAGACTCTCCATATGGTGGATTATATTGGTTGGTTTTTGAATGTTGAACCAGACTTGCATCCCTGAAATAAACCACACTTGATCATGGTGTATATTTCTTTTTATATATTGCTGAATTCTATTTGTTAATATTTTGGTAAAGGTTTTTGTCCTTATATTCATGAAGGATATTGGTCTCTTGGTTTTTTTCTCTTTGTACTGTCTTTGTACTGGTTCTGGTATCGGGGTAATACTAGCTTCATAAAATGGAAGTACTCCTTCCTCTTCTATTTTCCGGAATCAGTGTTAATTCTCCTTTAAACACTTGGCAGATTCTTTTATAAAGCCATCTGGGAAATTAGTGTGATTCAGCCCAGTTTTGTTTTTAATGATCTTTGTTTCAGTATCCATCGCTGAGGTCCCTTCTTCCATTTTTTTCATCCTTCAAATGGGTGTTTTATTGTAATTTTACATTCACTCCAAAGCTTAAGGTGTTTCAATTAGTGGGACTGTACATCTGGCACTTTCCTCTTCAGAACTACTGGGAGCTACATCCATAACCCCATGCCCTGCTAGAGGACCTACAGCAAGAGAAAGAGCTGGGAGTCTCTCTGAGATGCTGTAAGGGCTGAAGTCTTGTCTTGGCCCCCTCTCTCATGGCTGCCTGGAGAGCGCTGGGCTTTGTACTCCCTGTCGCAGGCTTGTCCACACAGAGAAACAGACACTACAGAAAAGGCAATCAGTCTGAAACTTAGAAACATGAGACTTGGGAGAAGAGATGGTGCAGGGAACCAAACTCAGGAATGTAAAATTGCCATGGGACAACTTCCTCCTGCCCTTACCAAGCTGTATTCAGAATATAAAACATAGTGTTTGGTTGGGTATTGGTTTTATAGTTGGAAAAAGTCAGGGGAAAAATCCAAGAGAAACTTAATTTATACTGGCAATCTTTATTGTTTTTTTAAAAAATTCTCCCTTTAAAAAAGAACATTGATTATCAATGTTTTCCTTTGTTATTGTTTCAAATGCCAAAAGTAATCATTGTGGTAAAAATTCAACAGTGTAAAAGCATATAATGTAAAAGGTGAATTTCTCCCCTCCCCTTTTTGCTGCCCTTTCTCTTCTATTTTTCCAACCCTTCTCAGATTTCAACTTCGTTCTGAGCTTGCCCACATTCCCATTTCCTTGCTCTTCTTCCCCATCCCTTTGCATAAGAGTTCTAAACAATTTTCAAAGTAAGCCAAGGTTTTCAAAAAGCCAAGGCTACTTGTGTTTGCATAAAGCACTGACTAGCAACCTCTTATTACACACACTGCCTTGATGTATTACCCACCCTCTTCCCGTGCAGATGTCCCTGCCAGCAAAAGCTGTACAGGCACCTACTTCCAGGATCTGGCTGAGCCACTCCATTTTCACGCTAACCTAACCACATAGAACTATTTCTGGCGAAATCTCTAATATCTTGATTAAAAAAATATATTCTTAGCACTTGTTGAGTTATGATTTGAGATGGACAATTACTGTGTGGAAGACTGCTAATAATATGGCTTTGGCAGTGAACTCTGAGGAAGAAAACTTTTCTGACTTTACTCCCTCCCCAATAGCTGGTACTTAAAGCAGGATAGCTCTGAATGGTCAATCATCTGAGGAAGGCATTCCTTTGTTCTTTTACTTCCTGGTTAAAGGAGTTGGAATATTTCTCTTAAGCAAACATGCCTCAGGCTTTGGAGTTGGTTACAGCCCTCCTGTTAGTCAAGTACACTAAGTAGCAAAGGTGAAGTGGTTCCACTTGTGGATTCTGGAGCCATACTCCCTGCCTGCCTGCCAGTCTGCCTGCCTAGCTTTTAAATCCCAGAACTACCATCTACTACCTGTGTGGTGTTGGATAAGGTAGCTAACCTCAGTGTGCATCAACTTGCTCATCAGTGAAATGGTGACGATTATGGCAGTATATACATCCACAGGGGTGTTGTAAGGATTACATGAGTTAATATATGGAAAGGACTTAGAACAGGGCCTGGCACACAGTAAGTCCCATACAAGTATTAACTCTTATAGTGATTACATAGAAAATATCTGGTAACTTATATTTGGCAGAAGGACCAAAGAATCTGTGTGGTCATGGCTTATATGGAATATAAAAGTATGAGACAGTCATTCACTGAGCAAGAAAAAAATCAGAGACCATCATCCCCATACACTCAGGAAAAAGGGTAAATGTTGTAGCAATTACTAATTTCTTTGGTGTCTCCTGATAATATTTCATTAACTCTTCCCACCCTTATTCCACTTGATCCTTTGCATGGCTATAGTGAAGACAGAATTCCTGGCAGTGGAAGTGATAAAAACAGGCCTAACAGATTATTTATGGTAACTTCTCTCTGAGGCTACTTGCGTTGGGAGTAGACTTCACTTCTATAGCCTGGAAGGATGCTATATTGACAGTAAATAGGATTTGCTTGCCAACAGTCTCTCTCTTTCTTAACTTATATTACCCAAAAGCGCTAGAAGCCACAGATACCCCTTAAGGAAGTATCCTACAACCCATCTCCAATGCTTTCTCTTCAGTATGTTCTCCCATTAATTCAACATGCCTGCAGGTACTTCTTATCTTGCTTTAATCTTGATTCAGTGAGAATTCATGGGTAATTGTCCTCTCAATAGTACCATCAATTCTCTGAGCTCATAATCATTTTAATCCACATTCCTCTGCCACTCACTAGCCCTGAATCAGTTTTCTCTGCTGCTGCTCCAAGGGGCTTCCAGACTCCACTACTGCTGCAGTTGCTGCCACTGGAGAAAATCCTGACGACAAGGTGCTCAGGGACTTCAGTTATACATTCATGAGCCCAACGTTCAGCTGGGCTCTCTGTCCCATCCTACAGCCATTTAAATTAGTCCTAGTCATTTCTCCATGCTGTGGTCTATGGAAGAACAGAGCACTTGGGGTTTTACAAATGAAAAACCTCTCCCTCTTATGACTGCATCGTGATGATTTGCATAAGTTGATCCAAGTGCTGTGCTACTGAATCAGATGCCCCCTCACTGATGTTAACAACATGCATTATTTTGCATGCATTCCTCTACCTTAGTTGTGTGGGAAATAATATTTTTGAGACATTAACCTATATTCTTGTGGCTCCTCTGGGCATTTAACTCTTTTGCCTTCCTGTCATTCATGCAGATATCCGTGAAAGTTTGTAGCAGGGTTTCCCGGTTTTTGTGTTTCTATAAAAACCTGAGCCCATTATTCTAGGAGCCTCTGAAGCAAAAAACAAGAATAATAGGGAGGAGGACTTTTTTCCCAGATTAGAGAAAGGGCCCTCCCCCAACCCAGTGGAGAGAGAAGGAAAGGAAGTGATAAGAGCAGAGATTCCAGGAAGGAAATGAATGCAAGTTGTGTAGAGGTGCATGAGGCCCTGGGCAAACTTACAGAGTTCCTGTGCCTTGGTATGGAGAGGAAGCATCTGACAGAGGTTTTAGAGTTGAAGGGGCCATCAGACAGGAATGAGGGACTTTCAGCAGCAATCTCCAAGGATCGATGACCCAGACCTGTGTGACGTATGGCTCAGGACCAGATGTCCACCTCCAGCCAATATCTTTGCTCCCATCTCCTTTTTGCACTGGAATTTAAACACAACCCTGCAAAAAGGGAAGAATTCAAACCACATGGGAATTAAATTTCTGCCATCCCAGGGGAGTGATAGGCTCAAAATAGAAATTAGGTTGAATCAGTTTTTAAAAGTTTTGTTTCTTGCTAATTAAATTAGATTCTTAAAACATAATGTTTGCAGACCTGAGTGTGTGAAAGGCTTGCACACCCAAGTTTGTGAACACTACATTTTCACAGAGCTTTCTCTCTGCTGCTAATATTTTTAATATAATACTGGCAGTCATGTAAAATAGTGGCTTTCCAACTGTGTTCTAAAGAGCTCTGGGTTTCAGGCAAGTTTCTTATGGACCTGGGTAGAGATTGAGGGGATAGCAAGTTGGCAGGAGTCTGGTCATCCCCCAGCACAGCTTTTTCCAGATTACTTTCCCTATTATCTATTTAGTATGAAGCTTATTATAACATTTCCTTTAAATAGAAGATTCAGCAGCTCAGGAAGTTGGAAAGTCATTTATGTAAGGTATAAAATAACTCATAGTTATACTATGAAATATATCTATACAGGCATAACCATGTTTTTTGTTTTCATTTTGACTTGCTTTGTTTTGCCTGTATAACTTTGGAACCAGTTCTGAAAGCAATTCCCAATGTATTTTAAGCAAAGACAACAGAGGCAAATGGCTCCTTTCAAAGGTAACTATTCTGAAGGTCAGTACTTGTTTGCATTTTAAGTTCTCATGTTTGTTAAAGAAGAAAGTCGGTCTCTTGATCAGCGTCATATGCCACATTTTCACCGTCAGTACAGTTCTGGTAAAACAGGATTAATATTTCTGTTCCTTAAAATGCAAGGGCAGAGCTATGAATAAGTTACGTTTTAGTAGGAGCTACTGGATGGAATATTCTTTAGCAGTTGAGTTTATTAGTTCCACTGCAATAATCTTTCCCATTTCACAATCAAATGACTCTCCTGTAACAATATAGGAAATGGTTTTCTCTTTCCAAGTTTCAAGGAAGAATACTTGGAAATGAGTAATATTTTTCTCCATCACCTTTTACTCTCTTAATCCAATGCTAACATACTGGGTATTTCTTCCTTCCTAAGACTATGCAGAACTTTTCGTAGGGGAAACTCCTTGGGCTCTGGGCTGTAGCAGGAGCCCTCCAGCAGAGGAATAACTGCTGGAGAAGAAACAATCTCTGTCTAGATCATTGGTCTGTACTCAGCTTTCTCTTGGACACCACAGTCTGAGAGCATCTGGTTTTGGTTTGCTGTTAAGGAGTGTAGCTCACACAACAGGTAGCTGCTGCAGGTTGGAAGATTCAAAAGTCTTATTTTACTTCATAAAACCCTTGGTACTGACTAGGCTGGTAAAGAGTAAAAGCAGAAAGCCTCTAGGAAAGAGGAGGGGGAATTCCATTCAGAATGCCTTGCTGACACTTAGTGGATAGAACAAATCAGAACTGATTAAAGGACACTAGGGATAATATATAAGAGCGGTTAGTCACTCTTAGGTAGAGCAAGATGCATGTGTTTTAACGAAGAGTAGTGCCATCTCTGGTTTCTGTTGCTCTCTCTCTTTTCTCAGCAAGTCAGGTCTCTAAACATCTATTTATCATGTGGGATTTTATTTCCCAAATGGTTTTGAATTTAATTGATTTCCAAATTAAATGCAGAGAAGCATTCCTCTTAGTCTTCTCTGAATGAAACCTGAGACAATAATAAAAGGTACATGGAAATGGTTTGAGCTCATTGGTTTCAGTGAGTCAATGAAGTATAAAATCTCAAAAGGACTAAATATTCAACATCCTTAGCCTGAATATTAGAAACTTACTGCAGTCTCTGTAAACCTACATTTCTATCTTGGATAGGAATAGCAAAGAAGTTACAAATAAACAAAAGATCACTTAGCATGAAAAAGTTAATTGTGTCACACTGGATTTAAGTGATAAATCTGTCATAAATGAATAATAAAATTTTAAATTGAGAAGATAGTTTTACTGAACAAAACTGTTCAGTGTATTTAGCTAAAAATTTTTGAATGTTTGAATTTCTTTTCCTTGTAATCTTTGAATAAAATAACGTAAGAAGTCAGAAAAAAACAAGATAAATTAGAAGTTGTGAGTAAATACCTCCAACTCTGCAATGAGATGCAGCTACTAATAAGTATTAAACTATTTCTTTTACAAAGACCCATAATCTTTATTTCAGAAAATTACAGTTATACTTGCAGAGTATTTTGCATTTTTTCCTTTAAACTTAAAATAAATTATTTTAAAGTTAATCAATATTGTGAAAATAATTTGTGGCTCAAAACTCACCTTTAATATTTGAAAAAAATCCAATGGCTCCAATCAAGAATTATACACTCAAAATTTTCATCATTCTTCAAAAAGTCACAAAATTAGAACAAATGACTTAAGCATTTTAGTATCAAAATCTCCTTCTATAAAGAAACCCTTCCTTTGTGTAATCCAAATTACTCAGAAAAACTATTTCAACTTTTTAAAATCATGCTCATTTGTTCTACTTTCTTACCATCCTTTCATTACTTCAGTGGAGCAGGAAAGGAAAAAAGGAAGGTGAATTTTTTCTTAAGTAAACTTAGTGGTGTCATAAAAAGTCTTACCATTGTCCCTGTTCTAAAAGAAAACAGACTTAAACTTCTAACCTCATAAAACAAATCATGTGTGAACTCTAAAGGTTGTTCTTTCCACCGCTGCTCTTTTCTCATTATTCAAAATGGTAATTTTTTTTCAGTTACACAATTACTGGAATTGCTCAAGAGAAAGGGAATTTACCTTTCAAAATGTGCATTAGATCACACAATCTTCCCACTCTGCCACTCAATATTTGGCATCCTGTATTTTATTTGGCAACACTATCAGTTACCAAATTCTCTCTCTCCTTTTATTGAAGTGTCTTTTACTTACAAAACAGTGCCTCCAATTCCAGCATTCTCACCTCTTCCTCTTTTTAGCAGGCCTTCTTCATTCATGCCTGTACCATTACAATGACTTCCAGACTGTTTTCCTGTCTCCAGTCTCTCTCCTCTGCACATTGCTGCCAGGATAGTTTTTTACTAAGCCACTTCCCAGATTAGAACTTCAATGGTTCTTTAAGAAGCAGATAATTCCCATGTTATTTAAACTATTCAAAGCATGAAGAAACTTTTAAAACTTTCATTTTCTTTTTTATAATGCTAGCAATAATTATAAAAGTTATAAATATATTTTCCCAATACAACTTCCAAAATCGAACACTTGGACTCTTTAGGAATAACAATGCAAAAATCTTGTATATAAAATAGAGAAGCAACAAGGACTTACTGTATAGCACAGGGAACTACATTCAATATCTTATAATAACCTATAATGGAAAAGAACCTGAAAGACAATATATACATATTTATAACAGAATCACTTTGCTGTACACTTGAAACTAACACAGCATTGTAAATAACTGTACTTCAATAAAAAAATTAAAAATGCAAAAATGTCAAATAAAATATTAGCAAATAGTACCCGACATTACATTAAAAATAATACTCTTTGTTAAGTTTCATCTCAGTAGGGTAAACCTGTGACAATATTAAGAAATCTATTGCTATCATTAATTAAAATAATAGTTATAGGAGGAAAACCATATGATCATTCTTAAAGATGCAGAAAAGGAATGTGCCAATATTTATCACCTAATCCTGGCTTTTAAAAAGACTTTATAAAATTGATAAGTATATTTTCAGTCAAAGCCACAGTCATTAATGAGGAAACACAACAGAAGCATTTTCAGCAAAATCAAAAACAAGGTAACAGTGCTTTCATCATTATATTTTAACATGGTTCTGGAAGTACCAGCCCAGTGCAATCAGAAAGAAAAAGGGTATATAAATACTGGAAAGGAAGAAGCAAATTTTATCTTTATTTATAGATGATATGATTTAATACCTGGAAAAATCCAAGAAAAAAACTGGAAAGCCATTAGAAGCAATGAGCCAGTTCAGTAAGTGACCATTTACAAGATTAATACATAAAAATTAATAGCTTTCCTGTGACTAAATAAAAAACAGCTAGAAAACAAGGAAAAGGAAGTTTTTATTACTGCAGTTCCTAAAAAACCCACTAAGTCTCTGTTGCTGGAATATGTGAAAATCAGTAATTTTCTTGGGGATTAAGAAGGAATATTGTAACCTGATGTGATGAACTGGCATCCAGCTGAGGCTCAATAAAGGCTATTTCTTTCCTTCTAGAAGCTCTGACTTCAACCTCCACACATCCAAATTGGAACTTAACCCTGAACTAAAGCCCCAGTAAGACCTGCAGTAGGCCTTTTATGGAACGGGTGTTTTCCTTGGTGCCTGTGGATAAATGAACTGTTAAGGACATGGCTGGGGTGGGGACTCTTTATATCTGCACCTCCTTAGCAACTCACCGACAGCAGTCCTTAAAAGTAGAGTAGCTGTCTCCATGCCCAGATCAGAAGCAGGGAAAAGATCAGCCCAGAACACTGATCTCAAAACTCATAGTTCCTCGTTCTGGGTAGTGGTCTTCAAACATTTATCACCTCACCATTACCCCTCTTATAACTTGCCTTCCTACACACACACACACACACACACACACACACACACACACACACATTGATAAAGTTATAAATGACTACAAGTGTAATGTCTGGTCTCTGCTCTACCCAACCAGAAGCCCAGGAAGTTTCCAGTTAAAGAGAAACTAAGACTGTTTATACAGAATGTTTTCAACTACATAAAAAAGTCTCTAGATTGTAGCAGAGTAACATGGAATTAATTTCTTCTTTATACTCAGTTATACTTCCTAAACTGCTTTAGTATCTTATTGCCTTTTCACTGGGTTGAGTCATTGAGGCTGGTCTCTAAGCAAATGGGAACCAGAATAGATCTAAATATTCAAGTTCAAAGCTGTAGGTAAAAAGAAAAACAAAAGCAAGTCCAGGAGAATATCCGTAAGATTTTCCTTGAGGCAGGATGGCAGAATATGGGAGCCTCAGATAGAGAAGCAAACCTAGTGTTCCTGAATGGAGAGAAAGCTGTGGAGGACACAGCTGGATTGCTATCTGGAGTGTGAACAAGGAGTCTTCTTGAAGGTTATAAAGATTTTCAGTGTCCTAATAGGACAGGACTTAGCAGTAGACCTGGCACCCAGACAAAACCCAATTTGCCTGTACTCCCTTTCCCTTGAATTTCTGTCCTCATCCCTTGCCTCCAAACCCTATACCCTGGATTAGGATTCAATCTTAATTTACTGCTCTGGTTGAGACTTGCAGTCAGCTAGAGTCATGGTTCTATTTTTTTATGTGCAAGGTGATGTTCCAAAAACTTGTTGAATCTATGCAGAAATGTCCAGACTATTCTTCATCTACAGTTGCATAGAGAGCAGGAGACATTGGAGACTGCTTTATGGACTGACTATCATTGGCCATCAGTGCCAATACCTGTTATTTCTGATGCAGGGCCCTGGTTTTCTACTACTTCCTACTTTGTGGACTTGCTCTTAGGCAATTCCATGACACCTGTTCCTAGCTACATTTTCCCTCTCTCCACAGATCAACATTTGGACAGAAAGTGTAATCATACAAGGTGGTAGAAAAAGGAAGATTGAGAGAGGCTGAAGCAGCCCCTCCCCTGAAAGAAAACTAGACAAATATTGAGCATTAAATGTTTGAGGGAAGGACAAATACTTGCAGTTCTTTATTCATGGCCATGCTTGTCAAGCTGTTCCCACTTGGAAGTTTATTCCTTTTGTGGCTCCCCTACCACTCTCTCCCTTCATACATCTCACTTACCAGAAACACACCCCCCATCAGCGCAGTACAATCAGGGGTGTGTGGAGGGAGACTGATTGAAAATAGGAAAATAATCAAAGAGTGGGAGACAAGACTGGGAATCCAGACTTTGATCTGGTCCTTACTCCCTGGGAAGATAAACAAACCGAAAGTAGGGCAGCAGAGACTGCAGAGGTATTCAGAAGAGATAAATAAGTAGCACAGAGTGCAAGAGGTCGTGGCTGCCCCAGGATCCCAGCTGGCCTCAGTCATTCCCACTCTGAAGACACACAAAAGTGGAGAATTGAGTACTCAATGAGTATCCAAGTACTCAATCAGCTCCAGGACACGAGTCTTAATATCAATCTTTGCTGATTGAAACATCCCACTTCAACATCTATCCACTGTGTCCCCAAATCCCACTCCAAGCTCCTCTGTTACCAGCCACTTCCCTAGAAAGTCTTTAAATATTTAAATTCATAATTTTTAAGGTAATCATGGTATTTTAACTAGGTGTTGACAAGGCACAGACCCAAGTTTTAGGATAAAGAAAAGTATACAGCATGAACTTAACTATAGTTTCTCTCTCTCTCTCTTCTCTCTCTCTCTCTCTCTCATTCTCATTCTCTCTTCCACTCTTTTTCTTTTCCTCTCTTAATATCCAGTTTTATCTTGATAAATATGGCCTTGAGCAATCCATAAATCTGAAAGAGGCAGTATGATTGATGAACTAAGGTACATCCTGAAGACAGGGTTTCCTGGTTGCCAGAGAATCCTGACATTGTGATACACTGAAGCACAGGATAAGGGAAGTAGTTTAAATAGTAGTAGTAGTAGTCCGTGCTTCCAACACCTCATCCTGTGGCCCACCTTCATTCACCCCCTCCTGTGAGCTGGCTGCCCAGAGAAGCTTTATAATGATGTGATTATTCTAACTCAATTAGCAGGGAATGAAAGGAACAAAGGAAACCTATTTTGCAGCTGGCTGGTCATTCAAAAGCATCCTAACTTGAAATGTCAGCTAATTAGGACATGGTAGGAGGGAGAGATTTTGCTTGAGTACTTAGACCTTATTAACAGACCTCACTGTGATTATTAATATTATACTTCAATAAAATAAACCAAAAACATATTACATATCCAATTTTATTTGAAGGGTGAATTTCTATTGCTCTCACCCCAGACAGACATTAGATTCATAATGTCCCAAATCATAGGAACAATTAATTCCCAAATTAGTGTTTTCTCCATTAAGCACTGACCAGTTCTTTTTAATTCCTTTTTGGTCTTTGAAGCTGTAATAATCTTTGGATATATTTAACTCTCAATTTATAAATGGGAGAGAAGCTGAGAGAGTAAGGTATGTTTGAAAAAATACAATTGGAGTAGACCTAATGGCTACAGACTCTAAAATGCAGAGAGAGTAACTGTTCTGTTCTCTGAGAAGGAAAGGCATATGCAAGAGAAAGCAGCATTTAGGATGACAATTTTAGTTAAATTTACTGAGCACTTACTATGTACCAGGCTCTGCTCTAAACATTCTACACTCAATTATACCCTGTGAGAAAGGATGTTTGTTATCCTAATTTTTCACATAAGGAAAAAACACAAAGAAGTTAAATGACTTGTTTAAAGTGATACATATAGCAATTAAAAAAAAGATTTGTACCTAGGCAGTCTGACTGGAGAGTCCAAATTCATAACTATTATGCAATTCTGATAAAAATATAAAACCACAGATATTATTGGGCATCAATAAAGACGAATAATGAGAAAGTATGCTAGAGGATTAAAGGAATGCATGACTAGAGACAAAGGGCTAAACTCAGTCTCTAGCAATAAATTATTAAATCATCCTGTAACCAAGGTTTTTTTTTTTAAGGAGGGAAATATAGACACACACACATACATACACACATTGAAGAGCTTAGAAATGAGGTTTCCATCTGAAAGCTAAACAAGTAAACCCAGCCACAGTGGATTTGAAGAGCAGACTGTAAGACACAATCAAAGGACTGCCTGCCCAGGTACAACAGCAGAACATGCACACACCCAACATGCCAGTCAGGGTTAAGTGAGGACCAGCCAGATGAAAGTGAAGAAAGAGCGTGTTCCAGGCAAAAGGGACAACATGTGCCAAAGCTCGGAGATGAGAGACAGCATGGTGCATTCAGAGAACATGAAAAGGTTCAGTATGGCCAAAGCAGTGAAGAAGGAAGAATAGACGGGGCAGGGCTGTGGAAAGCTTAGCTGTTTGGAACTTATCCCCAGTGCAGTGGGAAGCCAGCCATTGAGGTGTTTGAGAGACATGGAGGAACACAGATTGGAGAGAGATCTCTGGCTGCAGAGTATGTTGGAGCTCTCCCCACCCCACCCCATAGCAGAGGTGGGTAGATCAGTTAGGAGCTGCTGTAGTCATCCAGGAGAGAGATGGCCAGGCAAGGTTGGCAGAAGTGGTGACTGGGAAGAGGGGGCTGATGGGAAATATTTCAGTAGATAGATGGGGTGTGGGGGTGAGGCAGAGGAGGGGGTCTGGTTTGGGCAGCAGAGTGTGTTGTTGGTGCCCTTCACTGAGAGTGAGACCTTTCAGAGGAGGAGGAGGGGGAGGGAGAAGGGCAGGGCAGAGAGGAGGAGGAACAGTTTGAGGAGGAAGTGGAGGAGCTCAGGTTGAGAAAAGTTGAGTTTTAGGAGTTGGTGAGTTGTCTAAATGGAGCTCTTCAGTGACCAGTTGATGATATGGGTCTGGAGTTGGGCTGTGACGTCTGTCCTGGAGATAAAGATGTAGGTATCATCAGCCTCAGACCCTGTGAGTCGATCAGCTGGCTAGAGGAAGGAGAAGGGAAATGGGAACCAGGAGAAAACTGGAGGTTCAGACAGCACAAGCCAAATGGACATCACATAGTGTGGAAAAGGAGGACCTTTATAATATCCCAAAGTCAGTATCATTTCTTTCCTCACTACTTTGTTTTCCTATTTACTGTGTATCTGTGTATCTAGAGGTGGGGTGGCCTGCGGAAGGGTGTGTCATCCTTTTCCTCTCTTTGAATTTTTTGGGCTGTATTTGAGGGCTCTTGCTGTTCCTCCTCTTTTGAGGAGGCAGTTTCATTTTTCTTTTTTCCCCTCCTCTTCCAGGCTGCTTGTGCAGTTCTCTCTGTCAGAGCCTGCTGGCAGGGACTTCCTGGACATGTACATTAAGATGCAGCATAAACTAGTAGTGAAGGGCATGGGTTTTGGAGACAGTTCAGACTCTAACTCCACTAATTTCTAGCTTTGTGTACATTATCAAAGTTGATTAACTTCTCTGAGTCTTTATTTCCTCATCTGTAAATTAATACCTATCCACAATGAGATTTTATAAAAATTGAAATAAATAACACATAGAAAGCTTTCATTACATTTATCTTTATTATTATTATTATTATTATTACTATTTCTATTTTTATTATTCTTGGTCCAGGACAATCTGGAGCCTGCCATCCTAAGGCTTTTATGTCAGGTATCAGGAGGAAGAAAGAGTGCCCAAGAAGCATATTGTATTCATGATCTATAATAAACTTTGTACTTTCTAGATGAAGAGAAAGCCACAGGGCTAGTTAGAGCCTGATGAGCAGTTCTGGGTGTTGATTCTGAAAGCCAAAGGTAAGGTTTCCCTTTCCCAAAATACCATCTCATCTACTACAACATATGATATGGGAAGTTCTCATATTCCAGCAGATTGGGTTGGAGTCCCAGCATCTTTCTTAATGAGATTTTGATTGGATGGTCAACCAGTAAACCAGTTCTACACTCACTCTTCAAAATAAAACTAAAATAGGTGAAACATGTTTCTCTGGATTTCTGATCCCTGGGGGGCCCTAGATGGAGATAACAGAAAGGCTCTTCTCCACTTAGTAGTCAGGATTGTCATGGTTACCAAATTGTTCACAAGACTCACAAGTACACCCTGCTCTCCTATGAAGCGGCATTTGCATTTCAAAGGAACCAACAGTTTCAAAATTCTCCTCTAAAAAACATTTGTTTCAGTGGGGAAAATGGAATTAAGTCTAGAAAACTTGATACTTGCAATAGCAAATTTATATTTGCTGCAGGAATTTCAATAATAAAGGTTTTATTAAAGGTACACGTGTATAGCTATAAAACATAGACTTCCAATGACAAATTCAGGTTTTGATTACATGGAGCATTTGTTCAGGAGTAATGGCTTTTCTTTTCCTTATCACCAAAAGCTCTATCATTAACACAAACCTTCTTACACATTCTTATCAATTTTTATCACTTTTATCACCCACTGTTAGGATAAACAAAATTTAAAGGCATCTCAACCAAGTTGGTATGTTCTTTAAAAAAATACAGGTGATAGTGGCTCCTGATTTTGATGGCGTTAATACCAACCACTCTTTACATAATGTAAGTTAGGTTTCCTAATTAATCAAAGACCTTATATCCGATTTGAATTATGAAAACATGGTTGTGAGAGAAATGCATACACTGAATAAAAATAGGCCATTAGTTGGGACTTGGGAATCCTTGTCATGTAGGCATTGTAAACAGACTCTTACATAATATCCTACAGTGTGCTGTAGTATTTTATTATCTCACAACATTAAAAGCTATGACTTTTAATTATAAGTGAAACTGGTTAGGGATAGGAGAGGGAAATAAATTGAATTATAGTGCAATTTCTCAGTATTTAATTATTTTAATGAGATATATGCTTTTAAAATGAGAAAGAACTTATCCAATGACCCATCAGTATCTATAGGGTCTTGCTTAATTTACTTACCTCCTCTTGGCCTCATCTGTCAAGTTGAGCAAGATAACTTATGGTTTAAAGAGACAGGAATTTCTCCCTAGTCACACACACACACAAAAAATTCCTCTGTTCTGGGAAAGGGTTAGTGAAAATGAAGAAATGAGGGACTCCTAAACAAGGAGACACCTGTGCCCTGCCCCAAGAGTGCCTCAGTGATGTGGCAAATCTCAGATAGGACAGCCATGATGAGATGCTCAGCAACTCCAGCTTTGACAAAGATTTCTGGTCCTCTAGTATAGAGCAGAAGCACCAGAGCCTTGAAACCTCAAATGGATTTGCAATCTGGGACAATGTGTGTCTCAGCAGACTATGTGAATAGGCCTACCTTTCTGACACTCTGGTCCCAAATTTTGACAACACTCAAGGAGTAAGGGAACCACAAAAATAAATGAGACTGCTTTTTTTTTTCATATTAGCAAGATGAGGGCCCAAAGTTTAAATTCCTCCAAGGTGCTTTCTATTCCCAGGAACCCAGGGCCATTACATAGATGTTAAATTAATGGGCAACCCATTTGTCAGGCTAACAAGGTCCCTTTGCCTTGACACCCTCCCACCTCTGCTTGGATCATCTGGTCTAGGTGAATAGCACCTGCCCTTCCTCTGGTAACTTCTCGGCTGGTTTCAAGAATTTGGAAGAGAGTTGTATGGCAGTCAATTTAACACCTGCCAAAGCCTGTTCTAAATGGGCCAGAGCCATACATCCTATATCTAAACATCCCTCAACCTTTGTACTAGCCTACAATCTCATAGGCAGAACACATTTTTGCAAGGTGCTAAACTACATGCTACACAGCGCCCCTCCAAAATCTGTACATTGAAGGAGGAGATTTGATTCTTACTCAGGTTGTAGAGAGAAAATTAGCCTCTGAGGGAGAGTGTTTCTGAGACAAACGCTAGAAGATTAGAGAAGTACGAGCACTCTCCTCTTTTTGTTTTGTTTATGGAGAAGCTGGGCATTTCCTGATAGACCGCACCCATGAAATAACTCCACAGCTAGTAATGCTGAAGTTAAGGCTTCCTGATGGGAAGATCACATGGATAGGAAGCACATTTTCATCACAAGAATGCAGAATGGTTGAATTGGGAGATTGAGATTGACATGTATACACTGATGTGTATAAAATTGACGACTAATAAGAACCTGCTTTATTAAAAAAATAAAATAAAATTCAAAACTTTTTTTAAAAATTAAGGAAAAAAATAATATTATACAATAACAATGATAGGTTTATAAAAAAATAATGCAGATTGGTTAGTTATAGTAGAATTAGTAGACACTATTTATGCCCTGTCCAGATTCCACTTACTGGGCTAGTACATCCATCCCCCTAAGCTGCTATGAACATTGGTTGCTAAAGATTCACAGTCACACCCTTGTCAGAGGATACCTTGGAACTAAAACCCCTTTTCTCTCACTCCAACTCACCCATACACCAAGGCTTTCGGTCAGTGGATACAAAAGCCTGGCTCCTTTGTCTCACAATGGATCAGTTCTGTGGCGCCCTTCACATCCCAGATCTGCCCTGGGCTCAAGCTGAAGTTACACTTCAGCTGAACTACAGCTATGCCTAGGTTCTTCCCCTGTCCTATCCTGCTCTCCTATCTCCATACACGTTTCATCTGAGAACACTCCCTCAATAAACTACTTTCAGAAGAATCCCCATGGCAGGCTCTGCTTCTAGGGAACTCCACTTAAGACACAAGGCTATTAATTTATGTTTCATCTCTATGGCTGTCTGTGTTCTCTGCTTTCCCTTTCTCAGTCCAGCCAGTTCTGTACTTCCTTGCCTCAGAGAAAGTTTGTGGCAGGACTTCCCAGATTTTATTTCCTCCATACCCCAAGTCCATTGTGAAAAATGAAGTTCAGGGAGTGAAGGATTTCCCTAACACTAAAAAGAAATCCCTTCCCTCACTCAATGGAAAAAGGGAGAGGTCTCTGAGTCCCTTGAATAGATGAGACCACTGGCCTGCTCCCTGACAGCCCAAAGAAAAGAGAAGGAACTCAAACCTGCTGGCCATATGATGCCCCTGGAAGTCTGGATCCTACCCAGGGCTCCCAGGCTCACCAAATTCCTATGTTCTCTATGCCAAGCAGAAGCTGCCTAACTGGTCATTCTGGAATCTGGGATGATGGCTATCACAGCTATAACTAGTGTGGAAAGACATCCTCTTGTAAGTCTATGTAGATTTTTTCTATATACGGTTATTTTTTCACAAAATTAAGATATCTAATATTTCTTTCCCATCTGAAAGGCTGACAAAAGGAGATTATGATTATGCTGTTATTATGAAACAATCTGTTAAAAGACTTTATGAAGCATTTTCATTAACTAATAAAAGGCATACCCTTCAATGTAACCTGAAAAAAATAATTCCAGGATATCATACACAGTGTAATTGCAGTAATGTTAAACACATCCACATTCTTACAAAGATAGAAAGACAAGGAATAGTAGTTGGTGGCTTATTTTTATTTTCTTCCTTACAGTTTTCTGTATTTTCTAAACTTTTTGTAGGCAGGATTAATGTCTTTTGCATCAGCTGGCCTCTTCTTATTCTGCTCTCCCAACGTCAGTCGGTATATGTAGTACCAGGAGCCAGCACCGACCACCAGGCCTGTTGCCATCAAGCCCAAATTCTGAGCGCGGCCCATGCTGCAGCTGGAGCGAAGATCTCAGGGGACTCTCTCTCAGGCTAGTGAGAGCCGCTGGGATGCAGGAGTCTGAAACTGCAATCAAGGGGGCGGGGGTGTTCGGGGCGGAGGAAGGAAGAAGGAAATGAGGCGTTGAGCTTCTTTTTCTTTTGCATCATCAACCCACTGATAGATGGACCAGCAGACAGGGACAGACCAAAGCCAGAACCAGACAGGAACAAACAGGAGACAATGAGGACTCTGCTCTGGTGAATGCGGTGAACGCACCAACACCCGAACGTGGGTTCAAACCCGGACCTTTGCTTCTCCGTCCAGGTGGTCAGGCCTGTCTCTCACCTCACAGTCCCCCATCGCTCCACTCCCCGATAACCGCCTCCTCCCCTCCCTTCCGCCCGCTCGAGTCACCCACGCCAACCATTTCAGCTGCCTTTTACAAGGCACAACACGAAAAAGGGGCTGGGTTCGGGTGTCTCCGCGGGGAAATAGAGAAGCGCCTCCAAACTCGAAAGTCGTGCTGCTACCCTCCACCCTCACTCCAAGAGTCTCCAATCAATACCCACCCTCACCGTGACCGGCAGGAATCAGGACGGGTTTCCTCTTGTCCTCCTCCTTCCTTGCCCACAGCCACGTCACCTCAAAAGAAATTGGGAGCCGGTTACCTGAGCAAGAACCGCTATCTGGACAGACCAGCACACAGGCTCCTAGTCACATGAAGTTACGTCACTGGTGAGTTCGGGGTCCCAAATTTCCCCTCCTATTATTGGCAAAGCAGAGGGTGACCCGCCCCCTTCCAACCCCCCCCACCACCACCACCATTACCACACAGGACACTGTTGCTCTTTCTAGTCTTTGCACATCCAACAAACGTGTTGTCTTTGATTATTGGAAGGGGCAGTATTTTCTCCTGAGCTTCTGGCCAATTCTACTGCTTCTCTGGGGAATGGTCCCGTCCTTTTCCGTGCTCCCTCCACCTTTTTTCTTTGGAATCCTTAATGTTCACCTCTGCAGTCCTGAAAATACCTGTAAATGGGGACGGTGGAAGGGGTGTCAGGAAAAGAAGCAGAGAGTAGGAATGAATTTGTTATTTTATTTTATTTATTTATTTATGGCTGTGTTGGGTCTTCGTTTCTGTGCGTGGGCTTTCTCTAGTTGTGGCAAGCGGGGGCCACTCTTCATCGCAGTGCGCAGGCCTCTCACTATCGCGGCCTCTGTTGTTGCGGGGCACAGGCTCCAGACACGCAGGCTCAGTAATTGTGGCTCACGGGCCCAGTTGCTCCGTGGCACGTGGGATCTTCCCAGACCAGGGCTCGAACCCGTGTCCCCTGCATTGGCAGGCAGATTCTCAACCACTGTGCCACCAGGGAAGCCCTGTTATTTTCTTGTTAGCACTATTCTGTTTCTTTTTTTGCCCAAATTTTATTATGGCAAAATAATGATAGAACTATTTTCATTAAAAAAAAAGATTATTTTTTTAAAAGGCATGTTTCATAAACAATCATTCTCACTGCATAATGAGTTTTATACATGCCACTCAAAGCAATCTTAATTAATGTCTTCCACATCTTGTCACATGACGAAGCCCTGATTTAGCTAATCATTTATTTGAGAGTTAATAAATCTGCTAATGCAGCAAAGCCAACTGGCTTTATTTCTGGACTGCAAGAGAGTCGTTGTAAGTGCAATGTTGGAAAGCCATTTCTTTATTTATTCATTTGTTCAACATATTTACCGAGCACCTACTACATACCATGCATTGTTCTCCATGCTGTGGTTACAAGGGTGAATAAAACAGACCTAAATCTCTAAATCATGTGGCCCTTACATTGTAGTGAGAGAGACAAACAATAAACAAGTAAATAAACTATATATATATATATATACTGTTAGTGATACATACTAAAATATTTTAAAGCAAGGAGATATGAAAAGTCGAGATGGGTTAAACTTTCAGATAGGGTGGCCAGAGAAGGCATCACTAGAAAGGTGACCTTTCAGTAAAGATCTGAAGTTAGTGAAGGATCTAAGTGTGGTGATATCTGGGGGAAGAATATCCCAGGCAGGAGGACAAGCAAATGCAAAGGCTCTGTGAAGGTAACAAGCCCAGTATGTTCCAGGAACATCAAGGAAGCCAGGATCGCTGAGCTAGAGACAGAGCAGTAGAAGATGAGGCAGAAAGGTAATAAGGTTGAAGAGAGTAGGGCCTAGTCAGTTGTAGTGAGGACATTTGCATTTACTCTAAACAAGAGGAAGTGGGTGGGGAGTTTGAGGAGTTAAGGGGAGTGGAGTTAAGGGGAGTTTGAGGAGTTAAGGAGACTAGAGTGAAAGGGAGACTGGTTTATCTACATCATTCATTGCAACAGCAAACTGAAGGAGAAAATAAATCTTACAATTAAAGCACTTGATAAACTGAGTCAGCCAGTCCTAAATTAAAAAACAAAAAAACTATTAGTAAAATAGGAATAGTGGAAACTTTGCCTGTGCAGTAAGGAATTATATATTTATAATTTAATGAATTATTATTGGTTAAATTAAATTAAGTATAAAAGAAAATAGCCTTAGTCTGATGAAGACTATATCAGAGGCTCTTTTGACCTAGCAGATTCCTCACTCTTTGTGGGCTACCAAGACCACAGAACTTGTGACTTACCTCTACTCACTGATATTATTTCCTTCTACTACTTTTTGTGCAGTACTGGTAAACATAAACAAAAATAACCTTGAAAAACAGATAAAATATATCAGAAACAGCAAAAGTTACACTAAATGATGAAACTTCATAAGAGGTATTCCCATTTTCTTCAAGAACAAGAACAAGAGGTTCTCAAGCACCACCATTGTTCAACATAGTTCTGGTCAATATAACACATGCAGAAAAAAAGGGAAAAAAAGTTATAAATATTGGAAAGGAAGAAATGTAAAAAATCATCATTTGAAGATGGTTATGTATACATACCTGGAAAAACCAAAAGTATCATTTGAAAACAATTGAAATTAATCAGACAGATCACAGAAATTGACGGATACAAAATAAATATATAATAGTAGAACACTTTCCTTAAGCAGAAAATCACCTATAAGAAATTAAAATTGGAGAAAGGAATAGCATTTCAGCAACATAAACTACTAATACCTAGGAAAAACCTAACAAGTAATAGGAATTATTTAGCTGAAGAAACTTACAAAATTTGATTAAAAAACATAAAAATAGATCTGAGCAAAATGGAAATATATCATATTCCTGGAGGGGAAGTCTCAATTTTAAGATGCTAATGTTCCTCAAATTAATCTGCAGATTTACCGCAATTACAATACAAATTCTAAATGCTTATTATTTGTTTATTGTTGTTCAATTCAGAACTTGATTAATAACCACAAATGCACTTACTAATATGTGCATAAAAAGAAAGTTGGAAATCTTTAGCAGTGACTAGCAATGGGAAAGATATCATGGAGCTCTTTCCCTGCATGCTTTATACATTTCCTTATTGTTTTGAATATTTTTAACCATTAATATATATATTACTTTCATTACCAGAAAAAAAAAGATATTTCTAATCTGGACTATTTTATATAACACAGACTCTCTAGGCCATTGTATTGGTTCTTAATATCTAGGGCAGGGATCCTAGACCCCTTGAGAAACTGATGAGGTCAATGACCTTTATTCCCCTTTCCCCCAAAAAATGCACTTAATCACACATACACTCAAAAACAAAACCTTGCATACAATTTCACGTAGAACACAGAGGTAGCCAGTTGAGAATGCCTACTCTAGGTTAATCAGTATCGTCAGTGGGGAGAGACCCTGGGGCCCAGGTATACATTTGGCTAAGGAAGTATCAAAGTGGGTGTGGGCCTCGGGCAGTGACCCTGCAGCAAGGCTGGGTTCTCCCTGGGTGCCCTGAGGTGAGGAGGCCAGAGGTGAGAGGTCAACAGGCTGCAGGCCAGGTGATAGCAGCAGACAGCATCAGGAACAAGGTTAACTCGGCCACACCATGAATAAGGGCAGAGCAGGGCAGGCAGGCCTGGGTGCTTCCCCCAGCAATCTTTGTGGAAACCTGCAGCTGCAGGGGTAGGTGGGAACAGCAATCCCTTCTCTGCATCCCTAAGTTACCACTGTGGGAATTTGAGGGAGGGAGTGAGGGAAGAAGCCAAAGGCATTTACTCAAATTGGTCACCTGAGTAAAGATGGCATTTACCACCCTGGTCACTGTCCATGTATACTTTTATGATGAACAACAGAGTCAGGTGCCAGAATGCAGGGGATGAGAGGTTCTGGAATATAGGAGAGGTGGGAGGGCAAGCACCTTCCTCCCTCCCCTCTTGACAGGACTGGAAGGATTTGACCATCTCTGCATCCCTCATATCCATCATTTCCTTCGTCTAATAGTTCTTCCTTTTGCCCAGAGCTGAATCACAAAACTGGAACCTAATCCATGGACAGGTGTTCAAAACTGTCATGGTTACAGCCATCAAATTACAAGAGGTTCACACAGCAGTCAGCAATGGTTTGGGAACATTAAATAAATGTGTTTCTCTAAGAGAACAAGACAGCATCATTTATTTACCCAACTTAAAAGCTGTCCCAGAAGGAGAAAAAGTAGGATATTATTTGTCCAAAATAAATAAGATCAGACAACTGAACATCTCTCCATGGATCAATTTACAGATCGTATGGAAACATGCTTATCTTGTTGAGAAAAATTCCATTTTTGGATATTCAAATGCCTTAGCATGTTTTGAAAACTATTTCCTATGTGGACAATAGAATCTTCTATGTGGTAAAAATTAACTAAAATTAATGGTGTCTTCCAATATTAGTGGGAAATCTTTTTTCTAAAACATGCCTACTCTTTTTCTTTTGTTGCTGCTTCCCACACTGAACTCTTGTTTTGTTGTATTTTCTTACTATAATAATAAAGAGTGGTGATAGCTTTAAAAACAAAACAGAGACGTATTACAGAAGTAAAGACCCCACTACCATTCCTACCCCTTACCTATACTGGAGCAGGGGCCCAACTGCAAGGTAAATGGTGGGCACTAGTGGATGGAGGATTGGAGGTGGAGTGAGGGGAGAGTATCCAGTTGCCCAAGAAAGGATGAGACGATTCCCCAACAAGAAAAGCAAAAATTGTCAATAGCCCTCCAAGAAGATGCATCCCCTCCCCAGTAACCAGAGAAAGGCAAATTCTAACACAAGGAGAAGGGGCTACTTGTGGCCTCTGGGACTACAAAGACAAAAAAATGAGTGACAGGACCTGATGTGGTGGGGTGAGGTGCTAGTGGGGGTAAAGGAGGGGGCTCCTGCTCTTGGTGGGAGTGGAAGTTGGGGACCCAAGCTTACTGGCGATGCAGCCCTCACGTGACCAGGAGCTGACGTTGGCAAAGGTACTTAAAGCCCTGACCGCCGTCCTCCGTCCTCCTCTGGGTACCAACTCTATTGCGCTGCGCACTGCCGTGCGTTTAACCCAGGCGAGGAGGAGGAGGAGAAAATTCCCCCAGATCGGGCAGGTGGGTGTGGGAGTGGGCATGGCCTGGCACCCCCGAATAGGGGTAGCCCAGAGATGAGGGAGTCTGAGGCCGCGGGTGTCTCCGCCTCGCCCGCCCCTGGCCGGCTCTCCAGACCCCCGCGCTCAGTCGCAGCTCATTTTGGTGGGCGGCGGGAAGAGGGGGAGGGGGGAACGTAAAGACGCTGATATACTTGTGGAGAATCCGCTTACTTCCCCTCCCAGCCAGTGTTTTTTTGGTTTTGTTTTTGACACTCAGGCCCCGCACCCCACATCCCGTCCTGTTTTGAAAGGAGGAGGGAAGAGAAATAAACGTGGCAGCGCATATAAGGCCAGTGGGGAGGTTGGGGAAAGGGTGATCGGAGGGGCACGCAATTAGTAAACAATCCGGCTTATTCACTCCCACTCTCACTTTGCAGATACCTCTCCCGACCACCGCCCCCGCACCCTCCCCTCTCCCCCGGCCGACCCCACGTCTTTTGGGGGTGCTGGGAAATGGGTGTGACAGCCTTTGTAGGGGAGGTGGCGGTCTGGCTCTGGGCTTTACAAGAGGGAAGGCCCTGAGAGAATCTGGTATTAAACCGCCGTGCTAAGTCCTAGGCTGCTTTCCAGACACCTCCGGCGCATACAACCCTTCACCCCCGTTTCTTCAGTCCTGAAAAAGGAGATCGGGTACCCTGGCGGGAGAAATGGCGGTTAACAGGAGATTGCGATGGGGTGTGGGAGGTGGAATCCAGAGCGGAGAAACAGTGGAAAATCATGACCCTCAAACCGAAAGGGCAGACACTGGGGACCCGTTGTGCAGGCTGATGCTAGGCGTGGGGGCTGGGGACTGCAGGACTGGTGGTCATAGGAAGGAGACGCTAGATTGTCTGGCCATAATCCCCAGTCGCGCGTCCCGTCCAGCCTTCTGTGCACCCTCGCTCCGCCCCCTCCCGCTTCGGTGCAGGAGAAGGGGTGTGGCCGTCTGTCCGGGAGAAATGGCGGACGGGGGGGCGGGGCAAAGGGAAGGAGAGGTTGACTGCCTGGGGAGTCTGCGCAGGGGCGGGGGTTGGGGTGCGAAGGGAGGGGTGAGAAGAGTTGAAGGAATTGAGAGGTGGAACCGTTTGTCATTCTGGTATGTGAATGCTGAAAGGCAATTGGGGACTTTGGTCTTCAGTCCGTTCCATCCGCCGGGCTCTGTCTCCAACGTCTTGCTATCTGTATTTCTGCCCTTCAGTCTGTCCTTAGGATGGAGCTCTAACTGAACTGAAGAAAGGAGAAACAGCCCTGAATCATTGGAGGTCAGTGTGGGGGCTGGGAACTGTCTTGGAACCCCTGGTATGGTGTGGCAGAAACCAGAGCAGAAATTGGAGCCGGGGGCTCCTCTTCCCCCATCTTCTTCCTCCTTATAAGAAACCCTTGCCCTGGGCCTGTCCTTTTTGGTACAGCGAAAGGGGTGTGAAATTTGCCTTCTTAAATAAGGATTTGAGGAGGAAGGGATATGGAGGGAGTGAGGAGCCCTGAGAGGGGGAAACTTGCCCACAAGGGTTCAAATCAAGAAAAGAAGAGAATCCATCTACCAAAGGCCCCCGAAACCCCCTTTCTGGGATCTCTCCACAGGTCTGTCTGCCTTTTGGGCCCTGCACAACTACAAGCCTGGTGGAAAAGAGCAAATTGCTTCTGCTCCCAGCAGGTTGGTACGTGTATGAGAATCATTTGGGGACCTTTGGGCTGGGGGTGAGGGAATCAGAGAAGAATCTGGGGTTCTTTCTGGTTCTCCACCAGCTTTCCTGAAGTCTATATGGCCTCTCATCCCCCATTTAGGTGCTGGGAAATTAGATGTATTTACATTGGGCAGTGAGGGCTAGGGATGAAGATGTAAGAAACATCAGACAACCAGGGTCCTGAATCAGCACACAGAGGCCTGGACACTTGTGTCTGGGTACTAGTCCACCCACCAAGCATTATGTTCCCAAACTCTCCTTTAAGTAGGCCTGGTTAAGCACGAAGTGAGCCAGAGCCCTAAGCCTCATTTTTATCCTTTACCCCAGGTCCTGCTTAGTTTGCAACCTCAGCAGAACTTTCGAGCCTGAACTGAAGCACCTTACCTTGTCGTGCACGCACCCCACTTGGGCACACCAGCTCCACACCCTGGATCAGGGAATCACTCCAGCTGCATCATGAGCCGTGTTCGGGATGCTGGCTGTGTAGCCGCTGGGATAGTGATTGGGGCCAGTGCCTGGTACTGCGTCTACAAATATGCCAGGGGAAGAAACCAGATGAAGAAGAGACTGGCCAAGCCCAAGACCAGGGCTGTGGCCGGGACTGGAGCCCGGGCTAGAGCTGGACTAAGGGCTGGATTCACAATTGACCTTGGGCCAGGATTTGGTCCTCCAACCCCAGTCCACACTGGGGCAGAGGTCAGGGTCCAGGATGAAACCTCTGCTCTGGACATGGCTGGAGCTGAAGCAGTGGCCCTAGCTGCATCTAGTGCCAAGGCTCAGAGTGGGGCAGGAAGTCAGGCCCAGGAGGCAGAAGGGGCCGGGGTTGGGCCTAAAGCTGAATCAGAAGCCACAGTGGCTTCTACAGTGGCACCAGCTCCCTGGGAGGCAGAGGCTCCCGTGGCTGCAGAGACCTCCACAATGACAGGGGCTCCTAAATTAGCAGAAGCCCCTGGCACAGCAGAGGCTCCTGGGGCACCAGCTCCTACTGAGGCAGCACCACCTACCGAGGCAGGGGAGGCTTCCATACCAGCAACGCCTACTGTGGTAGCAGCACTTTCTGGGGCAACAGCATCTTCTGGGGCAGCAGCACCTTCTGGGGCTGCAGTGCCTTCTGGGGCAGCAGCCCCTAGTGGGGCTGCAGAGGCTCCTGGGACTTCAGGGTCCTCTAAAACAGCAGCAGCCGCCAAGAAAACAACCCCTGGGGCTCATACTGGGGCTATACCTAAGGCCGGGTCAGCTACTGGAGCTGTACCCAAAGGTGGAGCTAAGGGTGGAACCAAGTCCCGGACTGGAGGCAAGGGCAAAGGCAAGAAAAATAAGGTTGAAGTAGACGAATTGGGGCTGGGCTTCCGCCCTGGAGATGGGGCTGCGGCAGCTGCCGCAGCCTCCGCTAATGGAGGACAGGCTTTCCTGGCAGAGGTTCCTGATTCTGAAGAAGGGGAGTCTGGGTGGACGGACACAGAATCGGAGTCAGACTCTGAGCCTGAGACCCAGCAGAGAGGGAGAGGGAAGAGACCCGTTCCCATGCAGAAGCGCCCCTTTCCTTATGAAATTGATGAGATTCTGGGTGTCCGAGATCTCAGGAAAGTCCTTGCTTTGCTTCAGAAATCGGATGATCCTTTCATCCAACAGGTAGCTTTGCTCACTCTGAGCAACAATGCCAATTATTCATGCAACCAAGACACAATTCGCAAATTGGGAGGCCTCCCGATTATTGCAAACATGATCAACAAAACTGATCCCCACATTAAGGAGAAAGCCTTAATGGCCATGAACAACCTGAGTGAGAATTATGAAAATCAGGGCCGGCTTCAGGTATACATGAATAAAGTGATGGATGACATCATGGCCTCTAACCTGAACTCAGCAGTACAGGTAGTTGGACTAAAATTTTTAACAAACATGACTATTACTAATGACTACCAGCACCTGCTTGTCAATTCCATTGCAAACTTTTTCCGTTTGTTATCTCAGGGAGGTGGAAAAATCAAGGTTGAGATTTTGAAAATACTTTCGAATTTTGCTGAAAATCCAGATATGTTAAAAAAGCTGCTCAGTACCCAAGTGCCATCATCATTTAGTTCCCTCTACAATTCTTATGTGGAATCAGAAATTCTCATTAATGCCCTGACTCTATTTGAGATCATCTATGACAATCTCAGAGCAGAAGTATTCAACTACAGAGAGTTCAATAAAGGCTCCCTTTTTTACTTATGCACTACATCTGGAGTGTGCGTTAAGAAAATTCGAGCCTTAGCAGATCACCATGACCTCTTGGTGAAAGTGAAAGTTATAAAACTAGTGGACAAATTCTGATTGGCTATGTGTCTCAGAGACTTGAAGAAATGTCTGGTTTTGCAGTCTGGAAGCAATGAAAATTGAAAGTTACTGCTTTTCCACTTGCTTATATAGTAAAGGGATCCTTTCAGCTGCCAGTTTTGAATAATGTATCATCCAGAGTGATGTTATCTGTGACAGTCTCCAGCTTTAAGCTGAATAATTTTATGAATACCAAATAAATAGTCCTCTTGTACTGAAAACACATTTGTGACTTTAATCGTGCTGCTTGAATGGAAATATTTTTACTGGTTCCTCTATGTGAATTGATAGTGAACCTGTCCATCATGAATAGCCTACACTTCTATCATCTGTTTTGACTTGAATTTATTCACCAAAGACTTCATTTGTGTATCATTAATAAACTTGTATGTTTCAACTGACAAAAAAATTGTTCTCTTGCTTGAATTTAAAATCTAGCTGGAGAGATAAGGTACATAAATAGAAAAAGATTACAGTACCTGAGCATATGCTCATTGTCAAATATATGCTATCTGTTTAAATGAAACAGAAGTGGCTAGAATGCTTCAAGGAGGAAGGGCACACTTAAGGTGGGCCCTGAAGGACAGCATGAGAAAACACAGAAGGGCATTCCAGGAGAGGAAATGGCTTGAAGAAAGACACGGAGGTAGGAAATCTGTTCCAGTGACAGGAAGGTAACCAGTTTGCCTGGAATGGAAAGTATGGGAATAGAAGTGATGGGAGATAAGGGTGGAAATGTAGGGCAAAAAAAGTTTAGGGAAGACCCTGAACACCAAGCTGAAGATTGAAATATGATCCTGTCATTTTCTGGGAGTTACTGGGCATTTTTGGCAAAAGGAAAAATAATCTGGTGGCAATGTGAAAAATGGATTGGAGCTGTGATGGGGTTAGGTGTAGAGATATTCGTTAGGAAATTATAAACCAAGCATGAGATGATGAAGAGTGAAATAGGGCGATGGCTATAGGAAATGTTAGGGAATGATGATAAGAGATGCTTACCAAAAAATGTACCAAAATCTGCTATCTTGGCTATAGGTCAACAGAGAGGAAGGATTGTATGATCTTGTGCAGGTTCTGACAGAGAAAGCCCTCTTTCTTGGGCAGTTCTGGCAACCAAGCAATGCCAAAGTGAGTTACCATTTTTTTTCTTTCCATTTTTTTCTTTTTTTTGAGTCACCATTTATAATGATGAGAAAGAGCAGTGTTACAAAAAGAATGACTCTTGGTGCAAAGTGATTTTTCCCCCCTCAGGTTAGAGGTCTAGGTCCTCCTTTGTTTGGAAGAGGGGCAGTGGTGAGGCCTTTTTGGGAACCCCACCCCCACCTCTGAGTTCACTTAAGAGCAGGAAAACCTTCCTTCATCTGCCCCCTGGCCAGTGAAGCAATGAAAGAAGAAAATGGGAGAAGTTGCAGAGATTTTCCAAACCCAGCCTGCTCTCCTGACACCTCTCATGAAACCTTCATTTTGGTGCAGGTGTATGGTAGGCTGTGGCAGAAATAGAGACAGGGACTCCTGGGAGGGGGGCACATAGAAAATGGACAGTTTGGCCTAATATACTGGCACAACTTATCTGGAAGGCAATTTGGTAATCTATATAAGAAGCTTTAAAGGTACACCTGCCTTTCAGCCAAGCATTGCACTTGTAGGATATTTTTCCCTGTGGAAATAATCAAATAATTGTATACAGAGGAATATCAAGGGTATTCAATTGAGCAGTGTTTCTAAGAGAGAAAAAGAAGCAACTTAAATGTCTAACACTACAGAATTGGCTAAACAATAGGTGGTATGTCCACACAGTAAAATAGTATGCAACTGTTAAAAACTGCGATGTAGGGCTTCCCTGGTGGCTCAGTGGTTGAAAGTCCGCCTGCCAATGCAGGGGACACGGGTTCGTCCCCCGGTCCGGGAAGATCCCACATGGCGCGGAGCAGCTAGGCCCATGAGCTATGGCTGCTGAGCCTGCGCGTCTGGGGCCTGTGCTCCGCAACGGGAGAGGCCACAACAGAGAGAGGCCCGCGTACCTCAAAAAAAAAAACAAAACTGCGATGTACTTTTATATTATTGGCATGAAAAGACATTCACCATATGTAAGAGTCTGTTGCATCAGTCAAAAAAAGGCTCCTGCAATTGAAAGTCAGTGAAAATTCTTTCAGATGTTTATTATGTCATCTCAGTGTATTTTTACACAGAATTGGAATCATATTGTACATCAGTGGTTCTCAATGTGTAGTTCACAGACCACTACAGGTCCCTGAAACTGTAAGGTCAAAATTATTTTCAAAATAAAACAATGGTTGGTAAAACTGCTGGTGCCTCAGCATAGATCAAGGCAGTGTCCCCAAACTGTACTAGTAGTGATTGAATTCTTTACAGCCACACACTCAACAAATTTCTGTAATCCAGTTTCATTTCTAAATGTCTTTAATGGAGTCCTTATTTATAATAAAATTATATTTTTTATTAAATCTTGTTGATTGAATGCATATCTTTTTAAAATTCTGTAACACAAAGTGTGCACAAAGCACTTCTCCTGCATAGCTTAATACAGTGGTTGTCTCAAAGGAAAATGTTTGCACCATCATTTGAGTTGTGCACTGAATTAGCTGCTTTTGACGTGGAACACCATTTTTACTTGAAAGAATGACTGGCAGAAAGACTGTGGTTTTTCAGACTTGAGTATTGGGCAGACATTTTCTTGAAAATTAATGAAGTGAACCTTCAAGAAAAACAACTGACTGTATTTGCCACCAACAATAAAATTTGAGCTTTCAAGCAAAATTAGAATTTTGGAAAGCTTGTATCCACAGCCATAGGCTTGACAGCTCGTAATATTTAAGGATTTTCTGAAGAGATCAGTGGTGAAAATAATGGAGGTGAAAGCCTTTTTTTGTTTCTCCTTTTAGGATAGAAATGATGGAGGACTCTGGGTCCTAATGTTGATCTTACTCAGTTTTACTGTGACCATTGTAACCCATATGACATCAAACCCATGGTCATTTAATAAAGAATATCATTGCTCTGGTAACAAGGTGACCCTGGGTGAGGCTAGACCCAAGATTGTTTGAACCCTTAATAAGGAGAATCTGAAAAGATGTCAATCCTGGAACAGTAATGTCTTCTTCTGGATGAAGTAGAGATGGTATCTGAGCCCATATACTGAAGATGGATGCATTAATGTCTCTTGGCTTGATCCCAGATATGAAGGTAATCTAACCAGCTTCCTTTGCTCTGATTAGCAGTGGAAATTTCCATCGCCTTCAGATGGAACCTATTCCCATGCAGAGACATGTAGTCTGGTCTTATGAATGAGCTAAGAATCACACAATAGGCAAATATTTCATTTCCTAAAGTCTAGGTTTTTGTGTCTTAAATCATCACATGAGAACGATCAACAGCATAGTCCAGGTGGTGCTGAGATTTAAAAAGGTAGTTCTTTGGAAAGATTTAACCTGGTAAAATTATGACAACAGGCACCAGGAATTGAGCACCAACTATATAGTGTTCTATTATTACTTAAGCATGATTGTTGAAACATTCCTTAGACATTCTGTAGTACTATAGTTTTTACCTTCTACATTGTGTGTTCAGGGCATGGTTGAAGTGGGGGCAATTCTCACAACCATGTTTGCACTGAATAGTCCTGCCTTCCTTGCTTTAATTTATTGGTCTGGGTAAACAATTTGATCGAAAGTTATCATGGTTTCTTTAATTATTTTTAAAGAATATGAACTGATAAATGCAAGAATTGAGAATACAGGGCTGTCATTTTAGTGGTAGAGCACAAGGATGAAGTGATACAAACTCCTGCTCTTGGAGTCCCTGAGCTGCACTTGTTTCCATCCTTTATCAGGCCAGATATTCAACTTTTCCATTACTTGTAAAATATATCACAACATCTTTCCTTAAATTCCCTTTTTGTGCTTAAACAAAAGTCTACAGACTAAGAGTAAGACCAGAAGTGGGTAGTAAGCAATAGAGTCTCAAGAAAACGTGAGGGATTGGGGTTGAGGTGGGCAAAATGCAAATAAGAATTTTTTCCACAGTCTGGGTTTGAAAACTAATAGCCTACAATTAACTGGGTGTCCTTTCCCACTGACAATGGGTTCTAGGTGACAAGGTTTTTCCTCCCATAGAATGGTTTCATGGAGAAGAGGATTTGGGTGAGATCAGATGTTTGTTTGTAAAATCATTGAGCAAATTCCAGTGAAAACAATGAGTAGACTAAATTATGGAATACCTGATTCAATGTAAAAGATAAAATAGAGCAATTATGAACTCCTACTGCGTGAATCTTTCTCCACTTAAAGCTGTCAGAGACAACTTGAAGAATGAGTTTAGAAACTGGCCTTTTCAATTACTTAATTGTTATATCAGTTGAATGCACCATTTTATCAGATTTCTTTAGTAATATGGGAACACTGGTAACTCAAGTAGGTGATCTGGGAAATTCTGAGCCTTTCTGGGCCTTTTAAAAATAGTTACCACTGTGCCCTGCTTATAAGGAAAATAAATAGCAATTTGCCTCCTGCCTTAACTGAGATTCATACTTTCAAATGTGAAAACACCTTAGGGCTGAGGGTGATATTGCATTATCAGAACAAAAAAGAAAAGAATTATAGATTTTGAGTGTGCCTAAGAACATAAGTTTATATCAGTCCAAATTAATCACAATTGGGACTCTCATCTATTCTTAATATAATTGATTAACTCTAGACTTAAGTTAGATATGAATGATAAAATTGCAAGAGTGACCACTAAAATAATAGAGAGTGTAAAATGTCCAATGCATTAAAGGGAAAAATGCACTAAGAAGAATAATTTAATCCAAAAGAAGGTGAGAAATGAGAAAAGTGAAGCCTTAAAAGAGCAAGAAAAAGAGAAAGCACAAAACTCACATGTATTAGTAATCATAATAAGAAAAAATGGGCTAAACTTACTAGTTAAAAGATTTTGTCAGATTTAAAAAATCAAGCTACATGATAAAGAATAAGCATGCAGAAACTTTGAAAGTAAAAGTCAGAAAAATATACCATGTAAACACTAACCAAAAGGAAGTTGGAAGAGCTAAATTAATGAGACAAAAATAGGTTTTAAGACAGAAGGCATTATTAAAGATAAAAAATATGTGAATGGTTAAACAAACCATGGTACATCCATACCATGGAATATTACTTGGCTATAAAAAGGAATGAACTATTACTGATACACAAAACAACTTGAGTGGATCTCAAGGGCATTGTACTGACTGGGGGGGGAAAGCCAATCTCAAAAAAAACATATACTCTATGATTCAATTTATATAACATTCTTAAAATGAAAAAAATTATAGAAATGAGGAATAGGGAGTTAGGGATGGTGAGAGGGAGAGTGTGTGTGACTAGAAAGAGATAAGACAAAGGAGATCTTTGTGGTGTTGGAAGAGTTTAGAATATTGGTTGCCATGGTGAGAGAAAATGGCATAGAGCTATACACACATATTGTACCAATGTCAGTTTCCTAATTTTGATATCACACTATAGTTATGTAAGATGTAACCATTGGGGAAAACTGTGTGAAAGGTACAGAAAAATTCTCTGTATTATCCTTGCAACTTCCTGTAAATCTATAATTACTTCAAAGTAAGATTTTTTAACTGATGATAAATGGTTCAATTCACCAAGATAAATAAAAATTCTAAGTGTGTGGGCATTTAATAAAGTAACCTCAAAATATGTAAAGAAAAAAAGAAATGAACACATCAACGATCACATGGGATAATTCAACACACTTTTCTAAAATATTTAAAGGACAAGTATTTACTAAAAATGGTAAAGTTATAGAATAGAGAACAATACAATCAACAAGCTGATTTAATGAAAATAAACAGAATCCTGCACCCAATAATAGGAAAATACACTTTCTTCTCAAGCATACACAGGACTTTTACAATAATTGATCACATAGTTGGCCATAAATCAAGTCTCAACAAATTTCTGAGAATGACTTTCATAAAGTTCACCTTATCTGACCAAAATGCAATTAGAATAAAAATCAATAATAAAAAGGCAACATTTTTTAAATCCATGTGCTTGGAAATTTTAAAACATATTTCTAAATAATCAATGGGTTAAAAAGGAAGCATAGTGGACATTTTAAAATACTGAGAACTGAATAATAATAAGAATGCTAAAGATCAAAATTTGTGGGATTCAGTAAAAACGGTATTTCAAGGGAAATTTATGGCCTTAAATCTTTATGTTATACAATACGTCCAGAATAGGTGAATCTATAGAGACAAATAGTAGAATCATGGTGGACAAGTGCTGGAGGGGTTGTGGAGGAGAGATGAAGAGTGACAGCTAAAGGGTACAGGGTTTCTTTTTGGAGTGATGAAAATGTTTTAAGGGCTTCCCTGGTGGTGCAGTGGTTGAGAGTCCGCCTGCCGATGCAGGGGACACGGCTCCTGCCCCAGTCCGGGAGGATCCCACATGCCACGGAGTGGCTGGGTCCGTGAGCCATGGCCGCTGGGCCTGCGCGTCCGGAGCCTGTGCTCTGCAACAGGAGCGGCCACAGCGGTGAGAGGCCCGCATACCGCCAAAAAAAAAAAAGTTTTAAAATTGATTGTGGTGATGATGGTTGTACAACTCTATGAATATACTTAAAACACATTGAATTGTACACTTTAAATAGGTGAATTTAGTAGGTGAATTATCTCTCAATAAAGTTATTTTTTTTAATCTGTTAGACTAGAAAAAAAGGCTAAACATTGATAAGATAAGCATCCAAATTAATAAGTTAGAAAAAGACCAACAGAATAAAGGCAGAAGAATGAAAAAGACAAGAGCAGAAATAGATAAAATAGAAAGTAAAAATACTTTAGACAGTATCAACAAAGCCAAAACCTGGTCCTGTGAATGGTATAATAAAAAAAGCAAACCTTTGGTGAGACTAATGAAGGAAAAAAAGGTGTTAAGAAAAAATATTAGCAATGAACAAGAGGACATAATAATGAGTAAGCAAAGATTTTTAAAGATAAAAGAATATTATGATTAACTTTATGCAATGAATTTGAAAATGTGGATGAAATGTTAGAATTCCTTGAAGAATAGAACCTACCAAAACTGACTCAAAAAGATACAGAAATTCTAAAGAGTCCTATAACCACTGAGGAAATTAAATCAGTAGTTTAAAAGTCCCTCTGCTCCCCAAAATAGGCCCAGATGGAATTGATAATTCCAATCTTGTACAAACTCTTCCAGAGAACAGAAATAAGTAATACTATCCAATGCATTTTATGAGACTAGTACTAACCTTTATATCAAAACCAAAGTTAGTATGAAAAAGGAAAACTATACATCTTACCTATAAACATAAATGTAAAATTTTTAAACAAAATATCAGCAAGTGGAATCCAGCTATGTATAAAAAATTTTTTCATGATCAACTTGGAATGCAAGTGGCTTAACACGAAAAATAGCTATCAAAGCTTGATTGACACATTCTAACATATATATATATATATATGAAGTATTAAGACTCTAAAAGAGCTATGCCAGTTTTGAAAAATAATGATAAAGAGAGGAGACTGATTCTACCAGATAGTAAGATATACTACAAAATTTTATCATTAGTCAAGATAACAATAGGCTATGCTGCAGTAACAAATGAACCCCCAAATCTCAATGAATACACAAAGGTTTATTTCTTGTTTACATAAAATTTAATGCCGGTTGGGCAGCTCTCAGTCTTCCATGTTGTTACTCTTCCATCTTGCGGTTTCTTCTATCTCGTGGCTCCTCCATCTCAAATGTGGCCTCTTATACAGGATTTTAAACTACCTTGAACCAGAAGTAATTCACATTACTTTTGCTTATAGTACCTTGTCCAGAGCTAGTCATATGGCCTCAATTATTATAAATGCAAGGCAGGCAGGAGAGTAGGAAAAAACAGAGATCATTTGGTGATTGATTACTAGCTGTCCCTGCCATATCATAGTAATAAAAGAAATATGTAAGAGATAAACAGATAAATGTAAAAGCTTAGAGGCAGACTTAAGTAAATATAAAAGCTTATACTATAAAATTGGCACTACAAATCAATGGAAAAGGATGGACTCTTTAGTATATGGTATTGGGAAGACTGGCTCTCGATTTGGAGAAAAATAAAACTGGACCCCTGCCTAACACCAAATATAAATCTGGACTCTGGAGGATGAAAGACCTAAATATGAAAGTTAAAATTATGAAGTTAATGGAAGATAATATAGGAGAATATCTTTGTGGCCTAGAATTGGACAAAAATTTCTTAAAATCTCAGAAATGCATACCATACGGCAAAAAAGATGAATAGATTTTGTTATATAAAAATAAGAATTTCTATTCAATAAGGGACGCCATGAACAAAGTTAATAGAAGACAGATAGAAAAAAAGATATTTGCAATATTTTAAACTAACAAAGGATTAATATCTAGCATATGCACAGTACTCTTCAAATACAAGAGAAAAAGACAGAGACACACCACCCTAAATTGGCAAAATATATGAAAATTATACCTAGAGAAGAGGAAAACCAAAATGCTTAAAAATACATGGAGATGTTCAAACTCATTATTAATCAGATAATTGCTAATTAAAATATAATTATAAATACAGGTTTCCCCCACTGGCTAAAAGTAGAGTGTTTCATAAGCAGAAATGGTCTAAAGTGAAGAAACAATTACCTTAGGACACATCTTGCTAACGGATGCACAAAATAAATCGAGATAAAACACAGATGCTTACAGACACAGTTCACAGCTATGGTAGCTTGATGCTGAGTGTAGTTCCGGGAGAAGGAGCTTGATGGTGCTACTCCTGCTGCTCTGGATGCACGCTGCCTCTATAATGGCTTGCTGCAAAACAAACCCTGAACTGCTATTTTCACTTTTCTCCATTTTTCATAAAAGCAAAATCCTCTTCAGATTTCTTTCTGTTAGCAGAAAGAGCTACTAAGGTTAAGTCTTTCATAAAAGTGAACTTTCAAAAAGCAGAGGATACCTGTACACTTACACCTATTTGGCCAGCAATTCAAAAGATGGGAAATGCCAAGTGTTAGTAAGGGTGCAAGGATATAGGAACTCATACACTTACAGGCAGCTAATTAGATTTTAGACTGTCACTGCTATTCCAAAAAGCAATCTGACAGTATTTAATCACATTAATTATATATGTACCCTATGACCTAACAATTCCATTTTTATATTCCAGAACACTTCTCACACAGGTCCATAAGGGGACATATATGAGGACATTCATCTCAGTGTTTGGGGTAGTAAGGAGTTGAAAGCAGTCTAGATTCTATTCCTAGGAAAATGAAGAATTAGAGTGATGAACACTTTGGTACATCATGCAAAAGCTGGAAACTACAGATTAGATGTACCCAGAGTAACATGTAACATAAAAATAATACTGCTGAGTGGGAAAAAAAACCAAAATAAGAACCGCAGCAAATACCACTATCTAAATTAAAAATTCATGCATATTAAATAACGTAAGTTCTAAAAGAAACTCAGACAAACAAGAATATACACATCAAATATATTAAAACAGTTGCCTGTTGGGAGGAAGATGGAAGTGAGGAATAGAGATGAAAGAAACAAAGTAGTATATGAATGAATAAAGAAGAGGGATTTTTAAAACTTATTTATATATTTATTAAAATAAGCAGAATAGATCTTGTGCCAAAAAGCCTTTCAAAGAGGAAAAGGTTTTGATTAGACCTATGCAAATGGTATGATATGAAGGAAGGAATCTGATTAGTGTAATCTTCATCATCTGAGGTCCAAAAAAAAAAGGAAGGAAAGAAAGCCATCAATGTCATAGTAGCATAAAAGGGTAAAACTGTTACAACAAAAGACTCAAAAAAGTATGATTTTATCCATCATCGGATGAATGGATAAAGAAGATGTGGCACATATATACAATGGAATATTACTCAGCCATAAAAAGAAATGAAACTGAGCTATTTATAATGAGGTGGATAGACCTAGAGTCTGTCATACAGAGTGAAGTAAATCAGAAAGAGAAAGACAAATACCATATGCTAACACATATATATGGAATCTAAAAAAAAATGTCATGAAGAACCGAGGGGTAAGACAGGAATAAAGACACAGACCTACTAGAGAATGGACTTGAGGATATGGGGAGGGGGAAGGGTAAGCTGTGACAAAGCAAGAGAGAGGAATGGACATATATACACTACCAAACGTAAGGTAGATAGCTAGTGGGAAGCAGCTGCATAGCACAGGGAGATCAGGTCGGTGCTTTGTGACTGCCTGGAGGGGTGGGGTAGGGAGGGTGGGAGGGAGGGAGACGCAAGAGGGAAGAGATATGGGAACATATGTTTATGTATAACTGATTCACTTTGTTATAAAGCAGAATCTAACACACCATTGTAAAGCAATTATACTCCAATAAAAAAAATAATAATTTTTTTCCCACAAAGGAGTCTCAAGTTAATGTTTCAGTTTAGCAGAGAGGTTCCGCTGTCCATCCATTCAGCTGGTGGATGGGAAAAGAGAGAGCACAGGTCAAGCATGGAGAGGTTTTACGTGGAAAAATCTGGAGGTGACTTACATCACTTCTGCCACAATTCTTTGGCCCACAATTAGACTTATGGCTGCACTCAATCAAAAGGAACACTTACCATTGTCATCTAGCTGGATACCCAGGAGGAAGCAGACAACATGAATATTGGGGAGCATTAACAGCCTCTGCCACAATAGGCAAGAGCTTTGTGGAAGGAATTATAAAATGTTATTAAAAGACATTAATCATCCAGGATGCTGGTCTCAGTGGCTGCTTTTTCTGACTCTGGGTAACAGTTTTCAAATGTTTTCAGCCCCATCGATATCTTTCACAAGACTAGTCTGATCCTCAGGCCCCCTCCCTCCGCCTTCAATCCCCTGGGGCAGTAATGTCTTCCATCTCCCCTACAACCATATCCATATACCAAAATGGAGCAGGGGATTGGGGTTAGAGAGTGGGCAGGAAGTCAGTAGTAGAGGCAGAGAGTAAACATGAGATTTGTACTTACTTCCTCATATTTTCTAGTACTATTGCAGCCCTTTTAAAAATAAGCATCAGCATGCAATCATTTTTACCATCAGAAAAAAAGGCAATGAAATTATTTTCACTGAAAAAGTAACAAGGAATCAATTCGAGGAAAAATATATCGTAAAAAATATTTCCAACTTAAGAAGGAGGCTTTGCTTCATGCAAGTGCCTTAGTCCAATTAAGTTTTACGATTGTACTGTTTTTCTACATAAGAAGTGTTATAAACATGCTTAAAGTATGTTTTTTAAGACTTTTTTAATGTGGACCATTTTTAAGGTCTTTATTGAATTTGTTACAATATTGCTTTCATTCTACGTTTTGGTTTTTTGGCCACAAGGATCTTAGCTCCCCAACCAGGGATTGAACCTGCACCCGCTGCGTTGGAAGGCGAAGTCTTTAACCACTGGACCGCCAGGGAAGTCCCCCACATGCTTAAAGTATTTGGTAAGTTTTTAGACTGAATCCTTCTGAAGAGTGAGATTCAACTCTGAGCAAAGGGAAGAGCTGTGAGGCTGAGGCAGCTGAGAGTGTAAGGGTTGCAAAGATGGTGTGATTCTCCCTGTCCTGTCAAGATGGGCATAAGGTGCTGTCTCCCAACCCCTTCCCATATTCCACAGCCTCTCATTCTTTGCACCTGACTCTGTTGCTCACTTCAAAAATATACACGAACAAGTGACCAAGGTGGTAACCTGGGTAAATGCCTTTGGCCCTTTCCATCCCTCTCCCAAATTCCCATAAAGATAACTCAGCCTCAACATAGATGGGAGCACTGTTCCCACCAATGGAAAACAGAATGGGATCGCTCTCTCCTAGACCCCTGTACCTGAGGGTTTCCATGTAGCCTAGAGAAGTGATTGCTGCAGGGAGAGCCCCCCAGACCCACTTGTTCTCTCCCTGAGTAGAAGCCTCCCTGGACCGTGTCTACTACCTCCCACCTAGCCTGAGGAGTGCAGTCTGGTAGGCCTCTCATTCCCAAACTCCAGGGAACCCAGGAGGAGCCTAGCCTTGCAGCAGGGTTGCTGCCTGCCATTCCACATCCTCCCTGGTGGCCCCTCAGCCAGGCTTAGGCCAGTGTCCAAGGAGCTCTCACCCACTAACCATACTGATAAACCTAGACCAGGTGTTCTCTGGCCAAGTCTAGAAATACCTAAAGTATATGTAAAGTTGTGTGTTAGGAATGAAAGGAGGGTGTATGTGGATTTTTCAGGAGAGAGAAGCTATAATTACCAACACATTCTTATTAGGAAGTGTGACCCTCAAATAATCACTGGCCCAGAAGATCTATGTTTATATTTGTTCTAAATAGGATAATCTTTATTTTCTTTTAATAATGAAATTAATACAATCATTGTAAAATATTCAAACAATGTAGAAATATATTCATTTATCCATTTAATAAGTCTTTATTGAGTGCCTATGCAAGGTACTGAGAATACAATGATGAGAAAAACTAAGTCTTTGCGTTCATGAAGCTCACAGAATAGTGGGGGATATACATTAATCAAATAATCACACAAGTGCATGTATAATTATAATTCCATATAAGTACAAAGAAAGAATGGGACACCGGTATATAAGAATATACAACAGAAGATCAAAGCTCTCTGAAGGGGGTAGAAAGGGGACAGAAAAAAATTCCCCAAGGAGTAAAATTTGAGCTAAAATAAGGAAAAGTGTAGTTAACTAGGCAAAGAAGACAATGTAAATGTCTTGTAACCTTACTGCTACTACAGAATGCCATTCTAATACACTGTGGTATATCCTTCCAGCTTGTTTACTATCCATATACAAATATGCGTGTGTGTATATATGTATGTATTTATATGTAACTGGAATAAATCTCAGTCCACAAATTCAAGTGTGTAAGACATCCAACTTTTATTTTCCATAGCAATACTCACAATTTTCATCTTGTCTTCTCATTCCATGGGGGTGACTGAAACAGTATCAGTTCAAGATCTACTGTTTTCTCCATGGTATGTCTAAGTTCAAGGATGCTTATGGAGTGCCTTAGAGTTCTTAGAAGGAAGGAGTCCATGTGGATCTAGTATTATTCTACATAATTCACCACTTCCATTCCCTCCTTGTGGCCCCTTCAGACAAGATGGCTCTCTATTTGCTTCTGTGTCTTCCTTGAATGATCAAGACTTTCTCTGCTGCTTCCCTGCCGTTGCCATTCTGGGATACAGAAAGCTTGGTAAGACCCTATATTATTTGGCTGGAAGAAATATAAAACAGCATTCCCCCAAGATATCTCTTAAGAGGCATCACATAAGTCACCTACACAATCCAATGCAACAAACCTGTATGAGGAACTTCCAGTCAATAGCATACTGAACTGACTCAGAACTGACTCCTTCCACTTAAAACTCACAGAAATTATAGAATATGAACCCCCTCTAAAAGTAGTAATATAGTCAAGCTCATAATCATGAAATGGAAATCCCCAAGGAACAAAGAAGGAACTAACAGCAGTGAGCAAGAGATAAAGACGAACAGATGGATATTGGCCTTAAGGGCTGGGGAACAGGGTTTTAATCCCACATGGCAACAGGAGGCAATGCCTCTAGGAAGTGGAAGATGGGAGGCTGGTACTGAGCTCCTGTCTAAATCCAGATCCCATAGAAGCACAACCAGTACCTAAAATGATGACTAGAAAACCTTTTCTCACAGCGAAGATATATAACAAGAAAGCTTGCCTTTTATGTGAGGTTATGGGTGGATAAAGAGATCCCTGAGAGCAATCAGAACACAGGCCAGCTCCACCCATAGGTGTAGGGTTGAATTCACAGTTCCTACATGTTAGTGAACCCAAAGGACACAAACTAACATAAAAATTAATCTGGAACTGGTTAAAGTTGTGTGACGCTAGCAGAGGTAAACTCAAACCCAAGGAGATAATTAAGACATTCAAAGATATATCTCAAAAAATAATCACCCAGAATGCAGCATAAAAAGATAAAGTGGTGCAAAATATGCATGAGAACCTAGAAGACATGGCAGAAAGAATGAAAAATATCAAAATACGCTTGGAAGAAATTCCATAAAAAGAAGACTAGAAAGAATAAGCAAAAGGTAATATTTGAAGAGATTGTGGCACAGAATTTTCAACAACTGAAGCAAGACATGAATCCTTATATGTAACACACTGACTCTTGAGCAGGTTGAATACAAATAAAACCATAACTAGACACATCTTAGTGTAGAGCATCAACTATCCCTAGCATGATACTTTCATGTGTTTGGGCTTTGGGAAATGACAAAGCCCTTCCATAAACCTTTCCTGAAGAAAGGAATAGGGAAAATGGAAAAGTAAGAGATATTGTGGGAGAGAAAAACAAGAATATAAGTTTATATCTAAAACATAATATTATATCATATATGAATACACATAAATATGTGAGAGAGTACATGGAAATGTTCATGTAGTTTTTGGTGTCTGTCACCCCATCCCTTAGTAAATTACTGTATATTTTTTTCTTTCTGACTATTCAGACGTTTCCCGCAGAGACATAAGTAGGATGAGCCCATTGGGAAATTGTATCAGCTGTTGGTTAAGCCACAGTCTCTACACAGCTTATTTGCCTGCACTGTGTTTTCTCTTGGACTCTAAATTCTGAGCATAGCTTTTTTAAGCTACAACTAAGGTAACCAACATACAATACAATAAAATAATGATAGCTGGAGCACTGTGTTAATGAGATACATTGCAAATCTGGAAGAGGTAAGAGAGACAGAGTGAGAAAACAAATGAATTATGGGTAAGAGTCTAAAGATACTTTCTAAAAAAATCTTTAATCTACCACTTAGGTAGGCATCACTAGGTATGTCTAAGAAACAATGTTTGAAGAAAATGCACATATAGTGAAGAATAAATGCAGAATCATAAAATTATTTCAATCAAATCCCAGTCCTGCCTCCAAGGGATATCTCCCAGAAGACCTTCCTCAGAGTTTCTATTCTCCAAATTTCTCCAGTCCCTTGTATTACTTCCACAGATGACTATTCATATCCATGTCTGTGCACTTCAAAACTTATATTATCTCCCACTGAAATAGAACTACTTAAGGAGTCAGATATAATCTTTAGCAAAATAAGTAATAAGAGCACTGAAAGGAGTACAACTAAAGCAGAAAAAAAAATTTCTGGGATTGAAAAACATGATTTTCAAATTTAAAAACTCAGAATAAATATAAGAGAAAATACATTCTAAAAAGGAGAGAATTTATAGGCACATCCTCTTACCTTAACAAAATAAAATTAGAAATAAATAATAAAAGATCACCATTAAACATAACTGCCTGACAATATAGCACTGTTCTCCATAATAACCCCTGGGTCAAAGAGGAAATTAAAAGCAAAATTGCAAGCTATAAGGAAAGCAAAGAAAAAGAGAATACATCATATCAAAGCTTATGGGGCATGGCTAAAGCTGTATTCAGAGAAAAATAAATAATCTTAATTACCATTATTATTCAAGAAGATCATAAATAAAAGAAATAAGCCCTATTCTTGAAGCATTAGAAAAGCACAATAGAACAAATCCAAAGATAGAAGAAATTAGTAAAGTTAAAAATAATGACCAGAAAAAACATTGTAGAAATGATAAATAAAAGCCTGTTTCTTTGAAAAGACCAATAAAATAAACACACTCTTCATAAGTAAAACTAAGTAATAACGGAAGAAAAGCAAAAGTATACAAATTATGAATAATAAAGGATTTCACTACAAAAATAGATGTGATTAAAAGAGTTATAATTTTACATATACATCTTCGACATCAAATTTAAAAATCTAAAGGTAATGGATGATTTCCCAGTAGAATAGAAGTTACCAACATTAACCCAAGAAATAGAAAATTTGAGTAGACAAATTACAAGAGATAAGATTGGAAATGTGATTGTAGACCTACCACTAAAAAAGGAATCAGGATCAAATAGTTTTGCAGTTCAGTTCTATCTAACATTTAAAGAGGAGATAATACCAATATTATTTACACTCAACCAGAAAAGAGGAAAAAAATTGAAGTTCACTAACGAATTTTATAAAGCTAGCAAACCTAAGACCAAAACATGCTAAAGGTAGTACATAAAAGGTAACTATAAATAAATATTAATAATAAATATAAAAATAAAACATTAACAAACTATAAAACTTATAAACAAACAGAACTCAGAAGTTTGGCAATAAAAAGCTCTACTATGACCTAGTAGGATTAGAAAAAAATCAGCAGCTACTTCTAATGGGTACCAACAAGAATAGAAAGGAATAACTTAAACATTGAAAGTGCTTTTTACCAACAGTCAACAGCAATCCTCATTCTAACCATGAAATGCCAAAGTCATTTCCACTAAAACCAGGAACAAGTCAAGGTCATCCACAATCTCCATTTTTATTCAATAGTATTTTGGGTGATTCTAGTTATTGCAATAAGATAAGGAAATAAATAATTAGTGTAAAACTGGGAAAAGTTAAAAGCAATTTCTATTTACAACTGATATGACTGTATTTGTCTAAAACACAGAGGACTATTTAAAAATCACAAAGTCAATAAGCAAAATAGAAGAGATGGTGAGGCAAAGATAAACACAAAAAAATCAATAGCTTTCCTCTATTCTAGCAAGTTTTTAGGAAGTATTGCACTCTAGAGACCATGTGCTAACATTATTTTCTTATTTCTTTTGCTTAAAAGGATACATATTACTAATGAAAGGAGTATCCTCTATCAAACTCATCCATAGAATGTTTTAATCAATTGCCACTCCAACCAATTGTTTCAGTGTGAATGTGTCACTGATGTTTATTTCAGTTTTTTCATTATATTATTTTCTCTATTTGTACACAAGTGTCTTTTATAAATTTAAATCTGTATCTCTACCAGTTTTTGATAAGAATATTACTTTATCTTGTAAGTGTCCACCAAAATGTCTTAATTCATAGTGCTCAAGCCTTCTAGATCTGACAGTTCATTCCATGTTTCAAAAATATCGGTTTCTTATCTTCGGTTTCAAGGCACATGTGACAATATGTAATAACTCCCCTGCTTGGAAGACTGAGTTAGCTAGCGGATTTTCAAACTCTCAAATACACCGATTAGCTTGCTCATTGTCAATGCTTTGAGTGAAGTGTTGTCACACTCGTGTAAGTCACTTGCTAGACTACTTTTTACAAATTGTGGCATTTTCATAGCCCATAGTGCACTGTATTTACCCTTTGGTGTTTCAAATTTCTTCATAATAGACCCATAAACAATTAATTACTAGTATCACAACCCAATACTATTCATTCCAACTTTAATAAAACAGGTTCTGTGATATAGGACTTCACCAACAGTCTTCAGTGCATCATGCCTCAAAGATAGCAAAAAGAGCAATAATGTTTCCATTTATAGAGAAGAATAACATGTGGTAAATAACCTGTAACTAATAATCTCTAAAAAGTTCTGTCAAAAAGTGGAGAAAAGGATGACACATTCAATGTCTGGGGATGGGAAAAAGAAATAAAATTACATCTCTACTTCATACCACATACAAAATTATATACCAGAAGGATTAAACACACACACATACAAATAGCTATTTTTAAAAGCTTGAAGAAAATATTAAAAATTATTGTAAACTCTTGGGATAGGAAAAGCTTGCCTCAGCATGTCCAGAATCCTAGAAGCCATAAAGGGAAAGGCTGAATTATATGACTACCTAAATATGTAGCTCTTCTACAGAAGAAGACACCATGAACAAAGTTAAATGAGGTAGGATATGCATGGAAATACACACATGATGTATTTTAAGTGAAATAAAAGTTGCAGAACAGAACAATATACGGACTGTGACTTCATTTTCTGATAAAAATATGAAAATGTGTATCATTTATGTTTAAATACACATAAAACACATTCATAGTAAGTAACTGTAAAAATGGGTGAGAAAAGGGCAGTTTTACATTTTAATTTATATTTTATCTGTTTTAGTTTTTAATAGAACTGCTATGGTTTAAGAAAATAAAGAAGATTAAAATAGAGTTCTTTATGAAAAATAATCTCTCAGAGTGGTGTTAATTCCCAAATCTGTCTCAGAGTGGTAGTCAAATATCCAGATGGATGCATAATCCTGTCCACCAATGCAGAAGCGATAATATGGCCTTCTTCCCCAGATACTAATTTTTCCCCTTTCTAAGTTAAAACAAATATGTCTGGGACTTCTACTGATAGGTTTAAAATAGATGAAAAACAGGGCTTCCCTGGTGGCGCAGTAGTTGAGAGTCCTCCTGCCGATGCAGGGGACACGGGTTCCCGCCTGCCAACACAGGAGACACGGGTTCGTGCCCCGGTCCGGGAAGATCCCACATGCCGTGGAGCGGCTAGGCCTATGAGCCATGGCCACTGAGCCTGCGCGTCCGGAGCCTGGGCTCCGCAACGGGAGAGGCCACAACAGTGAGAGGGCCGCGTACCGCAAAAAAAAAAATAAATAAATTAAAAAATAAATAAATAAAATAGCTGAAAAACAATTCCAGAGTGTTACTAATATCTTAATATTTCCCCAATTATAGTCATTTCCACCTAAACACATGTGATGATATATGTATGACATATATTTATAGACATTCACAAGTTATGACATTCATAAATAAAGATTTAACTTTTATATCGGAAGAAAATCAACCAGAATTTAATGGAATTATAAGCGACATGGTGCAATTTAATACTTCCAACTTTGGCTATAGATTACACAGACCAGCATAACAAGAGCTGATGATTGATGATGTTAAATAATTAGTGATTACAAAGAATCATTCCCCAAGTCAGCTTAAATGGATTTAAGATTTAGAAAATATTTTAAATATTGTTTGTTTTATTTGGTCTTGCCTAGATTCCATCCTTTCTAATAACAAAAAGAGAATCCAATTTAATTCATTTTAAATGATGGAAGAAGGTAAAAATTAAAAGTTTTCTTTTATTGATCCATTTCATTATGTCAGGGTTTTCATTACAGCTTATTGAAAGAAAGCCACAAAAATTAGCAAGATTATAGTTAAACCACATTTTAGCAAAGACTGAAATAGAAATGGAAAAAAAACTAAAGAGGTGACAATTCATTTTGCTTGAGTTTCAAAAAAAATCAATAACAAGTTATCATTACTCATCAAAAAAAATCCAGAAAAGAAAGATACTAATCAACATGTAGGAGAGGATGCATTGCAGATATTACAGTTTTCTCCTGTTGTAAAAGTATACACTCTCAAACTCTGTATGAAAGCTAATTGATAATATACCTTAACAGTCATAAAACTACCATCAACTGATGATCCACCTCTGGCAAAGGGGTATCTAGGCAGACAAAATTTTTAATTGTGTCCAAGGAGAAAGATGCTCTAGCTCTTGAATACAAGTATTTGATTTCAGCCACAAGTCAATCACCATAGCAGATGTGGATGCACCTGGTTCTACTACTTTGACAGCACTAACATCTAGCTAAGTCAGCTTGCCCTGATTCCTTGAGCACTAAATAAAAAACCTTCTGATAATTTGGTTTCTGATGCAAATTGACCTTAGGGACAGAATGTTCTTAGCAGCCAACACTAAGAATCTGATCTATTTGGTAATTACATTTCTTATAGTAACATAGACTGTCATTCTGTTATTTTATTTTCAAAAAGAAATTCCACCCCATTTAATAACATGTTATGTCCATGTGCAAACTTAGAAAAATGCTCAATAAACAGAAGGCTCTAATGCCCAAACAAAGATGCTTGTATTACACTTACTCTTTCACTTTTTAAAATGTAAATGGTCAACAGGGCCAAAAAGTTACACTTAGCCCACTGCCAGTGCTGGATTGAATTCCATTGGCATGAACCTGTTAGGATAAAATTACCCATCCAATAAGGCTTCTTTCACACCCCCTACCTTCTCCCTCCACTCAGGCTTACCCCCAAACCTAACATTGCCCAAGCCCTTAACACAAGGCCTGAGAGGGACCCAATGGAGAGGGGAAAGCATGGAGATACACATCTCTGAAAGTAAATATGTGTTAACCTGCTTGACACCACACCTCAGGGCAGAGCAAACCAGGGGTCATTACCCTAGTCTTCGGCACCCCGAGATGGCAGCACGATAGTTCTGGTTTAAAGGCAAGGAAGAGCCACAGTTTAAACAGAGAAATCAGAATAAAACGTTCAACCTGGGATGTGATGTAAAATGAATGTAAAAAGATAGCATTGAAAATAGTCATAATCACTCTTCAAAAAAACCATTCTCAAGGGAATTTAGCCGAGAAATTAACCAAACAGAGGCATAAACACAAAATTTGCCTGAACCACATCAATTTGCTAAACCTACACTTAGAATCTCTTTTGAAACAAGGCAAGTAAAATATGAATTTAAAAATAGAAAACCAGTTTCCTGAGCCTTGAAATATTATGCTTTGGGTGACAATTTATAAGAGAACTATACTCCATCTTTGTAAAATTCCCTTTGAACACATTTGACTGGGATAGACCCACTTAAATTCCTAAAACAATTAGATGAGAGAAAAACCAAAATAGCAAAATATCCTCTGAGTTTCTAATTTCCTCAGTTACCCAGAAGTTGCCATCCTCTCTAAAGAGAGGACACTGCCCCCTCCCTGCCCCGATGAGCTGCCACAATCACAGAACTGTGCCCTTCCCAAAATGTTTGAGAGTGGCAGCCTCCGATGTGAAAGCATGAGGACATCTGCGTGTGGCTGGGCCGGCCCTGTGGCCTCCCTGGACCAGGCAGTCACATATCTGTCTCACACAGCACTTACCAAAGTCTGGGTGATTCTGTGCCAAACAATACCAGGTGTGGGACATCAAAATTGCATGCAGTGCACATAGTGCTGTGCCACGTTAAGACTGGTGCCTTCTCAGTCTCTGTTCAACAAAGGTCCAAAAAATCTTGGCATCCAGCCACACCCAGGTCACCGTATTACCACAGCAATGACAAATATTATTCTGTATCAAATGCCCACCGGTGCATGACCTGGTGTCATGGGGATTAAATGGTCATCCACAAAAGACACAGAAGCACAGAGACTACTGCCAATGGTCTCTCAGAAGGAGGAAATAAAAAAGACAAGTGCAAGGGAGGGAGAGGGAAGAAGAATGGGAAGGGATGAGAAAAGAGACCTGCAGGAGCAGATGGACACTGGTCAGACCTGTGCCCCTGCTGCACAGTGGCTTTTTATTACGCAAGTTGACCTCATTTTTCACCCCATGTAGAAAAGTCACTCAGCACCCCAAGTTCAACATGGCTTGATCTGAATATTTTTTAGATGTTCAAGATACAGATCCGGGTCAGGGGACAAGTTTGTTCTTGTTGTCTCTATTTTCTTAAGTATCTCCAATGAATAATTTTTAGTAGAAAAATAGAAAAAATTTAAATCAGGCTCTGAAAATTCATCTACAGTATCATCCAATTTGATGTATAGAATATATAGGTATATGGATAGTACAAGTGTCTGGAAGGGTATCCACAGTTGCAATTCTATGCTTCTCTCCCCAGCTGCCACAGTCCCTTACCCAGTTCTTTCTGCAGCCCTCCACTCTTACTCTCTGCACCTTCTCTCTGGGGATCACATCCACTCCAATGTCCTCAATTATCATTCATCCTCCAGTGGCCCCCAAATCTGTATCTATAGCCTAGTCTTCTCTGAGCGCCAGATCAATACATTCAAGTGACAATAGGGTGTATCCATCTGGATGTCACACAGTTACCTCAAACTCAATTTATTTTAAATGGATTAGGCTTCCCCTCCCAAATCCTTTTCTCCTGCCTAATAATAGAGCAAGAAAAAAGTTAGTTCCCTTTACCCTCATCCCATCCTTAAAAATGATGTCAAATTAGCCCCCACGTGTTCATGATTCAGTAGGGTCACCATACCCAACAACTTTAAGCTAACCAGTCCTTGGTCCTTTTGTCGACTATAGGCAACATTAGAGTAAGTATATGGAAGCCTGAGGCTAAAACCAGATCATAACTGAACAGACATTTTACCCTTTCCTGGCCTCATGTATAAAGCAGGATAAGATCTCCAAACTGACTAGGAATATGTTGTGAGGGCGGGTGAGATCATGTCTGATGAAACACTTTGTGTCCTTAGAAATAAGAAAACCCTATTTCTTTGAGAAATTATTGTAACAGTTGCCTTGCAGGAATGACATCACTCTACACAGTGGTCACTTAATAAGTGCTAAACTTTATTGTTGTTATTATTTATTAAATGATGCTGACATGTGGAAGAATGCCCCCAGCGAAACAAAGGTCAACCAAAAAAGCTATCAACCTTGAATTCCAGGGAATTAAGCGTGCTCACTTTTCTTAATTAACTGCTATGTGCCAGAACATTCTAAGTATTTCCCATGTATTACTTCATTTAATCCTCACAACGAGCCCCATCTTCAGCACTCATCTATTATTTCAGAGAGAAAACTTCAACCCATCTCATGTTTAATCTAAATATTTTTTCCACTCAGTACATGCTCCAATCACCTGCTCCATTCCCAACACTTATTTTTCAAAAATTTTTGAAAAAATCAGTATTTGTTTTAGATAAATAAGAACACATAGATGAATAAAAAGTAAAAAGGTAAAGATTACTCTATCCTTCCACCCAAAGATAACCACTGTTACTATTTGGGTGTCTGTAATTCCAGAGTTTTTAGTGTCTACTTAAACGTCTTATATTCTCAAAAAAGTGGAATCATACTATGAATACTGCTATCTAACCTACCTTTCTCACTTAACAATGCATGATGAATATCGTTCCCTGGCAATATGGATTGCAAGTGACATATTTATCTTATACCGTGTGAATATTCTTTAATTTATTTAACCAATCCAGTGTGCTAAATTGTTTAAGTTGGTTCCAGTTTTTACTATTTTACACATTGCTGGGATGAACAGCCTTGTACATACAGTTTTTGGCCAATGAATCAATTATTTCTTTGGGACAAAGGGTTTACATATTTTAAGGCTTATGATATGTATTACAAAATGGCCCTCCACAAACCTTGAGCCAGTGTAAGCTCATTCCTACCACCAGGGTTTGAAAGGATCCATTTTGCCACACCCTCAAGCACACTGCACAGTGGGTGAGAGAGGAACTTTTATATGAATTCCAATTATTCTTTCTAGTCAAAATTATTTACTGGCTCTCAGTGTTCAGTGGGATAATATTCAAACAGTTCTCCACAAACTGGCTTCAGCCAGTTTTCCAAATTTATTTACTTCCCATCCTTACACTCTCCACTCTAAGCAGACTAGTCTCCCCCTTACTGTCATAGGAAGACTTCCTACCTCCATGCCTTTCTCACACCAGTCCCCCGTCACTCCCATCATACGGAATGCCCTAACTACCTATCCCATAGAGGACTCATTTTAAATGGCCACTTCCTCCATAAATCTGTAGCTGACTATTGTATCCCACAGAAACCTTTGCTTCCTCTGTGCTCTGAACGCACATATTTGACGATGAATATATGCTTGAGATATTATCTTTTTGTTTGTATGTTTCTTATCTCTCCAACTAGATTATAAACCAAAAGACAAGGATGGTTTCTTTTTCTTCTTTCTTTTTTTTCCAGCATTAGCACACAACTTTATTGATGATATACAAATTAAGTCAATGCCCATGACAGGAGAGAGCTTATTTATGACGAATTGGTTCACTGTCACTTGTGCAGAAGAAATAGTAAAAATATTTCAATCTAGGCAGTGAGATAAAAAGCAACAAACTTGTTTTCAGAACAGGTAGTGATATTCATTCATCCAGCTTAGACCTGAAGACCAACTCAGATAAATATCAGCGTTGATGATACAATATGATATTCATTACTCAAAATTGGCAGCTGAAAGGATTCCTTTACCATATAAACAAGGTGGAGAAAAGGAGTAGTTTACAATGTGTGTTGCTTCTAAACTACAAAATCAAGAAGTTATTCCTGGCTCTTTGGGAACATATGCTCAGCCAGTTTGGCCATGAATTTTCCAACTTTTACTTTCACCAAAAAATCATGATGGCTTTCTATCCCCAGAATCTTATCAGCACACACTTGAAATTCTTTTAAAAAGAAAAAAAGTGAAACTTCGCTGAATTGATTCTGAGTAGGTTCATTTTCCTCCCATTTAAAATTGTCATTTATGTTCTCAAATATGACCAGAAGTTTAAGAATCACCTCTTTGTTCTCCTTCTTATTAAAGAGGGAACCCAGTGAAGATGGTACTTGGGCCCTGAGCAGTTCTCTAGTCATGGCTGGATTTTCAGCCAAATTCAAAAGGAGTTTCAAAACCTGAAATTTGGTTTCTTCATTTCCTGCTGAAAATAAACGAAAAAAGTCTGAAATGGAATTAGCAAGCATGTGCTGATACTCATTAGTAACAGTCATGTTCGTAAGCAATCTTAGTCCCGCCAGCTGCACAGATGAGTTCAAGCGAGAAGTGATTGTGTCATCACACACTTGATTCATGTATATCTTAAGCCTGCGCTGATTTTCAGCATTCACACTCAAGTTATTTAGGACAATTAAAGCCTTTTCCTTAACTATGGGATCCCGAGTATTGAGAATCTTTGCAACAATCGGGAGACCACCCAGATCACGAATAATATCTCTGTTAAATGCGTAAGCAGCATTGTTACCCAGGGCAATTAAAGCTGCTTCGAGAATATAAGGCTTTTCAGACATCTCAACCAAGCAAAGAACTTTTTGCAACTCTTGAGGGGACAAAATAGTATCATCTGAATTGGGGGAAGCCCTTTTCTGCACGGCCCGACGAGCCCGGGTAGCCCTGGCCCTTGCCCTGGCCCTAGCTCTGGTCCCAGCCTCAGTCCCAATCCGGGCCCAAGGTGGGTACCATACTATACCTTTGTTCTCACTGTTGTCATCATCATCATCAGACCAGTCATTGTACCTGGCCCCAGGACAGTCCCCAACATCATCCATGTCGCCAGACCCGCCCTCAGCCATTTTCTCCTTGTTCTGTTTTCTTCCCCTGGTCAGTCTATAAATGCAATAGCAGGCGCCAGCCCCAATCACCAGTCCTGCGGTCACCCAGCCTACTTTCCTGGCGTAGCCCATGCAATCGTCCCTGACGATATCAGGGACCAAGGAACACAGTAGTCACAGGCTGGGGGAGGAGGGCTATGGGCCTGGCCTGGGTGCAGGCCTTCGGAGGATGATTGTCTTCAGCCTCTTCAAGGCCACAACAGCTGATTCTGGAGGCGGACCTTAGGGGGTGGAGGAAGGAAAAGGGGTTTGAGTTTCTCTTCTCCTTGTGTTGTCCCATGCAGAGAGTTGCACAGAGGGATAAGTAAATGAGTTCTTGGCAGGAAATGTAGATTGTTAACAAATTCTTTCCTCATTTCACTCTCCCCCTACCCTCCGCAGTCCACCCCCTCCCCAAGCCTAGATAAAGGCAACGGAGCCCATAGTCCGCTGGGCCCTCAGCCACCCCAACCTCGGGTGTTCCCAGGGAGGGGCACCTTGCACTAACCTCCTTCAGACAGGCAGTTTGCCCCTTCTTCCCTCCCCTGGAGGTGTGCCACGCCCAACAACCCTTGCAATCTGCAGAGAGACCAGAGCCAGTGAGAACTGAAGCCTTGATGGATTGACTGTTCATTCCTTGCTTTCCTGATTCACCTATCTAGGTTGTCAGATTTAAAAAAACAAAACAAAACAAAACCTCTCTATGCCATCCAAAACATGCATGTGCCTGCCCCTTCCCTAGCCTGAAATGGGAGGGATGTTAGGGAAATAAGGTAGGATTGGGTGAGCCTGTCCAACCGCGGGCGATTTCCAACCCCTCCCCCATTCCAAGCAGCCCCCACGCCCACACCAACCTCTACTGATCTGAGGAAACTTCCTCCCTCTTTTCAAGTGGTGCCACCTGCTACAGCAGACCTGCAGGATGACAGATCGAAAACATGGGGACTAAATGCTGTTGAGAGAAGAGGATTATGAACAAACTATCTGATAGGTTTCCCTTCTGTCATTCTCCCCCACCCCACCCCCCGCAACACACGCGCGCGCGCTCGCGCGCACACACACACACACACACACACACACACACCGCACGCCATTTCGCCACAGTCCCGGGAGTGCAAGAAACACACTCAGACTCAAACCCAACCTAGATTATTGCCATCTCTGGTTTCTCCCCACCCCCACCACCGCCCCGGTTAGGGTCCCCATTTGGTCTTACCCTCAAATCGACCTTCACCGATCGGGGTTAATTTCCTTCCTCTTCTCTAGCCTGGCGTAGTGCCGCAACCTACGGAAAGACTGGCAACCCGGGAGAGGCTCGGACCCACAAAACACAGAGCCATGGTCAGGAAGACACAGTCACAGAAAAACTGGAAACAGCCGCTACCGAGTGCTTGGTGGACGGACCGGTCCCCAGAACAGAAAACTCTTTCCTAATTCGGAGGCCTGGTTGTCAAAGGTTTCCCACCCCTATAACCCCTCTCGGGGTTCTGCTGACACATCACGTTGCACCCCCGCCTCCCCATGTCCAGCCTTTCCCCGCCGGCACTGTCCTGGAGTACTGGGGGCAAACACCCAGGCCGCAGCTCCCTTTCCAGATTATGGCCTCGGTTCCACCAGATTCCCACCTCCCAATCTCTGAGCTCCTCCCCAAACACCCCGCTGCTCACCATTTCGCAGCAACGAAATGGGCTGCGGGCGGGACAGATGTCTTGGAAAGCCGGCGGCGAGTGGGAGAGACGATGGAGGCGCCCCAGGACTCGCGACGGTCTCCGCCCTGCGCCCTCGGCCACCCCCACCTTCTGGAATCTCCCAGGCACTGACCTGCAGGGATCCGGGACAATTTCCTTCTCCTCCTCCTTCTTGCCTCTGCTGCAGGCCCGCTCGCCCTCAGGGCAATGGGGAGCTGGTACTCAGACGGGAACAACGACCAGAACAAGAAGGACTTCTGCACACGTCAGCTCTTGGTCACGTGAGAGCTACGTCATCCACCAACTCGGGTCCCCAATTTCCCCTCCCACCAGCAGTGCGGCAGAAGAGGGCCCGCCCCCCTCCATTCCCTCCCCCATATCAGGCCTTGTTACTCTTTCTTCTTTGCTAATCCCATCTCCCTGTAGTTGTGTTTGCCTTCCTCTGATTACCAGAAAGGGACAGCATCTTCCCCTGGGGTTACTGGCCACTTGTACTTTTTGAAAAATTGCCTCTTCCTTCCCTAGGCTCCTGGGGCAGCAACCTCTCCTTCCACCTCCCCACCTTCCAGCTACAAATGTCTACCGTTTCCTCTGAAATCTAGTCCCAGATCTGAAAAGAAAAAGCCATCAGAAAAGGAGACCTGGAGTGAGTGTGGTTTTTTCTTTCTTAATGCTTTTTTGTTCTTTCAGTTCTGCCCTCTCCCACCCCCAGCCTACATTCTTTTTATGAGAAAAGAATTGCTGTAAAGCTATTTTCATTTGAGAAAGAAAAAAAGAGTGGGAGTTGGAGAGTGATGTTGGGTGATGGCCTCCAAAAGTCCCACATTTTCTCACTTGCAGGGAGTGTTACACACTTCACTCAAAGCAATCTTAATGTCTTCTGGGGCCTAGCACATAACACAATCCTGAATGAGCTCATCAGTGTGTCTGAGGATACATAAATCTTCTGACTAGGCCAGTCTTCTAAACAGTAGACTTTTACTCCCATCAGTTAGCAGGGAAGAGGCATGGAGACCTCAGAAGCCACTGACACAGAAAAGGTTGAGTAGAAATCACAACTATGTTGTGGATGTGTGTCAGATAGAGGGGCACGCACACTGACAAAGTGAGTGGCAGACAAAGAACATTACAAAATATACAAATAGTATCATCTTTAAATGAAATAGGTGTTAGAGGAACACTGAGACCAAGACAAAATTTGCTGAACTCGGAATCTAGCAATTAGTGTGAAACCTTTTCACTGACTGCTTTGATGAACTCAATGATTCATCTGTCAGCAATGAGAAAACTATTTAAGAGTGGGAAAAATAATAAAATAATGTCAGAACACGAGGTCTACAGTGGGATATGCCCTAATGTTTAAGATATAAGTTTATTATCTGAGTATAAATTTTAAGATCCACAGACCATATGGGAGTAAATCAAGAGTCTGGGAAGTTGGGGAACAGGCAAAACTCCAGGGAAATTCATATCGATGTAACTTCTGGAAGACAGTACTAGGATATGACTAAAATTTATTTTTTTCTTCCAGTTTTATGAGATATAATTGATATACAACACTGTGTACGTTTAAGGTGAACAGGATATGACTGAAATTTAGTAAGCAGAAACCAAATCAACTATATGATTCTGTATTTGGAGAAAGATCATGTGCAGCAAGGGGGCTTATTTAAGCACAGGAATATATGAAAAGGAGAGTCAGAGGAAAGTGTTGATAGTTCCCACCCAAGCACTGTCTTGAGGAGAGGGAGTCTTGGCGAAGATGAATGGAAAAAAGAGCTTTCTTTGGCAGAGCCATCCCCGTGATGCATAAGTGTACTTCAAGTTTCTTAGCTGAGAGACTCTTCTTAACATGCACCAATGCCCTTGCTCTGACTTCAGGCTCACCACACAACCTTCTGAGGTTGTGGCTTCCCAAGGAGTAGCTTGTCAACAGGGAGAGAATGAGCTGGTAAAACTGACAGAAACCTCTAGTACCCCTGAAGGTTGTATTTCTCAGGTTAAATTTTTCAGTTGTCATTCCTTTGTGAGACTTAGCTTCCCTTGTAGCCTTCTTACATGGAGAGAATGCAAAGATCCATGGGTTTGGGCATTCAGATATAGATTTATGTATGTCTCTATGAATGGGAGTCTTTCCTTGACAGAGGCATCTGCTCTCATCGTACAGACAAAATCAGGTATTGATCATGAAGGGATGAGGACAAGACTGAACTGCAGATGCAACCTTGTCTACAATCTTGTCAGGGAAGCCAAGTAGCTTTAGCTTAGAAGACAGCCTTGTGCGTCACCATTTCAGAATTGTACCTCTATAACGTTCACTTAATGTGAAAGTGAAAACTAAAGCATGCTGTGGCAAATAGGCCCCCAGCACCTCAGTCACAGCTGAACAAAGGATTCATATCCAAAGTAGTTAAAGGTCTCCTGCAAATCAACAATAACATCTGAAACAGTTTACATTTCTCTCTGGGAAAAGAAAGGAAGTGCATTTTACATTTTACATGCCCTGTCATTTTCCCCAGCAAAAGGGTGGGCATTGTGCCCAAAACAGACCAACTCAATACTCTCTTACTGAAATTTAAACCTTAAGCAGAGATAGAAAACCAAAAATCAGTGGAAGTATGGCATCCTGAAAAGACCATATATCAATTCCTTCTACCTAGACACCTCAGAGCTGATGCTGGTCTTCAACATTCGTTTAAGTTAAACAGGTTTGCTTTCTGTTGCTTGCAATTAAACAAAATTAACTAATACACAACACAAAAACAAATAACACAATACAAAAAGTAATACAGGGCTTCCCTGGTGGCGCAGTGGTTGAGAGTCTGCCTGCCGATGCGGGGCACGCGGGTTCGTGCCCCGGTCCGGGAGGGTCCCGCGTGCCGCGGAGCGGCTGGGCCGGTGGGCCGTGGCCGCTGGGCCTGTGCGTCCGGAGCCTGTGCCCCGCGGCGGGAGAGGCCGCAGCGGTGGGGGGCCCGCATACCGCAAAAAAACAAACAAAAAAAAAAAACAAAAAGTAATACAGCTTTTTAAGATAACAATCTTCTATAATTTATTTTTTTCACCCTCCAAAATTCCATTAGTGTTACCATCTGCTGATCCTTTTCTGTTTTTGGATACTTTATAAATCACACATCACATGTGACCATATACTGATTTAAGCCAAAAGGTTCTTTCTGGCAGTGGCTTCACATAGTCTTTTGAAGGCTCGTCTGAAGAACTGCTTAAGGATTTTCCATTTTTGCTGTTGAAATATTATGTCAGGCAAATAGCATGTCCTTAAATAAATATTTGTTGGTGGATTTATAACGGAGAGAAAAGTAGATTTTAAATGCTAGTCTCGGGCTTCCCTGGTGGCACAGTGGTTAAGAATCCGCCTGCCAGTGCAGGGGATAAGGGTTCTAGCCCTGGTCTGGGAAGATCCCACATGCCGTGGAGCAACTAAGCCTGGACGCCACAACTACTGAGCCTGCGCTCTAGAGCCCACGAGCCACAACTACTGAAGCCCCCGCGCCTAGAGCCCGTGTTCTGCAATAAGAGAAGCCACCGCAGTGAGAAGCCTGCGCACCGCAAGGAAGAGTGGCCCCCACTCGCTGCAACTAGAGAAAGCCCGCGTGCAGCAATGAAGACCCAACGCAGCCAAAAATAAATAAATAAAATAATTTTTTAAAAAATGCTAGTCTCCAGGTTCCTTGGTAGGAATTGTGGATCAAAATTACAAAGTAAGAGAACTGAAAGTGTTATCATTCCCGTGGGGTTTAGGAAGTTTAAGAGAGGGAGTGGATCCAAACAGAAAAGTTCTGACAGCCTGGGAGAATGATGGTCAGGGGTTATACAGTGGAATAACTGAAAAATATACCAAAGGGGAGAGATATTTTTTACTAATGAGGAGCGGTAAGAGTGGAGCTTTTGTCCTTGAAGGCTGGCTGAGTTGTGAGAATGAGTTCTTACTGGAAAGCCACGTCAATGACACTGAAGCACCTGCCTCTTTTAAGCTTTACATACTCCTTAGTTCTTTCTAATGTATATATTCAAAATAAATAAAAGCCACTTATATAAGTTCTTAGCAGCCAAAGATTGAATGATAACAGTTGAATCTGCGAGTTCTGTTAGTAAGGTTTCATAAATAGAATTCACTTGCCTCGGAGAAGCAAATAAAGGGCAATGAAAAGAATGATGTAAGGAGATGATGGCAAAACAAATGAGGTAGGGGTTTAGAGAGATGAGCTGTAATACTGGTTTGTTTGGTCTATAAAAGTTTGAGGAAGACCAGAAAGCTGTGACATGTTCTTGACTTCTGAATTTTCACCAGCAAGGCACTCTGGGCTTCCTGGCTCACCTCCTGAAAGGGCCTCCCCCACACTGGGGCCCCTCACACAGGGAGCTTCCTGCTGGGGTGTCAGATTTCAGCGTTCTAAGAAAGAGGCTGCCTGAAGGGACTATATTTAGAGTATGACTCCCCACCGGGGACAGCTGAATGTCTGGGGACTAAGTTCTGCATACTTTGTCCCTGAGTTCTGGGATTATTCTGAGGGGCTTGTATGGGTGGTGCAGTAAAATTGTAACAGAAGGCAGGGAATGGAAAGGACTCTTTCCCCTGGCGACTGCTTGGGATCCTGTAAACCGTGCCTTTTGTGAGAGAAAAATGACGGATCTCAAGGGTTGTCGCAGTGATTTACAGTCACCCACAGACTCTAACTACTATTTCCACTGGAAAATGCTGGACACTAGCCGCTGCTAGGGGGACATACAGTGCACGAATGACAGATACCAGAGATATTTCTCCAGTGTAATGATGAAATGAAAATTCCATCTACCAAGTCTCATTTTCATCAATGGGATAGCAGGGAATCCTCTAATTTCTGGATGATTTATAGGTTACACCATGAAACTTCAGAATAGATTTAAATAAAGACATTTGAATGAAAAGCAAGCTCATCTGTGAAGTTACTAATTTGTAAGATTCATCTAAATTTGGGGTCTGCAGAAAGTCTGTCCTTTGAAGCCAGAATGAAAGCCATCCAGCAGTCCCCTCTGACGATCTCAATCGTGTGACGCCTAACACCAGGAGTTCAGCCAGGAAGAAGGGATAGTGGTTCACTTAACTAAACTGGTCACAATTAAAGCACTGACCACTTCACTATAGATTCATTTTATCCGTCAATTTATAAATCATATTGAAAGCACACTGGCTTTGTTTGTAATGATATGTTTTTAAATTTTAATATACTGCTTGAAAGCTGCTATTTCCTGTGCAGTCAGAAGAAAATATTTTCAGTGTGGTATAAATTAGCTTAAATCGATGAGGCCTCCTTATTAACTAGGAAATCTTGTTATATATACGTATATATATATTTGTATTTTCTGATTACAAAATAGTGTAGCTTGAATCAATAAAAAAAGGAAGGGCCGACGAAAGCGAACATAAATATATTAAAAATACTAACAAAAATCTCACTGCTACTTGGGCTTTTCTTCCCCACCCCTCTGCTTAATTTTGGTGCAGAGACTGGTTGTGGGAAAGGGTAAAAATTAAGAAAGAGAGGACAGGAACTTCAGAGCCAAGGAAAGGATAAGACATTTCCCCAAAAAGAAGTATAAGTAATGATAGACCCAGGAAAAGATGCTGCCCCTTCCTGTAATTAGAGAAAGGCAAAGGCAAACACCAGAGAGCCACGGTCACTTCTGGTTTCTGGTATTGTTACAGAGGAAAAGAGTGACAGGGCCCAGTGTGATGGGGGGAGGTACGGGGCAGGCTGGCGCCTGCCGCACTGCTTGTGGGAGTGGAAATTGGGGGCCAGAGCTCACTGGTGACGTGGTCGTCACGTGACCAAGAGCTGCCTAGAGCAGAAGTACTGCTAGTCGCCTCCGTCTGGGTACCAGCCCCCTATCACACTGCAGGCGTGTGAGGGAAGAAGGAAAGTAGCCCCGGACCGTGCAGATCGGTATGAGCGTGGGCTCTGCTTGGAGGGAGATGGGATGGGAGAAGGCCAAGAGCGCCACGGATCCACGTTCGGGCCGATGGGGGCTGTGTCCCCTTCTCGCCTACTTTCTAAATACCGCCGCCCCCCCATGCCCATTTTAGTAGAGAGAACTGGCGGACTTCGGGCGGCGGGTGAGGGGAGTGAATGGCTGGTACAGAGACTCCGAGGAAAGAAAGGTTCCACAATCAGGGCACTCGTGTCCCGAGTGCTGCTCCGTCCACCAAGCACTCCGTCCCCTCGGTCCCCCGTCTGTCTGCAGGTTTGTAGATCTGTTGGCCAGTAGGTCGCTGGGGAAAGTCGCGGCGAGCGAAGGACCAAAGTGCCTTGGGACCGTGCAGGTCGGTGTGAAGGTGGGATGAGCCCTGGCCCCTGGGTGGGGGTGGCGGTGGGGATGGCGCAGAGCGGGTGCTGGGATCGGTGCGGGCCGGGTCCGAGTCGCCCCCTCCCGGCCCCTTCTTTCTCCACACCCCCTCCCATTTCAGTGCAGGGAAAGGGGTGTGGCGGCCTTTGCTGGGGAAATGGCGGACGCCAAGGGGGGTGGGGTGGGGAAGCCCGCGTTAGGAAAGTCAGGAGGGTGTGAGAAATATTTTAAACTCAAAGGCTGGAAATTCAGAAAAGCGGGTACTGGGACCTGTGTTCTCAGTACTGATCCATCCACTACACTTTCACTTCCCCAAAGGCGGCTGTCTTTCCATCTGTCCTTCTGCCAGACTGTCTGTCCGTCAATCACTGTGGAAGGCGCACTGACCACAGAAGACAAGAGAAGGAGAAGGAATTTACCTGACTTTGGTAGAGGTTGGTGGGAGAGACTGCCTCTGAGTCTTTGGGGGTGGGGGTGTGGTGGAGGAGACTACCTGAGGGTTAGCCTCTCCTGTCACCCTCCTGGCTGTCACAGCCCAGCCCCACCTCCTGCCCTTCTCTGTAGGCCCTGGAAGAGAAATGGTCGGTCCTGAGGGTAGACAGAGGATGACAGAAAAGAACAAAGAAATAGTTGCCAAATAATCCACCTCTCTCAACCAGAACTCAAACTCCACTCTGTCTGCCTGGTGAGGCACAAATCCAGGCACAGCCCAAAGTCCTAATGTTATTTTTCACCCGTAGATTCATCACAAGAGAGCCTCAGGAGCCTGGGATATAGACTGAAGACGTCTCCCCTCCACCATCATTCAGGTGGAGCCTTAAGAACACTCTTCATTCAGGTGGAGCAAGGCCCTCTCCTGTCCTGCCCCCAGGCTGGCACGGACCTGAGCATGGGCCGGGCTCGGGAAGTGGGTTGGATGGCAGCAGGACTGATGATTGGGGCAGGTGCCTGCTACTGCGTTTACAAACTAACCATAGGAAGAGATGACAGTGAGAAGTTGGAGGAGGAGGAGGAGGAATGGGATGATGAACAGGAGCTTGACGAGGAGGAGCCCGAGATTTGGTTTGATTTCACAACTATGGCTCGGCCCTGGAGTGAGGATGGGGATTGGAATGAACCTGGGGCCCCTGGTGGCACCGAGGACAGGCCTGCAGGTGGGGGCAAGGCCAACCGAACACATCCGGTAAAACAGCGCCCATTCCCTTATGAACGTAAAAATACTTGGAGTGCTCAAAGCTTTAAAAATTTCAGTTGTGTTCTTGGCCTCTCCAAGTGCCCTTTCATTCAGGGAAAAGTGTTGTTAGCTCAGCCCAGGGACACTGGTTTTTCATTTAGCCACGATATCAATAGTCATTTGGCCAGCCTCTCCATTGCTGGAAACACGATCCCTATTCCCAACCCTGCTGTTGAGGCTTTCTGTGCCCTGGATAACTTGAAAGCCAGTGTTGAAAATCAGGGCCAGATTAAGATGTACATCAACGAAGTGTGTCGGGAGACTGTGTCACTTTGCTGCAACTCATTTCTGCAGCAGGCCGGATTAAATTTGTTAATAATCATGACAGTTATTAATAACATGCTTGCCAAGTCCGTTTCAGACTTGAAGTTTCCTTTGATACCAGAGGGAAGTGAATGTGCTGAGGGGCACGTTGTGAAACCCTTGATGGGTTTGTCTGAAAAGCCAGTCTTGGCGGGGGAGTTGCTGGGAGCCCAGATGTTGCTCTCCTTCTTGTCCCTCTTTATCAGGAATGCAAACAGACAGCTTCTCCCAGAAATCCCGGCCTCTTAAATGGCCCCCTCCAACAGGATGGGACTGATCCACCCCGAACCAAAACCCGATCAGTGAACCACACACTTGTGTTCTCAATCAAAGACTCTGCAGTGGGTGCTATTGAAGATCCAGCCTTAGCCAGTAGCCATATCTCTGGGTGAAAGTTACACTTGCTAAATCCAGGACCACTCTCTTGTTGGCCAGGAAGGGGTTCCCACAGAGCTTTGAGTAACCTCTTGGTTTTGCAGTCTGCAGGCAGTGCACATTGTAAATTGCTCCCTTGCGGCCTTCTTCCTGTGGTAAAGGGATCATTTCAGCTGTGTGGTGAAAGGACAACATTTTCTAGCCTGACAAGGGATGCCTTGCCTGTGGTGGTCTCCCTGTCTAAGCTGGACCGTCTTGTGGAGACCAGACCCATATGGGAGCTTGTGCCGAAAATGCATTGGTTGCTGCGTAGGTTGAATTCTTTTTCATTTACTCTCTTTTCTTCACGAGCCTATGGATGGTAAACCTGTTCAGCAAAAAATGTACACTCCCCTTCTATGAGTTGTACTGACTCAGCCTCGTCCACCAAGTCTGCATTTTTATGTATCACCAATAAAGCTGTGTGCTTTAGCTGGCAAAAACGAGAACATGGTACTTGTCTTTGAGTTTATAGTCTGCGTGAAGAGGAAGCCCAAAATACATGATCAGTGCTAACTAACTGGGGCGTTTGCTCCTGAAGAATGTCCGCCTAGCAGTGCCCACAGGAGGCAGTGGAAGAGGTGGGCTGCAGGGTTCAGGATAAGCTTCCAGAAGGGGCTGGGGGCGGGGCTGGGGCAGGGGAATGGGGTGGAGGGTGGAATTAAGAAGGACTGCTGGGAGGACTAAAGGAGACAGCACCTGTGAAGCAGGCAGCACATGCCTGATGCAGAGGAATCCTTCCCTCGATGAAGTTGTCTTTCCTCGCCTGCTGGCCTCTTAGAGAGGAAGGTCAGTATCCTTGAGATTTTGTCTACACATCCTTGGGGGCCACAGGGCAACCCATCCCTGCACAAGTTAGTGCACAGTTATAGCAGTAACAGTTGCTACTTGCTGAGTGCCTGCTTTGTGTTGTTCTCTCTCCTGAGAAGCAGCTGTGAAACCTACTTCCAGGCCCCCTCCCTTCCTTGGGATGCCAAGCTCAAATTCCTGGCCGAGTGAAAAGGCTTGGCCGTTGCTTCCTCTGGCCAAGGAAGGGCAGAACCTCCTTTCTGCCCTATCCCTGGTACTTCTGTGGGATCCAGGAAGGGGACAGTGGAGGCCTCTGTGAATCCCCGAAGGGGTGGGAGGGCAGATGCTGAGGGGCGTGGCATGGCCATGGCTGGTCCATCCATCAGGAGACATATTCATGCCCTCCATCCAAGCCCCTGGCACCCCTTGGAGGAAAGGAAGAACACAGTCCTGCACACTGAACCACTCCATGAATCTGGGCAACTCATTCCACCACCCCCTCCCAACATTTACAGACCCCTCCCAGCAAGCCTCAGCCCCTGCATCACCAAAGCCAGGTTCCCTGCGTGTTTTTGATGTGTCGTGAAATGGTCCTCTTCCTCAAAGCCCTGGCTAACAGAGGGGACAAGAAGCTTCCTTTGGGCGGTGCTGCTTCTGAGCTCGGTGCCCTCTCCTGGTCTCCCTGGGATGTGACTCTGGGCCACTGCTCCCTGGGCATCAGCTGTGTACAAGTGCTCTGCCTTCTGACTGCCCTCCTCCATATAGAGCATAGTTTTATTTCAAATTTTTAGGGTTTTTTTTTCAATTTTTTCCTCCCTTCTCCTGGAGTTTGGGGAGCAGGTGGGTTGCCACTCTCCTGCTTGTACTCATCCACCCCACAGTTTGGGATGACTAGTAGTCACGGGTGCCTGCCAGGGACTCTGCCCCTTCCCAGGCCCTGCTGCCTTGATGGGCCAGCATGTGACTGTGGTTGCTGCAACATCACACCCCCAGCAACGTTCACCCCGCTGGAGCTTTGTTTGCTGGCTCTGGGGCTCTGTCTTGTTTCCAAAGAGCTGCTAACGTGGTCCCCCCTTTCTCCCAAGCCAGCCTCAGGTGGGCTGGGCAGTCTGTTTCCCACGCAGGATTGCCCTGCGGGCAGCCCTGCATGCACTTGTCCCAGTGGAGCCTGCTGGCCGATGGTGTCTTCAGCGACACCTTACTGCTCAGCCTCTGTAATCTCAGCCCAAAGGCAGAGCATTTCTCCTTCCTCCTGGCTCGGGGTCCCAAATTAACACGTGCTTCCCTCCTGCTCTGCACTCTGCCGAGTCCCCCGTTTTGAGTCCTGCCACAGGTGGTAGGCCCACCATCTCCGAGGCAGGCATTTGGCACTTTCAGGCCACAGCTGACTCCTATCGCAGGGAGGACCTCGGAGACCTTCTGCCCATCTCCTGAGCAATTCTGTCACAGGGCAGCCTGCCAGCATTGATGTGTCTCCACGGTGTGGTCTTGGCCCAAGTCAAGAGCCCCTTCTCCATTTGCTGGCACTGCCCTCCCGAAAACACTCCCTGCGTGTGGAAGCACAGGGCTCTGGTCTGCCCTTCATCCCTTTGTTGGTTGCTGTGCCAGGGCAGGAGCCCAGTTCCCAGTTCTGCCTACTACCGGGGTGCGGAGGGGGACTTCAGAGGGGGGCGTGGAGGGGGGGCGCAGGGGGCGGGGCGCATGCCTGCCAGTCAGGGCCTGATTAAGACATTCAGAGGCTTTCAGCACTGGAAAGACTAAGGTGCCTCCTCCCATGCTTAATTCAAAAATGAAACAGCAGGGGACCACCAAGCACAAACTAACCCACCTCTCTTCTGCAACCAAATGAGCTTCTTGCCAGGTTTCCCCATGGCAAACATTAGACAAGGTCATCAAAGCTTGAGCTTGTCACACTCTGTGGGGAGATGCCTGCCTTGATGGGGTCGCCCTAGCCGAAGCTGTCTCTTTGGTAAATCTGGAACTGCCTCCACAGACTGCCCTCCAGCTCCAGAAAGGGCCTTGGATTCCCTTCTTCTTCATCTCATTATCTTGTCTACACTTTGTGCCTGTAGGTACTGATTTCTGCACTAACCCCCAGCCTGCTACATCTCCTGGGAATTTTGTTATTTGACCCCCCACTGCACCCCTCCCTGCCATAAGTGCAGGCAAGGTTGCAGACATCCAGCTTCCCAGCTGGTACACCCAGTCTCACACAATGCATCCCCACGGGGGCCCTTAGTGCCACTCTCAGAGCAGTTTCAACCACGATCCCCTCACTTTGAAATGTCACCAGGGACAGGCACAGCCCTCACCAAGTCGGTCTCTACGCTGGGCCACCACAGCACCTTTTGGCTAAGAGTGTGACAGCTGTGTGCAGCACTGCCCCCCACCTCCTCGTAGCGGCCACCGGTTGGTCTAAGATGTGATGGGCACTGCAGCACAGTCCTGTGGGGCATCAGTCAGTCCCTTGTCTGCTCCTCATGCTGCATGGATCACCTTACACTCTGTCACTTCCCCCTTCACTTTACTCACGACCTCCTCTTCCCCTGAAGGCTCATTTTCCCTTATTGCCTCTTGCTTTTGCGTGTGGCTTAGGACGGCCTTCCCCACTTCCCAATTACAAAAGGAGTCTCCTATATGGTTTCCTAATTCTTTCATACCTTTCTACTTAAAGGGTTGTCTCAGGGATATACTTGGAATTTCCTGACTCCTTTTCCAAATGGATAACCTGTTAACCCAGCACCACTTATCACTCCATTCTCACGGTATAATTGGTGCATTCTGGGACCTTCATGCACCCAGCTGAGCATTCCCGCTGTGGCTGCCTGCTGTGGAATTCCTCTTGGGGCACAACCCTTTCTCCCAGGAACCCCTCACTGACTCGGGGACCCTCTGCTCACTGGGTGGCCTGTGGCAGGTGGGGTGCGTGTGTTGGCAGGGAGGCTGTGTTGGTGCCTGTGAGCAGGTGTCTGCCCCAGGTACCTTCTCAGGACATGCTCTGGCCCACAGGAAACTTAGGAACCCCCCACCCTGCCTGCTTCAGCACCAAGGGAGATGGGACTGTTTTCTTCCCTCACCAAAATTGCCTCATTTTTGTGCGGCAAAACAAGTTGGAGCACACTGTGTTATGCATATTATTATAAACATTTTATGTAATATATTCTGTCGTGTATGATTTTAAATTTTCTATTTTAGTAAAAATTATCTTTTTTAAATCATCATATAAAATTGTGTAGTGATACACATTTATAGGCATAACACTTTTTGCCTCCATTTGGATATATTGGGTTTGTATGGGGAAAAGTCAGTAAAAGACTCATTTTTATTTTTCTGTCTTTTGTGCCTTTGGAATTTTGTACTTATATATATTTTTTTCCATCAAAAGTAAGTATTATGGGAAATGATTTTTGCTTGTTTGTATAAAAGCTCTTGATGGAACATTGTTTCTACAGTCAGGATCCTTTGGTGAACTCTCTTATTATATTTATTTTTTGCCTCTTTTTTCTTTCTGACTTTTTTTTTTTTTTTTGCAGTCCACGGGCCCCTCACTGTTGTGGCCTCTCCTGTTGTGGAGCACAGGCTCTGGACGCGCAGGCTCAGTGGCCATGGCTCATGGGCCCAGGCGCTCCGCGGCATGTGGGATCTTCCCGGACTGGGGCACATCGGCAGGCGGACTCTCAACCACTGCACCACCAGGGAAGCCCTCTCTCTGACTTTTTAACTAGACAAACATAGTTTACAAATTATGACAGCTTTATCTCTTCTTATTCAATATTTTATAGCTCATTTCTTTTTCTTATCTCATTGCACTGTCAAGGACCTCCAGAGCAACAGTATTGATGATACAGTGCATACTTGTCATGTTTCTGATTTTAATGTCTGATGTTTCAGCAGTAAGGTTGATATTTGCTGTAGGTCTTTGAATAATATAATATGTCATCTATCTATATAATAGAATTTATAAAGCAGTAAAAATAGGTGAACTAGATCTCTACAGATCAGTCTAGACAATTCTCAGAAACCTAATGTTTAGTGAGATAAGTAATTTGAAGAAAGATACAATATAATGCCATTTATATAATTTTAAGACTATAAAACAATACTATATATTATTTTGGATACAAAATTAAAACTGGGTACTGAAAGATGCACATCAATTTTACAATATTACTTGCTTCTGGGAAGAGATTGAGGAAAATGTGACCCTAACAATTTTGTAGTTTAATTTTGTCTATTAATAAAGAAATTATAAACAAATACAAAAAAGTGTTAATGTTTGTTGTTAATTATGAATGATTTATATGTAGAACCTCATTATTTTTCTCTGTTTTTTTTTTTTTTTTTGCGGTGTGCGGGCCTCTCTCACTGCTGTGGCCCCTCCCACCGCAGAGCACAGGCTCCGGACGCACAGGCTCAGCGGCCATGGCTCATGGGCCCAGCCGCTCCGCAGCATGTGGGATCTTCCCAGATCGGGGCACGAACCCGCGTCCCAACCCGCGTCCCCTGCATCGGCAGGCGGACTCTCAACCACTGTGCCACCAGGGAAGCCCCTTCTCTGTATTTTTTTTAATTAAAAAGAAACCTGCATTTTGTGTCGAATACAATGAATTAAAAAACCCTCATCTAGACATATCGCCAAGAAATTTTAGAATAATAATGATTAAAAGGAGACCTTAAAATTTCTCAACGGTAGGAATAAAGCCATCTACCAAGCAGACTGGCATCAGACATGTTATTCATAATACTGGATATGATATGACAATGTATAAATGCCTTCAAATTCTTAGAAAATATGCTTTTCTCTAGTATTCTACTTCTAAACAGACATACCCACATACCACATCGGTATGTGATGACCATACAGATGTTTTCAGGACGGAAAGTACACAAATTTTGCCTCTTGTGGACCTTCTCTTAGGAAATTATTTGAACATGGACTCCAAGAAAAGAAGGTAGTAATCAAGTCAAAGGTAAATATGGAATCAAGGAAATGGTGATCACAACTTGGGAAAGCAATAAAGGTTAATTTTAAGACGACAGCTAAACAGCAGGCCCTGGTTTATCAGACCAAAGTGGAGCAAGAAGACAGAAGATTTGGGGTAGTAGGTGAACAAAAGGGGACTTGTTAAAATCAATTGAGAGGTTAGAAGAACTAGAGGGTATGATACAGGCAAATAAGGGAAGAAAAACAATTAGAAGGACCTCTAAGAAAATATTACAGTAAGAGCCCCCAATGGACCATGCCTCCTTGTTACCATACCATTGTATAATCCCCTCCCACACTGAATCTGGACCTGGCATATGATTTGCTTTGGCCAGTTTGAACATTAGAAAACATGACCCATGAAGAGGCTTGAACAGTGCATTTTCAGTGGGCATTTCACTCTTCCTGCTCTGAAACCACCATGTGCCAAGCAGACTAGCCTGCTAGAGGATGAGACCATGTAGAACAGCCATGAACTGTTCTGAGGACCCCTAGGAAAAGCTGCCAGATAAAATTCAGAACTCCCAGTTAAATTTAAATTTCAGATGAACATAAAACATTTTTCAGTATAAGTATGTCCCAAATATTGCATGGGGCATACGTATACTAAAACAATTATTAATTATTTAACTGGAATTCAAATTTAACTGGGCATCCTGTATTTTTATTTGCTACATCTGCCAACCTTAGTCAGAGGAAAATCAGCCCCCAACTGATTTGCCAGCTGACTCCAGTCACATAAATGACCTCAGGCAAGATTAGCAGAAGAACCAACCAGTGCAAATTCCTGATACGCAAAATAATGAGTAAATAAAATGGCTGTTTTAAGCTACTGAGTTTTGGAGTGCTTTGTTAGGCAGCAATCAACAACAGACTTAAAAAAACCCAAAAAGTTCAAAGTGTGTACTTGCTTCAAATATGCAGCAAATTAAGATAAAGAGTGAGTTCAGCATTTGAAGGAGTATAAGGAAAAAGAATCTATTTAGTCTTGAATCTAACAACAGTATCCTTTAAGTGACTCAAGTCAAGAGCCTTGACCTCGGATTCCAGAACATTTCTAAGTGACTATAGTGGACCAGATTGAAGCAAAAGCTAATCTTAGGTGTCTGTGGGATCTGGCCATGTCACCTAGGATGGTACAGGCTTGAATGAGCTCCTAAGTTACTAAGTAAGTATTCTCAGGATAAGTTGCATCCATACCCTGATAAAATTGATTTATAACTTACACCTAGTTCTACCATACCAGATGACAGTGCATGAGTGGACCATGGCTACATGGCTCCCAGAACAGTCTGAAGTGACCAAATAGATATAAAGCCAACCCTTCTGCATCCCAAGAAAGACCTACATTGAACACGTGAAGGCACCTGAGGGAGTCAGGTGGTATCATCATCAAAAGGGTGTCTTCATGGGGTATTGAAAGCAAGGGGAACTTGCCCTTCTAATGGAGAAAACGTTCCTAGTTTTTTTGCTTTACATAGCCATATGTCTATTTCTCTATATCTACCTATCTATCTATCTATCTATCTCTATCGTGAGTTCCAGTTAACTTTTACATTAAGTTCTATAACAACCAAGTCTTCCATTAAAGCTTTCTGCCTTCAGCTCTATGCATTGAAAATCAATAAACAGTATATACTTTTTATTGAAGTATAGTTGATTAACAATATTACATTAGTTTCAGGTGTACAGCATACTGATTCAGTACTTTTACAGATTAAAAGCTATTACAAGATAATGGTTATAATTCCCTGTGCTATACAATATATCCTTGTTGTTTATCTATTTTATACATAGTAGCTTGCATCTCTTAATCCCATACCCCTAACTTGCCCCTCCCCACTTCTCTCTCCCCTCTGGTAAACAATAGTTTGTTTTCTATATCTGTGAGTCTGTTTCTGTTTTGCTATATTGGATTATTTTTTAGATTCCACATATAAGTGATATCATACAGTATTTGTCTTTCTCTGTCTGACATTTCACTGAGCATAATATTCTCTAAGTCTATCCACATTGCTGCAAATGGCAGAATTTCATTCTTTTTTAATGAGTAATATTCATATATATTCATATATAATATTCATATATATATCTCACATATATAAATCTCACATCTCACATCCATTTGTCTGTTGAAGAACACTTGGGTTGCTTCTTTGTCTTGGCTATTGTAAATAGTGCTGCTATGAACATTGGGGTGCATGTATCTTTTCGAATTAGTTTTTTCATTTTTCCCAGGTATATACCTAGGAGTGGAATTGCTGGATCATATGGTAGTTCTATTTTTAATTTTTTTAGGAACCTCCATACTGTTTCCCATAGTGGCTGTACCAATTTACATTCCTACCAACAGTGTACAAGTGTTTCCTCTTCTTCACATCCTCTCCAACATCTGTTATTTGTAGACTTTTTGACGATAGCCATTCTGACAGGTGTGAGGTGATAATTCGTTTTGATTTGCATTCCTCTAATAACTAGCCATGTTGAGCAGCTTTTTATATGCCTGTTAGCCATCTGTATGTCTTCTTTGGAAAAATGTCTATTCAGGTCTTCTGCCCATTTTTTGATTGTGTTGTTTGGTTTTTTGATATTGAGTTGTATAAGCTGTTTATATACTTTGGATATTAACACCTTGTCTGTTATCATTTGCAAATATCTTCTCCCATTCCGTAACTGTCTTTTCATTTTGTCAATGGTTTCCTTTGCTGTGCAAAAACTTTTAAGTTTAGTGAGGTCCCATTTGTTTATTTTTGTTTTATTTCTTTTGCCTTAAAAAAACAGATCCAAAAATATATTGCTGTGATTTATGTCAAAGAATGTTCTGCCTATGTTTTCTTCTAGGAGTTTTAAGGTTTCAGATCTTACATTTATGTCTTTAATCCATTTTGAATTTGTTTTTATATGTGGTATGAGGGAATGTTCTAATCTCATTGTTTTACATGTAGCTGTCCAATATTCCCAGCACCACTTATTGAAGAGGTTGTCTTTTCTCCATTGTATATTCTTGCCTCCTTTGTCATAGATTAATTGACCATCGGTGTGTGGGTTTATTTCTGGGCTCTTTATTCTCTTCCATTACTCTATGTGTCTGTTTTGTGCCAGTATCATGCTGTTTTGATACTGTGGCTTTGTTGAATAGTCTGAAGTCTGGAAGGGTGCTACCTCCAGTTTTGTTCTTTTTTTCTCAAGCTTGCTTTGGCAATTCAGGGTCTTTTGTGGCTCCATATGAATTTTAGGGCTATTTGTTCTAGCTCTGTGAAAAATGTCCTAGGCATTTTGATAGGGATTGCATTAAATCTGTAGATTGCTTTAGATAGTATGGCCATTTTAACAATATTAATTCTTCCAATCTAAGAACACAGAATATTTTTCCATTTCTTTGTATCATCTTCAATTTCTTTCCTTAATGTTTCGTGAACAGTATTTAGATGATTATGACTATATAAATGCTGTTCATTGCTGAGCTGAAGTAGTCTCCTAACATGTGAATCTATTTTGTATAGTTTTAGAAAATGATTCACATATTACCTGTGGGGAGGAAATTTTAAGTAGGCATGAGAAAATAAAATATAGCTGACAGAATGTGGGATGTAGAAGAAGATGATAAAAGACAGAAGAAAAGACAGCAGAGCTGATATCCTCATTTTATAAAGTGAGAAGTGAACAAGTCCTGCTGGAAGTTTATGAAACAAAATAAATGTTTATGTATATAATTTAAAGTTAAATTTAGCTACTTTATTTAGTTTAATTGATTTTATGGCCTACTTTCTCCATAAGAAAGCAAGCTTAATAAAGGCTGTCTGTCTTGCTCACTACCGAATTCTAAATGCTTTGAATAGTGCTTGGCACACAGTGGTGTTCAATAAATAATTGTTGACTGTATGATTAAACTAAAATAATAATAATATTACAAACATCAGGAATAATAGAAAGGAAGGAAGGGCTGTAAGATTAATGAGCTAAGTGTCCTATTTACATATCAGAAGTTCATTAGAGTACAAGTATATTTTTGGCATTTTGAAGATGACCACAAGAACAGTTCTCAGTCTTGGCACTATCAATTGTTTGAGCTGGGGGCTGCCTTGTGCACTGGAGGATCACTGGCATCTACCCACAAGATGCCAGTAGCACACCTGTCCTCTGTTGTGACAATCAAAAATGTCTCCAGACACTGACAAATGTATCCTGGAAGCAAAATCACCCCTGGTTGAGAAACACTGCATCAGAAGAAGCTAACATCAGATAAGTGAAGAAAAGTTGCCTCTGGACTCTAGAGAATGGTCCTGAGTCTAGGGAAGAGCAGGAGGGGAAATGACTCATTTTCATCATAAACTCTGTACTAATTGCTTTGCTATTATGTATGTATTGTTCTGATAATATTAACATTTGTAAAAAATATGAAATAAATGGAATAAAAGGGATTTTGAGATAGGCTAGCAATATGGGATGAGAGAGAAGGAAGGAGTCAGTAATGACTAGGATTCTGGCAGGTGCAACTGGGTGGATGGTGATTGTGCTCACCAAGACAGGGAAGACAGGAAGGGAAAAAGTTTTGGTGTGGGACTGGGGAATGATGACTCCAATTTCAAATTTGTTGAAGTTGAAATATCTGTGGGATATGAAATCTGTAGAAATCAAATAAATTAATCTTGGACTCTGGATATATAGACTTGTGAGTCATTAACATACAGGTGATAACTGAAGCCATGGCAATGGATGAGATTCCTAGAAAGAGAAGAGACTTGAGAACAGGACCTCAAGATACAGAGCGTGTAACGTTCTTGTCTTTTTTAAGTACCTACATTTTTAAAATTAATTAGGGCCATATTGTAAATATTGTTTAACATACTTTAAAAACAAATTTCTTTCTGCAAACATAATGCACATTTACTGAAGATATTTCTCAAAAATATCTAGATAAGCACAAATTCCTGTCCAGAGTCAAAATTGCAGCTTGAATGCTAGACAATCAAATTGAGTAGACACTGAGCACTAATTATGTGCAGGGCAGATGGAGATTCAATAGTAAACAAACAGGTATCATTCCTGTGTTCATAGAATGTATCATCTAGTGGGGAATACAGGCAAAGAAAATGGAAAATACAGTGGAGTGTAATGAATGCTAAGAAAATTAATCATGAAAAGCTACTTCAACTAAAGATGCAATGAGATGTGATTTAAGCATCTTTTGTGTCACCCAATTTTCTCTTAATTGGCACAAGCTCAGTTACCAGGACAGGAAGAAACTTTGTTGTGTGTTACTTTTCCCCCTGTGTCATGTAGTAAGAATGCTCAGGAAGGCTGGCAGAGAGCATGGAGTTATTTGTCTTTCTGGGCCTGACTAGAGGCTCTGTCCAAACTAAGTCTCGCAGTATGCTGGGCTCTAACTCCTTCACAGAGAACATCTCCATGAATTGTAAATTAGTTTTATGCTTTACAGTCTGTTCAGTTAATTTTCCAGAAACTCTCTAGCTGTGATTCTACTTTCTTAAGTAAGCTACAAGACAACAATGAATTTCAGAAAAGAAAAAGACTGTTTCTTCCTTCCTTCCTTCCTTTCTTCTTTATTCCTTTCTTTCTTTCTTATTATGGTAAGAACACTTAACATGAGATCTACCCTCTTAACAAATTTGTGTATTTCTTAAAGATAAGAAGCATGCACAACTTGACAGCTGGAGCCACCATGGAGCAGAAGATCCATAATAAGAAGGAAAGAGAGATTGAGCCAAATAAGGAGTCACAAAGGTCATATTTGCAGGAAATAATCTGTCCCCAACAAGCATTAGAGATGAGTCTGGCCTCGAGCAGCAGGAGAGAAGAGAGACTGCACTTTTAGCAGCCCCACAGCTACCTCTCTCTAATGACTTGAGCCGTAAAAAAATTATTGGTATCAGACAATCCTGGCCCTTATCCTAGATGAACATTCTGCAAAAAACTGGTTCAGTAAAACCTGATATCCCTCAAAGATGGGGAATCAAAATGGAACTGACACAAGAGGTAAACAGAGGTAATGCACGGGAAAAAAGAAGGAAAGGGACCTGAAAATGCATGGCAGATAAAGAAAACTCATCTGAAAAATAGTAGGTGAAAATTGTCACCAGATATTTCACCATGAATTAGAAAGTTTTAATGAAGCAATAAAGCAAGAGCTCAAGAAAAGGATGGTAAGAGAAGAATGAGCTGAAATGTGAGCTGTCAGGCCTCAGGGAAAATGTAGAAGAAATTTAACAATCACAGAGATGAAGGCAAAAGTGACAGGAAAGGAAGAAACCTTAGCAAAAGTCTAGCAATTAGTGTCAAATCTATGCAAATTTAAGACGAAGACCAAAACAAACGTGGTGATTATGGTTACAGAACAAATGTAACGGTGATAAACCCAGATGGAGTAGAAATGATATAATTAGCAACAATTGGGAGAGAAAGAAAGAAAAAGAAAGTGAGAGGTAATGTAAATATGTTGGTTTTCCTATCCTTAGTACCTGGGGGTCAAAACATGACATCTAAAGCAGACAAATCTGGCAATAAGCGTCCAAGTATATTGAGCAGTAAAAAGACAAACACTAAGAAATATAATTTAATCAACTAAAATTGGGTAGATGAAACAAGGAAATAGAAGGGACGAAAAAGAAATATGTATAATATGCAAATATGTATAACCATTGAATCATTATTTCTAATATCAAGAAAAATGGTGAAAAACCCTAATATCCACACATAAGGGACTGACTAAATAATTATGGCATATTTATACAATAAAATACTATTCAACTATAAACTAAAAAGCAATTTTTTAATGTAGTGATATCAAAGGATTGAGAAGATTATTATATGTCTGTGAATATATATATACAAGCATATATTACATATTTTGCCATATATTCCCCCCTCTCTATATATAGAGATGCACAAGAAATTGATAATATTGCCGCTGGTGGCGAAAAACTGGGTAGTGGCGACACAGAGGTGAGAGAAAGGTTTACAATGTATACCCTTTGTTATCTTTTGAATTTTGAACCATTAGGCTCCTACTTATTTTTTTAAATAAATTAAATTTAAATTTAAGATGAAATATAAAGAATTGGTTGACCTGTCTTTGCCCAGACTTGTGGATGTCATGTTATGTGAGATGCCTGATACATACTTTGTAGAGCTTCCTGACTCCACATACATCTCTCTCTGTTCTAGACCCCTGAGGAGTGAGGCAAACATACAGGGCAGTGCCCTGGTTGCCCACCTGCCCAACTATGTCCCTGCCCATTCTTTTTTTTTTTTTAACATCTTTATTGGAGTATAATTGCTTTACAATGGTGTGTTAGTTTCTACTTTATAACAAAGTGAATCAGTTACACATAAACATATGTTCCCATATCTCTTCCCTCTTGCGTCTCCCTCCCTCCCACCCTCCCTATCCCACCCCTCCAGGCGGTCACAAAGCACCGAGCTGATCTCCCTGTGCTATGCAGCTGCTTCCCACTAGCTATCTACCTTACGTTTGGTAGTGTATATATGTCCATGCCTCTCTCTCACTTTGTCACAGCTTACCCTTCCCCCTCCCCATATCCTCAAGTCCATTCTCTAGTAGGTCTGTATCTTTATTCCTGTCTTACCCCTAGGTTCTTCATGACATTTTTTTCTTAAATTCCATATATATGTGTTAGCATACGGTATTTGCCTGTCTCTTTCTGACTTACTTCACTCTGTATGACAGACTCTAGGTCTATCCACCTCATTACAAATAGCTCAATTTTGTTTCTTTTTATGGCTGAGTAATATTCCATTGTATATATGTGCCACATCTTCTTTATCCATTCATCCGATGATGGACGCTTAGGTTTTTTCCATCTCTGAGCTATTGTAAATAGAGCTGCAATGAACATTTTGGTACATGACTCTTTCTGAATTATGGTTTTCTCAGGGTATATGCCCAGTAGTGGGATTGCTGGGTCATATGGTAGTTCTATTTGTAGTTTTTTTAAGGAACCTCCAGACTGTTCTCCATAGTGGCTGTAACAATTCACATTCCCACCAGCAGTGCAAGAGTGTTCCCTTTTCTCCACACCCTCTCCAGCATTTATTGTTTCTAGATATTTTGATGATGGCCATTCTGACTGGCATGAGATGATATCTCATTGTAGTGTTGATTTGCATTCTCTAATGATTAATGATGTTGAGCATTCTTTCATGTGTTTGTTGGCAGTCTGTATATCTTCTTTGGAGAAATGTCTATTTAGGTCTTCTGCCCATTTTTGGATTGGGTTGTTTGTTTTTTTGTTATTGAGCTGCATAAGCTGCTTCTAAATTTTGGAGATTAATCCTTTGTCAGTTGCTTCATTTGCAAATATTTTCTCCCATTCTGAGGGTTGTCTTTTGGTCTTGTTTATGGTTTCCTTTGCTGTGCAAAAGCTTTGAAGTTTCATTAGGTCCCATTTGTTTATTTTTGTTTTTATTTCCATTTCTCTAGGAGGTGGGCCAAAAAGGATCTTGCTGTGATTTATGTCATAGAGTGTTCTGCCTATGTTTTCCTCTAAGAGTTTGATAGTTTCTGGCCTTACATTTAGGTCTTTAATCCATTTTGAGTTTATTTTTGTGTATGGTGTTAGGGAGTGATCTAATCTCATACTTTTACATGTACCTGTCCAGTTTTCCCAGCACCACTTATTGAAGAGGCTGTCCTTTCTTCACTGTACATTCCTGCCTCCTTTATCAAAGATAAGGTGACCATATGTGCGTGGGTTTATCTCTGGGCTTTCTATCCTGTTCCATTGATCTATCTTTCTGTTTTTGTGCCAGTACCATACTGTCTTGATTACTGTAGCTTTGTAGTATAGTCTGAAGTCAGGAAGCCTGATTCCTCCAGCTCCATTTTTCGTTCTCAAGATAGCTTTGGTTATTTGGGGTCTTTTGTGTTTCCATACAAATTGCGAAGTTTTTTGTTCTAGTTCTATGAAAAATGCCAGTGGTAGTTTGATAGGGATTGCATTGAATCTATAGATTGCTTTGGGTAGTAGAGTCATTTTCACAATGTTGATTCTTCGAATCCAAGTCATGGTATATCTCTCCATCTATGTGTATCATCTTTAATTTCTTTCATCAGTGTCTTATAATTTTCTGCATACAAGTCTTTTGTCTCCTTAGGTAGGTTTATTCCTAGATATTTTATTCATTTTGTTGCAATGGTAAATGGGAGTGTTTTCTTGATTTCTATTTCAGATTTTTCATCATTAGTATATAGGAATGCCAGAGATTTCTGTGCATTAATTTTGTATCCTGCTACTTTACCAAATTCATTTATTAGCTCTAGTAGTTTTCTGGTAGCATCTTTAGGATTCTCTATGTATAGTATCATGTCATCTGCAAACAGTGACAGCTTTACTTCTTCTTTTCCGATTTGGATTCCTTTTATTTCCTTTTCTTCTCTGATAGCTGTGGCTAAAACTTCCAAAACTATGTTGAATAATAGTGGTGAGAGTGCCTGCCCATTCTTAATTCTGATCTGGGGCAGTCTCATTAGCATGTAACAGGAATGATATTACAAAAAATATTTAACCAATCTATATCTAACTGCCTCTGTAAATAATGTTGTTGTATAGCCCATTCATCATTAAGATTAAATAATTAGGATTATAACCTCACACAAAGAGAAACAAACTACTGCTTATACCTGGATCAAGAAACTTAGGGTTGGGCTTCCCTGGTGGTGCAGTGGTTGAGAGTCCGCCTACCGATGCAGGGGACACGGGTTCGTGCCCCAGTCCAGGAAGATCCCCCATGCCGCAGAGCGGCTGGGCCCGTGAGCCATGGCCGCTGAGCCTGCGCATCCGGACCCTGTGCTCCACAACTGGAGTGGCCACAACAGTGAGAGGCCTGAGTACCGCAAAAAAAAAAAAAAAAAAAAAAAAGAAACTTAGGGTTCTCAAAGCTAATTTTTAAAACTCATAACCATCGATTTAGAGTTTTCCTAAATCCCTAAAACTCTCATTACATATAAAAATCAGGTTTGGAAGACTCTGACCATAGATCTCTACCACAAGCTATAGGTAGTGAGAACTTGGAACCTAAAGGAAGTGTCCATCAGAGAGGAACTTTGTGGAGTGAGAGAGGGGAGAAGAAGGGAAAACAACCAACTACATGTCTCCTGGCTCAAATCAATTCCTAGATTGAAACCTTACAGGGGGGTGGGTGTTGGTAATGACCAGATGAGTTATTGGAAAATCTCAGAGCACTGGGATTAGTTTCTCATTTCCCCAGGCACAAGCTTGGAAAAGTGTGGGGTCTGACATGCGACAGCACAAGTGGCAGAGTAGAAAAGGCTGAGAGATACAGGTGGTGGGAACATCCCCCATCACTCCCCTTACCTCCACAGGCCCTCCCTAGTTGAGAAAGTCACCAAATCCACCTACTATTTAATTTAAAGGCCTGGATAAATAAAAATACAGAATTCTGGATATATAGTTATGCATTGACAATTTCTCTTTGTGAGATGCAAATATTTATTCTGAGGGGGGTTGTGTGACATGTTATTTGGAGTGCTTATTTGTGGAAATAACTTGAGCCATCAAACTACCTTTCCTTCCTTCAAAATCATCCCATATCCAGATATCAAAGAACAATAGAATACTGATGGCTAGACTTAATGGAGACTTTGCCAGGGTTAAAGAAACATGATTGGATAAACCAGAAGAACCTGTTTGAACTACTCCTCCACTGCCAGGGGAGAGGGAGGAAGAAAATATAAAAGTAAAATGAAAGAAATGAAAGGTCTACAGGGAGAGTTCTAAGAAAAGAGCACTTGTGGAACAATAGGGCTTAATGCCTTGTCTTTTCCCCTTCCCTCCTCTTTATGAGTAATGATGCTGAGGCACTTGACCATCCCCCCTTTTCACTGTTGTTCCAAAGCAGCAGAAACCACAGATATGTCCAGTGTGCTGGCAGACAGGATAAGGACAGCAGAGTTGAAGTAGCATAGCATTGTAGGAGAGGTAAAGACCATGACCCTTCACAAAGCCACAAAAATAGACCCCAAAAGAAATGTGAAAGATCATTATGAAGAAAACTTCACTAAGTGACAAAAAGGATCAAAACAAATGTGCTTAGATGGGAAAATTGTAAAGTTGCCAATTAATCCATCAACGTAGCACATTTCAATCAAAACATTAAAACCAGATTCTGCAAAAAATGACATTAGTGTAATTAATTACACATTCAGAGAAAATTAAGGTACAAGGTCTACCTCAAACCAAATGTACACACGCACAAAAACACACACCACTAACAGGTTAACAAAGGAACTTACTCTGAAAAGGAAACTATTTGTATTAGAAGGAAATATAGCCAAATGTTTTCTAATAACCTTGGGCTGTCCAAGACTATCCAAAGTAAAATAGAAATATAGAAGTTTAATAGGAAAATATTGATAGACACAGAAAATGTAAATTCCTGATTGACCAAATATATCACACAAAAGAAAAATAAAGGGAAGGGTTGAGAGAAACCATGGTGATTTCAACATGTAACAATAGCCATATTTCCAGTGTGGGTAATGACTACCATGTAAATTGTTGAGCAAGTCTATATATAGAAAAAAACTTGCTTTGCCTCACAAAAATGAGGCAATTTTGGTGAGGGAAGAAAACAGTCCCATCTCCCTTGGTGCTAAAGCAGGCAGGGTGGGGGGTTCCTAAGTTTCCTGTGGGCCAGAGCATGTCCTGAGAAGGTACCTGGGGCAGACACCTGCTCACAGGCACCAACACAGCCTCCCTGCCAACACACGCACCCCACCTGCCACAGGCCACCCAGTGAGCAGAGGGTCCCCGAGTCAGTGAGGGGTTCCTGGGAGAAAGGGTTGTGCCCCAAGAGGAATTCCACAGCAGGCAGCCACAGCGGGAATGCTCAGCTGGGTGCATGAAGGTCCCAGAATGCACCAATTATACCGTGAGAATGGAGTGATAAGTGGTGCTGGGTTAACAGGTTATCCATTTGGAAAAGGAGTCAGGAAATTCCAAGTATATCCCTGAGACAACCCTTTAAGTAGAAAGGTATGAAAGAATTAGGAAACCATATAGGAGACTCCTTTTGTAATTGGGAAGTGGGGAAGGCCGTCCTAAGCCACACGCAAAAGCAAGAGGCAATAAGGGAAAATGAGCCTTCAGGGGAAGAGGAGGTCGTGAGTAAAGTGAAGGGGGAAGTGACAGAGTGTAAGGTGATCCATGCAGCATGAGGAGCAGACAAGGGACTGACTGATGCCCCACAGGACTGTGCTGCAGTGCCCATCACATCTTAGACCAACCGGTGGCCGCTACGAGGAGGTGGGGGGCAGTGCTGCACACAGCTGTCACACTCTTAGCCAAAAGGTGCTGTGGTGGCCCAGCGTAGAGACCGACTTGGTGAGGGCTGTGCCTGTCCCTGGTGACATTTCAAAGTGAGGGGATCGTGGTTGAAACTGCTCTGAGAGTGGCACTAAGGGCCCCCGTGGGGATGCATTGTGTGAGACTGGGTGTACCAGCTGGGAAGCTGGATGTCTGCAACCTTGCCTGCACTTATGGCAGGGAGGGGTGCAGTGGGGGGTCAAATAACAAAATTCCCAGGAGATGTAGCAGGCTGGGGGTTAGTGCAGAAATCAGTACCTACAGGCACAAAGTGTAGACAAGATAATGAGATGAAGAAGAAGGGAATCCAAGGCCCTTTCTGGAGCTGGAGGGCAGTCTGTGGAGGCAGTTCCAGATTTACCAAAGAGACAGCTTCGGCTAGGGCGACCCCATCAAGGCAGGCATCTCCCCACAGAGTGTGACAAGCTCAAGCTTTGATGACCTTGTCTAATGTTTGCCATGGGGAAACCTGGCAAGAAGCTCATTTGGTTGCAGAAGAGAGGTGGGTTAGTTTGTGCTTGGTGGTCCCCTGCTGTTTCATTTTTGAATTAAGCATGGGAGGAGGCACCTTAGTCTTTCCAGTGCTGAAAGCCTCTGAATGTCTTAATCAGGCCCTGACTGGCAGGCATGCGCCCCGCCCCCTGCGCCCCCCCTCCACGCCCCCCTCTGAAGTCCCCCTCCGCACCCCGGTAGTAGGCAGAACTGGGAACTGGGCTCCTGCCCTGGCACAGCAACCAACAAAGGGATGAAGGGCAGACCAGAGCCCTGTGCTTCCACACGCAGGGAGTGTTTTCGGGAGGGCAGTGCCAGCAAATGGAGAAGGGGCTCTTGACTTGGGCCAAGACCACACCGTGGAGACACATCAATGCTGGCAGGCTGCCCTGTGACAGAATTGCTCAGGAGATGGGCAGAAGGTCTCCGAGGTCCTCCCTGCGATAGGAGTCAGCTGTGGCCTGAAAGTGCCAAATGCCTGCCTCGGAGATGGTGGGCCTACCACCTGTGGCAGGACTCAAAACGGGGGACTCGGCAGAGTGCAGAGCAGGAGGGAAGCACGTGTTAATTTGGGACCCCGAGCCAGGAGGAAGGAGAAATGCTCTGCCTTTGGGCTGAGATTACAGAGGCTGAGCAGTAAGGTGTCGCTGAAGACACCATCGGCCAGCAGGCTCCACTGGGACAAGTGCATGCAGGGCTGCCCGCAGGGCAATCCTGCGTGGGAAACAGACTGCCCAGCCCACCTGAGGCTGGCTTGGGAGAAAGGGGGGACCACGTTAGCAGCTCTTTGGAAACAAGACAGAGCCCCAGAGCCAGCAAACAAAGCTCCAGCGGGGTGAACGTTGCTGGGGGTGTGATGTTGCAGCAACCACAGTCACATGCTGGCCCATCAAGGCAGCAGGGCCTGGGAAGGGGCAGAGTCCCTGGCAGGCACCCGTGACTACTAGTCATCCCAAACTGTGGGGTGGATGAGTACAAGCAGGAGAGTGGCAACCCACCTGCTCCCCAAACTCCAGGAGAAGGGAGGAAAAAATTGAAAAAAAAACCCTAAAAATTTGAAATAAAACTATGCTCTATATGGAGGAGGGCAGTCAGAAGGCAGAGCACTTGTACACAGCTGATGCCCAGGGAGCAGTGGCCCAGAGTCACATCCCAGGGAGACCAGGAGAGGGCACCGAGCTCAGAAGCAGCACCGCCCAAAGGAAGCTTCTTGTCCCCTCTGTTAGCCAGGGCTTTGAGGAAGAGGACCATTTCACGACACATCAAAAACACGCAGGGAACCTGGCTTTGGTGATGCAGGGGCTGAGGCTTGCTGGGAGGGGTCTGTAAATGTTGGGAGGGGGTGGTGGAATGAGTTGCCCAGATTCATGGAGTGGTTCAGTGTGCAGGACTGTGTTCTTCCTTTCCTCCAAGGGGTGCCAGGGGCTTGGATGGAGGGCATGAATATGTCTCCTGATGGATGGACCAGCCATGGCCATGCCACGCCCCTCAGCATCTGCCCTCCCACCCCTTCGGGGATTCACAGAGGCCTCCACTGTCCCCTTCCTGGATCCCACAGAAGTACCAGGGATAGGGCAGAAAGGAGGTTCTGCCCTTCCTTGGCCAGAGGAAGCAACGGCCAAGCCTTTTCACTCGGCCAGGAATTTGAGCTTGGCATCCCAAGGAAGGGAGGGGGCCTGGAAGTAGGTTTCACAGCTGCTTCTCAGGAGAGAGAACAACACAAAGCAGGCACTCAGCAAGTAGCAACTGTTACTGCTATAACTGTGCACTAACTTGTGCAGGGATGGGTTGCCCTGTGGCCCCCAAGGATGTGTAGACAAAATCTCAAGGATACTGACCTTCCTCTCTAAGAGGCCAGCAGGCGAGGAAAGACAACTTCATCGAGGGAAGGATTCCTCTGCATCAGGCATGTGCTGCCTGCTTCACAGGTGCTGTCTCCTTTAGTCCTCCCAGCAGTCCTTCTTAATTCCACCCTCCACCCCATTCCCCTGCCCCAGCCCCGCCCCCAGCCCCTTCTGGAAGCTTATCCTGAACCCTGCAGCCCACCTCTTCCACTGCCTCCTGTGGGCACTGCTAGGCGGACATTCTTCAGGAGCAAACGCCCCAGTTAGTTAGCACTGATCATGTATTTTGGGCTTCCTCTTCACGCAGACTATAAACTCAAAGACAAGTACCATGTTCTCGTTTTTGCCAGCTAAAGCACACAGCTTTATTGGTGATACATAAAAATGCAGACTTGGTGGACGAGGCTGAGTCAGTACAACTCATAGAAGGGGAGTGTACATTTTTTGCTGAACAGGTTTACCATCCATAGGCTCGTGAAGAAAAGAGAGTAAATGAAAAAGAATTCAACCTACGCAGCAACCAATGCATTTTCGGCACAAGCTCCCATATGGGTCTGGTCTCCACAAGACGGTCCAGCTTAGACAGGGAGACCACCACAGGCAAGGCATCCCTTGTCAGGCTAGAAAATGTTGTCCTTTCACCACACAGCTGAAATGATCCCTTTACCACAGGAAGAAGGCCGCAAGGGAGCAATTTACAATGTGCACTGCCTGCAGACTGCAAAACCAAGAGGTTACTCAAAGCTCTGTGGGAACCCCTTCCTGGCCAACAAGAGAGTGGTCCTGGATTTAGCAAGTGTAACTTTCACCCAGAGATATGGCTACTGGCTAAGGCTGGATCTTCAATAGCACCCACTGCAGAGTCTTTGATTGAGAACACAAGTGTGTGGTTCACTGATCGGGTTTTGGTTCGGGGTGGATCAGTCCCATCCTGTTGGAGGGGGCCATTTAAGAGGCCGGGATTTCTGGGAGAAGCTGTCTGTTTGCATTCCTGATAAAGAGGGACAAGAAGGAGAGCAACATCTGGGCTCCCAGCAACTCCCCCGCCAAGACTGGCTTTTCAGACAAACCCATCAAGGGTTTCACAACGTGCCCCTCAGCACATTCACTTCCCTCTGGTATCAAAGGAAACTTCAAGTCTGAAACGGACTTGGCAAGCATGTTATTAATAACTGTCATGATTATTAACAAATTTAATCCGGCCTGCTGCAGAAATGAGTTGCAGCAAAGTGACACAGTCTCCCGACACACTTCGTTGATGTACATCTTAATCTGGCTCTGATTTTCAACACTGGCTTTCAAGTTATCCAGGGCACAGAAAGCCTCAACAGCAGGGTTGGGAATAGGGATCGTGTTTCCAGCAATGGAGAGGCTGGCCAAATGACTATTGATATCGTGGCTAAATGAAAAACCAGTGTCCCTGGGCTGAGCTAACAACACTTTTCCCTGAATGAAAGGGCACTTGGAGAGGCCAAGAACACAACTGAAATTTTCAATATCTTAAGCATCACTAAAAAATAGTCCTCATTTTCATTAGTGAAAGAGTGATTTTTCTTCATTCAGACTATTTCCTCTTTGAGAGGCCCTAGGTTCCTACTGCCCATATCTCATGTCAACCTCATCCCCAGGACTTGGCTTTTCCTGGATCTTTGAGTAAAGACCAGACCCCTTACCCATCCTTATCCATATGAAGTTCCCTACAATTCTGGTTGTTTCTCACTGTGGTTATATCCTCTTCTGATTATTGGATGAACACTGTAGCAACTTCTAGCCCTGACCTCCAGAACTGCTTTCACTAAATCAGCATTTCGAGCATACTCTATATCTGTGAGAAGTCACAGGAGGTTCTCACTCTTTTAAAAGCTATCTAATTGTAGTGTTCTAGGTAGGAGACTGTTAGACGTTCTTTTCCTGGACACAAATTGCACTAACTGCCATCTGACCGGAAACTAGTGGAAATGCAAATACATAGAGCTTTCATATGAGTTTCCATAGATATACATGTCAATACTCAGGATACAAGGGTATCAGTATCTCTCTTTCCTGAGTTAGGGTCTTAACTTTCAAACGTTTCTCCTCTGGTATTTATCTCCTTTAAGCTCATTCCCACTGTTTCCTCAGAGGTACAGCATTTAACTTTTCCAGCACCCAAGTAAGAGGAGAGGAGAACAAAGACAAGGAGAGGTAGCTGAGTTGCCTCTAGACCCTGCATTTTGACTCCAACCTCCCTCCCCATCCCTATCTCCAAGAGATAACAATGTGTAGAGCAATTTCGTTCTTCCTTTGCCTAGATTTATGTCTACTTGTAGACACAGAAGAAAGAATGGAGACTGGTAGATGTACAGGCACATATGTGTCCTCTCTCCAGAGTGAGAAGTCTGGCTTTCAAATGTCTCCCATTTAGGTCTTAGGCACAGCCCCTACCCTGCCCTCCAGACCCTTTCATCACCCCATCCTTCCCCCACAAATGCCCACCTTTTCCATTGCTCTGCGCCCCAGTCACTCTCTTGACCTCGGTTTCTTCCATCAAATGGCCACTTTTCTGTTCTACCCGTCATTTCTGCTCTATAAACACTGCTTCCCCAGAGCCTAAAAGGATTGGGGTTAAGTAATGCTTTTCTGAAGGCAGGATAGTGAAAGAACAGGTTCTGGTTTGGAGCTTGCCTCTACCGCCACCTTGTGACCGGCCCAGGCCCCACGTTTCCTTGAAAGAACTCACTTCAGTTTCTACTAAATATCCTGTATGTAATGGGTTTCCTCTTCCTTTCCTTTGGGTTGTGCTGCCCCCTACAGACAGACAAGCTAACAAACAGATAAAGGTCTGTGAACATTTAGTGCAGGGTGTTAGGCCACAGTTCCTACCTTTTACTGATTCAAGACTGTCAAACGGTCCCCACTTCTCACTCCCAGATCCCAGCATCAGCTCTCCCCCCGACCTCATGCACCATTTAGAGAACTAAAATGAGCTGGTGGATAGCCGGAGGGTGTGGGGAAAGCTGACTCTACCTAACTTCAGGTCTGTCCCCTTCAGGTCTCTGCTACCTAACTCCACCGCGACCCCAAGACTCCCCAGGCAATGCTCACTCTCACACCAACCTGAACACAATCAGAGAAGTCTCTTCCTTCTTCACTTGGCTACAAACACATCTCCCTGATATCAACAGGAAGCTGATGGCCGGACCAAAAAGACCACCTCTCCACAATTCTTGGTCAACTGAGATACGTCACCAATGAGCCATGGTCTCCAAGTTTCTCTCCTACCAGTAGTGATGCAAGAGTATGCCCGCCCCTCTCCTTTCCCCCGCAGCACACCAGACCTGTCACTCATTTTTTCTTTGCCAATCCTAGAGACCAAAAGATAAGGCATTTCCATTTTGTTGAAATTTGCCTTTCTCTAATTTCCAAGGAAGGAACCTATCTTCTCCTGGAGCAACTATTTCAGTTTATACTTCTTTACCTTCTCTTAGAATATAGGGCAACAGCCCATCTCTTCACTTCCCCTCCACTCAGCCGCTAATATCCATTATCTTTCTTGGACCCATGAGAAAGCACATTGCATGAAATAAGACATAGAGCAAGAGATAATTTAGATATTTATTGCCTCTGCTCATTTTCTTGGAAATACTGGCTTTTTATAAAGATTTGTACATGCTTTTATATGTATAAGGAGTGATGTTTGCCAAAATGTCACCACTGATTATTTCTGAGACATATATTTAAGGCATAATACATTCTAGGTATAGTGCCAACTGCTAAGGTCAATGGGACATGGAGATGAACAGACTTGTCTCTTAGTAAAGACCACCTGGTTTCTCAGACAGACCCCCACAAGGCAACATTTACCTTGCTGAGTTCACACACTCCAGAATCTAGATCTTAATTTTGTCTTCAGACTAAAAATATGCACAACTGGTGACCTTATGCACAACACAAATGCATACATATGTTCACCAAAAGACAAGAATAACAATATGCATAGTAGCACTGTTCATATTATCCCCAACTGGAGACAACTCAAATATCCATTAACAGTAGAATGGATAAAATAAAATACAGTATATTCATAAATGTGGAGTATATTCATAAATGGCAATGAATACTATATATGCAACAGTATGGATTAATCTCACAATGTTAGCTAAAATAAAAAAGATACAAAAGAATACATACTGTGTGACTTCCTTTACAGAAAGTTTTAAAAAAACACATAAAACTAATCCATGGTTTTAGAAGTCAGAATAGTGGTTACCCTTGGGATGCACTATTGACTAGATGGGCACATGGGGGAAGCTTCCAATGTACTGTTCATGTCTTGTTCCTTACTCACTTTGTGAAAATTTATTGAGCTGAACACTTAGGATTTGTTCACTATTCTGTGTATATGGTATACTTCTACAAAAATTTACCAAAAGTTCTCAAAGACGAGTTAGGGAAATGGAAGATGAGTAAATGAAACCAATCCTCCTGCTGATCTGGAGAAGCTGGACAAAACATAGATTTTCATTTCCCTGAAGGCACTAGAGGGCTAACAAAATGGTGAAGAATACCTGGTTCAGAATAGGAGTGGGAAAAGTTGAGCTTAATATTACGGCCACTTTTCCCAATGGCACATATGCAGTTATTGAAGGAACTACTGGGAGGCTATGTAGAATTTTGGGTAGCCTTGGGGGACTAGGGAGACAGGTACTGGAATCCAAATCTTGCCAAGAGGTATACCTGGTAAACCCTAAAATCTTTGGATTGTGATACTGAAAGAGCTGCACCTCAGAGTCAGAGTGAAGGAGACGTAGACAGGCTTTTTTTATTTTTTAACATCTTTATTAGAGTATAATTGCTTTACAATGGTGTGTTAGTTTCTGCTTTCTAACAAAGTGAATCAGTTATACATATACATATATCCCCATATCTCTTCCCTCTTGCGTCTTCCTCCCTCCCACCCTCCCTATTCCACCCCTCTAGGTAGTCACAAAGCACCGAGCTGATTTCCCTGTGCTATGCGGCTGCTTCCCACTAGCTATCTACCTTATGTTTGGTAGTGTATATATGTCCATGCCACTCTCTCACTTTGTCCCAGCTTACCCTTCCCCCTTCCCGTGTCCTCAAGTCCATTCTCTAGTAGGTCTGCATCTTTATTCCCGTCTTGCCCCTAGGTTCTTCATGACCATAGGGTCTGTCATACAGAGTGAAGTAAGTCAGAAAGACAAAAACAAATACCATAAGCTAACACATATATATGGAATCTAAAACAAAAAAAAGGTCATGTAGACAGGCTTTTACAAGGACTTCAGTTTAACTTTAAGTAATCCCAACCATTGGAAATTGGATTAAGGTAATTCCAGAGTGCTAATACCTCTAGGTGCCTTGCAGAGACAAATACAAATTTTCTTCAGAGAGAAACAATATCGGCCTCAAATTTTTTCTGAAGTGTCGTAAAATACTATATCTAGCACACAATAGAAAACAACCAAGTACACAAGAAGACAAGACAAAATTAACAAAAGTCATCGGAAATGACACACAATAGAAAAAGACACATCAGGGCTTCAGATATTAGAGTTATCAGATATATCAGACATAGATTTAAAATAAATATGCTTACTATGCTTAAGGAGATAAAGGACAATATAGAGAATTTCTGCAGATAAATGGAAACTATTAAAAAGTATAAAACAAATTCTAGACCTGAAAAATAGAATAATCTCAATTAAGAACTGAATGGAAGGATTTAACAGCAGAGTACATATAGGTGAAAAGAAAATTATTGAACAGGAAGGTAGGTTGGAAGAAACTATCCAGAAAAAATGCCAGAGTCACAAAAGGATGAAAACATTGAGTAGCTAAGAGACAGAGAATACAGAAAGATTTCAAGTAACATATGTATACTTGAAATCCAGGAAGAGAAGAGAATGAATAGAGGAGAGAATGAATGAGGCAGAAGTAATATCTGAGGAAATAATGGTTGACAATTTTCTGAAACTTTCCAAAATGTCAAGCTACATATTCAAGAAGCCATTCAAATCTCAAGTAGGATAAAATTTAGGATTAGAAGATGTGGTATATATCATGATTTCATATATACTTATTTTGTATATTACCACTGAACTCTCTTATAGTTCTTATAGTTTTATATCTTTTTCGGTAACTAATTATGAAATATGCAATATGTGGCATAAATGTTGCAAGTACTTTCTCCAGGGTCAGTGTCAGAAATCATTAATTGGTCATCTGATCGAGGCTAGGTGCAATAAATCCTTCTCAAGCTGCACTCTGTTGGGAGACAATTCTCTGTGGCTTTGTCATGTGCCTGCACATATTCTGAGTAAGGCACTCACTGCCCATTGTTCTGAACTATCTTTTCAAGGTTGTATAGCAAACAGCCTTGGAAGATAGAGATAGTGTCTCCCTCATGAGCAAAGGTAAGATTTGCTAGTAAGGATAAAAGACTCAGATTCTTTAAGCTCAGAGTTCTTCTGTGACACATCTCATTGTGTGTGTTGGTGTCATCTGGCTCTCTTCATATCACCAGCTGGGAAATGGGATCCAGGAACTGGTGTAAAAATGCTGATACTCTGGCTACTGCTATTGATGTGAGTAATAAATTGTCTTTCATCTCTGAAAAAAAAAGATGTGGCATATAAAGCAAAAAATGGACAGAACTATAAGAAATAATAGAGGTGCCCAATCATAGTGGGAGATTTTAAAATATCTTTTTTTGTAGATGACAGAATAAGCATATAAAAATAGCAGAAATATAGAAGATTTGAACATGATTAGCAAATATGATTCAATTAGTTCAATCCCTAATTGGTATAAAACTACACTCAACAATCACAAAAGTTTCATTCAAAAAAACATATGGAACATATACAAGGTATACCTCATTTTATTGTACTTCCCTTTATTGCACTTCGCAGATACTACATATTTTACAAATTGAAGGTTTGTAGCAACCCTGCGTCAAGTCTATCGGTACAATTTTTCCAATAGCATTTGCTCACTACATGTCTCTGTGTCACATTTTGGTAATTCTCACAATATTTCGAAGTTTTTCATTATCATTATATTTGTTATGGTGATCTGTGATCAGTGATCTTTGATGTTATTATTGCAAAAAGAGTACAACTCGCTGAAAGCTCAGATGACAGAATTTTTTAGCAATAAAGTATTTTAAATTAAGGTATGTACATTATTTTTTAGACATAATTCTATTGCACACTTAATAGACTATGATACTGTAAGCATAACTTTTATAGGCACTGGGAAACTAAAATATTCATGTGATTCACTTAATTTTGATATTCACTTTGTTGTGGTGATCTGGAACTGAACCCACAATATATCTGAGGTATGTCTGTATCAAAATTGATCATATACTGGGACATAAAGCAAGTTTTAACAAATTTCAAAAGATTGAAATCATACGGTGTGTGTTCCCTAACCATGGTGCAATAAACTAAAAATCAATCATAAAAATATAACCAATAATCTGCATATTTTTTGGAATTAGGAAATACATTTTTAAATAACCCATGGGTCAAAGAAGAAATCAGAATTAAAATTTGAAAATATTTTGCATGGGATGGTAATAAAAATATTACATTCAAAGTTATAGAGGATAGTTTGCTTCTGGCTATGACAGCCTACTAATAGAAGACCAATCCTCTCACTTAGAAGGACAAGAAAAGCTGAAAAATCAATTGTTATTACATTTAAACAAGTTAAATTGTTTAAAGACATTGGAGAGGGACTTCCCTGGTGGTGCAGTGGTTAAGAATCCGCCTGCAAATGCAGGGGACATGGGTTTGATCCCTGGTCCGGGAAGATCCCACATGCCGCAGGGCAACTAAGCCTGTGCACCACAACTACCGAGCCCGTGCTCTAGAGCCTGTGAGCCACAACTACTGAAGCCCACCCGCTCCAGGTCCTGCGTGCCACGACTACTGAGACAACGTGTTGGAAGCACTGAAGCCCACGCGCCTAGAGCCCACATACCGCAACGAAGAATAGCCCCTGCTCACCACAACTAGAGAAAGCCTGTGCACAGCAATGAAGACCTAACGCAACCAAAAAAAAAAAAGGCATTGGAGAGCTGTGAAAGCAGCCAGGATTTGAAGTACCAAAATCGTGGAGAGAAGGGAAACTTAAAGAGGTGAAACACATTTGACACCAATTTTCCTCTTGAAGCATTTGTGAATTCATTATCAACATGGGTGGAGAGACTGAAAAATAAGCTGCTAAGAGTCAAAAAACCTTAGTAGAACTTTCAGCAGTTACACAGAGTTAAGGATTCAAAATCTAGAACTTAGGGCTACCTACACATCCAGGATTTGATGGGCTAAGATCTTGGAGAAAGGAAATTACAAAGAAATGAAACTGATTTTCTCTTTGAGGCATTCACCAATTCTTAAATGGGTGTAGAGCTAGAAGCAAAGAAACCAAGTAGAAAAAGGCGATTAAGAGGCTAGGAAGATAAACTGAGCTTTTGGCAGCTTCATAGTGCAGGGAAGATAAAAGTTGGAGTTTGTAGATTTCCAAGATTGGGGGAACTAATAAATTCCCTAGGCTGTCAGTTAGAACCCCTGAAGGATTACACCCTAGGAATAAGGGTGAACTAGAAATAGAATAGGTCTGACAAAGATTGAAATCCAAACTCAAATTAGTTCAATTCTTGATTAGCTTAAGGTAATTTACTCTTATACTGCTTTGCCAAAGCCAAAGCAAATCTTCTACAAATCAAGACAAAGTCATCTACATTTTCTAGAATTTTTCATTCATAATATTTAGCACTCAAACAAAAGCATACCAAGAGATATGGCAAACAGAATTTTTTTAAAGGAGGAAAAGAAATGAACAATAGAAATGGACCTATAGAAGATTAAGCTATTAGAGGTATCAGACATAAACTTTAAAAGAATTGTGATTGATATGTTCAAGAAAACAAGATAGATGTTTTCACCCAATAACTGAAATGTGGGGGGAAAAGAATCAAATGGAAATTCTCAAAGTAAAAATGTAATAGTGACCTTCAACTTCAGCTCCAACATATGAAGAGTTGAAAGTCCTCATTGCCCTCCTTACAATAAGAAAAATGTTGAACAAATAGAAAATCAACAACTTCTCTAAGATTGATCAGAGAATTGAGGTCACAGGGCAAAACAACACCCCCAAAGTCTGGAGATATAGGAAGAATCACAGCTAAGATGAGACTACTTGAAGCAGTAACTGGTCAGAATACCTTCAATGGTCATTTTGAATTGCTAGAGGCTGGATGTAGACTAGCTTAAGAGTTAAAAATCTATGGGCAGGGTCACTTTCGAGGGGATCATCACATTTTCACTATTTTCTTCCCTGATGGAAGCCAACAGGTTCTCACAATGAAGATCAGAGAAAATTTCCCTCATATTTCTGTCAGGGGGAGGGGAAAATAACCATTTTGAATTATGCCCAGGGGAAAAATAACCATTTTGAAATACATCCAAATGTTCTCCATAACAAAGGCTATCCTGAAAGGGAAACTACTTTACCAGGGCCTTATCTGACCTGGGGGAAGGACAACTGGCTGGTTCCAGCTCCATCTAGACTTCCTGTCTCATGTAAAGGGAGAAAAAAAACACCATTAATCAACCGGATCTAATTAACATTGGTAGAATATTTAATCCAACAACAGCAAAAAATACACATACTTCTTAGGCTCACATAAAATATTAACCAAGACAGACCACATTTTAGGCCATAAAACACACTTAACAAGTTTAAAAGAGTAGAAAGCATACAAAGTATTCTCTCAGACCACATGGAATTAAACTAGAAATCAATAACAGAAAGATAGCTGCAAAATCTCTAAATATTTGAAGATTAAACAACACACTCTTAAAACATGTGTCAAAGAAGTCACAAAAGAAATTTTTAAATATTTTGATATAAATGAAAATCAAAATATTGATACAACTTATCAAAAATTATGGTATCCAGTGAAAACAGTGCTAAATTTATGGAAATTAATGCATACACAAATTTCCCCTGCTTTTTGAAAGTTTGCTTCATGCTACTTGCTTTTTTACAAAAGACCTACATTAGTACTTGTTTTCACAAACTGAAAGAAATCCAAAGGCAATTTTTGCTTTTATGGAAAATGATGAAAAGAGAAAATAGCATTCAGCATTTGTTTTGCAGCAAGCCAAGCTATTATGGAAGCAGCATGTACCCCAAGGAGTGAGAGTAGCATTCACTGCCAAGCTCCTTCCCTGTGAACTACACTCATCATCTCAGCATCAAGGTGCCATAGCTTTGAACTGTGTCTGTGAGCATCTGTGCTTTATCTCAGTTTATTTTGTGCATCCATTAACAATATTTGTCCTAAGGTAATTGCTTCTTCACTTTAAGCCATTTTGGCTTGTGAACACTCTACTTTTGGACAGCAGTGGAAACCTGTATTAGAAAATAAGAAAGAGGGGAGGTGTGGCCAAGATAGTGGAGGAGTAAGCCCCTGAACTCACCTCCTTTCATGGGAACATCAAAATTACAACTATTTACAGAGCAACTATCTATGGGAATGACCTGAAGACTAGCAGAAAACATCTTCCACAACTGAAGATATAAAGAAGGAACCACAATGAGATGGGTAGGAGGGGCAGACACACAATATATCCAAGACTCACATCCTTGGGTAGGTGACCCACAAGTGGGAGGATAAACACAATCACAGAGGTTCTCCCCAAAGAGCAAAGGATCTGAGCCCCATATTGGGCTCCCCAGCCTGGGGGTCCTGCACCAGGGAGACAAACCTCCAGAATGTCTGACTTTGAAGGCCAGTGGAGCTTGCAAACAGAAGAGCCTGAGGGGTATAGGAAACAAAGATTCTGCTCTTAAAGCTCGTGCAGCTGTTTTGGGAGTTTCCTCGTTAGCATCAGTGTCCTTGTAGTAGAAAGAACTCCCACATGCCACAGAGCAGCTAAGCCCGTGTGCCACAACTACTTGAACCTGTGCTCTAAAGCCCACGCACCACAACTACTGAGCCCACGCACCACAACTACTGAAGCCTGCACACCCTAGAGCCTATGCTCCACAACAAGAGAAGCCACCGCAAACGAGAAGCGCACACACTGCAACAAAGAGTAGCCCCTACTCACCGCAACTAGAGAAAGCCTGTGCATAGCAATGAAGACCCAACATGGCCAAAATTTTTAAAAAGTACACTAGAAGGAATCAACAGTAGATTAGATGATACAGAGGAATGGATCAGTGAACTGGAAGACAGTGTAGTGGAAATCACACAAGCTGAACAGAAAAAACAAAAAAGAATTTTAAAAAATGAGGATAGTTTAGGAGACCTCTGGAATGACATTAAGCTACCATTTGCATTATAGAGATCCCAGGAGAAGAGACAGAGAAAGGGGCAGCGAACTTATTTGAAGAAATAATAGCTGGAAACTTCCCTAACCCAGGGAAGGACACAGACATTTCCTCTAGTATCAGGAACAAGACAAGGATGCTCACTCTCACCACTTTTATTCAACATACTATTGGAAGTCCTAGCCACAGCAGTCAGACAACAAAAAGAAATAAAAGGCATCCAAATTGGAAAGGAAGAAGTAAAACTGTCACTGTTTGCAGATGACATGATACTATTTATAGAAAATCTTAAAGATGCCACCAAAAAACTATTAGAACTAATAAATTCAGTAAGGTTTCAGGATACAAAATTAATATACAGAAATCTGTAGAATTTCTATACATTATCAACAAACTATCAGAAATAAAAATTATGAAAACATTTACAACTGCATAAGAAAAGAATAAAAAACCTAGGAATAAACCTAAGCAAGAAAGTAAAAGACTGGTACTAAGAAAACTATAAAACATTGATAAAAGAAATTGAAGACCACACAAACAAAGGGAAAGATATACCATGCTCATGGATTGGAAGGATTAATATTGTTAAAATGGCCAATCTACAAATTCAAATAGAATCCTATCAAAACACCAATGGCATTTTTCAAAAAACTAGAACAAATAATTCTAAAATTTATATGGAAATACAAAAGACCTGAAATAGCCAAAACAACTTTGAGAAAAAAAGAACAAAGCTGGACATATCACATTCCCTGATTTCAAATTATACTACAAAGCTACAATACTCAAAACAGTATAGTACTGGCACAAAAACAGAAACATAGATCAATGGAACAGAATAGAGAGCACAGAAATAAATCTACACTTACAAGGTCAATTGATCTATGACAAAAGGGGCAAAAATATACAATGGGGAAAAGATAGTCTCTTCAATAAATTGTGTTGGGAAAACTGGACAACTACATGCAAAGTAATTAACTGTACTACTTTCTCATACCATATACAAAAGTAAACTCAAAATGGATTAAAGATTTAAATATAAGACCTAAAACCATAAAACTCCTAGAAGAAAACATAGACAGTATGCTCTTTGAATCAGTCTTAGCAATATTTTTTTTGATATGTCTCCTCAGGCAAAGATGATAAAAACAAAAATAGACAAACGGGATTACTTCAAAGTAAAAAGCTTTGCACAGTGAAGGAAAATATCAACAAAAGAAAAAGGCAGCCTACTGAATGGGAGAAGATATTTGCAAATGATATATTCGATAAGGGGTTAATATCCAAATATGCAGATAATTCATACAAATCAATAACAATAAAACAAACAACTCAATTAAAAGATGGGCAGACAACCTGAAAAGACATTTTTCCAAAGAAGACGTACAGACAGCAGACAGACACTTGAAGTGATGCTCAACATCACTGATCATCAGGGAAATGCAAATTAAAATCACAATGAGATACCACCTTACACCTGTTGGAATAGCCATTATCAAAAAACACCAAAACAAAACAAAAAAAGAAAAAAAATAACAAGTGTTGGTAAGGATGTAGAGAAAAGGGAACCTTCATTTACTGTTGGTGGGAATGTAGATTGGTGTAGCTACTGTGGAAAACAGTATGGAGACTCCTCACAAATTTAAAAGTAGGACTACCATGATCCAGCAATTCCACTTTTGGATATTTTTCCAAAGAAAACAAAAACACTAATTCAAAAAGATATATGCACCCTTATGTTCACTGCAGGTATTATTTACAAGATAATATGGATAATATACCAAGATATGGAAGCAACCTAAGTGTCCATTGATGGGTGACTGAATAAAGAAATTGGGGTATACATATATACCATTGTGTTAGTTTCAGGAATACAGCAAAGTGATTTGGATACACACAATGAAATACTACTCAGCCATAAGAAAGAATAAAATCTTGCCATTGTGACAGCATGGATGGACCTTGAGCGTATTATGCTAAGTGAAGTAAGTCAGACAGAGAAAGACAAATATTATATGACATCACTTATATGTGGAATCTTAAAAAAAGTACAAATGAACTTATTTACAAAACAGAAACAGACTCACAGATATAGAAAACAAGCTTATGGTTACCAAAGTTGAAGGGGGGAGGGATAAATTAGGAATATAGGATTAACAGATATACACTACCATATACAAAATAGGTAAACAACAAGGATTTACTGTTGCACAGGGAACAATATTCAATATCTTGTAATAACCTATAATGGAAAAGACTCGAAAAAAAATATAATATCCAAATCACTTTGCTGTACACCTGAAACTAACACAGTATTGTAAATTAACTGTACTTCAATTAAAAAAATTTTATTTTTTAAAATATTTATTTATTTGGTTGAACCTGGTCTTAGTTGCAGAAGGTGGGCTCCTTAGTTGCAGCACGTGGGCTCCTTAGTTGTGGCAGGTGGGCTCCTTAGTTATGGTAGGTTGGCTCCTTAGTTGCGGCAGGAGGACTCCTTAGTTGTGGCACGCAAACTCTTAGTTGTGGCATGCATGTGGGATCTAGTTCCCTGGTCAGGGATCAAATCTGAGGCCCCTGCATTGGGAGCACAGAGTCATATCCACTGTGCCAGTCCCCAATAAAAAAAATGTTTAAAAACTTTTATCTATCCAGAAATAAAAAGAAACTTCCATAATTTGATTAAAAACTATCTACAAAAATAAAGGAACAAACATCACAGTTAATGTTGAAATATCAGGAGATTCCACCTGAGATATGTAATAAGAAAAGGATGGCCACTGTCATCACTTTTATTCATCACCATGATGGGGATGCTAGACTTTGCAAAAAGGGAAGAAAAAGAAAAAGTACAAGAATTGAAAAGGAAGAAAGACAATTTGCATACAAAATTATTGTGTATGTAGAAAATCCAAAAGAATCTATAAATAAACTATTAAAATTAATAAATGATTCAACAAGATCACACAATACAATGTCTCTCTCTCTCTCTCTCTCTCTATATATATATATATATATATATATATTTTTTTTTTTTTTTTTTTCGGTACGCGGGCCTCTCACCGCTGTGGCCTCTCCCGTCGCAAAGCACAGGCTCCGGACGCGCAGGCCCAGCGGCCATGGCTCACGGGCCCAGCCGCTTCGTGGCACGCGGGATCCTCCCGGACCGGGGCACGAACCCACGTCCCCTGCATCGGCAGGCAGACTCTCAACCACTGCGACACCAGGGAAGGCCCTGTCAATATATTATTAATAATCAGCTCTATTCCTATAACAGCAGCAAGAAATTAGAAATGAAATTTTAAGAACAAAGTCACAAAAACCCCCAAGTCCTAGAAATAATTCTAACAAAATATGTGCAAGTCTGAAGATGAAAATTCAGACATTATTGAAAGAAATTAAAGAAGACATAATTAAAGGACAAAATATACCATGTTAATGTATTGGAGAACTCAATATTGTAAAAATGTTAATTCCTTCCAAATTGATCTATAGATTCATTGCAATCACAATTAAAATCCAAACAGGTGATGTGTCTGTCTGTGTCTGTATCTGTGTGTGCATAAATTGGCAAGCTTATTTTTTAAATCTATATGGAAAAACAAAGTGCCAAGAATATCGAAGACAATTCCAAAAAAAAAACAATAAAGAGGATTTATACTACCAAGTATTAAGATGTATCATAGAGTTTATTTTTATAACTTAGAGGTAAGGAAAACTTTCCTCAGGATGAACAAAAGCCCAGAAGCCATAAAGGGAAAATATGAAAAACTTGATCACCCATAGGTGATCACTATAAAGGGGAAAAAAAAACATGAATGACGCTAAATGAATTAGATATCCATCTACTTTGAGAGCACTAATTTCTACCTAAGTCAGCTTGCCCTGATTCCCTGAGCACAAAATAAACAACCTTCTGATGATAATTTGGTTTCTGCTGCACATTGATCTTAAGGACAGAATGTTCTGAGCAGCCAACACTAAGAATCTGATCTATTTCGTAATTACATTTCTTATAGTAACATAGACTGTCATTCTGTTTTATTTTCAAAAAGAAATTCCACCCCATTTAACAACATGTTATGTCCATGTGCAAACTTAGAAAAATGCTCAATAAACAGAAGGCTCTAATGCCCAAACAAAGATGCTTGTATTACACTTACTCTTTCACTTTTTAAAATGTAAATGGTCAACAGGGCCAAAAAGTTACACTTAGCCCACTGCCAGTGCTGGATTGAATTCCATTGGCATGAACCTGTTAGGATAAAATTACCCATCCAATAAGGCTTCTTTCACACCCCCTACCTTCTCCCTCCACTCAGGCTTACCCCCAAACCTAACATTGCCCAAGCCCTTAACACAAGGCCTGAGAGGGACCCAATGGAGAGGGGAAAGCATGGAGATACACATCTCTGAAAGTAAATATGTGTTGACCTGCTTGACACCACACCTCAGGGCAGAGCAAACCAGGGGTCATTACCCTAGTCTTCTGCACCCCAAGATGGCAGCACGATAGTTCTGGTTTAAAGGCAAGAAAGAGCCACAGTTTAAACAGAGAAATCAGAATAAAACGTTCAACCTGGGATGTGATGTAAAATGAATGTAAAAAGATAGAATTGAAAATAGTCATAATCACTCTTCAAAAAAAACATTCTCAAGGGAATTTAGCCGAGAAATTAACCAAACAGAGGCATAAACACAAAATTTGCCTGAACCACATCAATTTGCTAAACCTACACTTAGAATCTCTTTTGAAACAAGGCAAGTAAAATATGAATTTAAAAATAGAAAACCAGTTTCCTGAGCCTTGAAATATTATGCTTTGGGTGACAATTTATAAGAGAACTATACTCCATCTTTGTAAAATTCCCTTTGAACACATTTGACTGGGATAGACCCACTTAAATTCCTAAAACAATTAGATGAGAGAAAAACCAAAATAGCAAAATATCCTCTGAGTTTCTAATTTCCTCAGTTACCCAGAAGTTGCCATCCTCTCTAAAGAGAGGACACTGCCCCCTCCCTGCCCCGATGAGCTGCCACAATCACAGAACTGTGCCCCTCCCAAAATGTTTGAGAGTGGCAGCCTCCGATGTGAAAGCATGAGGACATCTGCGTGTGGCTGGGCCGGCCCTGTGGCCTCCCTGGACCAGGCAGTCACATATCTGTCTCACACAGCACTTACCAAAGTCTGGGTGATTCTGTGCCAAACAATACCAGGTGTGGGACATCAAAATTGCATGCAGTGCACATAGTGCTGTGCCACGTTAAGACTGGTGCCTTCTCAGTCTCTGTTCAACAAAGGTCCAAAAAATCTTGGCATCCAGCCACACCCAGGTCACCGTATTACCACAGCAATGACAAATATTATTCTGTATCAAATGCCCACCGGTGCATCACCTGGTGTCATGGGAATTAAGCGGTCATCCACAAAAGACACAGAAGCACAGAGACTACTGCCAATGGTCTCTCAGAAGGAGGAAAGGAAAAGACAAGTCCGAGGGAGGGAGAGGGAAGAATGGGAAGGGATGAGAAAAGAGACCTGCAGGAGCAGATGGACACTGGTCAGACCTGTGCCCCTGCTGCACGGTGGCTTTTTATTATGCAAATTGACCTCATTTTTCACCGCATGTAGAAAAGTCACTCAGCACCCCAAGTTCAAGATATCAATACAGAAGTTTTTATTGTTTGCTCCATTCTCCAACTGCTCACCCTACCTGACACATAGGAGCAGCAAGATAAATATGAGTATCTCTGTTTCTCACCCAAGTCTCGCCTATAGGCAACCCCTAAGACTTTACTCTTTCTTCTACACCTTGCTGTGTGGGTATCTACAAAGTTACGTAGTCAACATACAGAATCTCATCTCCGTCTCTGTCTTCATCAAGGGGAGTTTTGTGTTGGGTATCTATGGAGGCATTATACAGATGTTTGGCTCCATACTAGGCAACTTTAAAGCAACCAGTTGCTCAGGTTTGGAAGGCCACTGGCTCTGCCTCTTACTAATGGAGTGATCTTGGGAATCTTATCCAACTTATCCAAATCCCATTTCTTCTTCAGCAAAAATATAATAATATTTACTTGACATGATTATTGAGACTAAGGTGGGGGTGGGAGGGAAACATATAAAATGCCAATGTTTGACAAATGCTAGGTACCACCCCCCTCTTTTCTTCTATAATATACATGTCTTTGACATACATATCTTGCTTACCAAATTTGAGTAATATTATTCTAAAAAGGAGAAAACTCAAGGGCTTCTAATATTGTCTGAAATTATTATTATTATTATCTTATTTAATTATTTACAACCTAAAATTAGGCATCAATGCCTTTACTTATAGCTCTTGGAGAGAAAAACATCTTTCCTCTACCCATCTTGGGTTCTGGGCTGGGACTCTGTGACAAAAGACAGATTAACAAGAGAAAAGCATACACATTTATTTAACACAAGGTTTGCATGATATGGGAGGCTTCATAAGGAAATGAGATCCAAAGAAGTGGCAAAACCTAAATGCTTATATATTGGATTGAAGGAAGAAAAGCAATTGTGCAAAAGAAACTAAAATATGCGGAGACTAAAGGAAGATAAAAGTTATTTTGACAAGAACTGTTTTACAGAATTCTCTCAGCCTCAACTCCCCATCTCTGGAGACAATAATATGTCTTTCTTCCTGGTATAGGAAGGGCATCGTTCACATTGGACTTTTATCTCTTGTCTTCAGGAAGAAAAGGGAAGTTCAGAGCGCACTTCTTGTACCTGCTATTTTTCAAGTGCTTTTAGCTCAAAATAATCCTTATGCCAAAGTGGCATATTTTGGGGTAGCATATTCTGCCACTCTTCACTCTCATACAAAGTACAAAGCAAAAAACTCACAAATTAAAAATACATCAAGCTACATAACTAAACAAATTTAAATTAACATTAATTCCATGAGATTCATAATGTTGCTTTGGTGGCTCTAAATCAGTCTGCAACATAAATATGATACCAATGGCAAGAACACAGATTCTCTTGATTTAAACATTCCTTCAGTAGGGTGAGTCTGATGACTCCCCCTCAACCCTCTGCCAGTTTTGTAACTCAAACTACTGCCAAACCTCTATCAGTACAAAGTGAAACTTAACTTACTATGGAGCAAATGCATCTTCTATGTATTATGTCTTTACGTAGTCTCATTGATGAGAAACAATTTCATTGATCTAAGATGCCTTCGATTTTTAGATACATCATTATTTTATATACCACTAAGAATGAAAAAAATATACTTCTATTTAAACTATGACACAATGCTAAGGTGCCACCAACTATAAGATCTATCATAACTTCAGAAATACTAAAACTGGGGAGCAGGGGGTGGCAGGGAAACATCTATCTTATGATCAATGAATACAGTGGTGCTCACACTTAGTGCCATGACAGTATTTAACATAAACACAAAATTTGGCTCCCAAGTCACCAGGTGACACTTGAAAATACAGAATATACTTATAATGAATTTCTTTAATGAAAACAGAACGCTTAAAAAACATGTATAGGAAATGCCTTAAACCCAGAAACATGTACATGTACTCCCAGAATTCCACCAACCCTACTTTGAGAAATACTTAGGCTTCATGTCTCATGTCTAAACCCAGGCATTAGGAATGTTGTAAAAATTGATGAGATGGAATTGAGGAAACATATTCAGTTCTTAGAAGGGAACAAAGACCCTATTCCTCAGAGGAATTATTTTATCAGTTTATTTATTAAAATCCACTGGGCCAACAGGTACACGAAAAGGTGCTCAACATCCACTAATCATCAGGGAAATAGAAATCAAAACCACAATGAAATATCACCTCACACCTGTTATAATGGGTATCATCAAAATGACAAGAGATAAAAAGTGTTGGAGAGGGCATGGAGAAAGGGAGCCCTTGTGCACTGTTGGTGGAAATGCAAATTGGTACAGCCACTATGGAAAACAGTATGGAGGTTCCTTAAAAGAAAATGAAAAATAGAACTATCATATGATCCAGCAATCCCACTTCTGGATATATGTCCAAAGGAAATAAAAACAAAATCTGGAAAAGATATCTGCACATCCATAAGCATTGCATCATTCTTCACAATGGCTAAGATATGGAAACAATCTAAGTGTCTATCAACAGATGAATGGTTAAAGAAGATGTAGTATGTATACCACAGCCATGAGAAGAAGGAAATCTTGCTGTTTTCAATAACTTTGGAAAAACTTGTAGGCAATTATGCTAAGTGAAATAAGTCAGACAGAGAATGATAAATACTATATGATATCACTTATATGTGGAATCTAAAAAAGACGAACTCAGAGAGTAGAGTGGTAGTTACTGGGGACTGGGGGTGGAGGAAATGGGGGGATATTGGTCAAATGGTACAAATTTCCAGTTATAAGATTAACAAGTTCTGAGGATCTAATGTACAACATGGTGATTATAGCTAGTAATACTGTATTATATATTTGAATGTTGCTAAGAGAGTAGATTTTAAATATTCTCACCCCAAAAAAGAAATAGTGATTATGTGACAGGATGGAGGTGGTAGCTAATGCTATGGTGGTAGTCATTTTGCAATATATATATATATATATCAATCAACAGGTCATACACCTTAAACTTACACAATGTTATGTCAATTATATCTCAAAGCTGGGGAAAAATAACACTAGCGTATGGCAGAAGGACACCTTAGAAAAAAAGGTAAATTAAAAATTATCCACCCTGTCTTTTAGCTAATTAAGGGTGTTCGCTTTTATCAATGAACTCCTATGTTCCAGCACTACTTTAGCAGTTTACCCACATTACCTCATTTAATCATATGATATAAGGACTCTTAGTATCCACATCTTGACAGCTCATCTATCATTTCAACACATCCTCCTTTTTGGTCTAAATATTTTCCCACTCAATATGTGGGAAACATATCCATATAAACCCCACCCATTCTCCCATTCTATCATCTCCGTCACTTCCAACCGAGCCTGTATCCAACATTTTTATTTTCCAACAATTACACAAAACATCAATATACATTACAGATAAGAAAATACAGATGAGGGAAAAGATTCAAATATTAAATTCATGCACTGTCTTATTACTCATAGCCATTTTTCTTATTTTGGTATATAGCCTTATAGAAGTTTTAATGCATGTAAATATTTTATATTTCTCAAAAATGGAATACACTATGTATATGGTCATGTAACTGGCTTTTCCACTTAAAATATATGCTGAGGGCTTCCCTGGTGGTGCAGTGGTTGAGAGTCTGCCTGCCGATGCAGGGGACACGGGTTCGTGCCCCGGTCCGGGAAGATCCCACATGCCGCAGAGCAGCTGGGCCCGTGAGCCATGGCCGCTGAGCCTGCGCGTGCGGAGCCTGTGCTCTGCAACGTGAGAGGCCACAACAGTGAGAGGCCCGCGTACCACAAAAAAAAAAAAAAAAAAATATATATATATATATATATATATATATATATATATATATACTGAATTTTCTCCATGTAAATAAGTGTAGTTGCCCATCAACATTTTCAAGAGCTGAATAATGTTTCAATACCTTAATTTCTTAGCCAAGTGCCTATTTCAAGACACTTGGGTCATTCACAGTTTTCCACTCTTCAAAACAGTGCAAAGATGCACAAACTTGTACAAGCCAGTTATTTCTCCTAAACCAATTATATCTCCTAAGGACAAATTTGTATAAGTGGAATTACTGGGTCAAAGAACATGCACATCTTGAAAGCTTCTGAAACATGTATCCAAATGGATCTTGTACCAAGTATGCTCCCACCAGCACAGTTTGAAGGTGTCCCTCCACCCACACCCTCACCATACTCTGGGTTGGAAGAGAGGTGGATCTTCTCCAGTATGGATGCCAACAGCCCTCTCGAGGTTCCATAAAGACCCTGCCCCAACCAATCTTGTAAAAGAAATCTGATAGAAGCACTAAAAATTATTCTTTTATATTTTCTCATAATTTCAAAATAATCACTAACATATTCACAACCAGAGTTGGACAAGAAAGAGGATGTTTTCCTATCAAATGCCCTCAGGACCCTACAATAAAATTGTCCCTCTCTGTATGTCCCCAGGATAGGTTCCAGCACTTCTTCATTCAAAGCAACTCTCACTTCCTTCCTCCCATTGCCACTCCCATTGCCACCAGTGAAATTTCACGCCTTTAGCATCTATGCCTGAACTATGGTGGTAACTTCCTAAGTGGTGTTCCAATCTCCAGTGGCCACTCCTGTCCCCACTCCAACTCTGACCCATTCTGCACACAAGTCAGCCACATAACGTTCCTTTCATCCTGTCACTCCTCTGGTCACAAAAGGGTTTGGTGTCTCCCAGGGGTTGGTGGAATAATATACAGACACCTCAGTTTAGAAATCAGGGATCCTCCATGAATGGAACTCATCCAACTGCTAGACTGTATTTTCCATCACTCCCCTCCCCACACTTTATTCCACAGAGGAGGCACAGCCTCCTTCTTCTGTGGAGAAAAATTCCCACCTCCATGCCTTTCTTCCCATCACTCCTCCTTCCTCCAATGCCCTTCCGCCCTGTTTTTATCCCATCCTTCATGCCCAGTTCTACTTAAGTATTCGGAGGAGAGCACTGTTGCCTGCAGAAATAGGAAACAGATGGCCATGATTAGAGGTTCTCAGTTTTGTTAGTATCTTTTTGTTTCCATACATCTTGCCTCTCCAAATATATCATAAACTCAAGAACATGATAATTTTTTTTTTGCTGGTTAAAACACACAACTTTATTGATGAAACACAAGATTAACAAATGTAAACCAATACAAAAGTATAGCTTATTCGTGATTAGTTCGCTGTCAGTTTAAGTAGAGGAAAGAGTAAAAATATCTCAATCTAGGTAGCAAGATGGAATCAATAAATGCTTTCTTTGTACAAGCCCTAGTATTCATCTGACATCCTTAAAATGGTCTAGCCTAAAACCAACCATCACAACCAGCATCACTGTTGATATGTGATATTCATTATTCCAAAATAGCAGCTGAAAGGATCTCTTTGACATATAAGCACAGTGAAAAGCAAAGAATTTACAAAATGCATTGTTCCCAAGTGCAAACTAAAAAAATTACCTCAGTATTGTTTGGGACAGACCCCCAGTTAAAGTTTGGTCAATACTTTTAGGACTTTTACTTTCACAACCAGATCACTGTGATTTGCTAATGCTTTGATTTTCTTAACACACACTCCAGATTCTTTGAATAAGAAAAAAAGTGAACTTCTGCTGAATTCTTTCCTGGATGAGGCAAGCCCTTCATTTTTTATGTTGTCATTTATATTCTCAAATAGGGTAAGGATATTAAGAAGAATCTCCCTGTCCCATTCTTTATTAAAGAGGGAAATCAATTCTGATGGTACTTTACAACTGACCAGCTCTCTTGTCATGGCTGGATTTTCAGTAAAGTTTATGATTAGTTTCATAATCTGAATCTTGGTGAAGTAATTTCCCAGGAATAACAAAGCAAAAAAGTCTGGAAAAGAATAGGAAAGCAAATGTTGGTAGTGATTTGTCACAGTCATGTTGGTTAACAGCCTTAGACCAGCCATCTGCACAGCTGAGTCCAAACGACAGATCATGGTGTCATCACACACTTGACTGATATATGTCTTAATCTTGCCCTGATTTTCCGCGTTCACACTCAAGTTATTAAGGGCATTGTACGCCTTTTCCCTAATAATGGGATCTTTCGTTTTTATCAGTTTTGCAATAATTGGGAGACCACCCAATTCACGAATGGCATTTTGGTTAAATGAATATGCTGCATTGTTACCCAGAGTGACCAAGGCTACTTCCTGAATAAAAGGATCACTAGTTCTTTCTAGGATGTTAAGGACCTTTTGAAGGTCAGTAGCACCCAGAATATCATCAATTTTATAGGGAAAGTTGAACTTGCCCCTTCGAACAGGCCATGATGTAGCTGGAGTCCTGGCGCTCTTACCTCTGGTCCTTCCCTTGGACTTGCCACTAGTCCTGCCCCCAGTCCTAGCTCCATTCCTCACAGGGTGGCAGCCTCCACCCCTGACTCCTGGGCAGGGTAAACCAGGTGTAAGGGTCCTGGTTCCGGAGATGGTACCCAACCTGGCCCCTTTGCCCGCCTTTGCACTTGCCTGTTCCTTCAGGGTGCTGAAAAGGGCCTTGGCCTTGGCCTCTAGGCCACCTCCACTCTGGGCCTTCAAGTGGGCCTCTGCCTTTACATTAGATCCACTCCTGAGTTCCACGGACACCTCAGCCTTGGCCTTTGAGTCACCCTGAAGTCTGGCTCCAGCCCCTGCCCCAGCATTAGCCTTAGCTCCTTTCCCAGTCTCTGCAATATCGCTAGATTCCTCCTCATCATCATCATCGTGGTCGTCCCAGATTTTCTCGCTCTCATCTCTTCCCCAGGTCAGTCTGTATACGCAGTAGCAGGCGCCAGCGCCGATCACTACACCAGCGGCCAAGCAGCCAGCTTCCCGAGTTCGGCCCATGCTGCCACGAGTGTCTGGAGGGTTTGCTCTGGCCAGAAGAGTGCTCCCAAGTCAGGGGTCAGGGGGAGGGGGCTGTGGAGTCTTCAGCTACAGCCAGCAGGCTCTGCTGCAGCTACAGATACTGGGGGACCTAAGAATGAAAGAAAGATTTGAGGCTTCAGTCTCCTCCTTCTGTGCCTTTGCATGCAGAGAGACTGAACTACAGACCTACAAAGAGACAAAACAAATGGGGACATGGCAGGGACTCAAGGGTAGATCACTGATCCCTTTTTTAAATCAGGAAGGTAATTTTGAAAATTTTCCCCACCTCCAGATTCTCCAACCTCATGTTCAACCACCCCACCCCAGTATGTTAAATTTAAGATAGCTAATCAGTTCCCTACCTCCCCTGTCCCTCCAGATGTCCTGGGGGCAGTGGCAGCCCCACATACACCCTCAGGGGTCCAGGCAGTTTCTTCCTTCTATTTCTTGCCTGGAAGTACACTGAGTCCTGCAAACCTGCATACAAAGCGGTGGGGGGAGTGGTGCTGAGAGCTCCTGGGACAGACAGATGAACCTCATCCGGGACAGGACACACGTTCCTCTGCGGAATCACTGGCCCTAGTCCCGCGGAGCCCAATATTTCCCACGTTCGGTTCCCCCGCTCTCCTCACTGAGCTGCGGCTTTTAAGTTCATTATAAGCCGCCCCCACCCCCCCCCCCCGTTCCTTCGATCTCCTCCAATCCTCCACCCAGCCCCCAGCCCCGAAAGTCACTGCCTTAGAAGGTGAGTGCCACAACTCCTTCCCTGTAACAAAATGGATGGTGGTGGAGGGAGAGTGTCTAGAAGCCAGACAGGCGTAAAATGCACAGAAGTCTCGAACTCCGCCCTTGCCTCCGCCACCCCCAGCAACCCAGAGGTACCAGGATACTCCTACCCCCACCCATTATATCCACGGCTCGGGAGCAATTTCCTTCCTCCCTCATCTCGGTTTCCGCCTCCACCTAACCTAAGGACTGACAACTCTGGTACCAAAGAGTAATTTGGAGAAAGGTCCTCCCCACCCCCACCCCAGGACTCTCGTGACACCTTCGTCCTCCCAGCCACTTCTTTCCGTGCAGAGCACTTTCTTTTGCAAGCTCCGAAATGGTCCAGAGAGGAGAGGAGGAGGGGTATGTGGGGGAGGTCCACAGGCCCACTGGAGTTTGCAGTCTTCACCATTCTCCAGCCCAGGGATCCCTAAATAGTGCCACCACTCTCACTCTGACATACTTGTTTCTGGACAATTTTCCTCTTCTTCCTGCTCCTAGAGTTGGATTGGCCTTCAGCCGCAAGATCCAAAGACACAGACAGGCGACAGGGCAGAGACAGACTGCTAGGCAGACAGAACAGCACTTCAGACAGTCCCAATACCAGCCTTTCCGAATCCAAGGTCCTGGTTGTCAAACGGATTTCACCTTTTGGTCTCTCACCCTATCCCCACTTCTCAGGACTCCGCTAACAGCAGCCCTCTTCCAGCAAGGGCGTCCATCCACCCCCTCCCCCCGCCCCCAGTCCCAGCCCCAGCCCCAGCCCCTGCCCCAGCGGTCGGCCATTTTCCCAGGAAAAACCACACCCCTTTCGAACAACTGGAAAGAGGGGAGGCGGGGCGAGGGAGTGAGAAAAACCGGAGGAGCAAAAGAAAACCCAAAGATCTCTTTGATTCCCCTGCACGACGCAGTCATAGCCCCAACGACAACTATGTTTCCTGTACACGCTGTCATCTCCTATTTCCTATATAAAAGAGCAGGGAGGTGACTGCGGAGTCAGTAATGCGCCCGAGTTAGGAGGAGGACCCCAGCCATCCCCGCCCTTCTGGGGACCGCGGGGCAATCCCACCTTTACACTGACTTGCAGAGGTTCGGGGCAGATTCTTTATTCCTTTGCTCCGAGTGGTACAGCGCCCTACTGAAAGACACGGGGAATGACAAGACAGACGCCTAGCCCCAAGATACTGGCTTGCTAGATGGACCAGCACACAGGACAAGAACCTTAACATCGGGCCTTCCCGATTCAAGGCCCTGGATGCCAAAGGTTTCAGGTTTCCCCCCTCCTGGTCTGGGGTCTCCCCTGTAATCTGGCCCCCAGGGTCCACCATTCTTGTTCTTGAAAGGGCCGGGGATAGTGCAAGGGTGTGGAGAAAGCGAGCCTCGTCCTTCTTTAGTCTCCACCCTCCTCTACCCGCACCGCAGGAATCCCCCGGGCAAGCACCCATCCACACATAGACTGGCTGGGATCAGGGAAGTTACCTCCTCCTCCTCCTCTCCTGGCCACAGGCCCGCCAGCCCTCGAGGTAATAGGGAGATGGCAACCGGACCAAACGAAAGACCTGGATTAGAAGGACGTCTGCACACGTCGGCTCCTGCTCACGTGAGAGCCACGTCACTCGTGAGCTCAGAACCCCAATTACCACTCCCACCAGCAGTGCGGCAGGAGCCGGCCCACCCGTTTCCTTTCCCTTCACTGCAGGTCCTGCCACTCATTTTCCTCTGCCAATCCCAGAAACCAGAAGTAGCTTATCTTGTGGTTGACATTTGCCTTTCTTTGGTTAGCAGAGAGAAACTACATCTGCTCCCATGTCCATTGGTCTTTTCTTCCTCTTTGAGGAATAATTTTTCTCTCCTCTACTCCCTGTCCACCCACCTCTCCCTTCACGCCCCCCCCCACAACGCAGCCTCAATGCTCAGCGTTTCCCCTGCACCCCTATATGAAATGGGATTCAAGATCTCAGAAAAGGATATGGGTAGTGGGAATGTCTTACTTTCTTAAACTTTTCTGTTCATTTTTTAAAAATCAGTAATGCATTACTCTTATATTGAGAAAATAAAATGATGCTATCTTCGTTTGATTGGAGAAGAATTTAAGTCGGAGGGGAAAACCCAAAAGGCCTCGCTAATTTTACTATATTTATTTATAACACAAGGAAAATGTTTCCACTGGTTACAGTCAAAAAGAAGCTTTCAAAACGTAGTAACCTGTTTTAAAATGGAAAACTTATTTTTCACATGGTCTATGAATTAGTCCACAAAGATGACTAGTTGTCTAATCTTTGCCATTTTACATAAATGATCTATTACTTTTTCTAATTTTGGATCAACTTACAATTTGATAAAACAAAAACATTAAAATCTTGTATTGTTTGATTAAAGAAAGACATGCATTCAATGTCGCAAAGTCTTGGCTGACTGCTGTGTGAGCCTCTTGTGATTTGATGGCTGTTCTGAACACCTGCTCCAGATTAGCTTTTAGTCTACTAAAGCTGAGGAAGCTGAGGGTGTGAGGGATGCAGAAATCATCCGATCTTCCCGGCCTTGTCAAGAAGGAAGGGTGGAAGGTGATGCCCTCCCATCTCTCCTATATTCCAGAGCTTCTCATCCCCTGCGTTATAGAACCTGACTCTTTTTGCACACTCTAAAAATATACATGGTGACCAAAGTGGTAAATGCCACCTTTACTCAGGTGACAAAACTGAGTAAACACCTTTGACTTCTTTCCTCCCTCCCTCCCTCATATTCCCACAGAGGTAACTCAGGGATGCAGAGAAGAGACTGCTGTTCCCACCTACTCCTGTAGCTGCAAGTTTCCATGAAGCCTAGAAAAGCAATTGCTGGGGGAAGCACCCAGGCCTGCCTGTCCTGCTCTGCCCTGATTAATGGTGGCCCAGTTAACCTTGTTCCTGATGCCATGTGCTGCTACCACCTGGCCTGAGAGGGGCAGCCTGCTGGCCTCCCACCCCTGGCCTCCTTACCTCAGGGCACCCAGGGAGAACCCAGCCCTGCTGCAGGGTCATTGCCCGCAGCCCACACCCACCTTGGTGCTCCCTCAGCCAAATGTATGCCTGGGCCTGAAGGACTCTCCCCACTAACCATACTGATTAACCTAGAGTAGGAATTCTCAACTGGCCACCTCTTTGTTCTACCTAAAATTGTATCAAAGTCATGTGCACGCATATGTCCATCTTAGTGGGAAGAGGGGTCATAGCTCTCATCACATTCTCACAGGCAACTAAGACTTAAAAAAAAACTAAAAATAACTCACTTTGAAAAAAAAGATACATCCTCTTAGTAGAAATCAATCTCTGTCTCTCTCTCACACACATTATACACACTATTTTTTTAAAAATGTGCAAACAACACAGAAATGTATAAAGTAGAATGTGAAAGTTCCCTGCAATGCCTGTTCCACCACCAACCACTGATAACAATTTCCACCTTTCTTCATGCAAATACAGAGTCTATGTATGCATATGTGTTGAACAACAATATACAGAACAACTATATACAGAACAAAAAGGCTCACACTGAGTGACATAAAGTGCAAAGAATCTGCACTTTAATTTGAGAACTGGTATCTTTAAAAATTGTGTCTTTCTATCCATGTCAACTTTTATGATCTTCAATAAATTTTATGTTTCTTCAGATAGGTCATACTCATTATTTGTTAAGTTTATTCCTAGATGTTTTATGGTTTTGTTGCTTTGGGGGATGACATTCCTTTTATGATTATATTTTCTACCAGGTTATTGCCGAAGCAAATAATTCTGATATATTTACTTTTAGTGACCTTTCTTAATATTTCTAATAGAGGCATAACTAATTTTATTGCACTTTGCTTTATTGTGATTCACAGACATTGATTTTTTTACTAATTGAAGGTTTGTGGCAACCCTGTGTCAAGCAAGTCTATCAGTGCCATTTTTCCAACAGCATGTGCTCACTTCACGTCTCTATGTCACAGTTTGGTAATTCTCGCAATATTTCAAACCTTTTCATTATTATTATATCTGTTACACTGATCTGTGATCAGTGATCTTTGATGTTACTATTGCAAAAACATTACAACTCATTGAAGGCTCAAATGATGGTTAGCATTTTTTAGCAGTAACATATTTTTAAATTAACGTATATACATTTTTAAAGACATAATGTTTTGCACACTTAATAGACCACTGTGTAGTGTAAACAAAACTTTCATATGCACTGGGAAGCCAAAAAAATGTGTGACTCACTTTATTGCGATACTGGCTTTATTGTGGTAGTCTGGAATTGAACCCGCAATATCTCTGATGTATGCCTGTAGTTTTTCAGTTGATAACTGGTTTTTCTAGGTATGCATACATAATCATTTGAAAATGATGATTTTTAAAATTTTGTCTTTTCCAATCATTATTATCTCTTATTCTTTCATTTTCTGGATGTACTACATCAACCAGAACCTCCAGAACTATGTTGAATAATAATGGTGATTTGAGAGCCTCCTTATCTTGTTCTTGAAGTAAATGAGAATGCCCCTAATATTTCACCATTTAGTGTAATGTTAGCTATTTGTTTCTGCTGTGCTTTTCTTCATCTGTGTTTTTGTGATGGGGAGAGATGTTTAAAACCTGCACTCTCATAACCCTTTATGTAAGACTGAGAAAATGTAACTGTCTACATCAAAATATTGGGAGGGGGAGAGAAAGAGGGAGCATTGCCACAAGTGCTGTGCTTATTGTGAATATGTTGATGAGCAAAAACAGACACTAATTCTGCTCTCATAGTGAAAGCAAGACCTTAATGAAATAATCACATATACATACAAAGTGAGAAAAATACTTTGAAGGAAAGGAACACTGTTAATATAGTAAAAGAAGTGGCAGAGTCTGGGGATCAGGGAAGGCTTCCTTGATGGGGAGAGGAGTGAAACTTTGAACTGAGATTAAGGGAAGCAGGTGCTAACTAGGAGAAGAGAAGAAGAAAATAAAAATGTCTCAAATTCTCCACCTTGATGAACCATCTACCTCAATCCTAGGATAAATCCTGTGAAAACCGCTGCTAACTTTTCAATTGACTCTTTCAGGGTTTTTTTGTTGTTTCCTATATATCAACAAAAAAATTATGTAGATATATGTGAATGTGTGTACATGCATATCTTTTAAAAATAACTTGGAATCATACTATGCAAACTATTCTGCAAACTACTTTTCACCTAATATAACATGTACATCATTTTATCAGCTACAATAATATTCTCTAGTGTGGAGTTATCAAAATTCAACCAATCTATTACTGGTTGATATTTATCCTCTTCCCAAACTTTGTCTATTACCAAAATGTTACAGTGGAGACCTTTGTTTACATATATATTTGACAATTGTGGCATTATTTCCTTAGGATAAATTCCTAGAAGTGAAATCACTGGGTCAAAGTGGAAGTTCATTTTAAATTTTATCCATGCTGCCAATTCTCACCTCTTAAATTTTGATATATATTTTCCATGTTGTGCTCCAAAATTTTTTGATTTTTTAAATTATAAGTGAGATTAAGCATCTTCCCATAGGTTTAACCATTTGTATTCCTGTTTCTATGAACTGCCTTTCCCAGTTTTTCCACTAGGTTTTTCATCTTTTTCTTATTAATATATGAGAACTTTCTGTAAATTAAGGAAGTGAGCTCTTAGATTGTCATAAGTATTATAAATATTTTCCCAGTTTATAATTTTCTTTGGACTTCGGCTATATAGAATTTTAAAAATCTTTATGATACAAACTGTATCAATTCTTTCTTTACATTTTTTGGGGTTTGTGTCCTGCTTAGGATGGCCTGTATGTTTTTCTAATTTTATGTGTGTTTTTTGATATTTAAATTTTGGTCCATATAGAATTTTTTTTGTTGCGTTGCTTCTATTATCAGTAAGCCAGAAATTTTATCCACCCTTGCTTTTGCACCATTTGTATAAATGTCAACACAGTGAAAAAAGCAAATGACATCTCAGTGTTATTATGAATATATTTTTTCCAGCTTTATTAAGCATATGGAATTAATATTTTCCAAATAGTTAGCAAATTTTCCTGATACCCGTTATCAAATAATACCTTTCTAGCTCCTGATTTTAAATGCCACCTTTATCATGAGCTAAATATCCACATATATTTGGATCTACTTTTTCATTCTCTATGTTCCTTTAATCTGTTATTTTTTTCTTTTTATGTCCCTAACTGTTTTAATTACAGTATCTTTATAATATGTTTTAATATCTGGAGGATAAGGCCTCTCTAATTATTCTTCTTTTTCATAATTTGCCTGTCCACTCACATTTGTTTATTTACAGATAAAATGAATTGTTTTGTTAAATTCCCTTTAAAATCCTGTTTTTGTTTCAATTTGGATGAAGTTAATTCTAAGGTTAACTGAGGGCTAATTGGAATTTTTATAAGAATATGTTACCACTTCACACCAGTTAGAATGGTTATTATCAAAAAGATAAGAGATAACAAGTGCTGGTGCAGATGTGGAGAAAAGGAAACCCTGTTGGTGGGAATGTAACTTGGCGCAGCCACTACAGAAAACAGTATGGAGTTTCCACAAAAAAATAAAAATAGAACTACTGTACGATCCAGCAATCTCACTCTGTGTACATATCCAAAGAAAATGAAATCACTCTCGAAGAGATATCTGCACCCCCATGTTCATTGCAGCATTGATCACAATAGCCGAGACATGGAAACAACCAATGTGTCCATCAATGAATGAATGGATTAAAAACAAGCATCATGTACATATGGTACCCTGTAGGTTATCAATAAATAGTTGTTGAATGAATGAGTATATCTTGCAAATTTTTTGTTATTCTTAAGCTTACTTTTTATATGTATAGTGGAATATTATTCAGCCATAGAAAAGAAGGGAATTCTGCCATTTGCGACAACATGGATGGAACTATATGTAGAATCTAAAAAAGCCATGAAAACATAGAGTAGAATGGTGGGTGCCAAGGGCTGCAGGGAAGGGGAAATGGGAAACTGTTGGTCAAAGGGTACAAACTTCCAGTTATAAGATGAATAAGTTCTGGGGATCTAATGAAGGGCATGGTGACTATAGTTAACAGTACTGTAGTGTATACTTGAAAGTTGCTAAGAGAGTAGATCTTAAATGTTCTCACCATAAATTATAAAAAAATGGTAATTATGGTAGATGTGTTAACTAACCTTATTGTGATACTCATTTTGCTATATATACGTGTATCAAATCAGCACACTGTACCCCTTAAACTTACGCAATATTATATGTCAATTATATCTTAGTAAAGCTGGGGAAAAAAGAATATTTTTCTACCCAAGAACCCAGTTTCTCTAGTTATTTGTCTTCATTTATTTTTCCAGCAGAATTTATACGTTAAAAAATATAACTGGGCTTCCCTGGTGGCACAGTGGTTAAGAATCCGCCTGCCAATGCAGGGGACACAGGTCTGAGCCCTGATCCGGGAAGATCCCACATGCTGCAGAGCAACTAAGCCTGTGTGTCACAGCTACTGAGCCTGAGCTCTAGAACCCGTGAGCCACAACTACTGGGCCCACGTGCCACAACTACTGAAGCCCAGATGCCTAGAGCCCATGCTCCACAACGAGAGAAGCCACCGCAATGAGGAGCTCGCGCACTGCAACGAAGGGTAGCCCCTGCTTGCCACAACTAGAGAAAGCCCGCGTGCAGCAACGAAGACCCAACGCAGCCATAAATAAATAAATAAATTTATAAATATATAGATAACTCCTAGAACATTGCTTGGCACACTGTAGGTTATCAATAAATACTCGTTGAATGAATGAATATATCTTGCGTATTTTTAAAGTTTCTTTTTGCCGTACGCGGGCCTCTCACTGTTGTGGCCTCTCCCATTGCAGAGCACAGGCTCCGGACGTGCAGGCTCAGTGGCCATGGCTCACGGGACCAGCCACTCCACGGCATGTGGGATCTTCCCAGACTGGGACACGAACCCGTGTCCTCTGCATCGGCAGGCGGACTCTCAACCACTGCGCCACCAGGGAAGCCCTAAGGTTTCTTCTTAAGTAGCTTACCTTTCTCATGATTATTAGAAATGGAATCATCTTATATTTTTTATTATTTTTATATATGAAAGTGATTGTTTTTTGCATATTGATTTTATAACCAGCCTCTTTATGGAGTTCCTAAAGTTTCAAAAGGTTGATTTTCTCAGATTTGTTTCATTTGCAGTAATGATAATCTCACCTCCTATCCAATATTAATATCACATTTCTTTCTTTTGGATGATTGTATTAACTAGTATTTCCAGAACAATGTTAAATAATTGTGTGAAAGCTAACATCCTTGTCTTCTTGATTTTTATGGGAATGCTTCTAGTGTTTATTCCTCAAGCATGAAGGACTTCTTGTTAGAAACTTATGTATATTTTTTATCATATTAAAGAAGTGTCTACCTGTTCTTACTCCAATAAATTGTATTCAGAAGATATATGGCTTCAAGTACAATTTTTTAAATTTTTATTTATTTATTTATGGCTGCGTTGGGTCTTCGTTGCTGCACACGGGCTTTCTCTAGTTGCAGCGAGCACGGGATACTCTTCGTAGTGGTGTGTGGGCTTCTCATTGCAGTGACTTCTCTTGTTGTGGAGCACGGGCTCTAGGTGCGTGGGCTTCAGTAGTTGTGGCACACAGGCTTAGTTGCTCTGCGGCATGTGGGATCTTCCCAGACCAGGGAACGAACCCATGTCCCCCGCATTGGCAGGTGGATTCTTAACCACTGCGCCTCCAGGGAAGTCCCTCAAGTACAATTTGATTAATAGTCTCTCTGCTATGTCCTTCCTTACATATAAGCTTCATTCTTGAGCTGGCCACTCTGATGGAACCAAAATAGCTGCAATAGATCTAGGCCTTACATCAGCACATTTTATCATACAGATTCCCAACAGGAAAAAGAATCCAACTGAGCTGGTTCAAGAAACTCGAATGTAGGGACTACTCAAAGAGATATATGCAAGGTTAAGAGACCAAATTAGGGATTTTGAGGTACCCAGAGACTAGCAATAGCAGGAAGCTGTTACCCTGGGCCTAAAATGGCAAGAGCTTTTTTAAAAAAAATGGAGCCTAGTGAGAGCTATAGCTATAAAGAAGGTACCTTATGGCAGGAGATGAAGTCTTGGCCCATCACTACCAGTAACCACCACCGATCCAAGAACCACCACCAGCCAGGGGCCAATATGCCCTGGGCGAGATGCCCACTTGGGACTGCCATCCCATCTGAGTCTCCAAAATTTTTACCAAATCAAACTTGTGTCAGCTTGCCCTCATGCAGTAAAGCCAATCTACTGCCACTGGGTTGTGGTGAAGGAAAGTGCAGCATTTATTACTGCAGGACACAAAGCAAACAGTACAGGCAGCTAAAGCTCAAAAGACCCCAAATTCCCCAATGGCTTTTATGGAAAGGTTTTTTTAAGACAGGGTCAGGGAGATGGTTGTGGGGTGTATGATCAGCTCATGGACATTCTTCTGATTTGTTGGTGGTGAGGTAATCAGAAGTCAACATCATCAGCTGGTCTGGGATCTATGTACTTGTGGTCAAAATTAACTTCTTCCACCTGGGGGTGGGGGTTCAGTATCTGCAAAATAGCTCAAAGAATATGGCTCAGAATATTATCTACAGCCCTTGAGAAAGAACTAAAGGTCCTTGACTTTGTTTAATGGCTAAACTACTATTATTTTGTCTTGCTTGACCGTTTTCCTTTGTTTCTGCATTTTCTCACTTTTCTGATTAAGTTTATTCTTTGGAACTTGGGGAAGGCCTAGGAGGCTAAAGGTTTTCTACAAACAAGAGGCAGGCAGAGGACATGGGGGATATCTGCCCTGGGAAGACCCCATAGGGTCCTACTTGGTTATACTCTTATCACTCAGCATCCATTCTTGTCCTTTATTCCAATGAAGAAACTCTCATCTCCAACAGGGAGGCAGGGACAAAAATCCCTTCAGCCAATGTACTGTCATGGAGTAATGCTAATTCATATTCTCCACCTGAAACCTAATTTATTACAACGATCTCCAGTATTTTTCATATATTAGAGAAAAGAAGGGGAAAATAGTAAATTACAAAGATACATCTAGCTGCTACCTTTCCCCTCTGTAGCTGTTCATGAGGCCAAAATCAATAATCATAACTTCATTCTTCCACTGTTCACTTCATACTCCCTTTAGGTGGTCAGAGTTCTTTCCCTGATGTAGTGATCCTAACCTTCAGTCCTGTCTTTATGGGATATCTGCACTTTCCCATTGAACAGGACTATTGGGCAAACGAGTATTAAGTGGTGTCCCAGTGACTATCCCTGGGCTCCAAGCATACTTCTCCTTGTTCTCATTGTATAGCAGCAACCCTGTTTCCCCTTGGTGATAGGATTTAATTACTCCAGACAGTACAATAGTCCCTGTCTCTGCTTATCAATTCAATAGCATGAGGAGACCAAAATGGCCAGGGTGCAGTTTCAGCTTTCAGTTTAATGGAACCATGGCTTTATTCCTTGATAGCAGCATTCATTCCTTGGAAAAATAGAACCTCCAAACCTGCTGAGCCCAAGGTTGTGGAGACAAAACAAAATAAGTCTTTATTGGGTTAATTGGTATAATAGTGAAAGGGACCACTCCCTCCTCCACCTTCATTTCCAGACCTGTGTATTCTTACTATGAGGGAAATAGCACTATATTTTGGTCACTGTTTTTGAAGCAACTATTGTAGTCTTATAGCACAGCACTGTCAACCCGGAACAGGTGATCTCATAACTAAGCCTTCAGTAAGTCATTTACTTTCCTATCAGGCAAGCTGCTTCTGCATGATGGAGTAAGTGATAAAGACTAGTGAATATTTGGATATGACTCCATTATTGTACTTCATTTATCATTAAATGAGTTCCCTGGTCAGAGACAATGTTGTATGGGATACCCTGATGATAATTAAGACATTCTGGAAGTCCACGGACGGTGGCACTGACAGAATCATTGTAAGCAAAGAAAGCAAATGTGTGTCTGGAATATGTAGTTATTTCCATGAAGAAAAATTTCTGTTCTCACTGTGATAAAAGGTGTCCTATATAATAATCTTACCACCATGGGGCTGACTAGTACCCCAGGAAATAATGTCTTATTGTATTGAATGATTCATCTTCATCTTATTTTGTTGTCAGGTTGGGTATTCAGCAGTGTTAGTAAAAGATCAGCCTTGATGAGTGGAAGTCCATATTGTTGAGCCCATGCATAACCTCCATAACATTGATGCTAATCTAACAAAGGGAAAGAGAGGCAGAAGAGTCAAAGAAGATGTGGTGATAGAATCAGAGGTCAGAATGATGTGGGGTGATGGGCCAACGAATGCAGGCAGTCTCTAAAGGCTGGAAAAGACAAGGAAACAGATTCTCCACTACAGCATCCAGAAGGAACACAGCTCTGTCAACCCATTTTTGACTTCTGACCTCCAGAACTATAAGATAATAAATTTGCCTTGTTTTACGCCATTGAGTTTGCGGTAATTTGTTACAGCATCAATAGGAAACCAATACAATGTTGCTGTTGTTGTTGTTGTTGTTTTAAAGAACAGAAGAGAAAGTCTTCTATATTTACCCAGATATTTACCATTTCTATTGCTTCTCCTTCATTCCTGAATTCTAGATTTCCCTCTGGTATCATTTCCCATTAGCCTGAAGAGCATCTTTTAACATTTCTTGTAAAGCATTTTCTGCTGGCAGAAAATTCTCTTGGTTTTCCTTCATCTGATAACATCTTTATTTTCATTTCCATTCCTGAAGGATATTTTTGCTGAATATGGAATTGTGTGTTGGCAATTATTTTCTTTCAACACTCTAAAGATATTGTTCCAATGTCTTTTAGCCTTCATTGTTTGTGATAAGAAAACCACAATCTTTCAAATTGTTGTTCCCCTACAGATAATGTGTTATTTTTTTCTAGCTACTTTCAAGGTATTTTTCTTTACTTTTGGTCTTCAGCAGTTTGGTAAGATGTGTCTACGCATGGTTTTCTTTGAATTTATCCTGTTTGGGATTCATTAAGTCTCTTGAATCTGTAAATTTACGACTTTCAACAAATCTGGAAAATTTTAAACAATCATTTTCTCAAATATTTTTTCTATCCCAGGAGGGGAAAGCCAAGATCAGGAGCTGTCACCCCTTCCCAGCACCATCTCACAGACCAGGAGTGTCACTCAGGTAAAATGAGGTCCCTGCCTTCAGCTCTGGTGCAGTGATTGAGGCTCTTCCCAGGAGAAAAGGCGGGATATAAGGATGAAGAACTCTGCAGCTCTGCCTGAGGGAACTGACTTAATTTTGAAAAGGTAGTAGAAAATTCCATGCCTACAGGCATTGTCAAAAACAACGGAGATCATGGTGGAAGATAATTAAGAAGAGGCTGGTAGCACTAACACAAGAAAAATGTCAGAAGAGTCACAAGTTTATTGAAGAAAACCAGGGAAAGAGACAACCAATAAGAGCCCTCCTGGGATCATACACAATTGTAAGGGTCAGGAAGACTGTGTGCATATGCTAGGCTTCATGGAAAGGCATGGAACAGGCTTGAAGGGTGTAAAACAAAGAATGTTGCTCATTACTTGTTTCTACAAGGATTAAGTCATAAACCACTGCAGTTGCTGACCAACAGTACAGCCTAAAAAGAATTCAGGATGAAAAACAGGATGAGGCACTTTGTACTTTGGAAAAACAGGGCCCTTAGATAGCACCTTAGATAGATATATCTCAGGAAAATGTTCAATTAACCCAGATTCTTACATCTTCCCATACATAAAAAAGCACTAAAATCATTAACTGAGATACCTATTCCTCATGACAAGCAGTAACCTTTTACTGAGATGAATGCTTGACTGCATTTATTCCCTAGTCAAAATCATATATATACTGACTTCTCCCCCTACCTCTTCGGAGTTGTCCTCTCAGAGCTACTGAGAGGCTGTTTCCTGGGATCAGTCCTCAGGAAAACCCTGAATAAAACTTAACTCACAGCTCTTACATAGTGTGTTTTTTCTTTCCATTGAAAGGGGATTCCCCAAGCCACACACAAACCCATAAACACCAGGCAAAAGCCTTACTGGCTCAAGGAGCTTAAACACAACCTCTGACCAAGCACTGAATGAACCATAAGTTACTCTGACCCAGGGACGAATCCTAAAAAGCCAAGATTAAAAATAAAATCACAGTCATCCTTGGCAGTCTGGAACAATGTGTGAATGCCCAAGGCTATGCCTTTTCAGGAGCAATCAGAGAAGGAACTTCTGAGCTAGTAGTCCCAGTTTGAATGAGTTAGGGGCAAAATATGTAAACTCACTGAAATGTAAGAGCAGCCTCCAAGCTACACATATATCCAATGGCAAAAGGTAAATATCTAATTGGGCTTAAGCACAACCTTTGACCAATAAGTGACTTATGCTAACCCAGGGGCAAAACCCAGGTAGACAAGCTAAAAGATAAAAATAAGGGGGAAAGGTCTGAGCTGGGAAAACAGAGGTGTACACTATGGGAGGAAATAAACTCCACAGAATTAGTCCCACCAACTCAACAAACAATAAACAAATGACAGCAAACAACAACAACCATTGGGAGGAGGATCAGTATCCAGAGTTGCTAATAATATGTTACCTAAAATGTCCAGTTCTCAACAAAAAATTAAAATACATATAACAGCTACACAGGTAAACAAGAAAGGCAGTATAAATGTATTTTGTTGTAACTATTTTTTCTTCTATCTGATTTAAAAGACTACTTCATAAAGGAATATGAATAAATCTATGTTGATATATATATAATGTATAAATATGTGAGTTGTATAATAACAATGCAAAGGAGTGGGGAGGGAATGGAGACATTAGGAGCAAAGATTTGAAATTGAGTTGGTATTGACCTGAACTTGATTTTTATAAGTCAAGCTATTAATTGTAATCCCCAGGGTAACCACTAAGAAAATACATTTTAAAATACAGTAAAAGAAATGACGAGGGAATGAAAATGGTACACTAGTAAATACCTATTTAACATAAAAGAAGGTAATAGTGGAGGGATAGAGGAACAAAAAAGACATAAGACATATAGAAAACAAATAGCAAACTGGCAGATAATAATTCTACTTTATCAGTGATTGCATTAAATGTAAATAGATAAAACAATTTAAAGGCAGAGATTGGCAGAATCAATTTAAAAAATATCCATGAAAATATACTGTCTACAAAAGATATTCAGAATCACAGATACAAATAGGTTGTAAATAAAAAGTTAGAAAAGATGTACCATGCAAACAGTAAACAAAAGGGACCTGGAATGGTTATACTAATATCAGAAAAATTAGGCCTCAAGACAAGCATTGTTATTAGAAACAAAGAAGGGCCATTTATATTGATGAGAGGGTCAATCCATCAAGAAGATTTAACAATTGTAAACATACATGCACCTAATGATAAAACTCCAAACTACATGAAGCAAAACCAGATATAATTGAAGGGAAAATAAAAATTTATACAAGGCATAACAATAATATATGATATATGCCAATTACTATGTGCCAAGTACTACTCTGAGTATTAATCTTTTAATCATCACAGGAATTCAATAAAATAGGTATTTTTATTCCCATTCTAAATATGGGGAAAGTGAGGTAGAAAGAAGAGAAGAGATTTGCCCAAGATCACATAGCTATTAAGTGACAAAACCAAGATTTGAAGCCAAGTTACCTACTGGCAGAGTTTATGTTCTTAACTACTCTTTCTCATGGCTCAGCTGTGAATAATATTTATGTAGCCATAAAATAAACATAGAATATTGATTTAGTAAAATATAGTGATGTAGGGCTTCCCTGGTGACACAGTGGTTGAGAGTCCGCCTGCCGATGCAGGGGACGCGGGTTCGTGCCCCGGTCTGGGAGGATCCCACGTGCTGCGGAGCGGCTGGGCCTGTGGCCACTGGGCCTACGCATCTGGAGCCTGTGTTCCGCAGAGGGAGAGGCCGCACCCATGAGAGGCCCGCGTACCGCCTATATATATATATATATATATATATATATATATATATATATATATATAGTGATGTAATAACAATATAGTGGGAAACTGTGGGAGAAGTGTGTATATGGGATGGGAGGTTTAAGATAACTGAATCTTGGGCTTCCCTGGTGGTGCAGTGGTTAAGAATCCACCTGCCGTTCCTTTTTGTCCCTTTCCAGCATTTCAAGATGTCGAAGCGAGGACGTGGTGGGTCCTCTGGTGCGAGATTCCGGATTTCCTTGGGTCTTCCGGTTGGAGCCGTGATCAACTGTGCTGACAACACAGGAGCCAAAAATCTGTATATCATCTCTGTGAAGGGGATCAAGGGACGACTGAATAGACTTCCTGCTGCTGGTGTGGGTGACATGGTGATGGCCATAGTCAAGAAAGGCAAAGCAGAGCTCAGAAAGAAGGTACATCCAGCAGTGGTAATTCGACAACGAAAGTCACACTGGAGAAAAAATGGTGAAGATATTTTTTTGAAGATATTTTTGAAGATAACGCAGGGGTCATAGTAAACAATAAAGGCGAGATGAAAAGTTCTGCCATCACAGGACCAGTTGCAAAGGAATGTGCAGACTTGTGGCCCAGGATTGCATCCAATGCTGGCAGCATTGCATGATTCTTCAGTGTATTTGTAAAAGAAAAAAATGATAATAAAAATTATTTGCTCCATGTCACTCTTCTTGACACCACCTAACCCTTACCCCCTCTGTAAAATAAAACTACCCAGTGCAAAAAAAAAAAAAAAGAATCCACCTGCCAATGCAGGGGACACAGGTTCAAGCCCTGGTCCAGGAAGATCCCACATGCTGCAGAGCAGCTAAGCCCGTGTGCCACCACTATTGAACCCGCGTGCTGCAACTACTGAAACCCATGTGCCTAGAGCCCGAGCGCTGCAACTAGAGAAAGCCCACGTGCAGCAACCAAGACCCAACTCAGCCATAAATTAATTGATTAATTTTTAAAAAAGGAATAAGATTGTCAGAGCTGCAAGGGATTAAAAAAAGATAATCTTTTCATTGCAGAAAATCATAGCTGATGTGTAAAAATTAAAAGTCAAGAAATAAAAGTATAAACAGATTATTTAGAAATATGTAGTGATACCAGAAGAAATAGTTATAAGATTTGAAAGTGATTCTCTCTGAGGAGGAGAAATGTGGGATGGGGAAGGATGAAGCAAAGTTCTGATAGATTTTTATTGTTGCTGTTATAAACCTTATGGTACTCTATAACTATAAAAATTACCTTTTAAAAAACCAGGACTCCAAACGTGTACAGAAAACTTAAAGACTGTTATGGGCTGAATGTGTGTCCCCTCCAAATTCATATGTTGAAGGCCTTACCCCCAGTATGGCTGTATTTAGAGATAGGTCCTCTAAGGAAATAATTAAGGTTAAATGAGTCCATAAGGGTGGATCCCTGATCCTATAGGATTAGTGTCCTTATAAAAAGAGATATCAGAAAGCTCACTCACTCTCTCTCCACACACATGCACCAAGAAAAGGCCATGTGAGGTCATAGTGAGAAGGTGGCTGTCTACAAGCCAAGAGGAAAGCTCTCACAGAAACTAAGTTTACCAGCACCTAATCTTGGACTTCCCAGGCTCCAGAACTGTGAGAAAATAAATTTCTGTTTTTCAAGCCACCCAGTCTGTGGTATTTTGTTTCAGCAGCCCAAGCAGACTAATACAGAGACATTATCCTCAATGAAATAAGCCAGTCATAGGGACATTCCTGGCAGGCCAGTGGTTAAGACTCTGCGCTTTGACTGCAAGGGGCATGGGTTTGATCCCTGCTTAGGGAACTAAGATCCCACATGCTGCGTGGCGTGGCCAAAAAAAAAAAAGAAGAAGAAAGAAAGAAGCCAGTCATAAAAGGGCAAATACTGAACGACTCCACTTAAATGAGGTACCTCAAGTAATCAAATTCATAGACAGACAGTAGAATGGTGGTTGCCAGGGGGATGGGATAATGGGGAGTTATTTTTTTTAAACATCTTTATTGGAGTATAATTGCTTTACAATGTTGTGTTAGTTTCTGCTGTATAACAAAGTGAATCAGCTATATGTATACATATATCCCCTCCCTCTTGCGTCTCCCTCCTACCCTCCCTATCCCACCCCTCTATGTGGTCACAAAGCACCGAGCTGATCTCCTTGTGCAATGCAGCTGCTTCCCACTAGCTATCTATTTTACGTTTGGTAGTGTATACATGTCAGTGCTACTCTCTAACTCCATCCCACCTCACCCTTCCCCCTCCCCGTGTCCTCAAGTCCATTCTCTACGTCTGTGTCTTTATTCCTGTCCTGCCCCTAGGTTCTTCAGAATCATTTGTTTTTTGTTTTTTGTTTTTTTGTTTTTTAGATTCCATACATATGTGTTAGCACACGGTATTTGTTCTTCTCTTTCTGACTTAACTTCATTCCGTATGACAGACTCTAGGTCCATCCACCTTAATGGGGAGTTATTGTTTAACGGGTATAGAATTTCAGTTTGGGAAGATGGAAAGAGTTTTAGAGATGGATGGTGGTGATGGTTATGCAACAATGTGAATGTACTAAATGTCAATGAACTGTACACTTAAAACTGGTGAAGATGGTAAACGTTTTCTGTATTTTACCACAATTTTCTTAAAATGGAAAAAAAGAATGTATAGAGGTATGCATTGTAATATAGATCGGAAGCTGTACACTTGGTTTCAGTTCTGCATTCCTGCTTGCCAAAGTCTCACACATATAGAGCTTCCTCAGCATTCTGCTCTCAGTTTTTCAGTCTGTACCCCTTGCTGGGGCTACCTGACTCACTCCTTGGCTTCAGTTATCATCTACAATACATATCGGTAGTCAGACCTTTCTTCTGTGCTCTATATCCATACTTTTCAAATGAAAACTGAGCATCTCCACTTGAAAGTCCCAAAAGGACCTCAAATTCAAAGAATTCAAACCAGATTCATTCCCTTCCTCTCCCAATTCTACTCCTTCATGTTTGAAAAAGAGAAAGAGAAGAGAAATGTTAATACCCTTCCTCCTTCATTCCATACTCCAGACCGTACTCTTTCTCCTATACCACACTGCCTTCAGGGCCAATTAGTTCATGTGTTTCCCAGAAATAGGCCTTTTTCCCCTATAAGAAGGACTGAATTTTCATCTTCAAAAAGTGATGTTAAATTATACTTCATATGTGCATGACCCAGCAAGGCCACTGTACCCAAAACCTTAAACCAACCCCTTATCCCTGAGTATGCTATAACAACAACACTAGAGTAAGAATCTGGGGACCCGGTGCCACAGTCAGACCCAGAACTGGCTATAAGACCACTTAACTTTCCAAAACATCTAGGAATGTTATCCACTGCTATCTTAGCCTCATTGCTGCCCCTAGAACTGGGGATGAGGGCCACCCTAAACCCCATGCTTTGAAGGGTCCTGCATATCACTCACACACACACACACACACACACACACACACACACACACACACTTATTAAAGAACACAAGGGTGCCTGTGTTACATGGGATCTGGTGCTCATTGTTGGTACAGTGCAACTTATAGGCCTAAACATCTGTACTTTGACTAACACTGTTCTGGCTCCAGGAAAATGCTTCTCCACATCTGTTTCCCTGTCTCCTTTAAACAAAAGGCAACTGTGTCCAAATGCCATGAAGATTTGTGGATTGTGCCACTGCTGACATAAGAAATAGACATTATTTCAGACTAAAGGGAAGATTCTAGCAGTGAACCACTCAGGGAAGAGAAAAAAACAAGCTACCTTGTCAGAGCCTTCTTCTCAGATACATGAATGCCATAGATTTTTGCTTAACAAACTTTAATTTCCCAGTAGTGTCCATTTTCTTGTTTATATTTATTTTCTGGTTTGTGGTTCCAAAGTAATAAAAAATTAATGCAATATTTGCAACAGTTGCATATATAGGCTAAAGAATATTTCACAATATTAAACAACAGATATGACTCTTGATTTGGGGATGTATGGAGAGAGAGAAACACGCATGAATCGTTGTCACAGATTGGATCCCCAGTAAACAGATTATGAGACAAAGATTAGTATAGGAGGTTTATTGGGGAGAGCTCCTGGGATAAACATTTATGGAAGAAAAGGGAGAAAATAAACAGGAATGAAAAGAGGAAGAAATCAAATGTCAGTGCACTATCAGTAGAATGCCTCAGCATACACTGTAGGGAATTCTGAACTTAGGATGAAACTTCGAAGCTATCTCAAGTAGGGGCAAGAGGACCAGGCCTTTATACACAGCATCAGTGAGCCATTGGATGTGGGACACTCTGAGAATAGGGTGTGATCTTGAACAAGACAATTCTCAGCTGATGAGATGCCTGAATGCGGCTGGCATCCAAGGGCTCTCTGATGGCAACATTCTTAACAACTGAAGAAATAAGGCCTTTATTGCTAAAGGGAACTCTGGGCAGGGCATTGCAGTATCCACCACAGTCCACCCTTTGTGCCTCTCAGATCTGCTTTATATAAGTTCCAGGATCAGCTCTTCCAGGGGTCTGGTAGGCCTCTCTTCCTAGGGGAAACTTAAACTATAGCCCCCAACACTGCAGCTGGTCTCAAAGCTGAAAATGACCATCCCTCTCTTCCACTATCAATTACAGATCCCAATCACTCTTAGGGTCTTGGTGGTTTGCCTGGTGGTATGATCCAGACCCTCACTCCTGATCATCATGGGTTTCTCAGGCTGGAGTTGCTATCCTTGATGATACCCACATACCAAGCCCACCAATCTATACATAAGGCTGGGGTTTTTCCTTCTCAGTCAGCTTGTCAAAAAAGATCCCCCATGAGGCACAGGTGTAAGGAGTGTGAAAGGTGCTAGCGCAACAGTGGTGGATATCGTGGAGGATCTGCTCTAGCTGATTGTGCAGGTGCTTATACCCTCCAGTCCTGCTTGTGCTTGATCCTACGTGTAAAACTTCCATCTTGTTGCTGGGCCTGCCCACACTTATATCTTGGAGGATCTGACAAAACTCAGTTCATAATGGGCAGTTCTGGTTGTATGGTCAGTTGCATGGTCATTTGATGTCCTATGACCATGTATTCCATATCTACCAGGACACAGTAGCATATCAGGAGCTGTTTTTAAAAGATATATAATAATCCACTGCATGTGGCATGACTTTGTTCCAGAATCTAAGTTCTGGTCTAAGTTGTGACCTTCCCATTGGGGCTTACCAAAAACTCCACATGGCATCTTCCACCAACACAGATATCTCTAATACCTTAGAGTCTACTGATTTCATGGTCCAAGTGGCAGAACTGCTTGAAACCATGGCCTAGACCTGCTATAAGGCCTTCTTTTGTTCTAGGCCCCACTCAAAGTTGGCAGCTTTTCGTGTTACCCAATATGTGGGTCAAAACAGTAATTCCAGATGTGAAATGTGCTGCTTCCAGAACCCAATAAAGCCTACAAGACATTGAGCTTCCTTCTTCATGAGGAAGGTGGAAAATGCAATAATTTGTACTGTACTTTTATAGGGAATCTCCTGGCATGCCCCAGACCATTCAACCCCTAAAAACTGTACTTAATGCAGCCAGCCCCTAGATCTTTGTAGGGTTTATCTCCCATCCTCAGGAGTACACATGTCTTACCAAGGCCTCCAACGTGTTACCCACTTCTTAGCCATTTGGTCCAACTAGCATGATGTCATCAACACAGTGGACTAGTGTCATATTCAGATGGTCCAGATCTCTTCATACTATATACCATGACAGAGGACAGGAGAGTTAGTAGAGTCTTGAGGAAAAACTATAAATGTATACTGTTGTCATTCTATGTGAATGTGAACTTTTATGATGTTCCATTCTGATAGGGATAGGAAAAAAAATATTTTCCAAATCAGTAGCTGATTACTGTACTAGGTACCTAAGGCCATGTCATCCTGTTCTAGCAAAGATATCGTATCTGACATGGCAACTGCCCTTGTGCCACTACTTGGTCGAGTTTACAGTAGTCTACTGTCATCTACCAGACTCTGTCCACATTTTTCAGGGGTCCAAACTGATGCATTAAATGGAGATATGATGGGGACCACATCCCAGCATTCTTTAGGTCTTTAGGTGGCACTAACTTCAGCCATCCTCTCCAAGATGCTATCTATATGTTTTCATTTACCATCTTTGCCAAGGAAGAGGACAGCAATTTCAAAGCTTCCACTTGGCCTCATCTACAAATAGCTCTGACTCCACATGCCAAGGAACCAATATGGGGCTTGTACCAACTATCATAATGTCTATTCCAATTTTATATTCAAACACCAGAAAAATAACCATTGAGTGAGTCTGCAGACCCAGTGGAGCCACTATAAACCCAACATAGACTAGGAGCTTATATAATTTCTGGTTTCCATCTGCCCCTATTCTAACAGGGGTGAGGCAAGATGATACGTTAGGTCTCTGGGTATCAATAGCAACTCACAACCAGGGTCCATCAGCCCTCAAAATGTTTGGGTATTCCTCTTTCCCCAGCACACAGTTACCTTCGTAAATGGAAGGACTGGAGGAATCAGTCCTGGGTACCCCACTCCTTCAAACAGTGCTCTCTGGATCAAAAACTGACTTAAGGCCAAAGCTGAGCAGGAGAGTGTGACTTATTGAGGCACCTTCCCTCAGACTTCTGAGTATCTTTGATTTTTTTTTGATTGTACAGATCGAATACAAATTGTTGGACGCTTATTTTCCCTAGGACAATGTGTTATATTGACCACCCACATTCTATTAACTACCTCTTAACCATCTATCTACCAGGAGGAGCACTGTGTTCTATTAACCCTCTCCAAAGCTCTCTGCAGATCAGGCCTCCCGGCCTATTACTCTGACCCTGTGGTGCATTATGGTATTTGCACCTACCTGACTTCTGACAATTGAGCACAGTTATCCTGTCTCTATTGTTTCAGTGGCATCACCATTTCTATCAGTGATCTTCATCCTATAATACCCTCCCCTACTCTGAGCCCTGGTCTGCAGAGGTAAGCCACCACTGAACTTCTCAGTGATGCTGGTAACCCTTTAACCAGTGCATTCCTTATAGCTTTAGCAAATGGTGTGCCCTTTGGGTCCTCCTCCATAACATAGTCCTCTGGAGGGCTTTCTGGTTTTATAATATATTTATTCTATTCCCACTTCCCTGAGCCTTTAATCCCTTCTCCCACCACCTGCAGTGGCAACTCTGGCCTTTATACCTCAATGTGGGCCATTGGTTTTTTTCTATTCTTTGAGGAGCCATTCTAATAGTGAGTTCACATTGATCTCCTGGGATCTTTTCCAGGATGTTAAATCCTGTATCTTGGCAGAGAACTCTCTAATCAATTAATACTCCCTTATTCAATTTTATATTCTAGCTCCCCTGATCAAGGCCCTCAGAATTCAGTCCCATGCTTACTCCCTCAGCACCTGCTAGAACATGCTGGCTAGGTCCTGCAGCTCCTTCTTGAGATATTCCCTTTCCTTCCTTATTAGGCCCAGAACACCACCAATGAAGTTATGTAACTTAACCCTAGACATAGGCCCAGTGGCCAGGATGGGAGGTGGGGGCAGATTCTGTGGGAAACACACATTTCCCTTACAAGGGAAAGGGCTCTGCATGTTCAAGCAAGGTGAAGCACTAACGCTTAATAGGAAGGAGTGGGACACTTCTGAACGCTCAAGGAGCTCAGGGAAATCTGAGGATATAAGACTTTTAGGGACATCAATCCAGATGTCCCTATTCCATGTGTCAGGGTCACATTCCTTCCTAACCAGGGCCCTGGTCTTGGCATAGCAGACTTGTCTTGGTTTAGATTTTAACTTTCTTTGAAGCTTGTTTCAATAAGTCCTGGGCTTGGTCCTCAGATTTCTCTCCTCTCTACCTGAAAAAGATGAGGACCTCTTTATATGCTGTGAATGAAACCCTCTGGCTTTCACACAGAGCTTAAATTGTTGACTAATTTAATTCAGCTTTTCATTATCTTTTCCTAGAGGTCCATCAAGCTGAGCAATAGCCACCCAATTTTCTGGACTTCCTTATATTTAATATACCTCACATATTTCTCAAATGCCTACCACATGGCACCAGTTAATGTATTCCCTTCCATGAATGCCATTCTAGTTCAACTCCAGTGAAAGCTCTAACTCCTCTGCTACCTGTTCCACATGTCTATCTACTCCACCTACCACAAATGATGGGGTCCTCATTGGCAGCTGGGCAGCAGATGATCCATCTCCTAAATTTCATCACAGTGTATGCTTTTCTGAACCTCTTCTTGTACCAACTATTGTAGGATGGCTTCCTGGAGAGCAGACTCAGAGACAGGGTTCAGCATGAAGGGCTTTTATTAGGGAATGCTCTTAGGATTAAAACCTGTGAAAAGGAAAAGAAGGAAGCAGGATTGGACAGAGGGAGAAGTTAAGCTGTCCCATTTGGGGCAAGAAGGCCATGTAGATCAGTCATTGAATGTGAAGTACCCCAGAAAGGAGTTATGACCTTGGGGGAGGTGGCTTTCTAGCTGAGGCAATTCCCGATGAGGGCTGACAGCTGAGGGCTGTCTGCTGGCAGCACTCCTAGCAACTGAAATAATAAACTCTTTATTCATGAAGGAGGATTAGGGCAGCAGATTGCAGAATTCACCACAAGTATGACATCATTTTTTCCACTGGAAAGTTGGTGACCATCAAACGCTAGAATTGAGAACAGCTTTACTTTCAAAACGATTAATGAAATTTAAAATTTCAAACATTTATACTTATATTTATGGCTTTAAGTAATATTTATTTTAAAATTTTATTTATATTCCAAATATTCAGACATAAATATGTGAACCTCCATTTATACTTTTGCTCTAGTGCCCTGAAATGCTATTAACAGGCCCGCTTAGCCTGAATTCATCCGTTTCCTTTCAGTAAATTATGCAAAAAGTCCTGGTTTATTATAGTTGTAGTTGCCCATCAACATTTTCAAGAGCTGCATAATGTCTCAATGTGTAGACATACCTTAATTTCTTAGCCAAGTGCCTATTTCAAGACACTTGGGTCATTCACAATTTTTCACTCTTCAAAAAGGTGCAGATGCACAGCCTTGTACAAGCTGATTATTTGATTATCTCCTAATGATAAATTTCTACAAGAGGAATTTCTGGGTCAAAGAGCATGCACATCTTGAAAGCTTCTGAAACATGTATCCAAATGGATCTTGTACCAAGTATGCTCCCACCAGCACAGTTTGAAGGTGTCCCTCCACCCACACCCTCACCATACTCTGGGTTGGAAGAGAGGTGGATCTTCTCCAGTATGGATGCCAACAGCCCTCTCAATGGTTCCATAAAGACCCTGCCCCAACCAATCTTGTAAAAGAAATCTGATAGAAGCACTAAAAATTATTATTTCTTCTATTATATTTTTTCATAATTCCAAAATAATTACTGACATATTCACTCCCATAGACACCAGAGTTGGACAAGAAAGAGGATGTTTTCCTATCAAATGCCCTCAGGACCCTACAATAAAATTGTCCCTCTCTGTATGTCCCCAGGATAGGTTCCAGCACTTCTTCATTCAAAGCAACTCTCACTTCCTTCCTCCCCTTGCCACTCCCATTGCCACCAGTGAAATTTCACGCCTTTAGCATCTATGCCTGAACTATGGTGGTAACTTCCTAAGTGGTGTTCCAATCTCCAGTGGCCACTCCTGTCCCCACTCCAACTCTGACCCATTCTGCACACAAGTCAGTCACATAATGTTCCTTTCATCCTGTCACTCCTCTGGTCACAAAAGGCTTTCGTGTCTCCCAGAAGTGGGTAGAATATACAGACACCTCAGTTTAGAAATCAGGGATCCTCCATGAATGGGACTCACCCAACTGCCTGACTGTATTTTCCATCACTACCCTCCCCACACTTTGTACTCCAGGCAGGCCAGTCTCCTCTGTGGAGCAAAATTCCCACCTCCATGCCTTTCTTCCCGTCACTCCTCCCTCCTCCAATGCCCTTCTGCCCTGTTTTTATCCTGTCTTTCATGCCCAGCTTACTTAAGTGCCCCCTCCTCTGCAAAACTTTCCCTGAACACTGTTGCATGCAGAAGTTTCTTCTGCCTTTAAGCACTAATAGGAAACAGCTGGCTATGATCATAGGCTCTTGGGTTTTGTTAGTATCTTTTTGTTTCCATACATCTTGCCTTTCCAAATAGATCACAGATTCAAGGACAAAGACGTGTCTTTTTTTTCTGCTTAAAACACACAACTTTATTGATGACATAAAAATAAAGTCTCAAATGTATAAGCATAAGTCCACACAAAGGACCAAAGATTACCTTACTTATGAAGAATCAGCTCAGTTTCTGCTCATGAAGCATACCAAAAATATCTCAATCCAGACAAGGTAAAAATCAACACATGTATTTTCAGTACAAAATTGAATTCATTTGGTGTTCATAAAATGGTCCAGCTAACGACCATCATAAGCAACATCACTTTAGAAATTATAATGCAATTTACAATGTGCATTACTTCCAGGCTGCAAAACCAAAATATTACTCAAATTTGTTTGGAAAATTACAACTAATCAGAGTTTACTTAATAATAGCTCAACTCTTTCTTTCACCTCAGGGTCATTGTATTCTGCTGCTAAGACTCGAAGTTTCTTGGCACATGCTTTAGGTCGTTGGAATATGAAATAAAGGGAATTTTTACTGAACTTGTCCTGGGTAAATACTTTTGCTCTTTTTTTAAAATGGTAATTTATATTTTCAAATAGTGAAAGAGCATTAAGAATATTTTCCTTTGTCTCTTTCTTGCTAAAGATATTAATCAGTGATGCTGGTGCATTGGCAATGAGCAAGTCTTTTGTCATAGATGGATTTTTAGAGAAATTTAAAAGCATTCCCAAAATATGGTCTTTAGTTTCTCCACTTCCCACAGTTAACAAACGAAGAAATTCTGAAATGTAATTTGTAACCATATGCTGATATTCACTAATAATAGTCAGGTGCTTTATCAATCTCAATCCAGCCAGCTGCACATTTGAATTCAAGGGATAGGTGATGGTGTCTTCACATACTTGGTTTAAGTATGTTTTAACCTTCCTGTGATTTTCAGCAGCCACCGAGATGTTATTCAGTGCATTTAAAGCCTTCTGCCTAACACTGGGGTAGGGATTATTGAGCAAGCCTTCAATAATTGAGATTCTACCTGCATTACGAATGACTTCATGGGAGAATGGGTAATCACGGCTGTTATACAGAGCATTATTGGCTATTTCATGAATAGAAGGATCTTCAGTCATCTCAATCATGCAAATGAGTTTTTCAAGCTCTCGTGGATCCATATTAGTTTCACGTCTACAGCGGCAGGCCCAAGGCTGAGTTTTCTCCCCAGACCTGATCTGCTTTCTGAGCTCATCTTCAGGTGGGAAGCAGGATTCATTTTGATATGGAAATTTCATTTCTGTCCAGATCATGGCTCCCGCCCATGACCCCATTCCTGCCCCAGGGACCATAGATGGATATGTGACTCTTGACTCAGCTGACTTTTTGGCTTTAGTCTTAGGTGCAGATTTGTCCTCACTTCTGTTTTCATTACTATCCCAGAAACAAGACTTTACATCGACTCCACCAGCAGCTTCAAGCTTATCCTTGGTGCTGGCCTTATCTCCAGCCCTACGCTCAAAATTGACATCTTTCTCACGCTTAGATCTGAATGCATTACTGTTCTCACTCTCAGCCCAAAACAAGGACCTTAAACTTATCTCCTCAATATCAGGGCTGGATGCTCTACTTAGCTCATCCTCATCTACATCCCCAGCCAAAGTCCAGGACCCCATGCCAGCCTCTTCCCCAACCCCAAGCCTAGACCCTGTAGTGGCTGTATCTCCATCCCAGAGCCAAGACTCCTGCCTGACCTCAGCCCCAACCCCAGCCCCAGCCTCAGCCCCCACACAGGAATCCATACAGGCAGCCTCATCAGATCTGATCCAGGACCCAATACTGTTTTTGTTCTCAGCCCCAAATCTAGAACTAATGATAGCCTCTTCCCTAACCACTGAGCTGGATTCAATACTGGCTTCATTTTTATCTCCAGGGCTAGACACAATACCAGCTTCTTCCCCTCTCCAGAACCAAGACCCTGTACTAGCCTCACTCCCAGCCCCAAACCAGGATCCTTCATTGGCCTCTGTCCCAGCACTCACCTGAGACCTTCTACTGGTCTGGTCTCCAGGCCTAGCCCAGGAACCTCCACTTTCCTGCTCTTCAGGCCCTAAGCTAGACCCTCTACTGGCCTCATTCCCAGGCTTAGACCCAGCCCAGGATTTTCCACAAGGCTGATCCCCAGTGCCAGCCCAGGAGCCTCCTCCACTGGCCTGATCCTCAAACCCAGGTTTGGAACAGCTACCAGCTTGATTCCCAGCCACAATCCAGGACGTTCCACTGGCCTGACCCCCAGTACCAACCCAGGACCCACCACTGGCCTGGTCTGCAAGCCCTGGACTAGACCCTCCCATGGCATGGTCCTGAGCACCAGACCAGAATGCTCCTCCACTGGCCTGATCCTCAAATCCAGGTTTGGAACAGCTACCAGCCTGATCCCCAGCTCCAGCCCAAGACCCTCCACTGACCTGACTCCCATTATCAGCCCAGGACCCACCACCGGACTGGTTCATGGGCCCAAGCCCAGGCCCTCCAATGGCCTGGCCACTAGTCCCACCCCAGGACCCTCCTGTATTGGCCTGACTCCCACTGTAAGCATAGAACCATCCAGTGAACTGATCCTTGAGCACTGGCCTGGATCCTCCACTGGCCTGGTCCCCAATGCCAGCCCAGGAATCTCCAACGGACTGGTCCCTGGGCCCCAGTGTAGACCCTCCACTAGCCTGGCCTCCACTAGCCTGGCCCCCACTGTCAGCCCAAGACACTCTTCCAGATTTGGCCTGATCCTCATATCTAGGCTTTGTCTCACCACCAGCCTGATGCCCAGGTCCAACCCAGGACCCTTCATTGGCCTGGTCCACAGCCCCAACCAAGAAACCTCCACTGGCTTGGTCCCCAGAGTCAGCCCAAGACCCTCCACTGGACTGGTCCTCAGGCCCCGACCTAGTCCCTCCACCAGCCTGGCTACCAGCCCCAGCCAAAGACTCTTCTTCACTGACCTGATCCTTAAATCCAGGCTTGGACCCACCACCAGGCTGATCACCAGTCCCAGTCCAAGAACCCCCACTGGCCTGATCCACGGCCCCCACCAAGAATCCTTCACTGGCCTGGTTCCCAGTGCCAGTCCAGGACCCAACACTGGACTGGTCTGCAAGCCCTGGCCTAGACTCTCTATTGGGCTGTTCTCCAGCTGTAACCCAGGACCCACCACTGGACTCATCCACAAGCCCTAGCCCAGACCCTCCACTGGCTTGGTCTGCAGTGTCAGCCCAGGCCCTTCCACTGGACTGGTTTTCAGGCCCCAGCCCAGCTCCAGCCCAGGACGCATTTTCATTGGTCTGATGCTCAAGTCTAGGCTTGGATCCACCACCAGACAAATCACTAGTCCCAACCCAGGATGCACCGCCAGACAGATCACTAGTCAGAATCCAGGACCCTCCAGTAGCCTGGTCCACAGCCACAGCCCAGTACCCAATGTTAACTACATTCCCAGCTGTAGCCTGAGCCCAGGACCCTCCATTAGCCTGAATCCCAGCCACATCCTGGGACCTTCCACTGGCCTGTGCCTCAGCCCCAGCCCAGGATGCTCCATTGGCCTGATTCTCAACCACAGTCCAGGACACTCCAATGGTCTCTCCCCCAGTCCAGGATACCCCACTGGCCTGGCCCCCAGCCCAGGAACTCTCACTGGCCTGAGCTCCAGTCCAGGGCACCACAACAGCCTGGTTGCCAGTGCCAGCCCAAGAAGCCCCACTGGCCTGGTTCTCAGCCACAGTCCAGGACCCTCCAACAGCCTTGTTCCCAGCGTCTACCCAGTAACCCCCACTGGCCTGGCCTGCAGCCCAGGACTGTTCACTGGCATGACTCCCAGCCCAGAGCCCTCCACTGGCCTGGTCCCCAGCTCCAGCCCAGGATTGAATACCAACCTCATTCTCACCCCTAGCTGCACTCCAGGATTCAACATTGGCTTCATTCTCATCATCAGCCCAGGACATGCTATTCTCCCAGTATCCATCCCTAGCCTGAAACCTAAATTTGATCCACTGCTCAGAAGCAATCCAGTCCTCAACACCAATCCCATTCCAGTAGTAGTCATGGACCTTAGGCTGAGACTTTTTGCAGGCCTGAGTGCCTGCCCCACCCTCACTCTCAGAAGTGGGCGTGTCCTTAGCCTTCGGCTTTACAGAGGCATCTCCTGTGGCTTCTGCCTCAGACTTACGCATAGCCTTGTCCTTTGCCCCAGACGAGGTCTTACTCTGGGAATGGGCTACAGACTGACGCTGGTCAGAGCCCATCGTACATGCTCCAGCCTCTACCTTAGACTCAGCAACATGATTGCCCCTAACCTTACTCCTGGCACCAAGCAAGGCCTCACCCTGGGAATTGGCCAGAGCCTGGGGTGGGGCAGAGCCTGTTGTACCTGGTCCAGTCCCTGCTTTAGACACAGCATTGGGATTGCCCTTGACCTTACTCCTGGCACCAAGCAAGGCATCACCCTGGGAACTGGCCACAGCCTGGGGCTGAGTAGAGCCTGTTGTATCTGTCTGAGGCTGGGCAGAGTCTGCTGTATCTGGCCCAGCCCCTGCCTTAGGCACAGCACTGGGATTGCCCCGGACCTTATTCTTAGTACCACACAAAGCCTCACCCAGGGAACTGGCTGCAGCCTGGGACTGAGCAGAGCCCTTCGTATCTGTCTTAGACCCTACCTTAGACACAGCATTGGGATTGCCCCGGACCTTATTCTTAGTACCATATAAGGTCTCACCCTGGGAATTGGCTGCAGCCTGGGGCTGGGCAGAGCCCTTTGTATCTGGCCCAGACCCTACCTTAGACACAGCATTGGGATTGCCCCGGACCTTATTTCTGGCACCAGGTAAGGCTTCACCTTGAGAATTAGACTCAGCTTGGGGCTGAACAGAGCCCACTGTATCTGGCCCAGACCCTACCTTAGATACATCATTGGGATTACCCCTGACCTTATTCTTGGCACCAGGCAAGACCTCACCCTGAGAATTGGCCACTGACTGGGGCTGGACAGTGTTTGCTGTATCTGTTTGAGGCTGGGCAGAACACGTTGTATCTGGTCCAGCCCCTGCTTTAGACACAGCATTGGGATTGCCCCGGACCTTATTCTTAGTAGCAGACAAGGCTTCACCCCAGGAATTGGCCACAGCCTGGGGCTGAGCAGTGCCTGTTGTATCTGTTTGAGGCTGGGCAGAGCCCTTTGTATCTGGCCCAGCCCCCGCCTTAGACACAGCGTTGAGATTGCTCCTGACTTTAATCTTGACACCAGGCAAAGTCTCACCTTGGGAATTGGCCACAGCTTGGGGCTGGGCAGAGTTCTTTGTATCTGGTCCAGTCCCTGCTTTAGACACAGCATTAGGATTGCCCCGGATCTTATTCTTAGTACCACACAAGGCCTCACCCTGAGAATTGGCCACAGCCTGGGGCTGAGCAGAGCTTGTTGTATCTGTTTCAGGCTGGGGAGAGCCCTTTGTATCTTGCCCAGTACCTGCCTTAGACACAGTATTGGGATTGCCCCGAACTTTATTCTTGACACCAGGCAAGGCTTCCCCCTGGGTATTGGCCATAGCCTGGGGCTGTGCAGAGCTCTTCGCATGTGGCCCAGCCCCTGACTTAGACACAGCATTGGGATTGTCCTGGACCTTCTTCTTGGCACCAGGCAAGGCCTCGCCCTGGGAACTGGCCATTTCCTGAGGCTGACCACAGGCCCTTAGTTCTGCCTTAGCCCCTGCCCCAGAAATAGTATCAGGATCGCCCCTGCCATCAGTCCTGGAATCAGGGAAAATTTCAGCTTGGGCCTTGACCCCAGCTTGAGGCTGTGCACAGGTTTTCATGTCTGCTCCGACCCCTGCCTTACACTTGCCTTTGGCTTTGCCCCTAGCTTTACCTCTGGTACTAGGTAGAGCCTCAGCCTGGCTCTTAGTGGAAGTCTGAGACTGTGCCTTTGTGTCTGTCCCAGCCTCTTCTTTAGACTTGGTGTTGGCATTGCCCTGAGCCTTAATCCTGTCATCAGGCAAGGCATCAGCCTGGACATTGGCCTTAGGCTGAGGCTGTGTATAGGACTCAGTGTCTGTCCCAACCCCCACCTTAGATACGGCATTGGAATTGCCTCTACCCTTACCCCTGGTATCAGACCTAGCCTCAGCCTGAGCACTGGCTACAGCTTGAGGCTGAGCGGCAGCCCTCGTGTCAGCTCCAGTCATTGCCTTAGGTGTGACATTGTTATTTCCCCTATCATCAACCCTGGCACTAGACATTGTCTCAGCCTGTTTCTTGGTCACAGTCTGAGATTGTGTAGAAGCACTTGTACCTGCCCCAACCCCTGCCTCACACATGGCATTGGTATTAACCCCAGCATCAACCATTGCCCCAGGCACAGCCTCAGTCTTGGCTACAATCTGAGGCTGAGCAAAAGCCCTCATATCTACCACAGACCCTGCCTGAGACGCAGTTTTGCAATTCCCCTTGGCCTCAACCCCAGTACCAAGCATGTCGTCAACCTGGATCTTGGCCACAGCCTGAGACAGTGCACAGGACTTCATGTCTGCTCCAGATTCTGCCTTGGACTTGGTGTTATGATTTCCCTTAGCAACAACTGAGGTACCAGACCTGGCCTCAGACTGAGTCTTGGCCACACTCACAGTCTCTTCCAGGGCTCTCAACTTGGTCTCAGCCACACTTCCAATCTTGTTTATGGTACCCACCTTGGCCACTTCCCTGATTACTGCCAAGGCCTCATTCCGTGTCACCATCACTCTGTTCATTTCTGTCTCTTTTTCAGCCAATATACGAGTTTCTGCTTTGGTCTGGGTCATTGCTTCTTTCTTGGTCTCTGCCCTAGCACCAAGTGCCCAAGCTTTAGCCTTGGTCTGGGTCACTGCCTCTTTCTTGACTAGTCTCCCAGACTCAGAGTCAGTTTGGGTCACTGCTTCTTTCATGGCCACTTCACTGGCTTTGGCCTCAGTCAGAATCACTGCCTCTGTTATGACCACTGTTCCAACCACTGTCTTTGCCTCAGATTGGGTCTCTGTCTCTGCCTCAGCCCATGCCTTGGCTTGAGAGTTGGCTTTGATTCTGGCTGTAGCAGTGGTATTAGTCTCTACTTCAGCCCCAGCCCCACCTCCTGCTCCAGTTTCTGCTCCAGTCTTGGGCTTGGATCTAGTCTCAATCTCTGTCCCAACCATGGCTTCACACATCGCCAAGGTCTGGTTCTGTATCCCAACCACATTTTCCATTTTGACTCTGGACCCATTTCTGGCAAGTCTCCTCACACTCTGGGCTCTTCCCTTGGTTAATCTGTAAATGCAGTAGCAAGCACCAGCCCAGATCATCAGTCCTGCGGTCACCCAGCCCACTTCCTGAACACGACCCATGTAATCACCCTTGCTGAAGACACGAACAAGGTACAGAGGGGCTCAATCAGGCTGTGAAAAGTGGGTAGTAGGTCTGCGCATAGGCCTGTGAGGGTGTTGGTCTTCAGCCACTCAAAGGCCACTACAGTTGCCACTGGAGGTGGACCTAGAAGTGGAGGAAGGAAATGCACTAAAATTTCTCTTCTAATTCTGTGCATCACACAGATAGATACAGAAGGACAGGAAAGTGTAAAAATGGTGTGCTTGGTGGAAGAAAAGGATGATTAGCAAATTCTCTCTCCATCCCTTTTATTTTATCTCCTCTCCATCTTCCCCAGTGCCCAACAATTTCCCCCAAGGTACTTCCGTACACATTTCCTTATACCAAATGAACAGTGGAAAGGATGGTGGTAAGGCTGACTATGAATGGTAAAGACTGGGAAGCCCTCAGACTTCGATTTTTACTGGACCTACTCTGGTCACCACTCCCACAGGTCCCCACCCTCATACCAACCTGTAATGATCAAGGCAGTTCCCTCCTCTTTCCTTCTCTTGATTGGAGATATACCCTAAAGTAGATCTATAAACTCATGAGATCTGTGGACCTAGAGACAGACAGATAGACAGGCGGAAGTGAAGATTTTGCTCTTGTTGTGACAGATATATTATTAGCAAACTACCTCTCTATCCCCTTCAATTTGCCCCACTCCCTGTGCCAAAATAAAGGTGAAGGTGTGGGGTAAGTGAAGAGATAGTGGGAAAAGTGACTGGAAAAAGGAGAGACTGAGGATCCTCCAGACTGGACACTGGCCCTACTGGATGGGCACTGGTCTCCAGCAATCCACCTTTGATGTCTACCCAGCCAGTTCCCAGCCTCTTACCAGTCTATACTGATCAGGGATAATTTCCTTCTTGTTTCTTTGCTTCCAGTGATCTCAAACCTTTCAGACCTGTAGACCAACCTGTGGACAAGTAAACAAACAGACAGTAGAGACCAGGTCCTTCACAGAACAAACAAGCACCTTGATCCCTGACTCCAGTCCCTGCCTTGTGAGAGCACATGTCCAGTTTGCTAAAATGATCCATCCTTTCAAGTCTTCTCTCCGTCACACTCCAGCCCACCCTTACCCCAATATTTCTACTATTTCCTGCACTGAAATCAGTAGTGGGGGTAGCAACACTGTGGAAATCTGGCAGAGTGTAGGAGAGGCAGAAGAAACCTCCACTGAGAGGACCGTCTCAAGTCTCAGCCACCTCATATGCCCACCCTCTCTTGTTACCCCCAGGCACTGCCCATCTTCACACCAACCTCCACAGTCCCAGGCCAGTCTCCCAATTTCCCTTGCTTTCCGTGGTAAACAGCCCTACTGTCGCCCTATGGGAAGACCTAGGAAAAAACAGAGAAAAAAGGGAAGGTGAAACTTGAGTGCTTGTGACATCCCAGCATCTGAAACATGGGTCCCAGTACCTGCCTTACTGGATTTAGAGATCTGTTCTCTGGCAAGCAAAACCTAGGGCTTCTCCAGCACTGAAATGCGCAGGGTGGAAAGGGGAGGCAGGAAAAAGGGGAGAGACAGAGGCGAATTATTGTAAAACCACCTGTAGGATTCTAGGGCTTCTCTCAAAAGTCCATCTTTTCCTTCACCTGTGCAGACAGGTGGGAAAATCTGAAAAACTGGAAAACCAGGAGACGCATAGAGGCCCCCATATCCCATATTCTAGAATCACAGCCTACTGCCATCTACTTCTCTTTAAACCCATCTCTAGGAATCTCCAGCATAAGAGACAAGGTGTGTGTGTGGTGGAGGGAGGCTTTTGCTTCTGCAAAATCACCATCCCTGCCCCACAAAGGCTATCTCCAAAAAAAAAAAAAAAGTAATTCTTTGAGACAACAATTTGTATTTTCTGAGGCACAAATAAAAGCATCCCTAGAAAAGTTGCTGTCTTTATTGGCCTTCAACATACACTTTACGTGAAAAAGCCCAAGCTTGGTAAGTAAACGCAGGTTAGGGAAAGTCCACTATAGCCCCACCCTATATCCCAACCAAATAGAGGCGCCTAAGTTCCTGTCACAGAGAATATTCATAGAGCGCTTCAACTGTTCACAACGGGTGCCCGTGCCCACACTAACCTCCGCAGATCCTGTGCAGTTGTCTCCTTTCCTTCTTCCCTCGCCTTGCCGCGAACAGTGCCACCCCGAATTACTGTCTTCAGATAGGAGATAGTAAAGGCACTGAGTGCTGGGACCAGTACCCAGGACACAGATCCCAACGCTGGATTCAGGAACCCAGTTATCAAACGTCCCTCCCCACATTGCAAGACGCCACCCTCACCAACCCTGCCGTCCAGTCACTAAGGCCCACCATTTTCTCTGCAAACGCCACCGTGGCGTGTCCCTTCCACTGAAATGAGCAGGAAGCGGAGCAGGCGTGTGTGGTCTGTGATTAGATTCAGAGAGAATGGGGCATCTCAATCTCTGCATTTCCCTCTTGAGACACTCCCCCCACCATTCGCCCTGTCAAAGCTCACGGTTCCCCAGCACAGACGTAGGGAGGAGGAGGAGGGCTCGGGAGAATCTGAGCGAAGGCTCTGGGAACTTGAGCCCGCTTTGGCCGCCACCCCCCGACCAGCTCCGGGGATCCGCAGTCCGCTGCCGCCCTGGCTTCGGCGCACGGGGCCCTTACCTGCTCCGCTTCCCCCGGGCCCAATGCCAGCCCGCCGTTCGCAGGGCAGCGGGGAGCTGGTACCCACACACGAGTGACGACTGCACCGAAAGCTGCGTCGCTCTGCAGCTCCCGGTCACGTGAGGGCCCCGCGTCACCGCCTAGCTCGCCCTCCGATCCCCCCCCCCCCGCAACCAGGGCCGGCGGGGAGTTCAACAGGACCCTCCCCTCCACCTCCGCGCGCAATATCTCCCCCTCCACCCAGCTGTGCGCGAGGCCCGGTCACTCAGCTCCTTTCCCTCCAATCTGAGAGCCCACAAGTGGCATCACCTCCCTGCGGTTGGAGTTTGCCCTTCTCCTGTTACCAGGGAGGGTCTGCGTCCCCCATCCACCCTCAGGCCTTGGCTCCGGCCTTTTCGGCTGCTTCTTTGAGGACTCTCTCTTTCTCTCTTACGCTGTTAAGACTAGCGTCCCCATTGGATACGTTGCTGCACCAAAATGGGCTAGGGAAGAGGTGTCAGGAAGGGGAGCAGAGAGTGCAAGGAGAGGTTTAACGTTCTTTTTTATGTTCCTTTTTTTTCCCTTTTAACGTCACATTCATTGTTTTTGTAATGGGGAAATGGCGTCAAGCCATTTTCGTTTGACATTTACAAATTAGGTTGTAAAAATAACAAAAGACTCATCCATTTGTTGACGTTATTTTGTGCCACATTAAGAATGTTTTCGAATTGCTATAAATTATTTCACAGCTTTCAAAACAGACTGGTAATTATTAACATTTTAAATATAAAATTTTCCTGAACAAAACCAATAGGTTTTCAATGTGACCTATAAATTCATCTTTGGAAAGACCAATCTTGGCAATTTTACACAAGCGATTTACAACTTTTCGAAGTTCTGGTTGAATTTATTGATGATCTTGTGTCAGGTGTCTGAGAACTTCTTCATAGATGACTCCTGGGTGATGGAATGGAGACCCCACTCCTGATGAACCCAGCGCCTGAAAACTAGTGACTTCCCAGATTAACCTGTTTTCCACTCAAGGAGTTTTATTGGGATTTTACATAAGCGTGTGATCAAATCAGTCTCATCACACCCAGGAAAGGACCAACTGTGCTATCCCACTAATGGAAATGAAGCTTAACAGGTGGATTTTCATTAGATCATGACACTGGTGAGATATCTCCACTATCTGCCATTCATGCACTGTTTGTCCCCATAGCAGCTGGGACCTAACCCTAACCCTAGCAGCGGGGGCATACAGTGTTCAGCATCTTTCAGTAGAGATAGGGGGTAAGGTCTGTGGCTGACTATGGATCTGTGGGCAATACTCCTGAAATCCATGTCATTTTTCTCTCACAAAAACCAGTTTACAGGATCCCAAGCAGTCGCCAGGGGGAAGTCCCTGCCTTCTGTTACAGTTTCACTGCACCACCCATACAAACCCCTCAGAATAATCCCAGAACTCAGGGACAAAGTATGCATAACTTAGTCCCCAGACATCCAGCTGCCCCTGCTGGGGAGTCATACTCTAAATATAGACCCTTCAGGCAGCCTCTTTCTTAGGTTGAAATCTGACACCCCAGCAGGAAGCTCCCTGCCTGAGGGGCCCCTGTGTGGGGGAGGCCCCTCTAGGAGGTGAAACAGGAAGCCCAGAGTGCCTTAGACCCTTACTAATGGCTTTTCAGAACTCAATCGCCTGTGACCAATTTATGTTCCTCATCAGAGGGAAACATTTAGAAATTGATTATGAAGACATTTAAAATTTTAGTAAACTTAAAAACACAAACTCATGAGGATAGGATGTCAAACAGCTTATTTGTAATAATCTAAAAACTCTTACAAATCATTAATAAAATGGTAAGCCAATAGAAAGCATGCCAAAGATGCAAATGGATTTGTTTGCAGAAAAGAAATACCAATGACAGATAAACATATGAAGAAAAGCTCAACTTCAAAGAAATGCAGATCGAAACAACTATGTGTTGCCATGTTTCATCTAGGAGTGCCAAAATTTAGAAATTTGATAATGTTATTGACTGGTTTATGGGGAAATGGGCACTCCCACGCTCTGTTGGAAGCAGATACTGTGATGCAACAGTTTTACAGAGAGCTATTTGGCAAAATCTATTATATGATAAATATAATATCCCACAAATTCTTTGACTGAGCAATTCTATTCCTAGGAGTTTAGCCAGCCTGATACTTACACAGTTTCACAAAGATTCATATACTAGGATATCTATTGCAGTGCTTGCAAAGGTTAAAACAACCGAAGCAACATAAAAAGTCCATCAATAGGGAAAACATTACATAAATTAGGTTAAATTTATGCAATACGGCTGATAAAAAGATTTAGATCTACGTATCCTGATGGAAAGATACTTAAGGTATTTTACTGTTTGCTTATTTTCTATTAAACTATTTGTTTATTTGTAATTGCATGGAAATTCTGCAAGAATACATTCTAGTATAAGATTCAAACCCAGAAAAAGCACTAGTACAGCTTTAACACCACTGTCCTCATCAAAGCACAGTTACCTCCCCTTTTTATAAATTTTCTGTGTTAAATGCTTTTCTATACATTACACATACATGTCTTATTAAAATATATAAATGGGTCTCTTCAATAAGTGGTGCTGGAGCTTGCCTAGTGGCACAGTGGTTAAGAATCCGCCTTTTAATGCAGGGGACACGGGTTCGAGCCCTGGTCCGGGAAGATCCCACATGATGCGGAGCAACTAAACCCGTGTGCCACAACTACTGAGCCTGCACTCTAGAGCCCTCAAGCCACAACTACTGAAGCCCGCGTGCCTAGAGCCCGTGCTCCTCAACAAAAGAAGCCACTGCAATGAGAAGCCCGCACACCACAACGAAGAGTAGCCCCTGCTCGCCACAATTAGAGAAAGCCCATGCACAGCAACGCAGACCCAACACAGCCAAAACTAAATTAATTAATTAACTAACTAATTTTTTTAAAAAGTGGTGCTGGAAAAACTGGACAGCTACATGTAAAAGAATGAAATTAGAACATTCTCTAACACCATATACAAAAATAAACTCAAAATGGATTAAAGACCTAAATGTAAGACTGGATACTATAAAACTCCTAGAGGAAAACATAAGCAGAACACTCTTTGACATAAATCACAGCAATATTTTTTTGGATCCATCTCCTAAAGTAAGTCTTGATTTCCAATATTCATTCCCTCTAAAAGCAAATCATAATTTTTTACCACTGAATTTGAATTTCAGACAAAATGGATCATATAAGTTATCAAAATTGGCTCAAGAAGTAGAAAACATGAATAGACCAATGAAGGTGATAGCCTGTTCAATAACCAATGAAGGTGATAGCCTGTTCAATAACCAATGAAGGTGATAGCCTGTTCCACATCGCCTCCTTCAGAGGAACCATTGCCTCTTTCCACGTTCCTAGCTAAAAGTAAAAGCTTTACTTTTTAAACTTTTCCACTAAAAGTACAAGCCAAAGTTGTAAGATTTCTAGCAGAAAACATAGAGGAACATATTCATTACCTTGGAGTAGGCAAAGATGTCTTGGACAGGATACAAGAAGCATTAATAATAAAAGAGAAAGGTAGACTTTATCAAAATATAAATTTTCTGTTCATCTGTACACATTATTAACAAAATGAATATGCAAGCCACAGACTTGGAAAAAATTATATATGCAGTTCATATATCTGACAAAGGACTTTTATCCAGCATATGTAAAGACATACAAATGAACAATCAAAAGGAGAACCCAACGTAAAATTGGGCACAAACTTAAATGGACACTTCACAAAAGAAGATACCCAATCCTCAACATCTTTAGTAATCAGGGAAATGCAAATTGAAACCACAATGAGATATCACCACACACCCACTAGAACGGCTAAAGCCAAAGACTAACAACACCAAATGTTGGTGAGAATGGAGAAACCAGAACTCTAATATATTGCCATTAGGGGTGTAAAATGGTACAAGCACTTTGGAGAACTTTTCTGCAGTTTCTTACAAAGTTTAATGTTCACTTACCCTACAAACCAACAGTTTCACTTCTGAGTATTTAGTAAAGAAAAATGAAAACATATGTCCACGCAAAGACTTGCACATGAATGTTTATATTAGCTTAATTCATAATAGGCTAAAACAGAAAACGACAGGAGAAAGGATAAACAAATTGTTGTATGTATATACAATAGAATACCACTCAGTAATAAAAAGTAATGAAATACCGATACATGCAACAAGATGGATAAATCTGAAAAGCAGTATGCTGAATGAAAGAAGCCAGACACAAAGGAGTACTATAGCATTCCATTTATATGAAACAGAGAACAAACAAAACTAATCTGTGATGATAAAAATGAGAAAGTGGTTGTCTGGGAGATAGAGGGGAATTAACTGGAAAGAGGTACAAGGGATCTTTCTGGCGTGATGGAAATATTCTGTATCTTGGTTTGTGTGGTAGTTACATGGTTATGCACAATTGTTAAAACTCTAAAAACTGAACATTTAAGATACGTGTGATATATTGCATATAAACTATACCTCAGTACACACCAATTTCTTCCCCAGAGAGGGTTGCCTTATTAGTTTGGGTATAGCACAACAGACCTTTTTCTATGAATTAAGTACACATATGTGTACCTACAGAAATACTGTTGGGGGGCATCATATTGTACATATGTTTCACAACTTAATGGGTTTTGCTCATCAATGTATCTTGGAGCTCTTTACATGTCAGTAAATGTGGATCTTTTTAACTGTTGTATTGTATTCCATAGTGTGGCTATAGCATGGTTATTTACCTATTCCTCTACTGATGGACATTTATGTTTTCTTTAATTTTGAATAATATTAAACAATACTACAAAACTTATCTTTGAAAATTTTGCCAATTGGAAAACTGAGAAGTGGTATAGCAGTGTTGTAGATTACATTTTGCTTTTAAGTAGTGAGGTTGTGCATTTGTTCACATGTGTGTTGGACATACATAGCTCTATGAATTGCCTGCTCACATCCTTTTTCTATTTTTCTGTTGTATTATCTTTATCTTATTGTCTTTGCAGAAGAGCTGTATTTAGTGTGGATAGAACTTGTTTCTCTCTTTATTATGTTACAAATATTTTCTCCCACTTTGTAGCTTGTTTTGATATTGTTTATGTTGTCTTTCCACGTACTGAAGGTTTTCAATTTTGATGTGATCAAATGAACTGTTTTTTTCATTTATGGAATTTTTAATTTTAAAATGAATAATTACATAGTTATTGACTATATTCCCCACACTGTACATTTCATAACTGTGACTCATTTATTTTGCACCTGGAAGTTTTTACCTCTTAATCTCCCTGACCTACTTTCCTCCACCCACCCTCCTTTCTTCTGGCAACAACCTCTGTATCTATAACTTTGTTTCTGTTTTCTTATGTTTGTTCATTTGTTTAGTTTTTCAGATTCTACATGTAAGTGAAATCATACAGTACTTGTTTTTCTCTGACTTATTTCACTTAGCATAATACCCTCTAGGTCCATCCATGTTGTCACAAATGGCAAGATTTCATTCTTTTTAATGACTGAGTAATATTCCATCATATATATATATATATATATATATATATATATATGCCACATCTTCTTTTTTCCATTCATCACTTAGGTTACTTCCATATCTTGGCTACTATAACTAATGCTGCAATGAACATAGGGGTGCATATGTCTTTTACTGTTTTTGTTTTCTTTGGATAAATACCCAGGAGTGGAATTGCTGGATCATATGATAGTTCTACTTTTAATTTTTTGAGGAACCTCCATAATATTTTCCATAGTGGCTGCACCAATTTACAATCCTACCAACAGTGCATGAGGGTTACCTTTCCTCCACATCCTCCTCAACACTTGGTATTTCCTGTCTTTTTGATAATAACCATCCTAATGAGTATAAGGTGATATCTCATTGTGGTTTCGATTGCATTTCCCTGATGATTAGTGATGGTGAGCACCATTTAATGTGCCCGTTGGTCATCTGTATGTCTTCTTTGGGAAAAGAATGCATATTCAAATCCTCTGCCCATTTTTTAATCGAGTTGTATGTTTGATGTTGAGTTGTAGGGGTTCTTTGTAAATTTTGGATATGAACACCTTGTCTACATACCATTTGCAAATATCTTCTCCCATTCAGTAGGTGGCCTTTTTGTATTGTTGATTGTTTCCTTTGCTCTGCGAAAGCTTTTTCATTTGATTTGGTCCCATTTGTTTATTTTTGCTTTTGCTTCCCTTGCCTGAAGAGACATATCCATAAAAATATTACTAATATGGATGTCAAAGAGCTTACTGCCTATGTTTTCTTCTAGAAGTTTTATGGTTTCAGATCTTATATTTAAGTCTTTTAATCCATTTTGAATTTATTTTTGTGTGTGGTGTGAGAGAGTCATTTATGGATTTTTTTCCTCCCCAGCTAAAGTTTATGAAAAATAGTATAATACTATTATAAGTTTTAAAAATCCATTTGGAACTTAATAACTGGCATGAGATAATTCTCTGATATTTTTTTTTCCAAATGGATATCCAACTTCCCAAAAGCATCTATTGAAGAATCTATCCTTCCTCCCACTGTTTTGAAGTAGAACGTTTACCATATATTTAATGCCCATATGTACTTGGATCTATAAGAGGGTATATTGGTTAAAGGCAAGAATCTTATTGTACATACTATTCTGTGCTGTTTTTCCTCAAATTAATTTATAAATTTAGTACAATCCAGTCAAACCAGTTCTTTTTTAAAATAACACCTGAAGTAACAGTTTGAACTGAAACAGAATTTCTTAAATTTTCTAAAGCTGCTGGACTGAGCAAAACTAAGACTGAGCAAAACTAAGGCAGAGCATTCTTGGGAGAAATCAGTTGCACTAGAGGAAGGGAATTAAGCATTTGCCTACCTTTCCAGTAAGATCTATATTTCAAGTAACCAAATAGCCCTGTTAATGAAGGAAAACACTTTCTTTCAGATTAGAAGAACATTAACTAATAAGCATATAAGAATGATAGGTTTCGGGCTTCCCTGGTGGCGCAGTGGTTGAGCGTCTGCCTGCCGATGCAGGGGTCACGGGTTCGTGCCCCGGTCCGCGAAAATCCCACATGCCGCGGAGCGGCTGGGCCTGTGAGCCATGGCCGCTGAGTCTGCGCGTCCGGAGCCTGTGCTCTGCAACGGGAGAGGCCACGACAGTGAGAGGCCCGCGTACCGCAAAAAAAAAAAAAAGAGAATGATAGGTTTCAAAAATCATCATTTTGTGATCCCCAATGAAATAATTGATTTAGGCAAGGATTATCAATACATGCCTAAATCATCAGATGCCAGTCATAAGGGGAAAAACATAACTTTAGAAAATAGGAATTATATCATCACCAGCTTAACCCAGTTTAATTTAATTGAGTTTTTTCCCCTAGCTGCTTGAGATAGATGTTTTGATGGTTTATTTCCAGCCTTTATTAATTTCACAGGTTTGTTTGCTCAGGTTTATCAAAGTAAAATTTACACACAGTAAAATTCAGTTATTTTAGATGTAAAGTTTTATGAGTTTTGACAAATGTATGCAGTCATGTAACTACCATCACAATCAAGATATAGAATATTTTCATCACCCTAAAAATTTCCTTTGTGCCCTTTATAGCCAATTCTCTCTCCCCAACCTCAGCCTCTGGAAACCACTGATCTGATTTCTGTTCTTGCAGTTTTGCTTTCTTCAGAAAGCCATATAAGTGAAATAAGCCTTTTGTGTCTGAGTTTCTAAGATAGTGCTTTTGAGCTTTATATATGTTTTTACTTGTATTAATAGTTCAGTCTTTTCTATGGCTTAGCATTGCACTGTATATATGTAGCACAATCTGTTTTCCATTCACCAGTTGATGAACATTTGAGTTGCTTCCAAGTTGAGCCCATTACCAATGAAGCTGCTATAAATGTTTTCATACAAATCTTTGTTTACTCCTCCCTGGGTATATACTTAGGAGTGGGATCATTGATTTTCTATTAAAAAACTGTTTTACCAAAGTGGCTGTGCTATTTTACAGTCCCACCAGAATTATGTGACAGTTCCAGTTGCTCAAATCCTCACCTGTACTCGGTTTTGTCATTTTGTAACTGAACAAAATTTGGGTCCGCTCACCTGCATGCAGTAAAGTCAATCTACTCACTCCCAATTGTGGTGAAGGAAAGTGCAGCGTTTATTGCAAGATGCCAAGCAAGGAATCGAGGTAGCTAATGCTCAAAAGACCCAAACTCCCCGATGTATTTCAGGGAAAGATTTTTAAAGACAGGGTGAGGAAGAGGGTTGCAGGATGCACAATCAGCTCGTGGACATTCTTCTTATTGGTTGGTGATGAGGTAATCAGGAGTCAACATCATCAGCCTTCTGGTTCCCACCGATCTGGGGTCTACATGCTTGCAGGCAGCATGCAGTTTTCTCCCACCTGGTAGGGGTTTCAATATCTGCAAAACAGCTCAAAGGTTGTGGCTCAGAATATTATCTACATTCCTTGAGGAGGAACTAAAGGTCCTTGACTTTGTGTAATGGCTAAACTATTATTATTTTGTCTTGTTTGACTGTTTTCCTTTGTTTCTGAAGTTTCTCACTTTTCTGATTACATTTATTCTTTGGAACTTGGGGAAGGCCTAGGAGGCTAAAGTTTTTCTACAAACAAGATATGGAGGTGTGGGGCATGTCCTGGGGAGGCCCCATAGGGTCCTGCTCCATTACAATTTTTTAAAGTCATTGTAATAGGTATGGCTATTCTAATTTTTGCCCACAATTTTAAATTGGGTTGTTTTTTTCTTATTATTGACATGTAAGAGTTCTTTATATATTCTGGATACAAGCCAGAATTATATTAGCTATGTTGACTTGAAAATATTTTATCCCAGTCTATGATTTGGCTTTTCATTTTCTTAACAGCCTCTTACAAACAGCAGTAATTTTTAATTTTGATAAATCCAATTTATTTTTTCATTATGGTTTGTACTCTTTGTCCTAGAGAAAATTTTTACCTGACCCAAGATTACAAAGGTTTTCTATTACGTTTTCTTCTAGACATTTTATAGTTTTAGCTCTTACATTTAGGTAGATGATACATTTTGAGTTAATTTTTGTGTAAAGTGTGAGGTTTATTTTTTTTTCCATATGGCTTGCCAATTGTTTCAGCATCATTTGTTAAAAAGACTACTCTTTTTCCACTAAATTACCTTGGCACCTTTGCTAAAAATCAACTGACCACATGTGTGGGTCTGTTTCTGGACTCTTTATTCAGTTTTTTTGATCTATAAACCTATCCTTTCACCAAAACCACATTCTTTTGATGACTATACTTAAGTCTCAAAATCAGGTAGTGTGAGACCTCCAATTTTGTTCTTTTTCTAAGCTGTTTCGGCTATCCTAGGCCCTTTGTTTTTTCTGTATAAATTTTTAAATCAGCTTGTCAATTTCTAATCCAAGAAAAGGTCTCCTGAGATTTTGCACCCCACAAATTCTAATATGTCACAATTTCATTAATGCTCAGTTCAAAATACTTTCTAGTTTCCATTTTTATATCTTCTTTGACACACACATAGGTTATTTAGAAATGTATTACTTAATTTCAAAACATGTAACAATTCCCAATTTATTTTTAATTGATTTCTAGCTTAATTTCACAATGGTCAGAGAACATATTTTGTGTTATTTCAATCTTTAGAGTTTGTCAGGACTTTTTTTATGTCCTTCACATAGTCAGATTTTGTAGATGTTCCATCCGTACCTAGAAAGAAAGTGTATTCTGCTGTATTAGAGTATGGGGTTCTATATTTGTTGATTATGTTAAGATTATTAATTGTGCTATTCAAATATTTTGTATTCTTATTGATTTTTGTCTGATTTTATACTGAGAGAAGTCTGTTCAAAATCTCCCATGACAATTCTGCCATGGAACTATACAATAATGATAATGAACAAATTGAAACTGTATGCAACCACATGGATGAATCTCACAAATATAAAGTTGAGTGAAAAGAAGGCAGACACAACATAGCATGGAGTGGATGATTCTATTTAGATAAAATTCAAAAACAGGCAAAACTACTCTATGTTTTTAGAAGTCTGAATAATGGTTATTCTTGGTAGGGAGAGAGGGTTTAGTGACTAGAGGGGGATAACATTGGGGCTTCCGGGGTGCTGGTAATGTTCTCTTTCTTGATCTGGGTTCTGGCCACACAAATATCTTCATTTTGTGAAAATTTATCAAGGTGTACATTTATGGTTTGTGCACTTTTCTGTCTGTTACATCTCCTAAAGCTTACTTTAAAATAAAATAGTCAACCTCACCAGTGATTAAATTCTGCAAATTCAAACAACAGTGAAATATTATGTTTTCTCACCAGAATTATAATTCTCTGTATTTGTATACAGGTAGACAAATGAATACTCCTTTGCATAATTGTCTGGAGTATAAACTAGTACAATTTTTTGAATGAATATGTGTATTAGAAAGTTTTTAAAATGTGTATACCTTTGAACCCAAGAATTTAATTTCTGGAACAGCATCCCAAAGAAATGAGAAAACAAATGCACAAACATGTATTCATAAAGATGCTCATTGCAGAGTTATTTATAATTCTATGATTCTAAACAACTTGAATATCCAGTAGGGGATAGGTTAAAGAAATCATGATACTTTCATATAATAGAGTACAGTGTAGTCTTTAAAAACTATAACAGAACTAAAATTTTTCAATGGAAATATATTTATGATATACATTATTTTTAAGTAAAAATAAGTAACAAGATGATATGTATATTATGGGTTTTTTATTCAAATACATATGTATATACACATATATACAAACATACAGGGAAAATTCTAGATTGATATATATACATATAAAATAAAATGTTAACAACGTGAAATGTCCCTTTTTGTCTCTACTGATACTCCTTGCTTTAAAATCTACTTTATCTGATGTTGCCATGGCTACATCAGATTTCTTTTGTTAATATTTGCATGGTATATCTTTTTCCATCCTTTTACTTTCAAACTTCTGTGGCTTCATATTGAAGGTGAATCTTTTCTAAGCAACAAATAGTTATTTTTTTAATCCAGTCTGACAAGTTTTGTCTTTTGATTGGAATGTTTAGGCTGTTCACCTGTAAATTTGTGGTATATTTGGGCTTGAATCTACCATCTTACTGTTTGATTTCTACCATATTTGTTCTGCCTGTTCTATATTGTTCTTTCTCTTTTCTCTTGCCCTTTTTTGGATTGCTTAATATTTTTAAATTCTATTTTCCTTCTCTATTACCTTGTTAATTATACATTTTTTACTATTATTTCAGTGGTCACCCTAGAGATTATGAAATGTGTCCTAGGCATTATTAAACTCTAATACAAATAATTTTACCACACTGTCTGACATAAAGTGCTCCTAAAATATTTGATCCCTTACCTGCATTCCCCACTTCCATCTGTGATTTCGAAGCCTGTGCTTTTCTGTCTATATATCACTGCGTTGGAAACCTAATGATGTCAGTCCTACACTTCAGCCCTTTAACACAAGGTAGGGGTTTTTATCTCCCTTTCCTCATCTCATCAAAAGAAGTTGAACTGGCACCCATATGCATGTGTCACTTCCAAGCAACTATAACATAGTCAATCTTGATCCCTGGAATTCCATCATCTAAAAGGGTAAATGTGGTAAAATTGGGAAGTTGTGCATGTCAAGTCAGGGTAAGAACCCAGACTGGATTCAGGAAACTGGAAATGTTTTTACCCCATCTCGACCTATCTTCATTTATAGGTCACTTGATATTCTTGGCTCTACCACTAGATGTCAGCAAATTCTAGAAAGGGATGGGTTGTTCAGGGTGTAGGATTCAGGGTGTTTATTCCTATTCTCTTTCTGTTTTAATGTATTTTCCAAACGTTCTACAAAAAAAAAAGAGGTATCACTTAAATTCTAGGAAAAAATATAATTAATATTACCCATATCAGGCACTTACTAGCACCATATCCATTCCTCTTTGTTATAGAGCAAAATAATACAGTTTATTATCACTACCAAGCTATCAGTGGGTATCTTACTTCTGTAAATCAAGTATCTTTCCCAAAGACAAGGCTGGTTCTCACTCTCCCCAAGACTCAGTTTCCACAACTTTAAAATGAGGATAACAATTCTCCCCCAAAGTGTTGATCAAAGTATGTAATGCCACCATGTAGGTGCGAGAGCCAAGGTCTGTGCAAATCGATCCCCACCCAGTTCAAGAGATACACAGCAAACACAGGAGTACTGTAGGGAGTAGCCCACAGTGCAGGTTGCCCAGAACACAGAGCACTTGGGAGACAAAACTGGAAACGTAGTCTGGATCCATGGGGTAGAGAATGCAAGCTGGGGAAAGGAGTTTGAAGTTCTCTTGGTAGGTAGTGCATTGCTTCTGAGAGTGTTTGTGTAATTATATCAGGGTCCACTTTAGGGAAACTACTATGGGCAGCTGTGTGTAAAATGGCCTGGAGAGAGGCAGGTGGAAGGTTTGGGAAGCCATTACAGTGGTATGATACTTGGGGGCTTAAACCACCTGCTTTTTCCAGGGGGCCTTCTCTACAGTGTGGACAGTCAGCAGAGCTTGATGAAAACTGGGGGTGGGGGAAGGGGTGGGGCAAGAGAGAGGTTGATAGATCTATGCATAACGCATATATGAAACTAAATAGATATCCTTTTAGTCTTTTTATATAAAAAAAATCAAGCACAATTTCAAGCACATATACAATAAGTATATGTACTGCTTAACAAGCAACTTTAAAAATAACATTTTGTTTACTCTAAAAAAATGGCTTTTCATTAGAAAAGAGAAAAATATGAAGACAGATGCTGCCTAGGGATCAGAATCAGAGTTGCAATTCTGAAGGTCTCGGTACCAGAGGCTTTGCAAGTGGAGGAGAGAATGGAGAAGGGACTTGGCCTTGGCCTCACAGCCAGGTCTTTGCAGAATTTACCACCCGCTGGCAGCAATCGCTCTGAACATAAGACATTCAGCGGTCTCTAAGCCCTAAAACTAGACATCAACCTCCTGCCTGAATTGAAGAGAAAGCTGCATGTGTGAAGACATTTGAGACATAGAAACAGACACATACACAGATACACTGTCAAATCAGTTGCTTTAACCTACTCTTTTCTCAACAAACAAGTATATTGTGAACACATTTCCAAAACATAACATATGAGTACATAATTTTCATCAGTTGGGTCACATATTTTTGCTCTTTAGTAATTTTTATCTTAATAAATTGTCCTGAGTATAAATTTCAAACAAGGCAAATATGTATATGTGTAAATTGAAATTATCCTATAATCCCATCTGCCTGACCCTCAGTCCTTTTTTGTTATTATTTATTTATTTATTTGGCTGTGTCGGGTCTTAGTTGTGGTGGCATGTGGGATCTAGTTCCCTGACCAAAGATCAAACCCAGACCCCTGCATTGGGAGCGTGGATTTTTAGCCACTGGACCACCAGGGAAGTCCTGACCATCAGTCCTTGACCCAAAGATATTCACTGAAAATAGACAGATGTCTATTCTTCAGGTGTGTTTCTCTGTATGTAATTTATTAATGTATAATTACATATAATCATATATTTACATAAAATATACTAAAATGCACATATTCTTCAAAATTATAATCATGTTATACATATAATTCTGCAACTTGCTTATTTCACTAATATGACTTCTATTATTTGCTAATGTTTATTAGCCACAAATATTGGTCCTCTAGTGAATTTTCTGTTGACATCATTGACCTGTTGGTTAGAAAGTCTGCCTAACATAGCAGAAATATAAACCCCATGGAGTTTGCAAATATTTTCTCTCTACTTTTCACATAACTTTTCTTTTTTCCTGATATACAAAGTATTTTACATTTTTCAATATTATTGACTAAAATTATACAGTTATATATAAAATTATTCAAAATAAAGTTTATTTTTAAAATAAATAGAAGTCACACCCATTAGGATGGCTATTATATTTTTTAAAGCAGAAAATAACAAGTGTTGGTGAGAATGTGGAGATATTAGAATTTTGTGCATTGCTGGTGGGAGTGTAAAATGGTACAGCTGCTGTGACAAACAGTATGGAGTTTCCTCAAAAAATTAAAAATAGAATTACAGTATGATCTAGCAATCCCACTTATAGGTATATACCCAAAAGTAGTGAAAGCAGGGATTCAAACAAATATTTGTGCACCAATATTCATAGCAGTATTATTCACACTGATAAGACTTTCTCCTTCACCAAATTTTAGTTGGGTTCCTCTGAACCTTTTTCTCAGCTAGGTCTCAACCTTTGGACTCTTGTGTTAATCCTTGCATAGCCCAATTTTGACAAAAATCCTGCTAAGTCTACTTAGCAAGAATCCCCACTCCCAATATCTGATCACCATGGCCTGCCTTCAGCAAGAACCCTGGTCAGGTTGGTTTAACCAGAATCCCTCCCCTGCTTCAATTTTCCATCCACTGACTCCCCACTCTGCTCCTAGGCTATGAACCTGTATTTGCCCATGATGTACTCAGAACTGAGCTCAGTTATAATCTGAGGTTTCTTTACTCTTATTACAATAGTTCCTGTATAAAATCTGTTCTTAATACTTTACTATACAGCTCTGGTTTTCTTTAATAGCAGAAGCCAAAAGATGGAAACAACCCAAATGTCCACCAATGGATGACTATCATACAGTGGAATATTATTCAGCCTTAAAAAGAAATGGAAAAAAAAAAGAAATGAAATTCTGATACATGCCAAATGAAAGAAGACACACACACACACACACACACCCTAAATACTGTATGATTACACTTACATGAGGCACCTGGAGTAGTCAAATTCACAGAGACAGAAAGTAGAATAGTGGTTACCAGGGGCTGATGGAACAGGAAATTAATGTTTAATGAGCATGGAACAAGATGAAAAGAGTTCTGGAGATGGACGGTGGTGATGGTTGTACAACAATTTGAATGCACTGTACCACTGAACTGTGCACTTTAAAAAGATTATAATGGTAAATATTATGTATATTTATAAATAAATAAATAATACAGTCCATTGTAATAGAAATTGAGCAATACCCTGGGGAGCATCCAGTGCCAGCCCCTAGAGAGATTAGAGCACTCAGAGCTCAGGCAGCTTCAAGACACAAAGGACAAAGCTTTAGAGTAAATTCAAGGCTTCACTATTTCTCTCTCTTAACCCAGCCCACACTCAAGTACAAGGATTACGCATGCACGTGCATGAATACTAGGAAGCGTGGTTCATTGGAGCCATCTCTTTTTTTCACAATTTATATACATATTTTCCCTTTACTTCTTTTCATTCACTTGGATACTTAATCTATCCATATGTTCTAACTTAGTTATCTCAATTACAGACTTAAGGAATGGGACTCTATCAAGAGTCACTGTCAAATCTCGCTTTATTTTGAAAATGGATGACCTAAGTAAGTGGTTCTTTCTCACGTTCATGGCCCTTTAATATGTCTTCTTCCTAGATTCTGTGTGCTGGACTAGTGGATATATATTGCTTCACCTCTACAGACATCATAAGCTAGAGGGGAAGAGGGTGGGGGACTGGACGAAATAGGTGAAGGGGATTAAGAGGTACAAACTTGTAGGTATAAAATAAATAAGCCACCTGGATGTAATGTACACATAGGGAATATATTCAATAATATTGTTATAAGTTTGTATGGTGACTGATGGTAACTGGACTTATTATGGTGATCACTTCATAATGTATAAACTATTGAATCACTATGTTGTACACCTGAAACTAATATAACATTATATGTTAATTATAACTCAATTAAAAAAACACAGGTTTGCTTTTTGAAAAATAACTTAGACTGAAAGAAACAATCATATCAAGTCCGTAGAAAGAGATGACACACAGAATCAAAATGATGATCTTTTTATAGCTGCTCTCATCTCAGGGCTCATTTTTAAATAGGTTCTTAACAATTTATATTTTTTATTAGGGTTCACAGTCTGCTAAATAAAAGCAGTAATAAGATATTTCATAAAGTATCATACAATTTAAATCTTATGAACTTAATTTCATAAAAACTTAGGTGCATATTCATACTGGCTACCCTAAAAATGCTGTTTCATCTATGGCCTAAAATAATGTATAAGAGATTTAGTTCCACCACTAAAAACAATCCCATCACTACATTTTTTGCATGTTTTACAACAAAAAGTTTGTGCTCTTAATCAAAAAGATCCACAGACTAATTCAACATGTAAAAAATAATTTTACACAAACACCAAGAAAACCTTTCAAACTCACTTTTATTTTCCTTTTTCTTCCTCACAGAACTTCTCCATACATCACATTTCTTGCAGCTATAAAGTCACTTGATGTTGGTCAGGTACCATTTTATGCCTAAACTTTGCTGGCATGAAAATATGGCACTTAACCAGTGTTAAATCTATAAAATATTTATATAGGGCAGCACACTAAGGTTTATACACTTGGCAATTAAACCATATCAAAATAGGACAAGACCCCCATTCTACATGTTTCAAATCAAGTGTTCACAGTCCCTATCTGGTGACTGTCCACTGATTCAAAAGGCAGCAGAGGCAACAGGCAGTTACTTCAAAGGACATTGAACACTATGATCTAGAAGCACCTTATGATGTTACCCCAGTGTCATGTACCACCCTACCTTTGTCCAGGGTGGTCTCATAATTCTAGAATGGCAGGTCCAGCTGATACAAAATAAAGACAGACAACATAACATTTAGTCTGTGGAGATATCCTAACTCATTACTATGCACACACTGTGATTTTGAACACAACTCATCCTAAAAACTTGTCAAGTACATCCTGGTGTTTTCGGTTGGGTAATCCATCTACCTTTCACTTGACTGTTACTTCTTTTACGGTACTGCAGGATCAAAGGTGACCTAGATGTCAACTAATGGCAGTAGATATCTCACATGCAGTTTTTTCTCATAATATGGAAAATATTTTATTCCTATAATTCCATTGGGAGGATAAGTTGATAGAGTAGCTGTGCTTTCATCCTTCGAAATACATTCTATAGTTGATTCTCCTTAAGGATTTAATTCAATTACTCTGTTTTCACATGAATACAAGGCTTTCCTCTGGTATAACCAAACTCAGGATCATCCACACCACCACATGCTTGAAGTAAGACAGTAAAAAACTGACATGCAACATAAATTGGACTTCTGTGTTCAAAAGGCACTTCATCGGGACAGACTGTGAGATTCTTCTGTTCTTCTAAGTCATATGGCTTTAGGTCTTCAATGTACCCTTTATAGGAATCTGGATCAGACAGATTGAATGAATATTGCAACGCAGTCACTGACTTTGGAAAAACCATAAGTCCTGGACTATCTGGTCACGATATTTTGGAACCTCATGGTTCAGATTCTGAAACATAGCCCACATTGTGAATGAGAAGAGTGCAGCCAGGAACCCATAAAAGCCTGGGTAAAAGGGCAAGATCAAACCTTGTTTAAGGGTCTTTTCACTGTTCAAATACAAGTGCGTTTTCGTGTATGGTGCGCTTGTGTGATTAACCCCCTGTTGTACATTCAGTGTACAGTACACACTCAATACTCCCACTCTTTCCGACTGGTTGGGGTGGCAGCGTGAGTCACAAGACAGCTGCAGGGGTGGAAATTTCCTCTTCCTGGGAGTGGAGCAGGGTCTGGCTTCGCTGAACCGCTCAGCACCTCCGCCAGAGTCTCTCCGTACAAAGGCGCGCTGCGTATAAATAAGGCCCCGGGGGCGCTCGGGCCGCAGGCTAAGGGCTCCAGGAAGGGTTCCCGGGCTTCCCGGCGCCGCTCAGGAAGGGAGGCTCCGGCTCATTGGAGCCGTCTTAGAGGCTGCTTACCACGGCATCATTTGTCCATCTCTCTATACTGGTTGCTGAGAATGCTTTCATATATCATGAGAATTAGCCCTAATTTGCAAATATTTACTCTAACCATTTCAGACAAGCTTTGCTGGGATGTTATTGCTTTTGTTATTTGCCATAGGGCGTTTTAAATTTTTTCAGTAATAGAATCATTTACAAGTAATACAGCTCACTATAAAAAATGATCAAAAAGTAATATCCTGGCCACCATCGACTGCACAGGGAGATTAGAGCATTCAGAGCTCTGGTAGTTTCGGGACACAGTGAGAAAACTTTATTGTAATTCCAGGTTTCACTACTGAGCAGGCATTTACAAGACAGTGTCCTGATTTACTTCACCTCTCCTAACTTCCCATAGCCTGGTCTGAATTAGGGATTTAATAAGAAGTAACCTGAATAGCTCTTAAGATCAAGGGAGATTTTTGGGAGCCTGGTGCTTAATCCCTCAACCACAGGGCTCCCCAGGGCGGGAGACATGATGAAATCACAATACCACATGAACAGTTCTGTCGACCAGTGACTGGTCCCCTCACACTTTAGGAGAGTGACGTAGTGTCAGCCACTGTCTGAGTCAATGGCACAAAGCATGGGCCTGGGCACACTGCACTCTGAATCCCCTTTGCTTTGACCCCAGGCCATGTACCTCCAACAGCCCTCTCAGCTCGCAGTGATTCTCTCTCTAGATCCTCGTAAAAAGTAAATGTCATTTTTGTTTGTTATTCACATCAGTAGTTCTCCAGCTGTGGTCCCTGGACCAGCAGCATCAGCATCACCTGGGAACTTGTTGGAAGTGCATATTCTTGGGCCTCACCCAGATGGGGCCCAGTAATTAGTGTTTACATGTCATACAGATGACACAAGACAGTTTGAGAACCACTGCTCTAATCTAGAAATGACTGATAGAGTTTTATATGTTATCACCTCTCTGAGCCTCAGTCTTCTCAGTGGATGTGACGAAATCCCTCACTTTACCACAGTGGTGTGAGGAATAAATGGGAAATCCTTTGCAAATGGTACCTGTTGACTCTTCTGTGTTGTAAGATGAATTACCTCTTGGAGCTAGGAAAAGAATAGAAAATCCTTATACTATTTCCTTTTTTAAAACAATAAGTGCTGTAACTGATCTAAAAAAAATAAAGTCTTTTAAAAATGTGCTTTCTTTTCCTCCTTACTTTATCTTCCAGGAGACTATAATACAAAATATAGTGAGAAAATCTATTTTTAAACGTCTGGCACACAATAAGATTTCAACAAATATTAGTCCTGGCCTACTCTGATTTCCCTCTCACATAAAAGAGATGAGTTTGATGTAAACTACATAGAATACAGCTATCATAGACAGCATCTGGAAATGTAAACAATAAGTAAAATATACATATATTTGCATAATGTATGAAGCTTTGGTGCCATGTCTTCATTGTGTGAAGGAGGAGTCCTGAGGGAAGAAAATACTCCCATCATGTCCTTTTTTTAAGATTTATTTATTTATTTATTTAATTTTTGGCTGCGTTGGGTCTCCGTTGCTGTATGTGGGCTTTCTTTAGTAGCAGTAAGCAGGGGCTACTCTTCATTGCGGTGCATGGGCTTCTCATTGTGGTGGCTTCTCTTGTTGCGGGCTTCTGTAGTTGTGGCTCGTGGGCTCTAGAGCACAGGCTCAGTAGTTGTGGCACATGGGCTTAGTTGCTCCGTGGCATGTGGGATCTTCCCAGACCAGGGAATGAACCCATGTCCCCTGCATTGGCAGGTGGATTCTTAACCACTGCACCATCAGGGAAGTCCCATCCACCATTTCCTTTTATTCCAGGTGGTTACTTGACCCTATTAGTTTAGCTCAAGTTTGACATTGAAGAGGAATCATTTCTGCCTGATCAGTGTGGCTAGAGGTTTTGCCTGAGCCTCAGGCCTAATGCAAACATTACCAACTTGCCTAGAACACTGTCTGTTACATACCAGCCACTCAGTACACAGGAATGAACGAATGAATGATAGTGACTCCTGGGCTCAGTCTCCGGATGATCACCCATCTCCTCATGTAGAGGGCTGCAATCGTGACCTCTGATAAATGGAAAGAAGCAGGTTTTGAGAACCTCTATATATCAGGTTTTGTTCTAGGTGTTCGAGATACATTAGTGAACAAAACAAAGTGTTAACCCTCCATGTAGCTTACATTCTAAATTCTTAGAATATAGAGGAAGAATCAGACAATACACACTGTAATGTCAGGTAATGATAAGTGCTATGAATGTGCATGTGGATATGAGGCTTAGCAAATAGAATTATTATTCCTCCAGCAGCTTAGAGAAACGGCTGATGCCAATTCTCAGGCATTTAATGTACAAGATAAGTCTAGAATATCTTGTCATATCATTTAGCAAAGAAGCGGTCAAAGATTACTAGGGTAAAAAAATAAAGGAATGCTGAGGTCATGTCAAAAGGACACAGGAGATAGCCTGAAGAGTCTTCCACTGGCCTAAGATAGAACTTGAGCATAAAAAAAGACTATACCAAAAAAAAGACTATAACAGATTGAAACACATTGAACATGTTTTTTAAACTGTCAAGACAGTTCTCAGAAAAGGATATATAAATGACTCTTAAATATATGAAATAATATTCAACCTTACTCATAAGAGAAGTATAAATTAAAACTAAAATAAGATATAATTTCTCACTTATCAGATTGGCAAAAAGTCAAAGGTTTGACCACATAGTCTTTGGTGAGGCTGTGAACAGACATTCTCATGCTTTGATGGTGGGAATGTAAAATAGTACCACCCCAATGGAGGGGAAGTTGTCGAATCTTGCAAAATTACATAAAGCTTTTTCCCTTTGACCCTGTAATCCCACTTCTAGGAATGTATCCCAAGGATACACTGGCAAAAATAACAGTAAAGCATATGCAGTAGATTATTCACTGCAGTTCTATATGTAATAGCAGAAGGTTAAAAAAAACAAATGTCCATCAATAAAGGACTGTTTGAATCAATTGCAATACATCCACATTAAGGAGTATTATGTAGCTGTAAAAAGAACGAGGAATATATACTCTATATACTACTTTGGAATGATCTCCTGGTGTATTGTTAAGGTGAAAAAGACAAGGTGGAGAAAAGCACGTATAGTATGCTACCACTTACCTAAAAAGGGAGAGAGAGGGATGAGTACACAGATGATAGTGATAGAGGATGATGAGAGAGAGAGAGAGAGAGAGAGAGATTCCTGATATTAAATCAAAATAATGGGCAGACATCTGATCCACTACCATCTTGGACCCCAGGAGTTCAGGCTATGGGATTGGCAGCAGCAAAGTAGCCCAGCTTTGTGAAGACTCCTAGGCACCCAGGCACGCATCTTCCTCACTGAAGCCACCACCAAGATTTCTAAGAAGAAGGTCAATTCAGCTAAAGAGGCAGTAAAGAAAGAGCCCAAGGGAGATTCACAGGTTGTAGCCAAACCTGTTCCTTCCAAAGTTGAGACTAAGCCAAAAACAAAAGGCAACAAGAAAGAATAAACCTTCAGGAAAAATGTGCAAACAAGAGGGAAAGGAGGAGCAAAAGGGAAATCCACTGGGACTGGGGTGGCTAACCAAGACACTAAAGGCTGCAAAAAAGAAGAAACAAAAAAGGAGAGCATGGCCTCTGATGCAGCAGGACGGAAAGAAGTCAAGTCTGACTGGCATACTTAAACCAAGTCTTACTGGTGGTCCCAGTGCCTCCCTTCTTCAACAATATGGAGGAATGTTTTTTATCAGCTATTTAGAAAATGCAAATTTTTTAGTAGTTCCAGAAACATATTTTTAAGAAGGAAGAAGTTCCACCTCATTTAAAAAACATATTTAGATAAGTGTAAATGCTTTGTTTAGGAGATGAAATCATGTGCTGGCTGTTTATTTTTCTGTAAAGCCATAAATTAGTCAGATATTGAATGAAAGGAAGCTTTGACTGTCTTGTGTGTCAACTTAGCATTCCGTAGACTGGAGACGAGGGTAGTGTTTATATCCTGTTATACAAAGCATAACTAAATGGTAATTTACAGCCACAATCATGCACTTAACATGTCATAAATATTTAAAATAATTTATTCATATGGTTTTATTAATTATCATATCAGAAAGCAAGAAAGCTATCAAAGACGATTGGGGTAGTGTCAAAAGCACTCAGGAACCAACTTGAGAAGGGCTACAATGCCAATTTGAATATCATTAAGAATAATAACTGCAATGAACTTATGAATTGAAACACATCAAAAATGTTAAAAACCCATGAGTAATAATGACTCTGAAAAATATATTCATTGGTCACCTTTGGAGGATGGTGCTAAGGGAATCCAAGCTGTCCCTCAGAGTGATGAAATAGCTTTCGAGAGGAATTTTTCCTTTATAGATATATTGCAACTAGTAAATGAAGGAAGAATTATAGAATTGGAATATCACCATCTTATAAACCCCTAATGAAATAATGAATCTAGGTAATGACTATCAATGACCGCTAATATCACAAAGAAGAGATTCAGCCAGATATTCTGTACCTCTTGATGGAAATACACACAACATTTATGAAATATTACTGCCCAAAAAAATCAATCTTGAATCAGATCAAGGCTCTAGATCTACCAGTTTACAGGAAGTATAAGGAACAAAAGAATACTTTAACCAACACGTCAGAGATGTGATCAGCAAAATCCAAAATGTGAGAAACTTTACAGGATAAACAACCTGTTTTCTTCAACAAATAAATTGAAATAATAATTTAAAAATAAAAACAGAGACAGGGAACCAATGAATTGAGAGACTTAGGAGACATCCACAAAATACAATGTATGGACTTATTTGAATCCCGTTTCAAAGAAACTGTAAAAGGAAAATTAGGCATTCAGGAAAATTAGAACACTAAGTGGAAATATAATGTTAAGAAATATTGTTAATTGTTTTATGAATAATAGTGATTTCTTTAAAGTCCATCCTGTTTGGATGGATTAAATACAATTGACTATAAATTGATAATTATTGAAGTTAGTTGGTGAGAATATGTTAATCTATTACTATCTACTTAGGTAAATATGTTTGAAAAAATCCATATTAAAAATATAAGAAGCATACATCTACAGCGTCCCTACTATAAATTCATGTCCCTACTAAGAGTTGAACTCAGCATGAACACAAATGCACCATTGGTCTAGTTTGGTAGATGTGGTTCAGAAAAAGCAATAATGAGGTCAGAAAAAGAAGTATAATTAAATGAATTATGAAGGTCAAACACAGTAAGTCAAAAAAGCATAAGCTAAACCCTTCAGCCATCCATAGGCACTCAAGATATTAAGAAGATAAAAGTAATACTAGAGCTTTTCAGATACTCTTGGAATTTTATTTGATTGGAGTCTTACCAGATGCATCTGGTAAGAGAATGATGATAGTGAGTTAGTTCTTCTAAAAAACCAAACTGATCATCTGCAGCCTCCTCTTCTGCCTTCTCTGTCCCAGTAAAAGCTGCCATTGCCTCATCCAACCAGTTGTTCAAGCCAAAAACCTAGGAATCATTGACACGTTCTTCTCCCTCATTCTCCACATCCAATTCTTTACCAAGAGCTGTTAATTTGCAAATACTTCTAAAATACTTCTACTTCTCTCCATCTCTACCCCTACCATCCTAGCAAATGTCACCATAATTCTCATCCAAACAACTGCAATAGCCTCTCAACTCTTTTAGTCATCCCTCCACTCTTGCCCCCTCCGATCAATTCTCAGAAGTGCAGCTAGAATGTTTTCAAAATGTAAATCCTGTCAGGCTCATTTCCCTGCCTAAATCCCTGCTATGTCTTCCCCTGGGTCTTAAGATAAATACCAGAATCCAAAACACAGTATATAAGGCCCTGTGTAATCTGGTCCCTGCTACCTCTCCAGCTTCATCTTCCACCATTTTGCCTCCCACTCTCTGCAGTCCAGTCACACTGACCTTATGTTCTTCAACTGCATCATACTCCCTCGGTGTCAAAGTCTTCATGTATACGGTTACCTCTGCCTGGAACTCTTCCTCACACCCTATTTCTTGACCCCATTCTTCTGGATAACTCCTATTTATCTTTCAGATACCAACTTAATATCTGTTTCTAGAAGTCCTCTGACCCTAACTCCTCCACTCCCAGATAAGGTAAAGTGTTGACAGAGTACTTCTCCCATCATAGCCCTTATCACACCATATTACAATTATTTGTTTAATATACTTCTCTCCCAGTACACTTTAAGCTCTATAAGAGAAATAATCAGGTATGACTTGTTCACTATTTTATTTCCAGCATTTAGATCATTGCATGGCACAGTTTACTCAAAAAATAGTTGTTAAATGAAAGACAAATAAGTCCCTTGTTGTTTTGAGGATTTCCCTGTTTTGAAGCTGACACAACTGTTTTATTAATGTTTATTAATGAATACTGGTTTAAAAAACACCAGAAGGGGCTTCCCTGGTGGCGCAGTGGTTGAGGGTCCGCCTGCCGATGCAGGGGACGCGGGTTCGTGCCCCGGTGCGGGAGGATCCCACATGCGGCAGAGCGGCTGGGCCCGTGAGCTGGGGCCGCTGAGCCTGCATGTCCAGAGCCTGTGCTCCACGACGGGAGAGGCCACAACAGTGAGAGGCCCGCGTACTGCAAAACAAAACAAAACAAAACAAAACAAAAAAAACAAAAAAAAACACCAGAAGAGTCTAAATGTTACAATATTTTCATGTCCTGATGTTCCGCCTATCCACAGACGGTGAGACATTCTATCAATAAGGCCTGTGCCTAAGAATGAGTTTATACATTATGAGTGCCTGCTGTTTAAGGTCACTTCTCCACCTGTACTCTGCATCCATTCCTGTCCAGTATCTTCAGATACTTTGCCTACATCCTTATCTCTCTTTATAGATCATTCTAATAGATCATAGTAGCATCTAAGCCTGCTCTAGTATCACTCATCTTTGAAAAGCCCTCACTTGATCCATATTCCTCTCCACCTACCACTCAATTTCTCAATGGCTCTTGAGAGTAAAATTTTTCTAAAGAATTATCTATTCTCATTGACTCCTCTTCTTAATCTCCCATTCACTCTTCAGTGTACTCTGAAATGGCTTCTCTATCTGAAATGGAATCTCTATCACACCACTGAAACTACTCTTGTCAAGGGCACTGAAGACCTCCATGTGCCAAATCCAGTGGACACATTCCTGTTGTCTTCTTGCTTGATGCCTTAACAGTTGAATTCCTTTTTTGAAACAGTTTCCTCTCTTGAATCCTGGGGTACCACTGTCTACTAATTTTCTTCTTACTCCACTAATCACTCCTTCTCAGTCCCCTTTGCTGGATTCTTCCATATGCTGGGGTTCCTCAGGGATCTTTTCTTGACCCTTTTCTCATTTCCCACTCTATACCCTTTCCCTAAGAGGCATTCTCATGATTACAATTACAGCCTATGTACTGGTGACTCCCAAGACTATAACTCCAGACCAATCCTCTCTGCTGAGCTTCAGATTCATATACCTGACTGCCTGATGGACATCTCCACTTGATGTTCTTCGAGTACTTCAAATTCGAACATGTCTGATAGCAGAGTCATCATCTTCATTTTAAATGTCCTCCTCTTCCAATGTTAACCTATCTCATGGGCACTACCATCCAATCACTTGCAGAAGCTAGAAAACCAGAGTAATTCTTTTTTTTTTTTTTTTTTTTTTGCGGTACGCAGGACTCTCACTGTTGTGGCCTCTTCCGTTGCGGAGCACAGGCTCCGGACGCGCAGGCTCAGCGGCCATGGCTCACGGGCCCAGCCGCTCCGCGGCAGGTGGGATCTTCCCGGACCGGGGCATGAACCCGTGTCCCCTGCATCGGCAGGCGGACTCTCAACCACTGCGCCACCAGGGAAGCCCCAGAGTAATTCTTGATTTATTCTTCTCCTCTATCCCTAATCAGCCACGAAATTCTACTATTTCTACAGCATTAATATCTTTTGACTCTTTCCAAGTATCTTTTCCCCATCCCCAGAACCAGAAGCCCTATGAATTAAAAATATTGTGGTACTCTCATTTCTGCTCTAATTCAATAGTACTAAACTCACATGTATGTTAAAATTAAAATAGCTTCTGACAAAGACTCCCTCCTTGACCAAACTTTAATTAGGCTTCGCTGAGCCCTCTTCTTGACTAAGACTCAACCTTGGCCTACCTTTAGCAAAGAATCCTGTTAAGACAGTTTGGCAAGAATATCCCTACGCTTGATGTCTCCTCTTAGTAATTTCTATACACTGACCCCCTCACTCTTCTCATAGACTATAAATCCCCAGCTGTCATTGTGGTATTTGGAGTTGAGTTCAGTCTCTCTCCCTTGCTGCAATAGTCTCTCTCCTGTTGCAATAATCTTGAATGAAGTCTTCCTTACCATTTTAACAAGTGTTATAATAATTTTTCTTTGACATTTCTTCCAAATTTATTGATTATACACTTAATAATTTCATCAGAACTATTTTTTTCTTTTCCTTGGTTCCTCCACCCTTCTGGTGCCCTAAATATCAATATATGCTTAGTCTGCCTACTGGGAAATTTAACACTATTCCCTCCTACACTTTAATTCAGACTATCAACACTTATTGCCAAAGCAACATGTTTCCTATGACCATGCTGAGTTATTTGTATTGCTGTTTCTTCTAATTGGAATCCCTTTGTCTGTCCTCCACATTTGATGGACTAACTTTAGCTTTCCTTCAAATCTCTTCTTAGACATAATTCACTTTGGGAAGCCTTCTCTACCCCAATGGTGTGCTAGAATTAACTTATCCTGACTTTCAAGAGCCTATTATGCACAGCTCTATGTTCAGTGACATCAATTTGGTAGCTTGAAACTGGTCATGATGGGAGCATTTCCACCATGAAAATCACCAAACACTAACAAATCAGGGCTTTTATTTTTTTCAGAGAACTGATTGTTAAACATTAACCAGCACACCACTGCCCTGCCTCCTCCCCATCCATCCAAAATTTGCGTTAGATGGCTCTGCTATGGGCTCTGATAATAACCCTAACACCCATCACTATGTACTGTAGGTTACTTGTCTGTGTCTCCCTCCATACTGAAATTTTCTTGAGAGTAGAGATACTATATCTCTAGAATCTTAGCCAGTATTTGGTTCATGTAAGTTACTAATTACTAAGTAGTGTTAGTAGTCTTTGACAGATTGTTTATCTGAATGAATGACTAGAATGCATGCTTGTTAAACACTTGCCAACCCTGGGAGAACCATTAGCAGAGATGATGGTTTTTGACTACCATCTTCAGTGATCACTTATTTGCCTGAAAAGCATGGAATCAGAGCAAGGGGACTGAGCTGGATACTTTCCATGGCCTGTGCCATCAAGCTGTGATTTGATGCAGATATTTCATCTACACCACAGGTATATGTTTGTCCTACAGAATGAACCATGCTAACCATGGTCCAGGGATCCCTCACTCTCTTCCCTCTCAAGCAGCAGAGAAGACTGTAGTGTTTGCCTGTCTGATTCACCCTCTTCTTGGCTGCTATTGTTCATCAGCCAGCATTTACGGTTAACATCAAGGGACTACAATAGCATGCAGATCCAGTAATATCTGGCATAGCAGATTTCCAAATCCACTCATATAAGGAGATAGAAATGGTACCATAAGCAGAGTTCTGGTGTAGAGGAGAACCTCTCTAAAATAGCTACAGCCAGAAGCTTGAGAGTTGTAACTCAGCTAGACATCCTTGATCTGTGACTACAAATTCCTGGATAGCTAGAAGCACCCCTGGGGATTCCAAAAATAGTTATGGCAGAGTACTCCATAGTCCTGCTACTCAAAGTATGATCTGAGATCAAACAGCAACAGCACCACCTGAGAGATTGTTAGAAAAGCAGAATCTGGGACTTCCTTGGTGGCACAGTGGTTAAGAATCTGCCTGCCAATGCAGGGGACACAGGTTCGATTCCTGGTCCGGAAATATATCACGTGCTGCTAAGCCCGTGCGCCACAACTACTGAAGCCCACGTGCCTAGAGCCTGTGCTCCACAGCAAGAGAAGCCACTGCAATGAGAAGCCCGTGCACCGCAAGGAGGAGTAGCTCCCGCTCACCGCAACTAGAGAAAATGCGTGTGCAGCAACAGACCCAACACAGCCAATAAATTAAATAAATAAATTTATAAAAGAAAGAAAAGTAGAATCTTAGGCTCCACTCTGTATCTATTGGATTAGAGTCTGCATTTTCAGCAGATTCCTCCAGGTGATCTGAATGCATATTTAAGTTTGAAAGGCACTGATCTACAGAACATCGAATTTTCTGTAACCAAGCAGTTAGAGCCTTGGAGTTTAGGGCGTTAATGCTAATGACACTTCATAATAATAAATACTATTTATGTACCATGAAGGTATTTACATTCATTGTCATTGAAGGAAAAAATAACTCTACTACTTAGTCAATTAAAGTCAACATGACGCTGAAGCTTGAAAGCTCACCATCTGAAAAAGAAGCACCCTAATAAACACCACAGGCTTGGGAGTTAAACAAAGCCTGGATTTGAGTCCTGCTTATTTCATTCACTTGTAGAATGATCTTGAAAGAACTACTTAACTTTTCTAAATATCCATTTCTTCATCTGTAAAATGGAGATAGTAATAGTATTTTATTTTCAGAGTGGTGGTGAGAATTAAATACAAAAATATATATAAAATGTCTGGCATATGGTAGTTACTCATTAAATGTAAGTTCCCTCTCTCCCTGCAACCTCCTTTCTGAAAAGAAATTAAATTTAGAATAAAACAAACAGCTCAATCATGCCATGGAGAGCCTTTGGAAATTTAACAGCCAAAAGGAAAATAAATTCTACTTTGTACATGATGTGGTAAATTCAATACCATTTCTGTGTGGTGCAATGAATTGGTTTGATAGAACCTGGGTTGAAAGAAAGACCGTTACATTCTTTTCAAATCAATTCGTGGTTTCCTTTCAGTTTTTGGATTTCCTAGGTTACTATCAGAGATGCATGTTGTATTCTTCCATGCTCTCTGGGAAGCATATTTTGGCCTGGTGTCTTTACCTATCAAAACAGAGACACAAGCCTAGACAGACAGGAGAGAGTAAATACTGAGGAGTATTGGATGGGCAGCCCAGGTCCCACACAGTCTTTCCCAATCCAGGGCCACCACCATTAAAGCTTCTTCTCTTTACATCTGTTTTGTCATCTGATTGTTCTCTGATATCCCTGTTCCCACCTCCCACCATGCTCTATGAATACCAGAAGCAAGTTTTTCAGGGTTTTGTTGTTGCTTCTGCTGTAAGGAAACAACACGATGGTGACAGCAGCAGCTTCCCCTCTCCTTAAGTGTGGGTTGGACTCACTTCCAACTGAAAGAATATGACATAAGCGAGGGTATGTGTCTAGGTCACAGGTCTCACAGCTTCCTGTTTGATCTCTCTAGGTTAATTCACTCTGGAGGAGGTCAGTAATTGTGTCATAAGGACTCTCAACCAACCCTATGAAGAGATCTACATGGTGAGGAACTGAGACATCTTGCAAGCCCCATGAGCCCATCTTGGAAGTGGCTACTTCAACTCCAGTCAAACCTTCAAATGCCTGCAGTCCTGGCTGACATCTTTTTTTATAGGTATATTCTTTTTTTAATATAAATTTATTTATTTTTGGCTGCGTTGGGTCTTCATTGCTGCGTGTGGGCTTTCTCTAGTTGCAGCGAGTGGGGGCTACTCTTCCTTGCAGTGCATGGGCTTCTCATTACGGTGGTTTCCCTTGTTGCGGAGCATGGGCTCTAGGTGTGCAGGCTTCAGCAGTTGTGGCACACATGCTCAGTAGTTGTGGCTCGCAGGCTCTAGAGCGCAGGCTCAGTAGTTGTGGAATATGGGCTCAGTTGCTCCGTGGCATGTGGGATCTTCCCAGACCAGGGCTCGAACCCATGTCCCCTGCATTAGCAGGTGGATTCTTAACCACTGCACCACCAGGGAAGCACCCCCTGGCTGACATCTTGACTGCAACCTCATGAGAGACCTGGAGCCAACTTAGCCACTCCCAGATTCCTGACCCTCAGAAATATGTGAAATAATAAATGTTTGTTGTTTTAAGCTGCTGCATTTGGGGGTAAGTAGTTATGCAGCCATAGATAACTAATAAGAGATTTCAAATAATTTGCTCCCCTCAAAAGGCAGACTTATATGTACTACTGGAAACAATGTATAAAGTTGCCATTCTCTGTCCCCTGGTTTTGTTTAACAATTCTCCCCATAAGAGACATCACATGTCTGCTCTTCTTCTTGTATTACTCAATCAGCTTTTGTGGAAGCCATAGTATTTGTTTAGTGGTAACACTGAATGAACAAGATGAGTACATCTGAAACTATAAGAGACCAACCAAGGGGGATTTAAAATCTGCTCAAAAAGAACCAAGAGATAAGAAATCAGGGTGGCTGGAGAAGTAAAAAGTGGTTTCAAAGAAGAGGTAAAACATTTTCAGTATATTCTGCGGAGAATAAAATTGTTTTTCTAACCAAAAAAAGTAAACTAACATCAACTGAGAAATACTGAATTGGGAACAAGTGGAAGAACCAACATTATATGTAGCAAATTTTCCTATCCAGCTCACATACACTTCTGTAAATTTGAAGATAATGCTGTAACAGTTTGGGAACTATTTGTCCTTGATCTAGTCAGCAGTGAGACCTTCTAGAACAGAAGGAAAGTGCATCATCACAGCCCATAAACAATAAAGCCAACTGTCAACTGGAAATAAACATATATTGAGCACCTACTGTGTGCCAGGCAAGGGACTCTGCATGGGGAAAGGTGGCTTGCCTTAACCAGACTCCTCTCCCCAGGGTTGGCACCCCTCCTTTTCGCCCTGCTTGATACTCTTCCTCCACAAAATAGATAAGAGTAGGGGCAAGGAATCTAGACATAGAGCTAGAAGGGGAGGGGCAAATTCCTCTCACTGCCACTAATGAGACTTCATAATAAACATGTAACATGAGTATGAACTAACGATTATATTCATTTTGCCATTTAATCTAAAAACAACTGCATTTTCTCCACTCCTCTCTAATTTCCAGCAACCTGCTTTTTTACCAAAATAAGGCTGGTCCTCCCCCTTCCTTGAGACTTGGTTTATTCTTCTCTGAAATGAGAGTAACTATGCTCCCTCATGGGGATGATCTGAGGATGCAATGACATCATGTGTGTGTGAGAGCCAAACCCTGTGAAAATTGAACTCTAGCATGTTAAAGGGGTGTGGAGAATGCAGGAGTCTCTTGAGGGAACAGACAATGGTGTAGTTTTCCAAGAGCACAGATGGCTTGGAAGAGAGGACTAGAAATGTAGTTTGGATCCATGGAGTGGGGAGCATTGAATGCCAGCTCAGGACTCTACAAATAATGTCAGAATCTCCAGCCTGGATAATGTGTTGGTTGGGGCAGGGGTGAGAATACTTTGGCATAAGAATAATAATATTATTTCAAGTGATAATGGCATACAAATGTTATCTTTTATCTCTTTCCACTTATTTCAAGATCTTATTTATTGTGGTTAATATGCAACATGTCTTATTTTCTAGAATTTTAACTCCTAAATTTCATCTCAAATGAAGCTGTATACATATATAACATTTGTATTTTACTCACAACTTTCTGACAACAATGTTATTCCAAGACCTTAGGAGATGGAGGGAAGTGACAGCCAGGGTAAGCAGTATGTCCTTCTATTGATAGGCAGTGGGATGCCTCTGAGAGTGTCTGGGTAATGAGATCACAACCAGCTTCAGGAATCCTCTTGGGGTTAATGAGCTTCCCAGGATCCCACAGAACTGACACAACCTGTGCTCAGTAAATATGACTTTCTTTTCTTCTGAGACTCTATCCCCACTCGTTACCCTAACCCCAAAGGTGTTCACTCCTGACACAGGCCCCTATGGGGGTCATGATTTATTTGTGGAAAATAAATGGTTCCATTTTGGGGTTAACAGTCACACCTCACATGAGACTTAGCACATGATCAGTGCTCAATAGGTATTTTTTGAATGAATGAACAATGGATGGATAGGTAAATGGAAATTTGGCCACACTGCTCTCCCGCTGCCTCTTACCTCCAGCCATACTGGCATTCTTTCAGTCCCTTTTACTCACCATGCTCTCTCTGAACACATAGCCTTAAGCCTTCTCCCCAACCCCCAGCTCCAACCTAATTAGTCTCTATTCTTCTGTTATCTCTCAGCTCAATAATCCGTTCTCAGAGCAACATTCCTGACCACCTTGACTAGTCAAATCTCCCTATTTTATAGGCCCTCATAGCATCATGGACCCCTTCTTCCTGGTACTTGTCCTCACTGGCAAGTGCACTCTTGTATAGATATCTGCATGCTATTTGGCTCCCCTACTAGATTATGAGCTCCATGAAGACAGAGACCTTGTAGATGATTTTTGCTCACATCTGTTTCCTCAGCATCTAGCACAGTGCCTGGCAACAAGTAGGCCCTCAATATGTATTTCGTGAATGAATGAGTAGGCATTTTTAGGTGGTCTTTAAAAAAATTGCCCTCCTGCCAGCAGGCCAGACTGATATATACTACTAGAAGCACTGTCTGAGAATGCCTTCTGTCAAAGAGAAACAGAGCCAGACACCAGACAAAAGCAGTAAAGACAGATTTTTTACAATAGGGGAAAAGAGACTTCAGTACAGAACTGGACTCAATTATGAATACAACAAGGACAAGTGGGGATTTATAGCCAAAGAACAGAGTGAGAGAGTCAGCAGATGGAAAAATTACTAAGAGGAGACATCAAGGGGAGGGAGATTCTTGCTAAATTGACAACAGAATTTTTGCTAGAGGCAGGCCAAGGTGATCAGATATCAAGGGTGGGGGATGACTTCACAGGAGCCTTGCTAAAACTGGGCTAGGCATGCCAAGGACACGATCACAGGACAGGGTCCCAGAACAAGGCCTAATTGTAAAGGGGGCTTAGAAGAGCCTGCCTAAAGTTTGGTCAAGGAGAGAGTTTGTCAATTCCTCAGGCTGTTGTATTTTTATCATTATGACCTACCTTTCCTTTTAGTCTTCCCACAAAATATATCATATCTCCACTATTCTTTACTTATTACTCCATAGGCATTTAAAGTATTTCTTTGAGGTATAATTTATATTCATAAAGTTCACCCATTTTAAGTCTACAATTCAATGGCTTTTAGTAAATTTACAGAGTTGTACAAACCATCACCATAATCTAAGTTTAGGACATTTATCTCTAAAAGATCTTCCATGCCCATTTGCAGTCACTCTCCCATCCCCACCCCATAGGCACTTTTGAAGACCCTCATATTTGCTTAAGGATAAAAGATATATACACTACCAAACGTAAGGTAGATAGCTAGTGGGAAGCAGCCGCATACCACAGGGAGATCAGCTCGGTGCTCTGTGACCGCCTGGAGGGGTGGGATAGGGAGGGTGGGAGGGAGGGAGACGCAAGAGGGAAGAGATATGGGAACATATGTATATGTATAGCTGATTAACTTCGTTAGAAAGCAGAAACTAACACACCATTGTAAAGCAATTATACTCCAATAAAGATGTAAAAAAAAAAAAGATACAGCCTAACCATCAAACAAAAATCAAAACTACCACATGTGAATAATTTGAGAACCACCAAGTAAGAACTGTACAGTCTGATTATTTGCTTAAAAAGATTTAGGAGAGGACAAATCAGTGTGAACTGAGGAATGAGAGAAAGTTTCAAGGAAGATGTAGAATATTTTAAGGCTTTGCTACAAGGAAAAAAATGCAAAAAAAAAGGATAATAATATGAGTTTATAAATACTCAAGCAGACAAAAGATCCAAGATGTTTTCAGAACTTTTAAACTTCCAATATGGTGTTGTGACAGTTGGATAGTCAACAATGGGAGCTTCTATAACGGAAGAAAAAGGATTAATCACAAGCCATAAAAGTTGAATCAACACTCAACTGAAAATAAACATATATTGAGCACTCACCGTGTCCCAGGCAAGGGGCTCTGCATAGAGAAAAACCGATCACCACAGCTCACAAGAGGCCCCCTGCTCTCTGGGCTTCCCTGGGGTTGGGGAGCACTGGGCATGAGAAGCACGACTCCCTGGGGGGCCAGCCCAAGAAGACACACAGAGGGGGTACCCAGGGAGGTTACAGGGCCATTCCTTCCCTGGCCTGTAGCCTGGTTTGGCCTTGGGCCTCCTACTCCTAGTGCCCAGCTGGACTGAAGGGAGCCAGAGGGTCTTGGGAGGGCAAGCGAGGTTCCCAGGTGACGAAATAAAAATTCACATTTTAAGTTAAGACAAGAAAAATTTACACATAAAACCTTTTCTCTGCCCTTTGGCCTCCTTCCTCCCCTCTAGCATGTATCTGCTTTATGCATTAACCAGACCTCCCCAATGGCAGAAATACCTGCTCAATCATAAAGATCAATTTTTCTACTTCTGGCGCCAGCCATGTAGCTCCTTAGAAGGTAACATTCCTTTATCAATCCTGTAAGGGGTCACAATGATCCACCACTCACCTTGTATGTGTAGACATCTTTGCTGAACTTTATGTACAACATATATGCCAATGTATCATTTCCCTTAAAGATAGTACAGAACAGACTGGTCATATGAGCTGGAGAGCTACTGGGCCACACCCAGTGGAAATTAACTTAAATACTTACTTATTACCTTATTAATGTTACTGGCTATATTACTTGTATTCTGCCTATTTTACAAGACTAATGTTTCTTGCATTACCAAATGTATGACAAACTTAAAATAGATAGCTAGTGGGAAGCAGCCGCATAGCACAGGGAGATCAGCTCGGTGCTTTGTGACCACCTAGAGGGGTGGGATAGGGAGGGTGGGAGGGAGGGAGACACAAGAGGTTAGAGATATGGGAACATATGTATATGTATAGCTGATTAACTTTGTTATAAAGCAGAAACTAACACACCATTGTAAAGCAATTATACTCCAATAAAGATGTTAAAAAAATAATAATGATGACTAGGCTACTTGAAACAATTGACTAAATATAGTTCTGTAAGATCAATGATTGTAATGTGTAACTCTATATATGTGAAGAAGCAACAAGAAGGAATCTTTTCCTGGACCACAGCTGTCTAGTAAGACAGGTGGTCCAGAGACTTTTGGCTACTGTTAACAGAGCCTAGTTCAATAGTAGCACATTGAGTGGCCTATCAATGAAATCTTGCTGACCTAGGAATGAGCATTCCTAGCACCATTGGACAAAATGGTCATGAAATGCTTCCCAAACCTTGGTCAAAATTAAGACCAAAAGGGAGGGCATCATAAAATAAAGAATGTTGCCCACTATCCAGTTCTACAAGAATCAAGTTATTAAGCCACTGCAGTCGCTGACCTACAGTACACCCTGAAATGAATTCAGGACAAAGATCAGGATGAGGCACTTTGTGCCCCGGGAAAACTGACAAAACTGGCCCTCAGATAGTTTGATACTTCCAGGAAAAAATTTTATGAACCCAGTTTCTTGCATCTTCCCATACTTAGAAAAGCACAAAAGCCATTAACTAAGATATCTTTTCCTCTCAAATAGCAGTAACCTTCTACCAAGATGTGTGCTTGACTTCAAATACACTTTGTCAAATAAAAAATGTCAATGGCCATCTGGCTGTACAGGGATTGAGCCATTAGCCACTGCAGTCATTAGCCACACACCCTAAAAGGAGTTCAGGATAGAGATCACGAATGAGGCACTCTGTACTGTGGGAAAACTAGCAGAACAGGTCTTCACATAGCTAGATATTTTCAGGAGAAATTTTTTATGAACCTGGATTCTTTCATCTTCCCCTACTTAGAAAAGCATGATAACCATTAACTAAGATATATGTTCCTCAAGTAGCAACCTTCTACCGAGAGTGTGCTTGGCTGCACATAACCTCTTTGCCAAAATCACACATATGCTGACTTCCTCTCTTACCTCTTCAGAGCAGTTCCTCAGAGCTATCTGAAAGGCTGTCTTCCAGGCTATAGTTCTCAGTAAGTCCCCAAATAAAACTGAAACTCACAGCTTTCACATAGTGCGTTTTTAGTTCAGTTGACAGTTTTGGCAACCATGAAGAGACCCAGAGCAGACTTCTCTCCTTAGCTTGAACTCTACAAGGATCTGGAACCTTGATACCAGCAGGACCCCTTGTGCCCATCCACCTTTTCAGTGAGTTCAGACAAATTTGAGTAAGCCTCTCCTGGTTCTTGGATCTCCTGATTATTGGTTCATGATCCAAATTGAGTTTTATTTGGCAGTGTATAACAGGTACCTGGCCCCCCCAGTTGAAAGACACTGTGGGAGTCCTGTTGAAAGACACTGGGAAAAACGGTGTCCCCCAGTTAAAAGATACTGGGCGAGCCTGGTTGAAAGACGCTAGGATTTACTCAGTTGAAAGACACTGAGTTGTCTGGACTGGGTGATTATGTGGGAGGTTGGCCTAATGTCTTTCCTAAACAAGGTGTGTCAAAAAGCCAGCCTCCAACTAACCCCCCATCCAGGCTAATATACATACAAAACTTATATTTACAAGTACTTACTTAATTGGAAACTAATGGAAATCTCACCCTGAAAATGGCCGAAATGAGGCTCTTTTATTGTGTACGCAGTTAAGTTAGAGAAAGCTGACTTGGTAAAATATCTTTTCAGAATTTTGACCCTGAGGGAACAAGTCCTCCTAGAAGAACTTGCTTTTCTCTCCCTGTGCCTTGAGATATAAATGTTATAGGGCTCTCAGGAACACTTACCTTATCAAGACCATCTCTAATTCCTGAGACTGAGAAAAAAAAGGAGAAAAACTCAAGCGAGTAAACTTAACTTACTATGTTATTTATAAACTAGTGAGTTTTATATTGGAATACTCAATTCATGACTAAGTTTTAAAAATAAAACTGTAAGATCTCTGGATGTATGTATGTCTATGTGTGTATATTAAAAATATGATATGTCTCTACCTGTGGATGATATTACCAAAGTTAATTTGTAAATGAGTTCTATTTAATTGACTTGAAAGAAATTAAGTACTTATATAAATTATCAGAAATATAAAAGAAATTAACCTAAATGAATTTGAGGTTCATGTGATCTGGAAAATATTCAGTATTAAATTAATATCTGATATTAAAATTAGTTTAAGCTTGTTGGTTTCATTAATATAGACATTTCTTTAGATTCATTGACATTAAGTATAATACTTTTATTGTACCTAGGTTTACTGGAAGTCAAATAATATATCTGTTGCAAAATTTGTCAGCAAGAAGAATAACTTGGTATGATGAAAATTTTTATAAGTAAATTAAATGTAAATGAGATAAGAGCTTTTAGGTAAACTCTTTAGGAATAATTATGCTTTAGGAATATCTAGTTAAAAATAGTCTCTCCAGATTTTGGTAACTTGAAACTTGAGTTTTGCTAAATTAAGTTAAATGATGGAAGTTTATTAACTGTAGAGGTCATTTCCAAATAAAATACAATATTGGAACATTAATTACTAAACATAGGCTTCCTTTTACAAAGAAAATAAAGATATTTAGGACTATTAATAAATATGTTTGGTGCCCCACTTAGACATTTTCTATAAGAAAACACGTTTTTTAGAAATTATAAATAGTGTTCATAAGTTTGCCAATCTACAGGTTGCTAATGTAAAAGTTCATAATTGCTTACTTCTTAGTTTTCATATAAATTAAGGTTTTTAAGGGTTGAGAATTCTAATTAATATATGTAACTAAAACTACTAAAAATTAATAAGGAAAACATTTTCATATGCAAGAAAAACGAAAGGATAAGAAATAGAAATGCATTCTGTTAAGATAAAAGTTTTTGTCCTAAAGCTGGTTATTTCTAAATGGGAAAGAAAATAAGGGACAAATTAATATGGAAATAGAAAGCTGTAAGATGTTTGTAAAAAAGAGAAAAAAGAACCTTTAGAAAGGAAGTCTCTATGGTCAGGACTGACTAGGATTAGAATAAATTTAACTGAGTAATTGAATTTTAATATTAAAGGTAAGGTAGTGCAAAATCCAAATTTGGTTTTTCTCTCTGTTAAGAGAACAAAATTTTCTTGAAATATTGAGCTGCTTTTGATAACAGATTGTAAGTTACTTTAGCTTTTAAATAATCTGTTGTACTTTCTGTATTTACCTTTGAAATCTTTTATTGTCACTTGATTAGGTGAATAAGTATTATTTCACAGTGCCCGATGATCCTACTTGTCCAAATGTTTTAAAACCTTTTTGAGGGACTTCCTTGGTGTCACAGTGGTTAAGGATCCTCCTGTCAATGCAGGGGACATGGGTTCAAGCCCTGGTCCAGGAAGATCCCATGTGTTATAGAGCAAATAAGCCTGTGTGCCAAAACTACTGAGCCTGTGCTCTAGAGCCTGCGAGCCACAACTACTGAGCCCACGTGCCTAGAGCCCGTGCTCTGCAACAAGAGAAGCCACCACAATGAGAAGCCCACACAGTGCAACGAAGAGTAGCCCCTGCTTGCCAAAACTAGAGAAAGCCCGCGTGCAGCAATGAAGACCCAACGCAGCCAAAAATAAAATAAATAAAATAAATAAATAAATAACTTTTTGATATTTTTGACAAACTTCCCAAAGATCATATTCTAATTGAAGTTCTTTTGACCTCTAGCCAGGTTTGGGATACTTCAGAGGTTCCCTGAGACATCTCAGAAAGAGATATTAAAATAATTAGGGGCTTCCCTGCTGGCACAGTGGTTGGGAGTCCGCCTGCCGATGCAGGGGATGCGGGTTCGTGCCCCGGTCCGGGGGGATCCCGCATGCCGCGGGGCGGCTGGGCCCGTGAGCCATGGCCGCTGGGCCTGCGCATCCGGAGCCTGTGCTCCGCAGCGGGAGGGGCCGCAGCAGTGAGAGGCCCGCGTACAGCAAAAAAAAAAAAAAGTAAAATAATTAGGCTTATTTGGTATGTTAAATTACATAAGAAGCATTGTCAAATGAGTGATAAGCCTCCTAAGTTATACCGTATGGGTAAATGTTATTGATATAGATATTCTAGAAATTATATGGAATTCCTAAAAATCTGGTATGTCCTGGTAAAATATTATCATTCATAACTCTAGTTATTATCTTAAAATGTTGTATGTCACAGCAGTAACCAAGTTTCTTTGTCAATTGCATTGTAATCAGGTCTTTTTTTTTACTGAAGTATAGTTGTTTTACAATGTTGTGTTAGTTTCTGGTGTACAGCAAAGTGATTCAGTTATATATATTATTTATATAATATATATATATTCTTTTTCAGATTCTTTGCCATTATAGGTTATTACAAGGTACTGAATATATCAGTAGCTCCCTGTGCTATACAGTAGGATCTTGTTGCTTACCTATTTTATATATAGTAGTGTGTATCTGTTAATCCCAAACTCCTAATTTATCCCTCTCCTCTCCTTTCCCCTTTGGTAGCCATAAGTTTGTTTTCTATGTCTGTGAGTCTGTTTCTGTTTTGTAAATGAGTTCATTTGTATCATTTTTTTAGACTCCACATATAAGTGATATCATATATTTGTCTTTCTCTGTCTTACTTCACTTAATATGATAATCTCTAGGTCCATCCATGTTGCTGCAAGTGGCATTATTTCATCCTTTTTTTGACTGAGTAGTATTCCACTGTGTATATATCCCACATCTTCTTTATCCATTCACTGTTGATGGACATTTATGTTACTTCCATGTCTTGGCTATTGTAAATAGTGCTGCTATGAACATTGGGGTGCATGTATTTTTTCGAATTAGAGTTTTTGTCATTTTTGGACAGGAGTGGGATTGCTGGATCATATGGTAACTCTATTTTTAGTTTTTTAAGGAACTGCCATACTGTTCTCCATAGTAGCTGTACCAATTTACATTCCCACTAACAGTGTAGGAGGGTTCCATTTTCTCCACACCTTCTCTAGCATTTATTTATTATTTGTAGATTTTTGATGATGGCTATTCTAACTGGTGTGAGGTGATACTTCATTGTAGTTGTGATTTGCATTTATCTAATAATTAGTGCTGTTGAGCATCTTTTCATGGGCTTGTTGTCCATCTGGATGTCTTCTTTGGAGAAATGTCTACTTAAGTCTTTTGCCCATTTTTTTGTTGGGTTGTCTGGTTTTTTGATATTGAGCTGTATGAACTGTCTGTATATTTTGGAAATTAATCCCTTGACAGTTGCATTTTTTGCAAATATTTTCTCCCAATCTGTAGGTTGCCTTTTCATTTTGTTTATGGTTTCCTTTGCTGTGCAAAATCTTATGTTTGATTAGGTCCCATTTGTTTATTTTTGCTTTTATTTCTTTTGCTTGGGGTACTGACCTCAGAAAACATTGCTACAATTTACGTCAGAGAATGTTTTGCCTATGTTCTCTTCTAGGAGTTTTATGGTGTCATGTCTTATACTTAAGTGTTTAAGCCATTTTGAGTTTATTTTTGTGTATGGTGTGAGGGAGTTTTCTAACTTCATTGATTTACATGCGGCTGCCCAGGTTTCCCAACACCACTTGTTGAAGAGACTGTCTTTTCTCCATTGCATATTCTTACCTCCTTTGTTGAAGGTAATCAGGTCTTTGTGCCTTTTGTCATTCATAGACAGTTACTGTTTTACTCTGATACCTTTGCAAAAATGCTTCATCTTCAAGAAGATTCATAGAAAGGACTTATTGACAAGTATATGTTTCTGACAAATTTCAGATCATACCACTGAATTGGATACGAAATTAAATAATTCTAATGGAAACTCTGATGGCTTCATAAAACTGTTAACAAGAGATTAAGAATTAGCTACATAAGACTGAGTGAACTGATGAATATGGTTATAACTTTATGGGGTTTTTTTGTCTGAAATATTACTGGGTTTTAATCTGTGTTTTCCAGATATGAGGAAACCTTTCTCCTTAAGCTAATTATGACTTACAGCAATTTGGTAAATTATACCTTTGCAAGCAGAACTGAAACATTTATCTTTTCTCTCTACCTGATCCCTCCAGAAACTGGAAATTCTTAGGTTCCCAACAGCCTTACCAGGTGAATAAGAAAGGCCACCTCCTGACAGGTGCAAGAATCTCAAGATATCTTGGGGACCTCAAGAAGAGAGGAATTCATCCAAATCTATAGATACTGCAGGTAGAATCTGATGGCAAGCCCTTGCCATGGCTTTCCTGGCCTTGAGAGGCCTTTTGAAACTTGAATCTGAGATTCCTTATGAAAAGTTCCAGCAAAGCCAATTTTTTTAAAAAGCTGTATGATCAATTACACATATGTAAATAATCAGGCCAAGTTTATTGAAACCAGACTTATTTTGCAAACAAATTAGCCTTAATTTGGCTATATTTGGTAGAAATAAGGGTAATTTTAGAGAGAAAAAATTATGTTTCAATAATAAACCTTTGTGAACATTCTCTGACATAAATCATACCAATGGTTTCTTAGGTCAGTCTCCCAAGGCAATAGAAATAAAAATTAAAAAATGGGACCTAATCAAACTTATAAGCTTTTGCACAGCAAAGGAAACCATTAAAAAAAAAAACAAATGAAAAGACAACCTACAGAATGGGAGAATATACTTGCAGATGATGTGACAGACAAGGTCTTAATCTCCAAAATACACAAACAACTCATACAATTCAACAACAAGAAAGCAAACAACCCAATTGAAAAATGGGCAGAAGACCTTAACAGACATTTCTCCAAAGAAGACATACAGATGGCCAGTAGGCACATGAAAAGATGCTCAACATCACTAATTAATTATTAGAGAAATGCAAATCAAAACTATAATGAGGTACCAGCTCACACTGGTCAGAATGGCCATCATTTAAAAGTCTATAAATAACAAATGCTGGAGAGGATGTGAAGAAAAGGGAATCCTCCTACACTGTTGGTGGGAATGTAAGTTGGTACAGCCACTATGGAAAACAGTATGGCAGTTCCTCAGAAAACTAAAAATAGAATTACCATATGATCCAGCAATCCCATTACTGGGAATATACCCAGACAAAACTATAACTCAAAAAGATACATGCACCCCTATGTTCATAGCAGCACTGTTCACAATAGCCAAAACATGGAAAAAACCTAAATGTCCATCTACAGATGAATGGATAAAGAAGATGTGGTACATATTTACAATGGAATACTACTCAGCCATAAAAAAGAATGAAACAATGCCATTTGCAGCAACATGGATGCAACTAGAGATTATCATACTAAATGAAGTCAGAAAGACAAATATCATATGATATCACTTATATGTGAAATCTAAAATAAGGCACAAATGAACCTATCTACAAAACAGAAACAGACTCACAGACATAGAGAACAGACTTGTGGTTGCCAAGGCGGGGTGGGGAGGGAGAGAGGTAGACTGGGAGTCTGTGGTTGGTAGATGCAAACTATTACATTTAGAATGGATAAACAACCAGGTCCTAATGTACAGGGAACTATATTGAACATCCTGTGATAAACCATAATGGAAAAGAATATAAAAAAAGAATGTATATATTTGTATAACTGAGTCACTTTGCTGTACAGCAGAGATTGGTACAACATTGTAAATCAACTATACTTCAATTTTGAAAATTTTTTTAAAAATTAAAAAAATATATATACTTTTGTGGATATTAAGTTCTAGCACTGAGGTTTGGTATTCACTGCCTAAGACTCACTTCCTAGATGGCTCCTTGTTGCAATGTTACACTATTATAAAGCTTAATTGAATTATTTTTTAAAATTTTTTTAACATCTTTATTGGAATATAATTGCTTTACAATGGTGTGTTAGTTTCTGCTTTCTAACAAAGTGAATCAGTTATACATATACATATGTCCCCATATCTCTTCCCTCTTGCGTCTTCCTCCCTCCCACCCTCCCTATCCCACCCCTCTAGGTGGTCACAAAGCACCGAGCTGATCTTCCTGTGCTATGCGGCTGCTTCCCACTAGCTATCTGTTTTACGTTTGGTAGTGTATATATGTCCATGCCACTCTCTCACTTTGTCCCAGCTTACCCTTCCCCTTCCCCGTATCCTCAAGTCCATTCTCTAGTAGGTCTGCATCTTAATTCCCGTCGTGCCCCTAGGTTCTTCTGACCATTTTTTTTTCTTTTTTTTAGATTCCATATATATGTGTTAGCATACGGTATTTGTGTTTCTCTTTCTGACTTACTTCACTCTGTATGACAGTCTCTAGGTCCATCCACCTCACTACAAATTATTAAAAGGACATTCTAAGTTTGTTTCTGAAGCTTATCACAGTAATCTATCTTTGGATGAAGATCAGATGTCCCATGACGTGCAACTAGGAGATTATGCATACTGGAAAAGACATCATTTAAAGGGCTATCTCCAACCTAGATGGAAGAACACTTATCAGGTTCTCTTAACTAGCTCATACACAGAAAAACTGAAGTGAATTGACTCTTGAATTCATATTTCTCACTTAGAAAGTGCTCCTGCATCAGACTGGTCTATAGAGAGGACTGCTGACCTCAAAATCACCTTAAAACAATGCTCAAACCGAGGAGAAACTACACCCATACCAGGATGAGAAGAAGATGACATCAGAAGCAGAAAGCTATCCCAAGGTACTGGACCTGAGCCATATGATTATTTACAGTGCTTTCTTAATTTCTTGGATTTTTGCATAAATCAATGTTTTCCTATCATGGGCATAAATCCTATGCAGAGTTTAAAAATTAATCCAGTTTTTGGGTTTATGGTCAATTACTTACATCCAGTACTTCTGGGTTACCTTGGTGGATTTCTCCTCTCCAAGGATCTAATTGGATGGCCCTTAGGAAATTTATTCTAGAAGAAAGAAGTTATAGCTCTGTTTGGGCCACTATTGATATTACTAGCTGGGACCCCCTCACTTGGCCAATCAGTCATACTTGCTCTGACCATGACCATAAATATGACTTTTCTTTTAAAGTTACTCAAGCTCAGTCAGATCAATGAGCTAAATTTCAGTCAAAGAATATAACCTTCCTCAGTTATGGGATGGATTAATATGACTAACATCAGGCTACAGTCATCTAAGTTTAAAGCCCCCTAATGTTGGGAACAATTGAATCATACTAAGGATAATCAGCCTAATAACAGTAGGTAATTGAGCTGGGTGCCTTATGAATAATGACAATATATCCTTACCTTAAAGATAGAGATTGGTATGGAACAGACCAGGTCAGATGACCTGGAGATATACTGGGCCACACCTAATGGAAGTTCTTAGCATAAGTATTTCCTTATAACCCTATTAATGTTACTAGCTGGGAATTCCCTGGTGGTCCAGTGGTTAGGACTCCACGCTTTCACTGCCGAGGTTGCAGGTTCAGTCCCTGGTCAGGGAACTAAAATTCCACAAGCTGCACAGCGTGGCCAAAAAAAAAAAAAAAAAGTTACTAGCTATATTACTTGTATTCTGCCTATTTTACAAGATTATTGTTTTTGGAATTACCAAAGTATGACTGAGCCCCCGATAAAATGATGATGACTAGGCGACTTGAAACATCTGACCAAATATAGTTCTATAAAATCAATGATTATAATAGTGTAACTCTAGATATGGGAAGAAGCAACAAGAGGGAATCATTTCCTGGAACATAACAGACTAGTAATACAGGTGGTCCAGAGACTTTTGGCTACTGTTAAAAGGGTATAGTCTAGTAATAGCACATTGAATGGCCTATCAATGAAATCCTGGCCTGACCTGGGAATTAGCATTCCTAACACTGTGGGACAAAATGGTCATAAAACGCCTCCCAAACTTTGGTCACATTTATGACAAAAAGGGGGCATTGCCAACTGAAGAAGGTCACTCACCATCCACTTCTACAAGGATTGAGTCATTAGCCACTGAAGTCACCGACCTTTAACACACTCTAAAAGGGGGTTAGGGTAGAGATCAGGAATGAGGAACTCTGTGCTCTGGGAAAACTAGCAGAACAGAGCTTCATATAGTTAGATATTTTCAGGAGAAATGTTTTATGAACCTGAATTCTTTCATCTTGCCCTACTTAGAAAAGCACTGTAACCATTAACCAAGATATCCATTCCTTGGGACTAGCTGCAACCTTCTACCAAGATGTGTGCTTGGTTGCAGGTAGCCCCTCTGCCAAAATCGAACGTGCTGACCTCTCCCCTTACCTCTTGGGAGCAGTTCTTCAGAGCTCTCTGAGAAGCTGTTTCCAGAGCTATAGTCCTGTTAGTCCCCAAATAAACCTGAAACTCACAGCTCTCACTTTTCGTTTCTCTAACATCTCCCCCTTAACCTCTTTGGAACAGTGCTCAAAACTCTGAGAGACGGGTCGCCCAGGTTATAAACCTCAGGTTGGCTTGAATAAAAATTTCCATTTCTGGACTTCCCTGGTGGCGCAGTGGTTGAGAGTCCGCCTGCCGATGCAGGGGACACGAGTTCGTGCCCCGGTCTGGGAAGATCCCACATGTAGCGGAGCGGCTGGGCCCGTGAGCCATGGCCGCTGAGCCTGCGCGTCCAGAGCCTGTGCTCCGCAAGGGGAGAGGCCACAACAGTGAGAGTCCCGCGTACCGCAAAAAAAAAAAAAAAAAAATTCCATTTCTTTCTTAAATTGACTATTGATTAATTTTTTTCACCTACAGGGGCCAGACTTAGCACGCCCTGGGTGTTTACCAAAGTAGGTGTCTCCCCTCTCCGAGCTGGGCAGGGACTCCGGAAACCCCTTCCTCCCGGAAGCCACGGGCATCAGTCACCACGCTAACCACGCCCCCTCAGCCGCGGCCTGTCCCAGGGTGGCCATTGCCAGGCTCCTTCCCCATCCTGCTTGGGAAAGGAAATACACGGGAGACGGAGAGTGGGAGGGTCGAGGGTCTCTGGAAAGCGGGAGGGGAGAGGGAATAATGAATCCTTATCAAATTCTTTCTCCGTCCTCCTGAGGCGCCCCTACCTGACCCTCTCCCCGACACTCGTGGGCTAGCAGTGGGGAAAGGGAACTTCGGTCTGGGGAGCGATAGAAGAGCTCGACCCAGCGCTGGTCAGCGCCACCCTCCTCCCTCATGTATCAGGGCACGGGTACCCTTCCACCATCCCCTGAGGATCTGAGACATTTCCTTCTCTTTCCCTGGCCAGACGTCATTTCCTCCACTCTCCAGCATTCTGCTTCTTTCCCAAAGGCAGGGTTGATTCCTACCCTCCCTGAGACGAGTTTCCTCATCTCTGAAGTAATGACATGCGTGCATGAGAAACGAGTCTTGTGTGAAGGAGGGAGGGAGGCAGAGAGGGAGGGAGAAAAAGGACTCTTGGAAAAAGTCCTTCCACAGACAGACTCCAGGCACAGCCTAACCCCCTCACCTCCCAAATGGGGTCTTGCACCACGCTAAACTGGTGACCCCATAGACGTGCGTGTTTTGTATTCACAAGACTGAATTTTGGTCAGTGTGGGAGCAGGTTGTGAAATGGCCCTTGTGACAGTCCCAGCCTGTATCAGGCACAGCAAGTGGAATTTCATTCCATCAGCAGCTGTTTTGCAACAGTGCTCAAGGCCCAGCTTGGAGAAATCTTCATTTTTGCTGACAGATTAGGCATTTTCACTGAAGGAAAAGGACCTTGATTTGTAAATGAACTTGCAGTGCATTTTCATATCAATTCGAGGGGTGGGGGGTACGGGCTGTCAAGGTACAAAAGATGTGCCATGTTTACAGATAGGATTGTCTCTGGCTTACTGACCTCCTTTATGGTTGGATGAATAAATGTAGAAATAAATGAATGGGTGAATAAGGAATCCATACATAAACCAGTGGTTCTGAGCATCAGAATCACCCGTAGGGCTTGTTAAAACACAGATTTTGGGACCAACCCCCAGAGTTTCTGATTCAGTCAGTCTGGGATGGGGCCAGAGAACTTGCATTTCTAACAAGTTCCCAGGTCTGCTGATTGCTGGTCCAGGAGCGGTTCCCACTGGCATAAGCTATCAGTGGAGACTCCCTTAGGCCATGATTGTTGTCACTGCAAACTTTCGGCCTGATTCTGCCAAGTAGCCTAAGGGGGCAGTCTAAAATGAATCCTGACTTGGTTGCAGGGTATGGGTGGGTTGCCCACTTTACCTCCCAGCAAACTCTCCCGGGTAGTGTTAGTGTTAGATTTAAGAGAGTTAGAGGTGGTTTGTGTGTGTGTGTGTGTGTGTGTGTGTGTGTGTGTGTACACGAGCATCTGTGCTGCTGTCCCCACAGGTACTGCTATCCCTTTTCACACCTCTAGTGCTAACCGCTGGCCTTCTCCAGGGTCTCTCTCTTTTAACTGCTTCCCTGAGCCCCTCTGAGTTTTCTTCTCCAGCACAGAGGAAGCAAACACCATTGATGGCCAGGCTCAGCCAATCCTTTCCCGGGGTTTGGTGACATCTAGTGGCTAACTGGAGAATCTTTGCTTACACTAAGAGAATGTTCTGGAAAATTAACTGAGCAGCCTAGAAAGCAAAAACACCTACTTGTGAACCCTCTGCAAAAGCCTTCCTGAAGGCCTTAGGAGGGCAAGGTAAATGACTGGCTCAGTATGACATGAGTTGAAATGGATGTCTTGCTCTCTTGGCAGCTGTGACAGAAATTAGAAGTCATCAATGAATCTCAAATCACCACCCACTGTATCCTCAGCATGAATGGTTTTCAATAAAAAGTGTCCTTGAGGGGCTTCCCTGGTGGCGCAGAGGTTGAGAGTCCGCCTGCCGATGCAGGGGACACAGGTTCGTGCCCCGGTCCGGGAAGATCCCACATGCCGGGGAGCAGCTGGGCCCGTGAGCCATGGCCGCTGAGCCTGCGCATCCGGAGCCTGTGCTCTGCAACGGGAGAGGACACAACAGTGAGAGGACACAACAGTGAGAGGACCGTGTGCCGCAAAAAAAAAAAAAAAGTGTCCGTGAATAAAATGGAGTCAGGTACTACCAATTTGGTATTTGCTTCCCTTCTCAGAGCGTTTCTCTGGGCCTCAAGCTCTGAAGAGACCAAGGATTTCCAGGCTAGTCACGAGATCTACAAAAAGATCTATTAAAGTTCAGGTGCATCTGGTACTGACCTGAGGGCGTCCAGATCTGAAGGTCATTGAGAGTTGTTAATGGCCACCATGATATGGGCGGAAGTGTAAGATAATCCCAGATGTCATGTTTTCAAAGTTCTCATGGGAGGTGCAAGGTATTATAAATAGTCAAATGCAATTTATACTTTCATAGAAAGCTTAAACTACTTGTTACAGGAAAGTAAGGGGCAATCGGGGATCATGAAGTAAGTGGCTTCTTAGAGTTGCCATTTCAGGGTTTATAGGCCTGTAGCCATTAGAGAACTATGATGGATCACAATACATGGTCTTGAGACCTGCAGGATCAGCAGATTCTCAAGCACCACCCCCGAACTACTGAATTTCAGAAACTCTAGGAGTGGGCCCCAGTAATCAATGTTTTAACAAGCCCCATAGATGATTCCAGTGCACACTAAAGTCTGAGAACCATTGGTTTAAAACAAGCTTTAGGGCTTCCCTGGTGGCACAGTGGTTGAGAGTCTGCCTGCCGATGTAGGGGACACGGGTTCGTGCCCTGGTCCGGGAAGATCCCGCATGCCGCGGCGCGCGGCTGGGCCCGTGAGCCATGGCCGCTGAGCCTGCGCGTCTGGAGCCTGTGCTTCGCAACGGGAAAGGCCACAGCAGTGAGAGGCCCACCTACCACAAAAAAAAACAAAAAACAAAGAAAACAAAACAAGCTTTAAATGCCCCCTGAAAAACCTTGAATAGTGTTTAGAGACTATTAATGAATTCATGGAGGAAACTGAATTATTTCTATAACATAGGCCTACTTCTTTTAAACATATAAAGCTGTCTTAGATCTTCTAACTTATGGTTAAATGAAAGGAAGAGGATTATTTATTTGCCTTTACGTCTTTGGATTTTGGAGCGTGCTGTCTTGATAAAGTACAATGTCTCCAGAGTAGCTCAATAGTCCTGTGGATGTGGTGAGGATAAACGTAGGAAAAAAACAGAAAAATGCTCCATCTTAATATTAATCTAAGGAACACAAATTAAAATAATAACGGGATGCCACTTGTCAACTAACAAACAGGCCAAGATCAAGCAGAATAATGTGTTTCATTGAGCAGGCTATGGGGGAAATTTTTTTAAAAAAATACACTCCTAGTGGAAACACAAAGTACCATAATCTTTCTGGCAATACAAATCAGAAGACTTAAAAATGTGTGGACCTTTGACTAAGCAATTCCACTTCTAGGAATATATCTTAGAAATAATTAATGATATGTGCAATAATGTATTATAAAGATGCTAAGGTATATTTATAATAATTAAAAACAATTTAAATTTCATCAGCACAGGACTGTATAAAAGAAATGGCTCATATGATAGAACATAATAAAAATCAAGCTATACAAGATTTTTCCAGTTTTCAAAAGGAAGGTTTATTTAACAAGTTTCACTTAGTACAATACATCTAATGGAAATCACAATACAAGGAAAGATTTAAACCAAAGCCTCAGAATTTCATACAAACGACATGACCAAACTCCTAAGTATTGTTATTACATCTCAAAATTGTCCCAGAGCGTTTTTTTTTAAAAAAAGTAAAAGTGTACACTCACGTGCCTTATAGGATATTAAACCGAAAAGCTAGAATTAACAAACATGCCAAATGTTTTCACTTTAAATCGTAGACACAGCTCCTATATTTGAGTTTTACAGAAAAGCATGTTTCTCAACATGCATCCAAAGTTTTCAGTGTATTGTGGTATAAGAGCAACATTTAACATAAGTGAAATTGCTTTAACCTAAATACGCTTACTGCTTAGGTACACTCCTACAACATAACTAACTTGAGGAAAGCTGAAAGTTGTTTTAACAGTTATGGTCAATACTGAACTTTGTTATTACATCCTAGGTGAATGTTTCAGTGTTCAAAATTACTGAGCTTGAAGTTTTAAAACAATCTTGACTTCCACTTTACAGTAAGCATGAATCACAAGCCTGTAATGCAAAACCGTTAAACTTAATTTTTGTTTGTTTTCTTAAAAAAAAAGGAGAAAGCCAAAGGAAGAAAGGAAGGAAGGAAGAAAGAAAGAAAGAAAGAGGGAGGGAGGGAGGGAGGGAGGGAGGGAGGAAAAAGAAAAGGAAGCTAGCTGACCAAGAGTGATCAGAATCAACGATATTTCCCATCTACCAATCATACTGGATATGCCTGACATCATTCCTATTCTAGTCAACTCCCATAAATGCACGGCTGTTATTTGTTGCTGTTTAGTACTCCTTCTCTAAGCGAGGTTTGATTGATAGTCACTGGAGTTTTCCTGCAGAACTTGGTCATATCCACTCATACTGCTCTGACCACCATAACCACCTCCGTAACCACCACTCAGCTGCTGGCTAGCAGGACCTCCGTAACTAGACTGGTTGGATATGCCCATCCCTCCCATCATTTGGCTACCATAAGCACCACCACTTGCCCCTGCTGTAGAATTCAAAAAGAGCTCTACGTAGCTGTGATCATAAGCACCCCCACTTGTGCCTGCGGTAGAATTCAAGAAGAGCTCCACGTATCTGTGTTGCATGTTAGCTTTGTCTTTTGCCATAGCTGCCACAGCATCTTCATGAGTAGCAAATTCAACATCTGCCTCACCAGTAACTCTGCCATCGGGTCCAATTTCAATGTGTACTCTCATGGGGTTAAGAGGTGAGAAAAAATTGTAAATATCATTCTCAGTGGCTCTGTAAGGTAATCCCCTCATGTGTACACAGTGCCCTGTGGTGCTCTGAAAACTGGACCCACCATCTCCGTATCTATGATCAGACATTCCTGAAAAACAGTAATTGAGGTCTCTTCCAAATCTATCAGACCCAAAGCCATACCCATCATTATAGCCACCATAGTCATCATAGCCTCCATACCCTCCACCATAGGCACCCCGCCTCATCCTTTCAAACCCAGCCCCTCTGCCAATGCTATTATACCCCCTGCCAGCCCCTGGCCTATCATAGGGACCCGGCCGCTGCATAGCCATGAGCTTTCGAGGGGGATCGTAGTGGGTTCGCACTTCAGCTCGGCTACTCTTGAAGATTTCAATGTACCTGTGCCCTATTCTTTCCTTGTGTTTCTTTAAGGCCTTTTCAGCTATCTCCTGTGAAGCAAACTGCACAAAGGCCTCCCCTGTGCTCCGCCCCTGAAAGTCCACCGGCAGTGTCATCCCATTTGGCACAATTTCCAACCCAGAAAAGAACTGAACAATCTCTTCCTTGCTACAGCCAAATGGGAGTCCTCTAAGCCGGACGAAGCCATCATTGGCAGTATCAGGACTATTTGGACCTGTATGCTTCAACACCCAATCCATTTCAACACTGTTGGACTTGAACACTTCAACGTATCTGTGTCCCATGGTTTCTCTGTCCTTCTTCAGAGCCAATTTCACTTCATCTTCGGACTCAAGTTCGACAAACGCTTCACCACTTGGTCTGCCTTCTCTGGTGTAGATGAAACGAATACCTGATGTGCCATTTTGGATTTTGCAATCGGAGAAGAAGCGCATCACTTCATCAGCTGAGCAGGACCAGGGCAGGCCCCTGACCTTCACCACGAACCCCTCCCTGCCTTCTGTGCTCAGCATCATGGTGACTGTTGGGCTCTTGCTGGCAGGCTCGGTTCAGTGTAATTTCGGTGTAGCTGAAAAAAAATTAAGACTAATTGTCATGGAAAAATGTTCACAATACAGTAAGAGAAAAAACCAAACTATTAACAGAAAGCTCAATTACGCTGATAGCTTTTTTGTAAGGCATCTGTATAAACAAAAAGACTTCACCAAATTTCTAAGTCATTCATTCAACAACTATTTATTTGATACTTATTATGTGCTGGATACCATTAATGGTGGCTATTTCTGGACGGTGAGATTATGGGAGCTTTCTGTTTCAGAGAATGTTTTCTTTGGCCATTTCTGTATGTTCTAAGTTTTCCACATTGATCATATATAAACACATAGTCAGAAAAGATATACAAAAGATGAAAAGATATACAAAGTGAATGGCAAGTGGAAGACGTCAAGAAAGATGGTTATATCTGATTACATAAAAATGAAAAACTTCGTTACATCAAAAGATTAAACATAAAAGACAAACAATACACTTCAGAAGATACCTACAACAAATACTATCCTCATTATATTAAAAAACTCATACAAATTAATAAAATCACGGAAATATTAAGGCCAAAGAGGTAAGTGGAAAAAAGACATTATAGAGCATTCACACCTTCATTTTACATTTTTCAGTTGCCAGGTCCAGTACTTGGCTCTGGCATACAAGGTTCAATAAGCCCAGAAAGGGCTTATGGTCCTACAGAGGCACTGTACATCTTTACTAAAGACAAAAAGGGCAAATAAACATTATCCCTGCTATGACATAATTCTGTGCAGGGTGAAAGGGTGTTATAAAGCAGGGACTGGTTGGTCAATTCTATCAGTATAGAATGGTTAAATGAAAGGACTACCTGGTTCAGGGATCTCCAAATTCTTAAAATTATGATGGAGCATAAAATAGAAGGAGGCAAGGCAAGAGATAAGGCTGACTAGGTAGAGATCGATCCAGGAGTTCTTTTGAGACAGACAAAGGCTAAGGACATTTTAAGGGTTTTAAACAGGGGACTGAGGGGAGAAAAGTGAGGAGAGGGAAGTGAAGGGAGGAAAAAGAAGGAAAGTGAGGGGAGGAGAGTGAAGTAATCAGAACCTTTCAGAAAGATCACCATGGCAACAGTGTGGCAGTCACAGAGGGGATTGGGGTGACACTAGCAAGAGCAGTTAGAACTCTGTCTCTTACAGATATGTTAAGGGATTCACCTAAGGCAACAGCAGTTTAAAAAAAGGGGGGAGGAAAGATATGATCTACACATTCAAAGCAGTGGACTCTGTGGGACTTGGTTAACAGATTAAATATACCAGCAATACAGATGTGAAGATACAGGAGAAGAGTCTGGGAAATGTTCAAACCTCATCAGTCATCAGAAATACAAGTTAAAACCAGAATTAACTGCCATTTTTCACCCATCAACATAGTGAAGTTAAGCAGGGAGGATAAGTCAATACTGATATTCAGGGTTCACAAACTAATATACTCCCAGAGGAGTGAAAGTTCATACAGTATCTCTGGAAAGCAATTTGGAAATATGTATCACACCTTTTGATACAGTAAACCCACTTCCGGTTATGTGCCCTAAGGAGAGGATCTGAAATTCAGACAAAGATTTATGGAGCTATATATTCTTTGAAAGGTATTTTACTAAGAAAGATAAAATATTACACACTTTAAAAATTATAAAACTAATAACATGAGAAATTACTTATGCTATAATCTTAAGTGACCCAAGATCATAACTGTTTTATAATCTCAACTATGAAAAAGATATATGTTCACATATCCTTTGATCATGCTAGAATTCCTTCCATGAACCTGGTCAACAGAAATACTCACAAATGTTCACTGCCACACTGTTAGCAATGGCAGAAAATTAGAAACCTAATTATCCATCAATAGGGGGATGGCTGAGTGAATTATATTTTATCCTTAAAACAGAATGCTGTGCAGCTGTTTAAAAAAAAATCTGCCCTGACCTAGGAAGATTTCCAAAATATATTAAATGAAGGAACATGTAGAGTATGATCCTGCTTATTTTAAAATATAAGCAGGCACATATATATGTATGCAAATTCACAGAAGTTCTGGAAGCATTTAAGTTGTTTTCTGAGAAAATGAACACTGGCAGGTAGGAAGAGTGTAGTGGAATTTCACTGTTTATCCTATATACTTCTAAATAGTTTAATTTTTAAAAGTCACTGTAATTGGAATTAAAAAGACAATGTTACAAAAGTACATGCATGGGGAATATGTCACATGTTAATAGTGGCTACTCTAGGTGGTAGGTTTATAGCTTTCTCAACTTTCTTTTTCAATTTTTTGTGCATTCTTAATTTTCTACAGAGTAATCACTTTTATTTCAGCAAAAAAATAACAGAAAACAAATTTAAATGTTTACTTTTCTGGGATTTAGTATAGCAAATTTGATAAAATTTTCAAATTTTGTATGTGCATGGCTTATCTGACATGGTCTGGGAACACTGGGCCTCTTGGAAAGAAAGTACAAAGTGTACTAACTGCCCTAAAACTACACTGAGGATTCAAGTCAACATTCACTAATTGCCTATTATGTACCTAGAACACTGCACGTGCAGTGATAACAGTCTTCCTATAGACCATTTTTAGGTCTGAGTGACAGATTAACGCCCTGGTTTTTGCTTGCCTTATCTCTTGGACCCATTTAATGTCCCTGCAGCCCTCTAGGCCTTAACATCCCCTCTGTGGTGGCAGGGAGGTTCTGCTTCATCACTGTGTCTCCTGGGAAGGCCACGAGGACTCTGTTGCCTGAAGTAGGAACCAGGATTCCATTTGTGAGTTAAGAATTTGTGCATTTATGTGTGTGTTATATACAGATGTTTTACAGACCAAAATGCTGAGTAGTTATCTCCGAGTGATGAATTACGTGTATTTTTTTAAAATTTATAGCATACTATTATTTTTCCAAAGTCCAAAATTGAACACGTAGATTGTTATAAGCCGAAAAATAAACGTTATTTAAATATTTAATTCAGTAAAAAAAATTCATTGGGCGCCTCGGTCAGGCACGCAGCATTTGCCTAGATGTGCCTCCCCCTACAGACAGACAGACAGACAGACAATCAGGCACTGGAGACTGGGTGCCTGAATGGACGGACCAGCATTCAGGCCACTGGACTCAAGATCTGTTTTTCCTAATCCAGGGACGTGGTTTTCAAATGCTTTCCAGCTTACGGTTTCTCTTAAGGGTCCTTTGAGACCCGCCCAGACAGATAGATATACAAAAAACACAGACACAGTCACGAGCGTCCACCATTTCCCCACCAGGCGCAGCAAAGGCGGCTTCCCGGCACTGAGATGGGGGGAGGGGGGTGCGGGGGAGGGGAAAGCAGGGAACGAAAAAGGCGGAGGCGGCCCGCGGACCCCGCTTTGGTCTGCATCATCACCACCCCCGGGTCCCCGTTTCCCACCCACACACCAACCTCTAACGATACCGGATAATTTTCCTCTTTCTTCCCTCAAACGGCTTATAGCGAGACGGTAGACGACGACCAGAACTACTTCTGCTCACGTAAGCGTTTGGTCACGTGAGGATCTACGTCATGTGAGATCTGGGTCACGTGAGCACCGCTCGGCTCTAACTCGGGATTATTAAAGTGCCGCACTTCCTTCTGGTACGAAAATAGGGCGGGTCGATATCCAGAAAGAGAGAGAGTGGTTGGTGGCGTCGCGTCTTCTATGACTGGTCATTGGTCCGCCTCTGGTGATAACCGTCCCAGTTGCCGGAGAAACAATCGGGTCAGGGCTTAATAACTCACCGGTGATTGGTGATGAGGACGAAAGCGGGTTCCCTGGGCCGCCTCTGCCTTTTTAGCTCTTAAGGTTAAATTTAAAAGCCCAGGTGACTCGTGGAAGTCTGTGCTGCATGATGACAGCGACGGTGAAGCTGGTGAGCAGAGTCCGGCGGCTGGGCTGCGTGCTGGCCTTTTGCTTCCTGGCCCTGTTTCTCTGGGGGCTCCCTGGGGCCCGGGCCCTCGACAACGGCTTGGCGATGACCCCTACCATGGGCTGGCTGCACTGGGAGCGCTTCATGTGCAACGTGAACTGCCAAGAAGAGCCGGATTCCTGTGTCAGGTATCAGCGATATTGGGTACCCGCTTCCCTTCGTCTTTCCGTGTATTTGTCTGGCTGTGTTTGGAGGGGTGGAGGGTCTCAGCGAAAAAATTTGAGCCCGAGGGAGAGCTCCCCTGTTGCTGCTGCTTTTTTATCCCCAGCAGACTGCCCTGGATGGGGACTAGTCCTAAATTCTCTCCATGTGACCCCTCTTGGCGTGGGAGTCCGGCCAGCGACCTCTGCTTCTCCACCTCTCTCTGCTTGATCATCCAACTAAGGACTTTCTCCATTTACCATCCAGTTCCGTTCAGACCCTTATTGAGAGCTGCTGCTCTGTCTCTGCCGGGTACTAGCAGTGAGGACAGCTGTGGTGAGTAGGAGAGACAGAGGACTAAGACGAGTGCCGTTTCTTCCCCTTTTGGGGTCACGGGTTCCTTGGCTGTAACTGGAGGGAATTTAGAGTGACCACGGAGTCTCTGAGATCTCCCCACCCCGTAGCCCTTGGGTATGGCATGTGCTTGGAAGGTTGAAGTGGAGGATCTTTATCTGTGGAAGGTGGATAAGACAGGTATTGATCCTTTCTGACCCACACATCCCTCGTCTGTAAATTGGGAAAACAACTCATCTCAGGGAACGACTCTGAGGTTAGGTAAAATAGTTCTTATCTCACACAGGTTGGCTTTCAATTAGATAACCCATTTAAAGGACAAAGTACAATGCAATACCAGACTCCTCAATTAGGCATATAGAAGAAATGTTCTTAACCTGGAATCCATGGGAAAATTAATGCAAATCTGCAAATATGAGTATGTATGTTTTTCTGAAGGGAGGATCTTGAGCTTTGTTCACATTCTCAAAGGGATCCGTGACCTAGAAACAGTTAAGAATCACTGATAGCTATTGTTTAAAACATAATAAAGACACCCTTGTTGCAAAGGCCCCTCTGTAAGCAGCGGTCATGGTAACATCCCAGTGGCCATAAGTTATTCCTATGAATGTCTTTACAGATGAAGTCAGGATGTTGGTCAAACATGACAATTAATTGGCTTGCTAAGTTTCAGACTAAATCCATCCATCGTGACCCTGGGGTAAATTATGGCCATCACATATTTCTTTTTTTGTCTCTTCCTTTTTTCCTAAGTGGTGGTTGTCTTATTTTTGTATCTGATTGTATAATTAATGCATGATCATGGCAAAAATTGTAGATGGTAAAGAAGAGTATAATAAAAATAAAGATTCCCCTCATTCCACCACCCAGAAATAATCATGGTTAAAATGTTAATATATGACCTTTCAATTTTTTTCTATGTAAATAAAAACAGATTTCTTTTAAAGTGATTTTCAATAAAAATGAGATCACGTTTATGTTGTGAGCAGTTAACCACAAGACTGAAGTCTACCTGCCTGGGTTCAAATTCTAGCTTATTATTACTTAGCCAGGTGATCTTGGGCAAACTAAGTACCCTTTCTAAATTAAAGAGTGAGTGCCTGGCACAGAATAAGAGCTTTAAAAGTTAAATTGACTCTTTGCATGGTTTCTTTTCTGCAATTTGTTAGTTCCCTATTTTCCATCTGGTATGTTTGGGGTTCTTTTTGTTTGTTTACGTTTTGGTTTTTCTTTGTTTTTGGTCTATCATATGTTGTGAATACAGTGGTTCTTCTTTTTTTTTTTAAGCCACGCTGCACGGCTTGTGGGATCTTAGTTCCCTGACCAGGGATTGAACCTGGGCCCTCAGCAGTGAAAGTGTGGAGTCCTAACCACTGGACCACCAGGGAATTCCCAATACAGTGGTTCTTGCTGTATTTTGGTTTTGATATTTATGTGTCAAACATCAGGTTTTTCCTTTATTATTTCTGGCTCCGGCATCATGCAGAGAAGGTTCTTTCCTACCTGAAGATAACATAGTCATGTATATTTTGTACTAGTATTTTTATGTGTTTTTAAAGTATTTAAATCTTTAATCCATCTGGACTTTATTCTCCTGTAAGCAGTACTACATTTAATATATACTAAATTTCATGGTATCAAATGGCTGGAAGGATCTCTTTCTGAACTTTCTCTTTGATTCCATTGATCTGTGTATTCTAATGCTAATGGTACTACACTAGCTTCATTTACATTTTGTAGACTGTTCACCTGTTTAATCTTTGAGGTGAACTTTTTGAGTCATGTTGCGAAGTTCCTTAAAAGGTCCTTTGGGGATTTGTCCAGGGTTTTATTAAATGTCTAGAAGTGTATAGGGAGAATTACCTTTTTTTTAGTATTGAGTTTTCCTATTCAAGAGTAAAAGGATGTCTCTCCATTTATCCAAATAATTTGGGAACATCATAGTTTTATTCAGATGAGCCCTGCACATAATTTTAAAATTACCTCTAGGTATTTTAGGTTTTATCTGTTGCTTTTTTGGTTTCTCTTGTGAATGGTGTCTTTTTCTCCGAATAGGTCATTGCTGATATCTAAAGAAGCTGTTGATTATGTTAACTTTGTAGTTTTACTTTAGTAAACTGTCTTCTTAATTCTAATAGCCTTTTCAATTTCATGTATTTCTCATTCCTCTTTTAATTGTTTGGCGTTCTTAGGGTAGAGGGGAAAGGAGTGAGAAGAAAAAGGGCCTAGTCCAGTTTACCTTGCATTGGTTGTGATTACTGCCAAATTATTACTGGGTTGAAAAATAAATTGCAAAACCCCAAGATGCTTAACAAATAGGAGTACCCAAGCATTTGTTTAATGAATTGTAATGATTCTTGGAATTTCTCTTTCAGTGAGAAGCTCTTTCTGCAGATAGCTGAGATCATGGCCTCAGATGGCTGGAAGGATGTAGGCTATGAGTACCTCTGCATTGATGACTGTTGGATGGCTCCCGAAAGAGATTCAGAAGGCAGACTTCAGGCAGACCCTAAACGCTTTCCTGGTGGGATCCGCCGCCTCGCTAATTATGTGAGTTTATAGATAATTCTTTTTCATTCAGGAGACTATAAGCACTTCTGTACCTAAGCTTGCTCAGAAACACTTAGAAAGTAAAATAGCTGCTGTTATCCAAACAATGGATTCTAAGGCTAATCAGGTGGAATTTTCATCCCATCAGCAGATCTATGTTTTGCAATAGTTCTTGAGGCCCATCTTGAAGGAGTTCTCCTTTTGTGGAAACAGGTGAATTCTCTAGGAGGAAAAAGGAACTTGGTTCTTGACATGTGTGCATGTATTTCCATATAAGCTTTGAGCAGCTATCACAGTGGTACTATAAACTAGAGTTTTAGAAGATAGAAGGGATATATTCTGGAGATTGTTAAAGAGTAATAGAGCTGGACACTAGTTAAAGGTAGTGAAGAGTGATACTGAGTACAATTCAGTACTACTGCAATGGGGGGAAGAGCCAAGCTCAGTCCCAAATACACCAAAGAGGAGTGGGGTTTTATAGCCAACGAGCAGATTGTGGGGGTCAGTGGATGGAAAATTACTAAGATGAGACATCAGGAGGAGGGGAATTCTTGCTAAAGGCAGGCTGAGGACTTGGACATCAAGGGTGGGGCATAAGGAATTTGATCAGATATCAAAAGGTGGGGAGATGACTTCACAGGATTCTTGCTAAAACTGGACACGGAAGACCAAGGTAGAGGCCTACGTGAGAAGAGGTTTCAGAGGGGCCTAAGGTTTGGTTAAGGAGAGTCTTTGTCCAGATAAATCTATCATTGACCTGAAAAGGTAACTTTTAAGATCCCATCAGAGCCCGCACACCACAACAAAGAGTAGCCCCTGCTCGCCACAACTAGAGAAAGCCCACGCACAGCAACAAAGACCCAACACAGCCAAAAACAAATAAATTTATAACAAAAAAAGATCCCATCAGAGGAAGATTAGAGCAACTGAAAACTTTCCCTTCAGTTCTATGCTATAGTTACATGTATAGTTTGAACTCAGCAGAATTGGAGACTTTGCTCTTTATCTTCCAACAAACTCATCTGGATAATTTTGGGGGTTTTGGGATGGGGGCAAAGCCCCCCAGTACCTGGTGAAGTGTACTGGTCTCTGCCTCCAGCCTGGAGTGGTTCTCTCTACTTCATGATTGCCCTTCTACTGAGGTGACTCTTTTCTCTCATTTCAGGTCCATAGCAAAGGACTGAAGCTAGGGATTTATGCAGATGTTGGAAATAAAACCTGTGCAGGCTTCCCTGGGAGTTTTGGATACTATGACATTGATGCCAAGACCTTTGCTGACTGGGGAGTAGATCTGCTAAAATTTGACGGTTGTTACTGTGACAGTATAAAACATTTGGCAGATGGTATGTTTCATTCAAAAGATTTATTAGTTAGCCATGAGCAAAGGGCAGAACTTTGAGGCCAAAGTAGCTGAGCATCCAAAGTACTAATCCTCACGTTGGAAATACCCAGTCACAATACTGGAAATAATTATTCTCAATGTGCGAGAGCTCCTGCCTCTTCTCTTCTTGCAGTTTGTCCATGCATTTGTTCATTCACGCATGTAAAATCCACATGTGCCTAACCACAGCTAATACCATGCACTTTTAATTCAAGAGGGCTCTGAGTTAATTACAAATAGTAATTGTAACTCTCCATCCATCACTTGGAAAAGCATCCAGAATGTCAAACAGTCACAGAGAGAGGAGCATCTTCATTCCTGCCTCTCCTCAATATATGCACCATCCCACACTGTCTCCTTGGAACAATCCTAGCAGTCTGTGCAGTACTACGCACAGTGTAAGCACAGAGCAGTCACCTGTCTCTGCTGCTGGTTTAAAATATAAACATGGCCCTTCCAGGCAGCCTCTTTTAAAAATATACAGCCCCAGCTGGAAATTCCCTTCTTTCCCTTATTTTACACATTGTTTTCTCATACAGGTTATAAGCACATGTCCTTGGCCCTGAACAGGACTGGCAGAAGCATTGTGTACTCCTGTGAGTGGCCCCTTTATATGTGGCCCATTTTTAAGGTGAGCTAGTGAGCACAGAATCCAATAGAGCCTTGCTGATTTTCAGAACTCAAGAACAAAGGAGACGAAGGTCCCTGTCAAAGCCCAACCTTACTTAACACTCTCATCCTACCATCTCTCCCAGGATCCACCCACTTCTCACCATCCCCACTGCTATAATTGGAGACTAAGCTACCATCAATTGGGAAGCCAGTCATCTTTGATTCTTCCTTTTGTCTCTCGGTTCCCAACCTATCCACCAGCAATCCTCTTAGTACTATCTACAAACTATATCCTGAATCAGCCCACTTCATTATCATGTTAACCTATTCAGTTTCCTTCTAAGGGCTTAGCACTATATGGAATTATTTGTTGATTTGCCTATTGTCTGTCTCCTCCATTAGAATGTAAGCTCCAGGAGGGCAGGGACCTTGTCTGACTTTATCACTGTATCCCTACCATATGGTAAGTGTTGAATAATTATTTATGGAATGAATCCCTGTTGTCTCCTTCTAATCTCTGCAAAATTCTCTCACCTCCTTCTCAACATATTAAACCTCAGATATCCCACCTGCCTATCTACAAACTTTTATTCATTCCTTCAACAAATTATATGCCTAGGATTCAAATTGCCTTATCATATGCTTGCTAAGTCCTGTGTAATTTGCAGGTTTTACTTATTAAAATCATTTTAGTTATTTTTTTATTGAAGTATAGTTGATTTACAATATTATATTAGGAGATCGTTGTATTTATTTCTGATTATAAAAGGAAATACATGTTCATTTTGGAAAAGTTTGAAAATACAGTGAAGTGTGACAAAAATTAAAATCTTCCATAATCCCAGTACAGTAGTCCCCCCATCCATGGTTTTGCTTTCTGCAGTTTCAGTTACCCACAGTCAACTGCAATCTGAAAATATTAAATGGAAAATTCCACAAATAAACAATTCATAAGTTTTAAATTGCACACCATTCTGAGTAGCATGATAAAATCTCGCACCATCCCACTCCATCCCGCCTGGGACGTGAATCATCCTTTTGTCCAGCGTATGCATGCTGTGTACGCTACCCACTGGTTAATACCTGTATAGGAAAAAATGTAGTATATATACAGTTTGGTACTATCCGCGGTTTCAGGCAACCACTGGGAGTCTTGGAATGTATCTCCCGCAGATAAGGGGGGACTACTGTACCTAGTTACCGTTCGGTAAATTTCCAGCAAGAACAGTGTTAAAGCCATTTTAAGTAAGATTTTAAGTTATATAGCCTACTTCTGAAGCAAACTTCTTACAACGAAATTCCATTATAATAAGGATTTAGCTCTCCTCATGGAGACCTTTAATCTGTAAACTAAAGAGGCTACGAGAGCCTTTTTTAAACATGATTGTTTTCCTATCACAAGAATATTAGTAGAAAGTAAACAGAGGAGTTATCTCTGTTTTCACAGCCCAATTACACAGAAATCCGAGAGTACTGCAATCACTGGAGAAATTTTGCTGATGTTTATGATTCTTGGCAAAGTATAAGGAGTATCTTGGACTGGACAACTTCTAACCAGGAGAGCATTGTTCCTGTCGCAGGACCAGGAGGTTGGAATGATCCAGATATGGTAAGAAACTGAGCCCTCCTGTTCAAGCTCCTGCAGTGGACCTGTTTCCTACTTGACACTCAAGATAAATCAGAAGGGAGAAGTTCCTGGGAGCAGGCTTTATGTGAGAGTACTCAGAGCAGGGTGCCCTGGAAGGTGACTTGTCTGTATGTCTAGGCAACTTTAAGAATGTTTTGTCTTATCTCACTTGAATTCTTTTTTTAAAAATCTATTTATTATTTATTTGGTTGAGCCAGGTCTTAGTTGCAGCAGGTGGGCTCCTTAGTTGCGGCTTGCAGGCTCCTTAGTTGTGGCAGGCTGGCTCCTTAGTTGTGGCAGGCTGGCTCCTTAGTTGTGACATGCATATGGGATCTAGTTCCCTGACAAGGGATCGAACCCAGGCCCCCGGCGTTGGGAGTGTGGAGTCTTAACCACTGTGCCACCAGGGAAGTCCCTCACTTGAATTCTTCATTCTTTGTCCCAGTTGGTGATTGGCAACTTTGGCCTCAGCCGGGATCAGCAAATAACTCAGATGGCCCTCTGGGCTATCATGGCAGCTCCATTACTCATGTCCAATGACCTCCGACACATCTGCCTTGAAGCCAAAGCCCTTCTTCAGGATAAGGATGTAATTGCCATCAACCAGGACCCCTTGGGCAAGCAGGGGTACCGGCTTAGAAAGGTACAGTAAATAATGTTCTATGGGACAAACTAGGAATTGGCCAGGAACATCTTCTCCTGCCTTTTAGTTTACAATTCATCCAAATGTTTATTTGGGGTGTGTATTTTTTTATAAAGTTATTTAATTAATTTATTTTTGGCTGCTTTGGTTCTTTGTTGCTGTGCGTGGCTTTCTCTATTTGCGGCGAGCGGGGGTTACTCTTCGGTGCAGTGTGTGGGCTTCTCATTTTAGTGGCTTCTCTTGTTGTGGAACACGAGCTCTAGGCACGTGGGCTTCAGTAGTTGTGGCTCACGGGCTCTAGAGCTCAGGCTCAGTAGTTGTGGCACATGGGCTTAGTTGCTCCATGGCATGTAGGATCTTCCCGGGCCAGGGCTCGAACCCGTGTCCCCTGCATTGGCAGGCGGATTCTTAACCACTACGCTACCAGGGAAGCCTGGGGTGTGTATTTTAAGATGGTTTAATATCCAAGTACCAAGTCTGTCTTGCACCTAAATCTGTTACATTGGAGGATCTGCACTGATCTTTTGAGAATGTTTTTTTTAATCTTGATATCATAATCAGTAATGAGGCTCCCTTGTGCTAATTTTTCCTAGAAGTGCTCGATAGTTCTGATTATAAGACTTAATGCCACAACTAACAAGGCAGCTTATTGCTAGTTACCAAGCTATCACACCTATTTTCTTGGCTTACTTTTCAGGAGGACAACTTTGAGGTGTGGGAACGCCCTCTCTCTAACTTAGCCTGGGCTGTGGCTATGGTAAACCTGCAGGAGATTGGTGGACCTCGTTCTTACACCATCTCTGTTACTTCCCTGGGTCAAGGACTGGCCTGTAATCCTGACTGTCTGATCACGCAGCTCCTCCCTGTGAAGAGGAAGCTTGGGTTTTATGAATGGACTTCAAGTTTAAAAACTCAAGTAAATCCCACAGGTACTGTTTTGCTTAGGCTAGAAAGAGCAAGCTAGACTGCATTAAAATGCTTCCTTTAAAATGTATTATTTTGTTGCCAAAGTGACTACCCCACTTTTGTCCACCTTCAGCTGTTCTTATTTCTTTGAGTAAAAGTTTCTACACTTGAGCTTTTTTGTTGTTGTTGCTGTACGCGGGCCTCTCACTGCTGTGGCCTCTCCCGTTGCCGAGCACAGGCTCCGGACGCACAGGCATGTGGGATCTTCCCGGCCCGGGGCACGAACCCGTGTCCCCTGCATCGGCAGGCGGACTCTCAACCACTGCGCCACCAGGGGAGCCCCCTACACTTGAGCTTTGTGATGATTACCACTTCTAAAGCTATCTGGAGAACATTTTTGGGGAAAAGCCTTTGAACCTAATGTAAACTGCTGAGAAAATAATAGCTTAATAATATAATAAGTAAAATAATAATTTACAGACATACCTCATGTCATTGCACTTCACAAATACTGTGGGGTTTTTTTGGTTTTGGGGTTTTTTTACAAATTGAAGGTTTGTGGCAACCCTGCGTGCATCACAAGTCTGTTTGGCCCTATTTTTCCAACAGCATTTGTTCATTTTGTCTCTGTGTCACATTTTGGTAATTCCTGCAATATTTCAAACTTTTTCATTATTATTATATTTATCATGGTGATTGCAATGTTACTACTGCAAAAAAAATTGTTTCTCTGAAGGCTTAGATGATGGCTAGCAATAAAGTATTTTTATATTAATGTGTATACATTGTTTTTTTTAGACATAATGCTATCGCAAACTTTAATAGATTACAGTATAGTTTGAACATAAGTTTTATATGCAAAAACCAAAAATTTGGCGACTACCTTTATTGGAACCAAACCCGCAATATCTGTTGCCTGTATTGGAACTATGTGCCAGGCACTATTCTAGACGCATATGGTGTAGTGACTCATTTTTATCCTCCCAACAACCCCGATGTAGGTATTTATTCACTGTAAATTACAGCCAGGATTTAAACCCAGGCTTTTAACCCTTACACTGCCACCTACTGAGGTATTAATAATTCGATGGCACTAATTATCTTGGCCTAAAGATAAAAACTACTTCCTCAGTTGAAGGGCAAAAGAATACCCCAACAGGAATAACCTTCATAAATGGACAATTTAGAGGCAACCCAACAGACATTACTGAATTTTTATGGAAATATCTTGCCAAGAAACATACCACCTAGGTTTCCAAATCCAAGTTGTTTGCAGTCTAGATCCAACAAATGCAATTGGCTTACTTTCACCAACAATAGTTGATACATTATGACCTAAAATACTGAACCTCTGGCCAGAAGACCCCCTCCACTTTAAGATGAATTGCCTTATCTCTTGAGGTTCCATGATGAAGCAATGAACTTCAAACTGCCATATGGAGGAATGAGTTACTGAGGCAATTTCCAGATACTCTAATTCCTTGCTTTTCCTCCAATTGGTTTACCTGAGGACCAACCTGCAGTCAGTGCTTCAGGCCTGCTCCTTCCCCACCTCCCCTTGTACTATCACCCTTCTCCCACATAAGCAAAAAAGGGTGTATTCATCTCACCCATCCAGAATGCAGGACAGTACAAAAGCTAACAGGGCACAAAAGGCCCACTCAAAATACAAAGTGCATGTTGTTGTAACAATCCCTTTGCCTGTCAGGTGATTACCAATTATTTTCAATAAAATTGGAGGGCTAAGCATTGTCAGTTAATAAAAATTGGAATAGAATTGGTAAATCCAGACAATTCAACCACAGAAACTTGGAAGAAAACTGCTCTCATTGAGATGTGCTTCCAGTCACCAAAATGTGTAGCTTATTTGCTTCACATCCAGAGTTTTGCAGCACAAGAATGAAGCATACAATAGCATACAAAGAGGATTCCAACTATTAGGCATTTTACAAAATGGACAGTTATCCCCCATAGGTTCCATTGGGGAATTTCACTGGAAATTCTATCCTTTGCAATTATTTCAACATGATGAAAATAATTTATATCTACTTTAAAATGTGAGGAAGTATATAAAAATGCTTAGGGGGCATGAAAATAAGTCTAATGACATATATAATATAGTATGCTATGCCTAGAGAACCGGGTTGAAATTCCTCATACAGTGACTTTAGTAGTAAACATTATTTGAGACAAATTATTTCACTCCTGGTGAACCTCATGTTCACTATGGATGTAATTGTTACTGATCTCATTCTATTTGCCCTGAATTCAGGTCTCTACTTATGTCCCATGATAACCAATAACAGCCTTTGCTTTTTAACAAAAGGAATCCCATGAAGTCCCAAGTGATTAAAGTGCAAATTAGACCATCATAGCATCTGATGTGAGTTCAACCAGTCAGATTCAACCCTTAATAAGTATCTAGAACCATCAAGCATAAATTTCCCAAGGAGAATTTTATTGATGGCACTAGTTAATTTCCCTTCCAAAAAAATAAACAATTGAAACTAAACGAAGTAAACAATCTCAAATGTTTATTGCTTTCGTAACAAAACAAAATATGAAGCTCAGAACTGGATCACTTGGCCCTGTAACAGAACAGGAAGAAAAATGGTGAGTTTTTGTATTTTGCATAGAACCTTTACTCCATCAAGAACAGCGTCTATTCCTAAAGGGATCACCATCCTTTATTAAGGCCAGTCTTCTCATTCTCCCCTTCCTACTCATGTCAAAACCAACACCAAAATACTTTGAGCTATGGATCTAGTTTAGTTATTTTCAGAGAATTGCCCCTGATCTTGACGCCACAAAAATGAGTAGGCAGAAATGTTCACCTCTCTCAACATAATAAAGCCATAGAGAAAATATTGCACCTTCCACCCCATAATTATCTACCTTTCTCTTCTTATCTCCTCCCAGCTCAAAATGCTTGCATCTCTTAATAGCCAGCATTCTCTTAGATCTGCAGTTCGGCTCAACACATTCAAGCCTCAGCACAATCTTCTTTGTAGTTTTAGCCTGGAAAATAAAATTAAGTCAAAGCCTTCATAAATCACTACAGAAAATCTTTCTTCAAAAATATGACTGTTGGGTCAAGTACTACTTAAGGCAAAGCTCTGCAAAGTTTAAGAGTTGTGACAATCTGTTTTCAGCTATAGGGAGAAAACAGAAATGTGAAAATCAGTGTATTTAAGAGAAAATGGTGGCAGATTATCTAATTGAAATCAAGTTCTCCATTCATATCAAACATCCTAGAGGGCTTCTTATCAAATAGGCATTCATCACACCACCCTGGCCTTTCAGCTCTACGTAGTTAAGTATTCCACACACCCAAAAATGGGTCAACTGAGTCCATGCAACTATGAAATAAACACAACTTTCACAACCCATTTAAATAAGAGTTAATAAATACTACTTAATATCTATTCTCCAGAGACTACCCACAATTACATCTAGGTTTTATGTGCATTCAACTGTATTATTTAACTCCCCACAAATACTCAACTTCTAAAGCCTGCTCCTGTAGTTAGAATTCTATTCTTTAAAGTTCTCAAAAGAGCAGAAACCTAAGTACAATGTCCCTATCTCCTAAACAAGTTACCCAAATGTGAAAAGGCATATCACCACCTAGTGATCAAACCATTTATTGCACCTAAATGACCACTAAAATCACTCCTGAATACTTTCTGTAACCAGGCTGAATGAGGACCTAAGTGCCAAAAGAAATGCTATGTTCGTGGGAAGGCTATGCTCCAAGCACTGTATACTTTAGGGGGTAGACAAATCACCTGAGGTAGAACAGAAACTCAGAAATTCAGCCTGAGACCAACAGGGAATTCAGGAAGCCAGTGGAAGACCTAAATAGCTATTTTAAAGAGCTTTAAGACTTCATGAGTTAGGTAGCAGACTGACTGTAGACTTCTGAACTGAGAAGCAAAATAAGAGAACAATTCTTACTGCAAGCATGAGCTAAGGATTCGTTAGGACATGGCAACGGATAAGGAAGAGGGTGAAGAAAAGGATTTACGGGTGTCCTCAAACTTCAGTCCTGAGGAAGGCAGGGCACATTCCTTGATGTTTGCCTCTTCAAAAAGAGGACAAAAAAATATAAAACAATGAGGCAGTGCAATATTGTAGACTGGAGTGAGACCTGGATTGCACTTCCAGCTCCACTGCCTACTAGATGTATGTCTCTGCAGGTAACTAAGATAACTTCACTGAAACTATGAAAACACATACCTATGTTGTAGAGATGTGTGGGCTAAAAACAAATGGGAAGTCTCTGCCACAGTAAGTGGGAAGCATATCAAACAGTGACCACTACAAACCTTTTTCCGGAAAATCGGCTTAGTCTGCCCACCATAGCCACTCTGCTTCCTGTCATAACGCCGCTTTCCTAGGAGAATGAAAATTATTTGTCAGGGTTTATCAAACATAACAAATCACAACCGACAAGTGGAAGTCTTCTCAGCGGTTTTATCTTGGGCTTTCCAGCAGAAATATCAATGCCCAAGTGGGGAAGGGAGGGAGGACTGGGCTCGTGCATTATATAACACAAATGCCGCATTAAAACCAAATCACGTATGCCTATCTTACCCTGGGCATACAGAGAATCCTTGCCCTTCTTGTACTGTGTCACTTTGTGGGGTTGGTGCTTGCCGCACTTCTTACAGAAAGTCCGGCGGGTTTTAGGAACGTTCACCTAGTAAATAAACCGTTCAGAACGCGCAGTGTTATCAGACCAGCCGCACAAGACGCCCGACCCGACCCAGCTAAAGCTAAGGCATCCCACGAGGACTAAACTCTCAAACTCGCTAACACACAACGCTGACTGGAAGGTGGTCCGGCCCCATGTGCTTCAAATACAGCGGCCTCCGCCGAGCCCAAACTAAAACGAGAACATATTCACTCTACCGCTGGCTAAGTCTACCTCTTTGACCCCATCACTTCAGTTCCTGGCCCCGAAGCCCGGCCCCTTTGGGCTCGACCGCGGCAACACTGAGTTTCTTTGGTACAACGAGTCCACGTAGGAGCCTGGACGCATCCCGGGAAGGAACCATCAACCGGGAAGTAAAGATTAAACTGGATGTTGCCTGGCCGCCACCCCAAGCTCCTACCATGTTTGCGAGAGTGCTATCGGCACGGAAAGAGAGAGGCCTGGCCGGAAACGGAAGTATATAGGAGGTTTCTGGTCGCGCTTCCTCATGGGAGTCGGTGGGAACGACCATAGAGTTTAAGGCTCTGTGCGCCGCGCCCTCTGGCGGCTGAGAGGACTCGATTCAGGATCGCGGGCGCAGGCTTAAGGAAGGGCTCCGGCTGAGGCTGATCCACTCTCTTCAACTTCCACCCGCCTCCCTCCAGCTTTGCAACTTTTCCTCACTTCATCACTTTTGGTGGATACTGCTGCGTAGCACCGTTAAGTGAAGGAAGCAGTGCTCTTCCCAGACCATCTGGCCTCCGTGTGCCTCCCGAGGGAAGCCAGGACTAGGGTCGGTCAAGTGGAGGAGCCCTCCACCTCCATATCCCATTCCCGTTCTACTTCAAGGACACTGGGAACAACATCTTTCATAGTGAACTGCTGGTTCACTGAAGGCTTGGAGGGAGCCAGTGCTCTAGTTTATCTATCACATGGCTAGTTGTTGCATTCCACAGATGTTTATTGAATGCCTATTCTGTGTTGGCCACTGTTCTAGGGGAGGGACACAGTAATCAAATAATCAATGTCATAAATGTATAATTACAGACTAAATACTTTGTCAGAAAGGAACAGTGCTCAGCATTAAACAGCCCCCTTTTGTTGAGGGAGCAAGTTGGCTGACCTAGGTTCTGAAAAGTGAGGATGAAATTGTTCAGCTCCAACAATAGCAATAACCAGGCCAAAAGATAGGAAGTATCCAGCATTTCTTCACTTCCCTGCATACCTGGCAGAAGGCATGTGCTAGGTTTCAAGAGAGTCCAGCAGAGAAAGACTGCAGGGTACTGAGCATTTTAAATGAATTGTCCCATAAAATTCTCACAGTAATTCTAAGAGGTAGGTGATACTATTATTCCCATTTTACAGATGAGGAAATTGAGGCCATAGGGTGTTAAACGATTTGCCCAATGCTGCTAGTATTTAGTGGAGTCAGGATACAAACACGGGTGATCTGACTCCAGAGCTTGGGTTCCTTTACCATTATATGACATGATTGTGTGGCCTGGTAATTATAATAGCTAACAATTATTGAACAATTATTATATGCCAGGTATTTTCCTAACTACCTTACATACTACCTCTTTTAATCCTAACAACCCAAGTGGTATGTACATTTATTAGTGTTTAACAGGCGAGAAAACTGAGGCATGAGAGGCCTTAAATTCACTTACCCAAAGTCACACCAGTGGTTATTTTGTGGAGCTGGAATTTGATCCCAGGTAGTTTAACACCACAGCCTTGCACTTAGCCACAAATCACACAAGGGAAGCAGGAGCATCTGCAGGGTTGAGGATGATAAGGAGTCAGAATTGGGCAAGGACTCAGGAGGAGGTGTCAGTGGATTAGGGCTAAGGAACCATGACAACTTGGGGTCTCCTGCTTGCATAACCCTCCAGAAACACCCATAGGTTCAGAACTGACTCTCTGATCAGCTCTATTTTGTTGGACGGTCTCTGGGAATGAGATAATAAAAACATTACCACTGCCTGCTACATTTCCTAAAAGTTTCTTTGCCAAACAGCCAGGCTGTAGGCTCAGACCATTTCCTTCTTCTCTCCAGGCTGTTACACCGTCTTACTGGGCTTTGAGGAGTTTCTAGAGGTTTTTGATGTTAGTAACATGGAAATATGAAGACAGTGAACATGGCCCCTCTTAGTCTAATCAACCTTAGTTCTTTCTATCACACCTTTATGTGGCATGGCTTTGGTTTAGATTCCTTCACCAATCCTGGTCTCTGGTTTGGACATGCTCCTGCTTATTGATTTCCCCTAAGATGAGGAACTCAGAATTGAACACAGGACTCTACATGTGGCCTGGCCTCGCAGAGTAAGTGGTTGTTCACTTTCCTATGTCTAGATATTGGCACTATTTGGGTGCAGTCCTTCCATCACCTGGACAAGTCTGTGAGGAGAGTGCACATGGGCAGAGGGTGAAGACTCACCTAGTTTTACTTTCCCCTCTCCCTTGTCCTGCTCTCCCTTGTCTAGATCCCCCATCAACGCCGAGTCTCCACCCCCAGAAGGACCTTGAGAAGGAACAGGGCATGTGACAACAAGTAGCATCTGACTGATGAAAAGGGGAGGGAAGGCAAATGTCTGTGACCAACTCTCAGGCAGGCCACTGGAGCAGCTATTCAGAGGTGACTAGTGAAAGGATATAAATTGTCAATAAAATAGAGAGATCATACAACACTTGCTGCCCCTTTATCTTGTGTGAACGTGAGGATTAACTAGTCTACTATCCTACAAAATACTTTAAAAAATATATCCTGTTCCCTTAAAAATTCTGACGGACTTCTTCTAGTGGGATTTATGATCTGTTCCTACATACAGCGCCTGGGGCAAGTAAATATGGCAGTGGCTGATGTGTCAAGATGGGCAAGCAGATCAGTCACCAGGGGCTCTGTGGCCATCCTGGTCTACATCCAGTACTGTCTGCATTTCCTAGGAGAGTCCTCTGGGAGAAGATCGCTGCTAGAACATAGGCTAGGAGGTGGCTGATGAAACATTTAGGTTTCAAGTAACACACCTAGTCTAGTTTATTATTTTACAAGATTAAAGAGAAAGTTGTAAATTAAGAGTGAATCCTTGAGGCCGAATCTAAAATGGAGAAAATCAACATCCACAGAAAACGGGAAGGACACAAGTCAGTATGTGGGCTTACATTCGGACATTTTTATCTGTAGAAAAAATGCTTTCTTAGAAAATGACTCAGCAGGGGGAAGTCTTGTCTCTACCTCTGTCAGGATCTGTACTTTGGGGTCCCTTCGTGAACACTCTCCATCCTTCACTAGCAAGTTCAACCGTGTGGCCTTGAGTCTCTGCCTTAGAGGATATGAGAAGCTAAAGACGCCCTTCCTCGCCAGTCCCTTTGTTTTGTCTCCACATGTTTGCATTTCTCCTCTTTTCTGTAAGTCTCCACTGTCCTTTAGGGATGCTAGCCCTTTACCTCGGGGAGGTCGGCCTGAGGACGTGTCTGCTCAACCCAGCCCAGTCTAGAGTCTCAGTGGCCCCAGTAATGTTGAGGAGGGTTCTTTCAGAGCAGACTCAAGAAGTCCCAAGCAAATGAAGGGCGGAGACAGTTGGGGCGGGGAGTGGAATAGGGACAGCAGCAGGGAACCAGATACCATGCTGCTGAGAAGAAGAAAAAAAAGACATTGGTTTAAGTCAGGAAACAAAAAAAGGGAACTGAGTGGCTGTGAAAGGGTGGGGTTTGCTCAGACTGTCCTTCCTCTCTGGACTGTAAGAATATGTCTCCAGGGCCAGTGTCTTCTGAGATCGAGTCCCACCTTCAAAGTCCTGGCATCTCAATGCATCCGGGAAGCTACCTGCATTAAAGTCAGGACTGAGGTGGGTCTGGGGCATGGCAAGGGCTGGGCAGCAGCAGCAAGTACCTTTCGTGGGACCTTGGGACCCTTGAAGGCCAGATAGAAAGCGTGGCTGGTGCCATGTAGTCTGCTGGAGGAGGAGGCTGACAGAGGGTGGGAGTGTCATCAGCACAAGGCCCTGACAGTCTCTTCAGATGATCAGAAGGGGCTGGAAGGGTCCTCTCTGAGGAGGTTGTGGGGGGAACTAGAAGAGAAAAAAGCGCTATGAGGTGACCATCTGAACAGGTAGCAGATGTTGGAAAGAGGCACCTCTGCACAATTTGGCAGAAAAGTAAGATTTATTGCCGGTGGCAAAATAAGCCAGGATAAAAATAAGCCCTTTGGTCAAATATTGCCGGAAGACCCAAAATGGATATGTGTGTCAATGAGACCCTTAGAAGAAGGAATTTTTAAGAGGCAGATTGTCTGAGAAAATGGTCAAAGCTCACGTGCCACAATAGGCTTTTGAGCTCTGTAAGCTAAGGAAAGGCGAAACCAGGGTGTAAAGCCTCAGGCTGCATCGAGCCAACATTGCTGGGATCAGAGCTGCCTTGTTGGAAGGACTGTGTACGCCAACCTCGTGGTAACAGTGGGTAAAAAAGCAGCCTCAGCCTCAGCCCAGACAGTGCGGCCAGCCCCTGAGGTCGCGGGGAAGCTTTTTCCTATTACCATTGCCTGCCATGTGCACGGCTCTCTTTTCTCTAGGCTTCATCATTTTCTTCTCTCCTTTGCTCTTCTCTCCTCCTCTCCATCCTCCTCCTTCCTCTACCTGTATCCCCTCTTCTTTATCCCCTCCTTTATTTTGTTCATTACCATCCCTGAAACAGAGTCAGTGCTTAATAAATAATTATGGAATTGCATTGAATTATTCTTGCCCCTTTCTTCCCCTCCTGTTTTCCCTTTTCCCTTTCCCCCTACTTGCCTAGTGCCTTCCTCATAGTATTGTTGTGAGCAGTAAGTGTGTTAATCTATGTAAAGTAGTTAAAATAGGGCCCAGCAATAGTCAGTGCTCCTATCTCACTGTTTGCTATTATTATTATTCTGCCTGAGACCTGCCAAGGTCCCCAGAGGACCTGCCTAGAATAAATAGTGTGGCATTTAAAATAAAAGGGATTGCTGGGCCTGACCAAGACATCCTTGGGTGAGCTGCTGGACCTCCAAATGGAATCCTTGTCCAGTTTCCTGGCCACTCAGCTGTCCAAGCTCAAAGTCTCTATCTCATGCTGTTTGTTTCCAGAGGCAGGGCAGCAGCAAAGCCCAGAGGCAGGGGTCTATACAAAATAAGCCACAAAATGCAAATACCCTAAACAATCTAATGCATTCTACTGAAACAGGATCCCTTAGTGTTAGCCCTGTCTGGTCTATTCTGACCCCTTTTATATTCAGAATATTTAAACTATCTGCTTGCATTAAAGTCCAAATTCCTGTGGCTTATGGCTAGTGATGTATTTGTTTAGAATCTTTCGTAAACGCCTCATGTTGAGAACTAGTGCAACTTTCCATCCACTTCTAGGGTCTTGGTGCAATGTAAAATTATCATCAGTATGATTTACTATTTCCATTCGAGCAAATTTCCTATAGAGAGTTTCCTTTCGGTGGACTAGACCCATACCAGGAAGTGACTTAGGTATAAGGGGAAGATATGGCTTTTGAAAACCAGTTTGGGTGTTCTCCAAAGAGTCATCAGATGCCTGCTGCTTTTTGCCCATGGATGCCATGCCGATATCTGATTTCTATCTCCTGCGAATAAGGGAGAGCTAGAATTTTCAGTGAGGCAGTGCTCAGTAAGAAGCTAGAGACAGACCTTGACCTAATTCACTCTAAAGCTGCTGGGTTATGCAAATGAAGCCATCAGGGGAGGGGGATAGAGAACTCCTCTGAGGACCCTGAAACAAATGGGCCACGTGTCACTTTCAGTTTCTCTGGAGATTCCTGTGCACTGACTGAGGGTGTTGGGAGAGCATTCGAAACACAAAAGCCTTGATCCCAGGCTTTCCACCTCCCTCTCGGAGAGCCATCGCCACATGCCTTAGGGTTAGCATCAGTTAGCTGAACTTCAAGGAGAAGCTCTACTCACTGCCTTGACTCCCAGAAATGAAAATGAACTATAGTCTATTAACTCATCCTTACATATCTGTCTGTAATAGAAACAGTAAAAAAAAAAAACTGATTAGAAGTGGAGCAGAAAAGAGACAAAAGTGTGGGAAAAGCAGGCTCTCCAAAACTGCTATTTGGAGTGGAAATTGGCTACAGTGTTTCTGGAAACTATTTTGTCAATATATTTCAAAATTCAAAATGTACAAACTTTTTGACTTGGTAAATTATGCTTATATAGCGATCCTAATATCATGGGAAAATAATCAGGAGTAACATTAAACAAGAACTTTAGATATTTTGAGGACAATATGTGTTGGATGGATGGATGGATGGATAGATGGATACTTAGACAGATAATGTTAAGAAAAATAAGCAAACTATAAATAGTATGTGCAATATGATCTCAAATATAGTCAGAAAAATGCAGAGAAAATGAATGGAAGGAAATATGCCTAATATTAATGTCTCTGGATAATGAGCTTATAATTGATGTTTTCTTTTTAATATCCCTGTACTTAAAACATTTTCTATAATGAACATGTGTTATTGTGATATTGACGGAAAAAAATAAAAAGTTTAAGCCAGGGAAAACAAAAACTAAATTGAAAAAGAAGGCCAAAGGGTCACACAAGTCCAGAGTGAAAGACAGACAACCCAGCAGTCACCCTCAGAGCAGAGGAACAATGCTGAAAGTATTATCACCAACCTGATGCTCAGTGTAAACTTGCAGATTCGCTATCTGGCACTCCTTTCATCATTACTTGGCCAGAATCTATTGTCTCTAGTGCAGGGCAGAAGAGATGACAGACCCAGAAGTTTCCAAAACCACAGAAGAAAATTGTAAAATGTTAACAACATGAAATGCTGAAGAAGACCAGAGCACCAAGACCTCTTAGAAATTATTACAGTAGATGAGAATTTCCCTGGTTAGCCAGCAGCCAGAAAACTGATTTTGCTGGAAGTCTTCACCACAAATTTGGGCACCTGTAGCACTGACCCTGAAACTTATCATGAAATAATTAGCTTTCATTAGGGCCTGAACAGAGCTTTTGGGAACTTAACAAGAGTAATTATGGCTCTTTGTTGCTATGGGTACGATATTTTAATGACGACTTCTCTTCTGATTCCAAGACTGGGGAATTCTCAATCAAAATCTCAATCAAAACCTGAGAGATGCTTCTTGGGCTTGAGAAGAGATTTTTAGTAGGCCTATCAGTTATACTCTACTCTAATGAGAGATCATTGATAAGTCTACCAGATTTCATAGTAAAGCCTCAGGAAGATGGGACTAAAAAAGGAACAAGGGATTACACGAAGTGCATAGTCCAACACATAAGCCGGACCTGGGTTTGCCACGTTGTCTAAGTAACTGAGAATTCATTCTGAGAGTGGAAAACTATGACCACATGTACAAGATTGTTCATGGTAGCATTATTTATAATTGAAAACAAACAACCTAAATATCCATCAGTAGGAGAATGGATAAATAAATTGTGATATATTCATCATATAGAATATTGATACATATCAAAATGAATTAAAATGTATGAACTAGAGCTGCCAAGATAAATAAATCATAAGAAATGAGAAAAAAAGTAAGATGCTGAAGAGTATGTAACACATATTAAAATGTGAAACATGTAAACCAATACTAAATGTCTTTTTTGGATACTTACATATGTAGTAATTATATAAAAACATGCCTAGGAATGATAAATGCCAAATTCCAGATATTGGTAACCTCTGTGGAGGGAGGGAACTAAGATTGTGGAAGAGTACACAAGGGTGTTTTGACTGTATGGATAGTATTTCATTTCTAACAAAACACCAGAAACAAAATGGCACAATGTTAGGATTCTATAGAGCTAAGTGGTGAGCACATGAGTGTAATGTTATTCTCTTTACTTTCTGCCTATTTGCAATATTTCACAATATAAAAGACAGTACATTCAAGCAAACTTTTATATTCACAGTAAGCAATAACAACCCTAGAATAAAGGGTTGGTGTTCCACCTAAACACTTTGCTTTCATCCCATTAACAACGAAAAATCCTGAAGGAAAAAGCAGCTGGCAACTCTAGAAGTCGACCAGTTAAACAAGATCTCCTTATAGAGGATTTAAAGGAAAATGTAATAAAACATTGGCAGAACTGAGAAGAATCCTCATGTGGGAAAAAGTACTGTTGTCAGTTAAGAGAGACATATCATCCTTTCTAGCCAGAGGAATATTGCAGAGGAAAGTGCCCCTGGATCCTGAATTCTCTCTCACTTATCCCCTGTACTTAACCACCATTTCCTCCTTTGCCAAATGTTCTTAGAAGATGGAGAGGGGTCTCTCCCCAGTGCTCTTTGCTGATAGCCATGGGGAATAACAGGGTGCTGAGGTGGATGGCATCACACTTCGTTGAAGGCAAAAAAAAAAAAAAATCCCTCTGGGAGGCAATGAGGTACAACAGAAACAACAAGGGTGTGGGGTCACAAATGGATAAGGTTGGGCCAGTCACATAGCCTCCATGAGTCTCATTTTCCTCATCTGTTTGCCGTGAGGAATACATGAAAGAATGTGTGTAAAATGTCTGATGAATGGACTGCACTGGGAGAAGCATGAGTTCCCTTCCATTCCCCTGGGGAGAAAAGGGAAAGGCTAGAATCTTGCTGGACAATTATGTAATGCTTTAAAGGAGAAATAAACACAAAACGCAGCTTATTGGATATTTTGGCTTAATAGTTATTTGAACCATGACTGACTATTTCTAACTAGCTTCTCCTGGACTCTTCCCAGTCATAGACAGGCTGTGTCATTTTCTGATTTTTCTCTGGTGTTGTCCCTAATAGTGTTTTGTTTTGTTTTATTAATAATAGCCAATTTTTTAAAAAATAAATTTATTTATTTATTTATTTATTTATGGCTGCGTTGGGTCTTTGTTGCTGCACATGGGCTTTCTTTAGTTGCGGCGAGTGGGGGCTACTCTTTGTTGTGGTGCGTGGGCTTCTTATTGTGGTGGCTTCCCTTGTTGTGGAGCATGGGCTCTAGGCGCACGGGCTTCAGTAGTTGTGGCACACGGGCTCAGTAGTTGTGACTCGCAGGCTCTGTAGTTGTGGCGCACGGGCTTAGTTGCTCCACGGCATGTGGGATCTTCCCGGACCAGGGCTCGAACTTGTGTCCCCTGCATTGGCAGGCAGATTCTTAACCACTGCACCACCAGGGAAGTCCCCCTAATAGTGTTTTATCTTAGCATGAGCAAAGATAGGAGCCAAAGGTGGTTTAGTTTACCGATTCTGCAAGTGCTATTTACATTAACTCCTTGGCATAGTGCAGTTTGTAAAGTGGCTGAACTCTTACTACTAAGCATTCTTTTTTGGAATTCTACTGCTCCACAAAGAGCTGTGAGGCTGCAAAAGGTGGCCGTGTGAAAATCTTTGCATTTGTAGTTTAATAAAGAGAACATTATAACACTGGAACTTTATATTTTAAATGAAGAGCTCTGTGTGTGTCTCTCTAGTCTTTTTTCTCCTCCTCTTTCTTTCTCTATGTGAAGTGTGTGTGTGTGTGTGTGTGTGTGTGTGTGTGTGTAATATTCATGTCACTTCCGTTTCCACCCCCAACCCCACCACTTGAGTGAGGTGCAGGGTCAGCCCTCACTGTGCATCTTTTGTGGTCAAATTGACTCTGTGGGCTGCTGAAATTGTTAGAAAAAAATTAGGACCTTTCACAATAAGTACCCAAAGAAGCTGCAACTATCCTCTAAAGCAGAGTGTCCATTACACACCAACCTTCAGGAAGACATAAAAGCAGATGCCTCTCCTTTCACATTAGTGGTGGATGGACTAATGGTGACTAAGGAAGAACTACCACATTTTCAGGCTGTGTGTGCCTGGAGTGGATCACAAGGAATGGGGGAAAGCAATCAAAGAGGGAGCAACCAGGCCATGGAAGTCCCAGCAGTCCTCCAGCTCAATGATCTAGAAGTAGAGGCCATTTCACCCCATGCTCAGAGGGGCAATGGCTAGTGAGAGGCTTATTTACTTCCTCATACTTAGACCAGCACTAAACCCTACCCCAACACAGACACTTAAAAGAGAGGAAGGCTTCCTCCTGTACAAACTGGATTTGTTCTAAAAAAGAAAAAGAACAGAGGCAGCTTCCAGAAGGACCTGTCTTATAGGAAATAAGAGCAGACGCCAAGACTGAAGCAGATGCTGGATCTGAACAGGGGAGTGTATCCACCAAGAGCTTGCAACAAAACTAAAGGTAAAATGATGGGTGTGCTTTACTCAGCTAAAAGAGGAACAACTGGACGTGGTTTGTTTGGATGCTTCTGATCCAATTTACTGGTCATGCTACTCAATTTCTTTAGGGTATTATTTTGTCTTCTCTAAGTTGAGTCTTTGGTTGTGAATAGGTACTTAATTGGAATTCACCATGGGAACAAATGTGATATTAGTACAGGGATCTCGATGAGTTGGCAGTTCCTGAGAATAGACTATTATTACCTGGTTACCACTACTTCTGAGTAAATGAAAAACCTTAATGTTAAAAGAAATCTTTTTGGGGTTTGAGCTGAATCTGAATGCTAGATAGAACTCTAGTTGGTTGCAAACTCTTATCAGTTTGTCACTCCTGTGAGAGACGATTTAAACTGGGGAGTCAGGGAAGAGAGCAGCTGTGTGAAGGGTGTAGGGAAAAGCTTGCTCCTTTGCCCGATTTTCTCAAAAGATCATTTATAAAAAATTGAATAAGTCTACCACCAGAAAACAGTGGCATCCACATGATGAATAAATAACAAAGTGATCATTCTGAACATCCCTGGTGTTCCTGTAACCTATTTTTGTCTCCTCAGTACAATAATAGAACATCTTACACCACAGGAAAGAGCAAAATAATGGTGTGGATAGCCTCAGGCTTCGATAAGAAACCATTCCCTTGCTTTCCTGGTGTGAGAAGTAACCTATGCTTGACAAGTACAAAAAACTACTTACTTTATTCTGCTTCCATGGTGCCACCAAAACCATAAGGAGTTTAGTTTAAAAAAAAAAAAAACCTACACCCTTCAGGAAAAAACTTACCTCCAACAAAACTTGAGGGAGAAGGGGCTGGTGATTTGGTGATTTTTTTCGTATTTTTTTTAGTGCTCTATTTCTGTGGCAGTATTTATATTTTCACTTTATCTTTCTAACGAAGGTTTGGGTTGGTAATAAAATATAGTGTATTTAAGTGAATAACTGTGTGTTTTGTGTGAATAAAAAAACCAATGGTGACTTTTTGTAACTTTCTTTGCCTTTCTGTATTTCAGTTACCTAAACTGAATCTTTCTGAAGTACTGTAAGTTTGGAGAGGCTAAACAAGTTACTTTTCATAAATGATCAGAGAGAGCATCTATAAGATTAAGACAGTTGCATCACTTTTGCATGATGCTGTCTGAAAGAACTAATCTAAGCAAAAAGGAAGGGAAAATCAAAAACAAAACAAAACAATTACCTCTCAAAAATTGTTTTTCAATTTTAGAACAAAGCTTCTATCCTTTGTAGCTCAGCCAGAGGGTGATGGGCAAAATTAGTTGGGTGGCAGTTAGTAAATGTCCATAACTGCAGGTGCAGCCTCTGTATCCTTATTAGACCCCTTGGTTACAGACCCCAGTGGGACAATGTATGAAAAATTACACTCACTGTCTAGGAAACTGGGAACTGAAAGTCCAATATCTGCCTCAGTGGAGTTCTGGCACCTGCATTATCCCTTCTGGGGATATAAGGGTCAACAGCTGCGCAGAGACTTTTACTGTTCACAGATTCTGCACGTATCATAAAAGGGTGGTTAGTGTAGAGCTGCCTCTAGACATTACCAAGCACATGGGTACATATCACTTGATATCCAGAGCATTCCATTGCCTTCTACAAGAACCCAGTTTATATGAACTCATGATGTAGAATCAATCACCCCACTTCGATGTGCATCCATTATACCTGAAAACTGGCAGAAATGGGTGCTATGGAAGGAGGACGTCAAAGTAAGAAGGTTCTTTGTTAGCTTTGAACATTTCTGTTCCATTTGAAACTAGGTGGCTAGGCTGAGGGGGAACCAGGAGGGATGAGGTTCAATGTGCTGGGTCCTCAAGAACTTTCATTATCAACAGCACCCAGTGAGCTCCAGAAAGAAGAAGCTATGGCTGCAGTGATATTGGAGAGCATCTTTCTGAAGCGATCCCAGCAGAAAAAGAAAACATCACCTTTAAACTTCAAGAAGCGCCTCTTTCTCCTGACCGTGCAAAAACTTTCCTACTATGAGTATGACTTTGAACGTGGGGTGAGTTTCTGTGCTGTGAAACCTGAGTTTTAAGGACTTGGCCTTAGATCTGCCTTGGGGGGAGGTAGATCCTTTTTGGTTTGAGGGGGTAGGTGGAAGGGACCCAAGTACACTTCAAACTCAGCAAAATGTTTCCTAGCCCAGAACTAGCTACAGACATACTGGAGCAAAAATTCAAAGGTGCTAAGAAGCTATGGGGAAAATCTCACCATGGATTCTTGCAGTTGGTGAGCACTCATTAAATGATTGTTGAGAATGAAATCCAAGACTTGGAAATTGCTTCCTTATTTTTTATGTTAAAGGAACACAAAGCCATCCACTCTTCTATAGTGTTTGCCCTCCATCTGGTAGTCAAAAAAGGTTAGGTTAATAGATCTGGAAGTTGTTTGGGTTTTGTTTGTTTGTTCGTTTTCTCAAAATGACAGGTCCTGATATAGAGTGTGGGTGTCACCTCTCTGTGTTGAATGATGAGATAGCGAAATCTAATCATCTGGTTGCTTAATCGCTCTTAATCTTTCTCCATTTTCTTCCTCATTCTCTTTCTCAGAGAAGAGGCAGTAAGAAGGGTTCAATAGATGTTGAGAAGATCACCTGTGTTGAAACAGTGGTTCCTGAGAAAAATCCTCCCCCCGAAAGACAGATTCCGGTGAGAAGAGGCCATTGTTAGAACTGGGCACGGGGCGGGGGGGCAGGAGGGTTGCAGTTAAGAAACTTGGAACACTTCAATTCTCTGTAAATAAACCTGTGATGCTGTGCAGTGTGGGACACATAAAGCTCCCATATATGTTCTTCACTCTGCCACATATTGGTTATGCTGAGTCTCAGCGTCTTTTCCCCAGATACAGAACAACTCACTTAATCTGGAAAACTTGTAACGCCAATCTTAAGATGATATCACATCAAGTTTTCAAACTGATCAGAGATGATTCGTTTTATTCCCTCAGTCACCAGGATCAGATTTACAAGCTTGAGTTAGTCTGAAAGCCAGAACTCTAGGGCTCTGAGTCATGAGATTCTTTAGTAGCTCACTGTTTCTTCTCTCATTTCCCAGAGCCTCTCGAGGACATAACGTCTACTGATTTCCTAGTTGATTTTTTTAAATATCATTTTTTTCCTGATGTCAAGAGTAATGCGTATTTATTATAGAAACTTTGCAAAATACAAAAAAGCACAAAAAAGAAGATAAAATCATGCATAATCTCATTATTCAGCTAAAACAACTATTAACATGTTCGTGTATGGACTTAACAGATGTTTTTCTCCATTAACAACACATACACTCACACTAATATATATGTTATATATTTAAAACATAGAATCATATTATACTACACATCTTACTTTGTAACCTACATTTTCAATTTAACAATATAAACTTTTCCCCATAACAATAGATACTCTTTAATAAAATGATTTTAATGACTGTATAGTATACCCTATCATGGATATATTGTAATTTGTTTAACCAATCTCCTATTACTAGACATTTGTTTCCAATTTATTTGATATCATAAATCATGTTGAAAGGAACATTCTTGCTTACATCTTTACGTACTTTTGTTATTCTTTTCTTTATAATAACTTCCTAGGAGTAATATTTTGTTCTTTTCTTTATGAAATCTGTATGCTTTGATTATTTTTATAGTTTTATTCTATTTAATTTTGTAGAAGTAGAATTTGAATATCATATACACCTACAAGCTCTGTATGACAGTATCTATTCCTCTACATTCTTTCCAACGCCAGATATTTTAAATATTTGTTAATTTGAAAGCCAAGAAAAATGATACTTCATTGCTGACTTATTTTGCAATTTTTTTGTTACTCATAAGGTTGGACAATTATATGGCTACAGCTCATTTATATTTTTCCATTTGTGAATTCCTGTTAATTTTTTGGCCGGTTTTTCTATTGAAATGTTTACCTTACTCCTAGTACTTTTTAAGAGATCTAGATATGTTAACTTTAACTATAATATATGTTGAAAATATTTTTCCAGTTTTTCATTTATCTTTGAATTTTGTTTATACTTGTCTTTTTTAACCATAGTGGGTTTTAAAGTCTATGTCATCAAATTAGCTCATCTTTCTCTTAATGGTTCTAACTTTTAGCATTATATTAGAAAGGCCTTGCCTCTCACAAAATTATGTAAATAGTTATGTTCTTTTCTGTTAGTCATAGTTTCATTTTTTTATATAAAGCTCTTGAATCCATCCAGAACTTACGTTGGTGTATGGTGTGAAATAGCTACCTTAACTACTCGCCCCCCACCTCTGACAATATTAGTGGTTAAATGTTTGTCCCAGCATCATTTATTGATTAACCTCCCTTTTCTCAATAGTTTGAGATACCTGAGATTTTTTTTGGAATGAGTATGTGCTGGATCCTATGGATATGTTTCCCTACTGGGATATAGGAAGCAATCACTAAGGATTAGCATTGTCCATGCAGGAGAGCCTTCTGGAACCACTGCAAAAGACTCCCAGTACCTAGGGAAATCCAGAAAAGAGCAATGCATCAACCAATAACTATGATTTCTTCTGTCACTGCAGAGAAGGGGAGAAGAGTGCAGTGAAATGGAGCAGATTTCAATTATTGAAAGGTTCCCTTACCCCTTCCAGGTAAGGTATTTTCTCTCACTAGCTCACAAAGGGACCTGTAATATAATCGTTAGGGATGGCATGGGCTGTGAGTGTTTGCTTTTCTGTTTTTCCAATCAAACATAGTTTCTTTTAGTCTCTACACCTCAAAGAGAATCCATAATGGCACTAATCCTATTATGGTGTGTCTTGTTTATGGCAATGGCATTGAGAAAGATGCTCTGTTTGTTAAGTGAGCATTTCACTTCCTTCTGGTTCTGCCTATCTGTCTAATGGTGCTCAGTCATGTGGGTTGAAAAGACAGAAGAGGGGAGGGAAGGAGTAGTATTAGGAAGTTCGGTGTAGGGAAGGCTTATTAGACTTACATATAAACTTAAATTCTATTCTAGTCTGGAATAACTGAAGAGCCACATAGACATCTGTTTGGTAGATGCAATGTAAGCCATAAAAGAGAGCAAGAGCTTCAGATTCAATCTCTGATTTGGTTTGCTTATGTCCTGAGAACTCTGAGGCCACATGTCATGAATATAGCAGCTTCTGCAACAGTGAAAGCCAGAAAAGGAAGTGGAAAGTCTCAGGGGAGGGGGCTTTCTGTCATGGATTTATGAGCACAGCAAGACTAACAAGCAAAAAGAAAAATGTAAAAGGATCTTATTCATGTCCCTGACTGTAACAAAGTTTACAAAACCTGTGAAGGAGGGGTGTTTTAGACACAGTTTTTACTACCACTGTCTTTCAATAAGTTGATGTTTGACTGGGCTAGTGAATACTGGTAAATAGTAGATAATTCAAAATTAATTTATATTTGACTTTAGAATCTACTGTGATGTCTCTCAAGTCTGTAAGGGTTGGAACCACATCTTATATGTTTTGTACATCTCAATAACACCTAGCACAATGCCTTGTACATGTGTGGTGTTCAAAAAATACTGACTGATTTGATGACAATGCTTAATATATATTTCACTCTTTTGAAGTAGGTATGTAGTTCCAAACTTGGTTTATTTGGGCTAATATTGGCAAGGGGAGGCCACTAGGCAGTGGGGGGATAATCATCCAAGAATTAAAAATTTGCTCCATATTGATGAAGTGTATAATCCACATGTACTAATCAAGATTTGTTACATAAATCATTACTTCAATTATATTCTATACAAACTCAAGGTTTAATAAGATCATAAACTATCCTTCATTGGATAAATAAAAATCTTGACTCCACCAAGGGCTGAAGATTATGAACTAAGTTTACACACAAATTGAAATACAAGTCAAGAGGACACAGGAGTATTCACAAAGCAAAGAGTTTCTAAGTCCTACATCCCTGGATATGAATTGTTCAGGAATTCTTCAGATGGTTCACATAACCCCAGCTCCACTGCTCACTGAAGACCCTGCCTTGTTTTTGTTTTCCAGTATCATTATACAAATTTGTAGCTTAAGATTAGTTCCTTCAAGGTCTTTTTATTTTCTGACTCCTAACTGCTGAAGTCTGTGTCCATTGCCCCAGGTTGTATATGATGAAGGGCCTCTCTATGTCTTCTCCCCAACTGAAGAACTGAGGAAGCGTTGGATTCACCAGCTCAAAAATGGTGAGAATTATTTGGAAAATAAACTAGTTTCCAAAGAAAGAAGGAAAGGAAGGAAGGAGGAAGGAAAGAGAAAAGTTGGGAGAGAGGGAGAAAAAGAGAAAGGAGAGAGAAAGAAAAGAGAAAGAAAGAAAGAGAAAGAAAAAGGAAAGAAAGGGAAGAAAGAAGTAAAGAAAAAGGGAAAGGGAGGGAAGGAGAGAAGAAGAAAGGGAGAGAGGAAAACAGAACAGATGGAAGAAGGGAGGTGAAAGAAAGAAGAAAGAGAGGGAGAAGGGAAGGAGGGAGAGAGAGAAGGGAGGAGAGAGAGAGAATGGGGGGAGAAATATTGCATTTTCTTCAATATTAATGATACAATTGAGTTCAATATTCCATCATATGAATAAAAGATCACATGCTAGACTAAGAGTTTCAACTCAGTTCTACCACTGTCTCTCTAATGCAATTTTGTAATTGTAGGCCCTTCCATTTCCCTATTTATAAAAGAGGTCCCATTCTTTACACCAATTACAAGGGGGGTATGGTGTGGCATTCAATGGTTATTTCAATATTTTGAATCCTAGGTATGAAATATGTAGTTCCAAAAAAATTAAATACATGATTATGAGAGTGCTTGGGGTCAGAGTAAAGAACCTGGTTCCAAGTCCTCTTCTACCACTAATAAGCTGGGTGACCTCTGGCAAGTAGGCCAACAAGCTTCTTTGAGGCTCAGGTTTTTCTTCTGAAAGAGGAATAATAATGGTGCCTACAGTACCTACCTCCAGGGTTGTCCTAAGGATCAAATGAGGTAAGGTATGTGAAAGCACATGGAAAACTGTAAAGCACTGTACATCTTTTCATTGTGGATATTTTCCAAGGAACTATTTCATGTTCCTTGCTTTGTGAGGACCTCAACTTGAATATAGTTCAGTATTTCACACAGACCATACAGTGTGCTCAGATAAACTTGACTGTAAATGCTTACAGCACAGGATGCATGCGCACATATTTGTGTGTATATATAGCCACATGTCAAGTGACTGAGAGATTAACTGGTTGAGTTGACATCAGGAAAGGCTGCCTAGAGAAACAGGAAGGATGGCAGACTGATAATGGCATGGTTGGGTTATTGCGTGACAGCCCTTTGTCTTAATAAACATTTAGACTCTGATATGCAGTGGCTGACTACACCAGCTTTGTTCACTCCCTTGAATGTAAGTCTGGCTAACATAAAAATCATCAAATCTTTCAAGCTGAAAGAGGAGAGGAGAAAGAAAGAGAAGTGTCATTTACTTAGTTCTTTCTATGTGCCAGACACCAAGCTAGACACCTTGTATTTATTATCTCATTTAATTCTTACAGCAACCTTGGGCTAAAAACAGCAACTAACACTTAATGAGCACTAACTCTGTACCAGGCTCTGTGCCAAGTGCTTCAAACGGACTAGCACATTTAATCCTCGCAATAAGCTTATTAAGGATGCATTATTCCCCTATTTACAGATGAGGGAACTGAAGCTCAAAGAGGTTTAGTAAGTTGCTCAAGGGCACATAGCTAGTGAGTGGTGGAGCCTGGGTTCTTACTACACCCCTAGGTCTGTTTGACCCCAAAGCCTAAACTCATTGCATATTTTTGTGCTGCTTGGTTCTCAAGCCCAGAAACTGCACCTGTAGTTGTCTGCAAGATATTTTAGAGTAAGGCCATGTGAAGATTACAAATAGGTGATCTCTTGCACCACACAGTTCAGTTCTTGACATGTTTTGAAGTAAGAGGTTGGCTTTAGCCCTGGGGGTACAAAATGAGCAAACACTTCAGTAATGCTTATTATGATCCAGGATCTTCTCTAAATTCTTTACATATATTAGCTCATTTCTTCTTCATATCAACCATATGAGGCAGTTATTTTCACCATCCCCATTTTAGAGATGAGAAAACAGAGGTATAGAGAGGTTAAATAACTGGCCCAAAGGCACTCATTTAGTAAGTGGCAGGGTCAGGCTTTGAACTCAGGCTCTAGAGTCTGTGCTCTAAATCAAGATGCTACCTCCAAGGCCGAGAAATATACACAGAGCTCTAGAGGGCATATATATTTGTACTTCTTTGGTTCTCTCCACTGTGCCTCATAAATTGCCCTGCACACAGAAAGGGACCAACAAATAGGTGTGTTAATTGATTTTTCTGCAAGAGTAAACAACTACCACCAACTTGGGATCCACACTGATGGACAGCTAGGATTTAGTTTGGAAATAGGGGAAGGTGGGACATACTAGCTGAGGGAGAAACCAGTTGTAGGTTAGCCCAACAAATATTTATTGAGTGCCCACTCTAGTGATAAGTTATCACACTCTGAGGTAAAATGCACCAATTGGAAATCACTAACATGGAAAGGGGACCTCATGGTATACTGGCTACCTCTGTAGTGGTATTGGCTGTGAAGAGGCATGAGGGAGCCTTCTGAGGTGCTGGATCTGAGTGGTGGTTAAATGGTTGTACACAAATGTGGTTAGCTGGATATCTTAGATTGTACATTTTATTATATGTAAGTTATACTTCAATTTAAAAAGTAGGGCCTCAGGTACCTCATATTGAGCTGCCATCTTTTTTCAGTGGTACTTTCCATGCAAAGTTTATATTCCTGAGGACTTAGCCCTGGGCTCTCTCCTTCCACTTCCTTGAACATGGCAGTGGGCACTTTAATGTTACAGCAGCACAGATATTTGTCTACATTCACTCTAGACTCTTCATTTGGTCAAGCTCAACAGAGCCTATCCTAACTGCAGCTTCAAAAATAAGCAAATGACCTGACCTCACCCAAATGAATGAAAGAGTGGCATTGGTGAAACTCCAATGACATATGTGAAGAGTAATCATTCATTCATTCCCCAAACAGAATTTTAGCCATTATCCTGAATAAAATGAATATGAGAGATCAACCCATCAAGTACTTGGAATGTGCATCAAACATTAGTGCTTCCCAGATAGGGCTGGCCCCATGCATTGGTGAAGTAAGCAGTTTTCTCCTAGTCCTCCCACTAGGACGCTGTCATAGTCAGCTTGGGCTACCATAACAAAACATCATAGACCAGGTGACTTAAACAACAAACATTTATTTCTCACAGTTCTGGAAGCTGGGGAGTCCAAGATCAAGGTGTTGGCCAATTTAGTTCCTGGTGAGAACACTCTACCTGGCTTGCAGACCAGTCACTTTCTCACTGTGTTCTCACATGGCAGAGAGAAAGAATTTCTCTCCAGTCTCTTCTTCTAAGGGCACTAATCCCATCATGAGGGCTCCACTCTCATGACCTAATTACCTCCCTAAGGCCCCACTTCCTAATATCATCGCACTGCGGGGGCTTCATTATATGAATTTTGGGGGACACAAACATTCAGTTTGTAACAGACACTCTGATTTTGCAATTCTCTCCTAAGTAGCTGGAAATACCAGCGCTGTGTTAACCAACAAAAGAAGGGGTGCCATCTTCGAGGGACCTCTTAATTATTTGGGAATGTAGGGTGGGTTCATAATGAGTGTGCTGGAGGTAGGGGGGCAGGAAGCCCTATAGCCTCTCATTAGCATAGCTTAATTTATCAGAGCAGCTAGTTGTTGATTAAGAATTTTTTAAATGTCTACTGGTGCCCAAGCCTGCACCCAAGAATCTTCAAATCCCTGGGTGATGGTAGTGGCATGGGGGGGGGGAAGGGCAGAGGGTGGGAGCAATGAGTTCTGGCTGGAGGAGTACCTGGCACATTGTTCAGAATTGCCAGTGCCTGGTAATAATAAAAGTCAGACAGACTTTTGCTTGGTTTTTATTATTTTAAAGTTCTCTACAGACAACGTAGCCACCTATAGCCTGCACCCCATCTGAACAGCTCCCACCGCCCTGCATTTGGTGCAATGGTGAAGGGGTATGCTGAAAAAGTGAGGGGTGAGGGTGAGCAGGATAGACTGGTTAGAAGCCTTCAAATCCATGTTTAGAAAAGCATCAAGATAGCACTTTAAAAAAAGATGGCACTTTTTGTTCATTTGCCTATAAAATGCATCTGGCCACGAGTAGCTTCTAGGCCTCCCCCAAGGTCTTAAGTGAGTGGAGTGTGACTAGCAAGCTCTTAAGGACTTAAGTTGGTCTCTACAGAGGAAGGTTTTATTTTGTTTTTGTTCTTATCTTTTAAAAAAAGTTATGCAGAGCTTCTTTTTAGCATCAAATGCTGAAATGTGTATGTCCTCAAATATGCATATTCTTAGACCAGCCTAGGTCTTTGCCCCAGTGCTAGCTATTGTCAATTATTTCATTTGTCTTTGCTTTTCTGTTAACTGGCAACATGATCCCAGGATGACTTGTCTAATTGACTTCCGGTTAAGATTCTTGCAATGCCACAGTATTAAAAACTGTAAAACTAATTCCTCTTATCTGCAAATCTCTCATCCTGAGAGATCTTTTGGGCCTCACAACCCTGTGAGGGAAATGGAACTGCTGTGTTTGTCTCCCACAATGAGCTCAACCTACCTCAGTGGCCCTAGGAAGACTGAACTGTTTATTCTAGAGGCAGAATCACCTTCATTTGATCCTGAGCTCTGCTCTGTTAACTGTTCTGTGAACACAGAAAGCGTGAGGCAGAAGTTCTCACAAAGACAAATATCTCTAAAAGATCACTCCAGGAGCTGGGACATTGGTATATTGAGAGCCAGAGTGAAAGTCTGGCTTGTCACGTTGTTTCCCTTATCTGGAAAAGACCACCATAGTCAACACCTGCCTTACAGGAAGATTGTAATGGCTACTGGAAAAACATAGATAACATATTTTTGTTCTGGGGCTCTGGAGAATCAGATATTCTTATCACTTTGGTCACCGGTTGGGAGATAGTCATCATAACAGACCACTGAAGAGAACTGCACAGGAACTCTCTGGGGCCAAGCATGTGAGCCAACTGGTCCTGTGTCTGCTTCCCTTCAGGGTGGCTGAGGAAGGGGCAGTTGTTTGAAGCTCACTACTAAACTCAAGGAGGAAAACATGCCTATGGTGGCTTCTCCCACATGTCAGATGTGACCTCTTTCTCTCTCTCTCTCTCTCTCTTCTCTCCTGTTACAGTAATCCGGTACAACAGTGATCTGGTACAGAAATACCACCCTTGCTTCTGGATCGATGGGCAGTATCTCTGCTGCTCTCAGACAGCCAAAAATGCTATGGGCTGCCAAATTTTGGAGAACAGGAATGGAAGTAAGAGATCTGATCAATATAATTTCTCCCTCCTTTGACTATCCATCACTTTCTCAGGGCTCTATCAAACCCAGGTTTGTACATTTTGGCCAGTGCACAAAGGAGGGTGGGAGAGGAGATTAGTGGGGGCCAAAATTCAGCTGGTGCTCTGCTCTTCCAGCTGGGTGACCTAGCATTGGGCTGTATCATTCCGGACTTTTCCTAACTTACGTAACGTCAATGAGTACAAGAGTAAATTTCCTGACCAAACCTGTCCTTGGGCCCTTTCTGAAGATGCACTCTGTATCCATCGTCACTGGTTTCTCACTTTGCAGGCTTAAAACCTGGGAGTTCGCACAGAAAGACAAAAAAGCCTCTTCCTCCCACGCCTGAGGAGGACCAGGTATACAGGGAAATTGGGTGCTGCTACTGTTTAAATTGAAACTTACAATGACACCCTGAAAACAGACCAAAGTCTTAGAATTCTCCCTGGGATTTGGCAGTGTAAATTGGTATTCTTGCTGAGACAGGGGCTTTGTGCTTCTAATTAGGACTTCCTCTTCAGTGGAGAGATAGAGGGCTAGTAGGAAGCTCTTGGCAACCATTTAATCAAATCACCTGTTGAAAACAAAACAAAGCCTGATTTTTTAAAATGAAAAATATTTTCAAACATAAAGCTGAAAATTTTTAACAGTGAATATCCATATACCCAACATCTTGATTTTATCACTATTATATTACTTTAAAACTTGATTTTGGGGGTTATTTTTTGAGGTCTAGAAAGCCCTTTCTCATATATTGTAAGTAAGCAAGGCAGGAATTATTATACTCATTTTACAAACTAAGAAAAGAAGATTCAGAGCCACTTAGTAGGTCCATGTACTAGTTTAGTGCCAAGAAGCTTTCCCGATTATGGCTGTACATGGTTTTTGTCCAGAAAGTTTAAAAATACTGATGCCTGGGTCCAGCCCTCAGAGGTTTTGACATAATTGGTCTTTGAAACTGCTTAGGTGTCAGGATTGTTAACCACCTGCTAGATGGTTCTGATGTACATTCCAGGCTGAGAGCCCCTGCATGGGTGCTTAAAACTGGTTGTTGAATGAATGCTGAATAAACCTTTTATTTTGCCTGATTTGGGTTAGAACAGTGTCTCCAGTAAGCCAGAGAGTTGGGGAAGAACAGGAGAGTGCTTCATATCTAGCCAACATCTAGCCAACCCCACCCCTACTTTTTCCTCTTAACAACACAGATCTTAAAAAAGCCACTGCCCCCTGAGCCAACAGCAGCACCTGTCTCCACAAGTGAGCTGAAAAAAGTTGTAGCCCTTTATGACTACATGCCAATGAATGCAAATGATCTACAGCTGCGGAAGGGTGACGAGTATTTTATCCTGGAGGAGAGCAACTTACCCTGGTGGCGAGCCCAGGATAAAAATGGGTGAGTCCACGCCTGCCCTTCCTGAGCCTTGTGCCCACCTACTCTATACACACGTAAAATCCTGCGGCATAATTCCCCTACTCAGTATCCTGATCAGAAATTGTTCTTCCCACACCAAAAGGAATATGCTCTCCCTCCAAGTACTTCTCAGAGGGCAGCTCTACACGTGGCTACCTCTCTGAGCCTGTAGAGTCTGGCCCACATGTTGTCGAGCACATGTAATCAATGCCACATGTGCAGAAGCTACACACTTCACTGGCCTAGCCATGCATTGGCAACATGATTCTCTTTGAGGGAGGGGCATTTTATATACCTTCATTCAAGATTGGTTCTGAGCCCAAGGATACAGGGCATCCAAATCTTTCTCTCACCCAGGATGGGAAGTGCTGGATGATCTATCACGTTGTCTCCTCTACAGGCAGGAAGGCTACATCCCTAGTAACTATGTAACCGAGGCAGAGGACTCCATAGAAATGTATGAGTGAGTATGCTTATGTTCCTAGCGCACAATCTTCCCAGAGGAACTAAATATAGTATAAACTTTTTTATAGTTTCAACAAAATTTTGATTTCAAGATACCTATTAAAATGTGTCAACTGGGTCAAATGATGCCACTCAAGTTAGTGCCTCTGTCTTACCCTCATCCCAAACACCCTGTTGATGAAAGCTGGAGAGGTCACCACACCCCCTCCTCCCCCCAAATCCAGAAGAACCACACTAAGACAACCTGACAGGAAACATTTGAAAGGTGAAAATGGCAAACTTCTGTGGATGTGCTTTCTCCCTAATCATGGAAGTGGGTTGTCCTTGAAGGCCCTGTCCCTGATCCCTCCCCTGCAACCTTCTGCCACCTGCCTTTGCCCTCTACTCTCCATTTCCATGATTCTTCAGTGCCAAGCATGTTTTGGGAAAGGGATGTAGTATGCTACGCACATGATAAGACACTCAGTAAATAGAGGTTGAGTGAATTGACTGACTCACTGGCATGGATGAGCCACAGATAGCCACTTACACCATGGCCTAGGAGCCACACAAGCACTCTCTCTTTACAGGTGGTATTCCAAACACATGACTCGGAGTCAAGCTGAGCAACTGCTAAAGCAAGAGGTAAGTATGTGACCACAAGCAAATAGCATTCTCCTTGCACAGCAAACAAGGATCCTGAATTGCAGGCTTGCTGCTGTCCGCCATCTCCAGGCAAAGCAGTGTCAACGCTGTCATTTTATGGGGTCCCAATTATACTTTTCGCTGTCAAAAGCAATGAGGCTGCAGCTCAAACATGGAACTTGGCAATGAAATCAAGGCTTCTATAATATTTTCTCTCGGGTTTGGGCAGGTGGGATGCAGGTGTGAGCACCACTTCCTCCTGACGGTCAGCTTCTTTTTCATCGTTTCAGGGGAAAGAAGGAGGCTTCATTGTTAGAGACTCCAGCAAAGCTGGAAAATATACAGTGTCTGTGTTTGCCAAATCTACAGGGTAAGCGTTACTGTTTCAAGGCCCTGGGGACAAAGGACAGGGGTGCCCAACCAACAGTTCCTTAATGAAGTGCTCCTCTCACATCCTCTGTCACTTAAACTCAAAACTCATCTCACTTCACTTCTTGGGCCCTTTGGACCCTTGTTCCCAAGTTGCTGACTCAGCATCCACTTCTTCAGGGAACCTCAAGGGGTGATACGCCATTATGTTGTGTGTTCCACACCTCAGAGCCAGTATTACCTGGCTGAGAAGCACCTTTTCAGCACCATCCCTGAGCTCATTAACTACCATCAGCATAACTCTGCAGGTAAGTACCAGGGGAACCAGAGAAGAAGGGTGTGACAAGTACCAGGAGAAGCAATTTAGGACAAGGTGGTTAGGGGAAGAATAAGCCTCACAGGGTAATGGGAATTAGCTGTGAAAATAAACCCCTGTGATGCTGGGTCGAGGTCAAGTGAAGAGGTGGTCAAAGGCAGAACTTATGCCCAGTAGGGACTGACTCCTTATTTGGTGATTGATGCTCAGTGCTAAGGAAAGACATAAAGGAGACTGGTAATTAATCAATCAGCAATATTCATTGTGTTCCTGGTGTGTACTCAGCAATTTTCTTGTTACTAGAGAACACATGAAAACTATTAGTTGAAGTCCCTGCCCTCAAAGGACATACAGGCTCAAAAACATCAGAAGAGTTTCTAAGCAGTGTAGACATTCTAAAAACTGGGAGATTGGTGAGAGCACGAATACATGGGAAAAACTTCATCAAGAAGGCTTGCTGCTGTCTACCATGTCCAGGCAAGGCAGTATCAAGGCTGTCATTTTATGTGGTCCCAATTACACTTTTCAGTATCAAAAGCAGAAGTACGATGTGAGTTAAGGCTAGGCTGGGAGGTGGGGATATATTTAGCTGGGTTGTATATTTCAGTTAGCATTCTCTCTTTCTTGTCCCTGAAAAACATCTGTAAGAGGAGAAACTTCCAGAAAAATTCGGGTTGATGGAGATCTTCTGGGATTCAAAATGTACTAGAAAGATGAACACTGGAAGCGTGAGGCTTTAAGTGAGGGTGTGTGAGGCATCTCACCCCCTGCTCCGCACCAGCAGCATGACTCTCTTTGTATGTTTCAGGACTCATATCTAGGCTCAAATATCCAGTGTCTCAACAAAACAAGAATGCACCTTCCACTGCAGGCCTTGGCTATGGTAACTGATTATTTCTCTAGGGTAGGGTGGACCGGCCAGTTGGAAGGACTACGTCTGGCAGACGCAACCAGACCTTGCCTCTCAATCATCCTTGCAGCACACTGTTCTATCCCGGCTGCTGCGAGGAAGGTTAAGAAGGAGCCAGACCAAAGTTATCTAATGATTTTCCTCCCTCTGGTGGCTCCTACTGGGACTGCAAAAACACAGATTCATAAAGGGATTTATTTTTTAATTGTGGGAAAAAATCATAAAGGGATTTTAAGAGGATGTCTAGTTTATCTTCTTGTTTTATGCCTGACTTGTACTTAAATTCCCAGACTCCTCCAATCAGTAATCCCCTGTCCCTGAGATTTACCTGAGGAAAGATGGATTAGTACCCCTGAGAATTTCCCTTTTACTGCGTGTCTATTTCTACCCCCAGTAGGGATTCTTATCTATTGTAGAAATTATACATACATGACTCCCAAATAATCACATCAAGGCTTTGTTGTTATAGGATCATGGGAAATTGATCCAAAGGACCTGACCTTCTTGAAGGAGCTGGGGACTGGACAATTTGGAGTAGTGAAGTATGGGAAATGGAGGGGCCAGTATGACGTGGCCGTCAAGATGATCAAAGAAGGCTCCATGTCTGAGGATGAGTTCATTGAAGAAGCCAAAGTCATGATGTGAGTTACAGTCCAAACTCAACTCTCCATCCAGTCTAGGAATTACCAGGATGGTTCCCACTGGGTTTTAAGGTGATTTATAGTAAGAGAGATTTGGGACCATGGCCTGAGGTCAAACTTTGATTGGTGGGAGTAACTGCTAAGGTAGTCATTTCTCTTAGATATTGGTGGAGAGTAGTATTGATCATAGGCGTGTACCATCTCAGTAGCATTTGGGGGTAAATGTAGAAAATGAGACTTTCAAAAGGAAGACATTCTGATGTAGCCTTAGTGTTCATTCAGCCCTGGGCTTGTTTCCTGTTCTATTGATGGACTCCAAATCCTGGCTCACCCTCATATATTAGGCACTTCTGGAGTTTAGGGTAGGAAGGAGGAGCATCAACTTGTTATTTTGGTCCCTAATCTGACACTCTACTCCCAGGCCAACTCCTTTCCTCCTCAGCTCCTTTCTGAATAGTATTCAGAGCCAGAAAGGGAGGACTGGTTCATTGCCTTTCCTGTAGGAATCTGTCCCATGAGAAACTGGTGCAGTTGTACGGCGTCTGCACTAAACAGCGCCCCATCTTCATCATCACTGAGTACATGGCCAATGGCTGCCTCCTGAACTACCTGAGGGAGATGCGCCACCGCTTCCAGACTCAGCAGCTGCTGGAGATGTGCAAGGATGTCTGTGAAGCCATGGAATACCTGGAGTCAAAGCAGTTCCTCCACCGAGACCTGGTAGGACCTCAGAAGGATTGGCCTGGGTCCGAGGGCTGAGGGGGTGGAAGTAGCAAAGGAAGACCTATCACACATGGCTGAAGAGGGTGGCTGGAGCCATCATTTCAGTTTTATCTAGAAAACACTATAAATTTGGTGAGCCTCTTCCCCAGTGGTCAGCCAGTCAAAGATCTCTGGCCTCAACACCACAGGTTCTGCCATGGTGGGAGCTAGAGCACTCACTCCCAGCCCCCTACCATGACAAGGAAATGGTGGGGTCCTTCAGGGGCAGAAGGGCAGCCCTGCTTCCTGATGGGACTGCTCTTAGCACAGAAGCATCATTTTGGTTATATCAGAGTCACAAACTGGGGGTCTGTTGGTACATTTGGTTTTTTTTAATGTTATATATTAGTCAGCAAACACTTAAAAACATTTCACATTAAATAACTGAATTTCCAGCTTCTCTTGAAAATCTAGACCGTCTTGTAACACCAGGCCCACATTCTCATAGGCCATGCTAACAGTTGGCTGGAGCTGACACCTATGAAAATGTGGGCCTGGTGTTACAATATGGTCTAAGTGATTACAGGAAAGTGGCTGGCCTCCTTTAGACCAGACACTTTCCTGACACCTCCACCCACCCACTTCACTCTGTCACTTCACCTGCCTGGCCTCTGGAGGCATCCGAGTTTGGGCCCCTGTTTATTTCAGCCAGGCCAAGGCTCAAATCGCCTTAGTCCCACTGGTAGAAAAGCAGAAAACAAAACACACTTGCCTTCTGTTCTCCCTTAACTCTCAGCATTTCAATGCAGGAAGGGTTGTCGTGGAATTGCCAATGTGAGTGAAATCATTCTGCAAGTCCTCAGTGCTTTACTTATGACTACGGGGGTTGCTCTATATGTGGTGGAAGTGCATCAAAATTTCTCAGTGGCATCAACTGACTCCTGTTAGGTGGGAAGGTGTCTCTATGTGAAGATGAGGCTTCCCTGGCTTCACTCCCTTGGTGGGCAGAAGTTTTGTGCCTTTAACCTCTGTGCCAGGGACAGAGTCTCACTGGTATGTGTTGCACTGCAGGCGGCCCGAAACTGTTTGGTAAACGATCAAGGAGTTGTTAAAGTATCTGACTTCGGCCTGTCCAGGTGAGTGTGCCTTTTTCATTTTTCCCTCTAAAAGTAAAAATGGCATGGTACAAACATGAGGTGACACTGTAATTTTTAATCCTCTCCCTTTTCCCCCTAATTCTAGTCTTTTCCACCATCTTTCTATACCTTTTCTTTCTCTGAATGGTTTAAGTCACTTTCCACCTCTTGTTTTATTGTTATATCCCTCTCTTCTCCTTTCTCCTTTGCTCTTTTTTTAAAAGCTAATTTCTCCAATACTTTATGTTGATCTGTTAATCCTGCTGACTTTACTCCGTGTCTCATTCTTTCCTAATCAGTCTAATTCCCACTGACAACTGCAGAATAGAAGGAAGGGAAGGATGAGAAAAGAGAAAGGAAAGAAGGCTAGAGAAGAGGAAGGGAGTACCTATTAGATCTTATTTCACTTCATCCTTGCTGTAACCATATTGTCAACCAGGAAAGCTAAATCAGATATGAAAACAGGAATCTGTTAGAAATAACATTTGTAAAAGACACTGGTTGGCCTGTAGGCGTATATTTGTGCAACTCTTGTGGCTGTGCCAAGAAAATTGAAGCAAATATCAAGCTCTCCAAATTCTAACAGTAACAAGTCCTGAATCCTTTGCAGGTATGTTCTGGATGATGAATACACAAGCTCAGTAGGCTCCAAATTTCCAGTCCGGTGGTCTCCACCAGAAGTTCTTATGTATAGCAAGTTCAGCAGCAAATCTGACATTTGGGCTTTTGGTGAGTGGATAAGATCACATGGATTATACAGCTCAAAGGAAAAGGAATGCAATGGAGGAAATTCACACTCTGTAATCTGCACAGAGAGACTGTTATTTGTTCTTGTTTTCATTCATCTAATTCTTAGGGAGTCAGGCACCACAGAGGTTTCTGGGGATTAAAAACAGTAAACTAGACATGATCCCTGCCTTCTTAGAACTTAGAATATATTGAGGGAAACAAACAATTCATTCAGTATGCCACAGCTTCTGAATACTGATTATGTACCAGGGACTCTGCCAGACCCTATAACTATAAAGACAAATAAGATGCTGTCTCTCTCCTAAAGGACTAATAGTCAAGGGCAACCCTGATAACCCTCCAGTGTACTCAGTACTATAGCAGAAGTTTGAACAAAATGAAAAAAAGCACAGAGGGGGGAAACAGATTGTAATGTTTGAGGTTGATTTAGGAAGACTAGGATCCCTACTACCCAGAAACAACACATTTTTTTTTCATTTTCTAGGGGTGCTGATGTGGGAAATTTACTCTCTGGGGAAGATGCCATATGAAAGATTTACTAACAGTGAAACAGCTGAACACATTGCCCAAGGCCTACGTCTCTACCGGCCTCATCTTGCTTCCGAGAGGGTATATACCATAATGTACAGCTGCTGGCATGAGGTAAGTGTTTTATTGGGACCTCAAATTATTTCCTTGAACCTACTTTCCCATTTAGCTGGCCAAGCACCCCAGCCCCACTCTCCTGGGCCACATAGCAGCTGGGCACAGACAGACAGCTGTGCACATTCTTGGATCCTGGCCTACATCCCAATCATTTCACGGCCAGAAGGTTTTCCAGGCCCATTCCAATTTTCACTAGAGTATCATTAGCAGACCCCAATACCAACTTGGCTTTAGGGAGAGGGGTGTTGTGGGGCCATGTCACCTAGCATAAGCAGGCAGCCAAAGGCACTCAGACAAGTGTATGGACATTAAAAAAGAAAAGTCATTAAAATCTGTGTTCATTCCTTTGGGAGTCATTTCTTCTACTTTACTAACTGCACACCTTTTCTGGCTGTGGTCCTAAATGAGATTTTTTTTTAAAACCCTAAGGCCTGAAAGGAAACTAAAATGGGTAGTGCTCATGTTTTTTTTTTTAAATACAGTGCATTACGGGATATGTGGGTAGATGTGGTATTTTGAAAATAAACAGCCTGTCCCACTATTAAAATGCTTTGCTGCTCTCACCTTGGGTTCTTCCAGGGGTGCCTTCTCCACTTTCAGTAGATCCTTGGCAACCTTAATTTGGCAACCTAAATGTCTAGTAGGAAATAAGTGCTCAGCTCTTAGTTCTGCCCCACTAGAAACAGGGAAAGACAGACAGTGTCCAACAAGCATATATGTGAACCTGGAGCCATCTCTGCGGGGTGAAAAGTGGGCATTTGGATCAGAACATGGCTCCTTTCCCTTAACAAATCACTGAGGTCACAAAGAAAGTTTGGAGAAAGGGAAAACCCCTAGGAGCCATTTCCCTTCTCTCTCCCATGCCAAGCAGGATTAAGGGTGATTGACTATGCTCCCTCCCAACTAGGACATCCTCACTCTGCTAGTTAAGTATTTCAGACAGGCACTTTCTCCACAGCCTGTTTAAAGCAGTAGTCATGAAACTGGATTCACATCAGAATCCCTGGGAAATTCTTAAAACTGCAGATGACTGGGCCTTATTTCCAGAGATTCTGATTAGGTATGTCTAGAGTGGGACTTGGGTATGTCTTTTTTTTTTTTAACATCTTTATTGGAGTATAATTGCTTTACAATGGTATGTTAGTTTCAGCTTCACAACAAAATGAATCAGTTATATATATACATATATTCCCATATCTCTTCCCGCTTGCGTCTCCCTCCCTCCCACCCTCCCTATCCCACCCCTCCAGGCGGTCACAAAGCACCGAACTGATCTCCCTGTGCTATGCGGCTGCTTCCCACTAGCTATCTACCTTACGTTTGGTAGTGTATATATGTCCATGCCTCTTTTTAAACTTCCCAGGAAATTCTGATACTCAGCTAGGTTTGAGAATTCAAAGGAACAAGAAATTGATGACTTTTTGGTTCTGATGGATTGAGACCTTTCTTGCATGAATATGCCCTGAGTCACTAAATACCTCAGGGGCTTATGGACCAATGGCTATCACAGAGGGCCTTAGTCTGGAGGCCAGATGGTGGTAATAAGAGGTCCCAGGTGCTTAGGATCCCTACCCAGTGATGCAGCCCATGGTCTTGAAATGTTAATTCCTTTGTTAACTTTGGCTACAGGATGGTAGAAACAAGTGTTTGAAACCAAACTAAAAATTATCACAGCTTATAGGATTTCAGCTCTGTCAACCACTTAAACTTCTTTGGTTGCCACTTGAGGTTCCAAAATAAGAATGCATTGGTGCACAATTATGTAATGAATTTTGCCCTTAGTTTTAATCAGTGTTTGTCAGTGGAATTTTCACATTGTCCTCACCACATTAACCACCCGAATTACTAAAGATTTAAAGTGCACAAGGACTTTATGGAGCACTTCTATTTCTCCCCCCACCCCTTTTTTTCTTTTGGTAATCCACAGGGTATGCTACTGGGCATATAGCATAAACTTCATAAACATTTGCTGTTTACTCACTGTGCTTCCCTTGAATTTTGGACTGTAGTCCACTGTAACACTCTATTTTTTCTTTGGTTTTAGAAAGCAGATGAACGTCCCACCTTCAAAATTCTTCTGAGCAACATTCTAGATGTCATGGATGAAGAATCCTGAGCTCACCAATAAGCTTCTTGGTCCTACTCCTCTACTCCACAAGCCCCAATTTCACTTTCTTTGAGGAAATCCCAGGCTTACAGGCCCTGGAGCCTTTGTGCTCTTGCTGAATACACAAAGGCCCCTCTCCACATCTAGGAATGCCTTTCTATCTCTTCCCTTGGATAGTACCTTCTGAGCAAAGGCCAAGGAATTATTGTGCCTGGTATTTTCCCCCAGAGAGGAAATTTCCCAAGAGTATTAAAACAGACTGAATTTGGGATGGAAACATTTTTGGGGAGGGAGGGAATGTAAATAGCCTCACAATGGGTCCAACTGCTCTTTGGGTAGGCAATAGAGCTTGCGGGGAGGGAGGTAGAATTTGGCAGGAATAAAATGGTGTCATAAAAATGGGATGGGAGGGTGTTTTGATAAAATAAAATTACTGGAAAGCATGAAAGTTTCTTGCTATTTCGATTAATCATGCAGCCTCTCTGAAGCGCCCTATAAAACTGCTGTGTGGCACTCGTCTGTCATATTCCTACTTGGAGAACTCCACAGGATTCTCCGCATTTAACCTCTCTGGCTCTTGGAAAATTCTGCTTCTGAATCAGAGACAGTGATCACAAACCAAAGCACACTGCCTGACACTCGGTAGGCATTAGATACTATTGGAATGAATCTGACAGTTGGAGACAAATTCTGCCAGATCCTCTTTCCCCTACCTCAGGCGGGGTAAATTCCATTAAAGAACTACAGCCAGGGGCCCAGGACAGCTAAGTGACGGGCCCAGCAGTCCGGGCCGAGCACTAGCTTGGCAGTGGGGAAAGCGCGGGTCAATTTGGAAGCCGGCAGGGGCGGGGCTGTTGGGCCGGCCAGGAACGGGCCACATGGTCTGAAGTAACTTCCTTTTTTTACCTTCTTTCTTTCTTGTCTTTCTGAAATAAGGTCTCGACAGCGCCACGGCGCTGGGCGACGAGTCCTGTGACCTCAGGGGTCAGTTGTGGCGCCGCCGCGGGGTCGCGCGCGGGAAGGCGCGAGGCGCGCGGGCGTCTGGGAGGAGCGCCCAGAGCGGGGGGCGGGCCCGCGCGTAGGGCCGCGCGCCGGCGCAGTGCGCTCCCCGCGCAGTCCCGGAGGCAGTGGATTGTGGTTCCGGTTCCGCCGCGGAGACACGTGAAGGTCGGTGAGTTGGTGCGGAGTTTGTCTCGGCACGCGTGGCCGCGCTGGGATGGAGTCCTCCTCGTCTTCCTCCGCAGCGGGTTTGGGTTCGGTCGACCCGCAGCTGCAGCATTTCATCGAGGTAGAGACTCAGAAGCAGCGCTTCCAGCAGCTGGTGCACCAGATGACGGAACTTTGTTGGGTGAGGAGCCTGGGGCTGGGACCTGGCCACTGTACCTACTTTCCTGCCCTTGCCTCGCGCAACTCGCCACGACGCCTGGGATTCGGGGAAGGGAGAGGACCCAGCAGCACCCCTTGGTTTCCTTAGGTTCCTCAGGTCGAGCCGGAAGGGAAAAAGAGTGACTCCGCTTCTCAGAGGGCTGTCACGCCGGACCTCGGCTTTGTTAGTGCAGAGGATTGGAGATCATAGAAGACTTATGCCGTTGTCCCAACCAGTACTTTAGGCACCTAAGGTTGAAGCTGCCAGTGCTGGTCACCAAGACTGATGAGAGCCCCAAGTACTGGGATTTCATTTTTGACACCCTGAGTCCCAGAGAATCAGTGAATCTCCTGTCCCTGCACTCTTCAGAGTTTGCCTTGATTACTCAGTTGCTCTAAGCGTCCCTCCTGAGAAGTGAGTGGCTCTAGCCCACTAACTATAAAAGTGGGGTAATCTCTATCAACATACACACTTTTTTGCCTTCTTGTTGGATTGTTGTGTAATACCAAGCCGTTTCAGGTCTGAAGGTTGAGGAATTGAGTATGCCCAGTGAGGGGACTTTGGCAAAAGGGTAGAAGGCATTTATTTGCAGCTTGGGATCAAAGTGTTCTCTGGCAGCCAAAGACAGCATAACTGCCCTGCCTTGACATACAAAATTCACAGAATTCAGAGGCCAAGGATAATTTTCCTTGCAAGTGGAGAGTCTGAGGCTTGTGTACACAACAGAGAATAATGAACGAAATTCATTTGAACCATAAACTTATGGTATTGCTGGACTCTGACCCTTAAAAAATGCTTACTAAACTCCTGTCTGCCTTGAACCAGAGTGCTTTGATTCTTTTTAAAAATCTGATTCATTACGTTTGGACCAGCAGGTGGTGTGGTTAAGGACTCCTTTAAGAATCTGAAAGTTGTGGGCCCTTTAGGAAAATTCATACAATTTTCCATTCATCTTGAGAGAGGATTCAAGAGCCTCTGGCTTACGTAGACGTTAAAGAATCTCCAGTCATAGATATTCTTTTTTCCTTTGGTAGGTTTTAGTGTGTCTTAAAGGCATTTAATGCAAGCAGCATTGTAGAGTTCTAACCAGATTCAGCGAAGGGTTAACTTCCCTTGTATTTTGCTACCTATCTTGCTTTGTAACATCTCAGCTCCACCATTTTCTGGCCCCATGACTTAGGACAAAGTATCTCTGTGCCACAACTTCCGTCTTTGTAAAATGAAGATTAATAATAGTATCTATTCCATAGGGTGGTTGTGAGAATTTAATGTAAGGCTGTAGAAAATTGCCACAAAGTAAGCTGCCAAATGTGAACTATTATTAACATATCAGATACTGTTTTTAGGTGAAGTTTTTCCTCTAAGCAACAAGAAGCTCCCCTTCCTTTTTTTGCCAAGTTCCCTTTGTGATTCTGTATCTTGTCCTGAGCAGGAAAAGTGCATGGACAAGCCTGGGCCAAAGTTGGACAGTCGGGCTGAGGCCTGTTTTGTGAACTGCGTTGAGCGCTTCATTGATACAAGCCAATTCATCTTGAATCGACTGGAACAGACCCAGAAATCCAAGCCAGTCTTCTCAGAAAGCCTTTCTGACTGACCTGAGTATTACCTCTTTGGAAAAGGAAGGTAGTTCAAGAAATGAAGAGCAGTTGATGGGATGGTTGAAGAAAAGGCTGTGGGGGGATCGGCTCCCACCTTTGTCACTCTTGGGACATCCTGTCATCTGAGAATGAACAAAGACCAATTTTTGTGTGTGGGCGTGGTTTGAGGGTCAAATGTGTTTGGGGTTGTGTTTTTTAATGCTAATCTTGGGAGAACAATTGACAGATGAATGGAAAACTCTACTAGATGTATATTACTGTATGTGGGACGATGCTTTCCTCATAGTCCCATTAACTGCTTCCTACAATTTTAATAGTGGAACTGCTCTATAATTTGATAGTGGGACCACATAGGTAATAATCTGTTATTTGTGTGGATTCCTTTCAGATTTCTGGAGAGATCGATATACATCTTTGTGTCTCTCAGAAAGGGCAGCAGTGGGGGAAAGAGTAATTTGGTACTTTACTGTAGGCCTCCTTATCTAATGTTTGATTATCAGTGCTGGAAAAAAAAATGTATGGCTTATTCATACAGTACATTTCACCTTTCTAGGTTATCTCCCTCCCTTATACTGTGATTCACTTAAATATCTGTATGTAAAGTACAGTCTTGAGCTAGTACAGGTAGCCTGAGAGTCTAGAGGCCTTTAGTTAAAGGAATCTAGCCAGCGAACATAATTCTCATACTACACTGCCACAAGGAACAAGTTAACTTACCCTGTATGTCAGAGTCCAAAAAAATTTAAAGATGTGCCTAAATGAAAAAATAAGTTATAATGATTTAGGCCAGTCAAAAACTAACAGCAGTTTCAGGTAGAGGTGCATGCCTAATGTAAATCAGCATAGTTTCCATTTACTGCGTCCTTTTAATCACTGAAATAAAAGCTTCTACAAGATTCAAGTCTGATTGAGAAGGCTTTCTATTCTGGTTATCACCTACACCCAGGAGAGATTTGGTGTGGGCTGGTTCCAAGGCTGAAATGTAGTCAGCCTGGGTACCTGTTCTGTGAAAATTATCGTACAGTATTCCAGGGACTGCTGACCTTTTTGTTAGAAAAGAGAACCTAGAGATGAGATGGAGAGGGAAGGAATTCAGTGCTGATGGTTAGTTCCCTGAGTGTAGAAGAGATTATAGTGACTGGATTCCCCTCTTACTTCAGATCCTAGTGGACTGGAGTATAGACCTAAAGTGGAACTACTTGTTGGGAGCCTCTAGTGCAAACCCATGAAAGTTGAGAAATACACATTTCTAGAAGCCTCAAGTCCCTGTTTAACTTCCCACCATATAGGCACTACAAGGAAATTTTTAAAACTCCTGATGAAAACACAATTCACCAAACATTTAAGTACCTACTCTGCCGGACACTGTTTTTGGTGCCAGGATTTCAGCAGTGCACAGAAACAGTCCCTGCCTGTGTGGAGCTTCTGTTTTAGTACGGGGAGACAGGCAACAAACACATCCATATGTCAATATAATGAGTGCCGAGGAGAAGAAGCAGAGTAAGGGTGTCAGGGAATGTTTGTGGGGCATTGTTATTTTAGCTAAAGATGATTGGAGAAGGTCTCTTTGGGGAGGTGGCATTTCAGCAGAGACCTGAAAGAACTAAGTGACCAAGTCATGTAGGTATCTGAAAGAAGAACGTTTCAGGTAGGGGTGACACCAAGTCCAAAGGCCCTAAGGTGGAACTGCATGCTGTGACACCAGTGTAGAAGAAAAGTCGAAGGTCAGTATGGCTGGAGTAAAATGAGTAGGAGAATAGTAAGAAATATGGTCAGAGACAGATGGGGGGATGGTGGGTGGGGATGTGCTGATCATGTAGGGCGTTATAGGCCATTGTGAGGACTTGGCTTTTACCAAGCAAGATGGGGAGCCATTTGAGGGTTTTTAGCAGACAGTGATGTGATATGACGTGATATAACTTAAGTTTTAGCAGTGCCTGGCTGCTGTTTGGATAACATGTACATGGTAAAGAAGTAGTAGTAGAAGCATCAGGGTAGTAGGAATAATGGCATTCGAAGTCCAGGAGAAATCAGGCTTTTAGGATGAGTATCTGGTGTATACCTTGTGTCTATATGTCCATGTTGATTCCCGCCCCCCCTATAAAATTTAAGAGTTCATGTAACACCTCAAGTCATAAAGGAAGGATCCTTTAGTCTTCTCCATATTCTTACTTATTCCTTTTTATTATATATTACTTATTATATTTTTTTACTGTATCATTATTTCTTATTCTTCATTACCTGTTAAAGTATTCTCATTACCTTTAGACACAAACTGATATGTCTGTTTTACAAAGTATTATTGCTTGCTTAGCTAACGTACATAATAAGAAAGAGGATCTGTCAGATTCATGTAATACGCTTGAGCACCAAGTATATTTTCGACTCTACTAGACACAGGACAAGGGGAACGAAAAGGTAGACCATTTGCCTGCATTCTCTTGGAGGTTACGTACCAGAGCAACAATTTGAGCTCGTTTGTTTTGTCAGCCTAAGAAATTTATTTTCAGAACCTTGATAGAAAGGGTACTGTCAGCCCTAATGACATTCAAAGTCCTCATTTCAAATATTCAGGGTAGAAAATTCAAGACTCAATATAAGGATTGGATTAGCAGACTCTTCCTGAAATGAAAAGAAGCCTAAGATATAAAATATAAATACAAAGCTGCTCTGGTGGTGGAGGTGTCTGGAGGCCTGCTTGCTATTGTCTCCTGCCCATCCCTATGCACCACGTCCCCTGGTTCCTAAGGCACTGTCTCAGGACCTTTAGGGTTTATGCAAGCATACTGTGAAAACTGGAACCAGACTATCCCTAAGGCCCCCGCCCATGAATGAACATTAGGGGTAACGCATACAAGGAAATCAAGAACTTGATATTTATTTATGCTAACAAATCTCCAAGGGAGTGTGAATTAAAAAACATAAGTCAATAAACCCCATGTAAAATAGCCTTTACATGGAAAACAATTGATGGTCCTTTTTAAACCAATTTTTCCTTGTATCAATACCTTAGTACAAAATTTTGGCCTAGGGAGATTTTAGCTCAGAGTCCTCATGCTCCCTCTCAGCCTCATTTTTTTGTTTTTGGCATCTTCTGGACTCAAAAGAGGTTGATAGAGAAAAGTCTGGTAACCTTCATTTTCATTCCATGGAGGAGTAAGGGTATTGTTTACATTTATTGATCTTAAGTTAAATGACAGTAGGTATGGACCAAAAGGGATATCTCAAAAGCTATAGAGGAAAAATGGCCAAGAGCTATGGAAAGGAAACCACAGGAGGTACCACTAAAATTGTTGAGGGCCATATGCTGCCATTTCTTGAAAAGAATGGCAGAGCAGGTCATGACAGCAGTAGGGAAAAGGAAATACTACATGGGAATGACTGCATAAGTACTGAAAATATCCAAGGCCCTGTTCAGATAGTTTATCTGAATGCTTACACAAATCACAAGGCAAATCAAGAGTATCCAGCCCAGGGCTGGTTTTGTGATTGGCTTCCCTAAAACAGCTGCTCAAGGCAGTGTCCAAACTTGATACCTGACACAGAACGTGAGCCAACAGAAGAGCAGATGAGAATATACACCCGAGGTTACTCTGGTCATCCCAAGGTCCCACTATGAAGACAAGTAAGTGGAACTGATCACAATACACAGGGCAAAAAAGATGACTCCTGCAATAAAAGAATTGAATTACTATTTTTAGCGCTTATATAAGAAATGCTAAAGCTATTTGACAATTAAATCATTACATTCTTAACACCTTAACAAGTGAGCAGCATTTGAGCAATTAGCTGTTTAATCTATGAATTAAAAGTTGTGTATCTAAAGCTATGTCTTGGAAAAATCCCTCAAAAAGGCAAAGCCTATACAATATAATTGTGCTACACAGAAATACATAGAAGGGATAATTAGGATATGGCAAACCAGGATTCAGAGGTACTGACCAGGAATTCCAGATGAGCAAATGGGCCAACAGAATTTTGAGATGTATCTGCAATATAATAATAATAGCTATGCTTTATTGAGGGTATGCATACTGCTTGCCACACAATGTACTAAGTATTTTACATTGGATCATCTTTAAAAATTAACAATTCTGTGTGAGAGGAGCTATTATATTCATTTTACAGATGGAGAAGCTGAAGCTCGGAGAATTTATTCAAGGTTACACAGCTAATAAGTTATAGGAATAGGATTTGAGCCCAGGCAGTTTGACTCCAGAGCTCATGGGCTGAAATACTATACTAAACTGCCTCCTAAAGTGTTTAAAGATAGGAAGTAATGTTTCTCTAGAAGGTGGGGCCAGAATGATGGGAACATTTCATTCTAGAGATGCCATCGTAGAGTGGAAAGAACCGGAGTTTTAGAGTTAGGCAGAACTGGGTTCAAATCTTGACTCGGCCAGTACCTGCGTGACATTAGGGAAGTCACTTAACCTCTGATCCTCAGTTTCTTTATAAAAAACTTAGATGGTAATGCCTGCCTCACAGGGTTGAAAAATGAGAGTGCATGTAAAGTGCTTGGCACACTGTAGGTACTTTAATGTAGCTATCATTTATTATTATTTTTCAGAACTGAGCATCTTTGATCATCCTGGCAGAGTTGTTGTCTGGGAGAACAAGAAAAAAGCAAGAAGTCACTTCATGAAGCTAACTAGTTGATAAAGTGGCAGAGCTAAAGGAGCATGTAATGTTAAGAAGTTTGAGTTTTATGTTGCAATCAATGGATAGCTGTTGGAGAATTTTAAAGTGGAATAATATAATATTTGTACTTGTTTCATGACAAAAGTACTACCTGCATGTTTTAAAACTTTCAAACAATATAGAATTGCTTACGATAAATGAAAGTCCTCCCCTTACCCTCATATATGCATTTAGAAAGATCATTTTTACAGCTATATGGTAGTTGATTAAGACTAGGAGAATAGTAAGGGTATTTCGTTAGTTCAGGCAAGAGACTGTGGAGGATTGAATTCAGATAGTGGAAGTGGGGATGGACAGGAGGGGACATGTTAGGAATATGAGGGAGCTGTGAGAGAAATCTGGAGTAAAATGGAGAGGGAGTAAGACATTATAGGGAAAGAGGTAGGGGATAGAATAATGTGCCAGTGAGACCATGCCTTGGGACTCAAAGGGCAGCAGAAGTGACTGGGAAGAGAGGGAGATAACACAACTGATAACGTTGAACAGGCTTCAGAGAGGAAGTTACACAAATGGCCATCCCCATGGGTAACCCCTGGAATTTATTGCTGCCCTCCAATTTGAGGAACATAAGCATATCACCAAAGTCAAAAGATTACTCACAATGTTCTATAAACTTTTCATGGGAAAAGTTAGAAACAAGCCAAGAGGAAAAGAAAGATAAAATATTATTTGAGTTTTAACATTGTATTCTGATGAAGCAAGGAGGAATGAGTAGAAAGATAAAAAGGAAAAAAAGTGGGGAGGCAGGGAGTCAGCAGTACAGTCATCCCTACAGAGGGATTGGTTCCAGGACAACCCCCCCACCCCTGCAGATACCAAAATATGCAGGTGCTTGAGTCCCTTATATAAAATGTAGTATTTGCATATAACTTACATCCTGCTGTATGTATATTTTAAATCACCTCTAGATTACATATAATGCCCAATACAATATAATGTAAGTGCCATGTAAATAGTTGCCAGAGTTCAGGAAATTAAAAGTTTTGCTCTTTGGAACTTTCTGGATTTTCTTCCAAATATTTTCAATATGCGGTTGGTTAAATCCACAGATGTGGAACCTGTGGATACAGAGGGCCTACTGTATTTGTTAAACTGTCCTTCAGACCTATAGTTATTTCCTTAAAGCTTAAACCATTTGCTACATAACATGACTGACCTGTGTATTAAACCAGTATTGTTCAAATTAAAAATCTCAGGTGGTCATGATATTGCTAGATGTACCTTGTCACTACAAAGGAAACATCAACACGGGTTAGTTGCAACAGCTATCCATCATTATGTGGCAGCATACACCACCAGGTTGAAAGAGCTGATCCCCATTTTTCAAGCATTTTCTTTTTTTTCTTTCCCTTAGGCAGGTCCCAGGGATGCTTTATTTTCTTCTTTTCTTGAAGCTGCCAACACTTTGAGGTTCTTCCCATCAGATTAACTATAATTCCTAATCACTCCATTCTCCACAAGACAAACATATAGGCTCTTAACATAGTAAGGGTTTTGCTTTGAATCACCATGGGAGAATAGACATGGGACAACATGCAGAATAAATACAGGGAAGTTACAAAGGTTACAGAATTTTACAAATTTCTAACAATCAACTCTGATTCATATTCCCTTCCTTACTGATACAGTGATTACCAAGATCTCCTTCGGTCTTTATTCTTTAGTGGGCTTTCAGCTTCCCCACTTCACACAAAACTCAGAAGTGAAAAAAGAAAGGGTTATTAATTTTGTCTACATAAAAAATTATGAACAGCAAAAACTTCCATAAGCAAAGTTAAGAGAAAAACAAATGGGGAACAAATATTTGAAACTTTTCTACAAAGGACCTAATTTACTTCTTATATAAAGGGCTCCTACAAGTCAATAATAAAAGAACAGTCACTCGATAGATGGGCAAAGGATATAAGGAGACAGCACAAAGAAATAGAAATGCAAATGGCTCTTGAACATGTGAAAAGATGTTTATATTTAAGAGAAATTTTTAAAACCTGCACTGAGATATCATCTTTGTGGGTGCAAGGAAGCAGGTACTCTTTACTGGTCAGAATGTAAATTGGTACCACCTCCATGGACAGCAGTTTAGCAATATCTACCAAATTGATAGATGTATAAACCTATTCCAGAAATCTGACTTCTAGAAACTCATCCTGCAGATATACTCACATGTACAAAATGAGGAACCTCTTTATATACTGATATGGAATGAGCTCCAATACATATTAAATTAAATTAAAACAGCAGTATTTAAGACACAATATGCTACCATTTGTGCAAAAGGGGGGGATTAAAATACATGTACACATTTGCTTGAATAAGCATAAATTATCTCTTGAAGGATATTGTTAACATTGATTGCAGGGAGAGGAACTGGGTGTTTAGAGAGTAGGAGTGAGAGGGAGACTTTTTACTATATATCTTTTCTCTATGCCTTTTGAATTTTGAATCATGTGACTATATTACTTATTCAAAAATTAATATTTTTTGGAAGAAAAATCAAACTCTCATTTTTATATATTCTTGTACCCAGTAGTTTGTAGATCCTCTTGGATTTTTCTAGTAGAAAATAAAAAAAACATATCATCTATAACAACATTGCTTTTGTTTCTTTCTAAGCCTTACACTTTTTGGTTTGTTTTGCTTTATTCACGGGCTTCCAGTACAATAGTGAGTAGAAGCATTGCTGGTCAGCATCCTTGTCATCTTCCTGACTCTTCTATTCACTCTTCTAAAAAATTAATATTATGTTAAAAATAAAATTTCTCCCCACTTCAGAACTCTGAGCTCTGTACTAAGAAGCAGAGAGGTGATGGAAACCACTTCCAGGAATAAAAATCCTATATCTCAGCTTCAGTAATTTCAGATGCCCACTAGTTGCAAATAGATTATTTATATATCTAAGGACCTCCAGTAGGGATGGGATAAGTGGGGGGTAGTGAGTAAGGCATTCACCTTGTGTGCAAAATTTAAGGGGATGCCAAAAAACTCAGTGATCAAGATAAATACTTTAATGCAATATTTTAAAAATCAAAATTAGTGCAAAAATTCATGATGAACAAAACGTCAAAATTTTAAATAAAGACAATGCCATACTGAGCCATACTGGAGTGTGAGGAAAAAGGAAAAATGTGGGCCCCATATATGTGTTTTTGTGTATTCTTGAATGGTTAATTTTTTCCTGAACATTAAAGCAGTTGAAAAAATGTTGGAAAAATTGAAAAGTAGATACATTACAACTCACAGCATTAAGTTTAAATATTTTATCAACACTAAAAGCAGAATTAAAATTTACTTTCCTGCCTTTAATGGAAGCAAATTCATCAATAATATTTTCATTAAAACCAATAATAGTCTCATTAAATATTTTCTTAGGCCTAATAAGAATATATAGAATTTGGGGGAAGTGCTAGTAATCTAGTGGGATTTATATGCAATGTAGGGGCTTCCCTGGTGCAGTGGTTGGGAATCCGCCCGCCAGTGCAGGGGACACAGGTTCGAGCCCTGGTTGGGGAAGATCCCACATGCCGCGGAGCAACTGGGTCCGTGCACCACGACTGCTGAGCCTGCGCTCTGGAGCCCGCGAGCCACAACTGCTGAGCCCATGTGCCACAGCTACTGAAGCCCGCGTGCCTAGAGCCCATGCTCTGCAATAAGAGAAGCCACCGCAATGAGAAGCCTGCGCACAGCAACGAAGAGTAGCCCCCGCTTGCCGCAACTAGAGGAAACCCGCGCGCAGCACCGAAGACCCAACGCAGCCAAAAATTTTTTTAAATAAATTAAATAAATTTATAAAAATAAATAAATAAATAATACAAGGTGGATATTGGAGAATCTCTGGAAATAAGGATCACAAGGTAGACATGTACTATTTAGTTACGCCATGTTAAGGAGTTTAGATTTTATTTTGAAGGTGATGGTGAACCTCTAAAGTATTTCAAGCACATGTTTTAGGAAGATTACAATCACACCAGTGCCAAGGACTGAAAAAGGACAAGACTGGCAGTAGGTACCTGATAGATTTTTAAGTCAGAAATGTAATTCCAAGGTAGATAGGGTAAGTTTTTTTTTTTTTTTCTTCCCAGACTGGGGCATGAACCCGTGTCCCCTGCATCGGCAGGCGGACTCTCAACCACTGCGCCACCAGGGAAGCCCGATAGGGTAAGTTTTGATGACTAAATAAGAGGAGCAAGGGACTTCCCTGGTGGTCCAGTGGTTAAGACTCCACGTAGGGGACGCGGGGTTGATCCCTGGTTGGGGAACTAAGATCCCACATGCCGCGCGGTGTGGCCAAAAAAAAAAAGAGGAGCAAAAGAGAAAAAATGAGGATGACCCACCATTCAAGATTCGCCCATTTACCACCTGTTGTGTATCCGTATTACACATTTGTTCTTGAAATGTGTGAAAGGAAATATATTACTCTCTCCTTTCTAAGAAGCATGCCAAGCACCTTTTATTTTTGTAGCTGAACTCACCAAAAAAGTTGAGGATCATTAATCTGGTCAATTTTCTCATATTACAAATGACCTATCCATAATATATATATATGACATATGTGAACTGTATCCTTCTCACCCTCACTATAGTCCTTTTCAACAAAGTTCTTTTCAAGAAACTGGCACAAAATCTGGTATTCTACCAAATATGCCAAGATTAGGATAAAAGAAAAAAAGCAGCAGGCCTCAGATAACTGGTAGGTTGACAGTTTTGTTTTCTTTTTTAGGCAAGAAGAAATATTTAAAGATGATGAAATAGGGCAGAAAAATCCATTTATATTCTTCCATGAAAGAAAGGAGGATGACCTTTTAAATAAGAATTTTTAAAATTGAAGTATAGTTGATTTACAATATTATACTAGTTTCAGGTGTACAGCACAGTGATTCAGTATTTTTACAGATTATACTCCATTAAAAGTTAGTACAAGATAAAAGCTGTAATTCCCTGTGTGGTACAATATATCCTTGTTACTTATCTATTTTATGCATAGTAGTTTGTATCTAACATCTAAGACAATGCTGCCTGCCATCCTAGGATTACTTACCTTTAAAAATAATCTTTGATATCCATTTTCAGTAATGCGGTGGCCAAAATAACCTGAAAGTCCAACCACACTACAAAACACTTGGAAATACAGAATAAAGTATAACATCCTTTTAAATGTATAGCTGAGTTTACAGGTAAGTAAAGGAAATCACTAGGGGTCGAAACACAAAGTGGAAAACTGAACACAAGAACATTTAGTGAATGTTGAAGTTTTAGCCGCTCTGATGGTGTGGTGCAAGTGGTTTGGTTATCTCACGAAGTAGGGTGCTTAGATTCTGATGCCCATGTAGAGGCAGGAGACAGAGCCTTGGGCCTAAGTAAGGCAGAGAATTGGAGCTGGGACACCTGTAGAAAGTTGGAACTTTCAAAGGACTACATCTTCAGTAAGGGTGAACTAGACAAAAAAATCCATTCACTAGTAACAAGAAACAACCTGGGATCTGGGAAGGTGGAAAAAAGGTCTTCCCACGAGGATTTGTATCCTCAAGGCTTCTTTCACATGGGTTTGAGATTCAAAATGTATACTCCTTGCAAAGTCCAAGAATCCTCCAGATCTAAAAATTAGCACAAAGTGGGTCCTAGCTATTGATATCCCTCAGACTACTTGGCAGAAGCAACATAAAACAGCTCTAAAGGGACAAATCCTCCACAAGATCCCCACAGGTAAAGCTACACTGAACATGACTTACAATAAAAAATTATAAAACACATGAAGAAACACCCCACCATAAGCCAATGTCTCAAGATACAACAGCAGGATTAGACCCCAAATCTTCAGATAATAGAATCATCTAATGCACACTGTAAAATAACTATGCTTAAGATTAAAGACATAAGTGAAACATGATAAAAAAAGAAGACACTATTTGTTTTAAAGAGACCAAGTAGTTTTGAAAGATAATTCTAGAAATTAAAAAACACAGTTTTAATGTTAAAAACTCAATGGGTAGATTAAACCATAGATTGGGCACAGCTAAAAAGTGGTAAACTGGAACACATATACAAAATATAACACAGAGAGATAGATAAAGAATTTAAAATATGAAAGAGAGGTAAAGAGACATAGAGGACAAATGGAAAAAAAGTAATATTCAAAGAACTAATGGCTGAGAATGTTCCAGGACTGAAGAATTAAAGATGTGAATTCTCAGATTCAGGAAGTATGAGTCCTGAGCAGGAAAAATACAAATTAAATTCACATTTAGACCATTTTGGTGTATCTTCAGAACATCAAAACAAATGATCATAATGATAATACTTAACATTTCCTGTGTGCCAGGATTGTTCTCAACACTTTACCCAAAAGACAATCATTTTAATATATTGGTATATTTTTCTTCCAGTCTTTTATCCATGCATGTTTATGTACATATACAAAAATTTCGAAGACAAATAAGAATAATACTACACATATAATTTTGTATTCTATTTTTTTACTCAACATCTTTCCATAAGCATTTTCCTATGTCATTAAGCAGCAGCAGCAGCAACAAAGGCACAAATAACAGCTAACATTTTAGTGTCGTGGTTATGAACATGGGTTTTGAAGTCAAACTTTCTGTGTTTGAATCCCAGCTCACCACTTATTAGCTGTGTGACCTTGGGTAAGTGACTCATCCTCTCTCTGGTCCCATTTTCTCATCTGTAAGAACCTACATCCTAGAGTTATTGCGAGTTACTATTAACTAAGCTATCTGCCAGGCACTGTGCTAGATGCATGAATAATCTCATTTAATCCTCACAAAATCCCTGTGGGTTAAAACTGTTATTGCCCCTATTTTACAGATGAGAAAAGTGGGGCTTAGAAAGACTAAGTGATTTGCCCAAAATCACATAGCCAGTGATGGTGCTTCAACTTGAATTCAGATGTCTCCAAAACCTATACTCTTGATTGTCATGCTACACTCTTTCTTCTTCAATATGTTTGAATGGCTTCATGGTATGTAGAGATCATAAAGCTCATCACAATATTCCCCAAATGTTGCACATTTAGATATTTTCCACTCATTTCCTATTACAAATAACCCAGTGAAGAACATCTTTGTCCATAAAATATTGTGTGAACTTCAGAAAAACCCCTTAGGGTAGTTATTCTGAAGTGGACTTAGACTAAGTATGAACATTTTAAGGCTCTTAACATAAGCTGGCAAACTGCTTTCCAGAACTTTGGTAGTTTATGAGAATAAGGTTAAATATGTTTTCATATATTGACCACCTATTTATATGCTTTGACCATGTTTCTTCAAAGACATTCATTCTTCTAATTTGTATGCTAAATAGTTATATATTATGTTATGGTATATACATTTATGTTATATGTATATATTTACATGTTATATATAATATATATTAAGTTATATGTTTTATAGTTATATAGTATGGATATTAGCCAGTTTTATCATATAAATTTTTAATAAACTTTTTATTGTAGAATAGCTTTAGACTTTCAGAAAAGTTGTGAAGACAGTACAGAGTTTTCATATACTCCATACCCAGTTTCCTCTATTGTTACACCTTACATTAGTATGGTACAGTTGTCACAACTAATGAACCAATACATTATTAACTAAAGTTCATACTTTATTCAGGTTTCCTTATTTTTTTTAACCTAATGTCCTTTATCATCCAGGATACCACAGTACATTTAGTCATCATGTCTTCTTAGGCTCCTTCTGCTGTGGCTTTTTTTGCCTGTTAAACTTTTTTTGCAAATCTTTTACTTCCAATTTATAATTTGTCTTTCTCATGTATGAGGTTTTTTTCTGATGCATATAAAAAGTAAATTGTATATTCAAATATATCAGTATTTTCTTCTGTGATATCTTCTCCTGTATTTATACTTAGGAAGTTCTTCCCCATATCAGATTGAGGAAAATGTTTACCTATATAATTTCTTATTGTTTCATACTTTCACTTTTATATTTATATCTAACTCACTAGTCCACATGGAATTTATTTTGGTATATGGTATGAAGGAGGCAGTCTAATTTACTTTTTCCCAAATAGTTACCATTTCTCTGTGCACCATCTCTTATAAATTCCTTTCTTTTCCCACTGATTTGTGATTCTCTATTACCTATTAAGGTTTGTTTCTGGGCTGTCTATTCTTTTCCACTGTTAGGATGACCAATCATCCCAGTTTGCTCAGGACCGTCTCAGTTTTAGCACCAAAAGTCCCATGTCCTGGGCAGCCCCTCAGTCCTGGGCAAACCCCCCATTGGATAGAGTGGTTGGTCAACATATCCACTGTCTTTTCTTGTGCCATTGCTATGCTGTCTTATTTACTGTTGCTTTATAATACATCTTCATATCTAATAGAGCAAGTACCCCTCACTGTTCTCTCCAAAAATTGATTGTTTCTCCTTCTAGATGAAACTCAGAGTATTTTACCAAATCCCAAAATAAAAATTCTAGTGGGATTGCATTACAGTTACAAATAATTTGAGGACAGACATTTTTGCAATATTGAGTCTTCTCATGCAATATGGAATGCCTCTTTCAAGTCTTCTTGCATGTTTCTTATCAAAGATTCAAAGTTGTTTTCATATAGGCCCTTACATACATTTCATTCCTAGGCAATCTAAAATTTTATACTGCTATATTAAATGGGATCTTTTTTCCTCCATTATATTTTCTAAATAATTAAAAAGATATTTTTATGTATATCCACACAATTTTACCTAAATGCATAAATGTGAATTATACACATGCTTTATTTATTAATCACAGCCTTTTTTTTCTTTTGTTTTTTGCTTGGCTACCCCAACTCTTCTCCACTTCTACCCCTGCCACACATGTTAATAACCTAATATGTACCTTTCCGTTTTCCCCATACTTAGAGAAATCTATACAGATAGATATAGATAGATGATAGATGATAGATAGATAGATAGATAGATAGATAGGTAGATAGATGATAGACGATAGATAGGTAAATATGTTTTTTGCTCATTGATTTTTTTGTGTACTTTTATTTATTTTTAACATCTTGATTGGAGTATAATTGCTTTACATCGTTGTGTTAGTTGCTGCTGTATAACAAAGTGAATCAGCTATATGTATACGTATATCCCCATATCCCCTTCCTCTTGAGCCTCTCTCCCACCCTCCCTATCCTACCCTTCTAGGTGGTCACAAGGCATGGAGCTGATCTCCCTGTGCTATGCAGCAGTCACTGATTTTTTTAAAATGGAGTCATATTATATACATCAGTAGATATTTCCAGATTGTTTACCATGACTATAATACTAAATATTTCTACCATCAATGTGTAAGAACACCTGTATGGGAAAAAGCACTCTTTCTCCTGTGTTTCTCCTTTACTCTCACACTACTACCACACAATATCTCTGACACCAGATGTGTGGTTTTCCACACATCAAGCAATTCTCTGACACCAGATGGGTGTCCTACAATTCAATTCAGTCCTAACGCTATCTACTTAGCGTCAGATCTCACAAATTAAGGGTTCAGTCCCACAAGACTCCCCCTACTTCAGACACAAGTTGAAAGTCCCAGCTTGTCACCTGTACTTCTCACTGACCAGCTAAAAATCGGGGTTCTGATGACCCCTCCTTGGGTTTAATATCGATAACTTTATGTTTACCAGTTTATGATAAAGGATATAATAAAGGATATGAATGTACAGCCAGATGAAGAGATACATAGGGCGAGGTCCAGAAGGGCACTGAGCCCAGGGGCTTCTGTCCTCATGGATTTGGGATGCGGCACCCTCCCAAACTTCTAATCATGGTTTGGTCTTTCTGGTGATGAGTTCCCATCCTGAAGTTATTCAGGAGCCCACTAAGAGTTGCCTCATTAGAACAAAAGACATTCCTATTGCCCAGGAAATTACAGGGGATTTAGGAGCTCTGTGTCAGCAACCAGGGGCAAAGACCAAATATTAGAACAAAAGATGCTACTGGTACTCTTATCACTTAGGAAATTTACAAGGGTTTCAGGAGCTCTGTGCCAGGAACTGGGAACAGAGACCAATATATATATTTTTCTATTATTTCACAATATTCTTTTTCCCCCATATCCACCAGCAATAAATTTTTGCCGCTCCTAAACCACCCAAATGTCCATCATAGGAGATTTGCTGGGTAAAATATGGCACACTGGAACAATGGAATACCATGCAGCTGTTAAAAGAAATTAGAAAGTTTCTATATACTGCTATGGAGTGATCTCCATTAAGTGAAAAAGCAAGGCGCACAACAGTATTATGAAAGAAAGTGGGAAAATAAGAACATATACATGCTTGTTTATGTTTTCAAAAATAAACAATGGAAGTATAAACTAAGAGCTAATAAAGATTGTTACCTCTAAGAAGAAGAAGGAACAGTCTATTGGGGGTCAGGAATGAAAGATAGACTTCTCTGAATGTGTCACTAGTTTTGACTTTGGAATCATGTAAATGTTTTTCACAATTATAATAAAAATTAAACAAAAAACTCCCTAACATTTGAAAACAAAATAAATACAACAAATTACATATATATCAGTTGTTGGCAGAGCAACACAGAATTATTCCACGTTTCTTTAAGGCACAGTAATTTGACTCAACTGGTGGGATAGACCCAAAAGGGAAAAAAAATCACAAAGAAATCAAATTACTTTCAATAACCGTATTTGTTAGCAATAGTACTGGAATTGTTATTTTAAAACTATAAGATATGTATTGTAGAATAGAGTAAATAAATAATTATGTTAATGTCATTAGCAACTGAGATTTCAGCATGAGAAAAGGGACACAAATATAAAATCAAAGTAGTTGAGAACAAATTCTATAATTTCAATTTTGAGCTGAAAATATCAGGATGAACTGATTTATTTTTCTCTTTCTAAAAATATACTTTTAATGTTTTTATAGTTGAATACATCTATCTCTTCTTTTATATAACTTCCAGATATATAGCCTTTATTAGAAAGATTTCTTCTGCCCCTGCACTGTACTCACAGTCTACCAGACTTTCCATGTTTACCATTTTACTTTTATATTAAGTATTAAACTATCTGGAATTTATTTTTCAAAAATGTATAAGATAAGAATACATTTTTATTTTCTTCCAAATGGATAGCCAATTGTGCCAGTATCAATTATCAAATAATCTATACTTTTCCCACTGAACTGAACTATTGTCTTGGTCATACATTAATTTTTCACATATCCTGGTGTCTCATTTTGGATTTACTTTTCTGTTACACTGATCTTTTTGTCTAATCTTATATTAATATTATGTTGATTTGATCACAATGGCTTAATAGTATTTCCTAATACCTAGCAAGACAAATCCTCCTTCAGTGTTCTTATTTTTCAGACTTTTCTTGACGACTCATTTTATCCAATTCTCCCTAAAAAATCTTGTTGGGATTCTATTTGGAATTGCTTTACATTTATATATTAATTCTGGGATAACTGACATTTTTCCATTAGGTCTCCCCATTCAAGAACACTGCATGTGCCTTTTCATTAGCTCACGAGATTGTCTTATATTTATAAAATATTTATAATGAAATTTTATAGGTTTCTTCATATAGCTCCTGTGACTTTCTGGCTAAATATATTCCAAAGTATTTTATAGGTTCTTGAAAAGTTTTTTTCCAGCTTTATTGAGGTATATATACTTGACAAATAAAAATTGTATATATTTAAGGTGTACAACGTGATGTTTTGATATACCTATATATTGTTAAATTATTACCACAATTAAACTAATTAACATATCCCTCACTTCACATAGTTATTATTTTTGTGTGTGTGTGAGAACACTTAAGATTAACTACATTTAAGTTTTTATTTAATCTTAATTAACTTAAATGTAAATAGCTACACGTGACTAGTAGCTACCATATCAAACAGCACAGGTCTATATTATCTAAAATAATGTTAAATAATAACAATAGTAGGTATGTCTTTATAGTCCCTGCTTTTAATCAAAATGGTTTTAACTTTAGCTACTTAGGATACTCTTTGTCTTGGTTTTTGGTAAACAGGCTGTTATATTTAGGGCTTTTTTCTATTCTTATTTTACTTAGAGTTTTTATTAGGAATTCCTGCTGAATTTTGTCAAATTACTTTTACTATTTATTTATGTGATCATAGGGCTTTTTCCTTTAACTTAGTGGTATAATGGATTATGATGATAGATTTTCTTATGTCTAACCACTCTCATTCCTGGAATAACCCATATTTAGTCATAGTCTAATTTGTTATTAAATGATTTTAAAATAAAAATTTAATGTGATTTTAACTAGAAATTATGTTATTTCTTTTTAAAATTTTTATTTTATATTGGAGTATAGTTGATTAACAATGTTGTGTTAGTTTCAGGTGTACAGAAAAGTGATTCAGTTATACATGTACATATATCCATTCTTTTTCAGATTGTTTTCCCATTTAGGTTATTACAGAATATTGAGCAGAGTTCCCTGTGCTCTACAGTAGCTCTATTTTCTTCAAGAGTACCTAGATCTTTCTGTTTCTCTGCCGTGACAAGGTAGAACTATGCTCCCCCTGTTGGGCATAGATCACCATTTCTGTAGAGCTCAGATCACCTAGGATGCAGCCCATCTTCACATGCATATTCAATTACTTATTCAAAAGGTAAGAAGATAGAATTGGACTAGGGGAAAACAGATAAAAGGTAAATAAACCTAAAATTCCTTCTCTAGACTTAGACTAGGCAGTTCTTGGAAAAATGGTAAAAATGACCAAGTTGATTACTATTCCTTTTACCACATAGATTTTTTTCTAGTGTATCAATAGGAATAAAAACTGGCTGATTAATTTAAATCTAGTGGGCAGTTCCCAGGAACAAAGTAAAGAGGCAGCAAGGGGCATGTAAGACAGATAAATTAAACTAAAGAAAATGATTGCAGAAGTAACAATTTAAGCAAAGTTACAGTTGGTGTGCTTTATATACAGGCAAATATTCACTGAAATATATAGTATCTTCTAAATACTCTAAAAATTAAAACTTCTACCAAATAAAGAGACAAGTGAAATAAAAGACCATCTTTGGCAGAAGTAAAATACTATCAGAACTAATTTGGGAGTATAACAATTAAAAATGAGAAAGATAGAGTAAAAATTATGATGATACTAATGGACATCCCAGATAAAGCACCTTCATTCTGCCTACCTAATACCTTCAATGCACCCAAGGGTTGCTAGGGCAAAGACACAGGCTACAGAATTGGCAGCTTCTCTGACTCCCACTTCAAAGGAGACACAAAGTTCATGGTTACATGAGGGAACATGAGTATGTATAAACCAAACTTGGCATATCTGTACTAATTTTTACATATACTACACTTCTTAAAGTTAAGTCCAGCCCACATAAAGAATCAAACGCTCTTATACATCCACTGTGCTGTATAAACTCTGAACTTCTACCAAATTCCAGTTCAGCACTACCTTTTCTCATGACTAAATAAATCCCACAGCAGCTATAAAACAAGACAGTTCTTACTGATGCCCTAGTAATTTTTATCATTATTCCAGTGAGCCAAGTTTGATAGTTTTTTGTTTTTTGTTGCGATACGCGGGCCGCTCACTGTTGTGGCCTCTCCCGTTGTGGAGCACAGGGTCCGGACGCGCAGGCTCAGCGGCCATGGCTCACGGGCCCAGCCTCTCTGCGGCATGTGGGATCCTCCCGGACCAGGGCACGAATCCGTGTCCCCTGCATCGGCAGGCGGACTCTCAACCACTGCGCCACCAGGGAAGCCCCTGATAGTTTTTTTTTTAAGTTGATAGTTTCTAATACGTTATGACCCACTAAAGTATCAGTAAATGTGCACAAATGACTGGTAAATAAGGAGCAAATGCATCATGTTTCCAGAGAAATGAGCAGCAGATAAGCATTTGATTTATATTTTACTGTGATTAAGAAAACTGTGCTTCTGCCAGAACAGAAGACCGAAAAGGCAGGATTTTATTGAAAAGCTCACAGACAGCCTCAATTTCTGGAATCTGACATCAACTTTATCCTCATCTCCTTACGTTATTTGTTCCCAGGATGCCACCATCATTTGGATAATTTTCCTAGCGAAGTTGCTTCATCCCCAACATAGAGCCCATCTGCAAAGACTGGGACAGATCTCTCTTTTACTTCCTCCCTCCCTTCCTTAAAAGAAGTTGCTTCCTTATAGTGCAGGCCTTGAGAAGTGAGACTCAACTGTAACTCTAGGCCAAGGCAACAGGGGCTGAAGTTAAATTTGCTTTTGCTTAGCCACACAGAAATGGATGTGAATGTAGGGCAGAGACAGAAATATACTCTTGAGATAATTTTTTATTATATAAAAGTAAGTAAATATGTATCTATGCTTATGTAACTGTGTATGTGAGTGTGCATGTAATTATGGGCGGAAATGAGGTTTTACTGAAAATATCTGGGAAAAAGAGAAACCCTGAATGCTTGTTGGCTTATTCTAAACCTGGCTGTGATCCATGAAGAAAACACTGTCAAAATCAACTTTATAAGAACTCTGGAAACAAATCAAAAGTTTATAGCAACTATACTTGTTGAGTGACATCACCAAAAATGGCAGAGTAGGGAACTCCAGGGTTCCATCTCCATGAAAACAACTAATAAGTGGTCAAAAACTGTCAAGTTTTTCAGAATTCTGGAATCTAATTTAAAAAATACAAGCAGTGGAAAGTTTAATGAGGAAAAAATTGGCTACACTGCAGTAAAAGAGTGCTGTGGTGTTTTTAATCACCTACCTACCAACTCCTCACTCCCCAGGTCAGTGGCAGCCATGAAGATGACATCCTGCACTCCTGGCACAGGTTGATATTGCCAGAGTGAGCAATACAGACCTTGTTCCCAAGGATTGTGATTGTTTCTTTCAAACTGACTAGTGGCTCCCTCAAGGACTGGTATAAGGGCCTGCCTTTATTTCATCTGAATTAGAGCAATCTCAGGGCTTCCTCAGTGGCTTTTGCCAAAAGCATTTAAAAGCAAAAGTATTGTCTGGAGCAGCCTGGGGGAAGGGATAACAGTAGAGACAAGAAATAGACAGCCTGAAAAGCCCTGGAAAAAGGGAGTTGGGAAAGGAAGCCTTCCAACAGCTCTTATGTATACCAGGGAATTGAGAAAGCTACATGCATGCCAAGAGCTAGACACATGTTCAGAAAAGGCCTGAGAAGATTTAAGCTTTCACCTCTGCCTGATCTTCAGGATTTGTCCAAGCAGGAACTGAAGGTTAAGGCAGAGTTGTAAAGGAACTGGCTAAGCATTTACAGAGTCCCCCAACGCAGAGGCAATCTACAAACATTGGGAGAGTACTTTTCTCTTTCTCTTTTTTCCTTTCTGTATTTCTTTTCTTGGCTCTAAGCATTTAAGAAAATTCCATCAAAATACTAGTTGACCACTAATCTAATGGAATACAAACCTAACTGGCCACATTACACAATACAGTAGTCTCCCCTTATCTATGAGGGATACATTCCAAGACCTCCAGTGGATACCTGAAACTGAAGATAGTACCAAATTCTATATATATGAATACTGTGTTTTTTCCTATACATACATACTTATGATAAAGTTTAATTTATAAATTAGGCACAGTGAGAGACTAACAATAGTAATAACAATAACACTGAACAATTATAACAGTATACTGTAATAAAAGTAATGTGAATGTGGTCTCTCTCTTTCACTCTCCCTCTCAAAATATCATATTGTACAAACTTAATGCCTTTTCCATCCTAACCAAACACTTATCATGCACTGTGGCCATAACTCTTGTAGTTTGAGGTGCAACAGGAAAACTATCATGAATTTCTTTTTCCTTCTTCCTGATTTCACAGATAGAAGATTCTTTCTTACTGTAGATCTTAGCAACCTCAGCAAACAATTTTTTTCTTCCCTTATTAAGTCAAGAACTTTCACCTTTTCATTTAAAGGAAGCACTTTAAAGCTTCTCTTTGGCATATGTGAATTGCTAGCATCACTACTCTTATGCTTTGGAGCCATTATTAAGTAAAATAAGGGTTATTTGAACACAAGCACTGCAATACTGTGACAGTTGATCTAATAACCAAGATGGCCACTAAGTGACTAACAGGCAGGATATGCTGGACAAAGGGATGATTCATGTCTCAAGTGGGACAGAGTGGAACAATGAGATTTCATCATGCTACTCAGAACAGTACACAATTTAAAACCTACGAATTATTTATTTCTGGAATTTTCCATTTAATATTTTCAGACCATGGTTGACTGTGGGTAACTGAAACCATGGAAAGTGAAACTGAGAATAAGGGGGAACTACTGTAGAGATTTTATAAAAATAGTTTAGAAAAGTTATTAAACAAATACAGTCCACAATAGGAAGCAAAACACACCCTGAGGAAGAGGAACAATCGTATTTCAAAAGTTGCCATATTATAACATTCAAAATATCCAGTTTTCAACAAAAATTAAAGGAAGCCAAAGAAAGGAGAAAGAATGGCACATTCACAGGAAAAAAGAAATTAATAGAAACTGTCCCTAAAGAAGCTGAGACATTGTTTTTACTAGACAAAGAGTTTAAATCAACTGTCTTAAATATGCCCAAAGAGCTAAAGGAAACCAAGAACAAAGAACTAAAGGAGAGTAGAACAATATCACACCAAGCAGAGAATATCAATAAAGAGATATAAATTATAAAAAGGAATGAAAAAGAAATTCTGGGGTTGAAAAGTATAACTGAGATAAAAAATTCACTAGAGGAGAGAGTTTTGAGCAAGGTTTGAGCAAGGAGAAGAAAGAATCAATGAACTTGAAGATAGATTAATCCATATTATCTGGTCTGAGGAGCAGGAAGAAAAAGGAATAAAGAAAAATTAATAGAGCCTAAGAGACTGATAAGACACTATCAATCATACTAACATATGCAAATGGGATTCCTGGAGGGATGGAAGAGAGAGAAAAGGGAATAAAAAATATTTAAAGAAATAATAACTGATAACTTCCCAAATTTGATGAAAGACATGAACCTATGTATACACGAAGAAGCTAACAACCTCCAAGCAGTGTAAATTCAAGAGATCCACACTGAGACACATTATAGTCAAATGGTCAAAATACAAAGCCAAAGAGAGAATTTTGAAATAATGAAGAAGTGACTCATCATGTACACGAGAGCCTCAATAAGATTAACAGCCTATTTCTCTTCAGAAGCCATGGAGGCCAGAAGACAATGGGGTCACATATTCAAAGTGCTGAAAGAAAAAAACTGTCAAGCAAGAATCCTATATGTGGTAAAACTATGCTTCAAAAACAAAGTAGAAATTAAGATATTCCCAGATAAACAAAAACTGAGGGAGTTTGTTACTAGTAGACCTGCCCTGCAAGAAATGTTAAAGGAGGTCCTTCAGGCTGAAATGAAAGGACACTAGACAATAACTCAAAGCCGTATGAAGAAATAATGAACAACACAAAGATAGCTACATAGGTAAATGTATAGGCCAGTATTACTGCATTTTTTGTTTGTAACTCCTCTTTTCTTTTCCTACAGTATTTAAAAGACAAATACCTAAAAATAATTATAAATCTATGTTATTGGACACACAATATATAAAGGTGTAATTTGTGACATTAATAACATAAAGAGTGGGGGAAAGGGCTAGACAGGCATAGGGTTATTGTATGCCATTTAAATTATTGATATCAATTCAAATTATTGGGTTGGCCAAAATTTTCATTTGGTTTTATTCTGTTAGATGGCTCTAGTGGCACTTAGTTGTCCTTAACTTCGTTAGAAACAATTTTGCTAGATTGTATGTGACAGCTGTCATATCAGCATGCATTTGAAAAAAGACTTATCAAAATTGGTGAATTTTTGTGTAGCCATTTTAATATTGAAGATGGAAGGAAAAAAGCAACATTCTCAGCATGTTATGCTTTATTATTTCAAGACAGGTAAAAATGCAATTGAAACTCAAAAAACGATTTGTGCAGTATATGGAGAAGGTGCCGTAACTGATCAAACGTGTCAAAAGTGGTTTGTGAAGTTTTGTGCTGGAGATTTCTTGCTGGATGATGCTCCATGGTCAGGTAGACCAGTTGAAGTTGATAGAGATCAAATCAAGACATTAATTGAGAATAATCAATGTTATACCACGTGGGAGATAGCCAACATACTCAAAATATCCAAATCAAGCACTGAAAATCATTTGCACCAGCTTGGTTTTGTCAATAGCTTTGATGTTTGGGTTCCACATAAGTTAAGTGAAAAGAATCTTGACTATATTTCCACATGCGATTCTCTACTGAAACATAAGTTCCGTTTTACTTTTTTTACTGAAAAGTTCTTTTTTTACTGAAAAGTTCCGTTTTTAAAACAAATTGTGATGGGCAATGAAAAGTGGATACTGTACAATAATGTGAAATGGAAGAAATCGTGGGGCAAGTGAAATGAACCACCACCAACAACCCCAAAGGCCAGTCTTCATCCAAAGAAGGTGATGTTGTGTATATGGCAGATTGGAAGGGAGTCCTCTATTATGAGCTCCTTCCAGAAAACCAAACAATTAATTCCAACAAGTACGGCTCCCAATTAGACCAACTGAAAGCAGCACTCGACAAAAAGCGTCCAGAATTAGTCAACAGAAAACGCATAATTGTCCATCAGGATAATGCAAGACCGCTTGTTTCTTTGATGACCAGGAAAAAACTGTTACAGCCTGGCTGGGAAGTTCTGATTCATCTGCCGTATTCACCAGACATTGCACCTTCAGATTTCCATTTGTTTAAGTCTTTACAAAACTCTCTTAATGGAAAAGATTTCAATTCCTTGGAAGACTGTAAAAGGCACCTGGAAGAGTTCTTTGTTAAAAAAAATTAAAAGTTTTGGGAAGATGGAATTATGAAGTTGCCTGAAAAATGGCAGAATGTAGTGGAACAAAAGGGTGAATACATTGTTCAATAAAGTTCTTGGCGAAAATGAAAAATGTGTCTTTTAGTTTTACTTAAAAACTGAAGGCACTTTTTGGCCAACCCAATAGACTGTTATAACTATAGGATATTAAATGTCTTCCCCATGGTAACCACTAAGAAAATATCTATAGAATGTACACAAAAGGAAATGAGAAGGGAACCTAAATGTGTCACTACATAAAATCAACTAAACACAAAGGGAAATGAGGGACGAAAAAACTATAAGACACATAGAAAACAAATAGCAAAATGGCAGAAACACTTTATTTTTCCTGAGGAGTAAGGGATTTAAGCTCCACATCAGGCACCCAATTCTTAGATCCTTCACAGAAAATAAAAGACCCTCAAACACCTGGCTTTGAAAACCAATGAGTAATAGTCCAGGAAAACTGTAGAACTACAGGGAACAGAAAAACCCACTCTTGAAGGGGTCATGTGGAGCCATAGCCCTGGCACAACAGGAGGGTGCAAGCAACCCACACAGGGGACATTCCTTGAGTGCCTGGCTCTGGTGGCTAGGTGGGATTGCACTTCCAAACCCCACAGACATCTCCTACATAAGGCCATTCCTTCAAGACTGGGAGAGGTAACTGATTTACCTAATACATAGAAACAAATGCAGAGAGTTAAGCAAAAGAGGAAACAGATTGTTCCAATCAAAAGAACATGACAAAACCTCAGAAAAAGCACTAAACAAAATGGAGATAAACAATATACCTGATAAAGAGTTCAAAGTAATGAACATAAAGATGCTCACCAAATTCGGGAAAAGAATGGAGAAACACAGTAAGACCCTCAACAAAGAAGTAGAAAATATAAGAAAATACCAACACAACTACCATATGACCCAGCTATTCCACTTCTGGGTATTTTCTAAATAGGACAAAAACACGAATTCAAAAAGATATATGCACCCCCATGTTCATTGTAGCATTATTTACAGTATCCAAGATATGGAAACAACTTAAGTGTCCACCAATGTATGAGTGGATAAGGAAGATGTTATATATATGTACAATGGAATACTATTCATTCATAAAAAAATTGAAATCCTGCCATTTGTGACAACATGGATGGACCTTGAGGGTATTATGCTATATATATATATTCTTTTTCAGATTCTTTTCCATTATAGGTTATTACAAGATATTGAATATAGTTCCCTGTGTTATACAGTAGCTTCTTGTTGTTTATTTATTTTCCATACAGTAGGGTGTATCTGTTAATCCCAGATTCCTAATTTATTGGTCCCCCTCCCTTTGCCCTTTGGTAACTATAAATTTGCTTTCTATGTGTGTCAGTCTATTTCTGTTTTGTAAATACATTCCTTTGTATTTTTTTTTAGAGTCCATATATAAGTGATATCAAGATATTTATCTTTCTCTGACTTCACTTAGTATGATAATCTCTAGGTCCATCCATGTTGCTGCAAATGGCACTATTTCATTCTTTTTTATGGCTGAGTAACATTCCATTATATATATAATATTCCATTTTATACATATATATATATTCTCACATCTTCTTTATCTATTCATCAGTCAGTGGACATTTAGGTTGCTTCCATGTCTTGGCTATTATAATAGTGCTGCTATGAACATAGGGGTGCATGTATCTTTTCAAATTAGAGTTTTTGTCTTTTCCGGATATAAATCCAGGAATGGGATTGCTGGATCATATGGTAACTCTACTTTTAGTTTTTAAAGGAACCTCCATACTGTTCTCCATAGTGACTGCACCAACTTACATTCCCACCAACAGTACAAGAGGGTTCCCATTTCTCCACACCCTCTTCAGCATTTACTATTTGTACTTTTTGATGGCCATTCTGGCCAGCATGAGGTAGTACCTCATCGTAGTTTTGATTTGTATTTCCCTAATAATTAGCGATGTTGAGCATCTATTCATCTGCTTCTTGGACATCTGGATGTCTTCTTTGGAGAAATGTCTATTTAGGTATTCTGCTCATTTTTTGATTGGGTTGTTTGTTTTTTTGATATTGAGCTGTATAAGCTACTTGTATATTTTGGAAATTAATCCCTTGCTAGTCGCATCATTTGCGAATATTTTCTCCATTCCATAGGTTGTCTTTTCATTTTGTTTATGATTTCCTTTGCTGTGCAAAAGCTTATAAGTTTAAATTAGGTCCCATTTGTTTATTTTTGGTTTTGCTTCCATTACTTTAGGAAACGATCCAAAAAAATATTGCTATGATTTATGTCAAAGGGTGTTCTATGATTTCCTCTAGGAGTTTTATAGTATCCAGTGTTACATTTAAGTTTTAATCCTTTTTTTTTTTTTTGCAGTACGCGGGCCTCTCACTGTTGTGGCCTCTCCCGTTGCGGAGCACAGGCTCCGGACGCGCAGGCTCAGCAGCCATGGCTCACAGGCCCAGCCGCTCTGCGGCATGTGGGATCTTTCCGGACCGGGGCATGAACCCGTGTCCCCTGCACCAGCAGGCGGACTCTCAACCACTGCGCCACCAGGGAAGCCCCAGTTTTAATCCATTTTGAGTTTATTTTTGTATATGGTGTTAGAGAATGTTCTAATTTCATTTTTTTACATGCAGCTGTCCAGTTTTCCCAGCACCACTTATTGAAAAGACTATCTTTTCTCCACTGTATTTTCTTGCCTCCTTTGTCATAGATTAATTGATATGGTCAGTTGATTTTCCACATGGGTGCCAAGACCATTCAATAGGGGAAAGGATAATCTCTTCAACAAATGGTTTTGGGAAAACTGGATAAGACGTCCACATACAAAAGAATAAAGTAGGACCCTTACTTTACACCATATACAAAAACTAGCTCAAAATGGATCAAAGACCTAAATATAAGACCCCAAACTATATAACTCTTAGAAAAAAACATAGGGGAAATCTTCATGATAGCGGTTTTGGCAACAGTTTCTTGGATATAACACCAAAGGTACAGGGAACAAAAGGAAAAATGCATTAGATGCCATAACAATCAAAAATTTTGTGCATCAAAGTATACTATCGTGATTATGAATTAGTAATCCACAGAATAGGAGAAAATATTTTCAAAGCATATATCTGATAAGTTGTTAGTTTCTAGAATATATAAAGAATGCCTACAACTAAACAACAGTAAAAGATAAAAACCAACCAACTCAATTTTAAAAATGGGCAAAGGACTTGAATGGACATTTCTCCAAAGAAGATATACAAATGACCAATTATCACATGCAAAGATGCTCAATATTACTAGGGAAATCAAACATCACTAGCGAAGTGCAAATCAAAACCACAATGAAGGTGATATCAGCCCTGAACCAAGATGGCAGAGTAGAAGGACATGTTCTCACTCCCTCTTGTGAGAACACCAGAATCATAACTAGCTGCTGGACAATCATCGACAGGAAGACACTGGAACTCACCAAAAAAGATACCCACATCCAAAGACAAAGAAGCTACAATGAGACAGTAGGAGGGGCACAATCACAGTAAAATCAAATCCCATAACTGCTGGGTGGGTGACTCACAGACTGGAGAACACTTATACCACAGAAGTCCACCCACTGGAGTGAAGGTTCTGAGCCTCACATCAGGTTTCCCAACCTGGGGTCCGGGGGTCCTGCAACAAGAGGAGGAATTCCTAGAGAATCAGACTTTGAAGCCTAGTGGAATTTGATTGCAAGACTTTGACAGGACTTGGGGAAACAGAGACTCCACTCTTGGAGGGCACACACAAAGTAATGTGTGAATCACGACCCAGGGGAAGGAGCAGTGACCCCAGGGGAAACTGAACCAGACCTACCAGCTAGTGTTGGAGGGTGTCCCACAGAGGCAGGGGGTGGCTGTGGCTCATGGTGGGGGCAAGGACACTGGCAGCAGAAGTTCTGGGAAGTACTCCTTGTCGTGAGCCCTCCCAGAGTCTGCCACTAGCCCCACCAAAGAGCCCAGGTAGGCTCCAGTGTTGGGTTGCCTCAGGCCAAAAAACCAAGAGGCAGGGAACCCAGCCCCACCCATCAGCAGTCAAGGGGATTAAAGTTCTACTGAGCTCTGCCCAGAAGAGCAACAGTCAGCTCTAACCACCGCCAGTCCCTCCGATCAGGAAACTTGCACAAGCCTATTAGATAGCCTCATCCACCAGAGGGCAGACAACAGAAGCAAGAAATACAATCCTGCAGCCTGTGGAACAAAATCCACATTCACAGAAAGACAGACAATATGAAAAGGCAGAGAGCTATGTACCAGATGAAGGAACAAGATAAAACCCCAGAAAAACAACTAAATGAAGTGGAGATAAGTAACCTTCCAGAAAGAGAATTCAGAATAATGATAGTGAAGATGATCCAGGACCTCAGAAAAAGAATGGAGGCAAAGATCGAGAAGATGCAAGAAATGTTTAACAAAGACCTAGAAGAATTAAAGAACAAAAAAACAGATGAACAATACAATAATTGAAATGAAAACTACACTAGAAGGAATCAATAGCAGAATAACTGAGGCAGAAGAATGGATAAGTGACCTGGAAGACAGAATGGTGGAATTCAATGCTGCAGAACAGAATAAAGAAAAAAGAATGGAAAGAAATGAAGACCGCCTAAGAGACCTCTGGGACAACATTAAATGCAAGAACATTCGCATTATATGGGTCCCAGAAGGAGAAGAGAGAGAGAAAGGATCCAAGAAAATATTTGAAGAGATTATAGTCAAAAACTTCCCTAACATGGAAAGGAAATAGCCACCCAGTCCAGGAAGCGCAGCAAGTCCCATACAGGATAAACGCAAGGAGAAACATGCCGAAACACATAGTAATCAAATTGACAAAAATTAAGACAAAGAAAAATTACTGAAAGCAGCAAGGGAAAAATGACAAAAAACATACAAGGGAACTCCAATAAGGTTAAGAGCTGATTTCTCAGCAGAAACTCTACAAGCCAGAAGGGAGTGGCATGATATACTTAAAGTGATGAAAGGAAAGAAACTACAACCAAGATTACTCTACATGGCAAGGATCTCATTCAGATTCGATGGAGAAATCAAAAGCTTTACAGACAAGCAAAAGCTAAGGGAATTCAGCACCACGAAACCAGATGTACAACAAATGCTAAAGGAACTTCTCTAAGTGGGAAACACAAGAGAAGAAAGTGACCTACAAAAACAAACCCAAAACAATTAAGAAAATGGTCAAAGGAACATACATATCGATAATTACCTTAAATGTGAATGGATTAAATGCTCCAGCCAAAAGACACAGGCTCACTGAATGGATACAAAAACAAGACCCATATATATGCTGTCTACAAGAGACCCACTTCAGACCTAGGGACACATACAGACTGAAAGTGAGGGGATGGAAAAAGATATTCCATGCAAATGGAAATCAAAAGAAAGCTGGAGTAGCAATTCTCATATCAGATAAAATAGGCTTTAAAATAAAGAATGTTACAAGAGACAAGGAAGGACACTACATAATGATCAAGGGATCAATCCAAGAAGAAGATATAACAATTATAAATATATATGCACCCAACATAGGAGCACCTCAATACATAAGGCAACTGCTAAGAGCTATAAAAGAGGAAATTGACAGTAACACAATAATAGTGGGGGACTTTAACACCTCACTTACACCAATGGACAGATCAACCAAAATGAAAATAAATAAGGAAACAGAAGATTTAAATGACACAATAGACCAGAGAGATTTAATTGATATTTATAGGACATTCCATCCAAAACCAGCAGAATACACTTTCCTCTCAAGTGCGCACAGAACGTTCTCCAGGATAGATCACATCTTGGGTCACAAATCAAGCCTCAGTAAATTTAAGAAAATTGAAATCATATCAAGCATCTTTTCTGACCACAATGCTATGAGATTAGAAATGAATTACAGGGAAAAAAATGTAAAAAACACAAACACATGGAGGCTAAACAATACGTTACTAAATAACCAAGAGATCATTGAAGAAATCAAAGAGGAACTCAAAAAATACCTAGAGACAAAGGACAATGAAAACACGACTATCCAAAACCTATGGGATGCAGCAAAAGCAGTTCTAAGAAGGAAATTTATAGCTATACAAGCCTACCTCAAGAAACAAGAAAAATCTCAAATAAACAATCTAACCTCGCACCTAAAGGAACTAGAGAAAGAAGAACAAACAAAACCCAAAGTTAGTAGAAAGAAAGAAATCATAAAGATCAGAGCAGAAATAAATGAAATAGAAACAAAGAAAACAATAGCAAAGATCAGTAAAACTAAAAGCTGGTTCTTTGAGAAGATAAACAAAATTGATAAACCATTAGCCAGACTCATCAAGGAAAACAGGGAGAGGGCTCAAATCAATAAAATTAGAAATGAAAAAGAAGTTACAACAGACACTGCAAAAATACAAAGCATCCTAAGAGACTAATACAAGCAACTCTATACCAATAAAATGGACAACCTGGAAGAAATGGACAAATCCTTAGAAAGGTATAACCTTCCAAGACTGAACCAGGAAGAAACAGAAAATATGAACAGACCAATCACAAGTAATGAAATTGAAACTGTGATTAAAAATCTTCCAACAAACAAAAGTCCAGGACCAGATGGCTTCACAGGTGAATTCTATCAAACATTTAGAGAAGAGCTAACACCCATCCTTCTCAAACTCTTCCAAAAAATTGCAGAGGAAGGAACACTGCCAATCTCATTCTATGAGGCCACCATCACCTTGATACCAAAACCCAACAAAGATACCATAAAAGAAGAAAATTACAGACCAATATCACTGATGAATATAGATGCAAAAATCCTCAACAAAGTACTAGCAAACAGAATCCAACAACACATTAAAAGGATCATACACCACAATCAAGTGGGATTATTCCAGGGATGCAAGGATTCTTCAATATATGAAAATCAATCAATGTGATATACCATATTAACAAATTGAAGGAGAAAAACCATATGATCATCTCAATAGATGCAGAAAAAGCTTTTGACAAAATTCAACACCCACTTATGATAAAAATTCTCCAGAAAGTGGGCATAGAGGGAACCTACCTCAACATAATAAAGGCCATATACGAAAAAACCAAAGCAAACATCATTCTCAATGGTGAAACACTGAAAGCATTTCCTCTAAGATCAGGAACAAGACAAGGTTGCCCACTCTCACCACTATTATTCAACATAGTTTTGGAAGTTTTAGCCACAGCAATCAGAGAAGAGAAAGAAATAAAAGGAATCCAAATTGGAAAAGAAGAAGTAAAGCTGTCACAGTTTGCAGATGACATGATACTCTACGTAGAGAATCCTAAAGATGCCACCAGAAAACTACTAGAGCTAATCAATGAATTTGGTAAAATTGCAAGATACAAAATTAATGCACAGAAATCTCTTGCATTCCTATACACTAATGATGAAAAATCTGAAAGAGAAATTAAGGAAACACTCCCATTTACCACTGCAACAAAAATAATAAAATACCTAAGAATAAACCTACCTAGGGAAACAAAAGACCTGTATGCAGAATACTATAAGACACTGATGAAGGAAATTAAAGATGATACCAACAGATGGAGAGATATACCATGTTCTTGGACTGGAAGAATCAATATTGTGAAAATGACTATACTACCCAAAGCAATCTACAGATTCAATGCAATCCCTATCAAATTACCAATGGCACTTTTTATGGAACTAGAACAAAAAGTTTTAAAATTTGTATGGAGACAAAAAAGACCCCGAATAGCCAAAGCAGTCTTTAGCGAAAAAACGGAGCTGGAGGAATCAGACTCCCTGACTTCAGACTATACTACAAAGCTCCAGTAATCAAGACAATATGGCACTGGCACAGAAACAGAAACACAGATCAATGGAACAAGATAGAAATCCCAGAGTTAAACCCACACACCTATGGTCAACTAATCTATGACAAAGGAGGCAAGGGTATACAATGGAGAAAAGGCAGTCCCTTCAGTAAGTGGTACTGGGAAAACTGGACAGCTACATGTAAAAGAATGAAATTAGAACACTCCCTAACACCATACACAAAAATAAACTCAAAATGGATTAGAGAACTAAATGTAAGACCAGACACTATAAAACTCTTAGATGAAAACATAGGAAGAACACTCTTTGACATAAATCACAGCAAGATCTTTTTTGATCCACCTCCTAGTATAATGGAAATAAAAACAAAAATAAAGAAATGGGACCTAATGAAAGTTAAAAGCTTTGCACAACAAAGGAAACCATAAACAAGACAAAAAGACAACCCTCAGAATAGGAGAAAATATTTGCAAACGAATCAATGGACAAAGGATTAATCTCCAAAATATATAAACAGCTCATGTAGCTCAATATAAAAAAAAACACAACCCAATCCAAAAATGGGCAGAAGACCTAAATAGACATTTCTCCAAAGAAGACATACAGATGGCCAAGAAGCACATGAAACACTGCTCAACATCACTAATTATTATAGAAATGTAAATCAAAACTACCATGAGGTATCACCTCACACCAGTTAAAATGGGCATCATTAGAAAATCTACAAAGAACAAATGCTGGAGAGGGTGTGGAGAAAACGGAACCCTCTTGCCCTGTTGGTGGGAATGTAAATTGATACAGCCACTATGGAGAACAGTATGGAGGTTTCTTAAAAAACAAAAAATAGAATTACCATATGATCCAGCAATCTCGCTACTGGGCATATACTCAGAGAAAACCATAATTAAAAAAGATACATGCACACCAATGTTCATTGCAGCACTGTTTAGAATAGCCAGGTCATGGAAGCAACCTAAATCCCATCGACAGACGGATGGATAAAGAAGAAATGGTACATATATACAATGGAATATTACTCAGCCATAAAAAGGAACGAAATTGGGCCATTTGTTGAGACGTGGATGGATCTAGAGACTGTCATACAGAGTGAAGTAAGTCAGAAAGAGAAAAACAAATATCGTATATTAACGCATATATGTGGAACCTAGAAAAATGGTACAGATGAACTGGTTTGCAGGGCAGAAATTGAGACACAGATGTAGAGAACAAACGTATGGACACCAAGGGGGGAAAGACGTGGGGGGGTGGGGGTGTCGTGTGATGAATCGGGCGATTGGGATTGACATGTATACACTGATGTGTATAAAATTGACAACTAATAAGAAACTGCTGTATAAAAAAATAAATAAAATAAAATTCAAAAATTAAAAAAAACACCACAATAAAAATGATGGCTATATATGTTCTGTGCAAGCTAGTTTGACAAGAGTGTTGCTTCCGGGAACGGATGTGATTGCTCTTTTTTAACGTTCTAGGGATTTGTTCAACAATACATCTAATAAAGATGAATACGAGTGCTAAAAAAAAAGCCCACCGTGAGATACCATTACATACCCATTAAGATAGCTGTTGTTTTTTAAAAATGGAAAATAATAAGTGTTGGTGAGTAGGTGAGGATGTGGAGAAATTGGAACCCTGTGCATTGTTAGTGGGTTGTGAAATGGTGCAGTCACTATGGAAAACAGCTTGGTGGTTCCTCAAAATTTAAAACATAGATTTACCATATGATCCAGCAATTCAACTTCTAGGTACATAATCTGAACAATTGCAAGCAGGGGCTCAGATACTTGTACACCACTGTTCATAGCAGAATTATTCACAGTAGCCAAAGATAGTAACATCCCAAATGTCCATGGGCAGATAAATGGATAAAGAAAATGTGGTATATCCGTACAATGAAATATTATTCAGCCTTTAAAAGGAATGAACTCTGATACATGCTACAACAGGGATGTACCTTGAGAATATTATGCTAAGTGAAAGAAGCCCGATACAGAAAGACAAATGTTGCACAATTTCATTTATATGAGGTACCTGGAATAGGCAAATTCATAGAGACAGAAAGTAGAAGTTACCAGGAGCTGGGGGAAGAGGGGGAATGGTGAATAACTGTACAACTAATTGTTTAGGGGAAGTCCGAATATGTAGACATAGACACAGAGTCAAATGGAACTGAACTTAAATTCAATATTGGCTCTGCCATTTACTAGATGTGTGACATGAGTCAAGATAACTTTTTAAAATCTCAGTTTACTCATCTGAAAAAAGCAAAAACAAAAACAAGAACAGGATCATAGTCACATCAAACTCACAAAGCAGTTGTGAGCATTACATGAGATAATGCATGAAAAACACTTAGTAAAGAGCTTAGGGGAGAAGGGGAAGATGGCGGAAGAGTAAGACGCAGAGACCACCTTCCTCCCCACAGATACATCAGAAATACATCTACACGTGGAACAACTCCTACAGAACACCCACTGAACACTGGCAGAAGACCTCAGACCTCCCAAAAGGCAAGAAGCTCCCCACGTACCTGGGTGGGAAGAAGAAAGGAAAAACAGAGACCAAAGAATACGGACGGGACCTGCACCAGTGGGAGGGAGCTGTGAAGGAGGAAAGGTTTCCACACACTAGGAAGCCCCTTCATGGGAGGAGACTGCGGGTGGTGGAGTGGGAAAGCTTCGGAGCCGTGGAGGAGAGCGCAGCAACAGGGATGCGGAGGGCAAAGCGGAGAGATTCCCGCACAGAGAATCGGTGCCGACCGGCACTCACCAGCCCGAGAAGCTTGTCTGCTCCCCTGCCGGGGCGGGTGGGGGCTGGGAGCTGAGGCTCGGGCTTCGGTCGGAGCGCAGGGAGAGGACTGGCGGTGTGAACACAGCCTGAAGGGGTTAGTGCACCACGGCTAGCCAGGAGGGAGTCTGGGAAAATGTCTGGACCTGCCGAAGAGGCAAGAGACTTTTTCTTCCCTCTTTGTTTCCTGGTGCGCGAGGGGAGGGAATTAAGAGCGCTGCTTAAAGGAGCTCCAGAGACGGGCGCGAGCCGCGGCTATCAGAGTGGACCCCAGAGACGGGTATGAGATGCTAAGGCCACTGCTGCCACCACCAAGAAGCCTGTGTGCGAGCACAGGTCATTATCCACACCTCCCTTCCGGGGAGCCTGTGCAGCCCGCCACTGCCAGGGTCCGGGGATCCAGGGACAACTTCCCTGGGAGAACGCATGGCGTGCCTCAGGCTAGTGCAACGTCACGCTGGCCTCTGCCGCCGCAGGCTCGCCCCGCACTCCGTACCCCTCCCTTCCCCCGGCCTGCGTGAGCCAGAGCCCCTGAATCAGCGGCTCCTTTAACCCCGTCCTGTCTGAGCGAAGAACAGACGCCCTCCGGTGACGTACACACAGAGGCGGGGCCAAATCCAAAGCTAAACCCGAGGAGCTGTGCGAACAAAGAAGAAAAAGGGAAAATTTTCCCAGCAGCCTCATGAGCAGCGGATTAAATCCCTTTTATTCTGAGCCGTGTGGATGAAAGGCTCTTGGTGCTGCAGCCAGGAGTCACTGCTGTCCCTCTGAGGTGGGAGAGCCAACTTCAGGACACTGGTCCACAAGAGACCTCCCAGCTCCACGTAATATCAAACAGCAAAAGTCTCCCAGAGATCTCCATCTCAACACCAACACCCAGCTTCACTCAACGACCAGCAGGCTACAGTGCTGGACACCCTATGCCAAACAACTAGCAAGACAGGAACACAACCCCACCCATTATCAGAGAGGCTGCCTAAAATCATAATAAGTCCAGAGACATCCCAAAACACACCAACAGACGTGGGCCTGCCCACCAGAAAGACAAGATCCAGCCTTATCCACCAGACACAGGCACTAGTCCCCTCCACCAGGAAGCCTACACAACACACTGAACCAACTTCAGCCACTGGGGACAGACACCAAAAACAACGGGAACTACGAAACTGCAGCTGCAAAAAGGAAACCCCAAACACAGTAAGAAAAGCAAAATGAGAAGACAGAAAAACACACAGCAGATGAAGAAGCAAGATAAAAACCCACCAGACCTAACAAATGAAGAGGAAATAGGCAGTCTACCTGAAAAAGAATTCAGAATAATGATAGCAAAGATGATACAAAATCTTGGAAATAGAATAGAGAAAATGCAAAATACATTTAACAAGGATCTAGAAGAACTAAAGAGGAAACAAACAACGATTAACAACACAATAAATGAAATTAAAAATACTCTAGAAGGGATCAATAGCAGAATAACTGAGGCAGAAGAATGGCTAAGTGACCTGGAAGATAAAATAGTGGAAATAACTACTGCAGAGCAGAATAAACAAAAAAAGAATGAAAAGAACTGAGGACAGTCTCCGAGACCTCTGGGACAACTTTAAAAGCAGCAACATTCAAATTATAGGGGTCCCAAAAGACGAAGAGAAAAACAAAGGGACTGAGAAAACATTTGAAGAGATTATAGTTGAAAACTTCCCTAATATGGGAAAGGAAATAGTTAATCAAGTACATGTAAAAGTAGGAGATTAGATCACTCCCTAACACCATACACAAAAATAAGCTCAAAATGGATTAAAGACCTAAATGTAAGGCCAGAAACTATCAAACTCTTAGAGGAAAACATAGGCAGAACACTCTATGACATAAATCACAGCAAGATCCTTTTTGACCCACCTCCTAGAGAAATGGAAATAAGAACAAAAATAAACAAATGAGACCTAATGAAACTTAAAAGCTTTTGCACAGCAAAGGAAACCATAAACAAGACCAAAAGACAACCCTCAGAATGGGAGAAAATATTTGCAAATGAAGCAACTGACAGAGGATTAATCTCCAAAATTTACAAGCAGCTTATGCAGCTCAATAACAAAAGAACAAACAACCCAATCCAAAAAAGGGCAGAAGATCTAAATAGACATTTCTCCAAAGAAGACATACAGACTGCCAACAAACACATGAAAGAATGCTCAACATCATTAATCATTAGAGAAATGCAAATCAAAACTACAATGAGATATCATCTCACACCAGTCAGAATGACCATCATCAAAAAAATCTATAAACAATACATGCTGGAGAGGGTGTGGAGAAAAGGGAACACTCTTGCACTGCTGGTGGGAATGTAAATTGATACAGCCACTATGGAAAACAGTATGGAGGTTCCTTAAAAAACTACAAATAGAACTACCATATGACCCAGCAATCCCACTACTGGGCATATACCCTGAGAAAACCATAATTCAAAAAGAGTCATGTACCAAAATGTTCATTGCAGCTCTACTTACAATAGCCAGGAGATGGAAGCAACCTAAGTGTCCATCATCGGATGAATGGATAAAGAAGATGTGGCACATATATACAATGGAATATTACTCAGCCATAAAAAAACGAAATTGAGCTATTTGTAGTGAGGTGGATGGACCTAGAGTCTGTCATACAGAGTGAAGTAAATCAGAAAGAGAAAAACAAATACCATATGCTAACACATATATATGGAATCTAAGGAGAAAAAAAAAGGTCATGAAGAACCTAGGGGTAAGACAGGAATAAAGACACAGACCTACTAGAGAATGGACTTGAGGATATGGGGAGGGGGAAGGGTAAGCTGTGACAAAGTGAGAGAGTGGCATGGACATATATACACTACGAAATGTAAAATAGCTAGTTGGAAGCAGCCACATGGCACAGGGAGATCAGCTCGGTGGTTTGTGACCACCTAGAGGGGTGGGATAGTGAGGTGGGAGGGAGGGAGACGCAAGAGGGAAGAGATATGGGAACATATGTATATGTATAACTGATTCACTTTGCTATAAAGCAGAAACTAACACACCATTGTAAAGCAATTATACTCCAATAAAGATGTTAAGGGGCTTCCCTGGTGGCACAGTGGTTGAGAGTCTGCCTGCCGATGTAGGGGACATGGGTTCGTGCCCCGGTCCGGGAAGATCCCACATGCCGCAGAGTGGCTGGGCCCGTGAGCCATGGCCGCTGACCCTGCGCATCCGGAGCCTGTGCTCCGCAACGGGAGAGGCTACAACAGTGAGAGGCCCGCATACCGCAAAAAAAAAAAAAAAGATGTTAAAAAAAAGTGCTTAGCACCTAATAAGTGCTTAGTGATTATTAACCTTAGAACAGTTCCTGGCACATAACTCAAACTTCTGTTGAAGGAATACATGCAACTGCATATTTCCTATAATGATGAAATTGACTGAAGCCATAGTTAAGGGAGAGGGAGGAAGGCTTTGGAGGGGATGGGGGTTCAGAAGAAGATATCAGAGAGACAGCAACATGACAGGACAAAACCCAGAAAAATATTCTGACAATATGACAGTATGTATATGACAGGTTTTTACCTGTACATCAGAGCTACTTCTTGGATCTGCTCTCCCCTACCAAGAGAAACCATAATTCGTGCCTTTTCCTTTTTTTCACTTTTCATTCCATTCTTTCTCAAGAAGGGGCTGGAAATCTGGCAGTAAAGGAAAAAATTACATATGTGTATGTTTGTGCCTTAATTTTTGCCTCCTTTCATGAAAGTCTTACCATATTTTAAGCATTTAATAAATATTTCAAATCAAGTCTGGCATATTAGATTATCAGTTAATATTTGTTGGATGATTGAATTTATAAGTGAGCAGTTACTTACTATGCTCCCCTCCTTCACCCATAGGGATACTCCCTCTGACACTTCTGTCAGAGCACTATTTTTATTTATCTAATATTTATATCTGATTCTCTTCACAAAAAGTTTTGAAGCAGTTTTCAGTGTTATGTACCACAACAGATAAAAATAATTAGGGATTGGGAGACAATGTGATGATTCAAAACAAGAGATCAACATATGCCAGTGAGGTTCACAGTTGTTAGAGGTGGGTTGCAAAATTGATTCTGAGCTTCCTAGCAGCCATCAAAAGGAAATTACATAATTCACATTGTCCAATGATTCAAAACACACTATTAATGGTATTTCAGTTACTGAGAATAGAAATTTTCCTTTGAGTTATTATTAAAGAATAATTTTTGATATAAATGCCACCAATAATTTTCTACAGTACATGAAAAACGAGTTTCATTGGTCCATTTTGTATTATAATCTTCAGTGTACGTCACCACATTATGCTAAAGTAAAGATCAGTGGATGAATTCTCAAAGGGACAAAAAACGGTTTTGTCTTGGTCTGAAGCTCTGGCAATTTAGCTTCACTGAAGGGAAAAAAATATCACGTATCCAGAAGAAACGACTGTACCACAATTAGTCTTCTAAAAATATTTATTCCTTACCATGAAGTTTAGATAAGTGAAGGCAACAGAGACTTCACGTCTATAATCTCTAAGAGGCACCACTTAATGTCTCTAATATTACCCCTGTGTCTTTAAGGACACCATTTTAGGAACGGTTTCATTTTTAGGAAAGTTCTGGAAACTTTTAGGTCACACGACTCAATAGGAAGCCATTTTATGACCTCAGCGAGAGACCATGGAGTGCCCTGAGGGACGGCGCTGCAGTTCCTCAGAAAATGATTTAACACCGACTTCAACATCAGAAGTAATGAGCCTCCAATATTCCCAAACTGCCGTTTTCCATGGAGCTGAAACTGCCGGCGGTCTTGGCGCCCAAACTGCCGGCGGTTTTGGCGCCCAAACTGAAGGCGGTCTTGGTGCCCAAACTCCTGCCGACTATGGCGCCCAAGCTGATGCCGCCATCGGCAACCAGGCTGCTGCCAGAACCCCTCTGGAAAACTTACGAGAAGGGACAGGTAAGTGGTTTTAAGATTTTTTCCGTACATTAAGGATCTGTGGGAGAAACGAACTGCTAGAAGTTTATTTGAACCACGATGCCCATTTAAGAGAAATAAGCGGAGTACGCTGTATCTCTGTCCAAAAGATGTAAAATAGTGACTGTTTCGAAGGGATCAGCTAGTTAGAGTAGTTTGGGCGCGGATTCTAGTTATTTAATGCGTTTGCGCGGCGGTGTAGTTTTCACCAGGCGAGGTCGCGTCACCAAGGAACAAATCGGTCCAACCTAACAGATTTGTGGAGCAACCGATTCTGCCACCCCTTTTACAGTTATCACTGTGTGCTGGTAAAACCCCCGTGGCCGACCCAAGGGTCGTCCCTGTGTAAAGGGTATTTGTTCTTTTTTTTTTGCCTTATGCGGGCCTCTCACTGCTGTGACCTCTCCCGTTGTGGAGCACAGGCTCCAGACGCGCAGGCTCAGCGGCCATGGCTCACGGGCCCAGCCACTCCGCGGCATGTAGGATCCTCCCAGACCGGGACACGAACCCACGTCCCCTGCATCGGCAGGGGGACTCTCAACCACTGCGCCACCAGGGAAGCCCGGGTATTTGTTCTGAAGCCTTGCTCCGCGAGGTACTTGAGCGGCCGCAATCAGCACCCTTCGAGTTACCGCCCAGGCACGCGGCAAGCTGGCCGCCGCCTCGAGGCCATCCGCCTATCCGCGGTGGCGGAAGTGTGGGGAGGGGTTGCGCGCGAGGCTCCTCCCTGTCGCCACACAGTCCGCCCGCCGCCGGGAGCCCACTCGCTCCCTCTGGAACCACCCTGTGCAAAGAGGCCGTCCCGGCGCGAGTCGGCTGAGGGGCGTGTGAGTCCGGCGGTCGGAGGGCTCAACGAGGCGCCAAGGGCTGCTCGCTGCTCTTCCCTTGCCAGCCCACCTGGGGTGGCGCGAAGGCTTAGGGCCCCTTGGCCTGGTGGGAGGTTTTCTAGGGAAATGGGATCAAAGCCTAGGGCTGCGGTCTTCCCTTGGGAGCCTAGTGCCCCTGGGATAAGGATGGAGTGGTCATTGCCTCCAAACTGCAGCTAGCAGCTATGAACTTGAGAAACTACCAATTTAGTTTTGTGCTGACTTGTGCTAATGGGAGCTTGCGGTCAGGCGCCCTCCATTTAATCATAATTCTGATTCCAATTCTAATTCTGATGAAGTGAGATGGAGCTGGCTGGGTGGGGGCGGTGAATGGTGGAGAGAGGCCCTGTTAATTTAATTAGATATCAAAGAGTGCTTGCTGGAAAAATGTGGATGGCTTTTCTTAAAAGAAATATGATGCAACCAGTTCATTGTATAAATGCAGATAGCAAATCTAAAAAATCATTAAAACTCATTTCTACCAGGGATGTCTACCTTCTCTGAAATGGTTCCAGTTCTTACATTCTTTCTTTCATAAGAGAGGAGTTGCCAGAAAGGCACTGAAATGAACAAAATGCCTTAGTCTTAATTCTGCTGATAAATCTAAAAGTTACTACTGATCTGATAAAATCTTGCTTAGCAGCTAGTTCTTCAAATCTGTATTTCTGCTTCCAACCTTAAATGTTTGTTACTCTTATGTTAGGCAATGTACCCAGTCCCAAGATTTTTTATTCAATTTATTTTATTTTAATTAACTTTCCCCCTTACCTTTACATTTAGTTGTGTGTGTGTGTGTGTGTGTGTGTGTGTGTGTGTGTGTGTGTGTGTGTAACTGTATGAGGCAGGAAAAGGAGAGAAATGGCTATCACAAATAATCAATCTCTTTTTCTCCCTTTCTCTTTTTCTCTCTCTCTCTCCTCCCCCCCACCCCACCCTCCCATCCTGGGTGTCTGATTTTTCACTCCTGATTTCTCTTGTGCTTTCTATGCCTTTCTGGTAGTTTCTGAAGTCAGCCTAAAGGACTGAAATCATAACTGGTGAATGGTTTACCTGTAATAGGGTCTCAGACTCCCTTGTATGAGGTTTTGTTTGTTTGTTTTTCCTTTTCTCTATTTTAACTGGTAGTGCTAAATATTCTTTGTCCTCCCCCCACTTTTTCCAATTTTTTTAAATTGAAGTATAGTTGATATACAATATTATATGTTACAGATGTACAATATAGTGATTCACAATTTTAAAGATTATGCTCTGTTTATTGTTATTATAAAATATTGGCTATATTCCTCGTGTTGCACAATATATCCTTGTAGCTTATTTTATTATTTTTTTCTTGTAGCTTATTTTATACCTAATAGTTTGTACCTCTTAATCCTCTACCCCTACATTTCCCCTCCCCTTCCCTCTCTCCACTAGTAACCACTAGTTTGTTCTGTATATCTGTGAGTCTGCTTCTTTTTTGTTATATTCACTTGTATGTGTTTTTTAAAAAGGTTCCAGTGCTTTTAAGTGAGATTCAAATTCAAAACTCAGAACTCAATTAATGGTTTACAGAGTATTAGGGGCTATACATTATCTGGAGCTTTTCATCTAACTTAAATTATAAGATTTTATAACTTGGTGTATAGCATAGTGTCCTTAGAACATAAGAAAACTTTTTCAGTTTTCATATATGTACACTGCTTTTTTCCATTTATTTATTTATGGCTGTGCTGGGTCTTTGCTGCTGCATGCGGACCTTCTTTTTAGTTACGGCGAGCAGGGACCACTCCTTGCTGCAGCGCGAAGTCCTCTCATTACGGTGGCCTCTCCTGTTGTGGAGCACAGGCTCCAGGTGCGCAGGCCTCAGTAGTTGTGGCTCGCGGGCTCTAGAGCGCAGGCTCACTTGTTGTGGCACATGGGCTTAGTTGCTCCACGGCATGTGGGATCTTCCTGGACCAGGGCTCGAACCCGCATCCTCTGCACTGGCAGGCAGATTCTTAACCACTGTACCACCAGGGAAGCCCACTTTTTTCCATTTTTGAAAAAAAATTTCCTCAGAAGTAGTGTGGGCCCTAAAACTCAAAATGCAAGCCACTACAGATATATCCCTAATAGATGGAAAATAAGATGAAAAAATGAAGATCAACTTGGAGATTATTCACTTTACAGAATGTGCATTATATATATATGTGTGTGTGTATATGTGTGTGTGTGTGTGTGTGTGTGTGTGTGTGTATGGATTCATCTTAGGATTCCTTCAAATGGCTCTTAGGGGTATTTCAAATAAGTGGTGGTTGTGAGGATTAAATGAAATAATAGACCTTATGCACTCAATGTAGAGCCTGGCACATGGAGTGCATGCAGTAAATGTTAGTGATGAATAAATCAAATTAGATTTTATGTTTTTTCATTATCATCCCTTCAGAAATGAGTCTATTCCATGAAGTTAGATGTACTTATATAGATAGCCCAGCCATAAGACTGGGGCTCCTAACTTTTCCCCGAGATAGCTCGGAGCTGTTGATGTTGGCTTTAGAGTCATAAAAAGCTGCCTGCTCTCACACGGACTGTTTAATTCCTACCATTTTATTGATCATTAAGGTGAAATACTGAAAATTAAGCTCTGTTTCCTTCAAATCATCATAGAGCATTTCTGCCAGTGGTTTTTGGGGTTGATTTTGGCCTTTGGTTGGCAGTCTTCTCTGCAGAGGTATGTAGCTTACTTGCTTTGGTAGTCACCACTGTATTGATGAGTTAATCCTTTACCGGAGAGTCTAAGAATATTAAGAAGACTAAATCATGTGTAACAGCTCTTACTTCATTTGTTATCATGTAATTAGTATTAACGTTGGAAAATCTGCACATATGGGAGGGGAGATAAGGTGACTTTATAAATAATCAAGTTATGTCAAATAAAGTGTTTTGAAGCTGTACACACATCATTCCAGTGAGGGTTATCAGCAAGATATTGTATAATTTTACCAGAAGTGGTCAGTAGAGGGGGCAAGAGGAGTTTTTGGTAACTGTTGGTTTTGTTTTTGTTTTCGTGAACTCAAAAACAAGAGATGAGTAGAAGCCAGGATGAACCTCCTTACGAATTTGAGAAGCAGTTTATATTGCGTCTGCCTCTGGTAAGAAACCCTTGTATCTCAGGCCAAATATCTTCAGGGCATAAGTATCAGCCCTGCTTGGATTCTGTAGCATTTCTGATTATTTAATGTAGGCTATAAAAACCAAGAACATTTGTTTCCCAGGAGTTGTGTTGTATTTAGCAGTCCTATTCTAGCGTGTACTCCTTTAAGCAGCATTTCTTTTGTCCTGCACATGCCACCTACTGTGTGGGTTGATTTCCTGGCAAACAGGTGGGACAATGATGGATTCAGTCACTTATCACAGATGCCAACAGCCTTGCTCACTGGACAGCCAAGATAAGACTCTTCTAAAAGAGAGTTCCTTTCTGTCACCTCAAAAAGGGGCAATGGAGGGGTTAGCACTGTCTCCTCAAATTCATCATCATGCAAGGCTGTTGAAGCTCATTTCAGCATTGTGTTAGGGACTCTTCCCCTATTGACACCTGTATTTAAGTATTATTTAGTCTAAGAAAGGTACATTAAGGATGGGCTTCAGAAAGGTATTTCCCTAATTAGGGTTAGTTAATATAGCCAGTAAACTGCAGCTAAGCCTTCCCGTAGCAACTACAACTTGAAGGGTAACAGTGAGAAACAGGAAGGTACAGCTAGGAGAAGGCATTATCTGTAGCTACTAAAAGACAACAATGAGATTAGAGTCAACCTCATCCTAACTTGACTTACCCAGTGCACAGTATCTCATGGTACATGGCATTGTTCCTAACGTTTCGGAAGTTTAAGGTTCTATTTAAGGGAGGACTGTCTCTGACATATCTGTTCTATTACCTGCTAAGTAGACAATTCATCCTTCTGATTTTTCAATCTACCTCCTTTTTAGGAACATGCTTCTACTGCCAGAAAGATAATACGGTCTGGAAGTGCTGCCATGAAGGATAAACTGAAAATTGACTTATTGTGTAAGTAGTTAATATCCATTCACCATACATTGAACAGTAATTTATTAAGGGATTGCTATGTGTCAGGCACAATACTAGATACCAAGTATGTGACAAAGAATAGAATGTGGTCTCTGTCTTGATGGACTCAAAGAGAGGCTTCAGTCACTTCCATCTCTTCCTTTTAAGAGGAAAGGAAGTAGAACTTATACAACTTGAGGTAATTATCATGGTGTGTATAAGGAAGAACTTGGAGGTCAACTGTGGGATTTGCATACTGCTGATTGTCTCCTATATGAAACTTGTGATTTCTGACTGTCCAGGGGAATGACAGGTGGATGTACTATTCTTTGTTTACAAAAGTGACATATCTTTATCTTTTTTAAATAATATTTATTAGAGTTTTAAATACAGAGAAGTATATGAAGAATAAAATTTTAAATGGCCCATAATCCCACCACTCTGGTAGCCCTTACTGACACTTTTAAAAAAAGGAATACAAATGCATGGCTAGAAAATTCAAATAAAACAGAAAGGTTCAAAAGGAGAAGTGAAACTATCCTTCACAGTGCCTCAACCTCAATGCCAAGGATAACTAATATTGGCCTTTTCTCCTTGTGTTTCCTTATAGACAAAACTTTTATGCATAATACCAACGTATAAATAATCTCTCTATATTTTTAAAGATAATTTACACAAAAAGGATCATGTCAAACATAGTTCTGCATCTTTCTTTTTTCACTTAATATTAGAAGATTACACTTGAATCCTTTTGTATCAAGAGACGTTCATGTTTGAGACATCTGGGCAGGATTCAGAGTTGTCAGTATATAGCTGACTCTTTCTCTCTCTCTCTCTCTCTCTCTCTCTCTCCCCCTCTCTCCCTCTCTCTCTCTCCTCTCTCTCTCTCTCTCTCTCTCTCTCTCTCTCTCTCTCTCTCTCTCTCTCGCTATTGTGTAGAATTTTATCTAGAATTTTTATCTAGAATTTTATCTAGAATTTTAACTAGAGATTATAACTTGAGACTTATTAGTACTATTCTAGAATCAACCCTCCCCTTACCCAACCCTTTGAAAACACCCATGTACAATGACATGATCGAATGCTCCTAATGGTATCCAAACGAATGGGTTTAAATGAATGGAGTTGGCCTTTCAAGATGAGAATGAAACAGTTACCACTTCATTCACTTTAGTTCACAACCATGACCAAGAAACTCAGCTACTTTTGATGGAATGACATAAACTAGAAAAAAAGAGCTCCATATACTCTGCCTTCTTTGCTGTGGGAAGTTACTAATTGCGTACACAATTCTGGCATTGTGAGAAATAGTAAGTTTCAATGAAAGACTCCTCTGTCCCCCATAAGTCTTCATTATTCAAACCCCAGGAGTCTTGAGAGTACATTAGGAAGATGTCAGCTTTAATCTTTTCTACTTCTGTTCAGCTGATGGACGTCATGCAGTTGTTGGGGTTGAAGATGTCTCACTATCTGCTAAGCTGGTTGATTTGCCTTGTGTTGTTGAAAGCCTGAAAACTCTGGATAAAACAACTTTTTATAAAACGGCAGATATTTCCCAGGTATGGACAGGTTTTCTTAATCTACTCGCCCACACATCCTTCAAGGATTTACTTTCTCCCTCCTTTTCTTTCTTTCAATTCTCTTTTCACCTGCTTGTCATTTCTAATTTCCAGCTCAATTGCACGGGGAATACAATGTCATGTTCTGGTTTGGTGTTTGATCCATCACTTTTCACTACTTTATCCAAATAGCTTTTAGAGCCTCCTGTTTGCCATTTATAGTGCCTTTCATTATTTGAAAAATATGAGCATCTGGGATCTTCGTCTGAAATTCCTGTTAAAGCAGTGTGCTGTTAACTCTGGAGGTTTACATTGGTTCTTATTCATCATCTCTACTGTTGATTTTTTGTTTCCTTTATAAATCAAAATGCTAAGATATATCTTGTTTTCAACACATTCCTTCCGCAGTGGTAAGCACTGGAGCTAAAAAAGACAACAACAAACTCAGAGTCCATATGCTGTGCTGCCGAGATAGAGAGAGAATGCATACGAGTGTATGTAATACTTGGTTTTCTGGAAATGCCAAGTAGCATTCTCCTTACTTTTGTGCTCCAGGATTTCTGGTGGTAAGAATGATCATTATCCATTACTAACCCAAGATTTGTGGCCACAGTCAACTTCTTTGTCTTTGTTAAATGCAGATGCTTGTGTGCACTGCTGATGGTGGTGTCCACTCTCATCCTGAAGAACCGGTTACCTCTACTGATCTTAAAGCAATCAGGAAAAGTAAAAAGGAGAGACAGAAAAAACATATCTGGAAGCATGGCAGTAAGTCATCAGTCCCTTGCTCATTCTGGCTAACTACATTTATCTGCTGGATCCTAATTACTTGTGAGCCAGGGATCTGTTACCACACTTAGGTATTTGGTTCAGTAGGCATCCAGACACTCTTAAAGGAACGAGTCGTGTCATGAGCCAGTGGCTTAGAGCATAACCTTATCAAATTCAGACAGATATGTGACTACCATCAGTCATATATACATTTCACCATGTTGAATTTATTTTAGTTACTCCACCACTTAGGAATGTCAAAAAGAGAAGCTTCTGCAAAACAACAAAAGAGGTTAGTGCCATGCTATTTCTGTGTCTACTGGTTGGATTGGAAGAGGATTATGAATGGGGGGGAAGGGAGACAGTCAGTTGGGTATTCATTTTTTCAGTCATTTATATGTCCAATAAACATTTGCTGAGTATGAGCAACATGCCAGGCACTGTGTGCTAACAATTGGAAATATGTAAAGAACAAAAACAGACTTGACCCTTGAAGTTATAGGGTAGTCACTTAGGGATCTAGATGTGTCATGAACTTGAAACTCCTGCTAACGCTTTTAAAAGCTTCCAACTGCAAAATCTTGTTTTAAAGTGAACACATCCAGAACCTGAGAATTGGGAATTGTGGTTGTATTTCTAACCTTAACTCAGACTTGTAGAACCCTGGGCAAACTACAGGAGTACTATACCTTGGCTTCTTTTTTAATTAAATTTTTTATTTTGAAATAATTGTAGATTTACATGCAGTTGTAAGCAATAGAAAAGAGATACTGTGTACCCTTTACCCAGTTCTTCCCATTGTAACATTTGCAAAACTATAGTACAGTATCACAAATAGGAAATTGACATTATTACTATTCACTAATCTTATTCAAATTGCTCCAGTTTTGCTTTCTCCTGTGTATGTGTGTGCATGTGTTTAGTTCTATGCAATTTTATCCCATGTGTATGTTGGTGTATCCACCCACGCAGTCAAGATACTGAACAGTATTGTCACCACCAGGATCCCTCATCTTGCCCTTTTAAAGCCACACCCATCTCCTCCTCACCCCAAACCACCAGGCTCTAACCCCTGCTAATCACTAATATGTTCTCCATCTCTATAATTTTGTCATTTCGAGAATGTCATATAAGTGGAATCATACAAAGTATAACAGTTGAGACTGGCTTTTTTTTTCACTCAGATTAATTCCCTTAAGGTCCATGTGGATTGTTGCATGTATCAATAGTTCATTCCTTTTTATTGCTGAGTGGTATGCCATGTTATGAATGTACCACAGTTTGCTTAATTGTTCACTCATAGAAGTACATCTTGGCTGTTTCCATTTTTTGACTATTATAAATAAAGCTGCCAGCAGGTTTTTGTGTGAACATAAGTATTCATTTCTTTGGCATAAATGCCCAGGAGTGCAATTACTGGGTATGTTGCATGTTTAGTTTTATAAGAAACTACCCATAGTGTTTTCCAAGTGGCTGCACTATTTTATATTTGCCCCAGAAATGTATGTGTGATCCAATTTCTTTACATTTTCACCAGCATTAGGTGTTGTCACTATTTTTTATTTTAGCCATTCTTATAGATGTGTAGTGATCTCACTGTGGTATTAATTTGCATTTCCCTGATGGCTAAAGATGTTGAGCATCTTCTCATGTGCTTGTTTGCTATCTATATGTCCAGTTCAGTGAAGTGTCTGTTCATGCCTTTTGCCCATTTTCTAAATGGATTGCTTTTATTGTTGAGTTTTGAGAGTTCTTTTTTATATTCCAAATACTAGTTTTCAGATACGTGGTTTGCAAATATTTTCTCCCAGTCTGTAACTTGTCTTTTTATGTTCTTCACTGGGTCTTTCAAAGAGCAAAAGGTTTTTTGTTTGATGAAGTCCAATTTATTGATTTCTCCTTTTAAGGATCATGTTTTTCATGTCAAGTATAAGAACTGTTTGCCTAGCCCAGATTCTGAAGATTTCTCCTATCTTTTTTAAGTTTTATATTTAATTTAAGTCTGCAATCCATTTTTGAGTTAATTTTTGTAAAAGGTTTGAGGGTTAGTTCAAGGTTGTTCTTTTTTTTTCCCCTTTGCATGTCCAATTGTTCCAGCACCATTTGTTAAAAAGGCTACCCTTTGTCCGTTGTATTGCTTCTGCACCTTTGTAAAAACTAAGTTGGGCATATTTGTGTGAGATTTTTTTCTGGGTTCCATTAATCTGTGTTGATCACCGATTCCACAGTGTAGCTTTGTAATAAGCCTTGAAATCAGGAAGACTGATCTCACTTTTCTTTATTCAAGATTGTTGTAGCCATTCTAGAGTCTGTAATTTCCATATACATTTTAGAGTAAGCTTGTCTATGTCTATAGAAAACCTTGTTGGAATTTTGATAGGAATTGCATTAAACCTATAGATCAATAGCTTTACTATGTTTAATCTATGAACATGGTTGTTCTGGTTTTATACTGTCAGTCAACAGCATTCATTGAGTGCCTACTAAATATAAAACTACATTAAGGGCTTCCCTGGTGGTGCAGTGGTTGAGAGTCCGCCTGCCGATGCAGGGGACACGGGTTCGTGCCCTGGTCCGGGAAGATCCCACATGCCGCGGAGCGGCTGGGCCTGTGAGCCATGGCCGCTGAGCCTGCGCGTCCGGAGCCTGTGCTCCGCAACGGGAGAGGCCACAACAGTGAGAGGCCCGCGTACCGCAAAGAAAAAAAAAAAAACTACATTAAGAATGGTTCTAGAACTCTTTAAGCTTTAGTAAAGTACAACAATTATAATATAACTTCATTGTTCATTGTGTTTTATTTCATAGGTCACTGATATCAAACAAACTGAAGAAGTCAGCTTTCCTGAGGTAGACAAATCGTAATATAACTTTATTGTTAACCTATGCTGTGTTTTATTTCACAGCTCTTTAATTTCAAACAAATAAAAAAATCATAAAGATTGCTTTCAAGCCTTCCTTCTCACCTGTAACCCCCACTCCCATACACATACACTGAATTTGATTCACTGAAAAATGAATTCATTGTTCAATGTCTGACAACTCCAAGAGCAAAAGATACAATTTGATCAGTGACCCTGTGTATTTTAATCTGCTTCTTTTCTGTGATATTTATTTTTAAAAACCATTTCTTGGAAGCCAGGGTTCACTCTTACCAGCAGTTGTTTGTAATTAGTTATTCCCCCTCAAAGTTCTAATCTCTATTTGTGGCATGATGAATTGGTTGCTGTGGAGATAATTGTCTAAAACTGGATTTAAGGGAGAATATGTGGCTAAGACCCAGTTTTTATAGGAAACTCTCTAATAATAAAGATGTGGAGAAGTGGAATCTGGGATTTTGGATCTTTAAACCAAATTACTTCCAAGTAACAAAAAAATTATAGTTCTTTGCCAGTGTGTGTCAGCACAAATAATTAACAACTGAGGCTTAAGGGTCATGCCTCTGAGGAGGTCTTTAATATAGAGTTGCAGATTGAAAAGATTAAATGTCTCAAGTAATTTGATTGGGAAAAAATAAGCTTACTGTACAAAAATATAGACCCTGATCAAAGTTTCCTTCATAAATAGCATTGTTTAAAGTAGAAATTTGATTGGATGTATCTTAAAGAGGCCTAATTATTTGAATTCATTTGTATGTAGGAAGAGGACATTTCTGCAGAACACAGGGTGTTAGGTGATGGTACTGGTATTCCTTCTTCTCCAACTTTGGTTCAGCATGTTGAACCTCCTGATGTGGAAAAGGAAGTGAAAAGACTACTGCACTCAGATGCTGAAGCTATCAGTGTCCGTATCCTTTTATACTAAATATTTTCTGTGTAGTCTGGTCCACCCAGAATGCACTTGGTGACAAGCTCTCATTTCTGATATTGTGTGCTGATGTTAATGTACAGAACTTATGATTTTTGGAACTGTTACTTTCTAGCTAGGAACAGTACATTCATGTAATAGAAATTATTTACTTGCGTAATTCAGTATAAGGCACTTTTCTATACTAGGAATCCAGATACAAATGGCCTGAAGTTGGACTAAATTAAATAGCACTTTCAGCCAGAGAGCCTCTTCCCTTTCAAGTTTGCCTTCTGCTTTCTTTCTGCTTTTTCCTTGACTGCCTCTCCTTTCAGGATGGGAGGTCATTGCCGAAGGCGAAACCAAGGAAATAGAAAGTCAAGGCTTCATTCCAGGCTTTGAGATAGCCTCAGAAATGAGTGGCTGTAAGCAGCGTCATACCTTACCAGGTGCATTAATAAAGGCAAAGCAGGAGCTTCAGAGAGGGCAGGTGTTGACTGTGTGTAGGACCATTCTCTGTAAACTCAGGTCAATCACAGAAAAAGGGTGCCTTTGCCTTTCTCTCCTCATATTGGTCCCACAAGTTTAGGGGTTTTAGATTGGGGTTCTAATATCCCATCCATCTCTGCTATTCTAAATTCCTGTGGGCCCTTGGATTCTCTGAATATTTTGATCATTGAGTACATGAATGAATGTTACAGTGTTTTGCCTTTCCTGTCCTTGTTTTATAAAGGGAATAATCTTCCTGTGAGAAAAATTATTTTTAAAATTCATTGGTTGCCCAGTAAACTTGAGGGGGAGTATAATTGCAGCTGGAGTGGGAATTATTTGAAAAGCTTCAGATGGTTTCACCTTCCTTTTGCTTAAAACCCATAGAATATGGTGTGTTTCGGGAGATGGTCAATGACTCTAGCAGTAACAGTGAAGTTGAGGATGATAAGGAGGAAGATGAAGAGGGAGAGGAGGACTGTGATGATGCGGATAAAGACAAGGAAGAGGAAGAAGATTATTATGAAATGTATATGGAAAGGGAGCTACAGGACAAGTTCACTGAATCTGGCCAGTATGAGGCAAAGGAGGGAACCAGCTCAATGGGTAAGTTAGGGAAAAACAAAGGGGTGGGACAGAGTGGGTGGCAGTACTAAAGACTGACTTTAAACACGTGTTAGTTGCAAAGTTAAGTTTGAGAAATTATTGCTCAGATGTGTAGTGGAGTTTTAGTTGATTTGGATCTTTGTCCACTAGTTTAGGCCTTGTTTAGATACATGAAGTTTTTGTCTATCTCTGTTAGTCATGAAAATTCAGAAGCAGACTCATTACGTGGAGAAAAAACTCCAAGAGATTCAGTGCAAAGCACAAAGACAGAAGAAGCTCATTATGAAAGTGGAAAACCTAATGCTCAAGGTAAATTCTTGTTGGCTGGTATAAATATATCCTGATATCTTACTTTCAAAATCCCATCTTTGTGTTTCCACTCATGTCATCTCTGTGCAGCATTCTGGCTCATTCATGAACCTGAACAACCTCTTAGATACCCCTAATAAAAGATAGCCCTATTTCCTTTTACCTGAGTATTTTTGATCATCTTATATAAGCATTTTTGGGAGGGGACCAGGAGACTTGAGATAATAATTGCCAATATTGAACATTTAACTATGTGAAAGGCATGTACAGAGCTAAGCATTTTACGTGTATTATCTCATTTCATCCTGACATCCCTGAAATATAGGTGCTGTCACTATTCCCGTTTTATAGATAAGAAATTGAAATTCAAAGAGATTAAGTAACTTGCCAAGGACCACAGTAAGTGGTAGGGCATAGATTGAACCCTGTTGCTCTGTACCAAAACATATTCATTACAATGAAAGAGAAACTAAATTAATTTAAAATTTTTATGATGCCTGCTTGAACAAAAATTAATATCATGCTTTATTTTTATTAATATGCATTAATACATATTTTATTAATACACATATCAGCAAAAGGAAAATGTATGTTTAGGCCATGTTTGCTTCTCTTTTTATAGTGAGGGAAATTCTGAAGCATCTGGAGAATTCCTTGCCAGATTTGTTTTTCTATAGAGCTGTTGTCATCAAAGGGGAGCAACTTGACACAGAACTATACTTATTTAGAGTGTTGTCCTTCAGAATAACCAAGTTAGATAATAGATGTGGACATACTTTGAAAGATACAGATATATGGTATTATGATTGTTGTCGTGTGCAGTAGTAGTTAAGAATGGTAATATTCTGCCCTAGTGCAGGGGAATGAAGGAGTCAGCACCAGATTCCAAGCCAGCTCTTTAAGTAGGTCACCACAGTCAAAGGATTTGTGCTAAACTAGAAAAAGGTAACATGAAGGCATTCTAACTCTTTGTTTTAGGGCAAGAAAAAAAGTGCCATGTAGGGTGTATAAAATCAAATCGAATGGCCCTGCAGTTGGAGAGTGTAGTTTTTATACTCTAAATCCTTTTTAAAATGTGTTTTTATTGAAGTAGAGTTGATATACAATGTTGTGCCAATCTCTGCTGTACAAAGTGACTCAGTTATACACATAGAGACATTCTTTTTCCAAATCCTATTTTAAAAGTACTCTTTTGTTACGACTGACAGTTTTCTTACTTATCAAATTATTTGCCAAACTCTTTGTCTCTCTTGGTTCTCTTTTCCTTTGAGACTCAGCATTCATCTTTTATATAATTCGTTTTCCAGAGTCATTTACAGTCTGTGCTGGAGCAGCTTAAGCTACAGGAAAAACAAAAAAATGAGCAGGTGAGAAGTGTGTTTTCACATCAACCAGAAAATATTTGATGCAAAGAACCCCACCCCCCATCTCATTTCTGGCTGTTCTTTCACAGGAACAGTAGTGGCCAAATCTTCTAAATGAGGGTAGCAAGTTGGAACAAAGTCTTTGTGAAAATTTGTTCATTCAGCAGATATTGAATGTCTATTAAGTGGAAAGCACTGGATGTACACACAGTGTTGAATAAGACACATACAATACTTTTCCTCATGGAGCTAACAGTCTAGCAGGGAAGATCAACAGCAAACAAATTATCATACAAATATAAAGGTGCAAATCATAAAGAAGGGCTGTGAAGGAGAAAGAGTCAGTGGTGCTATCTGAATAGAGTCCTGAATTAAGTTGGGGAGATCATAATCAGCCTTTCTGAGGAAGTGATACTTAAGAGACCTGAAGGAAAAGTCCAGGCAAAAAGTGTATGAAGAGCTTCTTGGGTGGAGTGTATGCCAGGTCCCACATTGGAAAAGAGCTTGGCCTCTTTGAGGACCTCTGCAGTATTTAAAGCGAGGAAGAGAGTGACTTAAGGTAAGGTTGGAGAAGTAGGCAGAGGCCATATTGTATGGTCCCTTGCAGTCCATGATAAGGAGGATGGGTTTTAGTCTTAAGTGCAATGGGGAGCCCTTGGAGAGTTTTAAGCAGGAGAGTCACATTTAATTTAGAAGTTTTAAAGATCACTTTGATTATTATCTGGAGAATGGATTGTGGGAGGGCAGGACTAGAAGCAGGGAGGCCAGTTAGGAGGCTGTGGGGTCGTCTAATAAAAGGTGATGGTAACTTGAAATAAGGAGGTGGCAATGGAGATGGAAAGAATAAATATTTTTTCTTTTTTATTGAAATGTCGTTAATTTACAGTGTTGTGTTAGTTTCAGGTGTACAGCAAAGTGGTTCAGTTATATATATATGTATGTGTGTGTGTGTGTGTGTGTGTGTGTGTATTCTTTTTCAGATTCTTTTCCATTATAGGTTACTACAAGATATTGAGTATACTTCCCTGTGCTATACAGTTGGTCCATGTTGTTTATTTTTTATCTATTTTATATATAGTAGTGTGTATATGTTAATCCCAAACTCCTAATTTATCTCCCTTCCCCCCTCCTGCTATCCCCTTTGGTAACTATAAGTTTGTTTTCTATGTCTGTGAGTCTATTTCTGTTTTGTAAATAAGTTCATTTGTATCATTTTTTTAGATTCCATATGTAAGTGATATCATGATATTTGTTTTTCTCTGACTTACTGCACTTAATATGATAATCTCTAGGTCCATCCATGTTGGTGCAAATGGCATTATTTCATTTGGAAAGAATATATATATATATTTAACGGCAATAAAAATGTGTTATAACAGCTTTATTGGGATATAATTCATATACCATACAATTCATCCATTTAAATTGTACAATTCAATGGCTTTTAGTATATTCACAGAATTGTGCAACCATCACCACAATCAATTTTACGTTTTTATCACCCAAAAAAGAAACCTGTACCCATTAGCAGTCATTTCCCGTTTCTTCTGACGCTCTCACTCACCACGACCCCCCCACCCAGTTCTAGGCAACCACTAATCTACTTTCTACTAGCCTATTTTGCCTATTCTGGTTATTTCATATAAAAAGGAAACATATGTCCATGCCTCTCTCTCGCTTTGTCACAGCTCACCCTTCCCCCTCCCCATATCCTCAAGTCCGTTCTCTAGTAGGTCTGTGGCTTTATTCCTGTCTTACCCCTAGGTTCTTCATGACATTTTTTTTTCTTAAATTCCATATATATGTGTTAGCATACAGTATTTGTCTTTTTCTTTCTGACTTACTTCACTCTGTATGACAGACTCTAGGTCTATCCACCTCATTACAAATAGCTCAATTTCATTTCTTTTTATGGCTGAGTAATATTCCATTGTATATATGTGCCACATCTTCTTTATCCATTCATCTGAAGATGGGCACTTAGGTTGTTTCCATCTCCGGGCTATTGTAAATAGAGCTGCAATGAACAATTTGGTACATGACTCTTTTTTTTTTTAAACATCCTTATTGGGGTATAATTGCTTTACAATGGTGTGTAAGTTTCTGCTTTATAACAAAGTGAATCAGTTATACATATACATATGTTCCCATATCTCTTCCCTCTTGAGTCTCCCTCCCTCCCACCCTCCCTATCCCACCCCTCCAGGCGGTCACAAAGCACTGAGCTGATCTCCCTGTGCTATGCAGCTGCTTCCCACTAGCTGTCTACCTTATGTTTGTTAATGTATATATGTCCAGGCCTCTCTCTCGCTTTGTCACAGCTCACCCTTCCCCCTCCCCATATCCTTAAGTCTGTTCTCCAGTAGGTCTGTGTCTTTATTCCTGTCTTACTCCTAGGTTCTTCATGACATTTTTTCCCCTAAATTCCATATATATGTGTTAGCATATGGTATTTGTCTTTCTCTTTCTGACTTACTTCACTCTGTATGACAGACTCTAGGTCTATCCACCTCATTACAAATAGCTCAATTTCGTTTCTTTTTAGGGCTGAGTAATATTCCATTGTATATATGTGCCACATCATCTTTATCCATTCATCCGAAGATGGGCACTTAGGTTGTTTCCATCTCTGGGCTATTGTAAATGGAGCTGCAATGAACATTTTGGTACATGACTCTTTTTGAATTATGTTTTTCTCAGGGTATATGCCCAGTAGTGGGCTTGCTGTGTCATATGGTAGTTCTATATATACACTACCAAATGTAAGGTAGATAGCTAGTAGGAAGCAGCTGCATAGCACAGGGAGATCAGCTCAGTACTTTGTGACCGCCTGGAGGGGTGGGATAGGGAGGGTGGGAGGGAGGGAGACACAAGAGGGAAGAGATATGGGAACATATGTATATGTATAACTGATTCACTTTGTTATAAAGCAGAAACTAACACACCATTGTAAAGCAATTATACCCCAATAAGGATGTTAAAAAAAAAAAAAGAAAAGAAATACAGTGATGCTGAAGAAATTTTAAAAAAAAAGGAAACATACACTACAAGGTCTGTTGTGTCTGGCTTCTTTCACTTGGCATAATGTTTTCAAGGTTAACCCATGTTGTGGAATGTATCAGTACTTTATTCCACTTTATGGCTGAATAATATTCCATTGTACAGATATACAACAGTTTGTTTATCCATTCATCCATCAGTCGACATTTGGGTTGTTTCCACTTTTTGGTTACCATGAATAATGCTGTTGTGAACATTTATATATGAGAGAATGTATTTTAAAGGTAGAATTGATGGGAATTGGGCCAATTACTGAGTGTTGAAGGAGAAAAGAGCATTAAGGATGTATGCCAGATTTCTAACTTGAAAGACTATCATTTAAAGCCACAAGAGAGTGAGCAGAGTGAAAAGAAAAGAGGGCAGTGTGGGATAAGTGAGGGTCAAGTAGCTGTATAGAAATGTATGCTGGTTCCAGCCCTATACTGTTGAGGGTAGAGTAACAGTTTTAAAGAGACTGGAGGTCGTATTATGAGGATGGACTTAGCATGGAGCTTTTTTAGGGGGGGGCCCACGCCGCACATCTTGCAGGAACCCACACCTTCAGCAGTGAAAGTGTGGAGTCCTAACCACTGGACCGCCAGGGAATTCCCGAGCATAGAGCTCTTAAGGTAGTGATGCCATCCCCCATGCTCATCCCCATACAAACAAGGCCAGGAGAATTCTTATGTTCTGTATATTCCCTTCCCCTCAGCACATCACTCATCCAAGTACTGCTTATAAACAGCCATGTGAACAGTTAATGCCAGGATTGCTTTAGCACCCACTAAACATCTTTGTTTTCCTACATGTAAGTAGTTAGTATTGGGGAGTGCTATTTTCAACATAGAACTACAGTTGTAAACTTTATTCACTCAGAACCCTTTATGTTAGCTCATTTATTCAACATAGATTTATTGGGCACCTACTTAAAGCTAGGTTCCACAGGGAACTACAAAATGCTTATGACATAGTCTCTGCCTCCAGTTGGGGAGAAATACATGAGAGGGATAGGAATTTAAAGGAATGAGAGCTCACTTTTGTCCATGGAGATTAGGGGAAGCTTCATGGAGAGATGGTGTTTGGGGCCTTAAGAGGTGGGTAAGGTTCTAATAAAGAGATAGAGAAATGAAGGCATTCTGTATAGAAAGTAGCATTCACAATGGCTCAGAGGTGGTGATGCCAGGCTTAAGAGTTTAGATTTTTGGTGTAGGTCATAATAAGCCCTAAAAGCTTTTTCACCTGGGGAGTAACTCAGGAAATTTTCTCTGCTAGCAGTATATAGGAGAAATTGGAGGGGGGAAAGACTAGAGGAAGATGCAAGTGATAGAAGGAATCAGAACTTAAAAATTGATTGGATTTCCAGGACAAAAAGGGAACAAGGAGCCTGGGTGACTGGAAAATGGTGAGCCACTAACAGGAATGAAGACAACTTGAAGAGGATTCTTGGGGGGTGGAGGATGGAGAAGATGATGAGTTGAGTTGGAAGCACTTTTTAAAATGGGAGATTGGAGAGTGCCTCATGCATAGAAATGATCATTGAAGCTGTGGGGATAGATGAGTTAGCCAGGTTGACTGTTCAGCAAGAAGTCTGAACCTAAGGAAAAACCTCCCTTTAGGAGGTGGTGGGAGGAGAAAGTGCCAATAAAGGAGAAAGAACTGGAGAAGTCAGTGGTGGTAATCATGGTCAGCATCTGAGTGAAAAGATGCTCTCAATTACTACAGCTGGCAATTATAGCAGTTTGGTAGCTCATGTCCAGCACAGGATCATTTTGTAATGCTCCATTCCTGTCATTCCACAAAATGAAAATCCACACTGATAATGGGGTGAGCTAAATTGAATAATACTCAAAAACAATCTTTGTCTCAAAGACAGTATACCTGAGTGTTATTGGTCACTTTGCCATTTCAAGTAAATAAAAAAAATTAATCTTACATCACAAAATGTTCAGGGCTTCTGACTTAAAAAGCATCAGGGTAAGTAGAACGTCATCAGACTTGTTATTGGTTAGGACTCTGAGCCAGTTTTCAAGGGTCTCATAACATGGCAGGAAGCAGCAGCCATGACTCGGTTTAAGACACGGTGCGTTCAGTGGGGCAATCGGCTATCACAACTGCCTTATCTTCTGAGTCTTAGACTATGGCTACAGTGATCCCATCTCCTTTGCCCCTACAGTGAGCTGTGACCTCTGTACACTCTTCCCAGAAGTACAAATTCTTAACAGCAAGCATATTTAATTTCTTTAGTATATTCAATTTTGAAGCTTCCTTTTATAAGTTTGGCATGATAAAGGACAGCATCATTGTTTGTGTTCTTGACTGTGGCACTGTTCTTTGGAACATTGTAAGACTAAGATAACCTTATAAATGCCAAATTACAGTCTTCCTTTTTGGTTTATATAAGTAAATTCTAGATCAAGTAATGGAACTTAAGATTTCAGATGAATTTTTCATGTTTTTCTGCCTCTCCCTACAGCTCATTTATCTACGGAAAAGACTGAACTATTTTCTGAAGAAGTGAGGAGAACCTTCAGCCTGGCACACAAACCTTGGCTTCACCATCCAGACTGAAGACCTAGATGAAATTGTACCTGTTTCTTCTCCTTTCATTGCCTTATGTTGCATCATTTGTATTTGTTTCTCTGAACGTTTTTTTTTTTTTGCTAGTTATATTCAAAGTTTGTAGCCATGTAGAAAGGGACAAAGTATTTAAAAGTAGTAGACCTGAAGACCCAACTTAACTATGGGACTTTGCTTCTCTTTATCAATTTGAGAATTAACTTAAATTGTTTCTCTTTTATGGTGTCTCAGATGATTCAGCCATGCTTGCCAAAGGCAAACAGTCTAACCTGAAGGCTATACAGCTGGTTTGCATAGATTTTTAGCTTTTTCTTCTTCTGTTTGTTCCAAATATTTCCTAAAACATAGAGTCAAACCATTTCTACCATGGGCTAGCACCTGCCACAGTGAATAAGTGCCTATCTGGCAGCAGTTGATACTAGGTTGTATCCTGTCTCTGTTCAGGCATTAATGGCTGCTTTCCGGCTCAGGGATGATTTCTTGCTGCTGCTATCTTTGTTCTGTTGTTAATGGTTTTAGGATTGTGTCTGGTTGTTATTTGGCAGCTATGGGACTAGTTAGAACAGAGATGATATTCTGAGCTGTTATCCTTATTCTGAGCCTCTTCTTCCTAACCCCCATCGGAAAAGGTTAGGAAAAAAAACAGATACCTGTGGGAGCTCCCTGGTTGCCTAGTGGTTAGGATTCCAGGCTTTCACTGCCATGGCCTGGGTTCAGCCCCTTGTCTGGGAACTCCCATAAGCCTCGTGGCAAAAAAAAAAAAAAAAAAAACGAACAAAAAACAGATACTTGTATTACCTGTGAAAACTTCCTTAAAAACCCTGGGCCAGTTTGGTGATTTTCAGCTATGTTAAAATTTTATAGTCTGTATTCCTTAAGCAATAAATAAATTCCTTAAGTGGATTACTGTCACTTTATTAAACAGCTCCCATGATAAGTACATTCATATCCAAAAGGAAACTGGTGAGACAAGCAATAAATTCTGCAGTTAGGAAATTAAAGAAGATGCTGTCAGCACTGGGACATCCTTCTAAAGAGCTCTTAGGATAACTCCTAATGAACTAAGCAGATCATCTCATATTCACCATAAATCATTGGGATTTTGAGAGAAGGTACAGAGAAGTAACAAAAATGGCAGCTCCAATATTTGCACTGAATTATGTTGTAGTGGAAGGAACACAAGGTTGGAATCCTGGCTCTGCTACCTACCTTGGGCAAGTCCCTACACCTCTTAGAGCCTCTGTGTCCTTATCTGGAAATCAAGGGTGATAATGCTTGTCACCAAGAGACATCTGAAGGTTTTCTGGAAGTAGCCCAGCTAGACCCAGGTCTGGTCCCAATTGATGAAGTCGGTGCCACTCTAGGAAATGAACCCCCAAGATTTCTCTGCCACTTTTAGTTCTCTCATTCCAAGTTGAAGGTAATAAGCCAAGGGCAGAGAAGGGGAAGTCAGTATGCATGGGCAGGGCCTATGGAGAAGGGATGAAGGCAGAAGGAATGCTGGGGACAAATGCAGGGAAGAAGTGGGTCTAAGGGCGAGAGACATGGACAAACAAAATGAAGCCAAGATTAGGAGAAAAGTTAGAGGATAGCTTGAAAACCAAGATGGTTTTTTGAAGTTTTTTTTTTCAGAAACCCAAAATTTAAAAGATGAGAAGAAAGAATAGGGAAAAGGACTTGTCAGAGGCAGAAGGTGGGGGAAGAGGCAGGGTTTGAAAAGAAGATAGACCTTTCCAGATGAAGGATGGCATAGGACTGGGGCAAAAACATAAAAAGTACCCTGGGGATGTGGCTGGAGAGACTGAGGCCGGAGAGAGTGGCACATAGACCACAGGTGGCATCCAGGGGTGAGAGAAGTAAAAGAGCCCTAGTCCAGCCTCTGTCCAATACTGTAGCCCAAGAGCAGCCAGAGCTCTGCTGAGAGGCAGTGGGGAAGGGAAGACAACGGGAAGGAGCAAATTCGTGTATCTGTGGTGCCCTTCTGTTCCCTCTACTACCACGTCTTGTAACCCTGGGTAACTGCTTCACCACTGCCCTCCAGTCACCCAAGGCTTGTTGCCGCCCTGACTCCCTCCCTCCCCCAACACACACACGTAATATATCATGAAGGTTTCCTTTTCTACAGCTCAGTGATTGTGACTTTGGCATGTTACAGAACTGCACTGTCCAATATGGTATCCACTAGCCATGTGTGGCTTTTAAGCACTTGACATATGGCTAGGCCAGCCTAGGCCAAATTGAGGTGTGTCTTTCCACATAGGCAAGGCTCAACTGCAGGTGGCCCCAGGCCTTGGCAGAATGCCCTGTGATCCTCCTGGAACCTGGGAAGACAGGCAATCTCACGAGGATTTGAGACAAGACCATTTCTCACCTCCCTGTTTTGAGGGAGGCTGTCATGGGGCAGTTTCTCATCTGCCTCCCTCATTCTGGTGAGCATGAGACTTTCTGCCTGCCTCCCCACTCCCCTGCCCTTGCCCCAGAGGGTCCAGCTGCAGGCCATAGAGCTGCTTAGCAGCGGTGTGGAGTTGGTATTCAGCAACATGGTGTCCTGCCATTCATGTTGCATGTCATCTGGCCCCTTTTGTTTCAGTGTCATCCTGTGCAACAGCGACATGGAACGGATCCCATTGCTGGTCTTGCTTTTGCTGTCTCTAAGTAATAAAGTGCCTGGATGTATGTGGGTTTCCTGTTCTTTTTTACCAGTTGAAATCTGTCAGCTTACTTGACAATTTCCAAGACTTAGTAAAAAAAGAAAGAATATAAAATATCTCAATAATGGTTTTATACTGATTACATGTTGAAATGATAATACTTTGCATATATTGGGTAAAACGAAATATTAGTAAAATTAATCTCACCTGTTTTTTTACCTTTTTAATATGGCCGCTAGAAAATTTAAAATTGCATATGTGATTCACATTATATTTCTGTTGGACAGTGATGTTATAGATCAGTGAAGAAAGAAAAATTGGTGGTGGGGAGGAGGGACTGACAGGGTTTTATTTTGCCAGAAAATGGCATTAAAAAAAAAAAAACCTATCGCCACCAATTCACAGGGACATTTTAACACACACCCCCAAATATATAACCATAATCTCAGAATAAAGGATAGACTTTTAAATTGATTATATGTAACTATGGAAACTCACTGCATTGTCCAGATTTTTCTCTTAATGCTTTAGGCTGGTGAAAAATTCCTCAGATTGATGAGGATGGTGTTGAAGAACCATTGCTACAAAGAGCTCATCCCATGAGCTGATAACTAGCTAATTTGTGTGGGGCTTTGAGATGCGACCAGTCCAGGTAACAGTGGTGGATGGGGCTAGTGGGGGGTGTCTTCTTGTCCTGTAGGTGTTGGACTCTTCTGGTGGCCTATGTTTTGCAGTGTTCCTGTGGCTTCTTGGCCCCACCCTCTTCTCCCACACCCAAATAAGGTAAAGATGTGGAGTGTCAGAGTCAAAGAGTGTAACCAGAGGAACCAAAGTAAACAAATACGAATTTATTCTTTTCAAAGCAGAATTTACGGGAAAGGGGAAAAGCACCACAGTGAGTGGCAAAGTTAACTAATTTGTCTCCAGCCCCGCCCCTTCATCCCAAACTTTTCTAGACTTGTGCGCGGCCCTTGCCACTTCCCCAAATCCCATCCTTGTGACCAGTCCTTGCAGCCAGCGAGCAGCATCGCAGGCTTCGGTCTGGCCTCAAGACTTCCCTGGGGACAGCAAGGACATTGAGCAGGTGCCCCTCCAAATGCGGCAGCTGTGGGAGGAGATGGAGACTGGGAGCTGAGCCCTGGCCTTGAGCCTTTCCCTCTCCCACAGTCATTGGTGTTTAAAGAACAAGAAGGAGCTGAAGTATTCCTTTGTTCTCAGGGCCAGATTTTGGCAGGAAGGCCCAGAGACAGAATTGCCCAGCTGAGCAGGTGAGTCTCCACAGCCCTAGGGCAGGGCCCCCACTTTCTCCTCCAGGACTGTTCATCTTAAGGTAGCTACTTTCTTGGTTATCTGTCACCTATGTCAAGGGAACTTTGATGAGAGTCTTGGCCTGAAATGGTCTCGGAGGTCATGAGTCTGCCATTGAGAATGCCTCTTCAAGTAATGCTCTAGCCCAAAGCTGACTATGGAGCCCAGATCCCAAACACACACCTCAAGCATCATGGGTATTCCTTAAAATTCATCAGGAAGGAAACCATCTCCCAGGATTTGCCTCTGCTTGGCCTCAGGGTTTCGCATTACCATGGCCTGCCAGCCCAGCTCCTAAAGTACAACAAACTCAAACAGGTTTCTCTACAAGGAAATATCTCCAAACTTTGGGCCTGGAAGGAAATGGACATTTGAAGGTCTTTCCATTCTGGAGGGAAGGGTGCATATCCTCCTGGGTAGGACCCTCTCTAGGGAACCATACAACAAACAGCCTGATGTCCTCCAGCCAGTCAGCCTTCCTTAATAATTTCCCAGTCAACCTGACTCCACTCTGCTCTCACTAGAAGCAGAGGCACCCTCATAATGGTTTTTTGGCCTCTACCAGATTCTGTCGAGAATACATTACCTATCAATCCTAACTGTTCCCCGATACTATTTGACAACAACCCCAGCAAACACATTCCTTATCGCTGATGCTAATCCCACAAGCCAGGGGTTTTCATTAGGTTGCCTACCCAGCAACTCCCTTCACCACCCTTCCAGTACGGGGCCAAAAACTACGCAGCATCACACACAATACCTCTAGGAGACAAGATACACGACAGATGCTTAACAACATGCAACACATCTCCGTAAATCCCACCTTAATTTGAATTCACAGTGCCCAAAGACCCGTTTACCTCACTGTGGGAAAACTCTCCGCACATGCTGCAGTGACTATCACTGGACTCTCAAGCGATATACTCACCTTGGGCATCAAGGTAAACCCAGGACCACTAAGTGTCATTGACCCTGTTACTGAGAATTCAACTCTTGACTTGCTGCTTCAGTCTACCTATAGCACAAATCCTACATAACGAGATCTACGTCTTCTCTACCATGGCCTACTGCAGTTGCCACAGGCCCTCAACAGCCCAAGATCTCTCGTGTGGAGTAGCAGTTAGGAAAAGGATTTTCCAGGACTTTCCTGGTAAGATTGTTTCATAACCTCTGCCCTCTTTACCAGCTGAGCAGGTAAGTCTCCACAGCCCTAGGACAGGGCCCACTTTCTCTTAGGCAGGCGTATGCCTCAAAGACCCTGAACTCTGTGTCCTAGAGCAAATTTTCTCTATACTATTCCTACCTACAATCTAGGCTCCTACAAATATAGCTCCCCCGCGCCTGACCCCAGTAACTGATGTCCAGGCTCTGTGTTTGATGCCCACCTGCCACCTGCTCACCATACATCACCAGTGCTCCTGCCCAGAGACCTCATGAGCTCTAAGGCAGATGTCATGATGAAGTCTGACACCCTGAACCTGTGGCTTAGTGCCCCCTGGTGATTCTAGAAGGAGGCAATCCTTGGCTTCTGGACCCAAGCCACTGCCTTCCCTGCCCAGCAGTAGATAAATCTACCTTCCCAGCAGTTCTACCCACTGGCCTACTGCTTGGTTATAAGACAGCACCCCAACCGTCTCACACCCTCCTGACCTTGGTATCAACTGCTACTTTCCTTAAGGCCCTGAGCCAGACTTAGAAACTGGAAGGGGCAAGAGGATGTACTCTGTGTCTTAGCCTGGCTATTTGTTCCTCCCTTTCTGCATGGGGTGAGTAGAGCTTGGATTTGTTCTATTTTGGCCTCTGAACCATTGTTTAGAGGAGCCCAGGAAGATTCACCCAAGGCCCACGTCTCCAGGGAACAAGGTGTGGAATGAATGAAGAGAGCAGAGTGACTCTTCCTGTTAGATTCCTCTGTGGCCACAGGCTTCTGTTGCTTTGGTCTTGAGGACAGCTCACCTCAAACATAAATGGAGAGACATCCTAGGGGAGCAGCCAGGAGGCATCTGTCTGTCCAACCAGAGGCTGGGACTAACAAAGAGCAAGGCAGAACATTAATACTTCAAGAGGTATTAGAATTTAATGTGTGAGTGAGGCCAGGGGAGTACTGATGTACAGTAGATATGTAGGATAGGTATGTATGTATATAAACTTAGGCAAATTAAGTCAATTGCAGGGTTCTAAGTTATAAAGCTCCTTTTGGTAGAAAGCTGCCTCAGTGGGTTCTGACTCTGCTCAAAGTCCCCAAGCCCACCCCCCATCCCCCAGCCCCACTATTTACTCTGAACAGTTTCTGGATAAAGGAATCATGGTATATGTTGCCTAGGAAGACTTAGCTCAGTTTCAGGACTGGGTTCACCTTCCAGAGTTAGAAAGAATGGTTTTATGCAAAGGAAGGCCTTGCTGTTGTCTCTGTGGAAAGTGGCCAACTTCCTGATCTGTAGCCCGTGGATACTAGAAAAGGGCCGCTATTCAGGATGGCCTGTTGCATCTGCCTTCTGACTAGCTGGGGGATATCAGCCACCTCATCTGATTCAGCCTAAGAGAAAGAAGGGTCACAGCCTGAAAGGGTGTTGGGTGGTCACGCTCCTCCAGTCTAGAGGGTGGCTTCCCCTTCCTCACCCAAGGAGAAGACCCCCTTGCTGAGCAGCGGCTGGCCCTCCCCCAGGGCTGTGAAGGCCAACTAGAGAGCCAAGGGTGGCTTCAGCTGGGTTTCCAGAGCAACTCAGCTGGTCTCTGAGATGCTGAGGTTTTCAGGAAAGAGGAGGATCTGGGGAAAATATCTAAGCCCATAAGTATTTCTTTAATGTTTCCCAATATAAGGTGAAAATAGGAACCTGAATGAACTGTTTCCCCCCTTGAGAAAGGTCTGCCAGGGACTGAGGCAGAAGGAACTGAAGATATTCAAGGAGGAAACAGCATCTAGGTAGCATCGGGATGACTAGATCTATGCCTTTGAGCTGAAGTTATATGACACACGTTGCCCAGACTTTTTCAGGGGCACTTTGTGGGGGGAGCGGGAGTGTCTTCAGTGTCACCTCCCTGTGTTGGGCCAGAGAGTAGGGCTAAGTCCCGTGTGTTCACAGTGCTGGAGCCCTCGGGTCATTAGGCTCCCCCAAATCCATCATTCCATGGAGAATGGAAAGGGGCCAATGGGCACTGCTTCACTCTGCAAGGCAGCTTCTCTGCTCCCCATCTGAATGGCCTCCAAGTGCCATTAGCCTGGGCTGCAACAGAATTGTACTTAAGGGATTGATCTCAAACTTGAAGATTAAAGGGCACATTTCTAGAGTCAGAGGAATCATGCCTCTCCCTCCCCCGGCCCTCACACACCCACCTCGCATACCATCGAATCCCTGCTGCTGCCTGGAGCCCAGATAACTCCGGCTGAGGAATGTGGGGCCAGTGGGGACTGGAAAGGTTAGGTGAAGGCTGAGGGAAGGCTTTGACCAGAACTGGGAGAGGACCGTGGACTATAGGATGGGGATCTGGTTCCATCAGGAGGCCAGCAGAGTGTTGGTAGTCACATCAGAACTTCGCACACTGGGGAAGGCATGGCGGAGCTTCTCCATAATGTCTTCCAAGCACAGGCTGACATCTTGGCTCTTTGACCCCACATCATCTGAGTTGGAGAAGAAAGATGTGGGAAGAGAACTAGAAATCCCCTTATGAGGTCAAGGGGCTGAGGTAGGATGCTGCCGGCTGAAGGTGAACCTATAGCATTTGTATCTTCCCGGCACGATGCTTAGGTACATATGAGGTACTCGACATACATTTGTGGAATAAAATGAATGAATCAGTCAATAAGCCAATCATCCCTGACCCTAAGCTCAAAGCCATGAGGAGAAACCAGTCCCAGCCCTAGCAGAACCTTAGTCAGGAGACCTGGGGCAAGACAAAGCCATGGAGGAAGGGGTTGGGAGGGGCTGGGGGAACTCACCTGCAGCTTGAGTGTCTGGAGTAGTCTGTCCCTTCTCCTGGGGGTGACTGCCTTCTGACTGCTGCGGAGAGGAAGCCAGGGACGAGCCTGCAGAGCCATTGCCATCCGATTCAGTATGTGGCTAGCAAGAGGTAAGGCATGACTTAAGTGGCTTTGCCTTCCTGACCTTACTTTGACAGACTCCCGAGCTTAGAAAGGTCCTTAGAGACATCATGCCCATCCCTTTGCCCTGGGACTTTAAGAAGCTTTTGGTGGTGCCCCAAACAGTGGTTTCCCCTTTCACGAAACTTCTTAGAATATTTAATTACTGAATACCCGCTTCCTTCAACAACATGTATCAAAGGCTCCCAGTTCTTCTAAGGATACCATTGCCCCTAAATATCTCTTGCTGTCATTTCAGCTATAATTAAGCTATCTAGAACTCAATTCCCTCTGGAAATGTAGAGTTGCACACCTGATCCTTGGTGCATGACATAATATCATATGTTAAGACCTCCAGGAATTCATCTAGAGGCCATCCCTTGGAGGATCTGGGGAAGAGGCACAGTGTGGTATTACCTGGTATGGATAATGACAATAATTATTCATAAATTATTCATTTATGAAATGTTTATTTTAGTCCTGGCATCATTCCAAATTGTTTAAATGTGTTATTTCATTTGACGTTCACCACAATTCCATGAAGTTGGTATATTTTTATCCCTGTTTTACAGATGAGGGAACTGGGGCTTAGTGAGGCTAAGTAACTTTCCTAACATCCCACAGCCACTAATCAGCAGCACTACACTCAAACTCAGGGCTGTCTAACTCCAGAACCACACTACATCCTATACACTACCTCTCAAAGAGGAAAGCGGCAAAAAGTAACAAGTGATCCCTTCACAGCAAAAATCTTCCTCTTGCCAAGCATATCCAAACTCGCTTCTTTCCAGCAAACATCAAAGTAGCAAAGTCAACGTTTTGGATGATTCTTTGAACTTTGTTCTTTCAATACCAGATTCAAATGGGTTGTGGGGAAGTGAGCCCTCAAAAGCCCTCCCTGTGCCCTAGGCCCCACGGTGGCTTGAGAGTAAACACACAAGGATGGAATGGAAGCTAGGTACAAGAGAATTGGCCAAGCGATGTGATATAGCAGCCCATTCCTCCCCCCAAATTTCCTGATTGCTAGCCCAGTTCTCTTTAGAAAGTCTTCTAACAGCCACCTCCCAGGAGCAAGGACCACCTCTCCCCGGCCCACCTGTGCTTGGAGGCTGCTCTGATTCTTCCCCTGGCCCCAGACTCACTTGCAGGAGCAGCTCCCTTAAGCGCTGCAGCTGGGACTCGAGTTGCTTGTTGTGGTCTTCAAGAATCTGCATGCGTGTCTCCAGGCGGCTCTTGTGCTGCCGAAGGATCCGGGCCTCAGCCAGCAGCTCCTCATTGCGGTGGTCCTGTGCCACCTCGGCAGAGCCCTCAGCCAGGGTGGGTGCCTCAGCAGCCTCCTCATGCTGCCACTTCAGGCGCCTCAGCTCCCCCTGGAGAATCCTGCCAAGGATGGAGAAGCCAAGGCCAATGACCTTCACAGGGTATCGACTGTCCAGGGCTCAGTGGCCCCTCATACCTAGGTGTGAGCAATCTCTTTGTTCTCCCATCCCCACCCCCACCCCAGCCCCCAAGCCGTGCTTTTTTTTTTTTGGTCGCAGCATGTGGGATCCTAGCTCCCCGACCAGGGATCGAACCCATGCCCCGTGCAGTGCTGCAGCGGAAGTGTGGAGTCCCAACCACTGGACGGCCAGGGAAGTCCATCCCAGCCATGCTCTTGCTTGAATGGCCATATCCACTTCCTCTCCAACACATATATCATTTACTTTGCCATCATTAGGCCACAGAGCAGAGAGCGCTGACATTTCATATAACAAATGTCTCAGGGCTTTGATGTACTGCTTCGGGGATTAATTCTGACCTTAAAATCAGGCAGAAACACAGTCTGCAAATAAATGAGGCATTAGGGCCACTGACTCACCTACTCCATTTTTAGATTTTTAGATTCCAGGGGAAGACATAATATAAACAAAGGATCACCCATCTTTCCTCTTCTCTCTACTGCCCTCCTCTTTGACCCACTTTAAACACCCATGTTGAGTCATCAAGGAAACAGATTCCAAAGAGTTGGTCTTTGGAGGACATTACTGTTTTTTTCTTTTTTGCAACAGAATCACTCTCTCCCTAGTGTTTCCCAGGGCCTCCCCACCACTGCTCTAGTGCAGTGCTTCTCAAACTATCCATAGCAAAAAAACAGGGGGATTTTTTGATCCATCATGGATCAATACATGGTCTGAATGTGCATAGCTAGTACACAGCTCACGCCACACATGACTTGCTGCCCAAATTCAACAACACTCAACCTGGCCTATACCCAATTCAAAGAAGACAAGTCCACTAATTACGTGTGTGGATATTGTGGCCATGTCAAATTGCTATGAAAATTTCTAAAAGTTTACTCTCTATTTATGTATTTATCTTGTCTTGAACCAGTAACAAATACTTTGCAGATAGGCCCTGTTCTAAGGACTTGCTAATCCAAATACAGTCTGTAGGCCTGAGGCATGGGCATCCTTTAGGAGCTGGTTAGAAGTGCAGGAACTACGGCCCCACCCCAGACCTTCAAATCAGAATCTGCATTTCACCAAGCTTCCCAAGTGACTTGTATGCACACTAATGTTTGAGAATTACTTTTCTGGGGGTCGTTATTGATTCTACTACACACCCCCAAGGTGTCTTGGATGCTCCTCAGACTCCTGCTGCCCTCCATGCTTTACAGAGGTCAATGCCATCCCCATAATCTTCTTCACCTTCCCTCTTCCAGTCCTCAAATGCTCTATGCAGTATCATCCTCCTCTTATTACTTTCACTAAGTGATAAGGACCTCTTTCCATTTCCAACAACTGAAAGTTCCTTGAGGGCAGAGACATCATCTCTTCTGTATTCTCTATGTTTGCATTCTCTCTGCCTGTATCTGTTGGGTACTTGGAGATATTTGGGTTGAGTTAAAAAGATTCAAATAATTATTAGGATAGCTAGCTTTTATTGAACACTTCCAATAAGACAGACACTGGCTAACACATTATATGCCTGATCATTTGATCTTCACAAGTGACCTTAAGAGGTAGGTACTCTTATCATCATCCCCATTTTACAGATGAGGAAATGGAAGATCACAGAATATAAGTAACTTGTTCAAGGCCACATAGCTAGGATGTGGGAATTCAGGACTTGAATTAAGCCGTCTGACTCTAGAACCCACGCAGATCTGTGCCATTGCCACACCTACCGGTTCTCATCCTCTAAGTGGGCCAGGACCTTTTCGAGCTCCCCTTTGCTTTCAGTGGCCATGCTGCACGGAGCCTGCTGTCCAAAGGCTGGCTCCCGGTCTGTAATGGGGCTGGAGTGCCGCAGCAAGTACTGGTCCTCGTCTCTGTGTGGGGGCGGGGAGAGGAAAGAGGGGCCCAGGCATTGAACTAAGAAACAGCTCAGGGTGTGAGTTCTCAGCTCCCACCTCAAGCCCCAGGAGACACATGCTGGAGGATTCCCTCTCTAAGATACATAGAGAGGGGAAAAGCCATGTATTCAGGTTTAAGAGGGATAAAAGTGTTCAAAGGCGGCAGGGGTCATTGTTGGGGGTAGTAGGAGAGAGTGTTTTCAGGATGCCAAGACTCCTGGGTTCTACTTATAGTGACCTGGGAAACAATGAGCAGGTCACTATAACATCTGTGATGTTCCCCCACCCCACCCCCCTTCGCTTTCCCATCCCCAGGGGAATTGTGGCCTGCCTGAGTCCCAGTCCCAGGGCTGGATTTATCCGTGTAGCCAACAATTTCTAGGTCCTCTGAGGAGGCCGGGGACCTCCCTAGAGATGAAGGGCCCCTTCTCTGGGCTATAGCACCAAGGAATCTCTGGCCACACTTCAGTCAAGTCCCTGGTATCTCCGCAGGGTTGATGTGGCACTAGATGGGGCATTGGCATTTTGAGCATAAGATAATGGCTCATTTCTGCAACTTTAGTTGAGGGCATATTCTTCTTCCCTCAGAGTTAGGAATAAAAGGATGGGATCTTGCAACAGAAAGGGACCTTGGCAGATGGCAGGGAGGTAGTTCATCCTTCATTACCCTGCTCAGTTGATAGAGGGCAGACTGCTTCTCTCATTAAATACTGTGCCCAGAAAGCAGACTTCCTTCCTTAGGGTGTCAGGGACCCTATCCACACACACCCCACCTCCCACTGAGGATATACCCTCCCCAAGTAGTGGTAGAAAGATCCCAAAGGACAGCTATTCCTGGCAAATATGTATCTGTGAAAACTCACATGCTGTCGTCTGGGGACAAGCTGTCATTAAAGAAGGAGCAATTTTGACTTTCCATCTCAGCAAGCCTAGGAAGAAAGAGCAGGAACAGAAGGGAAAACAGTATGTGAAGACTGCTTTCATCTCAAGGACTGTAATCCCACAGTAGGATAATCACGTTTGGGGGGCTGTCCCAATTCCCCCTCCCCTGCCCCAAACGTTAGGCCTCGCTGGCTGCTGCAAAGCCCACTGTGCATGTTCCCCTGGCCCTAACTTCATTGTCTTTGCCCCAACTGAAAACTCCTTTCCCCCTTGGACTCCTTACAATTCCCCTCCCCAAAACCTGGTGGTACCTGCTGGCAAAATGCTCAATGCGGGAGTGTGTGTCAGCGTGTGGCAACATCGGGGAAGAAGCTGGCCTAGAAGAAAGCAGCAAAGACTCAGAAGACCAAAGACTGGGTAGCTGGGCAGCCTGTCTCCTCACCACCACCCTTCCACACCCCGCAACACCACCACCAAATTAGGGAGCTCCCAAGAGCTGATGGGAACAAGATACAGAGACTGGATTCTAGTCTGTTTCTCAGGTCAGATTCCTGGTCAGGCCCCAGCTGAACTGCCCTGTCACTAGTTGGGTTTGCCCTGGAAGACTGCCCTAGCCCATGTGAGACTCAGCCCCTTCACAGCACATCCTTAGGCTCAATGAGGATGCCTGCAGCCCCTGCTCAGCTACCGGTACTCACGTCTCACTGTAGTCAGCCTCCAGCACTGATTGCACAGGCAGATAACCTCGCTGAGGGTGTTTGCTGAAATAATGCTTTGAGCGGAATTTGTTCTTTAAGGTAGTGGCAAAGTCCCTCATGTTCTCACTGGATGTGGTCTGGGAGGAGACAAGATAGAGGGACTCACCCTAATGGGCTATTCTAGGGAGGTGTGGCCACTCCCCTGGAGCACGGACCATGACTGGTAGTCCACTCTTGTTCATATTTACCACACCTCGCTCCTAGAAAAAGATCTAGAAGGATACATGTCAAACTGTGAACACTGCTTGCCTCAGGGAAGTTAGACTTGAGGGGTGGGGAACGCACTGAGGAGAAAAAGGGACTTTGTTTTATACTTTAAACACCTCTATATAATTTAAATCTTTTACATGATCGTATATTTGTTAACTTTTAAATATCTTTTACATAAATTCTAGGGATGTAGAAGATGAGCAGGAGCTAGACAATTATCAGTCTACCATCTCTAGCCAGTTTCCCATGTATGACGTTAATAATGTTTATTTTAAAATGATAATAAAAGAAAAATAAAGGTCAAGGTCACTGCTTCCATTGGGTCACACATGTTTCTGTGTCAACAGAACTTGGAGAAGAGATGACAGCTCAGGGAGATGGATTATGGAGATGGGGAGGTAAGATGGGAGAGAGCAGTGGGGGGAGCTGGGGATATGCTTGGGACGTTGGGAGAATGTGTGCGGAGAGAGGAATAAAGGAGTTTAGGGAGCAGAGTCAGCTCAGGAAGCTAAGCCTGGAGGTCTGAGTCCTGAACATAGCAGAGGAGAAATTCTGTGGCTGGAGTTCAGGGATGCTGGGCTCAGGAGGCTATGAAGGGCACAGTTTCCAATGAAAGCCCAGTTGATTTTGGGGACCCAGGTAAAGAGCATACCCCCTTTTCACGCAAGAGACTGAGTAATGAAGTTGAGCACAAACTTTGGTATTGACTAGAAGGGATGGAAGCAATGACAAGGTAGCAGGTGAAGACCAGGGGACAGAAACAATCCAGGAAGCTAAGCAGGAAAAACTAAATTGAGCGATCGAAGGCTAGTCACCTGTAACTGCCTTGCTGTCTCTATTTTTTCCTGAGACTTCTCTCTGCAGGAGTATAGTGAGTGTCTTTTAGATGGCCAAGAATGTCCTGGGGTGCTACAGCCAGCTACCGCCCCGGTGAGGGTGAGGGAGAAGCTCTGCTAGAAGGACAGCCCTGGATCCCCCAAATTGGTCAATCACCAGGCCTGTTTGGAGGATGCTCCCCAACGGAGAGCAGAATACAGTGAGCTAATGCTGGACAAAATGGATCAAGCACCCAGAAGCTGAGAGTTGCCTGCCCCTCCCGCCCAGCCCAGAGGCTCCATACCGGGGTGTAATACTCCATGATGGGATAATGAAGCTTGTTGCCCTTGCTGGCCCTGCCTGTCAGGAAGCAGGTCTGGCAGATGTCCACGTTAAATTGTTTCAGACTCCGATACCTTGGGGAAAGGAGAGGTGGTAGGAAACAGGATGCAATGTACTATAATGACCTCCCCCTCCCCCAAACATCCAAATATACACATACATTAAAAGGGGGTGAGGCATGGAACCATAACCTCCTATACGCGGAGCACTTAACCTCCTATGCATAGCAGTGATAGAGTCCTCACTAGATAACTAGTCTTACTCCAGAGACCACAAATCTCCATGAAATCACATGCTCAGAATCCCAGGAAGTTCGGGAAGTAGCCCTGTCTCACCATCTTTTTTAAAAGGAAGGGTGGGATAAACAACAAGCTCCTACTGTATAGCAGAGAGAACTATATTCAATATCCTATGATAAACCATAATGGAAAAGAATATAAATATATATATATATATATGTATAACTGCAGTAGAAATTAACACAACATTGTAAATCAACTATACTTTAATGAAAAAAATAAAAAATAAAAGGGAGGTTGGGACAGGGTAAAGAGCTCATTATATCAAATAACCTTCTAAACAAAGGTGGCCTGAAAGGGTCCAGTTTCACAGGTATGACCACCTTCCTTGGAGAAGGCACACTTTCAATATGAAAACAACTGATTCTATCAGCCGTGGGCAAGTTGGCTAAAAATTATTCCCCAAAGTTATTTATAATAATAACTCTATTATGACTGAATATAGACTAGCCCTTAAGATCCAATTCCAAAGCCTGATTGGACTGCGCAGACCTAATAGCATAGCATGGTGAAATGTCTAGACTTAGAACAGTCAGAGGATCTGATATCTTATCCTGGAGCTACACTAGCCAGAAGTGTGAACTCCACCTCTGTGCCTCATTTGCTTATAAAAAGCAGGGTGGTTGTAAAGAGAGTATGTGCTAGTGCTTTAAAGAGGTAAAAACAAGCATTTTATGATGAAAGCCAAATTCAGGGTAGCGGCTACCTTTGTGGGGACAGGAGGGAAATATAATCAAGGAAACTTCAAATATATTGTTTTATATATTATATAAAATATGTATATAATATATAAATTCGTAGATATATAAATATATTATATAATATATATAAATATATTGTAAAATATTGTTTGTTTCTTCAGCTTGATGGTGGGTGCCCACCATGGGGCGCTGGAGCCTGCTCATACAAGCTCACGAGAGCTGGTTGTTAAAATTTCAGGAATTTTCCAAGCCAGTTGTTAAATATAGCCATTATTTAAAAATTAAATTGTATAAACTCACAATTAAGCAAATGGTATTAAAAACAAAGGTAATAAATACTCAAACTCATCACTTCTTATTTCACTATTATCTATGCTCTCGAGGTTGTCTACATCTGTTATACCTGGTGGTGGAAATACTATAAATGGCGTGCAACTGTGTGTCTCTTCCTGACCTCCTATGGGTAGCCTGACACTGGCCACAGTGGGAGTATTTACATCATGGAAATTAGCCAATGCTATATCACGTTTCTCTTTTGCTTTCTAGAGAGTAGCACATTTGCCAGCACACATTTTGGTGCGTAGGTGTTCTCATATGTCAGGATGCTGGGGCTTCTGGGTTCTACTTAATGCTCCCTGAGAAACAATGATCAAATTACTTCCCTTTCTGTGCTGTTCTCCCACCCCACCCCCTTTTGCTTCTCTATACATTTTTATAGGTCTGAATACTTCATAACACAACTAACAGAAAAAAATTTCATCATTTTTGAGTTTTTTAAAAGTTAAACATTCTGCAGTAGAAAGGATTATAACAGTATATCACAACATACAATAGATTAATTGTAATTATATAATTATGTAATGCCCTGTTTTGCAATATATGGTTTATATGTAACATGGCCTATTTATTATTAGTATCACTCCAGCAGGTATTGCTTTCCCTACCTGAAACCTTTGATGGGGCACTGCCTACAGATAGAGCACTTGGTCTGATGCTTCACTTGTTCAGCAATGGTGACCCGATGCAGAACAGCCAGCCACACCATGGACTGGGGCTCCAAGTTGACCCATTCCAGGAACTGTGCAACTTCAATGACTGGCTTCCCAGTGCTCTAGAGAAACAAGAAGCCCAGTAGTGATGTCTGAGGCCCAGTGTCTTGTGCCCAGAATGGCAGCCCTCAGGGGAGGAGGAGAAACAGCAAGACCTGGTTGGACTCTGGGTTAGACTGTTCTCCAGAGGTGTCCACCTTCTACCCTGTCCTAGTTGACCTGGTGCCTTCCCCTCAGGACTCTGACCCTAAAAGCCCAGAGAACCCTCTGCCCTGTCGCTCCAGCCCAACAAACTCCCTTGCATCTGAGTACTTCAGATCAAAAGCCCAGCTCTCAGTCCTCCCTCCCTTCTTCCCACCATCTGTCCCACCATTCCTCCTTTCCTCCCTCCCCAGTTCCATACTCACAAAACGGAAGCAACTACGGACGCTGGGCTCCACGTTGCTGCCCCCAAAGGCCGCCACTTCCCCCAGCTGACGGGGCACCTGAATGGCTTCATGAAGCAGGACACCAAGGTGGCGTTGGTCACACTGGCTGCCTGAGTTGGCCACTTGGCTGAAGAGGTCTGCTGGCCCCACCGTAAGTCATGGCCAAGCCCGATACAGGAATGGCCAGAGAATTGGTGTGGGGAGAAAGAACAGAAAAAGAAGACAGGGAAAGAGCACATTGACTTAGCTAATGACTTTTGAAATTGGAATACCTAAAGGTCCATCCCTGACCTTCTAGAAGTCCAGGTGTTCTAAAAGCAGCACTCCTCTGGGTTCAGAGAGAAAAAAGTGAGTCAGACACAAAGACAGAGAGCGTCAGAAAGAGAAGGGGAGAGAGGGGTGAAGACAGAGAGCAAGCTGTGTGTGAGAGCGGTGCCAGACACAGATATGACACTGCTGGGAAAACAAAGTCTCAAGAGGAAAGATGAAGGGGTGTGGGATTCAAGGGTGCCTGAATATGAGTTGCAGTCAGTCTGCCCTATCCCCTCTTGTTCATGTAGCCCATGTAGTCTGATACTGCAGTAATCTCTCAGTTATCCACACAAATGAAAAGAAACACTGGCATGGATAATCCAAAAAAAGGGGATAATTCAAAACATTTGATCATCTAAGAATTCACTCTAAATCATTGTGGAACAGACTATGGTACTTATATATTTGAGCATGGTCTATATCTGCCCTTGTGGGAACTCCCCCGTCCCACCCCAACTTTAGAAAACCTCCTCCAGAGGTTCTTGTCTGTCCGTTTCATACCTCACCTAAGGCCCAGAAATGGAACAAAACCAAAAGGCAGAGGGCCTGGGGTTTATTTCTGGATCCATTACTGACTAGCTTGTGAAACCTTGGGTAAGTCATGAACCACTCTATGCTGCAGTTTCCTTACTTATAAATGGAGACTAAATCATCACTGTCCATCCCGTCTCAAAGGAACATTGGGAGAAATAAATTATATCATAGATATGAACATACTTTGAAAAGTCTTCTTCCCTGTAAATCTTTCCTAGACGGCTGTCCTCACTCTTCTGTGATCTGATATAGCACATATCCTTTGCCATTCAGATTATTCTAATTAGCACTCTAAAAAACGCTTTCTGTGTACTTCTGTATCCTCTTCTGGACTATAAACCACTTGAGGCAGGGACCATGTCTAACTGGACCTTGTACTCACCACATGTAGCACAGTGGTCAACGCACATTAAACACTTGACACTAATGATGCTGTTGCAGAAAAATGCAAAATGCTGTACAAATGATGGAGGATGGAGGGGAAAGCAAAGGTACTGTACACCAGAGAGGTTCAAACCTACAGAATTACATGTTGTCCACTTCCCAGATAATGGGGATTATTGCACACCACCCACTTTATCACATGGGAAGTCTCCAACAGAATGTGTGATGTAGTTTTTTTTTAATTAATGTATAGTTTTTTATTCTATTTCAGATGCCTGTGTTGATGATGCAGGTTCTCAGGAAACCCCCAAAACTATAAATGCCTTTCAAAGCTTTTGACAGTCAGGGTAAATTGAACAATTCTCAGTGATGTATTATATAGTAAAAACCATTCCATTTATAAAAACCAGCACACACCTGCCTCGTAAACAATAAAACTGTCCTCTTCCACATTTGCGTGATGTGGTTTGAGCTTCAGATTGGGAGAGGGCTAAGCCTGATAGGCCAAAGGGAAATGGAACTAGAAAGTCCAGGTCCTGGGTATCCCAGGATCCCAACTCAGATCCCCATCAAGTAATTACACCAGATCAGAAGAAACCAATGCCCTTGGAGTAACAGTGGGAATAATAACAGGCCTTAGACCCATCTTGGCCTTTGGCTGTTGTGGATTCTTTGCAATAGTTTGGACCAGGAAGCATTACAAGGTAGCCTGAGTAGCCCTTTGCTGAGTCATAAGACTCATCTTCTGCTTATCTTAGACTTTTCTTCCTCCCACCACACCTCTCCCTCCACACAACTCTACTCCAAACTTTGGAGTTGTACTCACACTGCAGTTTTTCCTTCACTTCTGTGCCACACAGGCATGCAATGCCAGTCTTAAAGGACAATGCCCGCATCTTTCCACTGCGACCACTAGGTTTAAAAGAAGAGACTGAGAATATGAATATCTATAAAGGGTTAACATCTTGGCAGTCATGTCCCTCACAGGGTTGATCCCAGCAGGGCTCTGTGCCAGACATGCCCCAAGCTGAGCTGAGTCCAAGTGCACCAGGGGAGCAATTCCTTCCCACCATGCCCACTCCAGATGTCCCACTGAATTTCACCATGGAGGCTGTCAGGACTGCAAGCCCTTACCTATCAAAAACATTGAGGAGCCAGTTGAGGCTCATGTCCACACAGAGTGGCACGTTGACAAGGATGCCTCTTTCCTCCTCCAGTCGTTCATATAAGGCAGTCAGGCAGTGAATGACCTCCACCACATCCATTACATGCTCACTGGCCTGCAGATCATGCTCATTGAAGATCTCCAGGGCTGTGGTTAAAGTTACCAGGTCCACTGGGAAGGAAAGGAGAGAAGGAGAAAGTATAGCCAAAAGTAGAACCCCAGGGACTAGACAGGAAGATATGGCCACCAGCATCACCAAATCTGACTCAATCTCCAGACTAACCATTTGTAAGTATGAAACAAGCTTGCCGTTTACCAAGACCCTCAACCCAAGTAAGGAGAAGGCAGCAGAAGGCCCCCTAAATTAACCCCAAATGTTTCTATACCCAAATGTTTCTTGACATCAGTTTCAAGAAGATGGTGGGATTTGGGTAAACTCCCAGGGGTTGAATACCATTATTTTAAACTTTCTTTGTCTTTACATGCATTTCAACTGCAAATAAGTTGGTCTGTGAACCTCATTCTGAAAACCTAGACACTGGTTATGAAGGCTCAGGTATGCCTGGGTAAATGTGACATAACTCAGGAGGATTTTTTAACTACCTCCAATGCTGGAATCAGCCTAGCCAGATAACCTGGTCCAGGAAGACTGAATGGACAGTGTCTCAGAGGAAAGACAGAAGGCACATTATATCTGCAGCCATGTTGTCCCCTAACCACTGGCATTTGCTTCAACAGTTCTGCTGCTACATCCAATAACCCCAAGATGGTGAAAGAACAAGCCTCCAGTGGCTCCAAACCATTTGCTGGGATACTCTTGCCATAAAACACTTGCTTGATTATCCGTTTTGGGCAGGGAAGAAGGTAAAAGGAAGAGGATAGCTGTGCGTTAATTTGGAAATAAGTCTGGGGGTTGGGGAAAATAGAAGGGCCCTGGAAAAATCAGGTGTCCACAGCCAGCATATCCCAGCCTTTGGAGAGTCCCCACAAAGCCAATCTACAACACTGGACAGGTGGGATGAAAGTGGGAAACAGTCAACAGATGAGGAAGGGTAGGAGTGGGATGAAGGCTATAAGGGAAGTGTAATAGGAGACTTACGACGCAGTGCCTTCTGGACTCTGCGTAGCTTCATGGCAGTGCGGTAAGCTGAGAACTTAATGTTGTTCAGATCAGCTGCAGAGAATGGAAAGAGACCCACTCAGATCACGGAAATGCAAATTAAAACCACAACAAGATACCATGTTACACCTGCCAGATTGGCAAAAAATAGAAGTCTAACAATAGCAAGTGTCAGCAAAGATATGGATGAATGAGAATTGCTGGTGGAAGTGTAAACTGATACAATCACACTGGAAAACAACTTGGTATTACCTAGTAAAATTGAACATTCATATATTCTATGACCCAGCCAGCTATATATCCTAGAGCAGTGATTTTCACATGTTTTGTTTGTTTGTTTGACCAAGCAGCATAGTTCTTGTTAGCTCCAAACTAGAAATGACCGAAATGTCCATTAACAGTAGAATGGTTGAGGAACCTGTGGTATATACAATGGAACACTCCATGGCAGTGAAAATGAATGAACTATAGTCACATGCATCAACATGGGTAAAATTTACAACATAATAGTGAGTCTCTCTTGGCAGTCAAAGATAAGGCACATGAGCGTCATATTCGTAGCCTGGATAGTATCTTTCAAAGAAGCTCTAGTACACATCTATAAGCATAATTACCTAATGTGATGATAAAATCGTTCAGGAAGAGTATAGAGCTTCCAGTTGAGGGAGGTGCAGAGGGGAAAGGAAAGAAGGCTACTGGAAAAAGCACAAGCACTTACTTCCACCCTCACCTGCTTGTTGAATAGGATTCCCTTCTATTTTTTTTAATTTATTTTTTATTGAGATAACATTGGTTTATAACATTTTGTAACTTTCATGTGAACAAAATTTTATTTCTACTGCTGTATACCCTACAAAGTGCTCACCACCAAGATTTAATTTCCATCTGTCACCATACAGTTGAACCCCTTTACCCATTTCAACTTCCCCCTACCCTTTCCTCTCTGGTAACCACTACTCTGTTCTCGGTATTTATGTGTTTGTTTTTGTTTTGTTCATTTATTTTGATTGTCTCTTTTTATATTCCACATATAAATGGAATCATATGGTATTTGTCTTTCTACTCATGTCACTCAGCATAATATCCTCAAGGTCCATCCGTATTGTCACATGTGGCAAGATTTCATCTTTCTTATGGCTGAGTGTGTGTGTGTGTGTGTGTGTGTGTGTGTGTGTGTGTGTGATCCAGCTATCCCGCTTCTGGGTATTTATTCAAAGAATATAAAAACACTAATTCAAAAGGATATATGCACTCCTATGTTCATCACAGCACTATTTACAATAGCCAAGACATGAAAAAAACCTAAGTGCCTGTAGACAGATGAATGAATAAATAGGATATGGTATATATATATATATATATATACACACACACACACACACACACACAATGGAATACTACTCCCTTATATTCTTATAGGACAAAGGCAACTGTATAGATCTCCACACTATACAGGAAACTTGAATTCTTACCTAGGGTTTGGTATAACTCAGTCATCTTGGGATGATCCCAGCATGTGGTCTGAGCCTGGTGGCTACAAATAAAAGCATCAATAGTGCCAGGGTCTATACCACCCCCCAACCCCTCAAACACACATGCACACACCCCTCAGCAATAGGTTGGATGCAAGGAGCAACAGGATCTGAGGGTGAACCCTGAGGATCCCAAAGCACAAGGGTTCACCTTTACCAGGTAGAATCTTGAGCTCTTGAGATGAGTAGGAGGAAAAACTGGAGTGGATGGAGGAATCCCAACAGGTAAGGGGTGAGAGGGATAGATAGAAAAAAAGACAGGAAAAGGAGGGGGTGGGCAGGTGACTGACCCATTTCCGATTCAGATGGTCACTCACTTGATATAGTAGGGAACTTTATTGGGTGAAATTGCTCTTTCCCAAGGAACCTGAACAGAGGCTGGTGAGGGAGAAGAGAAAGAGAAAGAAGCTGACCACTAATGCTCTTCAAGCCCCTGGTTACTCCCCTGCTCTATCCTCTCAAAGAAGTAGTTAAGCCCAAAAGGGGATGCCTGACTCTCATTGCCAGCTCTTAACAGCCCCTGCGCATGAGGTAAACACTTTTAAGGAACACACTTCTCTCCCTGTCATTTGGGTGAGGGAAGGAGAAGAGGTTGTCACTGATACCCTCATGTGCCAGAGACATGACAAGGGCATGAACAGGTGGCCTTGGCCACCCTATCTTCTCCTTGAGCTGTCTGCCATTTTATCCATTCAGCAGAAGGCAGCTGGTGTGCTGCTGTGGATATGAAGTGGACTCTACTTTCCTCATGGGGCTCAAAGCCCTTCCCCCAGAAGGTCAAGCTTCTCAGTCCTGTGGGACAATGGGGAATGGGACTGCTCACTCCTCTCTGGTGAGGAACTCTGGGAAAGGATGTCTCTCTCTGCTCTGTGTCTTTAACATCCGGATGCTCCAGGAGAGGCTCAGTCACCTGGCGAACCTCCTCATTGCAGTTTCCCTGGGTACAAGAGCCCTCTGCAGGTATATCTGCATGCCAGTGATTATAATTCAATAGTTCTAATCACCATTAACATTGATTAAGTTCCTACTATGTGACAGATACTCTGCTGAATGCTCTGTGTGCATATCTAATTTTCATATCTGTACATTTCCACTATCTCCACTGCTGCCACCCAGATCTGGGTCACCATCATCCCTCATCTAGATTGTTGCAATATGCATCCTAATAGGTCTCCTTCCTCCCACTCTTGCCCCCCAACACTCTGTTAAAACATAAGTCGGATCATGTCATCCCTCTGCTCAAATCCCTGCAATCGTTCTCCATTCCATTCAGAATAAAATCCCAAGTTCTTACCATAGCCCTCCAGGCCCTCCATGCTCTGGCCTCCTGCTCCCATTCTGACCTCTTGCTCTCTCCCCTCATCACTCACTTCTACACTGGCCTCCTTGCTGTTCCTCAGGTATGCCCCTGCCTTAAGGTCCTGGAAGTTGTTGTTCCCTCTGCTCTTCCCTAAGATATCCACATGGCTCATTCCTTCACCTCCTTGAGGTTTCCACTCAGTTGCCTCCCTCATTAAGTCCAGCACTCCCTAATTCACGTCTTCCCTGCTTTACTTTTTTTCCATAGCACTTGTCACCGATTGACTTTATATATATTTTACTTATTTGTTTATGGTCTGGCTTCCTCCTGTAGAATGTAAGCTCTCCACGTCCAAGGATTTTTGTCTATTTTGTTCACTGATGTAGCCCCAGTACCTAGAACAGTACCTGGCCCACAGTAGGCCATCAAGAAATATTGTTGGAACAATAAAGTCATTTAATTCCCATAATTCTACCAGCTATGTAATATTTTCCCTCTTTTTACATATGGGAAAATTGAGGTTCAAAAAGGTTAAGCTATTTTTTTCAAGCTTGCAAAGATATAAAGTCGAGCAGCTGTGACTCAGATCCAGGTCTCTCTGACTCAAGAGCCTGTCCTTTTAACCACTACACTACACTGTTTTATCCTACTGCTTCTTAGATGCCAAGGTACACTCCGCTCCCACTAGGCCCCCAAGGGACAAGAGTAGACCCTCTTGGAAGGTGGCTGAGTTTCTACCAAGTGAAGCCCAGTTTGTCTCACATACAGGAGAGGAAGTGCTGTGACCCAGGCCCAAAGTCCCGGTGGGCATCCTGGAGCTGCTTAAGTCTCTCACCAACTGACACCTATGGAAAGAAGATGCAAGAAGTCAGTGGACTCATTTCAGATATCCAGGGTAGGATTTCCACGTGCCTCTGGCAATCTCTGTGAATTCCCTCAGAGGCTGCCTCTTCAGTTCCAGATCCTCCTAACATTCACCCAAATCCTAGCCTTCCCATGGCACTCCCAGGGGTCAGAGAAGAGCATCCCTAATTCCAGGTCACAGACACCCTTCATCTGCCCCTGTCTACCCTGAGGGGCAGACAGGCCCCTCTCAGACCATTTTAATCACTTCCTGCAGTTTAGAGGTTGAGAAGCCTGTTTCCTAGCCCCAAATTCTCTACAACTCTTTTCCCACATAGATTCCATTTCAATGCCCCTTCACTTCCTTTGGGCCTGGGTAAGTTGCCCTCCAAGCCTAGTTATACCAAGCCTTTTCCTCATGCCTCACTCCAGGCTTCTCTTTTACCTGTAGCTGTTTCCACCGGATGTTGATCTGCTCCAGGGCCCGGGAGTTCTCCATTGACAAGTGCACATCAGAAATGGCAAGTTGATGGGCCAGATCATTCACCAACTTCACTCCATCTTTCATGGGGAAGAATTCTTCTTTGAATAGCTATAGAACCAAAACCCAAGTGCCACAGTAGGTAGAAAATAGGAAAGAGGAACCATTAGTCATTTTGTTTTAATAGCGCAACCTCAGTGCTTGCCTATTAGGGCAACCAGACTAAGGTGTGTGTGTGGGGGGGCATTGTCCTTATCCTCTTCCTTTTCTACTCTCAGAAGACACCAGGGAAAGAGAAGCCAGTAGAAGGACAGAGGAGACTTCAGCTAAACCAGCCCCCAAATCTAGCACAGAAACTGGGACAGACTCTATTGAAGATCAGGGCAACAATGGAGCCTCAGCAGCAGGAACACTGTCAGGGTCTGGGAGGAACATCTGGTCCCGGGGTGGACTGTAGCCACAGGAGGGGGCCTGCATACCTTAAGAGCCTGGATGTGCTCAGGAAGTGAATCAATGAAGAGATCCCCAATGGGCTCCCAAGTGGCTCGGACTCCCTCGGCCTGAGTCAGAGTCGCGCTTAATTCCTCCATTGCCCCTTGGATCTCCAACAGCTGCTCCAGAGTGCGCTCAATGTGGCGGTGCTGGTCCACACAGCGGGCTGTCAGCTTCTCCCATAGTTCACTGGCCACCGTTGCCTGCTTCCACACAAAGCGGCTAAGATTCTGGATCCGCTGTCTGGGAGAGGTATCTGCAAGGGCAGGCACGAAGTCAAGTCAGGCCAGCCAGGCAAGGATAGCCATGGAAAGACAGAGACAGATAGCCCTTTGTAAAATGTGTGTGTGTGTGCATGTACGTGTGTATATATATTCACACACACAAAAATGCATTTTTTCATAGTTGAGCTCCTTTTGAAGATTCAGCTTTTTAAAAAATTAAAATTTTTATTTTGAGTTCATTGTAGATTCACATGCAATTATAAGAAATAATACAGAGGGACTTCCTTGGTGGCACAGTGGTTAAGAATCTGCCTGCCAATGCAGGGGACATGGGTTTGATCCCTGGTGCAGGAAGATCCCACATGCCGCGGAGCAACTAAGCCTGTGCACCACAACTACTGAGCCTGCACTCTAGAGCCCACGGGACACAACTACTGAAGCCCACGTGCCTAGAGCCTGCACACCGCAACGAAGAGTAGCCCCCGCTTGCCGCAGCTAGAGAAAGCCTGCACGCAGCAACAAAGACCCAACGCAGCCAAAAATAAATTTAAATAAATAAATAAAGCTTTCCTGTGGTCTCACATCACTTCCAGCTCCTGCCTAAATTCTTTAAAAAAGAAAGAAAGAAAGAAAGAATACAGAGATCTCATGTACCCTTTAGCAAGTTTCCCCAAATAGTAACATCTTGCAAAACTATAGTATAATATCACAACCAGGATATTGACATTGACATAATTCACCAATTTTGTTCAGACCTCCCCAATTTTACTTGTACTCATCTCTCTCTCTCTCTCTCTCTCTCTCTCTCTCTCTCTCTCTGTGTGTGTGTGTGTGTGTGTGTGTGTGTGTGTGTGTGTGTGTGTGTGTGTTTTGCTCTATGCGATTTTATCACATGTGTAGGTTCATGGACCCACCACCACAGTCAGGAGACCATACTAGTGTTTTCCACTTATTATATCATGAGGATTTCCTCATATTCTTAAAAAATGGGCAAGGTAAAGAGTGAGTAAAATATTTAAGATGTGTAGTGAGACAAATCATTGAGTCCTATTCACATGACCTTGGAATGCGATTTTGCATTAGTGTCTGCTGCCCACTTCCTTCCGAAAAAGGGAGGTATTTTATGAAGACCCAACAAAGGAGAGGTTAGTATAATTTGCCCAGCCTTTCCACCTAGGCTCCTAAATTGTAAGTTTCCTCTTCCTCCCTCAGATCTCCCCTCAGAAGTATATTCAGAGCCCCCAAACCCAGACTAATTGGAATTGTCCTGCTCTCTTGAGCTCATTCTATCTGAGGCCCATTGGACAGTAAATTGAGTACTAGTTAGTACTCAGTAGGAGGGGCTCGAGGTAAACTGAGAGGGTCAACAGCATTGACAAAGGGCTGCATTAACAAAGGGTCCTTTCAGGCTATACATAACCAATCTCAGAGGGTTGAAGCCTCTTTCTGGAGAAGAGGGCATGCTGGGCCACCACTCAGACCTGAGCACCACGGATCCCACCCTGCTGCCTTATTTAAACCTAGACCTACAGTGACCGGCTCTATTGATGAAAGAGGGCCAGAACTCACCAGGGTCAGAATTAAAGAGCCACAATCATTTTTCTTTTCAAATGCAATCACCAAACCTTTTAGAATTTTTTGAAAGGCTTTTTTTATTTTCTGGTTGATTATAGCAGTGCCACATGCCTCTCTATGTTGTAATAAAGCAGTATGCTTTTAAAGGACATACTACTACTTTTACTTACTGAGTTAGTTTAATGCATTTGAGTCTTTTTTTTTCTTTTTCATGCCTTATTAAATGGCCACACATGATGCTCCAGAGAGCTACATACAGCTTTAGGCCACATGGTCATCTCCCCTGCTCCGGGCTCTGTTCTCTTTGCTTTATCTTATAGTGTGAATCTGGCTTCTTCCCAACTTTGGACTCCCAGGAGAAAATTATCCTCCTAGGTAACAGTTGAGAAAATGAGTTTGGGGAGGGCAGGAAGGTGTTTAATGGTTCACAGCTCAAGAAGAAGATGAAAGAGGGGAAGATCACCCACCTTTGCTCTCAGAGCGAGGCTCCTCTAATTCATCAAATGGGTGCTGGGACAGGAAGGCCTGAGCTGACTCCAACACAGAGTAGATATAGGGGCCCCGAGACTTGACATCTTCCATAAAGGCCTGTGAAGTTAGCAACGTGGTCAATGGGGAAGGAAAGTCTTTCAATTGCTTTGAAATCCATCCTGCAATTGACAATCTTTCTTCTCCTCAGTGCAGCTTGATCCTTTGGCGTTATCCTGTATCTTTGGGCTACTCAGACTAAAGAAGAGCAGTCTTCTCCTTAGGCAGAAGAATAACTCTGACACTGGAAGGTCTATTTACTCTGAAATGGGTCTGTCTATGCCACAGGGTAGAGTGAAATGTGGGGATTTGGTTCTGGGAATCTTGGTTTTCTGGAAGACTCAGAAAGTCCTCTGTGAGGGGCTTAGAGAAATCAAAGCCAGGATGGGCAAGATTTATATTAAAATTTTAATTAGTTTTTTTGTTGAAATATACACTAATAAGAGTATACAAATCAAAAGTGTACAGCTCAATGACTTTCCATAAAGTGATTCAATCTCTGTAACCAGTACTGAGATAAAGAAACAGAACTCTACCAGCATCCTGGAAGGCTCCCTCATGACCCCTTCTGGTCACTCTCTCATTCACCCCTCCCCCAAGGTAACCACTATCCTGACTTGTAACACCACCGATTAATTTTGCCCATTTTTTAACTTTATATAAATGGAATCATACAATGTGTGCTCTTGTTTGTATTTGGCTCTTTTTTCACTCAGCATATTGTCTTTAAGATGTATCCATGCTGTGGCACACATTTATAGTTTATTTTCTTGTTGTATGGTATTCCGTTCTGCATTCATCTTTTAAATTGAGATATAAATGATATATAACATTGCATAAGTTTAAGGTGCACAATATACTGATTTCAAACATTTATGTAATATGATTGCCATTAGCTAACATCTCTGTCACATCACATAATTATCATTCCTTCCGGTGCATTCTGGATTCATTTCAAGAAGCATGTTGTTATTTTCTGATTATAGAGGTAATATATGTCACAGAAATCTTAGAAATCTCAGAAAAGTATGAAGAAGAAAGTTAAAAAGAACTCTGATTTCATCACTTGGATTTAACCATTGTGAAGATTTTGATACAGTTTCTTCTTCTGTTTGTATACATGTGTATACATACATACATATCTATATCGATTTTTATACAGTTGAGATCCACCTGTATATAGTTTTGTATCCTGTGTTTTTTCACTTAATATTATATTATGTTCATTTTCCCATGTCCCCATTACAAATCAGTGCAGAATTTTAAGGGAGGTCAATATTTGATGGGAAGAAGAGAGGGGAAAGATTTGACTTATTCTCTGGAGTACTATCCACAGACCAGTAGGACTGTACACAGCTTCCTGTGACTTTAAGCATCTAAGCAGAGACTGGGCATCCATCAGTCAGGGTGTTGCAGAAGAGATCCCTTCCCGATGGAGAGGCTACACACCACGGCCTCTGTAACTCTAACCTACCGCGTGCGTCTCCTTCTCCTGTTGCACCAGGGCCACATCCCCTTGTAGGGGCAGCTGAGCTGACAATTCCTCATCCTTTTGGCTGAGCCAGTCAATAATCTCTTGGAGAGGGAGCTGAAGCTTTCCACTGTGATCTGAGAAGGCCTCTAGGCGGGCGCTGCACACAATGGTAAGACCAGTGATTTTCAATCCTCTTGTTAAGTTGCAAAACATTTTTCCCCAACAAATATATATGTGGAACCTTAATATATAAACAGATGAAAGAGGTGCTGCTCTGGTCGAAGTGGGAGGAGGCCCAGAGCCCTCCCTCTGACCCACCCACAAAGGCTCCCAAGGCACCTCCAGAGGGAGTACGGTACCAAAACACTTGGCAGACGTCAGCTAATTCAGTTGAGTGTCCAGCATCACGCTGGGAAGGGTAGCGAACTGAGCAAGGCCATTAGAGGTGACAGCTGTCTGGTTGCCCTCTTGTCCTAGAGGACCTCAAGTCATGCCAAACTGCTCATCCTCAGAGGCTTCTTGGAGGCTGCCTTCTGAGCAGAAGCGGATGCAGTAGGTGGAAAGGGCGCGTCAGGTGGCTGAGTTTGGGCACGCACATGTGTGAGGCTGCATACAAATACAAGCAGCCCAGGGGTCCCAAAGGATGAGGACAACATAGGCTAGAAGTTTGACATATGGAAGGAGGAAAATGGGTACCGCATAATCACCTCTGCTTGCCTTCCCCCGCAAATGAGCCATGAGCTGAGGTCCAAGTGGTAGGAAGCCAGAGGCCAGCCCAGGCTGTGTGCATCCATCGAGCCCATTCCCCTCAGCCAACAGTGCTAACTAGTCATTGCGTCCCTACCACATGGGCCAAGCCTTTTACTACATTTTTGCTTCCACTAATTCTCAGAGCAACCTCGTGAGGTAGGCACTGCTATTACCCAGAGAGGTTAAGTAATTTGTCCAAGGTCACACAGTTAAGTCACTGGTACAGTGATGATTTGAACTCAGGTTTGTCTGATTCCAGAGCCTGCATTCTTTCAACTTCTCCACACTCTTCATCCCCGCCAGAACCCACCAGAAGCCAGGAGCTTGGTCTTTGATGATAGGAAGTAGAAAGGAAAAGTGTGGGTGGGGGGTGGGGGCGGCAGGGGTTATAGAGAAGGGTACAGGAAAGAGGAACAACTGATACAGAAATTGCCTGCAGGCTCTTACTGATTTGCCCTTACTTTGGGGAGGCATGGGTGGGTGATAAGCAATAGACAGGAATAGAGGGATAAAAAGATGGGAAAGAGAGTAGATGAGATCTACCAAGATGGAGGACAGTTATGAGAGGAAGAGGGGGAGGCAGTAATCATATCCTCCATTTATACATCTGAACTTATACATTTAAGTTCAGAAAGCATTTTCATATCTTATTTGAGTCCTCACAACAACACTGGGAGATAGTTAGGACATCTATTATTCTTCTACTCATTTTTTTTCCTTAAAAAATACAAACAAGTGGAAGCTAAAATTCAGAGGTTACTCAAACCAATTATGCAAGGTGACACAGCTATTCAAGACTGAGGTTCAAATCCAAGTCCCCTGACTTCTGACCCAGTGTTCTTCCCCCAGTTCCAGAGAAGGAAAAGGAGGAGAAACAGAGGGTGAGGCTGACAAGAAGGCTGAGAAGAGGATGATGAGCTACAGCAGCAAGAGGAGCCCAACACCTTCCCAGACAACTCCCTAAAGCCCCTGTTTCGAGGGGCCAGGCCTTACCGGAGGCTGTGCGACTTCTTTTTGATTTCATTCCAACACAGATTCATGGCTGGTGGTTCCAGGGGTCCAGCGGCACCAACAGACCCGTTGAATAGCTTTGGGCTTAGGTAGGGCACCCCAGTACCATCATGAGGAGGCGCAGGGGTGCTGGCAGCAGCTCTAACCTGGACAGAAACACAGGCACCTCTGTGAGCCCTGGAGTGTGCCACACCCTGGTCTGCACCAAGTCAAGCATGGGACAAGTGTGAACAGAGGGAGAGAAGGGCTGGTTTTGGGGTGTGTTCAGGGGTGGGGGTTGAGAAGAAGGATGACTCCATGGCTCTGTTCATGGCAAGGTCCTCTCTTGGTACAGGTCGGTCACTTTTAACTGCTGACTCCTATCATTATCACTCTTATTATTGCAAATTGTGCCAGGATTACTGCCCAGATGGGACCCTAGACGTATTTGTGTTAGATAAGAGCTGCTCAGAATTGCCCAAACATAGGCAACCATGACATTCAAGGTGAGCTGCAACTCTTACTTCAGTGTCCCACAGTTTAGCCAACCTTCTAGAAAAGAAAGCTGAAGGGCTGTCCCACAAAGTTCCAGAGAGAGAGAAAGAGAGAGAGAGAGAGCAGCCAGAGAGAGCCATCAGTAGTAGATGATGTCCTACTTCCAAGTGAATCTAGGCCTTGGTGCTCCCTCTTCCTCTTCCCCGCTCACATTTTCCGCCACAGTCAGGAAGGCTGGAAAGAGTCCTAAAGAGCACTGTTCATCTTCCACGGGTTGAGAAAGGGCTAAAGCAGCATTTTGGGTCCTGATCTCCAAAGGACTCTGACCAGAGTCGACAGCTAAGAGGACCAGCCGTGGAGCCTGCCAAAGTCTCGCCTTGGGCCGTCAAGTTCAGAGCCCGTCACTTGCTCACCCTGTAGGGTATTGTGGGGTTTGGGGGAGTGTAGGTTGTGCCAAGTAGCCCTTCAGGAGTTAGCTACCTTCAATGCAGTGCCAAACCTGCGCAGCCAGGGGCAGAAGGGGGTGGAGAGCAGGGGAGTGTGGAGAGGAAATCTCAGCCTCGGGAAACCCACCTGCCTGCCTGCCTGTCTACCTCCTCACCTCCTGTGGAAAGCACACGGTCCTGGTGGCTGAACCTCCTCTTGTCTCCCCTTGCCCCCAAACCATACCTCCTCCCCACACAAGACTCTCAGGAAGTTGGGAAACCAATCATCCCATTCAGACCACGGCTCGAAGTGCTTAACACACAGTAGGTGCTTAATAAATATCTGTTGATAAAATTAATGATGCCCAATCTATAGAATAAAAAATATTCAAGATTTAAAAAAGAACCCACAGCTCGCAGCCACACACGGAAGGAGAAGCGGGAGAGCAGCCAGGCTCTGGGGCAAAGCTCTGAGTGCAGTTGCCTTGCGTCCCTGGGAGCGGACCCTACCTGTGCCGCCTGGGGACCCAGTTGCAGGACTGGACAGCTCCATGATGATCCCTCCACACAAATCTGGACCCAGTGCCTGGTGAGCTAAAGGCAGAGTCCTGACAGGCTCTGAGCAGGCTCCCTCAGGGAGGGTGGGCAAAGCTGAGCCAGGCCAGGAGGCGGGATCTGTCACCCTGTTTGTTTACTGACCCCCCAGGAATCCAGAGGGGGCGGCTATGTCAGGACTCCAGACGGTGAATCAGGGCTTTGTCCCTGGGGAATTCCGGCTCACTCCCAACTGGGCCCGCCACACCGGGGCCAGGAGGGCCCTCCCAGACTGGCAAGGATGGTGAGAGTGGGACTGAGCATTCCATGGTGCTGAGGAGGGGCACGAAGAGGGGAGCTTCTGTTGATTTATGTTCCCTTTCCCTGGAAGACACAAAGGACTCACTCTGCCTCCACCCCCACCCCCTGAGGTGAAGGAAAGGATCAGACTGCTTTGGTGACAAACCTCTGGTAAGCAATTTCCCCAAGGTCTGGAAGGACAATGAGCTTGGTGATAAGCCTTGTCCTTGACCAAGTAAGAGTCCTCAGAGGCAGTGAGAGATGTGTGTGGCACACCTGGGGACAGAGCTGTGGTTGGGAAGGTGGGCAGCAGAAGACTGACCCAAGCCCACAGTGAAAATGAGAGAAGAGGGAGAGCCTTGTCCCCACAGACCTCCGCCTGCACTCTAAGGCCAGGGGGAGATGGATGGTCAATGGGCAATCCCCCCTGGACTTTTGCAGGGTGGGGAGAGGGCAAGAGGGAACCCAGAAACTCCATGCAGGGATCCAGCGCCAGAGAGGCTCCTGTGCCCTGCCTGTGCTGTCATTGGTCCCTGGCCTGAGGGGCAGGGCCCCTTCTGGAGGTGGCCACTCTTCTCCTTTGCCAGCAGACTTGGCTGGAGAAAGGTTAACATTCCCAAGCTGGGCCCCCACCCCTCAGCACTGAGGCAAAACCCTTCATTTTGACCAAAAAGAGTTCTGTTCCAATCCTCATTTATCTCCCACAGAGTCTTCTGGGCTTTCCACAGTTCCACATTGTTTCCATGCTGAGGCCCACCTACAGGAATAGTTAGAGCAGCTGCCTGACCCTTTCTGGGACTACGGGGTAGAGCCTTGCGGGGTGGATGGGGGATGGCAGGGGACAGCAGGCCAAGAGCAGGGAGTGGCTCTAGCTCTGTGTCGCAGCTTGGCTTATGCTGGGATAATTGGTCCCAAGCCAGTCTCACAGAGTTCCCCAGACTGGGAATGCCCCAGAGTTAGAAATGGCCTCTTGTGATCCAGCCACAGCCTAGTTGTCTGGTTCTGATGGAAGCACCCACGATGAGCTGGGCTCCACCCATGTTAGCCTTTCATTCCCTCCAGCCTTCTTCTCAGTTTCCTATGCCCCCATTTGGCTCCTTTACTATGCTCCATCACCCTGTTTTCCCCTCCGAGTTCCCCCTAATAATCACAAGTCCCCTGGGGCAGAGCCAGGCACACAATAGGCAAATAATGAATAATCATAGTTTTCTTTCCCTATCAATAGCCTTCTACTTCCGGCTTTTGTGGCCAAAATGTTTGCTTCTCACTCCCCACTCCCCATAGGGCTCTCTCCTTATCTCTTGAAACTTTAAGACAAAGTCAGAGCCATAGAAAAGGAAGAGAAGAAACTAGACAGTGACCGAGGAGAGGGCTTGGTCTCACCATTCTCTCACAAAATGAAGCCCTCAGGTCCCGTTGCCAGGTGGAGAAGTTTGGAGGGGGTGGGCAATGAGCAAGGCAAGCCTTATGGAAGGACCCATGCTTCTCAATCCCTCAACCTTCTGAAAGCCCCAGTCTGGGGAAGGGGTAGGTGCACAGGGGGACTCTCAGTTGACACTGACTTTGAGAATATGTTACAAGCAGCAAATTCTCTCTGGCTAGACATGTGAAAACAGCTTGGGAGGACCTGGGTCTTATGCCTCTCTGGACCTTGACTTTCCCTCATTATTCTCCCCCAGATGGGCTCCCCAGCACCTACATTCTCCATCCACGCCACCTCTCCATCCGTGTCGCTCTCTTCCTCCTCCCTGTATATTCAGCTGCTGTTTGCAGCTGAATAGTGACTCAGCGCTGCAGTCCATCTGTGAGATACTAAGAAACAGTACTTTCACATACTCCTGTGGCCTCTGGACCCCAAAGCATTGTAGGGCAAGCCAAAGTATGCTGATACTTCTCTCTTGTCTAGTCAGCTTTCCCTTGGACCTCCCTAATTGTCAGGAAAGGGGGCTGCCCTCTTGGGATTACTGCCTCTCACACATACTCTGACCACCTAGAACATATGCAGGTGGGCACACGCAGCACCACCACTCCACTTCTATAGGAGGAGAGAGACAGGAGAGGCCAGTATGAAACTCAGGGGAGTCTTAGTGGGGTTAACCCACTGTGAGTAAGACTAGGGACTTGAGAAGAAGAGCCAATGGAAGGAGAGGGAATATTCTGCAGGTATGGAATATGAGGTAAGCCACAGAGAAGTCAAGACAAAGGAAGGTCCTGTCTTGTCCTTGGCTATACCCTGAAGGATCATGCTTTTCTGGGACCTCCCTTGGGAGGTTAACATAAAACCAGCCCCCTCAGCCATTGTGGGCCCTTTGGCTTGTCCAGCTCAACACACCTCCTTTGCCCCATGCCCCCCCCATAAAAGGCCTCATGAGTGACAAGGATGGGCCAAAGGAGACCTCGTGCTGTCCAAGAGGTTTCATGTATATGGACAGTACCCCTGAGCTTTAGGAAGCATGGATACCCACAAGATCACACACAAATCATGTGTCCACCCTGTCTCCACAGGTCTTTCTTTTGCTCTCGGCCTCTTACCTGAGGCTGGGGGCAGGTGCTTCGGAGGCTGCTGCTGTGATGGAAGTGGTCAGCTGCCCGCCACTCATGACATCGTGGGAGGGTATAAGGGCATCCCTGCATGACCATAGGTTGCATCAGAACTGAGGCTCATGGGGGGGCGGTGAGGATAGGCAGTGCACCAACCGCTGAGCATAAGCACCTGGAAGAGTAACAAGGAGAAATTTAGAGTCAAGATCTAGAAAAGGACTGCAAATCCACCACTTCCCTAGAGGTGCCTTGACCAGTTATGTAAATAAGTATTCAAAGCTTACTTACCTATCCAATAGTTTTTCCCAGGCTGTCATGTACCATCAAAATTTGATTTAATTATTGATCAGGGAAATATTTATTGTTTCTCTATTGTGCTTTGTGCTAGAGACACAAAGATTATATGCTGAGATTTCGCTGCCTGGGGATGGGGTGTGGGAGATGGAGGGGGGCAGTCATATAAGCTGATAATGATAATAAAACACTTACGTGGAAAATGCTATAATCGAGGTTTGACCAGAAGGCTAGGGGAGCACAGAGTGGGGAACAACTAACTCTATCTGAGATTTCAGAGAGACTGCATTTGAGATGAGTCTTGAAGGACTCAGTAGATGTTTGCCTGTGCAGAGAAGGGAAGAAAGGGAGAAATGCATTCCCAGCAGAGGGACCCACCTGTGCAAAGGCGGATGTCACAAAAAAAAGCACAGCATGTTCAGAGAACAGTAAGTTCAGTATGGCTGGAGTTTGGGAGGCACAGAGATGAAAAAGACATGGTGCCTGTCCCTGAGGAGTTCACATACGGAGAGAACAGACATGGGGAAAATCAAGCCATAAAGTGTTACTTGCATTAATTGTAGAAGTATTTATGGGTTGTAGTGAAGGGATGGATGAGGTGAGTTCTACCTGGCCATGTCAGGAAAAGTCTCCTTAGAGGAAATATACTTGAAGTGAGTCATAAAAGAGAAATCAGATTGCCATTAAGCAGAGAAGATAAAACAAAAAAGAACATTCCAAACAGCACAAAAATAAAATGTATGGTGTGACCAGAGTACAAGGTAGGTGCTTTGTGGGGAGTAGCAGGTGAGGCTGTGGCCAGATTGGGTCATGCCTTGAATGATAAGCAGAGGATTCTAAGGCTTCATCTCGTAGACAATAGGAAAGCACTGAAGACTTTAAGCAGGGGAGTGACATGACTAGATTTGCATTTTAGAAAGAGCCCTCTGGCCTTGTGGAGAGATTCTCTTGGGCAAAAACCCATTGAGGAGCTGTCAAAATAGGCAGGCAGTTGCAGTGAGGAGGGAGCAGAGAACATGGCTTTGAGTTACATTGAAGAGGTAAAACACACTGGGCTCGGTGATCACTTGGAGGTGAAGGGTGAGAGAGGTGAAGGAGTCAAAGGTTTTTAATTTGGGAGCTGGGTGGATAATATTGCCAACAGCAGGAAAGGAAAGACAAGAGAAGAAGCAAATTTGGTGTGGCAGGGGCAGGTGAGAGCAGTATTCCGTAATAAACTATTCTTTAGACATGTTCAGCTTTTGATGTCAAGAGCTAAGCTTAGAAAAGACATGAATGAAAAAGTTAAATGTACAGACCAACTGACAGTTTAGTGAATGTACACAAGTGTGGTGAGGATGGGTGGCTAAAACAATGCTTGCAGATGATAAAAGTGATATCTTTTAGTGCTGGGCAAAGATGTGCCAGCTTTGATCCAATGGGCAGGAAGTGAACATCTTTGATTCCTGATCCTGATGATTAAATAGCCACCATTTTTAGTCTCTATTTCAGTGGTTCCCAACATTTTAGGTATAAGGGCCTCTTCTTAAAATAAAAACATCTCACTTCACCCACTCACACCTACATAGTAGCTGTACTTTTAGCACTTACGGAGTGAGAAAAACACTTATACATTTAAAGATCTGTGGACTCCTCACATTAAGTACCCTTCCCTCCTCCTCATGGGTCTATGGTCCAAAGATTGGGACCATTACAGATCATGAAGGTGCAAGAATTTATTGTCTGAAGGACATTTTACTGTGGTCAAAGTCCCTAGAGATCACACAACTACATCATTCCTCATCCCCAAAGAGATTGCCCTAAAGAATGGTTGAAAAGGTGGCTCCCCTCTGATCCAACGCCAACATAAAAGAATTAACCACTCAGATCAAAAATGAAGTACTGCTATGGACATATTGTAAGTATGATGGCTACAAAAGTCTTGCTTTCAGCCCTCTTTTTACATTAATATTTTTATACAAATAATGCATGTTTATAGAAAAACTGGAAAATATAAAAAAACATAACTGAAACTAAAAATAACCTATAATACTAGTATCCAGAGATAACCATTACTAACAGATGTGAATCCTTATGGTAGTTTTCCTGTGAAAAATATATACTTACACTTTGGAAATAAAATTGTCATCATATTATTTATATATTCATTATATATTTATAATTTTGTATCATGCTTTTTTTATTTTCCTTTTATATCATGATCAGTTTAGAATTTCACTAACTATTCCTCTAAAAGATGATTTCTAATGGCTGCAAAGCTGTTAGAGTGCTATGGTTGAGGCCATGGGTTTTTGCATCAGACAGACCTAGGGTCAAACCCACACTATTCAACCTAATATCAATGTGGCCTGGGACAAGTTAACCTTTCTGAGCTTCAGTGTCCTCATCTGTAAAATGGGGATGACTGCCCTCGTAGACTACTTCTAACGATTAAAATTAATAATGTATTTAAATAACTTAGCACAGTGTCTGGCAATGGCACACTGTTCAATAAATGTTAGCTGTAATCATTGTTGTATACTATCCCACTGAATGGATATACCATAATTTATTTTAACAATTCAACACGTCACACTGCAATGAACAGCCTTGTGCATATTTGTGATTCTTTCCGTAAGATAATTTCCTAGAAGGGAAAACTCCTGGATCAAAGGGCATGAACCATTTTCAGACTTGTAATACATACTTTTTTATTTGTTAATTTATTTACTTTATTATTGGCTGTGTTGGGTCATCATTGCTGCACGCAGGCTTTCTCTAGCTGCGGTAAGCGGGGGCTACTCTTTGTTACAGTGCACCAGCTTCTCATTGTGGTGGCTTCTCTTGTTGTGGGGCACAGGCTCTAGGCACACGGGCTTCAGTAGCTGTGGCGCATGGGCTCTAGAGTGCAGGTTCTGTAGTTGTGGCGCACGGGCTTAGTTGCTCCGCGGCATGTGGGATCCTCCTGGACCAGGGATAGAACCCGTGTCCCCTGTGTTGGCAGGCAGATTCTTAAACACTGCGCCACCAGGGAAGTCCCAGACTTGTAATACATACTTCTAAATTGCCCTAGAATAAAGTTAGATCACTTTGTACTACTCCCAATGTATGAGAAAGCCAGTTTCCCAGCACACTTGCCGGCAGTTAGTATTCTTATTTTTAAAATATCTTTGCCAATTTTGTAAGTGAAGATGGCATCTTGAGGATTACTTTGCATCCTTAACTACTAGAAATGCTTAGCTTTTTCCTTCCATTTTTAGTGGCCAGTTGTAGTTCTTCTTTCATAAACTATCCCTTTTTCTCTTTTGAGGTTCACCACTCTACAGATAAAATTCCTTCCTTCCTATTCTCCTCTACTGACCTGATGTCAGTTTGATGCTTCACAAAATAAAAATAAAACAAATCCAGGAATCAGGGAATTCAGATCTTCTAATCCCAACACAGGCCAAAAAGGGATAAACTCTTTCTAGTACTAGCGTGACTACCTTCTGTTATGTTCAGACTTTGCCACTGATTGTGACAAGTCATTTCACCTCTCTAGACCTTGGTTTGCTAAAATGTTAATGTTTAACAGTTGCCACACATCAAAATGCTAGCATTTGCTATATTTGTAGGGCATGCTTTTGTAGCCTGCTGTACTGTTTTTCTTGATCCTCAATGGACCTGGTAAGGTTGGCCCAGCCAGAATTATGATCCCATCTGACAGATGAAGATGCTGAGACACAAGTGAACCTGGACCTCCTGACTCTTGGCCAGTGCTCCTTGTTCTACATAAAGATTCTTCTTTCTGCCTCTTTATTTATCTCCATCCTGTCCCAATTACTACCTGTACATACTGATTGTTCTCTTCCTATTCCTCCTTTTAACTTGCAGAGTCTGTGAGGAATTGGAGATGAATCTGACTTGGTACCCAAAAGGTCGAGTGTGGGAAATAAGACATATAAACAAGTATCACAGGGGAGAAATGATTCATACCTTACGTGGGGCACAGAAATCATACTCTGAAAGGTCACAGAACAGGAACTGTTCACTTCAAGCTGGAGGGATATAGGATATATTTATGGATGTTTTTGAGCTAAGGTGAGAGAGAAGCTTTGGATGCATGAAGTAGTATGGAGGATGCTTTTGCAGTGGAACCAACTCGTCTGTGCTCTCCCCTAGGTATCCTGCTAGATACCAAACTGTGGCTTTTTCCCAATAGGAATACTCTTTTCCTAGTTCTCAAAGCCATATACAGGCCCTTCTGGGAGGATTCAGGGAGGAGACATTGTTTAACTTAGGCAGAGATAAAAGCTTTAAATATATGTGGAATACCAGGATTTCAGCATGAAAGCAAGTTTGTTGGCTGGTGGAGGACAAGATTCATGCCCAATATTTATTTCTACCTCACATATTTTTAACACAGAGCCAGGCACAGAGCAGGCACTCGGTGAATGTTTTCTGACTTGATTTTCTTAATTAAAGTATAGTTGATTTACAACATTATATTAGTTTCAGGTGTACAACATAGTGATTTAGTATTTTTATAGATTATACTCCATTTAAAGTTATTATAAACTAATGGCTGTATTCCCTGTGCTGTACAATATATATCCTTGTTGCTTAATTATTCTATGTGTAGACAAATACTCTATGTTATCACTTATATGTGGAATCTAAAAAATAAAACAAACAAGTGTATATAACAAAAAGAAAACAGACTCACAGATACAGAGAACAAACTAGTGGCTACCAGTGGGGAGAGGGAATCAGGAAGAGGTGAGATAGGAGTATGGAATTAAGAGACAAAAACTAACTTGATCTACTGAATTGAACTCCAAACAGGTGAGTGTACAGGTCCTCAATTTTGTAGGTACAAATCCCAAGGGGCATGAAGAGAAAGGCTCTGGATATACACATTTCTTACATTTGTGTGAAATGATGTATACAGAACATTAGCATTTGAAGCAAGGCTTGAAATGGCAAAAAAACTGCAAACAACCTAATTGTCCATTACTAAGGACTTGTTAAATAAATAATTGTGTATCCATACAATGGAATTCTATACAGCTGTTAAAAACAGAATTAAGAACTATTTATGTGCCAATATAGAATGATCTCTTAAGATATATTTTTAAGTAAAAAGGAAACAAGAATAAAAAATAAAGTGGTTAGTTTACATTAGTTTTAAAAAAAGGAAAATATGTGCTTATATATGCAATAAAATATCTTTGGAAGTATAGAAAAGAACCCGTTAACATTGATTGCCTTTGGAGAATGGTATCAAGTGGCTACTAGACAGAGGTGGGAGAATTCCTTCCATTCCTTTGGGATTTTTCCTTATTTTCTCTCTTTCTAAAACTGAGAAATATAACTTACAAAAAAGTGCATAAAACATATGTGTAAAATATATTGAATTATTACAAAGTAAATCCCCATATAATCATGGCTTGGGTTGAGAAATAGAATAATTACTCACACCCACAAAAGCCCCATGTCACCAATAGGAGATATAGTTTTTACTGAATATCTTTTTGTACCTTTTGAATTTGGAGCTGTGTGAGTATATTAGCTATTTAACGGCTATTCTCTCCCTCCCTCCCCACTCCTCACCAAAGTGCCATGGACATCTTCAACTGTTTTATGGAAAGGTAGGTGTAGCAGCTTTTCCACAGTCAAATAAATAATAACAGTTAAAATTTACTGTATTCCATGTTTTACATATATTAACTAATCAGTCTACATACATCAAGCATTGAATCCTCAGGACAATCCTATGAAGTAGTTACTACTGTTGTCTGCATTGTGCAGGTAAGAACACGGAGGCACATAGGCAGTAAGTAACTTGTTCAAAGTGATATCGTTACTCTGAGGTGAGGAACTGGGATTTACATCCAGGCTAGTGTGTCTCAGAATACAAGTTTTTCACTGCTACACTATTCTGCATCTGTAAATTCTAGAACCCAGGCTCTGAGGCACTGTGGTCACTGACACTTAGTAAGTAGGGAAGATTCTTGGCTATGGGCCACCAGGTGGGAGCCCAAGGGCTGACTCAGACATGCCACTACCCAGGCAAAGACACAAGCAATTAAGAATGGACAGGATGCAGTGGGTCTGGGGTATCAGCCAGCTGGCAAATCCTACAGAGCATTTAAATGACCTTCCAAGGACATCTGGGAGGTAAAATGCTAGTCAACTCTCCCAGTCTGACCTCAGACCTTTCCCAGTGCCTTAGAGCTCAGTAAATGCTTTTTGAACAAATGAATAAGCTCTTTCCACCTATAAACTGGAGAAGTTTAGGAACCTACCCTACAGAAGTACTTGCAGAAGTGGACGAGGGTGTCTGCTACAGTATTGTTTGCAATAGCAAAACTGCAATTGACTCAAATCTCCATCAACAAGGGACTGGTTAAGTATCGGAGAGGCGGCACTGCATAGCAGTGTAGAGTGTGGGCTCTGAGCCAGCACACTAGAGTTTGCATCCTGGCTCCAAGACCTAACAGCACAGGTTTGGACAAGCTCCCTGACTTCATGCTTCAGTCCCTGCATCTGTAAAAAAGGGGATAATGAAAAGACGTACTTCATAGCCTTGTTGTAAGGAGTTAATTCATAGTTTCTGACATCTAGTAAGTACTGAAATCTTTTCTATTATTGCAGCCACTCATGCCATGGAATATTATGTAGCTGTTAAAAAGAAAGAGGTAGATCTGTACTCACTAATTTGAACAGATGCTGAAGATATATATTTTAGGTTAAAAAAAAAGTGTCAGAATGAACATGTCTGGTATAACTCCAGTTTTGTAAAAAACCTTCTTTCTGTGTATGCACAGAAAGAAAGCCTACAAGGATACACAAAACCGTTCAGCATGGGCTTCCCTGGTGGCGCAGTGGTTCAGAGTCCACCTGCCGATGCAGGGGACGCAGGCTTGTGCCCCGGTCCGGGAGGATCCCACATGCCGCAGAGTGGCTGCACCCGTGAGCCATGGCCGCTGGGCCTGTGTGTCCGGAGCCTGTGCTCCACAACAGGAGAGGCCACAACAGTGAGAGGCTCGAGTACCGCAAAAAACAAAAAACAAAAACAAAAAACTGTTCAGCGACATTGCTTCTGGAGAGTTGTATGAAGGGGACCCTCATTTTGACTTTATACACTTTGTGTGTGTGTACATATATTTTATATATATATATATATAATTTTTACAACAATCATTTATTATTCTTGGAAGAAAATAAATAAGGAAGACTTCTAAATCATGAGAGGCTCGGGAAAGAACAGGGAAGTGAAAAGAAGACCCCTTCTTATGAGCTATAGTTTCCTCTCTCCAGTCCAAGGTGACATTGCATGATGGCCCTCCCTCTCACAGCACTGCCTTTCTACCTGACAGCATGGCACTAAGAGACGAGACACACATTTCATTTGTACCAAACCTTGTTATGTGTTCCTAAAATAATTCCTGCAATGTAGCCAAAAACCAAGGTTCTGCTTCAGATGCTCTCACTAATGAATAACACAGGGAACACAGATTGTCAAGCTGGTAGGGACCTTAGAGCTTACTTAGGCCAACCCCTTCATTTACAAATGGAAACAATGAAATGTGTTCCTGAGAAGGTAGATGTCAAGTAATTTTGAGAAATACAATTTCTTTTCCAGTGGGAAGAAAGATCAGAGATGCATCCTCATGAGGAGAATTGTATTATAAGAACCAATTAATAAACAAACTTATGGTTACTAAAGGGGAAAGGGGGGAGGAGGGATAAACTAGGAGTTTGGGATTAACATATACACACTACTATATATAAAATAGATAAACAACAAGGACCTACCGTATAGCATAGGGAACTATACTCAACATCTTGTAATAAACCATAATGGAAAAGAATATGAAAAAGAATATGTATGTGTGTGTGTGTGTGTTTATAACATAATCACTATGCTGTACACCTGAAACTAACACAACATTATCAATCAAATATACTCCAATAAAAAAAAGAAAAAAGAAAACCAAATGAAATAAAAGATATAGGAATTAGAAAGGGAAAAAGAAAGAACCAATTAATGCAATACATCTAAAACCTTTATACACTGCTGGTGGGGGTATAAGTTGTAAACCATTTTGGAGAGCAATCTGACAATATCTCCCCAAAGTGAAAAATTCTCATACCCTGCAATGGGGCAATTCCCTCCTAGATATATACCCAATAGCAATAGTCACATAAGAATATCTACACAGGAATGATCACAGTAGCCCTAACTGTGAGCCAGAAACTGGAAACAGCCTAAATGTCCATCAACTACAGAATGGATAAATAAATCATGGCACATTCATTAAATGGAATGCTATACAATAGTGAAAAATGAATGAACTAGAGTCACATATCACAATGTGGATGAATTTCACAAATATAACATTGAATAGGAAAAAACAAATTGGAAAAGAATACATACCATTGATATACATTTTAAAAACACATAAAGCAGTGGCATATGCTGCTTAAAGACCCATACATATATAGTAAAAGTATAAATAGATGCATGAGAATAATAAATGCCAAATCCAGAGAGTGGTTACTTTGGAGGGAGGAAAGGAGGAAGTTTGATCACAGAAGGATAGAGGGTTTCAAGTCTACTGGAGATGTTTTTTATTAAGCTGGATGGTGGATATCCTGATTTTCATTATATTATTCTTTATACCCCTTTGAATGTCTAAAAATTTTCATAGCATATTGTTTAAAAGAATGCAAAAAATCCAAGGCTGAAAGGGAAATTCAGAATTTTCAGATATAACAAAATAACTAAAGAAATGTATAAGATACAAACATCTCACTCAAAATGACAGGATTATTCCTTCAACCTGCTTCATCTTCCTGGGACTAATTTAACAGGAGGGAACCTGCTAGAGGAGCAGCAAATGGGCACAGGGGGACTAAGAATTAGGAGATAAGGGTTCCATTCTCTCAAATACTCAGAAAGAACAATTTCATTAACCTCTCGTTTTTTCACACTTAAAAATGTGGTGCTGGATTAGATTACTTTAAAGTTTTTTTCCATATGTTAATTTCTTCCAGGATTTTTTTTTGAGCAGCAATTTCTAAAACTGTGTGTGCAAGATACAAAAATTTTTCCATGTAGAAAAGAGTTCCCTGGTCAAATCTGTTTGGGATATATTGGGTTAAACAGAATTAAACAGGGCTTCCCTGGTGGCGCAGTGGTTGAGAGTTCACCTGCCGATGCAGGGGATGCGGGTTCGTGCCCCGGTCCAGGAAGATCCCACATGCCATGGAGCGGTTGGGCCCGTGAGCCATGGCCACTGAGCCTGCGTGTCCGGAGCCTGTGCTCCGCAAGGGGAGAGGCCACAACAGTGAGAGGCCAGCATACCACAAAACAAACAAACAAACAGAATTAAACAGATTACAGCAGTACTTCTCAGAGCCTTTAACACATTTATATATATTATGACTCTTCAAGAGGATAATTCAGTTATGAAGCATTTTCAAAAAATTATTGGACCATAGAAAACGGCCCCCTGAGACAGCAGAAGTAAGAAGAACTACAGTTCTGCAGCTGTGGAAGGAAAACCACGTTCACAGAAAGATAAACAAAATGAAAAGACAGAGGACTTTGTACCAGATGAAGGAACAAGATAAAACCCCAGAAAAACAACTAAATGCAGTGGAGATAGGCAACCTTCCAGAAAAAGAATTCAGAATAATGATAGTGAAGATGATCCAGGATCTTGAAAAAGAATGGAGGCAAAGATCGAGAAGATGCAAGAAATGTTTAAAAAAGACCTAGAAGAATTAAAGAACAAACACCTAGAAGAATTAAAGAACAAACAAACAGAGATGAACAATACAATAACTGACATGAAAAATACACTGGAAGGGGCTTCCCTGGTGGCGCAGTGGTTGAGAGTCTGCCTGCTGATGCAGGGGACACGGCTTCGTGCCCTGGTCCGGGAAGATCCCACATGCCGCAGAATGGCTGGGCCCGTGAGACATGGCCGCTGAGCCTGCGCGTCCGGAGCCTGTGCTCCGCAATGGGAGAGGCCACAACAGTGAGAGGCTCGCATACCTCAAAAAAAAAAAAAAAGAAAAGAATACACTAGAAGGAATCAATAGCAGAATAACTGAGGCAGAAGAATGGATAAGTGACCTGGAAGACAGAATTGTGGAATTCACTGCCACAGAACAGAATAAAGAAAAAAGAATGAAAAGAAATGAAGACAGCCTAAGAGACCTCTGGGACTACATTAAATGCAACAACATTCGCGTTACAGGGGCCCCAGAAGGAGAAGAGAGAGAGAAAGGACCATAGAAAATATTTGAAGAGATTATAGTCGAAAACTTCCCTAAGATGGGAAAGGAAATAGTCACTCAAGTCCAGGAAGCACAGCGAGTCCCATGCAGGATAAACCCAAGGAGAAACATGCCGAGACACATAGTAATCAAATTGATAAAAATTAAAGGCAAAGAAAAATTACTGAAAGCAACAAGGGAAAAATGACAACATACAAGGGAACTCCCATAAGATTAACAGCTGATTTCTCAGCAGAAACTCTACAAGCTAGAAGGGAGTGGCAGGACATATTTAAAGTGATGAAAAGGGAAAACCTGCAACCAAGATTACTCTACCCAGAAAGGGTCTCATTCAGATTTGATGGAGAAATTAAAACCTTTACAGACAAGCAAAAGCTAAGAGAATTCAGCACAACTAAACCAGCTCTACAACAAAAGTTAAAGGAACTTCTCTAAGTGGGAAACACAGGAGATGAAAAGGACCTACAAAAACAAACCCATAACAATTAAGAAACTGGTAATAGGAACATACATATTGATAATTACCTTAAACATGAATGGATTAAATGCTCCATCCAAAAGACACAGGCTCACTGAATGGATACAAAAACAAGACCCACCTATATGCTGTCTACAAGAGACCCACTTCAGACCTAGGGACACATACAGACTGAAAGTGAGGGGATGGAAAAAGATATTCCATGCAAATGGAAGTCAAAAGAAAGCTGGAGTAGCAATACTCATATCAGATAAAATAGACTTTAAAATAAAGAATGTTACAAGAGACAAGGAAGAACACTATGTAATGATCAAGGGATCAATCCAAGAAGAAGATATAACAATTATAAATATATATGCACCCAACATAAGAGCACCTCAATACATAAGGCAACTGCTAACAGCTATAAAAGAGGAAATTGACAGTAACACAGTAATAGTGGGGGACTTTAACACCTCACTTACACCAATGGACAGATCAACCAAAATGAAAATAAATAAGGAAACAGAAGATTTAAATGACACAATAGACCAGATAGATTTAATTGATATTTACAGGACATTCCATCCAAAAACAGCAGATTACACTTTCTTCTCAAGTGCATACGGAACATTCTCCAGGATAGATCACAACTTGGGTCACAAATCAAGCCTTGGTAAATTTAAGAAAATTGAAATCATATCAAACATCTTTTCCAGCCACAACGCTATAAGATTAGAAATCAATTACAGGGAAAGAAACATAAAAAACACAAACATATGGAGGTTAAACAATACATTACTAAATAATGAAGAGATCACTGAAGAAATCAAAAAGTACCTAGAGACAAATGACAACGAAAACACAACGATCCAAAACCTATGGGATGCAGCAAAAGCAGTTCTAAGAGGGAAGTTTATAGCAATACAAGCCTACCTCAAGAAACAAGAAAAATCTCTAACAAACTAACCTTACACCTAAAGGAACTAGAGAAAGAAGAACGAAAAAACCCAAAGTTAGTAGAAGGAAAGAAATCATAAAGATCAGATCAGAAATAAATGAAATAGAAACAAAGACAACAATAGCAAAGATAAATAAAACTAAAAGCTGGTTCTTTGACAAGGTAAAGAAAATTGATAAACCTTTAGCCAGACTTATCAAGAAAAAAAGGGAGAAGATTCAAATCAATAAAATTAGAAATGAAAAAGGAGAAGTTACAACAGGCATGTCAGAAATAAAAACGGTCATCAGAGATTACTACAAGCAACTCTATGCCAATAAAATGGACAACCTGAAAGAAATGGACAAATTCTTAGAAAAGCACAACCTTCCGAGAGTGAACCAGGAAGAAATGGAAAATATAAACAGACCAGGGGCTTCCCTGGTGGCACAGTGGTTAAGAATCCGCCAGCCAATGCAGGGGACACAGGTTTAAGCCCTGGTCTGGGAAGGTCCCACATGACACAGAGCAACTAAGCTCGTGTGCTACAACTACTGAACCTGTGCTCTAGAGCCCGCAAGCCACAACTACTGAGCCCACGTGCCACAACTACTGAAGCCTGTGTGCCTAGAGCCTGTCCTCCACAACAAGACAAGCCACCGCAATGAGAAGCCCATGCACTGCAATGAAGACCCAATGCAGCCAAAAATAAATAAATAAAATTTTAAATATATATATAAACAGACCAATCAGAAGCACTGAAATTGAAACTGCAATTAAAAATCTTCCTGGTCCGGGAAGATCCCACATACCGCGGAGTGGCTAGGCCCGTGAGCCATGGCTGCTGAGCCTGCGCGTCCGGAGCCTGTGCTCCGCAACGGGAGAGGCCACAACAGTGAGAGGCCCGCGTACAGCAAAAAAAAAAAAAAAAAAAAAAAAAATTCTAGGGCTTCCCTGGTGGCGCAGTGGTTGAGAGTCCGCCTGCCGATGCAGGGGACGCGGGTTTGTGCCCCGGTCCGGGAGGGTCCCACATGCCGCGGAGCGGCTGGGCCCATAAGCCATGGCCGCTGAGCCATGGCCGCTGAGCCTGCGCGTCCGGAGCCTGTGCTCCGTGACGGGAGAGGCCCCAATAGTGAGAGGTCCGTGTACCGCAAAAAAAAAAAAAAAAAAAAAAAAATCTTCCAACAAACAAAAGTCCAGGACCAGATGGCTTCACAGGTGAAATCTATCAAACATTGAGAGAAGAGCTAACACCCATCCCTCTCAAACTGTTCCAAACAATTGCAGTGGAAGGAACACTACCAAACTCATTCTATGAGGCCACCATCACCCTGATACCAAAACCAAAGATACTACAAAAAAAGAAAATTACAGACAAATATCACTGATGAATATTGATGTAAAATCCTCAACAAAATACTAGCAAACAGAATCCAACAACACATTAAAAGGATGATACACCATGACCAAGTGGGATTAATCCCAGGGGTGGAAGGATTCTTCAACATACACAAATCAATGTGATACACCATATTAACAAACTGAAGAATAAAAACCATATGATCATCTCAATAGATGCAGAAAAAGCTTTTGACAAAATTCAACATACATGTATGATAAAACTCTCCAGAAAGTGGGCATAGAGGGAAACTACCTCAACATAATAAAGGTCATATATGACAAACCCACAGCAAACATTATTCTCAATGGTGAAAAATTGAAAGCATTTCCTCTAAGATCAGGAACAAGATAAGGATGTCCACTCTCACCAGTATTATTCAACATAGTTTTGGAAGTCCTAGTCACAGCAATCAGAGAAGAAAAAGAAATAAAAGGAATACAAATTGGAAAAGAAGAAGAAAAAGTGTCACAGTTTGCAGATGACATGACACTCTACATAGAGAATCCTAAAGATGCCACCAGAAAACTACTAGAGCTAATCAATGAATTTGGTAAAGTTGCAGAATACAAAATTAATGCACAGAAATCTCTTGCATTCCTATACACTAACAATGAAATATCAGAAAGGGAGATTAAGGAAACAATCCCATTCACCACTGCAACAAAAAGAATAAAATACCTAGGAATAAACCTACCTAAGGAGGCAAAAGACCTGTACTCAGAAAACTATAAGACACTGATAAAAGAAATCAAAGATGACACAAACAGTTGGAGAGATATACCATGTTCTTGGATTGGAAGAATCAATATTGTGAAAATGACTATACTACCCAAAGCAATCTACAGATTCAATGCAATCCTTATCAAATTACCAGTGGCATTTTTTACAGAACTAGAACAAAAAATCTTAAAATTTGTATGGAAACACAAAAGACCCTGAATAGCCAAAGCAGTCTTGAGGGAAAAAACTGGAGCTGGAGGCATCAGACTCCCTGACTTCAGACTACACTACAAAGCTACAGTAATCAAGACAGTATGGTACCAGCACCAAAACAGAAATATAGATAAATGGAACAGGATAGAAAGCCCAGAGATAAACCAATGCACCTATGGTCAACTAATCTATGACAAAGGAGGCAAGCATATACAATGGAGAAAAGACAGTCTCTTCAATAAGTGGTGCTGGGAAAACTGGACAGCTACATGTAAAAGAATAAAATTAGAACACTCCCTAACACCATACACAAAAATAAACTCAAAATGGATTAGAGACCTAAATGAAAGACCAGACACTATAAAACTCTTAGAGGAAAACATAGGAAGAACACTCTTTGACATAAATCACAGCAAGATCTTTTTGGTCCACCTCCTAGAGTAACGGAAATAAAAACAAAAATAAACAAATGGGACCTAATGAAACTTAAAAGCTCTTACAAAGCAAAGAAAGCTACAAACAAAATGAAAAGACAACCCTCAGAATGGGAGAAAATATTTGCAAATGAATCAACAGACAAATGATTAATCTCCAAAATGTGCAAGCAGCTCATGCAGCTCAATATCAAAAAAACAAACAACCTAATCCAAAAATGGGCAGAAGACCTAAATAGACATTTCTCCAAAGAAGATATACAGATGATTGCCAACAAACACATGAAAGGATGCTCCACATCACTAATCATTAGAGAAATGTAAATCAAATCCACATTGAGGCATCACCTCACACCAGTCAGAATGGCCATCATCAAAAAACCTACAAACAATAAATGCTGGAGATGGTGTGGAGAAAAGGGAACCCTCCTGCACCATTGGTGGGAATGTAAATTGATGCAGCCACTATGGAGAACAGTATGGAGGTTTCTTAAAAAACTAAAAATAGAGCTACCATATGACCCAGCAATCCCCTGCTGGGCATATACCCTGAGAAAACCATAATTCAAAAAGACACATGCACCCCAATGTTCATTGTAGCACTCTTTACAATAGCCAGGTCATGGAAGCAACCTAAATGCCCATAGACCGATGAGTGGATAATGAAGATGTGGCACATATATACAATGGAATATTACTCGGCCATAAAAAGGAACGAAATTGGGTCATTTGTAGAGATGTGGATGGATCTAGAGACTGTCATACAAAGTGAAGTAAGTCAGAAAGAGAAAAATAAATATCGTATATTAACGCATATATGTGGAACCTAGAAAAATGGTACAGATGAACCGGTTTGCGGGGCAGAAATTGAGACACAGATGTAGAGAACAAACGGATGGACACCAAGAGGGGAAAGTGGGGTGGGGGGTGGGGTGATGGTGGCGTGATGAATTGGGAGATTGGGATTGACATGTATACACTAATATGTATAAAACAGATAACTAATAAGAACGTGCTGTATAAAAGATAAAATAGAATTTAAAAAAAAAAGAAAGAAAATGTCCCCCGCCACGTGCAACACACCACCACCACTCCTTATTTTAAAACAGAATCTATTAACATTCTTTCTTAACAGTGTTCTGTGGAATATTGGTTTGGTAAATGTCATCCTAGAAGGATTTATCTCACTTGCTCTTTCAGTTGCTGATGGATGTTTAGAATCTTTTTAAAGAGTGGAATGTAGTTTCCTAGTTTAACTTCCACAGAGTGGGTTTCCTTTGAGTGAGTGCTCCTGGCCATTGTAGAAGGCTATCTTCTTAGGCTTCATTAGTGAGAGCCCATCCTATCTCACATTTTGGCAGATTTAACATGAGAAACTTCTGAGTATCTTTGGTTAGAAGTGCTGCATCCCAGATGTGCCCTCTGTACCTGGCTCTTGGGCCTTTGCTAAGTTTGCTGCTTCAAGCCGTGCTCCCTTCCTTTGGGTGATTGCAGAGCTGAGGAGTGCTCTGGCCTGGAACTCAGGGCCGAATTCCTGTGGGACAAGCCTCAAGGGAAGAGGAGCCCTAAGTGCCTTCATCGCCCAGCACTGGTTTGCAGTAGACAGGACTGCAGAGCCGAGGCCAGTCCACCCAGGAAAAGAGGGGATCCGACTTCTTTCAGGGACAGGACACTTATCAGTTCCACTGGCAGCACTGCCTTTTGGCGGGAGGGGTTCCTTAGAAGATCCCAGGGTCCTCTGGAACTATCTCCCCATCCAAATCCCAGAGGGGAAATCTCCTGAGGTTTGTGGCTCCCACAGGGCCTTTTAAAAGGTGATTTACCTGAGGGCCTTTAATCTAGAAACAAGGATTCCTTTGGAAAAGTCAGATGCTAAGGTGAATGAGGCAGAGAGATTTTTTTTAAAGGCTTTTGTTCTTTTGAACAATCAAAAAGAAAACATGAGAAAAGTATGTTCTTTTCCAGGCAGCTGCTGCTGCTGCCCTTCCTCCTTCTCTACCCCACTCCACCCCAGCCCGGCCCTGCCCAGCTACCTGCTTGGACCCAACACCTCTGAGGCCTGGCTCTCCCTGCCTACCGAAGGCAAGATAAGCCTTAACTACCTACACAGTGTCAGGCCCACTTACCAGGCTGGGGCATTGGGCCTGATGCTGGGGAAAGCTGAAGAGAGAAAAAGGAACAGGGTGTTTGATGCCAGAAGAGGTGATCCCCATTTCAAAGCTCTCCAAGCTCTGCTCTCAAGAATGGAGAGGAGCCTCCTGGTTACAGCGGGTAGAAAGGAAATCAAGGGAAGCAATCAGAGGAAAACTGCAACGGGGGAAGCCGGATTGAGCCAGGAAGTAAATGCAGAGATTAGGATGCACCTTCAACCCCAGGCTCCTAGGTCAGAGCCCGGTTTGCTCCAAGGAAGTGCTCCTGTGTCCTGTCTGCTGGCCAGACACTCATTTGTTCAGGAAACCTGCTCCAAGGTCCCGCGTTTCCTCTCTCCTCCCTTTTCAGCTAATGCTTTCCACACCCTTTCCCTTCCCTCCCTCCAGGAAATCCATCCATGGACAAAAAGCCTGTCATTGAGAACAGACATAAATAAATAAACAAACATGTAAATAAATAAATACCCCTCTACTCTCAAAGCAGCAAACTGTGGACCTTCCTCTTATTCATTTTTAGACCATAGTTGCTCAAATTGGATGGAGTTTCTATTCCTGGGCATCTTTTTTTTTTTCCTTCTATAAATCCAGGCGGTGGCTACTTCATTGTGGGCATTTTTTTAAATGCAAGTTTTCCCCTAAAGGCACAAGCAGGTGGCAGGCAGGCAGGCAGGTGCATACACACACACACACACACACACACACACACACACACGGGCGCACACAGAGTACCTCTGGAGCTTCCCCTCCCTCAGTCATTTCCCCTCAGTGGGCTGAAAAAGGGTGAGGCTTGAAATCATTTCTCTGTGGCCTACCTTCTGATTCCAGCAGGTCTGAGGAGCAGGCGACAACCGGGAGCTGGGCGGCCAGGGCTGGGTTGCCTGTGTGAATCAGCAAAGAAGTCCCTGAGACAGGGATGCTGACAGCTGCTGTATGCACACTCTCCCTCTGTCTCTCCCACCTCCCTGCCCTCCTTCTCCTGCTCCTCCTCCCCTCTCGGAACCGCTCTGTGTTGCTATGCAATCATATCACAGGACTAACAGCATCACTCCCACCTCAGGCAAAGATACCCTTGACTGGGCAAATGCAGGAAGAGGAAGGACAGTTTTGTAGAACTACCGGAGCCTTGGCAGCTCTCTCGGAGATTTCAATTTATTAGAAGCAGAGAAGGAAAGCGGAAGACGCTGAGAGGCAGAGGGGGAGAGGGGGAGAGGCTTCCACTGGGGAGGAGGAGACAAAAGAGGCTGAGAGATCAATACAAGCTGCTGAGCGAGGAGCCTGGGCCTCAACTTCCACAGATCTAGCTCAGAGCCAAAGCCAACTTCAGAGCCAGCAGCTGGCAGGGCCCCTCATTAGCCAGTCCAGGATTCAGTTTCTGTGTTAGAGGTTGAAACACTCTGCTCTAGAATCATCACTTGTACCCAAGGTAGAGTCTTGGGCCCAGGGCAGTCTGCCAGTCACCCGTAAGTTCCATCCTTACCTCCTCTTAGATCTAAATGTAGAGAAAGCCTTGACAATGAGAGCAGCAAAGTGCACCTTGAATGATTTAAGAAAATACAGCTCCTCCGTGCCTCCCCTCACCCACTACCCCAGTCACTCTCCTTCCTTCTGTCCATACCAGCCCTTACAACTTTAACTGTCACCCCTGTTAAAGAGAAGAGGGTATGAATGCCAAACACACTGAGAGACCTGGGAGAAGCCACTAAAGGGATGGAGGGGATTATACCCCTTTACGGAGTGCCCAGCACACAGTACGTTAACTCAATAAATATTTATTGAATGAGTAAATTGAAATGCTGGATGGATGGATGGATAGATGGATGGATGGATGGGTGGCTAGCAGTCAGAAGGCCCCCATCCCCATCCTCCTACACAGACATACTCATATTTAAAGCCCCAGCAGCTCCAGCCTGGGGCAAAGGATAAGAGAAGCATTCTTCTTTCCTCTCTCCATTTCTGAGAACAGGGTGTGTATGAGAAGGTTTGGGGGTGGATTGCTTAACTTTACTGATTTGCCTCTAAGAACTCTATAAGCTCTGATGGCAATGGAATTTAGAAGACAAAATACTTCCTGGCCCAAAGGATTTGGGACTAGTGTTTACAAAGTTTCTACAAAGACTGAGAATTATTATTATTATTATTAATTATTATCTTTATGGAAAACCCTCAGGTAGGAAATAACTAGTGTGTATGTGTTTTCTTTTGAGATAAAAATGTTAAAAACTTAAGCTGCTGGTTTCAGTAAAAGATTAGCCATAAAGGCCTGATCTCCTCTTTAAAACGAGCAAAGAAAATGGGAACCAACTGCTCCCTCCCCCAAACGAGGCTTTTAGAGCTGTGTGAGTGGCCCCCCCTGCCCAACCCCCATGCAGGCGCAGAAAGGGCCTTTGATTTCTGAAGGGGTTTTGGAAGCACAACCGGCTTCTCAGTCTACACACCCCCGACAGAGCAGTTCTGAGCTCCCCAGCCTCACCCGGCCTGGCCCCAGTCTTAGTCCTGGCAGCATGCAGGGTTTCTCAGTACCATCCAGATCCAGGGCCCCAGAAGTCCTTTACTACTGACTCAGAATGACTTGGAGGGGGCAGTTGGCTAGAAGAAAGACCAGAGGAACACTCTGAGAAACTGTTTGGGCTGGCACAGCACAGAACACACACCGAACACATGGGGACCTGACTCCATGCTCACTCCTGGCACCAGTGCACTGGCACACCAAGTCAAAGCCGAACCTGAGTTTCGAAGGAGGAAGGAGAGTGAGCCGGATGGGGTACTTGCTGCCCACTTGTTTTTTTAATTTATTTATTTATTTTTGGTTACATTGGGTCTTCGTTGCTGCGGGCAGGCTTTCTCTCTAGTTGTGGCAAATGGGGGCTATTTTTTGTTGCGGTGCACAGGCTTCTCATTGCAGTGGCCTCTCTTGTTGCGGAGCACAGGCTCTAGGCATGCGAGCTTCAGCAGTTGTAGCATGCGGGCTCAGTAGTTGTGGCTCGTGGGCTTAGTTGCTCCGTGGCATGTGGAATCTTCCCAGACCAGGGCTCGAACCCGTGTGCCCTGCATTGGCAGGTGGATCCTTAACCACTGCGCCACCAGGGAAGCCCTTGCTACCCACGTTGACTGCACCTGGACTGACCCAGATCACCATGAGCAGTCAGAATCCTCCTTAATTTTTCTATCTCTAGAGAAAGCATTCAGGCTGCTGTTACAAAAAGACAATACAAACCTCCAGGAAAATAAACCCACAGAGTTTGTTTTGAGGGATACAACAAAATCTTTCCCTAAATCTCTCTCCCGTTGACTCAATTATGATGGAAAAGACCTCCCCTCCTTGTTCCTTTGCTTTAGGCACTCAGAGCTCTTGTGTAAAATGAGGGTATTACCAGTGAGACAAAAAACGTTATGCTATTATCAGCTAGCAACACTTAAGATTTAATTATTAGATTATAATTATGGCTAACATTATTGAGCATTTACTCCAGGCTAGGCACTGTTTGAAGTGCTTTGAACATGTTATTAGCTCATTTCATTCTCATAGCAGATTAAAAATAGCTTCTATTATCCCCCCACACACTTTATAGATAAAGCACTGTAACACAGTGAGGTTACATGACTTGCCCAAGGTCACACAGCTATGCATTATGGAGCTAAGACTTATCCTAGATCTCTCTGGGCAATGCCCACATGATTAACCATGATGCTATACTGTCTCCATCTATCTTGTAGTGGTCTGATCAGATGTCAAGCCTAGGTAGGTCATTGAGACAAATGTGACTAGGGCAGAAGTCCCTGGATAGTTTTTCTAATCTTTTGAGTCTTTTCTCAGGCTATTTCCTCTACTCAAAATGTCTCCCTTCCCTTTAGAGGTCAGAAACACAAGGGACCTTAGACGTAAGATTTCTCTCTCTGAGAAGTTCCAAGTGAGTAGATTCCACACAAATTTTGGTTAAGACTGTGAATGGAGTATGAAAGGGAAAAGACAAATGACCTTGAGATGAGGTGGAGTGCTCCAGTTTGCTATGGTTCCCACACTGCCCACTGTACTCTAGTCGTTTATATTACCTGTTCAGCTCCTGTGGCTTTTCAGTGGGTGCCGTCTCATAGGCTACCGAAGGTACATTCCTTACTGTCATTGGTCTTCTGGTGTATTTAGAAGAGGATTGTTTGGTTTTTGCTTCCTGGAGAGTGTCAGGATGGGTAGAGTCTCTAGCTGTGTTTCAGGAAAGGTAATATCTTGGCTTGAACATCGCAACTGGATAGAAAAGTTCACTCTGACATTTAAATCCCAGGGAGAGGCATTTTTACCCAGGAGACATCTCAACAAACCAGAGCAAGCACATAGGCTAGCTTCAACTAGTTTTCTGATGAGGACGAAGAAAGATGAAAGGGGGTCAGGCCACAAGCTTTGATTGTCTCTCCACCCTGGTAACCTACAGGAGGATGTTTGAGACCCATCCTAGTATCACTGAGCAGGACTTTGCTCAGTGGACAAGGATAGGTGGGGCATTTCAGGCAGAGAGAAAGCATGTGAAAAGGCACAAAGCTGAGAGAACACAGCTTGCTAAGGGACTGTAAGTACTAACTCACTTTGATTAACCTAAGATGGGGTTACAGGTGGGAAATGGCAGGATGTGGCAGGAGGTGAAGCTTTGGAAGCACACACAGAGGCACTAGGGTCATTTATGTTTTTGTTGTTTTTGTTTCAAGCAGGGAAGTGGCATGGTCAGATTTATGTTTTAGAAGTATCATTCTAATGGGTTTCATTGAAGAAACAATTTTTTTAAATTGAAGTATAGTTAATTTACAATATTAGTTTCAGGTGTACAACATAGTGATTCAATTTCTTTTATAGATTATTACTCCATTTAGAGTTATTACAAAATAATGGCTATATTTCCCTGGGCTGTAAAAGATATCCTTGTTGTTTATTTATTTTATACATAGTAGTTTGTGTCTCCTAATCCCCTCCCCCATCTCACCCCTCCCACCTCCCCACTGGTAAACACTAGCTTGTTGTTTGTATCTGTGAGTCTGCTTCTTTTTTTTATAGTCACTGGTTTGTTGTATATTTTAGATTCCACATATAGGTGACATCATACAGTATTTGTCTTTCCCTGCCTGACTTGTTTCACTTAGTATAATACCCTCCAGGTCCACTCATGTTGTTGTAAATGGCAAAATTTCACGAGCACTTAGGTTGCTTCCATATCTTGGCTATTATAAATAGTGCTGCTATGAACATAGGGGTGTATGTATCTTTTCTAATTAGTTTTTTTTCTTTTAATATATACTCAGAAGTGGATTGCTGGATCATATGGTAGTTCTATTTATAGGTTTTTGGGGACCCTCCATACTGTTCTCCATAGTGGCTGCACCAATTTAGAATCCCACCAAAAATGTCCTAGGGTTCCCTTTTCTCCACATCCTCGCCAACATTTGTGAAGAACAATTATTTATTGCCTGCTACATGCTAGGTCTGTGCTAGACCCCAAGAGCACAGAGAAAACTTGAAAACTACCTTCAAGTTGCTCACAGTCTAATGGGTGAGACAACTAATGAAACATAAATACAATCGAGTGCAATGAACGATGAATTGGAGGAGAGGAAGGCTGGAAGCTTGGACACCTAGTAGGAGGTGGTTGTAGCACTCATCTGATGAGGGCCTGAAGCAGAGCAGTTGGTAGTGAGGGTGGGACAGTGCCTCCATCCTTAATGAATCTTCCTCATATTCTCCTTCCCTTTTATCATTTCTTCCTAGCCTAGCTTTACTACTTGCCAAGTTGCTAAAAGAGAAATAAACTGTGAATAGCTTTTTTGTCCTTGGTGGGTGGGGGAGAGGTAGTATAGGTAATTCCCATTGTCATTCCACAACCTTATTCATTGCCCCCCCCACCGCCGACCATGTTTACCAAAAGTATTACTTCAAATCATTTCTACTCTTCTCAAACACCCAACCCATGCCCACCTACCTCAGCAAATAACCTCCATTCTTGTTTTGCTGAGAAGGTGAAAGCTATCCCTGCAAAAGTCTTCTCTGCCTCAGAACTTCTTTCTATCTTCTTCCCCTTCCGTTATCCCCAGACAAAGAACCTCCCCCTGCTTTTTCCTCACCAAGGTCAATACCTCTGCTCATGACCTCACACCATTCTCTTCCTATCTTCTCTGGTAACTTCATAAATTTTTGTCTCTCTCTGGCTTTCATCTTCAACCTAATCCTTGCTTTTGACACTTTTCCCTGCTTTCTAAAAACATGTGAGGAGAAGGAAGTTTGCTGACTCTAGTGAGCTGGGAAGGGGGAAGAATGTTCCCCCACTAGAGAAAGCCCTCCCCTCTGCCCTGTAGGAACCCACCACACACACAACCCGGTCAAAACTGTCTTACCAACAAGTTTGGAGGGAAGAAACGTCATCAGGGCAAAGAATTCCCAGGTTTCAGGTAAGGTTAGGACATAAAAAGTAGAACTAAGAAAATGCAGAGAATAAGAATAATAAACATTTTTACCAAAAGGGAAAGGGGGGAGGGATAAATTGGGAATTTGAAATGAACATATACATACTATTATACATAAAGTAGGTAAACAACAAGGACCTACTCTATAGCACAGAGAACTGTATTCAATATCTTGTAATAACATATAATGGAAAAGAACCTCAAAAAGTTATATATATATATATGTATAATTGAATCACTTTGCTGTATACCGGAAACATTGTAAATCAACTATACTTCAATAAAAAAATTTTAAAGTAAAGAATAATAAACCTTTGCCAGTTATTTGCAGAGTGCTTTTTGCCACATTGTTTTTTATTTTGGTTTTTTTTTGTTTTTAAATAAATTTATTTATCTTTGGCTGTGTTGCTGCATGCGGGCTTTCTCTAGTTGCGGAGAGTGGGGGCTACTCTTCGTTGCAGTGCGCGGGCTTCTCATTGCAGTGGCTTCTCTTGTTGCAGAGCACAGGCTCGAGGTGCGTGGGCTCAGTAGTTGCCACATTGTTTTATTTATCTAGCAGAGATTGCTTCCAACGAATGGGAATTTCATGTAGCAAAATAGAAAGGATTAAGTAGAGGGGCAGAGAGAGGTGAAATGCCTGAGAATTTGGGATTGTGAGAATGAGTCAGAGAGTAGAGGGGAGGGAGTTTCCCCAAGTGTGTATGACATAGACAACAGAGCAGGAAATTGGGTGATAAGTTGGAGGAACATGTTAGGAATGTAGGGGCGCACTGCTGAAAAGGCTGAATTTTGTCATTGAAGTTGGTAAGGAATAAGGCGAAGCCACAACAGAGAAGGGCTGAAGAATCAGTGTTGTCCCAGTCAATGTCCTGAGCACCCTCTGCTGTTTCTGCTGAACATCTCAAAATGTGGAACTCATCTTACACACTTGGTTACCTCCCACCCTCTTCTCCTGCTTTTCAAGCTTCTGCTGCACCAGACCCAGCAGCTGGGATGTTATATAACCAAATATTATGTTCTATTTATGTTTTTAAATATATTCCATTTAGACCAAAACCATTCAAGCTACGGTAAAATTGGTACAGTGGAAAGAACACTGAATTAGGAGTCAGAAGACAAAGGTTCTAGTCCCAATTTTGCTATTAAATTGCTGTTAACCTTTATGAGCCTTAGGGTTTTTTGCTTCACCAGAAAGAGGGTAATATCTGTCCTATTCACATGATTAGGTTGAGAATCAAACAGGATAATGGATATGAATATATATTGAACATACTGAAATTATAAAATGCTATTTAAATGTAAGAGATTACTATTTCCATTGCTTCAACGTCCTGGTGATTCTTCTATCTGCAGTTGTTGTGAGTATTACACCTAGTAATTACACCTAGTGAGTATTACAAGAGGTAATAGCTGTCAAGTGTCTTACACTGTGTTTGGCACAGAGGATGAGCTCCAAAAATGTTAGTTCCCTTCTCCTCTCAATGCAAGTTACAAGCAAGAAATGGGGCTTCCCTGGTGGCGCAGTGGTTGAGAGTCCGCCTGCCGATGCAGGGGACACGGGTTCGTGCCCCGGTCCGGGAAGATCCCACCTGCCGCGGAGCGGCTGGGCCCGTGAGCCATGGCCGCTGAGCCTGCGCGTCCGGAGCCTGTGCTCCGCAACGGGAGAGGCCACAACAGTGAGAGGCCCGCGTACCGCAAAAAAAAAAAAAAAAAAAATGCTCACAACAACTAGGTGAGGTAAGGATTATTGTCCCCAACTCTATAAACAAGGAAACTGCATCTCGGAAATGTTAAGTAACTTGTTCAAGTTCATTAAGCTAATAAGACATGAAAGCTGGAATTCCATCCCAAATCCATCTGACTCCAATGCTGATGCTCCTCCCACTTCTCTCCTTCTTCTAGGCAGGACATCAATATTCAAAGCAGGGCACATCCTAGAAATTACCACTTCTTGTTGCACTCAAAAGTACATATTGCCATAACATCTGGCAAGTACCTTGGCCACCAACAGGTAGAGTCCCCTTTCAGTGATGCCTCTAAATCCTGAAGTTGTTTTGGAATCTAAAGAAAGCCAGGACCTGGACTTCCCTGGTGGTCCAGTGGGTAAGACTCTGTGCTCCCAATGCAGGGGGCCCAGGTTCGATCCTCAGCTGGGGAACTAGATCCCACATTCATGCTGCAACTAAAAGATTTTGCATGTCACAACTAAAGATCCCTCACACCACAATGAAGATCCCACACACAGCAACGAACATCCCACGTGCTGCAACTAAGACTTGGCACAGCCAAAATAAATAGATAAATAAATATATTTTTAAAAAGAAAGAAAGAAAGCCTGGACCTAACAGACAAGAGCTATCTTTTACATCAAGTAGTGAGCTCTACACATCTCGCAAGACAGGCAAGATATTTGCTTGGCAGAGGCAAAGTGACAATTTCAAGCTGAGACTATCAGTGTTAAAAGGATGCCTCACACAGTGTTCTCTGGCCAATAACCAATCAAACTCAGAGCTACCACACTGGCCACTCCTTAGATTCAACCTTATAGGGGTGAATAGAGTTGGTAGGTATCTACCTGGTATGATTTGAGGAGAACTGAAATGCTATCACTAATCAAAATGATTTCCCCTCCTGGCCTTGCCATGAGACCTGCAATTTCCTACTAATCACTTCTTTCAGGTTAAGGTATCTGTCAAAATGTAAGTGCTGTCTTCAGTCATGATATATTATAATCATTCATTTATCACTTTCATTCTAATCACCAGACAGGTGTGGGATACAGGGCAAATCATATTGAAGGAGAAGACAGAGAGGAAGCTTCAGTGTGATATATAATGGGCAGCTAGAGTCAAGCAAGTCCAGATCAAGACATTTAGAAACACTAAGCACCGAAGAGATAGTGTTACAAACTCTATAAACTAAACATAAGATGGAAACCTATAAACTAAGCATAAGATGGTTCAACACAATCTGACCTTTCCCGTAATTACAACTGCAATTTTTTTTTTTATTATTTTTTATAAACTTTGACTTCACAAAAACTAAAACTGATTGCTTAAGTTTTTAGCACTGATGAGTGCTAAAAAAATAGCACTAATTATGCTATTTTTACCCTATTTTTCATGTGTTCTTATCTGCATTACTCCTGATCTCTTTTTTTTTTAACATCTTTATTGGGGTATAATTGCTTTACAATGGTGTGTTAGTTTCTGCTTTATAACAAAGTGAATCAGTTATACATATACATATGTTCCCATATCTCTTCCCTCTTGGGTCTCCCTCCCTCCAACCCTTCCTATCCCACCCCTCTAGGCGGTCAAAAGCACCGAGCCGATCTCTCTGTGCTATGCGGCTGCTTCCCACTAGCTATCTACCTTACGTTTGGTAGTGTATATATGTCCATGCCTCTCTCTCGCTTTGTCACAGCTCACCCTTCCCCCTCTCTATATCCTCAAGTCCGTTCCCTAGTAGGTCTGTGGCTTTATTCCTGTCTTACCCCTAGGTTCTTCATGACATTTTTTTCTTAAATTCCATATATATGTGTTAGCATACAGTATTTGTCTTTCTCTTTCTGACTTACTTCACTCTGTATGACAGACTCTAGGTCTATCCACCTCATTACAAATAGCTCAATTTCGTTTCCTTTTATGGCTGAGTAATATTCCATTGTATACATGTGCCACATCTTTTTTTTATTAACATCTTTATTGGGGTATAATTGCTTTACAATGGTGTGTCAGTTTCTGCTTTATAACAAAGTGAATCAGTTATACATATACATATGTTCCCATATCTCTTCCCTCTTGCATCTCCCTCCCTCCCACCCTCCCTATCCCACCCCTCCAGGTGGTCACAAAGAACCGAGCCGATATCCCTGCGACATGTGGCTGCTTCCCACTAGCTATCTACCTTACTTTGTTAGTGTATATATGTCCATGCCTCTCTCTCGCCCTGTCACAGCTCACCCTTCTCCCTCCCCATATCCTCAAGTTCGTTCTCCAGTAGGTCTGCGTCTTTATTCCTGTCTTACCCCTAGGTTCTTCATGACATTTTTTTCTTAAATTCCATATATATGTGTTAGCATACAGTATTTGTCTCTCTCTTTCTGACTTACTTCACTCTGTATGACAGACTCTAGGTCTATCCACCTCATTACAAATAGCTCAATTTCATTTCTTTTTAGGGCTGAGTAATATTCCATTGTATATATCTGCCACATCTTCTTTATCCATTCATCCGATGATGGGCACTTAGGTTGTTTCCATCTCCGGGCTATTGTAAATAGAGCTGCAGTGAACATTCTGGTACATGACTCTTTTTGAATTATGGTTTTCTCAGGGTATATGCCCAGTAGTGGGATTGCTGGGTCACATGGTAGTTCTATTTGTAGTTTTTTAAGGAACCTCCATACTGTTCTCCATAGTGGCTGTACCAATTCACATTCCCACCAGCAGTGCAAGAGTGTTCCCTTTTCTCCACACCATCTCCAGCATTTATTGTTTCTAGATTTTTTGATGATGGCCATTCTGACTGGTGTGAGGTGATACCTCATTGTAGTTTTGATTTGCATTTCTCTAATGATTAATGATGTTGAGCATTCTTTCATGTGTTTGTTGGCAGTCTGTATATCTTCTTTGGAGAAATGTCTATTTAGGTCTTCTGCCCATTTCTGGATTGGGTTGTTTGTTTTTCTGTTATTGAGCTGCATGAGCTGCTTGTAAATTTTGGAGATTAATCCTTTGTCAGTTGCTTCATTTGCAAATATTTTCTCCCATTCTGAGGGTTGTCTTTTGGTCTTGTTTATGGTTTCCTTTGCTGTACAAAAGCTTTGAAGTTTCATTAGGTCCCATTTGTTTATTTTTGTTTTTATTTCCATTTCTCTAGGAGGTGGGTCAAAAAGGATCTTGCTGTGATTTATGTCATAGAGTGTTCTGCCTATGTTTTCCTCTAAGAGTTTGATAGTTTCTGGCCTTACATTTAGGTCTTTAATCCATTTTGAGCTTATTTTTGTGTATGGTGTTAGGGAGTGATCTAATCTCCTCCTTTTACATGTACCTGTCCAGTTTGCCCAGCACCACTTATTGAAGAGGGTGTCCTTTCTCCACTGTACATTCCTGCCTCCTTTATCAAAGATAAGGTGACCATATTTGCGTGGGTTTATCTCTGGGCTTTCTATCCTGTTCCACTGATCTATATTTCTGCTTTTGTGCCAGTACCATACTGTCTTGATTACTGTAGCTTTGTAGTATACTCTGAAGTCAGGGAGCCTGATTCCTCCCGCTCCATTTTTCGTTCTCAAGATTGCTTTGGCTATTTGGGGTCTTTTGTGTTTCCATACCAATTGTGAAATTTTTTTGTTCTAGTTCTGTGAAAAATGCCAGTGGTAGTTTGATAGGGATTGCATTGAATCTGTAGATTGCTTTGGGTAGTAGAGTCATTTTCACAATTTTGATTCTTCCAATCCAAGAACATGGTATATCTCTCCATCTACTTGTATCATCTTTAATTTATTTCATCGGTGTCTTATAATTTTCTGCATACAGGTCTTTTGTCTCCTTAGGTAGGTTTATTCCTAGATATTTTATTCTTTTTGTTGCAGTGGTAAATGGGAATGTTTTCTTGATTTCACTTTCAGATTTTTCATCATTAGTGTATAGGAATGCCAGAGATTTCTGTGCATTAATTTTGTATCCTGCAACTTTACCAAATACATTGATTAGCTCTAGTAGTTTTCTGGTAGCATCTTTAGGATTCTCTATGTATAGTATCATGTCATCTGCAAACAGTGACAGCTTTACTTCTTTTCCAATTTGGATTCCTTTTATTTCCTTTTCTTCTCTGTTTGCTGTGGCTAAAACTTCCAAAACTATGTTGAATAAGAGTGGTGAGTGTGGGCTACCTTGTCTTGTTCCTGATCTTAGTGGAAATGTTTTCAGTTTTTCACCATTGAGGATGATGTTGGCTATGGGTTTGTCATATATGGCATTTATTATGTTGAGGAAGGTTCCCTCTATGCCTACTTTCTGCACGGTGTTTATCATAAATGGGTGTTGAATTTTGTCAAAAACTTTCTCTGCATCTATTGAGATGATCATATGGTTTTTCTCTTTCAATTTGTTAATATGGTTTATCACATTGATTGATTTGCATATATTGAAGAATCCTTGCATTCCTGGAATAAACCCCACTTGATCATGGTGTATGATCCTTTTAATATGCTGTTGAATTCTGTTTGCTAGTATTTTGTTGAGGATTTTTGCATCTATGTTCATCAGTGATATTGGCCTGTAGTTTTCTTTCTTTGTGACATCCTTGTCTGGTTTTGGTATCAAGGTGATGGTGGCCTCGTAGAATGAATTTGGGAATGTTCCTCCCTCTGCTATATTTTGGAAGAGTTTGAGAAGCATAGGTGTTAGCTCTTCTCTAAATGTTTCATAGAATTCACCTGTGAAGCCATCTGGTCCTGGGCTTTTGTTTGTTGGAAGATTTTTAATCACAGTTTCAATTTCAGTGATTGTGATTGGTCTGTTCATATTTTCTATTTTTTCCTGATTCAGTCTTAGCAGGTTGTGCATTTCTAAGAATTTGTCCATTTCTTCCAGGTTGTCCATTTTATTGGCTTGTAGTGATCTCTCATGATCTTTTGTATTTCTGCAGTGTCAGTTGTTACTTCTCCTTTTTCATTTCTAATTCATTGATTTGAGTCCTCTCCTTTTTTTTTTGATGAGTCTAGGTAATGGTTTATCTATTTTGTTTATCTTCTGAAAGAACCAGCTTTTAGTTTTATGATCTTTGCTATCATTTCCTTCATTTCTTTTTCATTTATTTCTGATCTGATTTTTATGAGTTCCTTCCTTCTGCTAACTTTGGGGTTTTTTGTTCTTCTTTCTCTAATTGCTTTAGGTGCAAGGTTACATTGTTTATTCGAGATGTTTCCTGTTGCTTAAGGTGGGCTTGTATTGCTATAAACTTCCCTCTTAGAACTGCTATTGCTGCATCCCATAGGTTTTGGGTCATCGTGTCTCCACTGTCATTTGTTTCTAGGTATTTTTTTATTTCCTCTTTGATTTCTTCAGTGATCACTTCGTTATTAACTAGTGTATTGTTTAGCCTCCATGTGTTTGTATTTTTTACAGATCTTTTCATGTAATTGGTATCTAGTCTCATAGCGTTGTGGTCGGAAAAGATACTTGATACAATTTCAATTTTCTTAAATTTACCAAGGCTTGATTTGTGACCCAAGATATGATCTATCCTGGAGAATGTTCCATGAGCACTTGAGAAAAATGTGTATTCTGTTGCTTTTGGATGGAGTGTCCTATAAATATCAATTAAGTCCATCTTGTTTAATGTATCATTTAAAGCTTGTGTTTCCTTATTAATTTTCATTTTGGATGATCTGTCCATTGGTGAAAGTGTGGTGTTAAAGTCCCCTACTATGAATGTGTTACTGTTGATTTCCCCTTTTATGGCTGTTAGTATTTGCTTTATGTATTGTGGTGTTCCTATGTTGGGTTCATAAATATTTACAATTGTTATATCTTCTTCTTGGATCGATCCCTTGATCATTATGTAGTGTCCTTCTTTGTCTCTTCTAATAGTCTATTTAAAGTCTATTTTGTCTGATATGAGAATTGCTACTCCAGCTTTCTTTTGGTTTCCATTTGCATGGAATATCTTTTTCCATCCCCTTACTTTCAGTCTGTATGTGTCTCTAGGTCTGAAGTGGGTCTCTTGTAGACAGCATATATATGGGTCTTGTTTTTGTATCCATTCAGCCAATCTGTGTCTTTTGGTGGGAGCATTTAGTCCATTTACATTGAAGGTAATTATCGATATGTATGTTCCTATTCCCATTTTCTTAATTGTTTTGGGTTCGTTACTGTAGGTCTTTTCCTTCTCTTGTGTTTCTTGCCTAGAGAAGTTCCTTTAGCATTTGTTCTAAAGCTTGTCTGGTGGTGCTGAACTCTCTCAGCTTTTGCTTGTCTGTAAAGGTTTTAATTTCTCCATCAAATCTGAATGAGATCCTTGCTGGGTAGAGTAATCTTGGTTGCAGGTTTTTCTCCTTCATCACTTTAAATATGTCCTGCCACTCCCTTCTGGCTTGCAGAGTTTCTGCTGAAAGATCAGCTGTTAACCTTATGGGGATTCCCTTATGTGTTATTTGTTGGTTTTCCCTTGCTGCTTTTTTTTTTTTTTTTTGGCGGTACGCAGGCCTCTCACTGTTGTGGCCTCTCCCGCTGCAGAGCACAGGCTCCGGACGCGCAGGCTCAGCGGCCATGGCTCACGGGCCCAGCCGCTCCGCGGCATGTGGGATCTTCCCTGACCGGGACACGAACCCGTGTCCCCTGCATCGGCAGGTGGACTCTCAACCACTGCGCCACCAGGAAAGCCCCCCTTGCTGCTTTTAATATGCTTTCTTTGTATTTAATTTTTGACCATTTTATTAATATGTGTCTTGGCATGTTTCTCCTTGGATTTATCCTGTATGGGACTCTCTGTGCTTCCTGGACTTGATTAACTATTTCCTTTCCCATATTAGGGAAGTTTTCAACTATAATCTCCTCAAATATTTTCTCAGTCCCTTTCTTCTTCTCTTCTTCTTCTGGAACCCCTATAATTAGAATGTTGGTGTGTTTAATGTTGTCCCAGAGGTCTCTGAGACTGTCCTCAGTTCTTTTCATTCTTTTTTCTTTATTCTGCTCTGCAGTAGTTATTTCCACTATTTTATCTTCCACGTCACTTATCCGTTCTTCTGCCTCAGTTAGTCTGCTATTGATCCCATCTAGAGTATTTTTCATTTCATTTATTGTGTTGTTCATCATTGTTTGTTTCATCTTTAGTTCTTCTACGTCCTTGTGAAATGTTTCTTGCATTTTCTCTATTCTGTTTCCAAGATTTTGGATCATCTTTACTATCATTATTCTGAATTCTTTTCAGGTAGACTGCCTATTTCCTCTTCATTTGTTAGGTCTGGTGGATTTTTATCTTGCTCCTTCATCTGCGGTGTGTTTTTCTGTCTTCTCATTTTGCTTATCTTACTGTGTTTGGGGTCTTCTTTTCACAGGCTGCAGGTTCATAGTTTCTGTTGTTTTTGGTGTCTGTCCCCAGTGGCTAAAGTTGGTTCAGTGGGTTGTGTAGGCTTCCTGGTGGAGGGGAGTAGTGCCTGTGTTCTGGTGGATGAGGTTGGATCTTGTCTTTCTGGTGGGCAAGTCCACGTCTGGTGTTGTGTTTTGGGGTGTCTGTGGACTTATTATGATTTTAGGAAGCCTCTCTGCTAATGGGTGGGGTTGTGTTCCTGTCTTGCTAGTTGTTTGGCATAGGATGTCCAGCACTGTAGCTTGCTGGTCGTTGAATGAAGCTGGGTGCTGGTGTTGAGATGGAGAACTCTGGGAGATTTTCGCCATTTGATATTATGTGGAGTTGGGAGGTCTCTTGTGGACCAGTGTCCTGAAGTTGGCTTTCCCATCTCAGAGGCAGAGCACTTACTCCTGGCTGCAGCACCAAGAGCCTTTCATCCATACGGCTCAGAATAAAAGGGAGAAAAAGTAGAAAGAATGAATTACTAGAAGTAGAAAGAAAGAAAGAAAGGAGGGAGGAAGGGAGGGAGGGAGGAAGGAAGGAAGGAAGGAAAGAGGGAAGAAAGGAAAAAAATAAAGAAAGAAGATAAAGTAAAATAAAGTAAGATAAAATATAATAAAGTTATTAAAATAAAAAAATAAGGCTCGCCGTGCGTTCTCCTGGGGAAGTTGTCCCTGGATCCTGGTAACCTGGCAGTTGCAATTCTTTTTTATTGCCATATAATTCAGTCGTTAGAAGTGTACAAATAAATGGCGTATAATATATTCAAAGTTGTGCAACCCTCACAGCAATCAATTTTAGAATATTTCCATCACTTTCCCCCAAAAAAACCCCATATCAGTCACTCCCTTTACCCCCCACTCCCTCCCAACCCTAGGCAACCACTAATCTACTTTTTTGTGTGTGTGTGTGGTACCCGGGCCTCTCACTGTTGTGGCCTCTTCCTTTGCGGAGCACAGGCCCCGGACACTCAGGCTCAGCGGCCATGGCTCACGGGCCCAGCCACTCCGCAGCATGTGGGATCTTCCCGGACCAGGGCACGAACCTGTGTCCCATGCATTGGCAGGTGGACTCTCAACCACTGCACCACCAGGGAAGCCCACTAATCTACTTTTGGTCTATGTAGATTTTTCCTATTCTGGACATTCTCCATAAATGGAATCATACAATATGTGGTCTTTTGTGTCTGGCTTCTTTCACTCAGCATAATGTTATTCTCAGCATAATGTTATCAAGGTCATTCTTTGTTGTAGCATGTATCAGCACTTCATTCCTTTTTATGGTTGAATAATATTCCCTTGTATGGATATAACACATTTTGTTTAGCCATTCATCGGTTGATAGACATTTGGGTTGTTTCCACTTTTTGGCTATTATTGAGTATTGCTGCTATGAACATTTGTGTACAAATTTTTGTATGGACATATGTTCTCAATTCTTTTAAGTATATACCTAGGAATGGAATTGCTGGGTTATATGGTAACTCTCTGTTTAACTTTTGAGGCACTACCCGACTGTTTATCAAAGTGGCTGTATCATTTTACATTCACACCACACCAATACTTGCTATTGTCTTTTTGATTATACCCATACTAGAGGGTATGAATTTGTATTTCATTGTGTCAATCCTTTTTTGAAATACCAAATATCCAGTTCTTTAAAAAAATCTTTAATGCCTCTATTTAGTTGGTTTCCTAAGTATATGCTTGATCTGCCTATTATTAAAGCATCCAGGACTGGGATCAGCTAGAACTGATTTGGTTCCTCGGGTTGGAGGGCTATAAGGGAGGGCCTATCAGGTAAAACATTTCTAACACCAAACCAAGACACAAAGATGACTAAGCCACATTTCCTGTTTAATAGGGGAGCCAGTCACGTACCCAAAACAACTACAAAACGAAGTAGAATGAGGAAAGTGCTATAATAAGGCAAGGGAAGTACAGAGGGGTATCAGGACAAACCAGGTGCAGTTCTCTCAAAATACAGTGCTAAGCAACTCCAAACATCACCAAAGCAAACTGGCTCTCCACCCCTACCCAGCCACAGCGTGAATCCAGAGTCTTCTTGGAAACAGTTACAAGAGCAGGGAACAAGGCTCTTAGAGATATACTGTACTGAGCCTGAGAAGTATATTTGTCATCTTCTCATTACAATTACTATTCATACTTACTACCCACTGGCTGGCTCTTTCAGACTTGGCCTCATTACTTTCAGTCTTACATCAATTTGTAAGACTGCACTGAAGAATGGTTGTAAAGTACTTTGTAAATCTAAAGTGCATTATAAATAATAATCTCCTATTGCAACCTTCTTAGCAACAAAACACAAGTCCTATCCCGGAAGTTCCTCATTGCCCTCTCCCCAATCTACCATTTTACCTGAATTGTTCCCATCACACCTCTTTGCACCAGTACACCCCAACTTCTGGAGATGATGCTTACAATCAGCTAAGCCTTCAGAGAACCTTTGCAGTCTTAGAAGCATTTTGATTCTGTATTTTGCTTTGGAAATAGAAAGCAAGCCAAGGAGATTGCTCCCATTTCATCATGGAGAGGCTGAGGCATATGAAGATTAAGTGACCCAATAATTTTAAAGAAATCATGTTATCAGACTGAAGTTCTGTGTGTCCTCCCTGTTTTACCCCTACCTCTACCCATGAGAAAACTACAGCTATTGAGGTTGTGGGATTGGGATACCTACTCCCCAGGTCCCAAGCCTTTCTCCTGAGAGTAGCTAAGAGTAAGCAGGCTGCCTGAGCACAGCTCACTCATATTCAACAGACCAGAGAAGGTAATTTCACTTTTTTTTTTTTTTTTTTTTTTTGCGGTACGCGGGCCTCTCACTGTTGCGGCCTCTCCCGTTGCGGAGCACAGGCTCCGGGTGCGCAGGCTCAGCAGCCATGGCTCATGGGCTTAGCTGCTTCGCGGCATGTGGGATCTTCCCGGACCAGGGCACGAACCAGTGTCCCCTGCATCGGAAGGCAGACTCTCAACCACTGCGCCACCAGGGAAGCCCGGGTAATTTCATTTTTGAACTGCTCTCTACTTTTCTGAAGTGGAACTCAATTGTGCTTGAAAAAGTCAAGCACAACCTAATTGCCCTCAACCATCTGTCTAAACCCTGCTCAGGGCAATGGGCCAGGGCGTTGTAAAAACACATGATTCTGCCTGAGGGAGCACTTGGAGGAAGCTCTTTGGAAAACAGAGACCTCTAATCACCTCTTTGTTTATTCAAATATTTATTGAGCACTTACTATCTGAATACTTCAGAGTAGTAATAGCAGAGGGGTCACCAGCACAGGTTCTGAAGGCCAACTGCCTGGGCTCAAATCCTGACTCTAATGCCTGCTTACTGACTTTAGTTTCTCTCTTGGTAAAATGAAAATAAAATTACTCATGCCATAGAGTAGACATGAGGATGAAATGAGATCCACATGTGAAGTGGCTAGTGCGCTGCTTGGCCCGTGGGAAGTTTTCAATAAATGCTAGCTAATATTGCTATTCATGCAGAATCAGAGCAAACTTGTCAGGGATCAATGGATGAGAGTAAAATTTTACAGCCCTTCGGCCAGTTTCATGGGCCCATTGCTAGAACTTCTCTGGGAAAGAAGCACATGCTGAGAAGAGTGGTAGGAAAAGTGTCATGATTGGAGGAGGTAAAGTAGAAACACTTGGATTTCAGGGAACTACTTGTTGCACTATGGAAGTTTCAGACGAATATCAACACCAAAGAAGAAGTTATTGCACATCAATGCATTCTGCTCTAGGGTAAATGATTCCTGCTAACACAACCCAGCCCCTCCCTGTCCAGTTTTCCATCACACGACAAAGAGGACAATGCAGACTTAGGGAAGTGATTTTTAGGTGCAAAGCCCGGAACCTAACAAATTATTTTAACTTCCTCCCAGCAACACTTTTCCTGGAATTAGTCCTGTGAGTTGGGGTACCCAATTGACCCCAAGGAAAGACAAATATGGCAGAGAGAAAATCCAGTTGATGAGCCAACTTAGGAGAATACTGATTTAGGACTAACTTGAGGGAGTAGAGGGTCTTTTGCTGAGACAAGGCTCAAAAGGAACGAGGGAGGGTGGGGCATGAAAGTGAGAATACTGTTTTGACCATGCTAATGGCTGTCAAGCAGGAATCTTTAAAACCCTTTCCTGCTTTCATGTTTATCGAGTGTTTCCTGTGTGCACAGTAATGCTGAGTATTGCAAGGGTCCCAAAAGAAGCAACAAATGTGCTTCCTGCTTCCAAACTGTGATTAAACTGAAGTGGGAAAAATAGTCTACACTTTCTGCCTGTAACTTAATTCCAGATTGGAGAGTACAATGGTAACAGCTGCACTAACTGTTTTCATTTTACATACAGCACATAGAGTCAGAACCTCTTGAACTCAATTCACATAAATTGACATAAAATCATACGTGGGCACTTCTGTTTGTTATAGGATTGTAGCCAGAACTGTATTAAATTCTCTGTTTATGTTCTCTACTGCACCAGTCTCTCATTGAACTGGCATTCCATAGTCTTTAAACAACAACCAACCCAGTAAAATGTCTCTGGTCCTCCCAGGGAAGGGCTGGAGGGCCCCAAGGGCATACACACAGTGTGTTAACATCATTGGGCATTCCTGTGCCAGGTCTGCTGTTTCCTCTCAATCCCTGTGCCATTTGAAAGCCCTGTTTTTGTTTTCCACTCATGATGGGCTGAACCTCAGAAACAGTGGGCTGGTGAACAACCATTTGTGACCAATCTAATTGTGAGGGAACGAAGGCAATGGCAGACTGAGCAGAATGAACCCAAAGCTCCAATGAGCTACCAACCCACGCATCGGTACACTCTCTGGATTCCTGTATCCCAGTTCCTCACACGTCTCACTTAGGGTAACAAGGCTCACAGTGAGGGGGAGGTACCAGGCAAGGCAAGTAGTTTGCTAGGATTATTTTTCTTTTCTATATGACATTCTCAAAAAGTTCTCCTTTGCTTGTCTAAAGTGGGTTAGGTGTAGTTTTGCTGAAAGCAAAGAGATGGCCCCTTCCAGCCATGTGAACCTCTGGTTATACTTCCTGAACCCCACAGAGATGAGCCACCTTGTTTAGTGTCCATGCTGTCTAGTCTTTTTTTTTTCTGTTTAAATCTACCAAGGACCAAGCTATCCAAAAGATCTCTGCTTATTGAAAGCTTGCTGCTACTGCTATTACTACTTTTTATTTTTTACATCTTTATTGGAGTATAATTGCTTTACAATGGTGTGTTAGTTTCTGCTTTATAACAAAGTGAATCAGTTATACATATACATATGTTCCCATATCTCTTCCCTCTTGCGTCTCCCTCCCTCCCACCCTCCCTATCCCATCCCTCTAGGTGGTCACCAGGCACCGAGCTGATCTCCCTGTGGTATGCGGCTGCTTCCCACTAGCTATCTATTTTACGTTTGGTAGTGTATATATGTCCATGCCACTCTCTCGCTTTGTCACAGCTTACCCTTCCCCCCCCCATATCCTCAAGTCCATTCTCTAGTAGGTCTGTGTCTTTATTCCTGTCTTACCCCTAGGTTCCTCATGACATTTTTTGTTTTTTTTCTTAAATTCCATATATATGTGTTAGCATACGGTATTTGTCTTTCTCTTTCTGACTTACTTCACTCTGTATGACAGACTCTAGGTCTATCCACCTCATTACAAATAGCTCAATTTCGTTTCTTTTTAGGGCTCAGTAATATTCCATTGTATATATGTGCCACATCTTCTTTATCCATTCATCCGATGATGGATACTTAGGTTGTTTCCATCTCTGGACTATTGTAAATAGAGCTGCAATGAACATTTTGGTACATGACTCTTTTTGAACTATGGTTTTCTCAGGGTATATGCCCAGTAGTGGGATTGCTGGGTCATATGGTAGTTCTATTTGTAGTTTTTAAGGAACCTTCATACTGTTCTCCATAGTGGCTGTACCAATTCACATTCCCACCAGCAGTGCAAGAGTGTTCCCTTTTCTCCACACCCTCTCCAGCATTTATTGTTTCTAGATTTTTTGATGATGGCCATTCTGACCGGTGTGAGATGATATCTCGTTGTAGTTTTGATTTGCATTTCTCTAATGATTAATGATGTTGAGCATTCTTTCATGTGTTTGTTGGCAATCTGTATATCTTCTTTGGAGAAATGTCTATTTAGGTCTTCTGCCCATTTTTGGATTGGGTTGTTTGTTAGAGCTGCATGGAATTTTATCACTGTTTCCTCCTCTTGGGGAAGCTCAGCCTGATAGCACAGTCACTAAGAAATTATTCTGACCACAATGGGAGAGTCTGTGAGACTTCCAACAGAGGCTGATATTTAAATTGGTCAGCAGACGGGGAAGGGCATTCCAGGATGAGAGCAACATGAGCAAGGGTTCAGGGGTACGTAAGTGCATGGTGGATTCAAGAAAATGAATAGCTGAGCAGGACTACAGTGGAAGGTTATCAGTGAAGTGAGAGTGATGCCCAGGAGACTGTAACAAGGTAAGGTGGGGCAGAATGTGAAGGACATTGAAAGCCAGGTTAAGCGGGTGGACTTACTCCTCTAGGCAATGGGGTGTTCTAAGCAGATGAAACACAATCCAATCCACATTTACAAAGAGAGCTCTGTGGGAGTATGGAGGCTTGATAGACAGAGGTAAAGAGACCATTGAGGAGGCTCTAGCAAAGGGCTAGATAAGAAATGAGAGCTATATCTAGGGTAGTGGTAGTGGGAACTGAAAGGTGGCAGATTTGAACACACTAAGAAGCAGTGATGTGCTGGTAAACAACTGGCTCTCCAGAAAAGAAAAGGAAAAAAAAGCCCCGATTTACAGTGTTGATTTCCATGGTGTAAATACTTCCCCATGGCTGATTTCAAGGTAACACTAGACGTCGCTGGATGTGGAATTGTGAAGAGGTGCGCTCAGTCAGCTCTCTTGAGCCAGCGTGTGCTGGCATACCACTACCAAGTGACCAGTTCAGTATGGGGGAAGAAAGAGAAAAATCAAATGTGATGGACATGGCTAATTTGGATGACTCCTTAGATGTTAATAGAGAAAGGGAACTCAGGAGGAAAAACAGACTTTATTTATTTATCTGTCTGTGGTGGGGGAGGATTAAGAGGTAAGAGGCATATCAGGAGGGAATTATGACTTTGGTTTTGGACATGTTGACTTGGAAGTCCTACCCTTGGAATTCAATTTTCAATGAGGCTCTGCCTTATAACAATAACTCACATTAATGGAATACTTATATTGTGCTAGGCACATTATATGTTTTTATGATCTTTCAGTTATACCACAACCCTATGGCTCTAGTAGAAAAGCTGGCACATAGTAGTTACACAACAAATATCTTTTAAATGAATGAATGAATTAGGTACTCTTGTTTTTTTCATTTTATAAATGAGAGAAATGAGACACAAATTGATAGTAACTTTCACAAGGTCATTCAGCTGGGACTCAAACTCAAGCCTGTGTGATTCCAAAACCACTCTGCTATACTATATGTGTGTGCTGTGGAGATGAACCATGGCAGGGACCTTTTCTTTTTTATCTTTCTAAATCTAATCTATCACAATGCTTATACATAGTGTTATAGACTGAATGTTTGTGTTCCCCCAAATTCATATGTAGAAGCCCCAACCCCTAATGTGACTGTATTTGGAGATAAGGTCTTTTCGGAGGTGACTGGGGTTAGATGAGGCCATAAGGGTAGGGCCCTCATCCGATGGGATTGGTGTCCTTGTACAAAGAGGAAGGGAGACCAGTGCTCGCTTGTGCTCGTGCTCTCTCTCTCTCTCTCTCTCTCTCTCTCTCTGTCTCCATTCACATGCACCGAGGGAAGTCTATGTGAGGGCACAACAAGAAAGTAGCCATCTGCAAACCAGGAATAGAACTCTCACCAGAAGCCAAATTAGCACCTTGACTTTGGACTTTCCAGCCTCCAGAGCTGTGAGAAAATAATGTCGGTGTTTAAGCCACCCAGTCTGTGGTATTTTATTTTGGTAGTCTGAGCTGACTAATACACAAGTACTGGATCATTAAATATTTGTTGACTGAATGAGGACTGATCCTAATATTTATATTGAAGTTACTATTTTTCAAAGATAAGGCCTAGTAGGACATAAGGAAGAGCTAGGAGTAAAAAGAGGCTCCACCTGAGAGATCTTTGGTAGGGGATTTTTCTCTGATGGAAGTTTTCCTCTGTGGGGCTGGTGAGGAGTTTCTTGCCAGGATTTTACAGCAGTATTACTGACCAGCCTCAGAAATATCCTTTCTTGGGGATCTTCATATTCTGCTTCCTCCATTCTTGATATACTTATGACATTAGGAATGCAATGGGATAATAAGAAAAGTATTTATTAATTTAACAAATATGTATTGAGTATCTTCTGTGCTGTACAATATGTCCATTATGGTATTTATTTTTTTACCACAAGCCTGGGAGGTAGTTCATATTATCCCGTTTTTGCAATTCAAGTTAGTAGAGGTTAATTTGCTCAAGGTTAAATTATAAGTGGAATCACACATTTGAACTTGTGTTTGACTTTTTAAAAACATTACCGTCTCTCTTTCTTCACCCTTCCTAACCAGAAAACACATTTTTATTTTAATTTTTTGCTGTTTGCAATCAAAGGACTCTGATTAAACCAAACTCAGTGAATGGTACTATTTTATTTACCCAGTAGGTTACGTCAGAAACCTGAGAATTCTGGGCTGATAAGACACTCCTATATCATCAGTCACAAGTCTGATACTGAGTCTACTTCTTAAATCTTTCTAATCAGTCTCTCTATTCTTATAGCTACTGCCTTGATTCAGGCCCCGTCTTGCCTTAATTGCAGCAAAAACCTCTTAGTTGGTCTTCTTGCTTTCTGAAAACCCAAATTGATCATGTTGCTCCTCTATTTAATACCTGTTGTGGTTCTTCATACCATTTAATATGAGTTTGAATTCCTTAGCTTAGCACAAAAGGCATTTATGACTAAGCCCCTGCCCACAATTCTCCCTCTTGAATAAAATGTAAAGTAAACCCACTATTTTTGTGCTAACATTCAACTACCCCCCGACACACACACACAGTACAAACCAATAGGCAGGAGATATTTTCAAAATATTCACCTAAAAGACCTTAACTCCTGGAGGGGGCAGACCTTTGTACAGTGCCTACTCATCATAGACACAATACTTAATTCCCTTCACTCTCTTTCCCATGCTGAATATTCCCCAGTAATTCCTCAGTGGTATAATTTCATTCCATTTCCTTCTTGCTTCGACTCTTCTCTACAAGCCAAAATGTACACATTATTGTCTTTTCTTCCTGTGGTGGTCCCCCAATGAGCCCATGCCTCCCTGTATTCACACCCTATGTGACCTATCCCATATCCTTCCCTTCCCCTTGAATCTTGACTGGTCTCGTGATTTTCTTTTAACCAATAGACAGAAGTGACTGTGTGAATGCTGAGGCAAGGTCAGAAAAAGCCTTACAGCTTCTACCTGGGCCACTGGGACCATTCCCTCTCAGAACTCAGCCATTATATTGTGATAAGCCCAGGACACACGGAGAGGGAGCAGGTAGTTGTTCCAGTTGACAGCCCCAGCTGAGTTCCTAGCCCAGAGCCAACATCAGCCACCAGTGATATGAATGATCCACCTTGAACATCCAGTCCAATAGAGCCTTTTGATGACTCCAACCCCAGCCAAGAATTGCCCAGCTGAGCCTAGTCAGCCCACAAAAATGTGAGGAGACAAAAATACAGTAATTTTAACTTTGGGGTAGTTTGTTACGCAACAAGAGATAATCAGAACGCTTTTCTCATTCCACCTTGTATCTAAAAAAAATTCTCATAGGTAAACTAGCTAATGTTGTATTGAACTTTCTTTCCTAGTCATACTATCATCTAGTCTAATAAGTTTTTCATCCTAGGACAAGCATTCAGAGACTCACCTAGATGATTCAGCCTTAATCTACATCTTCTGCAGTTTCGAATTTCTCTTTATAAGATTGAATATACTCTTTTTAAACTTTTTAAAAAATAGGACTATTACTGATTACAGGATTTTAGTAATTGTAGGCTTGTGGTGAAGTATTCTGAAATTCATCCTAAGTAATGGCTGGTTACTTTTTTCTTTCAACTCTAAATGTCTGCCCTAGAACTCTTCTATTGGTAACTACAGATCCCATAGATATCTTTATCCCTACACTTGGTCTCCAGGAGTAAATCCCTCTTCTGTTTGTAATAGAAAGATGCTTAACAAGAGTAGACTACTGACATACCCATTTCTTTCCCAATGCTTCCCTTTCTTTTTTTCGTAGTGGCTATTCACTGGATTGTCAGTTTTACTTTCATTTGGTATGTTTTTCTGACAATATATATCAATGTCAAACGTTAAGAAGAACAAAGTTAACTATTTTCTCTATCTCACAACTCCTTCCTAAAAATCCTCAGTGTCTTCTTGACTAAAGATTCTCACTTCAAAGGAGAATTGCTAGGTAAGGATTCTGAGTCCATCAATTACTATCATGTTAAGCAAAATACTTCCTTCAAAACCAAACTGATGTTGGAGAAATGAAAGCTTATTGTTTCCTCCATATTAGTACTTAACGGTGGTAAATTGCATGAAAAAGTAATGATAATAATGGTTAACATTCATGAAGTGATCATTATATACTAAGCACTGTTCTAAGTGCTTTACATGTATTAATTCACATAATTTTTATAACAACCCTAAAAGGAAGGTGATATTATTACCCTTATTTTACATATAAGGAAACTGAGACACAGAGAAATTAAATAACTCGCCCAAAGCCACACACCTAGAGTGTGGCAGAGTCTAGATTCTAAACTAGACAATCTAGCCTCAGTGTCCACTCTCTTAACCACTATACCATTAGTTTAAGTTTTTATTCAAAGTTTCCAGATACTTAAACTTTAAAGAATGGAATAGAAAAAGCAAAATTACCCAGTATCTATTTTTCTTCTATTTTCTCTGTGTTAGAAAATGATTATTCATTGGTTTGGAAAGGGTAGAACAATTACTCATATGAATATTATATACAAAGATGAATTAAGCAACACTTAATACAACATCTCAACAATCTGTAAAAATTAAATTCTAGGGACCTGTGCCAGTAATTTACTCATTGCCCCTCAACTCTACTCCTACCATTCTATACTTCATGCATTTCCCAGGCTCTCTTGCTAACTAAGCTTACTGTTGGAGTCTGCCAATAAGAGGCAGTGACAGGAGATCAGAAGGTGGAGGAAGAGAGATGCTTCCTGCTTTTGGCTCTGATAGGTTGCAGTTGCTGATAGAAGATGTAGTGACAGCAATAGCAGTTTCTGGCCCTGGTTAGGTGATACTACTTTGGCAGATCTAGAATTGATTGTGATGTCTCTAACAGTGCAATAGTAGATACAAACTTGTGAACTACACTCCAAGAATATTAGTTTCTGATCTCTTGGTATCATCTTTTCTTCCTTTTGCCCACCCACCCTTCTCCATTTTGCTCTACCAGTCCTTTCAAAATTGTCGTAACTAATTCTTTTTATTAAATTCCCTGTTTGAAACACCAAGAGTAATTTCTTTTTACCTGTGTGGACCTTAAAACCCCAAAGAACTTACAGATGAGACTATTGGATCCCTCTCAATGATTTTTGAGAAACTGATGGTTACATCAGAAGATTGAAAGCAGCAAAACATTGTACTTAAAAACTTTTGGGGTTGGGTTTGGGGAAGGAGAGAAATAGGTGAGGGAAATTAAGAAGTACACACCTGCAGTTACAAAATAAATGAGTCATGGGTATGAAATGTACAGTGTGAGGAATATAGTCAATAATTATGTAATATCTTAGTATGGTGACAGATCATAACTAGACTTATGATGATCATTTTAAAATGTGTAGAAATATCGAATCACTATGATGTGTAATAGGAACTAACATAATGTAGGTCAATTATACTTCAAAAACAAACAATCAAACTCATAGAAATAGAGATCAGATATTTGACCACCAGAGGTGGGGGCAGGGGGAATTAGATGAAGGTAGTCAAGAGGTACAAATTTCCTTTTATAAGATAAATTAAGTACTAGGGATCTAATGTACAGTGTGATAAAGATAATTAACACTGCTGTATGAAAGTTGTTAAGAGAGTCCTAAGTGTAAAAAAATCCTAAGGTAAAAATTTTTTTCTATTTCTTTAATGTTGTACCTATATGAGACGATGTAATCATTTCATGATGTATGTAAGTCAAATCATCATATTGTACACCTTAACCTTATACATGTGCTGTATGTCAATTATATCTCAATAAAACTGGAAAAAAATTAATAAAAGTTTTAAAACTTTTTGTATTGTAAAGAATAACACATACAGAAAAGTGAGCACACAGAAACATATAGCTCAATGGTTTACCAAGAATCAGCCAAGTAATCAGCACCCAGATCATGAAACAGAACATTACCGGCACCCCAGAATCCCCCTGCCAATCACTAAGTCCTCTCTCTTCAGCAAAGGTAACCATTAACCTGACTTTTATGAGAATCATGTCCTCATCTTTCTTTATAGCTTTACCACCTAAGCATGTATACCTGAACATAAATGGTTTAGTCTATCTGTTTTTTGAACTGTTATATACGTAATCAAAAAATATGTGTTCTGGGCTTACCTGGTGGCGCAGTAGTTGAGAGTCCGTCTGCCGATGCAGGGGACGCGGGTTCGTGCCCCGGTCCGGGAGGATCCCACATGCCGCGGGGCTGCTGGGCCCGTGAGCCATGGCAGCTGAGCCTGTGCGTCTGGAGCCTGTGCTCCGCAACGGGAGAGGCCATGGCAGTGAGAGGCCCGCGTATCGCAAACAAACAAACAAACAAAAAAACCCTAGTCTTACAAAATTCTTAAAGAAACCTAATAACACAAAAATGCAAAATATGAAGCGTTTAACTTGTCAAAGTTAAACCTATTTGGTGTTAGAATAAGACAAAATGCTAAGAAAAAATTAACCCTTATTAATGTCAAGGAAAAATCTGAGGTCCAGGGTAAAAGGAGCTAATGTAGTTATTAGTCAATATGTCTCAATATGTCTACTCTTATGTAAATAGCTGATAGGGGTAGGGTTTTTCAAGTGTAGGTCCCAGCCAGACTCAATTACTGTCTGACCCCTAGACCCTAAGTCATAGACCAAGAATCCTCAAGCTGAGGGAAGCTCAATTCCTTTCCAAACACAAGGGAAGTGGATCTTTGAAGTCAGGAAGGGCAGAAATCAGAAGAATTGTACTCTAGCTCCCCATTCAGCTCCACACACTCATTTCCTCTTCTTTCTCTGCACTAGGCAGATGCTAAGTAGCAGAGGTCGAATTCTTAATTCCTTGTAGTGGGGTAAACGTCCAGCAGGGGGAGATGGTAGGATATCCTAGATTCAATAGTAGTAAGGAATTCTGAACACAACCAAGAATGTTTTACACAGAGCACCTTAGAAACTCGGTTAAACAATTGAAATAAGGTTAACTTTTACAATTCTCACCTGAAATTAAATAGTTTAATAAATTTTTCTTTACAATTATCCATATAAAGACGTGAAAATTGGACTTCCCTGGTGGCTCAGTGGTTAAGAATCTGCCTGCACATGCAGGGGACACAGGTTCGATGCCTGGTCCAGGAAGATCCCACATGCCACGGAGCAACTAAGCCTGTGCGCCACAACACTACTGAGCCTGCGCTCTAGAGCCCGCGAGCCACAACTACTGAAGCCTGCACGCCTAGAGCCTGTGCTCCACAACAAGAGAAGCCACCGCAATGAGAAGCCCACGCACCGCAACGAAGAGTAGCCCCCACTCTCTGCAACTAGAGAAAGACCACACGCAGCAACGAAGACCCAATGCAGCCAAAAATAAATAAATTTATTTTTTAAAAAAACGTGAAAATTTTCCATTTCTATTTAAAATATCATTCACTCTGGCTGTATCCTCATTCAGAATAAGGAAAATTAACTAAATATTTTGTTAGAAATTCAGTTGCATTTTATCTGTTTGAATACATCCATTATAGCTATATTATATTTTTATTTTTGGTAGAAAAATATGCAAATACCTCTAAAATTGATCAGAAATCTTTTTAAAGAGAAACAATATTACAATGATTTTTACCCACTATTTCATAACCTACTTCCACTTGCCTATCTATACTTTAGAAAATTATTCCAGCCTATCTTTTTTCCTTACTGACCCTAAAATATCTCAAATAAACATGTAAATCTGGTATCTAACTTTAAAAATTCTTTAAAATGCTTGATGGCTGCACAATTACCACATAAAATTCTCTTTGCATATTCCTAATTTCCTAGACTGGAAGAGGACAAGGTATGACATAGAAGAGAAGCAAATAATGATTTTATGACTATAATTTTTCCAAGTTTGTTATTATACAGTTAAGATAATCATTATACAAACATGCGATCTTTAAGATTACTCATCTCATCCTTTCCCAAAACAGGAATTGAAACAGTTCTTATAAGTTTTTTTTAAGAGCTTTAGTGATATAATTTAATAACATAAAATTCAGTGGTTTTTTATTATATTTACAGAGCTTAGAACACTTTTAGCATCTTAAAAAGAAACCTCATACCCATTAGCAGTCACTTCCCCTCTTAGTCCTTTGGGGCTGCTATAACAGAATACCATAAACTGGGTAGCATATACACTACAGAAATTTATTTCTCACAGCTCTGGAGGCTGGGGAGTCCAAGATCAAGGTGCTGGCAGATTAAGTGTGTCTGGTGAAGACCAGCTTCCTGGTTCATAGACAGCCATCTTCTTGCTATAACATTACCTGATGAAAGAGGCAAGGAAGCTCTCTGGGGCACTCAACCCATTCATAAGGGGTCCACTCTCCTGACCTAATCATCCCCAAAGGTCTCACCTCCAAATATCATCACATTGGAAATTCAGCATATGAATTTTGGAGGCACACAAAATTTCAGTCTATAGTACTCCCCATTACCTCCATCCTATCCCCATCAGCCCCAGACAACCATTTAACTACTTTCTGTCTTTATCAATTTGCCTACCGTGGAATTTTCATGTAAATGAAACCATACAATATGTGCTCTTTTGTGACTGGCTTATTTCACTTTGTATAATGTTTTTGAGGTTTGTCCATATTATAATATGTATGACTTCATTCCTTTTTTTTTTTTTTGCTAAACAGTATTCCATTATATGGAAATAGCATATTTTATTTATCCATTCATCAGTAGGACATTTAGGTTGATTCCACTTGGGGCTATTATGAATAATGTGGTTATGAACACTTGTGTACAAGTTTTTGTGAGGACATGTTTTCATTTCTCTTGAGTATATATCCAGGAGTACAATTACCATATCAGTCATTGATATGGAATACCATATCCGTCATATGGTATCTCTATGTTTAAAATTTTGAGGAGCTGACAAATTGTATTCCAAAGTGGCTACAACCATTTATAGCCCAGGCAGCAATGTATAAGTTTTAATTTCTCCACATCCTCACTTCTTTTTTATTATAGCCATCCTGAAGGGTGTGAGGTGGTATCTCACTATGGTTTTGATTGAATTTACCTAACGACTAATGATGTTGAGCACCTTTTCATGTTCTTATTACCCTTCTTTTCTGGGAAGAAATATTCAGATCCTTTGCCCATTTTTTAATTGAGTTATCCTTATTAGTGAGTTGTAAGAGTTCTTTATGGACTCTGGATACAAGACATTTATCAGATATATGATTTGCAAATATTTTCTCCCATTCTGTAAATTTTCTCTTCACTTTCTTGGTGGTCTCATTTGAAGCACAAAGTTTTTAATCTTGATGAAGTTCATGAATTTTTTCTTTTATTGTTTGTGCTTTTGTTATCAGAGCTACAAAATCAATGACTAACTTAAGGTCATGAAGATTTACTCCAATGTTTTGTCTAGGAGTTTTATAGTTTTAGACATTACATTTAGGCTTCTTACGCACTTTAAGTTAATTTCTGTATTTGACGTGATAAACAGTCTAACCAGACTCTTTTGCATGGGGATATCCAGTTTTACCAGCACCACTTTCTTTCCCCATTGAACTGTCTTGGCATCCTTGTTGAAAATCAAATTGACCCTAGATGAATGGGTTTATTTCTGGACTCTCGATTCTATTCCATTGATCTTTGTGTATCCTTATGCCAGTACAACACTGTCTTGATTAGTGTGGCTTTGTAGTAAGCTTTGAAAGCAGGAAGTATGAGGCCTCCAATTTTGTTCTTCTTTTTCAGTATTGTTCTGGTTATTCATAGTACTTTTCATTTCCATTTGAATTTTAGGATCAGCTTGTCAATTTCTGCAAAATGCCAGCTGGGGTTTTGATAGGGATTTCATTGAAACTGTAGATCAGTTTGGGGAGTATTACTATCTTAACAGTATTCAGTCTTCTGACCTATGATTATGGGACATCTTTGCATTTATTAGATGTATTTTTACTTTCTTTAAACAACATTTTGTTATGGTGTATTACATTGATGTTAAGCCAACCTTGTGCTACTGGGGTAAATCCCAGTTGGTCATGGATTATAATCCGTTTTATGTTGCTGGATTTGCTTCGCTAGTATTTTCCCAAGCTTCTTGAATGTATAGAGTGCTTTTCATCAAATTTGGGGCATTATCAGCCATCATTTCTTTAAATATTTTTTGTCCCTTTGTCTCCTCCTCTGGTATACCCATCATGAGTGTGTTTGTGTACTTAATGCTGTACTACATTTTCATAAGGCTCTGTTCATTTTTCTTCACTGTTTTCAAGTCCAGCACTTCCATTTGGGGTGTGGTGTGTATGTATTCGATTCTTTACTGGTATTTTCTTTTTGATGAGTCATTGTCATTACATATTCCTTTAATTATTTAAACATGGTTTAAGTTCTTTGAACATATTTATAATAGCTGCTTTGAAGTCCTTGTCCACCAAGTTCAATATTTGATCCCCCCTCAAAGGCAATATCTTTTTTTCCCCTGAATATGGGTCACACTTTCCTATTTCTTTATTAATCTGAACAGTTAGGTAATATATTGTAACAGCACTGGATTGTCCCTGCTCCAGAGTCTTATAGCAACTTGGCTAGACTAATTCTGTGAAATCAGTTCCCCCATAGTGTGTAGCCTCTAATTTTCCTGTTTGGATTTTTTATTTTTCATCTTGACACCTGGGTTCCTAAGGGTAATCCCTGGGTCAGTATAGTTTAGCAGTCATCCACTGACTGATTGGAGTTGCACTTAAGCCCCTGAGCCAATAAGGTTTTCATTTTTTGCTGTTTGACCTGTGTGGCTTAAAGACTGCTTTCACACTTCAGGGAGCTTACAAGTTTGTCTCACATTTAGTCAAGGACTAATAGTAAAGCAGTTTCCTCTCCAGTTGTTCCTGAGAGAGTGTGGCCTTAGGTATGTGCACACTCTTCCTTATCACCAGGCCTCCTTTGCTGGCTCTTTCTCTGGTCTGTTAAACTTCTGGCTGGTCTGCCTCTATTAGTATCATACCATGCTTTTGGCCTCCACTGATTGTTTGCTGATTTTTATTTTGGACAGTTCCTTTGAGGCACAAATTGCTCCACAATACAAATAAAGTCAGGTCCCTCAGGCAGGGCCAGGGTGTTGCCAGCCTTTGAGGTTTTCTCTGACCCTGTTGGAACCTCTATATTATGGAACAGTATCTGGGAGAGATAGGAGCTGCCACTTGGCTGCCAAGCTCACTGTAATACCTCTTCTGCAACGCAGAGTTGGGTGGGAAAATGGGTGTAACCTCTATCTCACATGTTAAAGACTCCTACTACTATTACTGAATTTTGTAGATTTTGAATAAATGATTTTCAATTTGTTGCAAATCCCTTTATCATTCTCCAGAGACTTTGAATGACTGTCTTTGCTAATTTTGACTAATTAGGTAGGTATTTTTTTCTGGGGAGAAGTTCCATTGAGCTTGACTATGCAGAAACTGACGATCAAGTTTGTGAATTTAACCTAGTCCACAAAACTGATTACAAATAGAAAAAGGATTCAGTTCTATTTTTTTAAGTTGAAATTCACATCTAATTAAACAATTATATACTACCTTCTTCCTCACTACCCCAGGTAATAGAAAGTTCACCTACAAATAGATACAAGGGGAAAGTACAGCATATTAAAAATGCAATCTTGTTCAATTTCATATGTGATATTAACTATGTTATTGTATCCAGGTTCTGTAATACTCATAAATGCTTAGGATGTCAAACTATTAAGTAGGTGCTTATTCATTCATACTTTCAGCACTTTTCTCAGAAAGGCTCAGGAAACCTCTGTTCACACAGAAAGTAAAGTACAGAGAACGTGCATTACTTCAGTAAGCCAATACCTCCTGGAATAGTCTTTTTTGTTTGTTTGTTTAAAAAGCCTTTATTCATTTTTGATCAGGGAAAGGACAATCGTAATGTCAACTTGTCACCTAATCATAAATTTGAACTTACAGGATTCACTGCCCTAAAGACACTGCACCTACTGACTTTGACAAGATAACTTAAAATGAAAATCTCCTTTCTGTTCCCTAAGGTTGCATGTTGAACGAATCAAACAATCCCTTGCAACAGCCAACATTGGTACTTGGCCTAGGTGTAGAGTCAAATAGCGAAACAGGAGCAAAAGGCCAAAAGCATTGTAACTTGATAGCCCAGCAAGTACAAACATCATCGGAACAAAGAAAGTTGCAGGCACCAAATAAAACAAGGCAGGTTCATTAGCATAAAAAAATTTACACTTGGTTGAAGGTGAGGTCAACTATTCTACATATGAACTTGTATGCCAATCCTAATGGCTAACATGGAACCACAGAAACAAAAACAAAAACCTTAAATTCAATAACTACACTGAATGTAAAATTCAAAACTTGAGTTTACCCAGGACATCCTCCAAAATCTACAGCTAAAACTTTTTTTTAATGCACCAGAAGATCTGTTGTAATGACATGACTTGGTCACACTTAGATTTGCATTTACATAAGATCTAAGGGATACCTTTCCCCACTATTCCTTTTACGTTTGAATATGGATATGCTTAACTATTCAGCTCATGCACTAACTGCACTAAAAATGATGAAACTTACTACCATGATTTTTTCTAAGAACTCACACCACGTAACAGTTAACACCCAATATAGCTTCCTAAAAATGCCCCAACAGAAAACATTTTGTTCAGTTTGGTGCTTGCTGTGACATAATACCAACAGAATAGTATACAATTAATTTACTCATCCACTACGTCATATATTTTAATCTAACTTTTGTTCAAATTTTAGTAACTTCATACCTATTTGCCAAAATCCTTGTGTTAAATGTAACTACATCTGATATTCTTAAACTGTGGCTCCTATAACACAGTTCAAGTGTTTTTTCCCCTGGGTATATTTAGACAGTTTAATCAAGAAAACAAAGTTATGGTATTATGATTAGCCAAAGCTCTTTCTAGCAGACCGCTGAATACAGCAAGTCATAACAAATGCCTTTCCAGAGACAAGAGCAAAGCAAAATATTTTCTATTCATAAAAGGAGCTACCAGCATGCTTTGTGCCATTAAAAAGTTACTTTTCAAAATATAACCAGAAGACTTATGGTCTACTAGAAAGCTTCACTCATCACAACACTATAACTACGCCACAGAAACTTTCATGACAAAGTCTCCAGATATACAAAGAGAAAACAACATTACTTAAAGGTATGTGGAAGCCTCAGTTAACAGGGAAATGAAGCCTTAGAACACAGAATACATCTAACAAAAAGAGAACAGAGTAGACACTGTAGCTGGCTATTTGTAAAGGACCACAGTTTCTCCCTATGGATCAACACCCCTACAAAATAAACTGTGCCTTAATTATTGCTTATTTAAAATTACACTTTTACAGGGCTATTTAGTACCTGACGCAGAAAAACAATCACATAAGGAAGCATTTATTTGAGGTTTAACATGAAATCATACAAATAAAATTTGTATAAACACAAATCCACGTCGAGTCATAACACAGATAGCAAAAGACAAAGTAAAAACAAAAACTAATTGGCGGCTATATACAGTTGGACACAGTTGTGTCTTGTACACTAGAAAGTCTTTTACAAAATAATCATCTTAGATCAACAGAAGACCAATCTTCAATGTCGTCCTGCAAGATGGGTTACCTTAGCAATCTCTTCCTGTTTTCTCCAACGTCCCCTTTTAGTATGGCTGGTAATTATTTTGGTGATTGCCACCCCCTCGAGATGCCTTGCCATAAGTGCTCTGTTGGCCTCGGCCACGACCCCTAGTACCACCTCGTCCACCAGCTGCAGCACCTCTTCCTCCTTTTTGTTGTTGCTGTTGCTGCCTATATACCTCTTTGGGTTGTGCAACTTTGATTTCACACTTCCCAGAACCAATTTGATGGTATCTGCTTTCTAACAATTTCTTTACTGGCTCTTCATCTGTATATGTAATAAAACAAAATCCTCTTCTTTCACTTTTGTATCCATGGGAAGTTCAATACTTTCAATCTCTCCAAAGGCTCCAAAATATTCTTTAATTTGTTCTTCTGAAGTATCTGGGCTCAATCCACCCACAAAAACCTTTTTAGGGGGTTCCTTCCCTTTTAAAGCTTTGGCTCTTTTAGGGTCTATCAATTTGCCATCCAGCTTGTGTTCTTTCATTTCCAAAACCTTATCAACACTAGCAGCATCTTTGAAAAGCACAAATCCAAATCCTCTTGATCTTCCAGTGACTGGATCTGTTTTAATTGTGCAGTCTACAACTTCCCCAAATCGAGACAAATATTCAGTCAGATCTTTCTTGCTTGTATCCCAGCTCAAGCCTCCAATAAACATTTTACCGTCATCCTGCTGATTCTTGCTCGCATTGATCTTAGATCCCTCTGCAAATTCCTCTATGTTGCTGTACTCGTTCATGTCTTCCATAGCGGCTGAGTTATCGGCCGGGAGGTGCTGGCGTGCAATCCGTGTCGCAGCAGCAGCGGCGGCAGAATGTTGTATGGAGCTGGATTTAAAATGGCGGCGGAAGAGCTGGAATAGTCTTTAATTGCATTTCTATAAGATATACTTTGATCAAATATAGCTTCCAAAGTAGGAAAAACTTTTCTATCTCTTTTCCCCTTTGTGGGTTTTCAATGAAAATTCTACAAATTTTCTATCATTTTACATGCCAAACCTTTGAAAGACAGACATCAGAATCTAAATTTTACCAAAGAGAGAATCAAGAGGCAAAGTATTTAAGTGACTTCCAAGGTCGTACAATTCACTAATGATGAACCTAAAACTAGAAGCAATAGAAGGACTCCTTAACATCCAGCCTCCAGCTCTGTGCACCAAATCTATTTAGATAAGCTAATATTCTTCCTGGCAAGCTGAAAAATGTTGCATTCCTGTTATATACTTTAAAATGGACTTTAATTCACATGTACTATTATGCTCCTTGGGAAGATATCCTCTTATGAGTATTATAAAAATAAAGCATTAATGATTCTGGTCAACAGTATATTCTGTTAAACACGATTGCCCATCGTCTTAATCAGATCAGGCTGCTATATAACAAAAATACCACAGACTGGGTGGCTTTAAAAAACAAATTTACTTCTCACAATTCTGAAGGCTAAAAGTCCAAGATCAGGGTGCCAGCATGGGTCCTCTTCCTAGCTTGTAGACAGCTGCCTTCTTGCTGGATCTTCACACAGTGGAGAGAAAGACTGTATCTCTCTTGTCTCATCTTATAAAGGCACTAATCCCATTAATGGGAGCACCACCCTTACAATTGAATTACCTCCCAAAGGTCCCATCTCCAAACACCATCACATTGGGGGTTAGGGCTTCAACATATGAATTTGAGGGAAACAAACATTCAGTCCATAGCATCCATCTTTAATAGAAACAGATTTTTTTTACATGACAGAAACAGAGGCTCTCTATATTAAAAAACCTAATAATTTAAACAAAGTGAAAAGTAGTATCAACTGAAAAAAATCTTAAAAATATAATACTAAGTTTAGAGAATATTTTTTCTTCTATCTAGTAAACCATTTTGTGATAAAAAATGTATCTGATATAAAGAGAATTTCTACTATGTTAATAAAAGTTATGTGAGGCACCATAGACTTATCTACTTTTCTTTCCAGATTGTCCCCCAAGACCAAAGGAGAAGTTATGATAAAAAGAAAAATAAAATGTTAGAAATCTAATAGCAGTGTTATTATTGAATATTAAGTCAATATTTAAAACATCAACAATTTTACACAAATACTGGGTAAACAAAGTGTTCTTTTTGTACAATTGGGAAAATAAAGCACATTTTCTATTTCTTTTCTTTTCTAGGCATGTTTGGTACTGAAACAAAATAGCTATTCTTATTTAAATTTTGTTTTTCTTTGCCATGAAGATTCTTCAAAAAAGACTTTTCAAATAACTAGATTTGGCATACTTGCATAGCTGTATATCTAATCTTAAGTGGGTTAAAAAATTGATCAAGAGAAGAATATGGTCAAAAAGGTACCCAGGGAATCATTACTGAACAAAAAGGCAAACTAAAGGAGAAAATTTTTTTCTCCCAGAACATTAACTTAAGTTTAGAAAAGTTTCTTCCATGATCTGAAGATTGTTACTGGTTAAATTTCATAAAAACTAATCAAACCCCTTCTCACAATTTAAAGTTCTACATGATCTTAAGGATCAAAATACCATGTTCTGAAAAACAATATGGGAAGTTATTTGGAGTACAAACTTTAAAAAAAAAGAGAATTCTCTAAATAGTTACCCATTGGGGAAGCTATCAGATTTACTTCAAAGCAGCTAAAGCTTCTTTTATCCAGGTATATAGGCTACATTCCACACCATTAAATAACCCTTCCTTTTTGAAACACTTTCTGTACTTGGCTTCCAGCACACCAGTCTCCTGACTTTTCTTTAAGCTCACTGGTGGGTCCTTCTCAGTCTTTTGCTGGTTCCTCCTCTACTTCTTAACATTGGCATACTCCAGGGCTCAGTCCTTTGCCATTTTCTTTTCAAGCTGTACTAAGTGATCTCATCCAATGTCATGGCTATTCCGTAAAGATTCCCAAATCAATTTTGTCAGTACCAAACTGTACCGTGAACTCTAGATTTGGATAGCCAACTGCCTATTTAGCATCTCCAACCTAACATGACTGAAAAAGAACTCATGATTCCACATTCCTCCAAATCTGTTCCTCATCTCTCTGTTCCAGAATTCACCCAGCTACTGTTAAAAACCTAGGAGTCATCCTTTACTCCTCCCTTTCTCTCTCCTCATATCCAAGCTATCAGCAGATCCTATCTTCTTTACCTTTAGAGCTTGCGTCCAGTATCTAACTACCCCCCCCCAACTCTCCATCATCCACCACACTAGTCTAAGACTCTTGCCTGGAACACTGTAATAACCTAACTGGTGTCTCTGCTTTCACCCTTAATCCTCTTCAGTCTAACCTTCACACTGCAGTTCCATACGGGTAAGTAAAATGATGCCACTCCTCTGCTCTCAGTCCTTCTAATGGCTTCACATTACGTATCCATACCAGGCTATCAGGATCTTCATGAACTACTCTCTGGCTTTCTCCCCTATTTCTTTTCTTACCATGTTTCTCCCTTAATCACTATGGTGTAACCTTACTGGCCTCTGCTATTCCTCAAACATGCCAAGTTAACATTTTTAAGCCTTTTTACTTGCCTTTACCTCTTCCCGGAATGCTCTTCCCCCAAATATTCACATGGTTCATACACTTATCTCATTAGGGCCTCTGCATTGGCCACCTCTTCAAACAGGCCTTCCCTAACCATCTTATCTAAAGTAGCAACCCCCTCAAACATGTATATCTCTTTATGTATAATTTGGTGGAAGGCAGAGTCTGATGATGAAGTCATTTTTCCCTAGTGGACTAAAGAATCTAGATCCTGAAAAATAAAATTAGCCACATTGAGGCTCTCTCTCCTTAGCCATGGATAGAAAGACAATCCAAGCACTCCCTAAGGATGGCAGTGTATTGGTGATGAGCATGGAAACTCAAGTGGAACCACTTGGCCTCTCTACCAATGAGGAAAGAATTTAGTCCCATATGCTCAGTTTGTTTCTTTCTGTCCCTATTCCTTGCTTTTTCACCTGATATTGTACATTTGTTTACATCTGTATTATCTGTCTTCTCCAATGGAATGTAGTAAATTCCACAAAAGCCGATACTGTATAACCAGCACACAGAAGAATACATGGTATATGGTAAGCTCAATAAATATGTATTAAATCAAAAATGAATGAAAAAAAATGAATGAATAAATAGTATTTCTAGTTTGAACACCATCCAATAATATAGTTTAGGGTTCTGTTTTGCTTTAAAAGGAAAAAAAAGAGCCACAATGTGCACTTAAAAATAAAAATAGGGCTTCCCTCGTGGCGCAGTGGTTGAGAGTCCACCTGCCGATGCAGGGGACACGGGTTCGTGCCCCGGTCCGGGAAGATCCCACATGCTGCGGAGCGGCTGGGCCCATGAGCCATGGCTGCTGAGCCTGTGGGTCCAGGGCCTGTGCTCCGCAACGGGAGAGGCTACAACAGTGAGAGGCCCGCGTACCACAAAAAAAAAAAATAAAAAATAAATAAATAATAAAATAAAAATAAATTCAGCTTGATTTCTTTCAAACGATACGAATTTTATTAAAAGAGGGACAGTTATTCAGTAGCGCTGAAGCAAAATTTTGTAGTCAATTTTCAGCAAGATACTCTAGCTATTATACAATTTTTTAAAAGCTTCAGAATTATTCCTGAAAATAGTTACAGTTAGTTAATTTGGACCTAAACACTAAAAAATGGGATATATACATACACATACATGTGCACACACACAAAATAGAGCAGTTTTGTGAAATCAAACTGGTATAAATAGGAATGTAGATTATCCCACAATCCTCTTCCCTTCCTTCTCTCATCAAACTGCTACCAGTGAAGGCCCAGAAATCTACCAGCTACTTAGAGCCACCTTTTAGAGCTAGAAATGTATCCTCTTAACTTGGTGTTGGTGTGGTTGTTCACAATAAGAAAAATGGCAATATCCACAGAGGTTTTACAGAGGCAGCTGAGTATTTTGCATGAATATGTCTGTAGCTTAACTGCCACCATATATTATTTACCTGCTCTCTTCCATCAAAAATGCAGCTCATAGTCCACAAGAATGTGAAAAATCCCACCACATAACAGATATGTCTCTTTATGTATAATTTGGTGGAAGGCAGAGCCTGATGAAGTCATTTTTCACTAATGAGCTAAGAATCTAGATCCTGAAAAATAAAATTAGCCACATTGAGGCTCTCCTGAGCCATGGATAGAAGGCCAGTCTAAGCACTCCCTGAGGATGGCAGTCTGTTGGTGAAATGAGTATGGAAACTCAAGTTGAGCTACTTGACCTCTCCAGCAACAAGGAAGGAATTTAGTCCCATATGCTCAGTTTGTTTCTGTCAACATTCATTTAATGTTGATCAGGTGGTTTATGCTCTCTGCTCAGGGGACAGAAGAACGATGAATACTGCTTCTTATGAAAAGTTTCAAGCCTTGTAACCCCTCTGAAAATAAATAGTCCAAATACCAGTTCCATTTCTTCCCCTGCAGGCACAAAAAAGGGAAAATTACTTATCAAATATTCTGTTTGCTTATTCTCTACCTCCTCTTCTTTGCCTAGGATAAGTTCCCAGCATCCTGGATGCACATACCAAGAGTTAGTTCGAGTGGCCAGGTTCGTAACTGAAACTCAGTCACTAAGTAACAGTCAAACCAGAGAGTACCCGAATTTTAAGGGCTAAATATTCCTTTTATTATACTGGCAAAAAAATTCAGCTGTTCAACTCTATGCCATAAATCACAGCAAGATCCTTTTTGACCCACCTCCTAGAGAAATGGAAATAAAAAACAAAAATAAACAAATGGGACCTAATGAAACTCCAAAGCTTTTGTACAGCAAAGGAAACCATAAACAAGACAGAAAGACAACCCTCAGAATGGGAGAAAATATTTGCAAATGAAGCAACTGACAAAGGATTAATCTCCAAAATTTAGAAGCAGCTCATGCAGCTCAATAACAAAAAAACAGACAACCCAATCCAAAAATGTGCAGAAGACCTAAATAGACATTTCTCCAAAGAAGATATACAGACTGCCAACAAACACATGAAAGAATGCTCAACATCATTAATCATTAGAGAAATGCAAATCAAAACTACAATGAGATATCATCTCACACCGGTCAGAATGGCCATCATCAAAAAATCTAGAAACAATAAATGCTAGAGAGGGTGTGGAGAAAAGGGAACACTCTTGCACTACTGGTGGGAATGTGAATTGGTACAGCCACTATGGAGAACAGTATGGAGGTTCCTTAAAAAACTACAAATAGAACTACCATATGACCCAACAATCCCACTACTGGGCATCTACCCTGAGAAAACCATAATTCAAAGAGTCATGTACCAAAATGTTCATTGCAGCTCTATTTACAATAGCCCAGAGATGGAAACAACCTAAGTGTCCATCATCGGATGAATGGATAAAGAAGATGTGGCACATATATACAATGGAATATTACTCAGCCATAAGAAGAAACGAAATTGAGCTATTATTTGTAATGAGGTGGATAGACCTAGAGTCTGTCATACAGAGTGAAGTAAGTCAGAAAGAGAAAGACAAATACTGTATGCTAACACATATATATGGAATTTAAGGAAAAAAATGTCATGAAGAACCTAGGAGTAAGACAGGAATAAAGACACAGACCTACTAGATAATGGACTTGAGGATATGGGGAGGGGGAAGGGTAAGCTGTGACAAAGCGAGAGAGAGGCATGGACATATATATACTAACAAACGCAAGGTAGATAGCTAGTGGGAAGCAGCCGCATAGCACAGGGAGATCAGCTCCGTGCTTTGTGACCACCTGGAGGGGTGGGATAGGGAGGGTGGGAGGGAGGGAGATGCAAAAGGGAAGAGATATGGGAACATATGTATATGTATAACTGATTCACTTTGTTATAAAGCAGAAACTAACACACCATTGTAAAGCAATTATACTCCAATAAAAAAAATTCAGCTGTTCAAATGAACAAGTACTGTGAAATGGAAATGGGTCATCATTCCTGCACTCTAGGAATTTAACATCTAAAACAGACAACACAGACATTATTATATTACTTCCTATATTAAATATGTACACAGCAGAGTTTCTATATTGAGACAATTGTGCTTGGCTTTGTTAAATAAGACGCATTACAGTGACACTTTGACTATGCAAGTGTATTATAAAATAAGATGATGCACAGACACAACAGCAAGAGTCAAACTATGAATAGTTTTATCTATGTAGAGGGTATGTGCCAACGAAGTCACATAAAAGTCACTGGAATTAATTCAGAAGGCAAACACTTCACTTTGACTTTGTCTAGGCATCAGACTTGGGATTTGGGAAAAAGTAAAGGTATAAATTCTTCTAATGAAATGAAGCTTTATGAAATCCCTGAACATGATGAAAATAAATTTACTTACCCGAATAGAGCTCAAATTTACTTTCCTTTCTTTTGGCCATTCCTTTCAAAACAAAAACAAAAACAAAAAAGAAAATGGAGAGAAATGGGGATGAAAATATTTGGTTAGCAAAAATTACCAGAAAATTAAGATGGCTCTTCACTATCTGATTCATTTGCTATGTTCTATTCCTACCAACACTCTTGGATTCCTTTTGAATAAGCACCCACTATAACCTTCCATATTTCTCCCTAGAAGCACAAACAGAAAAAAAAAATCACAGTGGTAAAGTGAGCACCATTTTGCTAATATTTGGCTTCATTTTTTAAAATTCTGTACTCAGCCACTGGGGTGGAGATGGAAGGTGGGCTTTTTCTGAGGAATATGATTACCTGAATTGAGTTTTGAAGGATGAGGATGAAGTCTGGTGAGGTAGTCTGAGTACCCAGTAGATTCTATGAATTTGTAATTCTTTATAAAATCTCAGAGCTATGTGAGCTAGCTAGTTATTCCCCGGCTTTAACTATCACCTACTGTACTTCATTGAAGAGCCATCAATTCTAACAAATTTTTATGTATCACTAAGAAAAAACTCTGCCTGTTAAACTACACATAACACAATGCATTTTTAACACTTAGAAGTTTTTATTTTATAATGATTGAAAGAGTTTTAGATGTAGGCAGATTTTGATCATATATCATTTTTACAAACATGAAATGGTAAATATAAACAAAATTAAGTGATGAAAGTATTTCTAAAACTTCACATTCAGAGTCCAACTCTTCTGAATTACTTTTCTACTCAAGGGTTGTGGATATCTATGTTTTTTCACACAATATCATCCTCTGTGCCAGAGTGTTGATTATGTAGCATTTCTTTTTTTTTTTTTTTTATGTAGCATTTCTTAAAGGGACTAATAAAGGCTATGGTGCTTGGGTCCCAACTGCATAAATCTAACCTACTTTTGGCCCTTGCTTCAAGGAAAGTCCATAACATGTATGGTTCACCACTTCCCTCCCTTCTTCCTCCAAGTCATTTGGTTTTGAGAGCTTAAAACAGTGCTCCAGCATCGTCTCCAATCTTTCCCCCATGCTGCTGACATCCAATCTGCAAGGTCTGATTCTGGCAATCTGCCTGCACACACTCAAAAACAGCAAATGACAACTATATCATGATTGCTGTCTGGCTGACATCAATCACAAGATGCATCTTGATCTCTGAGAAGTTATAAAAAGTGAAAAAAATGTGTGTTTTTGGAACTGATGAAGTATAGTCCATGCTGATGAATTCCATATTGATTCCTCTCATTCCAACCACTCTCTTGAGTTCTAAGCCCCTATTTCAAACTGCCTACTTACACTTCTTCATGGATATCTAACAGGCATCTCAAACTTAAGTACGTCAAAACGAAACTTCATTCTCAACTTGTCCTCTGCAAAAAACAAAATAACCTATCCTGTTCTTCTATCAGTATTCCTCTTATTAATAAATGGAACCACCATCAACCCACTTGCTCAATTCAAAAAATTCAAAAGTCCTTTCCTTTTTCTCATTCCCACTTCTGATCAAGCCATCAGGCCCTGTCTACTCTATCTCTGCAGTATATCTCCAATCAGTCCACTTCTATGCATCTTCACTACCACCACTTGCATACAAATCACTATCAATCTATTTTGTCTACACCAAGAGCCTCCTAATTGGTGCCTCTGCTTCCACTCAGGCCTCCTCTTATAACTCTATCCTCCACCAAAAAGCCAAAGTGATCTCCACTAAATGTCAACTCAGACCATACTACAACCCTGCTTAAAAATATTTCACAAAAGACCCCGAATACCCAAAGCAGTCTTGAGGGAAAAAAAGGGATCTAGAGGAATCAGACTCCCTGACTTCAGACTATACTATAAAGCTACAGTAAACAAGACAATATGGTACTGGCACAAAAACAAAAACATAGATCAATGGAACAAGATAGAAAGCCCAGAGTTAAACCCATGCACCTATGGTCAACTAATCTATGACAAAAGAGGCAAGGATATACAATGGAGAAAAGACAGTCTCTTCAATAAGTGGTGCTGGGAAAACTGGAGAGCTACATGTAAAAGAATGAAATTAGAACACTCCCCAACACCATACACAAAAATAAACTCAAAATGGATTAAAGACCTAAATATAAGACCAGACACATAAAACTCTTAGAGGAAAACATAGGAAGAACACTCTTTGACATAAATCACAGTAAGATCTTTTTTGACCCACCTCCTAGAGAAATGGAAATAAAAACAAAAATAAACAAATGGGAACTAATGAAACTTAAAAGCTTTTGCACAGCAAAGGAAACCATAAACAAGACAGAAAGACAACCCCCAGAATGGGAGAAAATATTTGCAAATGAAGCAACTGACAAAGGATTAATCTCCAAAATATATAAATAGCTCATGCAGCTCAATATTAAAAAAACAAACAACCCAATCCAAAAATGTGCAGAAGACCTAAATAGACATTTCTCCAAAGAAGATATACAGATAGCCAACAAACACATGAAAGAATGCTCAACATCATTAGTCATTAGAGAAATGCAAATCAAAACTACAATCATCTCACACCGGTCAGAATGGCGATCATCAAAAAATCTAGAAACAATAAATGCTGGAGAGGGTGTGGAGAAAAGGGAACACTCTTGCACTGCTGGTGGGAATGTGAATTGATACAGCCACTATGGAGAACAGTATGGAGGTTCCTTAAAAAACTACAAATAGAACTACCATACGACCCAGCAAGCCCACTACTGGGCATATACCCTGAGAAAACCATAATTCAAAAAGAGTCATGTACCAAAATGTTCATTGCAGCTCTGTTTACAATAGCCAGGAGATGGAAGCAACCTAAGTGTCCATCATCGCATGAATGGATAAAGAAGATGTGGCACATGTATACAATGGAATATTACTCAGCCATAAAAAGAAACGAAATTGAGTTATTTGTAGTGAGGTGGATGGACCTAGAGTCTGTCATACAGAGTGAAGTAAGTCAGAAAGAGAGAAACAAACACCGTACGCTAACACATATATATGGAATCTAAGGGAAAAAAAAGGTCATTAAGAACCTAGGGGTAAGACGGGAATAAAGACACAGACCTACTAGAGAATGGACTTCAGGATGGCGGGGAGGGGTAAGCTGTGACGGGGTGGGAGAGTGGCATGGACATATATACACTACTGGGCGTGAGGTGGATAGCTGGTGGGAGGCAGCCTTGTGGCGCGGGGAGATCAGCTCGGTGCTTTGTGACCTCCTGGGGGGGGTGGGATAGGGAAGGTGGGAGGGAGGGAGACACAGGAGGGAGGAGATATGGGAATGCATGTATATGTATGGCTGATTCACTTTGTTATAAAGCAGAAACTAACACACCATTGTGAAGCAATTATACTCCAATAAAGATGTTAAAAATAAATAAATTTTAAAAAAAAGAATTAAACAACAACCAAAAAAGAAATAGAAAGTATTATCAAAACAACAAGGTCCTGCTGTATAGCACAGGAAACTATATTCAATATCTTGTAATAAACCATAATGGAAAAGACATTTTTATTTTAAAAAAGTTATCAAGAAATTACATAAAAGCCCATGACCAGATGGCTTCATGGGTAAAATTTACCAAATATTTAAAGAAGAATTAATGCCAATCCTTCACAAACTCTTCCAAAGAACAGGAGAGAGAATACTTCCTAACTTATTTTTTGAGGCCAGAATTAACCTGAAACCAAAACCAGACGGACATCATGAGGAGAAACCAATATCCCTTATCTTCCACAATCTACTGAGAGACCAAATCTGCAGGAAATTATGCTAGGTGAAATAAGCCAAACACAGAAGGGCAAATACTATAAGATACCACTTATATGATGAATCTGAAATAATCAAACTCATAGAAGCAGAGAGTATACTGGTCATTGCCAGGGGCTGGGGGGAGAAGGAAATGAGGAGGCTTTTTTAAAAAAAAGCACAAGCGATAAAAGAAAAAAGTAATAAATAGAGTTCATCAAAACTTAAACTTTTGTGCTTCAAAAGATACCAACTAAAAAATGAAAAGACACCCCAAAGAATAGGGGAAAACTTTACAAATCATATATCTGATAAGCAACTTGAATCTACAGTACAGACATGAGTCTTATAAGCCATTAAGACAAATAACCTAATTTAAAAAGGGGCAAAGGGCTGTTGGTGGGAATGTAAATTGATACAGCCACTATGGAGGTTCCTTAAAATAGATAGTTCTAAAAACAGAACTATCATATGACCCAGCAATCCCCCTACTGGGCATATACCCTGAGAAAACCATAATTCAAAAAGAGACATGTACCACAATGTTCATTGCAGCACTATTTACAATAGCCAAGACATGGAAGCAACCTAAGTGTCCATCGACCAATGAATGGATAAAGAAGATGTGGCACATATATACAATGGAATATTACTCGGCCATAAAAAGAAACAAAATTGAGTTATTTGTAGTGAGGTGGATGGACCTAAAGGCTGTCATACAGAGTGAAGTAAGTCAGAAAGAGAAAAACAAATACCGTATGCTAACACATATATATGGAATCTAAAAAAAAAATAGTTCTGAAGAACCTAGGGGCAGGACAGGAATAAAGACAGACATTGATTGACATGTATACACTGATGTGTATAAAATTGATGACTAATAATGACCTGCTGTATAAAAAAATAAATAAAATTCAAAAATTCAAAAAAAAGAAAAAACATACGCAGACATAGAGAATGGACTTGAGGACATGGGGAAGGGGAAGGGGAAGCTGGGACAAAGTGAGAGAGTGGCATGGACATATATACACTACCAAATGTAAAATAGATAGCTAGTGGGAAGCAGCTGCATAGCACAGGGAGATCAGCTCAGTGTTTTGTGACCACCTAGAGGGGTGGGATAGGGAGGGTGGGAGGGAGACGCAAGAGGGAGGAGATATGGGGATGTATGTATGTGTATAGCTGATTCACTTTGTTACACAGCAGAAACTAACACGCCATTGTATAGCAGTTATACTCCAATAAACATGTTTAAAAAAAAAAAAGCAGATCCTGGATATCACCCCAGTTAGTAAATCAAAATGTCAGGCTGAAAGCAATCAAGGATATATACTTTGGAAAAGCAGCCCGGGTACTTCTGCTGCTGAGTCAGGGTAGAATCCCTGCTCAAGCCCTATAATTCTGCTTAAATTCCTCAAACATAGCATGCTCTAACATAGGGGTCCACAAACCACATCCAGTCCAATGCCTGTTTTTGTAAATAAACTGTTATGGAACACAACTATGCCCGTTTGTTTACTCATTGTCTATAGCCACTTTCACGCTACAACAGCAAGGTTGAGTAATCTTAACAGAGACCATGTGGCCTGCAAAGCCTGAAATATTTACAGTCTGGCCGCACACAGAAAAAGTTTGCTGTCCCCTGTTCTAGCTTTACACTTTTCCTCAAATACTGCTCCTGTCTTGACAAGCTCATACTCATCCTTTAAAACTCCAATTAGCATCACTTCTGTAAAGCCTGAACTGGCTCTACAGAAGCCCCCCTGTATATTTTTTCATCATTCTCTGTACTTTCCCTATATTACTCATCATTCTTTATTGTAAGATGTCTGTTTAATGACTGCCTCCCTGACTAGATTCCAAGCTCTACGAGGGCAGTACTCAGATGTGTCTTGTTCACCACAGTGCCTGGTTCTTACATGAATATATTAAACATTTACTCAATGAATATCTCCCCCGTTCTATACACTTTTTCATTTTGTTAGATTTCTCAATGTTCCAGTCTGTTCAGGGAATTCTGAATCCAGATTCTAACAGTGTATTTGTAATCCCATCCTGTTGTGTCATCCACACATATGATATGCACACCATTTGAGTTCTCTGAGTCACTGATAATGTTGAAAATGACAAGGCTGGTGTAAAGTCCTGAGAAGACCTCCTTGCTTACATACTGATATCAACCCATTAAATCAGCAGTCTTTGGCTAAGACTCCAACTCTAATTATAACATCATCTAGCCTACATTTTCCATCTTGCCTAGAAGGATTTTACTAAAGCTTCAACTTCTCTGTACCCTTTTCTTACCTGGCACCACCTCTACGCAGGTAGAACTGAACTAATATTCACTAATTCTCACAATTGTATCTCTTCTCACTTCACCTAACTGTATTGCAGTAATGTTCACAAATTTGTCTCTGCCACAAGCCCAAGCTCTTTGTGGGTAGAAACTAATACTTAACTTTGAATCCCCAGAGCCTAGCACAATGCCCAAAAGTTAGCTGATACTCAAAAAGTATGACTGAACACATCTTGCAATTCAGACACACTAAATTTATGGTGTTTCCTATTTCTGCCATCATAGTATTCCTATAGAAAATCTAAAAATCATTTAAATACTCTTACCTGTAGCAGAAAGAAAACAGCATAACCCAAAAGAGCAGGATGATGGACTAAATTTAAACTGTTTTTGTACTCTGCTACTGAAGCTTTTTCTAAGACTTTGGGGTCAATATATAATCCTTTCTGGAAGGGTTTGGATGTCCACAGGCAACCAACCGTGGCTGTCAAATAGTGATTAAATTCTTGATAGGTCTTGCTGCTGAAGCTGAACTCTGATTTTGTCTATTGGGAAAGAAAAAAAATTGTCATCATCACCTATTCTCCCTTTCCTTCTTATTCCCAACAGATCATATATCTTTACACTCAATTTTTAAACAATGATGATTTAAAACAGAGATTCATCATCCATACCTTTTGTACCAACTCATTTTTCTTTGCAGCAGTCAAATTTTTACGATACCTAAAGACAGAGCAAAGAGAACTTTTACCATTAAATGCCTTTGATATGTAAACATAAACAAAAGTTTACATTTTAAATGTAAATATATGCACATACACAAATATCCAGCTGTCTATTTAAGTTTTTTTTCCTTTTGTGGTACATTTTCCTCAAAGAATAAAAATTAACAGAGGCTCAAATATTGAGTTGTACATTTAGGATAAGTACTTGTAAATTTAAGATATGCATTTAAGATATGACTCTAAATTATACTTCAGTAAAAAAGGAAATGCTTTTAATGTTTCACTGTTAAAAATTAATAGAGGCTCAAAAGCAGTCACTGATACAAAACATATTACAAAACGTATTTTCCTAATGTGGAAAAAAAGGTGCAGTAGAAAGGATAAAGGGAAAACTTAGAGATGTAATCTTTTCTTGCCTGAGAACTAGTCTAAGTAGCTTTTCAACATTTTAACCTTGGCATAGTCTTATAAGTTATGCCAAAAGGGTCTACACTTATGGGCTAAAAAGAGCAATTTCAGTCCATAAGTGAAAAAATTAGAAGAGATCAGAAATAATACTTACAGTTTCATATAATTGGTAATAGCTCCCCTTATCTCCCAGAAAATGTTCTTTTTACCAGAGAAGCTATGTAGACTTAAACCAGTTGTCAGTAAATGACTAATTATTCTTTGAGACACAGCAGTGAGAATTAACAATGCCGAGTGCAACGGTACCAGTGCACAAAAGATCCTTAACTGTGAATCCTTTTAATCCATATCCCCTCACAGTGACATTTTAAAAACATAGTTAAAATAGTCCCATGTTGGAAGGTCATTCCCTAAAGAAAGCCATGTTTCCTTTTTCCAAAGGTCCTGGCAGAAAATGGATAACAATATTATTGTATTTTATATTTCACTGTATTATGTACAATAAACTTATTGTAGTATATTCATAAATTATTGTATAGCTGGAAAATGAAGATGGAATTATGATGTATTAATTCATAAAATGGTAAAAAGGCTTTGTACCTGTCCATAATGTAACAGAGCTGGTTCAGGATACTGGAATCCAGGCTGAGGAGTGCAGGATAGAAGACCCCAGGAGGAAACAACACCACCAATGGAAGGTTATAATTTATATATATGTCACACACCTTTTGGGAAGAATGACAACACCAGTATATAAATTATTCCTCAGAACTCCTCAACCAACTTCACTCAAAGAATCACCACTAGAGAATAAGCAATAATATAACATCAGGTTTGGGCCTGCCTGATTCATAAATAGAATACGTAGCCACAACCTGCTTAAAAATGTACCTCACCAAACAGCAACCTTACAAGAGAGGATTATTTCTGCAAGGTAGTTATTAAACTCTTTTATTTTTTTCTGGGGAGAGATCTTAGAGTTAGGGAGAAAGGGGAAGGGAGCATTTCTTTCTTCTTAAGTCCTATAAATACTGAATTATCATATTAGTTAGCTGTCAACCTGGAAAACAAAGGAGCATGCTTCCAAGCAAATATAACACAAGACAACTAAGTATCAATGAAGGGAAGAAGCCAGGAAAACTGAGATTAGTGGGTACTTCCTGGATAATAGTTCTGTCTAGGTTGAATACTATAAAACAATAGAAGAGGACCAGAATCATAGGTACTGGGAGAAATAAGGCAGTTGAAAGGTGGGGGGTGGAGAGCTAAAGAAATAAAAGGTATTTTTGTTTTTTTACCAGGGGTTGGAAATGTACAATGGATGAGAAAAAAGTGATACTAAAGACAGACTTCTGTCTAGGGCCAGCATTATTCAGGGGAACGTCTATTAAAGTGGTACCTGGACTTCAAAAAAAGCTTTTGCTTTTTCCCCTTTGTTTTATGCATGTTAACTATTCAGGCCAGAATACAATCATTAACTTCAAAATACATAGCTTATCTCAAGTATGCTAATAAGGTCATAGCCCAACTTAATAGTTGTGCATAAAATTTAAACAATAGACTAGTAGAGCAGACAGCCATCACAAAAATCAAAGTAGCGAAAATGGGGTGTGTACTACCTTCTCATAGAAATCCAAAATAAAGTGCAGCAAGAAGGTACTGTTGTTTTCCAAGCGCATTGCAGTAGTGGACAGCCACCCTACATAGTGAATCAGTTTAGACACAGAGTTCATGGATCCACCTAAAGTTGTCTCTCTGCAATAAGAAACCAAGATCCATATTAGCAAAAGTCCTCACATTTTCCAAGCTAAAGCTGGATTAAATATACAGCAGAAAGTCGGTGGGAATTTCAGAAAACGATCAGTGCTCCAATGTATAATTCACATTTTTTTTAACTGCAGTGATTAATCATAAAACTATACAGCCCTCTAGGGAACCATTAAGATCAATTCATAGAACATCCCTGAGCAACCATTCTACTAGTAAATACCAGAGAAAGAAAGGATTAAGCTCCAGACTTTAGATAATATCACCAATGTGCAGGGACCATAGCAGTCAGCAAATTAGTTTCTAAGTACACAAATCCAAACCCAGTTTTGCCTAAATTCCTGAACTAAAATGCTGTTAAAAATATTTTCACTTTAATTTAACTGGAATTCAATTCTAAAACTGAATGAGTAAAATTTTTGGCATCTTTTATTCTAGTAAAAACCAGATCTAGATATTTTATATTCTTCCCAAATCAGTGAACCATGTCTCTTTAAATTACACATGGGTATAACTGGTTCAATCCATCCATCTCCCCACCCCTCTCCTTCAATCCACTGTTGAGTGGATTAGGAAAAGACTGGGAAATGTGATTTCATAGCTTTAACCTCAGATCTAGGTAGCCAACAACAGTTATGCACAAGGAAAAAGGAATAGCATATATATAGTCTTAGAGCCTGAGATGATGATAACTCTACCATTACCCACCACCATGATGATTCTGTGCCAGAGCAAGCAGGGAAAGATTAAGAGACGGTTCAAATAGGTGGGCATACATACAGTCAGCCCATCACTTGCAAAACTGTACTTTATGATTTCTGGCAGCATCTGACAAATATGTCTGAAATAATTTGTACAATGATGATTGCTCAGGTAGCATCTTTGAAAGTGTTTCTCCACAGGACACTACTGGCATTTTGGATGACACAATTCACCATTCAGGACTGCCTCCTACTCCCCACCCACTACAGAACGTTTAGCACCTCTGGCTCCTACCTACTAAAAGATGCTAGCACCCTCTTCCCAGTCACTGTGCCAACCAAAAATGCCCCCTGGAGAGCCACTGCTGAGAATGGTTTCCCACCCTTCTCTCCTTGTGATCTACAACTACAATTTACTCCCTCTTTGCCAGTCATATGGCATATTGTCATACGATGGAGACATAGCATTACACTCATATCTCCAAGATAGAAAAATTATTGAGAACTTAACAGCTATATTATATAATGCCAAGTAGTATTATGACAAGCAAAGTTACCTACAATTATGTCCATTTATTTGTTTTAAGAATTTTAGAAAGCAGAGCCCCTTTGTAAATGCCCTCTCAAAATTTATGACAGTAATTAAAAAGGATCCTAGGATTTTTAGAAAGAAAATATATAAATTATAAAGCACCTGTATTAGGGTGTCTAAGACTTACATTGCAAATTGGCCAAAGATTATAAATGCAAACATACTATTCTTAATAGAATTGAGGTGTTTGAAGAGGTTAACTATTCAAACGGAATTTCTTTATGATAGTGGTTCACAAACTTTAGCTTGCACCAAAATTATGGAAGCATTTGTTAAAACACAGATTACTGGGCTCTACCTCCAGAGTTTACTTCAGTAGGTCTAGGGTAGTACCTGAGAATTTGTATCTCTACAGGACCCCCGGTGATGCTGATGCTGCTGGTTCAGGGACCACACTTTGAGAAGCACTGCTTTACAAGATACTTTCACTACGCACTAATGCTCCATTTCCTTCTAAAAGTGATCAGACATACACGATATATGGAAGCACTGCAATAATGAATATGAAGAATTAAAAAGTTTCCAGGCAACTCCCAAGAAGCTTCTATTCTCCTAACAAAGTAGGAGATAACTATAGGGAAAAGAACATATAGAAAAATAGATCTGGGCTAATCTAACTAAGCCAACCACCAGCTACTTGCAGTTGGAGCTAAGGGATCCTTATCTTATAAAGTAAGAATGTGACTGATAATACAGGGAATCTGAACATCCATTAGATATTTGAACATATTAAGAACTATTAATTTTTAGGTGTTATACTGGTATCATTTTTCAACAGCTGAAATGATGTCTGGGTTTTGCTTAAAAAATATCTAGTACAAAGGAGGAGGAAAGTGAGGGGTGTTATAGATGAAAAAAAGTTAACCATGAGTTGATAACTGTTGAAGCCGGGTGATGCGTACATAAGGGTAACAATTGTACTATTTTCTCTACTTTTGAATATGTTTGTAATTTTCTATAATATAAAAAAAAATTAATGTTAAAAAAGAATACAGGAGAAGCAAAAGACTCTAGGTAGAAAGAGTCAAAAAAACCCTGATCAGGCAGTTCCTTGAAATTCAGTCAGGCTTTTACTTTCACTTTGAGGTTTCACATTTAACAGTAATGAACATAATGGAAATTCAGGGCTCTTTTTTAATTACGAAGTGAAAATAAATTAACATATATAAGCAAAATACATCAGGGAAACATAAAAAAAAAATCTGTACAGCAAAATTACAGATCTTCCTAGCCATCATCAAAATTGACTTCACATATAAGCAAGAATACATTTTATAAAATGAGCTAAACTGAATGGAAGTCAAAGTTGCAAGTTCTAACATCAGCTGGCCATTGTTTTGCTATATTAACTCTTGCAAGTGACTCAGAGGCTTGGGGGTTGCTTTCTGACTTATAGAATAAAACTTGAAGAATTAACTTTCCTCACAGGATTGTAGGGAAGAGTGAAAAGTAACAAAAAACATTTTTTTTAGAAAAGTACAATTAAGCATTTACATGAAGCAATTAGGTTTTATGCCACACTATTAAACTCCATATGCCAACAGTTTTGTAGAGATCAACTCTTAAGGAGGGTTGTAAGATAACTCACAGAGGACTGTTCACAGATTTCACGTGGATGTCCATAGAAAGCCACAACAGCCAATTCTGCAGTAGCTCTTTCAGACACTGAAGAACACTACACTGTGGACACAAAACAAAAAAAATCATCAGACATACCATAGTGCTGAGAACTAACAGACTAAACCAGAGGCTTAGAGGTGGAAGGGACTGTGGAGATAACCACATCCAATTCAGAACCCAATAGCTGCTTCTCCAACCTAATCGGTCACCAAGAGACAGATTAATGCAAGTACAAGTTTATTTTACCATTTTCTCTACAAGCCTGCCCCCATCTTATCAGTGAGGAACAGACTCTTGTTTCTTTAAATTATATTCATTCATAACATATATTACATCAGCCACCCCTTATTATTTCCCCTCAGAGATCCTTTGAAGCTGCTACAGATAGGAGTTTCCCACCCTTTTCGCCTTGTGTCTACAACTGCAATTTACTCTTTTTGTTGGTCATAAAATTTATCTTCTGTGATTGTGGAAAACAAACAATCCTATAGTTTTTCCTTTGTCAGGCCTTGCCTTGATTTCCCAGGGACTCATTCACATACAAAAAATATAGTCTTGAAATAAGTGTGCCTGGAACACTTATAAGGATAAATCATAATATCTATAAATTTGAAAGCAATCCATACCATCCCAAAACCTAACACAGGAAAACTTTCTTAAATATCCTTAATAAATGATGGTCTAGATACTATTTATATTTGAGTATCTCCAGTGATAAAATGCTTACTGCTACCTCATAGCACAGTTCAATTAATATTTTTTTAGGGACTTCCCTGGTGGCGCAGTGGTTAAGAATCCACCTGCCAATGCAGGGGACACGGGTTCGATCCCTGGTCCAGGAAGATCCCACATGCTGCAGGGCAACTAAGCCCGTGCGCCACAACTATGGAGCCTGCACTCTAGAGCCCGCGAACCACAACTACTGAGCCCACGTGCTGCAACTACTGAAGCCTGCACGCCTAGAGCCCATGCTCAACAAGAGAAGCCACCACAATGAGAAGCCCGCGCACCACAATGAAGAGTAGCCCCAGCTCGCCGCAACTAGAGAAAGCCCATGTGCAGCAACGAAGACCCCAACACAGCCAAAAATAGATAAATACATAAATTAATTAAGAAACATATATTTTTTTAGAAAGTGACACCTCACATTCAGGTTATAAATATGTTCAAGTTGAAAGCAACCTTGGAATCACCTAAAACAATCTTCTATTTTGGTGTCAATTTAACACTTGAAAAGATATTCGATATTACTATGACATATTCAGAAAATCTCCACTCACCTACTCTACCCCATCCAGTCTCCACATTAAAGGAAGGCATGAGATTCTTACGTTTATGAGAAGGGGGCATGGGCTTAAAACAAAAATGGTTGAGAAGCACAGCTCTACACTCCTAAGTTATGGTCTCCAACTTCATCTGGGCCCTTAATGAAGCTCAATAATCCTTTTTACTATATTTCTCTTCAATTAGCTGTCTCTCGCTCCCGTTCTTTTTAATGGCTAAGCACATAACACCATCTTGAAGCCCCCTACTCAATTCTGTCCTCTACAATGCACTTCCTATTTTGAGAAATTTAACATTTTTAGGCACAAGTATTTCAATTTCTTGCTCTTTTTTCAAACTGTACAAATGTATCTATATGTCCACCTATCTCTACATCCTCATCCCCAATCTTAGAGAATAAGTAGTACCTCCCAACCTCTTACCAACCATTCAATCAAAGTCCTCTACCTAGTCTTAAACCAATACCTTCATGCTTTTTCTGAAACCCTGCCACTGTCAATTATCCCTCATCTTTCCCCCATTTTCAACCTCTCTCTCTTCTCATCTGGCTCCTTGCATCCTATCTATAAACATGTGCAGGTTTTTCTCACTTTGGGGACAAAGAAAATTACAACCTTCCCTTGATTCAAAGTCCCACTACAGCTCTCTCTCTCTCTCTCTACCTCTTCTTTTTAGCCAAACTTTTGGAAACACAGTCAATACTCATTGTCTTGTCTTCATTTCTCATCAACTCCTCAACCTCCACAATTTGGTTTTTACCCCCACACTCCACTGAACCTGCTCACAAAGGTAGCCAAGACCTCTGTATTATCAATTCCAAAAGAAACTTTTTTTTGGTCCACATCTTTCTGGACCCTCTTGGGATATGTAGCACTCCTTCTTGATAGCCTGTATTCTCTCTGTTTCTTTGGCACTACTGTTCTCCTGGTTCTTTTCATACCTCTTGAAAAGGTTCCTTCATAGACACCTCCTTTTCAGTGAGATTTAAACAGTGAGCATTCCCCTGATTTCTGTCTTTGGCCTTCTGTCTGTTTCCCTTCCTCTCCCCACCCCCCACTCTCAAATATAAATATATGCATGTGTATATAAATGTATATATACTTATTAGGCTGGAACATATGAAACTGCCAATTGTGAAACATCTTTGACTTATTAGGTTAAACCTATTCATATGGTTTAACCTAATATTTACAGATAAATAGCACTCTAGATTGGTAGAATAAGAGAAGAAATAAAGAATAACTGAATTAGAAGATCGGAAGAGAATCACAGAAAGTTGCAAAATGAAGTCTCTGAAAATGTGTTATCTGGGAGAAGCAGTGGGTATTGTCATGTGAATGACATGACATGGTAAGGTACAAAGTTACAAATAATATAAATAAAACTTGAATCCAAGTTAATGTGATAGGTAATTATAAAGTACCAGTTGATTATGACAAACACTAACCAGGACAATATATTTTTCCTGTAAATGTGGCAAACAGTAAGTGATTTAAGGTGAAAAAAAGAAACATTAATTATATTGTCACTCTTTTAGAAAAGGAATAACCATTCTATTAAAAAGTGGCTCTCAAACTTAGTCCTGGAAGCCACAGTGGGTTTTTTTTGGAGCACACCGCAAAATAGTAACAACTTTTAATTTTATTATATAAGGTTAGAACAATTTTATTAGCAGAAAATGACTATATTATAACACATAGTGGGTGCTCAATACACATTTGAGAAATGAATAAGTGTATCTACAAAATTATCAACCACAACAATCAAACTAAGTATGCTTAAGTTATTTCCCAGTTTGTTTTTATTAATACTCATTTGCCACCTGTTCATTCACTTTGTCATCTGTTACAGTTCAGGAAAATTACATGTAACAAAACCTTAAAAACAGAAGATTCTACACATTAACTTTGATTTGAATGATGCAGGACCTCAAGTCCAGGTCCAAGCAACTCCTGTTACAAAACACTGCTATAGTGTGGGTTTAAAACTGTGTACCACCAGCCACAGACTAATATTTCCTATTGAATCTAAGCAAGACAATTTTTTTACCTTGAAATAAATAGTTGATGTAAAGAAGAGCCGTGACAGATGGTCAAAAAGAAGTGGTTTCACCTCTAAAAGTAATAAAAAAAATTATTCAATCCTTTTAATTAATATTACATTAAATTAAATGACTCCAAATTTTCGCGATACATACCAGAGAAGCTACTAAAAGGAATCCAGCTCACAAGTTGAAGGAACTGTGATCGACAACAGAGGCCATCCCAGAGAGGAAGGCTCTTATACAGGAATGCTTCACAGGAATAAAACCCCTCCTGTAACACAAGTTGATAGTAAAACCTTGCATGGAACTCTTCAGTTGTAATTACTCTTGAAACAACCAGTTTACTTTGTGCTATAGTTGTTTTACCCTTAGACTAATGTTTTTTGTCATAAATATAATTAAAAGCCTTGGATTAGGTGCCAGACTTTCTCATAAAAAGGATCAGATGATTAGTATTTGGATACATTACCATCTTTATCAACATAGTTTTCAAACACCATAAAACTTTACCAATTGGAAAGAAGGTAAGAAGTCAAGTTATGGAATATTTTTAAAGATAAATGAAATTGTATTATTTTGGAGTACATGATAGTCAATAGAGTGTATACAATGTTGTATAATAAGGCTGGAATTTCATTAGGGGCCATAGACCAAACCCAAACTCTGGGCAGCACCATCTGGAGAGGCCTGAATGTCTAGGCTGCCTCTGTTTTTACCAGAGTGAAGATCCAGGGTTTTCCCTTTTAACTTTGTCGTCCTGAGCCTTAAATAGTGGCGTGCACCAAGACTCTATTCTGGACCTTCTTTTCATGACATGAATTCTGTGGACAATCTCATCTATAACATAGCTAAAACCACCACCTATATCATGAGGAGTCCTAAATTTCTGCATCTCTAGCCCAAATCTCACTCCTGAGCTCTAGGCTCATTATCTAACTGCCTACTGGACCTCTTAGATATCCCACAGGCATCTTTCAAATCAAATATATCTTTCCTTCCTAGCCTGCTTTTCTTATATTCCCATCATCATCCTCCCAAGCAGGAAATCTAAAAAATCAACCTAAATTCACCCTTTTATCCTCACCACCATTATCCACACCCAACTTCTAATTCAATAGTTTCACACCATACCCTTAAGATTTATTCAACAAACATTTATTGAGAATCTCTTTTGTATCAGGTACCAAGTTGAACAACCATACATGAAGAAAAGTTAGACATGGTTCCCACCTGTCCACAGCTCATAATGTGTGGAAAAACAGATGCTGAAAGTACCACGATACAGGTAAACACAGAGAGCTAAGGAAGCACGTAGAACAAACATCTAACCCAGACTGAGTAAAGGCTTCTTGATGGTGCTGATATCTGAGTGGCAGCTTAAAAGTATAACTCAGGGTTACCCAGGCCAAATAATTAATTGGCTGGAACATATTTGACAATCAAAAAATGTTTGTTGATTATAAGGACACAAGTAGTGACCCTATGAGATTTATCTTACTGGCTAATTCAATTAATTTAATGCATTCAATTACATCTTCAGTTTGTTCTCTTAAATTATAGACCTTTCTCTCTTTTTTGGGGGGGTAGGGGGCTCACGGGATTTTAGTTCCCTGACCAGGGATTGAACACAGGCCCTCGGCAGTGAGAGCGCCGGAGTCCTAACCACTGGACAGCTAGGGAATTCCCTATACCTTTCTCTCTTATTTGCATAATTTAACAAATTCTTTCTTCAAATCCAACAGTACAAAGATAAACGACAGTGCAACTTGGCTCTATTTATAATGAATTTTGAATTGAATAAATATTGTTTACAAAAGATGTCAAGCACTAAAGAAAAGGTTTTTAATGGATATCTAAATAAATTAAGAAGTGGTGGGACTTACCTGGTAGTCCAGTGGCTAAGACTTCACGCTCCCAATGCAGGGGGCCTGGGTTCGATCCCTGGGTTCGATCTAGTTCGTCAGGGAACTAGATCCTACATGCCTCAACTAAGAGTTCGCATGCCACAACTAAAGATCCTGCATGCCGCAACTAAAACCCAGCGCAGCTCAATAAATAAATATATATATATATATATATATATTTTAAATGGTGAAGTGTGTAGGAAACAAGCAGAATCTTACTTGTAAGAAGCATTCTGCCTTGAGGATAGTGTCCAGGAAGTTGGTAAATTCTTTTCCATGTTCATAATTATTCACCTTGTACCAAATACATTCTGGAACAAAAATATTAAACATAAGGCTCCGGTTGCACAACACTAAAAATTACACAAAACATAACCACCACAACTCTAAAGTGACAAATAAATGACAAATATAAACAAGCTATCTGTCTCATACATCCTAGCCAACTCACACTGGAGACTATAATATATATGTGGAAGTGATAGTGTGATGTTTCTCAAGAACTTGGTAATATAGGGGGAAAGCTTACGGTGAAAAAATAAACTAGTAAATGTTACATATAATGAATGTGATTAGCTTTATGCCACACAGTAATCCAAAAGACTATAAGTGTATGAATTAAAAGTTTGAGAATGCCTAAACTTCAATTAGGGTGAGCTGGGGGTAATCTAAGGGTGGCAGAACTTTAGTTAGTGGAAATCTAACCAACTGTATCATATCCTATGTAAAGAAAGACTGAGTAGGAAAAGGAGAGTTATCCTGGAACCGACTAAAACTGACCTTAAACACTTGAAGAGTCAGGATTTACTTATCCAGGAAAGAAATAATCTGGTGAACTCAATACTATGTTTAGAGAAATCGACCTCCTTGGAGGAATGAAATGATCAGGCTTTACTATGGCCTGGATGAAAAACTCCCTCACTGCCTTTTCCTTCAGTTCTATAATTAAGAAACTTTCTGATGACTAATGTGGCCCCCATATATATTGATAGCAGAGAGGAGCTATTCTAGTCGGCAAACATGAAAATTTTGGTCACCAGAATTACTTCTATTATGAAATAAAAAGTTGACATTCTGGCTTACACAACAGTCTCTGAGTTTGGTTAGCATTAATCTGATGGTTCTGGGGGCTTAACAGCAAGTTTCTGAACATACAAAGATGAAGAGGCCTTGGACTGTGACAGTCATCAAAGTAGACCCACCCAGTGAGTTTTGGTGGCCATCCAGCAGTGTTTCCTTAACAATACACCTCCTTTCTTACTACCCCTTAAAATTACAACAACAGCAGCATTCAGGCTCTGAATACATGATTACCGGAAAAATAATTACAGCATATGAAGGCTCCTCCTGTCTAGAAGTTGGCACCCTTTTAAAAGAAACCCATTTGTAAACCATCTTATTTCTTCTTCATTCATCTAACACTTCTAAGTATCAATTTTTACCTTCTTGTAATGTTTGACTCAACCAGTGATAGAGCCTCAGTAAGACTGACTCATCTCTGACACAGTTAATATAGTGTAGTAGCAGAGAGTTGTTCAGCACTGCGCCCATCTGAGAAGGCAGCTGCAAAGACAGAACAATCGGTCAACTGTAAGTATATAAAAAGGAAATCAGAGCAACAAGGAAATCATCAGATAGGAAATACATAACAAAAATAAAGGCCATGAAGATCAAATGGAAAATGCAAATAAGCACATGGTCCAGGTCACATACCTCTAAGCAATGGATGTTCTGTAAGAGTTGAGGGAAGCTTTTAAGCTGTTCCAGTGGAAATGATCCATTGCTACTGAAATAATCAGAAAGATTCATCCCCTTTTTCCCACTTTCTTTACTGTAGTTACGGGAATTTAGCACTGGTATAACTGAGTGAGAATTCCATTTCTAAAAAAGAAAGATAATAAAACAATCTATCAATGGACTAAGCAGATTACAAACTATAAATGTAAAAGCACTTGTTAAGGTGGTTTAATGAATGGAGTCTGAATATAGTTTGCATAGAATACTGGGTAATTAAAATGTACTTAAATATTTATAATCTCTTCCAACATCTGAATGGTTATTGTTTGAATTTAATAAAAGAAGACTGCAAGTCACTTGGGGTTTTAGATACTTACTCTTTTTATAGGATGGACATTAGCTAACATCAACTTTAGAGGTTCTGGTGGAAGTCCCTGATTCCTTTGCCTCACAGCAAGTAGAGCTGTCTTCCACAGATTCTCTGAATTCTTAAAATAGATCTATAAATTTGAATGTAAAGTACACGAGAGGAGGTATCCATAAGTCGGAGCAGCATAAAACCTAAAACTCTTCATTAATTGAAAGTATATTAATTATGAAATATTTTACACCCATGCAAATCCATTTAAGTTTTTTTTTCTAATCAGGAATCTATTACATTGAATGGAATACATTGAATGGAATCAAAATGAAGTGCTAATCCCTAAAAACACTCAGAAACAGCGCCACAATATTAGATCTTAAAACAGTATGCTGTAAACATTTTAGTCCAAATCTATAAATTAACTTACTCAAAACAACATATTTCTATCTCAATATGACTTACTGCTCCTTAATCCCTTACCTTCTTCCTCATAGGCAAAGATACAGAAATCAAAGTAGGAACAAAGAATTTATATAGTGACAACAAAGCCTGGAGATGAGGCTGCATTCCCTGAAATAAAATAAGAGTTTCAATTTTCAATTCTGTGGCCAGTAAGAAAAAAAAAGTAACAATAAAATAAAAAGATTAAACATATATTCAGACCCTAATTTTATTATGTGATATAGCTATAGGAAGATGCTATAGAAAATCAAGGAATAGAAACTCAAACATTTAAATCAACTATCATAAAGCAACCCTCGCCAACTTGTCATCTTCTCCTTTGTGACCTTTTTCCATATTTTACTTCTTCCTTATATTTTCTCTCTTCTTCTCTGCCCGTGCCTTAGGCTTACCAGTCATATCTGCTAGCATGGCTTACTCTCACTGGTATAATACTCAGGACTCAAAGTTTACTCATTCTTGATTTAGACAGGAAGGTGGAAGGACAAAAAGGGAAGCCAAGAAAACAGAGCAAAGGAAATATTAATACCTTAGCATCATGATCCTTGGAAAATGCACTAGGATATCTAACAATTAGTATGCAGAAGTCAAACAGCTTGATATAACTGAAAAAGTCTTTACAAAAACATTAATTTTATGACAGAAGTCCTTACTGCTGGATACCTGTGTTTGATATATCTGGCTATCCAGAGGAAGCATACCACTAAAATTCCAAGGAAGAAACCAAACTGTTTTATTATATTACTATTTTATTGAATCAACTACTATACAAAATAAGGAAGGCAGAAAATGGGGATTAGAAATACAGTATTCCTATTTTATAATAGCTTCCTGAAATTAAATTTATGATAACAAAACCAAAATGACCCAGGCTATCTATGCTGAAATATCTTCTGATCTCTGTACTCATTATCAATTAGTACCAGAGTGTTTGCTTTGAGTTGGAATGTTTTTGAAAGAGCAAATACTTAGGAGTGGAGAGACCTTTAGAACTTATTGTCTAGTTAACTAAACCTATCTTTATTGTTAAAAAGTTAACACTTTCTTAAAAGAAAGAGAGAGAGAGACTTCCAGTTAAACATGGCATACTGAACATACATGTTTAATTCTGGGTCCTCATAAAGCCCCACTAAAAAGTAAAGGAATGGAAAAATGCATAAAGCACAAGTTCAAAGAGAACAAGAAGGCAGACAATAGCACATGTGAGGTCTCAACAAGATTTTGGAACCTCAAATGAAGATGGACAAACAATAATCAATTTAGCAGAATAGAGAAAACGAAAGCTAAGGCAGCAACAGAAAAAGCCTCAAAAGCAGCAGATTCATGCTTGAGAACTCCCAGAAAGGCTCAGAAATTTGAGGGATCAGATACCTCTGAAAAGTGGAGGTGCAAGAGGGCTGAAAAACAGAAGGACTGGTTGAAAGCCTACATAAGAAGCAGTTAGAACCCCAAATTCCTTCACTACACTGGCAAACATCAGGGTTTTACTCACTGGAGATAAAAGCTGGACTCATACAGTTTGCAGAACTGAGGGAGTGTACCAGAACCTATCCCCAATCTTTTCTACTGCTTAAGTCCCAGAGTGCTAGTAGCCAGGTTTATAGCCCTGTGGCAAGTAATTTTACATGTCAACTTTGCTGGGCCATGGGGTGCCCAAATCAAATGTTCTGGGTGTTTCTGATGAGATTAACATTTAAATGGGTGGACTCTTGAGTAAAGCAGACTACCCACCATAATGTGGGTGGGCCTCATTCAATCAGTTGAAGGCCTATACAGAACAAAAAGACTAGCTCCCCCAAGCAAGAGAGTATTCTCCACCAGACTGCCGACTGCCGATGAACTCAAACTGTAACATCAGCTCTCCTGGATCTCCAGCCTGCAGGCCCACCCTACAGATGTTGGACTTATGAGTCTCTATAATCTTGCGAGCCAATCCCTTATAAAAATCTTTCTCTATATATACACACATCCTAGTGGTTCTGTTTCTCTGGAAAAGCCTGACGAATACAACCCCTAGTCAGGAAACAGGAGAATTTTTATTTTATTTTATTTTATTTATTTATTTTTTGGCTGCGTTGGGTCTTCGTTGTTGCACGTGGGCTTTCTCTAGTTGAGGCGATCAGGGGCTACTCTTTGTTGAGGTGCGCAGGCTCTAGGCACACAGGCTCAGTAGTTGTGGCACACGGGCTTAGTTGCTCCGCGGCATGGGGGACCTTCCCAGACCAGGGCTCGAACCCGTGTCCCCTGCATTGGCAGGCGGATTCTTAACCACTGCGCCACCAGGGAAGTCCCCAGGAGAATTTCTTAGGAAAAATGACACCATCATCTGGGGAATTTCCCAATGAAACATCAAGATCCTACAATGAACAAGTCCTGCTCACGTACACAAGTTTCCAATGACCATTTTAGTGCTTTATTATTAAATATGGGCAAACAATGTTTACCAGGTATTTGAGGAAAGCATCTACCATGAAAGACCAAACAAACAAGAAAGGAACTCCCCCTTCCTTTTCCAAAGACTGCTCTCAAAGGGCCTGGTGCGTATAAGATAACAACATGCCTGCTCCACTTCCCACCATTCATGCTTGCCACCAGAAAGACAATTTCTCTGTTCTGTGTCCATCATGATGGGAAGTTATGGGGCATGGATGGGTATAGAGGGGACACAAACCTTTGCAGGTATCAAAAATTCACATACCCAATACATTTGCTTACATGGGCTGATTATGCCTGTTACCATTTTACATGTTCAGTTACATGTGAGCATGGCTATGTCTTCTAGGCTCGGTATTGCTGGATGTGATCAAAGTCACCAAAATCCAGCTTATCAAAACAATTTTATGAATGTATCTTTATAAATAGGCATTGATAATGGGGTAATTTAGTAATGTACTATATAGAATATTAATAATGAAGCCATATATTTAATGTCTGGGTTAAAAATTTTTAGACACTGTACTGAGTCATTTTTTTAACTTGAACATATACTTGTCTCAGTTAATACAAATCAACAAGATCTTATTTATGGTAAGATTTTCTTATTCCATTGAATTGTTTTGCTGTTAACATGGAAAAATGTATATCGTTTTCATAATTTCTATTAATGTGAAATAAAATTAAATTTGGACAAAAACATTATCATTACTATCCTCAGAGAGCTACGAGAATATACTGCACCCAGACAGCCAAAATAGGAAGCTATAAAACAAGAACAATCATTGAATTGTACCAACAGGAAACCTCACAATGGAGAAGCACACATGTGCGCATGTGTTTGTATTTTTCATGAAATTTGAATGCCTCTACATAGGTTACGCAGGCTTCAACAGTTAGGCATAGGCACTACAACTTCCTATTGTTTTACACCCAAAGCTTCACAGACTTCTGTTACCTGGCAGGTATAGGGGAAATAACAATGCAAGAGAGCTGTAAGGACAAGAGATAAAAGTCAGGGAATATACTGAAGTTTAAGTATCCAGAAAAGAATGCTTTCCTAGATCACAGCCACAGAATAAATAAGCTAGTCACTTTAATAAAATAAAGTAGTCATTTTTGACTACTCCCTAACACTTATTTTCCAGCCATACCAACCCAGTTCCGTAAACGGTTTCTGCTATTTGGTATCGACCTGGCTTTGCTCATGCTGTTCCCTCTGCCAAGAGTGCCCTTCTCTTCTTTCTTGGCCTAGTTAAATTCTACTCACCATCACCACTCCTCCTTGACCCCAGTCTGATTCTGATTTTTTATTTTGTTGACTGAGCTCCCCAGGCAATTAAGTTCCTTGAAGGTAATGACGCATTCGATTTTACATCCGCAAAGCCTAGCTCGGTACCTAGCACAAAGTACACTGGCCAGTCTTAGGTCTTTTCAGTACTCACCATTTTGGCCTGAAGATCAAGCAGTTTTCTCACACGAAATGGTTTGACTAGAAAAGGTAAAGAAAAGAATTACTAGTCTGTGGTTCAGAATAAAAAGAAACCTTGTTCAGATAGCTTCTCCTTACAACACATTAAGAATATAATTACGCTGTTCAGTTAAGCCATTAAGCAGATGCTCTTAGATAAAAGTACTAAAAAGAAATCCCACAAAACCTTGTCATAGAACTAATGCTAACAGTTAACTTTATAAAGGCCGATACAAATGCTAATTCCACAGAGTGAATGTAATACAATTGGAATGAAAATACTCACCATTCTCTTTTTTGGTAAGTAAATACAACAAATGGCAGACATAAGGGCACTGTCAAAATATAAAAAATAAAAGAAAAAAATGACAATATATCTTGAACAGAGCAACAATGCATTTTCCTCAAATGTCAATCTTATACTAAGAAAAAAGGCTTTGGGACTTCATTGAACAATAGTTTTACAAAGCTTCTCTTTTTCATACTAAATAGTAGTGATAAAAAAAACAACAGTTTTAATTGGCATCCCTTTATGCCATTTTAAAGTTATTTTTGGAATACAACGACAATGCAGACAATTTGAAAACCAGAAAAAGATTCTTCTACCTAACAAAAATTCATGTATTCCTTCTAGTAGGTCCATATTTATTAAGATACAAACTTAAAATTTTTATCCTGATTTCTCACTTAAAAGTGTTTTCCCATGTTACTTGGTCTTCAAAATGATCATTTTCAATGATCTTAATATTCCAGTGAGTGGATATACCAGAATTTAATTAATCATTTAGCCCTCAGTTTGGCAAATATCACATAATAAATTTGTTAAACTACTAAATGATTCCTTGGTTCCCTTATACCACTTCATTTTGAGCGTCCATTTGTTGAGGTTTTATTCTAGATCAGGGGTCAGCAAACTACAGTCCACCTGTTTTTGCAAATCAAGCTTTACTGGAACACAGCCGCAGTCACTCATTTATGTATTGGCCATGGCTGCTTTCTCACTACAACAGCAGAGCTGAGCAGTTGTGACACAGACTGAGTGGCCTGCAAAGCCTAAGATATTCACTATCTGGCCCTTTACAGGAAAAGTTTGCTGATACCTGTTCTAGAAGAAAACTAGAGTAGAATATCTTCAGGACCAGAGGGTGGCAGTGTTTTTCTTTCATTAAAAAAAAATGATAACCATAAAATAAAACATAAAAAAACCCAATAAATTAGAGTTCATTAAAGTAAGAATATCTGTTTATCAGACAAGGAAATAATACTCTATTGGAGGGATGGGTAAACAACAACCTGTGGGTCAAATCCAGCCCACTGCTGGTTATTGTGAATAAAGTTTTATTGGAACACAGTCATTCATTTATGTATTTACTGTCTGTAGCTGCTTTTGCACTACACCAGCAGAGTGAGTACTTGTGACAGTATGGCACTCAAACCTAAATAATTACTACCTGGCCCTTTAAGAAAAAAATTGCCAATACCTGCTTTAAACGTTAGGAAACTGAAAAAGTAAATTATTAAATAGGACTAGAGAAGGCAACAAAAGCAAAGATTTTCTTTAAACAAACTCAAATTTAGTAGTCTTGATTCTAAACTTTGAAGTACAGCATTCCATATTGCCACTCCTTTACTTAGAAATGGGTTGATAAAGAATGAACATACTTGTAATAAGTGTGGATTTATATATAGGGTCTTCTTGTTTTTAAGGAAAGAATACATGTTATGACCAAGTCTGCCACATTGTACACAAAATATAGTAACTTTCAGTAAAAAAAAACCAAAAAACAAAAGGAACTCACTGCCTCACATCCCTAGGATATGAACCATTAGCAATACCGTTTATCATGTTGGGTATGAAACGAGTGCCACCCTAGGTCCCAGCATTCTATCTGACATTCTCCTTTAATCACATCTAGAAAGGAAAAATTCATGTGCATCTAAGACTTTACAATTACTTTTCTGGCAAATAGTTAACCACCACATCTCAGTCACTACAGAGTCAGGCGCCTGCCAAGTTGTGACTTTTAATGCTTTTAAAAGTTAGGATCCCTATTTCTTGATCTGGCTGATATTTATACAAATATGTTCGGTTTATAAAAATTAATTGAGCTGATAACTTATAAGTAATTTTGTGTATGTATACTTCAGTAAGTATTTTTTAAAAGATAGAAAAAAAGAAAAGAAAAAGAAAAAAAGCAGGCCCCCTTCCCCTCTGCCATGCTGAGCAAGAAACTCTCTAGTCAGCATCATGAAAACTACTCAAGTATATTGCAATTATTTGACAAACATTTATGAATAGCTCCTATTCATTCATTCACTCATGAAACAAGTACTTATTAAGCAGTGGATAAAACAGACAAAAAGGTCTGCTCTTATGAAGTTTACAATACTAAATACCTGGGTTATAAGAGGCTCAGTCCCTGCCTGGAAGAACTCCTAAGTATGTATCCAAAAGAATTCTAAGCAGGGACTTGTACAGGCACTTGCATGCCAACGTTTACTGCAGCATTATTCATGTTAGCCAAAAGGTAGAAACAACCCAAGGGTTCATCAACAGATAATGGATAAACAAAATGTGGTATAAACATACAATGGAATACTATTCAGCCATAAAAATGAAGTTCTGACACATGCTATAACATGGATGAACTTTGAAGACACGCTAAGTGAAAGAAGCCAGACACAAAAGGACAAATACTGGATGATTCCACTTACATGAGGCACCTAGAATAGGCAAATTCATAGACAGAAAGTAGATTAGAGGTTCCCAGGGGTTGGGTGGAGGAGGAATGGGGAGTTATTGCTTACTGGCTAGAGAGTTTCTGTTTATGGTAATACAAAAGTTTTGCAAATAGATAGCAGTGATGGTTGCACAACATTATGAATGCAATTAATAACAATTAATAACACAAAAATTAATAACACTTAAAAATTTATAACCATTAATAACACTTAAAATAGTTAAAATGGTAAATTTTACATTATGGAAAAAAGATAACAGGTTAAAAGAATGAAGTACTCATACATGCTGACAACATGGCTGAATCTTGAAAGCATTATGCTAAGTAAAAGAAGCCAGTCAAAAAAGACCCCATATTAGGGACTTCCCTGGCGGTCCAGTGGTTAAGACTCCGTGCTTCCACTCTAGGGAACCTGGGTTTGATCTCTGGTTGGGGAACTAGGATCCTGCATGCTGCGCAGGGCAGCCAAAAACAAAAAGAAAAGAAAAAGAAAAAAAGACCCCATATTGTATGATTCCATTTATGTGAAATGTCCAGAATAGGCAAATCTCTAAAGACACAAAATAGATTAAGAGTTGCTTAAGAACCTCTATATAGGAAGATGGGGGTGATAGCTAAAAGGTATGAGTTTTTTTTTAATAAAGTGAAAGAATGTCACAATAAAGCAAGTCACATGACTTTTTTGGTTTCCCAAGAGGTATGAGATTTTTAAGGTGATGAAAATGTTCTAAAACTGACTCTGTTCATGGTTGAACATATCTGTGAACATACTAAAAACCAGTGGATTTTACTTTGAGTGGACTGTATGGTATGTGAGCTACATCTCAACAAAGCTGTTTTAAAAAAGTATCCAGCGAGAAAAGAAATGACATACTACAATTAGACTGATTCGACAACAATGGAAAGGAGGTGCCAGTGCAATATTGTCAATGTCCTGAGAGAATTTCACTGTCACCCTAGAGTTCTACACACAGCAGAACCAATTTTCAAGAGCAAGGGCATAGTAAAGATATTTTTAGGCAAAGACAGAGTATACCATCAAAGATTTTACTGAAAGAATATTCTAGAAAATGAGCTCGATTGAAGGTCTGAGATGCAAAAACAAATGATGAGCAAAGATATTGGCAAATATGTGGGCAAATCTAGACAAACACCAACTGTGAAGAAAATAATGTCTACTGTATGTGTATGTGGAGAAGGATGGAGAAGAAAGAGCCAGAACTAAAACCAGATAATAGCATATAATCTGGGAGGGGTGTGATCAGAGTTAAAGCATTCTAAGGTCCTTGTATCATTCAAGATGAAGGTAAAGATATTAGTTACCTTTAGACTTTAAGAAAAAAAATTAAAAATTTAAACTGAGAACATTATAAAGTTATTCATTAAAAAATAATAAACCCATTATATGCTAGATGACATATTTTATGAAAAATAACTACATTTTCCAAACAAAAGAAAAACAGTAAGAAGGATGACACTGTTTTACATTTTACACTATATATGCATGTTAAAATAGGTACAATAACAGCTAAAACAACACACACAGAATGTGTAATTTCCAACCAAGAATGGGGGAAAACCACAATCAATCCAAAATAAGAGGGATGAGGGAAAGAATCAGAAAAAAGCAGATCATTTAGAAAGCTCAAAATAAGATATTGATATTTCAATTCATTTCTACTGTATCAACAATCACTACAAAAGTAAATAAACTAATTTTCCAGGTAAAAGTGAAAATCATCAGACAGGATTTAAAAATAAAATCTAGTTATATGCTATTGAAAAGAGGCATCTAAGGGATTTCCCTGGTGGTCCAGCGGTAAAGAATCTGCCTTCCAATGCAGGGGATGCAGGTTCGATCCCTGGTTGGGGAGCTAAGATCCCACATGCCATGGGGCAACAAAGCCCACACTGTGAGCCTCAAAGAGACAGCCTGCCCGAGTGCCACAAACTACAAAGCCCATGTGCTCTGGACCCTGTGCGCCACAACTACAGAGCCCACACACCCTGGAGCCCGCACCACAACTAAAGAGAAGCCCGCGCACCACAACGAAGAGCCCGTGCTGCAACGAAAGATCCCACGTGCCGCAACTAAGACCTGATGCAGCCAAAAATATAAAAAGAAAATAGTTTTTTAAAAATAAATAAATAAAAGGGGCATCTAAGACATGAGGGCAAAAGAAGATTTTTCAAAAAACCAAAAGATGGTAATATACCAAGCAATATACTAGCCAATGTCAATATCAAACGAAATGACTAAAACAAAAAGCATTTCTAACAAAGGGCAACTCCATGATAAAGGTTTGATTCAGCAGGACAATATATGAAAACTATAATTGTGCATATACCTAATAATAGACTCAAAATATATAAAGTAAAATTTGACAGAACTTTAAAGGAAAACTAACAAATCTGCCTTCATAGTGGGAGATTTTCAACATACCTCCCTCTATAATTGATAAATGGGCAGCAACAACAATAAATCCATAAGGATAGAGAAAATTTCAATTCCAATAACCTTCATCCCCTCACACTACTTCAACAACTCACCCCATTGTCACTCTGAATCTTGTCATCACATTGAACCACCCCCTCCTGAAATCTTAAACTCCACTGCTACAATTTCTATTATTCCAGTTTTTAAACCCAATACATTTCCTGAATGTCACCAAGGCATCCTGAACCTCAGCTGCGTGTGCTCCCCATCTGCCCTGTTTTGTCTTCACCTTCTCCCTTTTCTCTCTAGACTTCCTGATCCATCGGCGGTCACTCTCTCGCCTCCTTGTCCCACCCTGGAGAAATTACCTATCACAAATTCGTGCTCCCTAAACTCATCTGGTCCTTCAGAACTGTGTCTCTAACCTCCTATTTCTATTTCCACCGAAAGCTATTTCAAAATGTATACTCTCTCCTCAAACATAATATTCTATCTTCCCATCCTCATTCTCAGCAGAAGACCTTGCCTCCTACTTAAGTGAAACTTTGAGGAAAAAAAATCACTAAAACCACTGGCCAGGAATTCCCTCAATCATCTCCCTTACTAACCCACAAACGTATTGACATCAACACCCATGTCTCTTCCTGTTGAAAACAAATTCCTATGACTTTAACCCTGATCCCCAGTCATATTTTGCTACCTCTCCTTTATACTCACATGGAACTCTGTGGATACTATCACAGGATTTATTCACACTGTACTTATCTTCTCTCCTACTACATTTAAAGACCTTCAAGGCTCAGCCTCTTACTAGATAGCTTACCTTAGCCAAGTTATGTAACTTTTCCAAGCCTCAGTTGTCTCATCTCTAAAATGGGAATATCATTTTCCATAAATTCTGGCTCTAGTCACGTGACTCTGGGTAATTATTTGACTTCTCTGTGCCTCAGCTTCCTCATCTCTAAAATGGGGATAAAAGTGTATACCACAGGGCTTCCCTGGTGGCGCAGTGGTTGGGAGTCGCCTGCCGATGTAGGGGACGCGGGTTCGTGCCCCAGTCCGGGAGGATCCCACGTGCTGTGGAGCGGCTGGGCCCGTGAGCCATGGCCGCTGAGCCTGCGCATCCGGAGCCTGTGCTCCGCGGTGGGAGAGGCCACAACAGTGAGCGGCCTGCATACCACAAAGAAAAAAAAAAAGTGTATACCACATAAGGCTCGCAAGAGGTTCATGTGAGTTAAAACCACTTCTTATCTATTGTGTGTTTTACACTTACAACACATTTCAGTTTGGCCTAGCCACATTCCCAGTGCTCACTTAGTCAAATGAAGTTAGTGGCTACTATACTGGTAGCACAAGTGTAGAAAATAGTAGGTGCTCAATAATTTTCTTTTTAGCATACTGATGTAAGAAAAGAACTTTCAGACCCTCAGAACTGGGAAAAAATATTTTACATAGTCTAACATTTCTTTCTCTACATTTTAACATCTCTGAAAACAGAACTAATCCTAAAATCCATATCATGTGATAGCTTTAATGGCAGCATTCTATTGTAATGGTTCATAAGATAATGATGCATCTTAACACTAATGGCATCTTAGAGATGATGAAATACTGTGTATATAAAGTATACTAGTGCCTGGCATATAAGCCTCATATAATTTAACTATATGAGGCTTATAGTTAACTTATTCTAACTCATATTTGTATTTCTAATACTAGTTCAATGCCATTCATATTATGTGGTTAATAAATGTTCATTGAGTGAATTTCTAAAGGATGTAGCCTCAAACTTTGTACATCTAAAGCCAAACATATTATATTCCTTCCAAAACTACCTCCATTTCACAAATTCCCTTTTACGGTCAAAGGTACCATCATTCTGAGTCATGCTGCCTTAAAAACTTGGATCTTCATCTCTTGACCCTTCCCTTAATCCAATATAGGTAGCAAGTCAATTCTTCCTTTACAATTTCCCCTAAAATTTGTCCTTTCAATTTTTCATTCCCCTTAGTCTAGTATAGTGATTCTCAAACTTTTTGGTCTTGGGACTCTTTACATTCTTAAAAATTAGAGGACCCCAAAGAGCTTTTGTTTATCTGGTTTATATCTGTTGATATTTACCATATAAGAAACTAAAACTCGGAAATTTTTAAATGTTTACTAACTCATTTAAAAAATAAGCCCAGGGCTTCCCTGGTGGCTTAGTGGTTGAGAGTCCGCCTGCCGATGCAAGGGACACGGGTTCATGCCCCGGTCCGGGAGGATCCCACGTGCCGCGGAGCGGCTGGGCCCGTGAGCCATGGCCGCTGAGCCTGCGCGTCTGGAGCCTGTGCTCCGCAGCGGGAGAGGCCACAGCAGTGAGAGGCCTGCGTACTGCAAAAAATAAAAATAAAAATAAGCCCATCACATGCTAACAATAAATGAAATATTTTATGAAAAATAACTATATTTTCCCCAAAAATGACTTAGAGTGACACAGTTTTACATTTCTACAAATTTCTTTAATGTTTCTGACTTAATAGAATACAGCTGGAGTCTCTGCTTCTGCATTAAATCTGTTACAATATGTTGTTCTGATTGAAGTACATGAAGAAAAGTCAGCCTCACACAGATATGTAGTTGGAGAAGAAAGTAATATTTTAATAGCCTTTTCAGAAAATCGTGGATATTAGTCTTTGATACTTCACTAAAACTTGGTAAGTGATAGCCTCTTAGGGAACAGCTGCAATGTGGAATCTGAAATCTTATCAATGAACCGTCTTTGTACTCTGTTCCATTAAAATTCATTGATATATCTTACACTTTGGATGGCTCTTTTACCCATGCATAATTTCATAATATCATACTTGATAATTTGGAAATTAGCTATACCAAGCTTCCAAATATTGACACATTTCATTATACAATACCTAAAATCACATTCATTAATATTGCTACCATCCTCATCAGGAAAGTCTTTAAGTACTGGGAAGCTGTCAAGTTCACAGTGGCAGATACAAATTTTCCAAACTTGTAATTTTCGCTTAAAAGCTCAAATTTTATCACTGGCAAAAAACAGTGCCAGTTGTTTTCTTTGAAATGACCAGCTCACTTTGTTCATTTTCAAGAAAACATCTGCCAAATACCCAAGTCTGAATAACCACATTTTATATGTCAGTCACTCTTTGAAGTAAAAATGGTATTTTGTGAAAAAAGCAGCTGGTTTAGCTCACAACTCAATCACACAAGTGCTTTTCCTCAGGACAACTGTTGTACTTTAGTATGCAGAAGGGATTTATTTGTACTTCCCATTTCATCAAACATAATATTAAAGATGTGTCTCACAGGTTGAAGTTTAATATAATTAATGAAGTAATTTTTACTGCTTGATTTGGGACAGTATTAAGTGAAACTAGCATTTTTGTTTTTTACTGCAGTGAAGAACACAATGACCACTAGTACAGTCTGGCCCCACTGCCCTTATTTGTGCTAAGGTGCCAGCAGTTTTATCCACCATCAGTACAAATGTCAACACAGTGAAAATAGCTAATAACATCTTGATATTGCTATAAAGATAACTTGAACCACTGAGACCTCCTGAAAGGTTCTCAGGGAGCCTCAAGGGGTCCACAGAGTGTATCTGAGAACTGCTAGTTTAGGATGTCATCATCAAGTTAGTCTCCTAATTAGTTTTCCTGACTCTAGCCTCCATCATAATTCATAATGTTTGGCACTACTAGATACAACTTCCTACAGTGTTGCTTTCAACATGTTCTGCCCCAAGTTTTTCAGTGATTTCCCCACTGGATATAGGATAAAGTTCAAATTCCTTACCATCACATTTAAAGACCTCTACAATTTTTCCTCACCCAACTTTTTCAGCCTTACCACCCACCACTGCTTGACACCAATTGTAATTAAGTCAATCTGATCTATTTAAGGTCTCTTGAAATACCATTTACACAGTTCACAACTTTGCTTGAAATATTCCTGTCATATCAAACATCAAATCTCAAATCCTACTCAACCTTCACGGCCTAGCTCAATGCCTACATACTTTATGATGCTTTTTCTAATCACTCTGGTTTACAGTGTTCTTTCCTTCCTGGGAATATCACAGCAATTATTATCCTCGTGTTAACATATACCGTCTTTGATAATTTAACTTATACATTATTTAACTTTATCTGCTTTCCTTAGTCCCCCAACTGGATTATAAACCCCTGGAATATGGAAACTCTCTGCTAAACTTTGAATCTTCTACATTGCCTCGATCAATGCAATGAACACAGTCAATTTTTTAAAAATGAAATCAATGAATGAATTCCCTTTCCAGAAGCAAGAGGAATTCAGTTAGATGAATGGTTCACATGGTCTGTGAACTACTGATGGTCCTTGAAAGTCTTCCATGTGGACAGTAGATTGATTTCTTAGAGTTATTAACGTTTTCAATGGGAATAATTATACTATTTTATCAAAATCAGCCCATTGGCATCTCATGAAAAGTAATCCTCTCCTCATTAATTCTGATGAGGTTTTCACAGTGTTAATCAAGAAACTGGAAACCATAAACAAGACCAAAAGACAACCCTCAGAATGGGAGAAAATATTTGCAAATGAAGCAACTGACAAAGGATTAGTCTCCAAAATTTACAAGCAGCTCATGAAGCTCAATAACAAAAAAACAAACAACCCAATCCAAAAATGGGCAGAAGACCTAAATAGACGTTTCTCCAAAGAAGATATACAGATTGCCAACAAACACATGAAAGAATGCTCAACATCATTAATCATTAGAGAAATGCAAATCAAAACTACAATGAGATATCATCTCACACCGGTCAGAATGGCCATCATCAAAAAATCTACAAACAATAAATGCTGGAGAGAGTGTGGAGAAAAGGAAACACTCTTGCACTGCTGGTGGGAATGTGAATTGGTACAGCCACTATGGAGAACAGTATGGAGGTTCCTTAAAAAACTACAAATAGAACTACCACATGACCCAGCAATCCCACTACTGGGCATATACCCTGAGAAAACCATAGTTCAAAAAGAGTCATGTACCAAAATATTCACTGCAGCTCTATTTACAATAGCCCGGAGATGGAAGCAACCTAAGTGTCCATCATCAGATGAATGGATAAAGAAGATGTGGCACATATATACAATGCAATATTACTCAGCCATAAAAAGAAACGAAATTGAGTTATTTTTAGTGAGGTGGATAGACCTAGAGTCTGTCATACAGAGTGAAGTAAATCAGAAAGAGAAAGACAAATACCGTATGCTAATACATATATATGGAATCTAAGGGGAAAACATGTCATGAAGAACCTAGGGGTAAGATAGGAATAAAGACACAGACCTACTAGAGAATGGACTTGAGGATATGGGGAGGGGGAAGGGTAAGCTGTGACAAAGTGAGAGAGTGGCATGGACATATATACACTACCAAATGTAAAATAGATAGCTAGTGGGAAGCAGCCGCATAGCACAGGGAGATCAGCTAGGTGGTTTGTGACCACCTAGAGGAGTGGGATAGGGAGGGTGGGAGGGAGGGAGACGCAAGAGGGAAGAGATATGGGAACATATGTATATGTATAACTGATTCACTTTGTTATAAAGCAGAAACTAACACACCATTGTAAAGCAATTATACTCCAATAAAGATGTTAAAAAAAAAGAAAAAAGAAACTGTACAATAAGTGACTCAAAGGACCCTGTTGAAGTGGTTTAAAAGGGAAAAGGTGGCAATCATTGCTCTAGATCAGCAAAGAGACTCCAATGTGAACTCAATTCTATCTGTTACAATTATTTCCTTAAAAAAGATATAAAGCAAATGCATTAAAAATTTTATTTGTTAATCTGAGAGACAGGTGTAAAGATGTTTCTTATGTTACTCTTTATACTTTTCTATGTGTTTCATATATTTTAAAATAAGTAAGGAAAGTGGTGTGGCACTTTGAAGCACATATGGTGCATCGATATACAAGCGCGTACCATTTGATCGATGCATGATGCTGTCCAATTTTTACTTACCAGTGCATCATCTTGCAATGAAGCAAAAAAGAAGCCATAGAGTAAGTTAATTTGCTCCTTGTGATCAATGAAGTCAAACATTGCAACCAGCCAACGATAAAAAAGTACCTATTGAGAGACAAAATGCTTATCTTTAGAGAAATATAACTTGCAGAGAGCTTAATTTCCCCCTCACGGCTGTTTTAGAAGCCTCTAGCACAAAGAAGGATAATAAGTTTTATCTCTCAGTAAAAATTTCTGTTTGAACAGACTCCTTGCATTAAGCTACATTGTTCCAAAACTACAGGCTTTGCACAAAAGGCCACTGCCATTACTCCATAAGTGGCTCTTCCTTGCCAGCCCTTAAGTAGTTCTGAAGGACTTACCATCAAAGTGTTTAAAAAGATTACCTTGGTGCTACCAGAACACTTGCCAACACAAAGCCAAGAGACCGCCGTAACCACAGAATCTTCTGATATTAGAGTTGCTGGAATCATACACTTGAATATCCGAGTGTTTACAGCACTCCCTGGAAAGCAGACAAACTCTAAATCAAACTACATTTTGGGATCTTGACTGTTTCCTTACTATTATTAACTCTTAGTCCTAAAAAGTTCACTTCACATTGAAGGCAATAAAATAATATTCAATATCTCTTATCATCATTATAAAACATAGTTTGAAACAAAAATGTACCTTTAACTTTTAATATAAACTATAAAGCAAATTCTTTGGTTCTAATATTTTTATCTAACAAGGGAGGATGAGTACAGGATTTCTTCTTGGCATGATGAAAATGTTTGGAAATTAGATAGTGGTGATGGTTGCACAACTCTATGAATATGCTAAAAAAAAAAAAAACCTGAATTGTATGCTTCAAAAGGGTGAATTTTATGGTACGTGAATTACACCTCAAAAGAAGTCTTTTACTCCTAGGAAAATTTCAAGGACTTTTTAAAATGGCATAATAGATTCTGATTTATTTAAAGCTACTCTAAGATATCTTGCATGAGCTGCTACATTTAAGAATAAATAGATATATTTCTAGTCTCCATTCCCCCCCAAAAGTGGGAAGGATAGCAGAATCAAACAACTATACTATTAGCTGGTAGTAATATCATTCTATATTGGTCCAATCTTTCCATCATACTCTCTTGGCTTCTATGCTATCCTCCCATCTGCTAATAGAAGTGAGTTTGCAAGTAGTTTTGTGTATACCCTATGTCAACTTCTGCTTATTAAGGCTTCAATAATTAAATATACATGTATATCATCAATTTCTTTTTGTGTTTAAACATTGTTTTATTCGTATTATACAGTGGTGATCACAACCATTCACTGGAAAAAACAGTGTTCTCAACTTCTCATGCAAGTAGAAGCCTCAACAATATCTTGGATACATGTGTCTTTAACCACTGTTTTACAGGTATTATAGCGTGGTAATCACATCCATTCAGTATAACACTGTTCTCAATTTCTCCCACAAGTAGCATTCTTAGAAACATACAGGTCTTTAAACGCTGTCTTACATGCATTATAGCATGGTGATCACATCCATTCACCAAGATAACACTGTTCTTAACTTCGCCTGCAAGTAGCATTCTCAGAAACATCTTATACATCTTTTCTTTTCCTACTAGTGTAGACCTCTTATTTTTTTAATAAAAACTGTATATATTTAAGATGCACAACATGATGATATGATATAATCAGCCCTCCATATCCATATGGATATGGATAAGATGCACCTGTGGATTCAACCAACCACAGACAGAAAATATTCGTTTAAAAAAAATTCCAGGGCTTCCCTGGTGGCGCAGTGGTTGAGAGTCCGCCTGCCGATGCAGGGGACACGGGTTCGTGCCCCGCTCCGGGAAGATCCCACATGCCGCGGAGCGGCTGGGCCCGTGAGCCATGGCCGCTGAGCCTGCGCGTCCGGGGCCTGTGCTCCGCAACAGGAGAGGCCACAACAGTGAGAGGCCCGCGTACAGCAAAAAAAAAAAAAAAAAAAAAAATTCCAAAAACAAAACTTGAATTAGCCACACAAGACAACTATTTACGTGGCATTTACATTGTATTTACAACTATTTACATAGTGTTTACATTGTATTAGGTATTATAAGTAATCTAGAGATGATTTAAAGTATATAGGAGGATGTGTGTAGGTTATATGCAAATATTACGCCATTTTATCAAGGGATTTGAGCATCCTAGGATTTTTGTATCCGCAGGGGGTCCTGGAACCAACACCCGGCAGATACTATATACCTATATATAATAAAATGACTACTACAGTCAAGTTAATTAACATTTTATCTCCTCACATAGTTACCATTCTTTGTGTGTGGTAAGAGCACATGAAATCTATTCTCTTGCAAATTTCCAGTATTCTATACAATATTACTAACTATAGTCATCATGTTGTACATCAGATCTCTAGATTTATATATCCTACATAACTTCAATATATCTCATCAATTCCTACCCCATCATTCTGTGGAGAAGAAAGGAAGCAGTGATGGCAGGTAATGAATCACAAGAATAAAAATCTTTGCTTTCCAGTCTCATGGTATCTTGTTTTTACTCCTCTCTTCTCCCCTACTCCCATCCCCCAACCCTTGTAAAGTTTACAACAGTCTGACCGCTAACACTTTACACATGTACCAAATTCAAAGGGAGAATTCAATATAGACTCTATTCTTACTTCCCAGTGACTTTTCAATTACTAAAGAGTCCAAAGTCCCTTTGTACCTAATTATGACATTTCTAGCACACCTGCCCCTCAATATGTATTTCAACTTAGCAAAAGAGCTACATATAAAGATCTGGTAGAGATGGTGGATATCACAGAAATAACTAAAAGGAGAAAAGCAATTAATGAGGCTACATATAATGTCACCAAATTCCAGCTCAACAGAAAAACGAAATTAGACTAGAAAGCCAGAGATTATTTTTTAAATTGTTACATACAAGTTTCTAACTCTGAGGCATGCATTTTGAAACATGCATGCATTTGCAATAAGACCTGGCAAACATCACAAAAACCTTCTAAACATTAATTTCTGAGATATCAAAAAAGAAAAGAGAAATTCCAAAATAGAAAACATCTGTACATTCTATACATGTTTTAAGGGGAGAAGGGATAGATAGAATTGTTCTCGATAAACACTAATCAGTTAAATATGAATTCCTAGAAATTTGTCAAAACCAATTTGAAACCACTTAGAAGAAGACCAATTTTATTAGGTCAAATTTAACTTTGTAGGAAAACAAAGAGAACTAATCAGGTAAAAATAGAGAACTAGGGACTTCCCTGGTGGCACAGTGGTTAAGAACCCGCCTGCCAATGCAGGGGACATGGGTTTGAGCGCCGGTCCAGGAAGATACCACATGCTGCGGAGCACCGAAGCCCATGCACCACAACTACTGAGCCTGTGCTCTAGAGCCCATGAGCCACAACTACTGAGCCCGCGTGCCACAACTACTGAAGTCCATGCACCTAGAGCCCGTGCTCCGCAACAAGAGAAGCCACTGCAATGAGAAGCCCGTGCACTGCAACGAAGAGTAGCCCCCACTCGCCGCAACTAGAGAAAAGCCTGCACGCAGCAACAAAGACCCAACACAGACAAAAATAAATAAATAAATTTTTTTTAAAATATAGAGAACTAAAATTCCTGGAAGTCATATACTGAATTTGGCTAGTAATGTGTTGTCTCTCTCTCTCAGACACACACACACACACACCTGCAAACATGATAGGGTATGCACAAAGGAACCCAATATGCAAGGGTTAGAAAATGGTATATAAAGTATTCAATTTTGATAGTTGTCTTAATTTAAAAAAAAAAAAGGAGAAAACCCAGTAGCAGTGTGGTGCAGCATAAACACTAGAAGGGGAGTTAGGAGATCTGAGTTCCCCAGTTCTAGCTCTGAGATTAAGCAAGTCTCTTTAACCACTCTGGGCTTCAGTTTCCTCACCTTTAAAATGAGAATGTTCAAGGGCTAAAATACTCTCTAAGTCTAAATTTGGGTGAGGGTAGGTAAAAAGGTTCTTCTCAAGTAAAAAGAATAATGGACAGATATTATTTCTTTCTAAGAATCTCCCCCCACTGCCATTACAAATGAACTTAGAACAGAAAAGGAAGCATTGGCACAAAAGAAAAAGCATCTTGACTATTAAGGCCACAGAGACTGGAATGGAGACAGTATCAACAGGGACTTGCCATAGATAAGTGAACTTAAAGGCAATAAAATAGACCAAGTGATCTCTTAATGTGCCTTCTGGCAACACTATTTAAATTATTATCTATCCTTCCTAAGAGAAATACTAAAAATGGCTCCCATGTATTTGGTGACAAGAATTCATTTTATTGGGGCTTCCCTGGTGGCGCAGTGGTTGAGAGTCCGCCTGATGCAGGGGACGTGGGTTTGTGCCCCGGTCCGGGAGGATCCCACATGCTGCGGAGCGGCTGGGCCCGTGAGCCATGGCCGCTGAGCCTGTGCATCCGGAGCCTGTAGCTCCGCAACGGAAGAGGCCACAACAGTGAGAGGCCCATTTTATTTGTAAAGATATGTGATAACTAGCCATTTTCAGCATATGCACATAGAAACTTTTAGTTCATAAGGTAGTCTGAACACAAGAAAGGCCCATCTTATTGATATAATCTTATCAGATTGGTTTTATGAAGAGAATAGGAAAATATATAGTTCTTTAACTGCAGCTGATTCCAATCAACAATCTAATTCAAAGTCTGAAAGGCAAAACAAATAGCAAACTGAAAAATTTATCCCCTTGACATACCAAATTTGCCACTGAGTGCCACATTTAATAGAATGTCAATTCCTTCTGGAGCTAAGCCATTCTTCCATGCCACATTTTCCACAGTTTTCAAGTGTTTCTCCAAGGTTTTATCTTTACTCTGTGAAGTTTTAATGGAACCTGTAAGAGGAACAGTATTAAATAGTGAGGATTTTAAAACTCTCTCACTCCTCAGCCTCAACAGTTACAAATTAGGATTCTTCAAAGGAATAGCTTTACATAAAAGATGTCTTCCTAAAAACGCTTCAAAGCCTTTAAAACCCTTGAATACTTCACAGCAAAGCAGGAAAACTGAATCCTGCCCTGGCTTCTCTGCTCTAAACTAACTAAAAGCACTGAACTTAGACTAAGCTGTTTCAAAAACTAGAGCAGTGGTTCCCAAACTTTGCTGCACATTGGAATCACCTAAGGAGCCATTAAAAAATCCCAATGCCTAGCTTGTATCCCATACCAATAAAATCAGAAAGTCTAAGAGTGGATGCCAGGTACCAGTGGGTTTTAAAGATTCTCGGGAAATCCCAATGTGTAACAGTTTGGAAACCACTCTGCCAGGAACATGCTTTGTTGCTATATCCCTAGTACCTAGCATATTGATACGTAGTAAGTGCTCAATAAATGTCCATTAAATAAACAAAAATCACAAATGAGCAAAAATATGCTTTCCTTTAAAAATCCTTAAGAAAAAAAGTCTGAATATTTTTAAAGGAATAGGACTTAACATAAGGAAAACAATCTGTCTTACCTTTCTCAAAGTATGTCAGTGCTATTTGCAGAGTGCCTTCTGCTTGATCATCAGCACGTTCATAATCTTCCACTGGATTGTTTTGTCCATGTTTCGAGATGCTCTTTGAGTCACTTAGGTCCTCTGTTACTTTCCAGGCTGAGAGTGTAGTCTGATAGCTATTACTACCTTGTGAAGTCCTCTTTCGTGCCTGAGAGTTCTTAACTTTCCGTTGAAGTGACATTACTGCACGTGTTCTATACAGAAACAAGTGTCAAGTTACCATTAACCAGCCAAACTGTCCCTCCCTTTTTACTCCACAAAGACAGGGATCACACATGCCTGTATTCCCACATTTAGTACAGAGGACCTAGCATACAAGTACACAATAAAAAAACTGACAGCAATCCAGGCAACAAAAGCTATAGGTTAACTTTCTCAAAAAGCCCTTGACCTAAATAGGAACAGAAATGACTCTCCAAGGTAACATTCACTAGCCGGCCTTGTGAGGGGAAAAAAACAGTAAGAGTACAGGCAACATAACAAATTCTCTTAAAAGGGCTATATCACATAAGTGAGTCCAAAACTAATCCATCTCATGAACTCAATGTTACTTTCTCCGCTCCTATTTTTCTCCACCCTGCCTTGATTTTGCTTTTAATCTTTAATACTGCCTGCTTTGTCAGTGCTAAGTTAAAGACAAACTGGTGGCCAAACTAAGGATTCTCAGAACAGAAACATGCCCCGATAATTCACTTATTCAATAAATAATTACTGAGCATCATCTACAATATATGCCACGCACAATTCTACTCACCAGGGATAAAATAACAAAACAGTCAAGGTCTGTGCTCTCATGAAACTTATGGGGGTGGAGTGAAGAGGAGCTGTGAGAGTCAATAAATAAGTAAATAATAGTGAACATAATATACAGTGATGTCATAGAAAAGAGGTGGGGGTGAGAAGCTACTTTGGAATAAGTGTTCAGAGAATGCCTCTCTGATGTGAACTGTAAGCTGAGATTTGAATGCCAGGAGGAACCAACCATGTTAAGAGCTGGTGGAAGGGTATTTCATGGAGAGGAAAGAACAAGATATGCTAAGACCTTAAAGCAAGAGCTCTGTGTGTTAAAGAAACAGCAACAACACCAGTAAGAGGCGAGGGTCGGTGGGGGTAGTAGCATGAAAGAGGTACAGAGTAGTAGGAGACGAAGTCAAAAAGGCAGACAGCGACTGCTATATTGGGGCTTGTAAGCCAGAACAAGGAATTTGGTTTTTAAGTGTCATAGGCAACTATGGGGGAAGGGAAGACTGTTACAGAGGGGAGTGATACCATCTGATTTATGTTTTAAGATCATTTTAGCTGCAGTACGAAGAATAGAATGTTAGGGGTGCAGGAGTGGAAATAGACAATTAAAAGGGTCTAGCAAAAGTCCAGAAGAGATATGACTGCAATCTGAACCTGGCCTAAGGTGTAAATGGTAGGAAAGGTAGAAAATGATGGTATTTGTGAAATGTTTTGGAAGGAGACTGGGCAAGGCCGTAATAAAGGAATTAGATGTAGGGAAAAAGAAAGAGAGGAAGCCAGAATGACTTCTAAGTTTTGGGCTTCAAATAGGAAAAACTAAGGGAATGGTCGTAATGACACTCAACCCCACCTCCCTAGAACAGATGAGGCTGGAGCAGAAGAGCAATATGCATGTCTAACCCACCGAGAGGTTCCAGGTTCCGAGTTGTTTTTTAGGGTCCTACGAAAGAAGGGCGGGCGAGCAGCTTCTGGCCCTTTCCAGTGGAACCGTCCCATCGCTCCCCAAGGACCCCCTTTCACAGCCTGCCCCAGCAAGGACCGAACTTGGCCGCGACAACTGACCCATTGGGCAGATTCCCGTTCTGGGGGAAAACCCGACACCTTGTAGGACAGTCTTACTCAGAAGTCAGGAGATTGATTCCCTTCGGCCTCGGGGCTCCCACTTTGCCCGGTGTTTAAAAGCACCTCACCTAAAATACTCCTCAGTCCCAAAGCCTCTGGAGTCCAAACGTCACCTCCCGGATTCAAATGAGCGGGCTCCGCCCCGCGCATGCGCTTCCGAGGCGACACAGGGGGCTTCACGGCGGAGCCGCGCGCTCTGCTGAAGCCTGATTGGTTGGGTCACAGCTCAATGGCGCGAGGCGGCGCGCGCGCCCACGCTGACGCAAACGCAATTCCGCAGAGCCGCCGGCCACACCCGCCAGGCCCGGGTACGCCCGGCTAGCGGGCAGTTGCTGCTGAAATCAGCCGATTGGCTGATGTTCCCACTGTTCTAATATTGTTCCCATTCGTCACTGTGCCTAAAACGGAACAATTAGTATCTCGGTTCTTGAGTTTAACAAGACCAATTACAGTGATCCATTTGCTCAGATTGACCCCAAATGTCGGGCTTTGAATCTGTAGGAAAATATGAAACTGCAAACTTCTCAATAAAGGCTGCTTCTCCCATGTTGGGCAAGAGAATTAGGTTAAAGGGTCTGACACCTCTGAAGCTGTCGCTAGGAGGTGGGAGGAAAGGACGGCGGCTGAATTTGCCCTCCTTTTACCGAGGATGGGCACGCATACCTTCTAGAGTATGCTGGAAACATATATCCTGAGCCAGATGTGGCATCTTGTAGGTAGCCGGCCAGTCAACAAGTAAAGATTCCAAACTTTGAGGAATAGATGGACCTTAAAGAAACTGGCTAAAACAGCAGCAAGGGCTTAGTCTGAGACCTGAACTTAGTCCCTAGTTTAGTCTCTTACTAGAGTAGGAACTGGAGAAGAAAGATAAAAATTTAATGACTCTCACTGATTTTTTGAGGCGAAAATATACCCATAAACTATAGGCAAAAGTGTGGGAGGGGGCTTCCCTGGTGGCGCAGTGGTTGAGAATCCTGCCAATGCAGGGGACATAGCTTCGTGCCCCGGTCCGGGAAGATCCCACATGCCGCGGAGCGGCTGGGCCCGTGAGCCACGGCAGCTGAGCCTGCGCGTCCGGAGCCTGTGCTCCGCAACGGGAGAGGCCACAACAGTGAGAGGCCCGCGTACCGCAAAAAAAAAAAAAAAAAAAAAAAAAAAAAATAGAAGTGTGGGAGGAAACTTTGCAATCTTGGGGAGAGATGAAGAATCAGACTAAGTTGATGTATTTGGGAAAGACTACAGCAAAAAATGATTATTTACCACATCTTACATTGTTTTCAAAGTACTTTCAAGAAATCATATTTAATCATGCATGAGAACTGAGTGTTCAATATTTACTATGATAGTTGATCTTCCTATCTAGTAAAACTGAAAATTTCTCGAGTCATTTTTTAATAATCATTTCATACTCAAATGTAAATTGGAAAGAATCTTAAGCCTTCAATCCTCTTATTTTTGTAAATGAAATTGGGGCCCTGAGTAGTAAAATAACTTGCCTAATGTGACAAGTCTGTGGCACTGGAATTTGTGCCAGTTTGTGGATGCATATATAGTGAGACACTGGTTCATCTTTACTTAATATACCTGCAATTATTTCTGAAATCATTCTTCTACCTTCCCTTGGCATCACCTAATAAAGCAGAACTCCCCAAACCTGGGAACTGTATTGAGATCTAATTTTGTGGCTTTCTGTCTTATGTGCTGACATCACAGAAGTGTGAGGAAACTTAAATGAGATTGGAAAGTTAGTAACCTCATTAGTATATTAAGTTATTGTACTCCCCCTTCTCTTTATTCTCCTCCCTCATCCACTCAAAAATAAGACAACCTGAATCCCATGACATGACCCTTTCTTTCCAGATTTTCATTACTTGTCCAGACCATTTCCTCCAAACTTCAAAAATTTTTATTTTGAAAGAATGAGAGAAATAAGACAGAGAGGTATCAATCAACAAGAACAATGATATCGAAGAAAATACAATAATTTGTACTCCCCCCACACACAACACTCCCACCCCTTTCCCTATCCCTGGCACAATAATATTAAAACCATCAAAGCACATCTAACAAGGAGAAGCAGCAGTACGTAATGAAGAAAGCAAATTTTCGTACTGCTCAATCCAACTAACCTATATCAAATGTCCTTCCCCCAGCTAAACTCAACTCACTGGAATGATAAAGAGGTGTAGAGGAGACAGCTGTGGGGGTAACTTGGATCTCTGCTTACACTAGCAAAGCTCAGTGAAAATTCAATAGGATAGTGAATCTGTTTGGCAGAGAAACACTGGATACGGCTCCTCTGTCAAATTTCAGATGATTTAAGAGAACAGCTAGTTTGAGATTCACAGACTTCTAACGGGACTAATCCTCGCTCCCTCAACCACAACAGTGGAGTAGCTGCCAAATCCTGGTTAGCTGCTGAGAATAGTGGAAGTGAGGCAGCGTTTGGCTTAAGAAAATCCAAAAAAGATGTCCGATATAAAGTTTACTGTTTCAGTTTCCAAGTGTGAGTAAAGGAGCTTAGTAGGTTGGGCTCCGACAAAGGCAAGGTGAAACTTCTAATTTTATCACTTGAAGAATTAGATTATCTATTGACTGCACATTTCCCTTATTTTAATTAAACTCAGTATGGAGTATTTACAATTTAAACAACTGTTAAAGTAGAAGTTAATTCATTTTACATGTAACTCAGTGTCTCAAATTGAAGGAAATTTTTCCTAAAGTGGTAGGTTTAAGTTTTCAGCTTAATCTAGTGAGGGATTCCTCCATCCCATGGGAATACATAGTTTGTTTTATACCAAGAAGTACGTAGCGTTCTCTTTATAGGAGATTTATTTTATTCTGCCTTCACTAGAATCAGTCAATAAAGGGAAGGATACCTATGCAGGATTAGTTCAAGATCAGAGCCTTCTCCTTCGCACGTGTGTGCAAACACGCAAACACACACACACAGTAAGTAACATTTTCCCACACTTAATCTCACAGTCACATGCTTGCTGGAGTCCATCTCACAAATACACTTCAATAGTTAGCCATATACATGTACATGCAGCAAGATGTGAGAGTTGCCCCAGAGTGATTAAAGGTGGTGCACATACATCTATGTGGGGAGGTCATTTTAGGGTATAGGTGTACACAAGCCAATAGGGCCATTAATTTGTAGGTTATATTTGTCCCTTTTCCCCCAAGATAAATAAATCAAATGAAAAACACACACTGACATCTTCCTGGGTGTCATGGAGGCAACTGCCTGGAAGGTCCACTTTTTTGCACTTCCGCTTTCCTACGACAATTTCATTTTGCCCTGAGGGGCCTTCTCATATAAGGACGGCTGCTCCTCGGTATTTCCCGCATTGCCGGTACTCCCCGCATTCCCTGGCAGCGAGGATTTCTTCTCAGAGGACCGGTCTTCGGGCTTTCGGGCAATCAGTAGGCGGCAGGTGAGCAGGATGCCGAACACCAGGGCATGGGCGTAGCGTTTGAGAGGATCACCGACTAGCTGGTGGAAGAAGAGCACAGCCAACACCAGCAAAAGTAGGAAGAAGTTGGCCACATCTTTGGGACGCCCAGGCACAAGGGTCATGACAATGCCACAGGCCACCTCAAGAGCACCAATGCTTTTGCGGAGGAGAATGGAATTGATCCCCATTTTCTTCAGCAGAGGGAGGGCTCGGACATAGCTCTTGTAAGCACGTTTCTAGAGTGGAATACCATAAGGAAATCGCTGCATTAACCATGGTTTTAACATTAGAATGAAGAAAACACAAGCAAGGTCCTTCTTCCCCACCATTCCCTTTCCACACCAGCCAAGCGTGTCATATTCTTTTTTTACTGTGCCCCCTAAATAAAAGCCTTGTAATTAAGGAAAAAAGCAAGCAATCTGTTGAGATCCCTGTGATTTAAACCTTAGTAACAGCACCAAAGGTAAGAGAATTTGGCTTTATAGTTTAAAAAAAAATTTTTTGGTGGGGGGGCCCACACCATGTGGGCGGGATGCGGGATCTTAGTTCCCCAGTCAGGAATCAAACCCATGCCCCCTGCAGTGGAAGCACCTTTTATTAAAAAATTTTTTTTCTGATCATAAATCATAAACAACATTAAGAATTTAAAAGAAAATTCACTGGGCCCATAAAAACTGGTACTGATTAGCCATATCCACATTTTCTAGTGCCTACCTTGTCCAAACCCAGATGTATATGAATACCAACAAAAATGAGACAAGGCAGTAAAGCCTCACTAATTTGGACTTCCCTAATTTGGAATCTGTGTTAATTCAAAAAAGAGCTGAGTTGGAGTTTACATTTGTGGAATCTGTAAAAATAAAAAGTGTGTGCTAAGCAAACAGAAAAATTTAAATGTATGCAAATGTTAGCCCCTTATATATCTTTAAAATATGGTAAGACAAAAATCGTTCTTATGATCATTGAGATAAATCCCTAGGATTTTACAAGACACTACTTTGATTAGCCTGGTTCAAGTTCATTAATTTTAATTCAATAAACATTTATTGAATACCTATTATGGATTATGTGATGGAGATATAGAGATGAATATGATAGGGTCAAAAAGCTCTCAGTGTAGTGGGGGGAAACAGATGCATAAACAACATTATAAAGCAGCACAGTTAGTGGTATATAATAGAGTACTGTATAAGGTCTAATTGTAGCCCAAAGGCAGATATCATGGAACAGAGAAGGGAGGCACTGGATATACTACAAAGTAATAGAATTATACTGACCTTAGAGTAATAGATAATCATATTTTTCACTATTCAGATTGACCCAATCCTCATTTTGTAGTAAATTGATGAGATTTTATCAAGTGTCTTTCTGGTTTTGCCCACTACTTTGTTTTCATGAAGTATCCGTTAATTCATTCAATATTTATTAAGTGCCTCCTGTGCTAGGCATTGTACTCGGTACTCCGGATACAGACATCAATCATTCAAAAGCCCTGCCTTCCTGAAGTTTGAGTTTATGAGAAGAAAAGCTATGGAAGTACATAAGTGCAATAAAGTGTTATGGGTGCTGAAATAAACTATGTAGTAGGTACAGTGGAGGCACACCAGAGTGGTCAAATCTCCCTAGATGGGGACTGAGAAAAGCTAGAGCGGAATCTTAAAAGAAGAGCGGATGTTTGCAAGATCAATAAAGGAAGGGCATCGAGGGCAGAGGAAGCTGGATGAGCAAAGGCCCTGAAGCACAAAATAGACTGGTGTGTTTCGAACCCTGCCCCAGCTCAGCATAGGTTGGGGGAGGAAGGGGGAAAGGGTGAGACATGAGACAGAGAAGACAGATATGAATCAGATCATGGACTGTTACGTTGTGGAGCTGGACTTTATCCTATAAGCCAGGGGAACAACATAATTTGCTTTTAAGGAAGGTCCCTCTGGAAGTAGCATGGAGGATGGATTGGAAGGGGTATGCCTGGAAGCCAGGAGATCAGGTGAGAGAACTGGACTAGAGTAATGACAGTAAGGATAGAGGGAAGGGGAGAGACTCAAGGATACTTTGAATGCACAATCAACAGGAATTGATGTCTCATTGGATGTGGACACTGAGGGAAACGGAGAAGTCAAGAATGCATCCAGAAGAAGAGGGGGATGGGGCAGGAAGGAATGAGGAACTCAATTTGGAGTTTTTTAGTTGAAGTATCTCTAAGACACCTAAGTGAAGATTTCTAGTAGGCAGCTCAATAATAGAGGGTAAAGATACAGAATTGACAGTTATCAGTATGCCCAGGTAGAATGTATACAGTGGGAAAATGTGTGACAGACATTTAAAAAATGGGAGGAGGAAGAGAATCCACAAAATAAACAGAAGCAAGTGTGGTCAGAAAAGTAGGAGGAAAACCAGGAGAGATGGGGTCATAGGGGCCAAAAATTTTAAGAAGAGAATAGTCAAAAGCACCAGATGCAAGACAAGTATTACAAGAATCAGGCAGAAAGCCAACTTGACCTGTCAGTAGCATCTGGTGCTTAGAATAGTGTTCACACACTCTAGTTTGGAACAAATGTTAAGTCATTTCTCTAGTGAATGCACCTTTATTTCATGGATTAATTATCATGAGTAGCACAAGATAGTCCTTTATGAGTACTGTTTCAAGACCAGTGGTTTAGTAAAAAATAGAATGGATTTGGATTCAAACAGGCTTGGCTTCAAATCCGATATCTGTCATTTTCTAGTTGGTGTCCCTGGGCAAATTATTTGCCTTCTCTGAGCCTCATTTTCCTGAGCAGGGCTGGGACTAAGATAAAGTAAGCCTATGTCCCCTGAGTGTAAAATTTAAGGCACCAAAACACTCATTGATTAAGGTAAATAATATCCACAACAAATAAAATATCACAACTTTAAATAGAGGCAGGATCTGATTCTGCACTTGCACAACACTGCCTCACACCTCTTCCGAATCCTAGCCCTGTCAGATCCTGTCTTTATTTACCTTTATTCACCTCTAGTCCCTAACCTGTTCCTGAGCATATAGTGAAACACAAAGTATCAATCGTTCTTCCTCCCTCTTCCCATTTTAGGTTAAATCAGGGATTTTCAGAGAGAAATTAGGAGAGAGGTTGACCAGTAGGCAGAGTAAAACCCTGGGCTGAACTGAGCTAGACCCATGTGGAGCAGAGCTGAGCCAAGGATTAGGGCATCTGGCAGTTTCCTCTCACTATTAACCTAGATGTCACCTGCCCACTCTCTCTCCCTCAACACTCTGGTGATGGTAGCAGGGGGACATAAGGGAAAGAAATCTAGACCCAAGAGTTTTCCTTAACACTTTTAAGCTAGGACCTTTTAAAATTAGCAACACAAAGCTCCCCAAGAGGCAGTTCCTAAATCCTAAGTGTAACCTTCTGACATAATGAACACAGGAAGCAGGATGAGCTTCTTACAGCCAGTGCACAGCCAAGATTTCCAGATGCTGACTGAATGGCTTCTGGAAACATTCCTTTTTTGCCTAGGGCTAACCACCCATCATTTAGGAATATATTTTTATCTATACTATAGTGAAATCTGTAGGCCAAATTTCAGGTCTCTAAATCAAGTTCCTATGACTTCAGTGATCATTGTTCTCTGCATTTGCTCTAACTACATATTACTTTTTCAGTTGTTTATCTAACCTCTTAAACTGCGGCTGTAGATATTTTTATGCAGCAGTTGCCTCTTTCCTTCTTTTCTCAAGAGGAAACTGCATGTGGATAAGCCATTTCATCAAATCTTTAGTTCAAAGCTGAGTAGGTACAGATAGCATCTATTCTCCACGACTCCAGACAGGGAATGTTTAACTTGTTAGAGATGGGACTAAGCTTGGATGAGGTTTTGACAGTCTAGGAAGCCGTTTATTCTTTCTCCTGTGGAGTAGGATAGAGACATCAAAAGTATCCTACTATTGCCAGCAGCAACAATACTTGGTCTGGGCCACCTCAATTCCAACAACAGAAGGGTCATGTGTCTTAAGTCTATAGTAATTAGATCTCTAACGACTTTAATTGTTCTGACAGTAAGAATAAAGGGAGTTGACTGAGTCACTCTCCCAAAAGGCTCTGGAAGCTCACTTTGTTATGTCTGTTTCTTTTTCATTGCCATGACCCAGACCCTGAAACCATAGTTTCCTTATAGGGGAAGGAAGCAGGAGACAGAAGGGTTTAGTCAAATGTTTCAAACCCCTTTGATCAAAGGCAGTCATCTAGCAATATCCTTGGGCTAAGACAAGCTAAATTCCAATTTTAGTTTTGCCCCTAAATTGCTTGCAGAAAATTACTAAGTATTTTATTACCTCAGTTTCCCCTTTTGTAAATTAAATGAGCATTTTGGAGATTTGGTCAAAGAATCATAACGTCATAGCATCAACCAAGGTCCACACACACATATTTTATCATTAATGAACCACACAATTAGAAATCCATATGTTTGCAAGCCACAGTAATTATTTTAATGATAATAGCAATGATTCAAGCAGGTCCGTTTTTATAGTATGAGACTATATGATTCAGACATGAGTCAAAAGCATATGGAGCCTTTCTTTAGTTATACCTTTTTTCTTTTTATCATTTATTCTTCACAACACCCCAGGGGCCATGATCTCATATTAATTACATTAAACTTGAGCAGCTCACAACTGGTTTACTTTAGTTCATTTATGCTAGTTAAGTAAAAGAAAAAAAAATAGCTAATATACTGTATAATTCCATTTATATAAAGTTCAAAAACAGGTGAAACTAACTTATATTGTTGGAGTTGGGATTTACCCTTGGGGCGGTAGTAATCGGAAGGGGCCAGGAGGGAGGTTTCTAGGATGCTGGTCATGTTCTGCTTCTTGATATGGGTGCTGGTTACACAGGGGGATTCTGAAAATTCCTCAAGCTGTATACACTTAGGTGCACATTTCAGTATGTATGTTATACTTCAATACAATTTACAGGGAAAAAACTATATGAAAGCAAAAGAGGACACTGACAAAAATATATTTTGGCTAAAAATCTCAGCCTGGTTGATACCTTAGATCATAAAGGCTACATAAGTGCTGCAAAATTTACTGTTTCAAGTATGATTTTCCTGAATCTCTGTAGGAAAAATAGCCATATGTGAATCATAGATCATTTCTTAAATGCAATAATAAACCATCACATGTTTAATTGCCAAATATCCATGTGAATGAAAAACACCTTTTAAGCAGTTCTACCTTCCACTGTCATATAATGCCCACCTAAAAAGGAAGCTGGCAAACCTGGTCCTACTAACCAAAGTGGATCCCTCCCAGATTGCATCTAAGGGGAGAAGGGTCTGACTTCCACTGTCAGTCAAAAGTCGCTCTGAAACAAGCACAGCTGTTGGCCATTGAGAGGCTATAAGCTCCCTGGCACAAATGTCAATGTAGTTTAGCTTAGGATGGCTAGCTGTGTGAACTACGCAAAGTCATTTCACATCTCAGGGTCAGTTGCCTCTCTGAGGGAATGAACGTACTGTAACACCTCAGAGAACAGTCTAAGCATCAGTAAATTACTATCTTATTATTATTATCTTAGTATTATTACCTTATCATTCCAACTATTATGTAGTTGGAAAGCAATTAATAGTGTGATTAGAAGTATAAAAGATCGCCTATGGACATTAAATAAACTGCCCAAACCTATCTGGAGTATTTTCCTAGGGCTACACAAACCCTGGGGAAATACCAGAGGGCATTTAACTATAAATAAGCAAATCATCCAAATCAACAACAAACCTTCCCTATAAGGGGATGCAAACAAGTGGCAGAGACCTGCCCTGTCAGAGACTTGCCCTCTCTTCCTCATGGTCAAAATCCTTTAGCTTCAATGTGACAGGATTTGTGGTGTTTTCTTACTATTCCATTTGTGGCCCTTTGTGCTTACAGGATAGAACCACTGTCACAAAGAGCTGAATACCAAATTTAGAGCAAGTCAACCATTCATATGTTAAACTGCTTAGCAGCATTTGTAAGTGCTGTCTCACAATTTCAAGTGAATTAATGAAGGCATTTAGTCAGGGGAGTGGTCAGTCGTGTTGAATTCACGTGGGATTTAGAGTACTCTATAATGACACTTGCTAAATTGGGAGGAGGTATGGAGTGACACATACCAAACAGGCTATTCAAGAGAGGCATCCGGAAATTCTGCATTGGATCCACTGTGTATTACCCAGCAGCAAGTGTGGAGTTTTCTATATTAGCTGACTGCATAGAGGTCTGTTCACCATGGCATAAGGAAATAGCATCTTGCTCTTTTACATGCCTGATTTCAATCCCTTAAACTGGCCATTTGAATTAGTCAGGAAACCACTGAGTAAAATAGAATCAATTATCATCACCTCAACCCAGAGCATTTCTTGAACACCTACCATATTCATACACTGTACTAGATGCTTCCATATGTAATCTCAGTTAATATTTACAACAAATTCCTGTGGTAGGTTGTTATCCTCATTTTACAGATGAGGAAACTGAGACAGACACTAAGAGTGTCAGGTCTTGAACCCAAACCTACATGACTCAAAGTCTGTACTCCTTCCACTAACCTTTCCTGACTTCCCCAGTAGAGACAGGAAAGAAATTCATAGTCATTTGTTTGTCTGGTTTTTAGCAGTGATTTTCTATGCAGGGGATAATACCTAAGCATAACACTAATGGCTTTAGAACAAGAAAAAATAGTTGACAGAAAAGCAAAAAAAAAAAAAAAAAAACTCTAAATTTGAAAAATTGGTTTCGAAGTAAAATGAAACCCCAAAATATAGGATTGGGGCAGTTAAACTGGTACCAAAAAAGGAGAAAAAATGTGCCAGATATTTTCAAGAATCGGTTGTAAGTTCTGACATCCAAAAAAGCAGTTGTAACCATTAATGACTCCTCTACTGGGAATACTGAGTCACAGACTTGGTTTCTAATCTCTGCTCCAACAGCAGCTTACCCTAGGATCTTGGATAAGTCATTAAACTTGCTCTGTTTCAGTTTATCCATCAGTAAAATAAGCATAACTTTAAAAAATAAATCTACCTCACAGAGATGTTTTAAAGAATAAACAACAAGAGCAACAACAACACCTTGAGATTTTATACAAAAAGCCACTGCAGTCAATACATGACTAACTCCATCAATGCAAAGGAATCACTCCTAAATGCAAAACAGAAAATCCCAGAGAGTCATCCTAGCTGATCTCTGGTTGGGCAAGAAATGGCTTCTGAACTGCATCATCAAGAGCCAACCAGAGAAATCTGAAGGGTGGTGACAAGCCAAGACAATGCTACAATGACTCATTCATTCACCCAGCCACTCAACAAATATAAACTGAGCAACTTCTGTGTACTAGAACTGAATCGTCCCCACTCCCTATGGATTCAACAATAAAGCTGGGCCGGCCCAGGCACTATGCAGTGGGCCCTATGCCAGAAAGCCATCTCTAGCCTGGGGCCCAATGCTCAATGCAGGAGGGGACCCTGGAAAACGGCGGTCTGAAAATCCTCCTCAAGCTTCATGCTACTGTGAAGTTTACCTCCCAGCTAGATATAGTTCTTCCATTGCCTCCAGATGCCCCAGAGCACAGAAGCACGGAATTGTGCATACATACACACACACAATGGTTCTGTACTGCTATATTAGATTATACCTATTTAAATATGTTCCTTTGTATGATATGGAATCGTCATATATTTCTTCTGCCTTTCATTGAACTGTAATAGACAGCTCCACGCCCTAGGAAGAAACCTACTGAAAACCCATTTGTGGCTGGTCCTCCTCATGAGCTCCTGCCAAGCTGATAGGAAGCTTCCCGGTGACTCCATCTTAGTTGGATTGCCTGCAAAACCTAACACTGTACTTAGGGTGCAGCTTGGGAGGCCTCTAAAGCAGCTGAGCAGGATATAGGGAGACAGGGAGTATACTGAAGAGGGGTACTATGTCCCTAAGGCAAGGGAAAGCTTAAATATACCCAAGGCACACACACATAAACATATAAATGTATGCATATATGAAAAGGAAAGAAAAGCAAGAGCATATGCATTTATTTATAATCTAACGCCAAACTACTGCTGCCAAGACAAAAATATAGTGGCAATTCCCCTCCACCTTTTCCCTCTGCCTTTGGTGGCTTCTGCTACCCCACTTCCCCTCCCCTCCCCAATGCAGGCTGCCTTGGATACTCATTTTGACCTGATTTCAATTCCATCTGGTCAAATGTTCTGGGAGGAGGGAAAGGGGGAAGGAGAAACACATTAGGATTTGCAACTGGGGCTAGACCTTGGCCCCTGAGTCCCAGCCACCCTCCCCGACACCAAGGTGATCCTGTGGTGAGAGAGACATGGGAAACACCAGCTCAAACCCTGAGACAGAAGCCAGAGCTGCCTGCAAACATTTCTGAGCGTCTACAATTTGCCAGACTCCATCCACTTGCAGCTCACGTTGAGGGGCTCTGGAAGGCTCCGCAGTGAGCTCCAGGAGAGCTATTTATTCCTGTCAACTGTCAACGTGTGGAGCTATTCCTCCTTGCGTTAGCCCTAATGGGGAATCCCTCTTGTCTTTCTTCTCTCTCCCTCCTGTTCCTCCCCTAAGCTCTTTTCCTTCTTGACCTTGAGAACCCATTAATGGGCTCCCTCCCATTACTGGCAGCCTGGCAAAAGCAATGAGAAGCAGGTTCTCTTCAGCTGGGGCGGGGAAATGAAGAGGCAAAGTGACAGGGGGAGAAGCGAGAGCGGAAGTGCTGGAAACATCCCCTGCCATCACCTCGTATTCCACAGCATAGGAACAAGTCCTCTTCACACCCAACTGTGGAGAGCAGCCCAGCCCCCAGGTTGCAGAGGAGATGTTTTGGCCATTCACCTTCAGGTGATTCTAACTCTGCGGAGGGGAAAACCTGCAGAGGGCCTGGCCCTGGGCATCCACGGGAGACAAGGTGGGGATTAAGGACTATTTTGCAGGAGAGGAAAAGCAGACTTTACAGATTTTGCAGATCAGCCCATATACAAAACAAAATAAAACAAAACATCCAGCTCTCCCTTGAGAGAAGGGGAAGAAGCAGGCTCTCGGTGACCTTTATTTGGGTCAAGTCGGCTTTGTCTCAAGGATATAGACACACGCCCAGGCAGCTAGGGGAACACCATCGGCTCTCCGCCAGGGATGAGGAATACCTTCCCCGCCCCTAAAAATTCCTTGTTTCAGTAGCCCATTCGCCCTCAGCTCTTTCCTCCTTGCCTTTTGTTCTTCCCCAAGATAAATAAACTCTCCAGCTTGCTAAACTCTTAGCTCCAAGGGAAGGAATCAGACTTGCAGACTGGCTGCCGGGACTTTGGGTGTGCTGGAAGGAGGGGAGGACTCCTGCCAATGACAGGTGTTACGCAGGTCTCAGCCCTCCGGTTTACTTGGGGGTGGGGGTACTCACTGGGCAACCCCTCCCCCAACTGGCATTCAGTGGCTCCAAAACAGTTGCTCCCGGCATAGCCTGCAAATGAAATCGCTCTCATCCAGCTGCTCCTTCCCAGCTGCAAAGTTGTTGGGGAGAAGGGAGGGTCAGGGGTGGGGGTAGGGGTGAAAGGGCTGGGACCATGGACCGGGAAGGAAAGAAGGGGAGAGGTACTCGCCATCCCTTGGGGGTGCGCTCCTCATCACCCGTTTGCTTCACTTACCATCTCACTGTAGGCATCCTTGCTGAGCCTGGGGGTCAACTTGATAGTCCCCATGAAAACAAAGAAGAGTCCCAGGGCCACTGAGAGTGCCACGACGGTTACGGTTCTAGGGGATGCCATGGGGTCACCAAGGCAGGTCCCGACTAACACTGCTGCTTTGCGCACCCTGTCTAAGGCGCAGGCACTTAGCACAGAGAGAGCTAGAGGGACGCTGCGGAGGCAGCAGGCAGCTAGAATGACAAAGGGAGAGGAGGGAGCTCGAGGGAAAAATTGAGAGACCGAGATTCAACCTCTCTCACTACAACAATCGCTGGGTCCTAATGCCCTACGCTTGCTCCACACTGGCCAAAAGCACAGTCTCGATATTAAATGAAGTCCTAAACTGAGGTGGAAACTTCAAGTCTTAAATGGGGGAAAAGGTAGGTTACGCTTCGAGTTCAGTCCCTGGACTGCCTCTGCAATGAGGAATTAAGGAAGACCGTTCTATCACTTCGCACCAGGAGTGCTTTTTATCTGTATAGTCCTTTAATTATTCACCCCCCTTTTCCAACCTCCCCCCTTCTCTAACCTCCCCCCTTCTCTCTCCTTTTCCTTTCCCTCAGTCAAAACATTAGTCCTCAGAGTTGGTGGTTTCTGCAGTTGGTAACACTCGAGGATAAATCTGCAAAGTTGTCCAGCTTGATTGCTGCCAAAGAAGGCTTTATCTTCCTCTTCCTCCAAAACCTTTCATGGCTCCCATTGCCCAGTGGTTAACTCCAGAATTTTAAATTTGGCATTTAAGGGCCTCCACATTTTGACCTCTGCCTCTCTTCAGAGGTTTATCTTCCAGTAATTCCCACTGCCACCCCTCATCTCCTATCCACTCATGGTCCCATCCAACCTGAGATTTCCTACCTCCCCTACATTCCCTTTCCCTGCTCTATCACTCTTCATTAGCATTCAGCCTTTTTTTCAATGTCACCTCCTTTGCCTTCCCTGATCCACTGCTAGCTGGATATGATTTCTCCCTCCTCTGATTTCCTGTGATAGTAACCAATATTTATTGACCATTTACTAAGTGCTAGACACTGCCCTTGACTTGTATTAACTAATTTCATCTTAACAGCAACACTGTGAGCTAGATATGAGTTCCTATTTTATGGATGGGACACTGAGGCACAGGGAAGTTAAGTAACTTGCCCAAGAGTATATATGCTAGTAAGTGGAGACACAGAATTCAAACCTGGGCAGTCATTTCCAGAGCCCAGGTTCTTATCCATTGCTTTACTGCCTCTCTGTATAATATTTTGCATCGTAAATAGGGCACTTACCTGATACTGCCGAGCACTGTAATTACACAGTGTGCGCGTGCACACACACACACACACACACACCTTTTTAAGAGGCAATGTTCATTAAGAAAGAGAGAACAGTCTGGCATCAGACCCTGAAGGTCCAGGGTTTCAATCCCAGCTCTACCACTAACTCTGTGAACTTGGATAAGTCATTTATCTGAGCCTCCATTTCTACATTTATAAAATGTGAATGAGGGCTTCCCTGGTGGCGCAGTGGTGGAGAGTCCGCCTGCCGATGCAGGGGACCCGGGTTCGTGCCCCGGTCTGGGAGGATCCCACGTGCCGCGGAGCGGCTGGGCCCGTGGGCCATGGCCGCTGGGCCTGCGCGTCCAGAGCCTGTGCTCCGCGACGGGAGAGGCCGCGGCAGTGAGAGGCCCGCGTACCGCAAAAAAAAAAAAAAAAAAAAATGTGAATGAAAATTCTGCCTCAAAGGTTTGTTGTAAGAATTCCATGTTCGTAAATTGCCTAGCACAGTGTCTAACATAATGATACCTCAATGGATGTGGTTCTCTTTTTGCTTCTTCCGCCTTCCTAATCAACTCCACAACTAGTTTAGATTATAAGCATTTAAAGGGGAGGAACAACTTCTGTATATCCCCTACAGTACCTAGAACAACCCCTGTTGTGCACCAGATCCTAATATATCTTGATTGGGAAAAATTTGATGAATTAAATGCAAATATCCTGGGGAGTGGTAACACTTTAAGATTTAGCAATCATTTATATCTTATAGTGGAAGCATTTCAGACTCTTTTCTTATTATGATTCGACCTATAAATTAGTGAGTGACTACAACGTGCATACAAGTGAATTAGGCACTGTAGGGAATACACAGATAAATGAGGCATAGACCCTGCTCCCAATGGGCTTGTTGCATAGTAGAGAGTAGGATTTGTTAGAGAGGAGAAAATTTCTTCATACATAAAAGAAAGACTGGAAAGAATAAACCAAAATGAAATGTTTGTCTTTATAATTTGTTTTCCAAATGTCCTACATTGAATATGGCAGTAAAATGAGTACTTAGGGAAGCACATTCACATACTTAAGCAAATGATCAAAATATATATATGCTATTTTCCTTTCAAATTACATGATAATGGGAATAACTCTACTAATTATAAAAATGTATAAAGTACTGAATAATAAATATTACAAGGAAAAAATAACTCTATCCCAGTGTGCAGAGATAAACATTCTTAATATTTTGATGGGTCAATATTTTAATTGACCTTTTTCTTAAATACCTATGTACAAAATATATATAAATTATTTTTCAAAATTTAATCTTACTATAGAGTCAGTTTTATGCCCTGCTTTTTTTCCCGTTGTTAGCAATTTTTCTGTATCATTAGACTGTCTTCAAAAACACAGTCTTTTAAAAATGATTGTATAATGCCCCAGCATCATTTGAATATACTATAATTCATTTAACTATTCTCCTATTGCTAGATATTGATGTTTCCATGGTTTTTCCTTCTGCATATCCTTGTATATCAGTCTTTTCTGAATTCCTGAATTTTTCCTTAAGATAAATTCCTAGAAGGTGAATAGGTCAAAATTATGAATTTTTCATATATACATATGCATATGTATACAAATTTAATAACAGCTAACATTTACTCATCACTTAGAGGATGCCAAATACTATGCTAAGTGACTTGCATGTATTGTGAGATTAGTACTATTAATTCTCTCCATTTCGTGAATGAGGAAACTGAGCCAGCAGGGAAGCAGCTCCCCAAGTCCAGAGCAGGGCTGCCACCTGTTGGGGTACTCAACTTAAACCTGTATTGTTCCTCAGTTTGCTGCTGCTGCTCCTTTAATTCATTTAGAAGATATGAATATTTAAAAGACTCGATACATATTACTAAAGAACTTTCCAGGAAAAAAATTTACCCTCTGATCAGCAGTATAGAAATATATATGCATCACCACATCAGATCTGCATTGAGAGTATCAGTGCGTTTTTCATCTTTACTAATTTCATTATTTAGAATTTTGTATTTTGTGGATTATTTGTGTGTTACAACATTTTTTCATATATTTATTTGTAGTATGTATATCTTCTGTTTATGTCCTTTGCTATTTCTATTTTGAGTGTTAGTGGTTTTTGATTGATTCATAAGAGATCTATATGACATCAATCATGTTTTAAATATTTTTCCAGTTTGTGTTTGTCAATAAATTTGATGGAGTCAAATCTAACAACACTTTTATGATTTTTTCATTGCTTTTATGCTTAGAAAATTCTTCCCAATCTGAAGATTAAACATTTGCCTATATTTCCTTAAAGCAGTTCTATTCTTTCATCTTTTTTTACATTTAATATTGTTGACTAACTCTATCCTCATTGGTCTGTGATGCTTCTTTTATTGTATATCAGTTCTTATCTTTTTCTAGGTGAGACTCAAGGCTTTCTGTTCAGTCCTACTGATTTGTTTGTTGATTCTTGTGACAGTACTATGTTTTAAATATTATAACTTATGTATACATGTTAATATCTTATAAGCCAAGTCTCCCATCACTATTCTTTTTCTAAAATTTCTTTGCCATTCTCCCCTATTTATTGTTTTAGGTGAACTTTAGAATCACTTTATCAAGGTAAAATAACTTTGAATTTTGACTGGATTGAATTAAACATGTAATTAATTTTAAAAGTTGATATCTTACAAAATTTAGCTTTCCCATCCAGAAATATGGCATCAGTTTCCATTTATTCAAATCCCAGTTACTGAGAGATGTACGAATATCCTTGTTTTCTTTGTGTAGAGCCTATACATTTTTTTAAAAGTTATTCCTATGGATTTTATGCTATTTTTTTGTCATCATGAATGGATTTTTTTTCTCCATTATATCTTCTAACTTGTTGTTGCTGACTTATAGGAAAACTATTGATTGGTATTCAACCACTCTGCTGAACTCTTTTCTGAACTCTCTTGTTAAATCTATGAGTGTTTCAATTGATTCCCTTGGGTGTTTTTTGGATCGACAACTGGATCAGCTGCAAATAATGACGATTTTTGTCTCCCTTACAATACTTATGCCTCCTTTCTTTTTCACATCTTACTGTGTCAGCTACAGGCCAGCTTCTAACATTTGCCTGGCCTGGGGCAAGAGTACAAATGGAGGCCCACTTACCACATGTCAAGGAACCATGATTTGGAGCACAAAAAGAAACATGAAAGCCAATGCTTGTTACTACTGGGAAACAATCATTGTTATGAAAGAATCTATTCCTATTGAGAGAGGAAGGACTTGACAAGTTAATTTGTGTTTTCTCTTACTAAGCACTTCCGCTGCTCAAATTCTCCCTGTACACCAAAGCAGTGTCTGACATCAGCGGCAGCATAACTCACATCATGGCATTTGGATGTATTTGCCTTTTGTTTCAAGTTAGTAAAGAGCTATCATTTACTGAGGGCTTACCATGTGTCAAATGACATTCTAGGTGTTTTACATACATAATCTCATTCATTCCTTATAGCAACCCTAAAAAGTAGGAACTATCATTGTTAGGCTTCGATTAAGTAACTTACTCAAAGTCACATGCCTGTATGTCCCTGGGCTGGCATTTAAAACCCAGGTAGGGGGACTTCCCTGGTGGTCCAGTGGTTAAGACTTTGCCTTCCTAATGCAGGGGGTGCAGGTTCGATCCCTGGTTGTGAGCTAAGATCCCACATGCCTCGCGGCCAAAATATCAAAATATAAAACAGAAGCAGTACTGTAACAAATTCAATAAAGACTTTAAATATGGTCCACATCAAAAAAATCTTTAAAAGAATAAAATAAAACCCAGGTAGGTCTGAAACCAAAAGTTCATTTTGTTAACAACTACATTATACTAACTTCTATTTTATCATTTATCATGATGTTGGCTATTGGTTGAGATGGATATTCTTTATCTGGCTCTGGAGGTGAAATAGAATACTGGATTTTTCAACTTGAAATTGAAACTGAGCTGAGACCCTATACCTGGTTCCTACAAAGAGGTGGCCCTCTTTGTTGTCTCTTAGGGCCTGAGAAATTCTGTTCTTGATCCATCTCATTCCTTACATCTTACCACTTAAATATCTGTAGGTTTTTGCTTCAACTGTAGAGGTCTCTGGATGGTGACTGCCCAAGGGTTCACAAACTCACATGCCTGCAGAGAGTGAAGAGTTAACATAAATGTGTAAATTAGTGAGACATTAGGCAACAGAACTGGGTTGTTTTTTTGTATTGTGACCCCTGAATGCTCTGGAAATTCTGGGGTAACTGCTAATGAGGTGACCAGCTATAGCACAGATCATCCCGCATTCTTTTGGTGGTTCTCAAAGTGTGGTCTGAGAACCCCAAGTGGTCTATTATTCCCTTGAGGTATTTTGTGGGCTGCTCTCTTAGACTATTAATGTTACTTTGTTTCTGGTTTGCATTTACTTGTGTCTTATTCAAATAAGCATCATTTCCTCAGTTTGTTATGGGAGAGGTTTGCTGTGATGTACAGTAGATGTTCTGCAGAGTCATTTGCCTTGTAATAGCAGTCCTGATTGAAAGACTGTGAGATCCACCCAAGAGTGGGTACAACACCCACATCTCCCACAGGGTCACAATCTGAGGACTTGCTCTGTAGACTGAAGTGGGATGCCTTAATTTTATTACTGGCTACCATCTAGAGAGAGATCGCTCTGTGCTAGGCACTGTATCATTACAGTGCATTATATACACCAGCCCATTTAATCCTCCAGACAGCCCTATGAAACAAGTCCAATGGGTTCAATTATTATGCCAGGTTTTACAGACGGAAGAAAGCGAGGCTCAGAGAGGTTAGGCCATCTTTTCCTAAGTGGCAGAGCTAGAAGTGGAGTCTGCCCCATAACAGAGCCTATATTTTTGGATCATTATTGGTCCTTAAACTTGGTTAGCATTAGAATCACCTGGAAATGTGTTTTTAATGCATATTAGTGGGGCCCATCTGCAGAGACTCTGATTTAATTGGTCTGGGGGGGTTCCCAGCACTGGTATTTTTACAAAGCTGTCCAAGCGATTCTAGTGTGCAGCTACACTAATGAACACCTCACTCTGCTGCCTTGAAACTCAGCGGCCTCAGCTGTATCTCAGGAAACTACAAGGCACATGGTGGAAAAAATGAAAAGAGAAATAACGTTATGGTGGGGTAATTGTTATGTTCAACGTGTGCCTCTGTCTACTGTAGGTAACATGTGTTCTTTATAAGGTAGATGTGAACAACCAGCTCTAAGGAGAGCTTGCAAGATAATGGCTCTTTCCTCAGCTTCACAAGTGGTGCTAATCGAGCCCCTCCGCAGCCTCAGACTGAATGTGTGAGTTATATCAAAATCCCAACTGACAGGTAGCTATACTCAGCAAATACTGAGCTTCAATTTTAACCCTTCAGGTTACTTCCAAAGGAGAACCAAGATCACATGATACATGCAGCAGGTTTTTATAGCTGTCAGGACTAAGTTAGAAACTGAGCCTAACTCAGGATATGTCCAGTTCTTTCCAGAAATATTGTATTCTATGAAAGCAGCCTATGCACTGTGTACTCCCCCAGGGTGGAGTCTCTAGTCAGTTGTCTGGTCTTCCTGGAGTGGCAGAGGTAGTGACTGAAACCTGCAGATCAGAACATCCCCAGGATCCCTGAGCACTGAGCCATGAGGAGAGCACAAGCCCCCTGTGCTTCATTTCAGCTGTAGGCTCTTCTGCTCTTGACCGGAGGCAGTAGAGTACAGAGTGCAGGTCCTATGCTCCAGCAGCATCAGCATCAGCACCACTTGGGCACTTGTTAGAAATGCAAATTATCAGGCCCTGCCCCAGACCTACTGAATCAGAATCTCTGGAGATGGGACCCAGCAATCTGTGTTTTAAGGAGCCCTCCAGGGAATTTTGATGCATGCTGGCATCAAAATTTGAGAACCGCTGGCCGAAAGTTAAAGGATTAAGAGTGGAGATGTGGCACCAGACAGTTGAATTCAAGTTCTGGTTCCATCACTTACTGTGTGACCTAGGGCAAGTTACTGATCCTTCTCTAAGTCTCAGTTATTGCATCTATAAAATACAGCCGCCAATTTTCTTATCTGTAAAATAGGTACTTACATGGAATAATGCATATAGAACACGGAACACAGTGGGAGGCACAAAGTAAGGATTCAATAAATGTTGGATACTCATTACCTTCTTAAATTAATTAATTAGTTAACTTTTGGTTGCGTTGGGTCTTTGTTGCTGCGAGCGGGCTTTCTCTAGTTGTGGCGAATGGGGGCTACTCTGTTGCGGTGCGCGGGCTTCTCACTGTGGTGGCCTCTCTTGTTGCAGAGCATGGGCTCTAGGCACATGGGTTTCAGTAGTTGTGGCACGTGGACTCAGTAGTTGTGGCTCACAGGCTCTAGAGCACAGGCTCAGTAGTTGTGGCGCACAGGCTTAGTTGCTCCGCGGCATGTGGGATCTCCCCGGACCAGGGCTCAAACCCGTGTTCCCTGCATTGGCAGGCGGATTCTTAACCACTGCACCACCAGGGAAGCCCTGGATACTCATTATTATTATTATATTGGCTGTTCTGGATAATCGACTTTCATTTCCAATGTGATTGGATTCCTCTGGAAAAGATCCTAATTATAAGATCAGAAACCAAATAGTGTATCTTAAACAACTCAATGGGAATGGGGCAGAAAGTATTTCATCTACCAGTCTCTTCACAGAATCATGGAATATAAAAGTGGGTGCATGCCTAAAAGCAGTCTAGTTCTACCATTCCATTCAGCCTAATAATGGCTCTTAAAAGAAATCCAGGTACATAGCATCAGGAAAGAAAGTAGAGATGAGTCTCTTTATTATTGAGCATTTGCTGAGGATGGTGATTTGGAAAGGACTGAAATTTTAGCCTCTAGGTAATTTGTAGAATTTGTGCCCTCAGTGCTGAGTCCCAAGCATGAAGCCAAGGTTCATGTACTGATGGCATTCCAATGTAGAGCAGGACATGGGATAGGTGTCCCCATGTTATTTCTCTACATCTAGATCTAAGGGATGACTGTCAGTGCTGGGATGATACTGACATTGAATTGCAAATTTCAACACTATAAAAAGCAAAGGGTTGAGACCTTATTAAGTCAGAAAATGAACATTAGCAGTAGCCATGTAAATGTGAGGTAGTAAATATCTGTGTTACCCTGGAAACCAGAACATAAAGGTAGCTAGGTAGTTTGGTGACAGTTTCCAGGGTAATTCCTCCCACCTCCAACATAAGAGCTTTCCTATTATGTTAACTCTTTCTCTACATGCCCACTGGACCTTCACTCGATGTTGCACTATCATCTCCCTCTCCCAAAAGATTCCCTGATTTCCCTAAGTAAGTGCCAGTGCCATTCTCCTAAGTACTATTGTCAAAAACCCTTAACGTTTATCAGGGAACTGAAGGGCCCCAAAAGTAATGTGTATCTCCAAACCTAAGAGGTAGAGTTTAGAAAAAATTAGACACATAAATCAGGAAATGATAGACTCTTCAACTGAAAATTAAAAAAAAATAAAAGCTCACAGTGGATGAAACTAACTGTCTGTGACTCTTCCCCGAAGTGGCTTCTTGTAAATATAATTTGTAGATATACTGCAGATGAGATTAAGATGCTTCCCAATATCTCACCTGGGAGCTACCAACCTGGAATGTAATTCATGTAAGATGAGCTGTTACCTTGGCAACTGTGACATGTAATGAGGCTAGGAGGCAGTTAATATTGTAATGACAGAAGATTCTGGCAACTAGTTAGAGACGGTGGAAAAAGAACATTGGAGTGTCAGTGTTTATCCAGCATTGTTCAAGTAACAGGAACACTGATCTGGTAAAATGTGTTACAAATAACCCAGCCAAAGAGCTCCCTCAAAACCATTCAGCTCCATATATTCAAATTACAAATGATCGTTAGTTTGGTTTCACAGGTACATCAATAGTAGGTAGGTATAACCTTATACAGGAGATAAGAATATGTCAGTCACTAGATACTGTATTCCTCACTGGCATTTGGCTCGTAAGCCAGTCTCCTATTAATCTGCTTAGTGTAAATTAGTCCCTCAGAGTCTAAATCACTTCCACGGGAACTGATGAAATCTAGTTCTCAGTTCCATATACTGGACTATGGGAGCTTCACCAAGATTCATCAAGTCACTTTTTTCTCTGATATTTTAGGTGTTTTTCTCTCCCCCCTAATTTTCAATGTAATGACTGTCTATTGTATAAAAAATTAGAAAGTACAGAAATGGAAAAAAATTGCAAATGATCACCCCAAGCCTACTCTCTAGAAGCAACCACTGAAAACAGCTGGCATATTGCCTTCCAATGCATTTTTTTCTTTACAAATTTAAAATCATACTGAATGCACAATTTTTTACCCTGCCCTTTTCACTTAAGGTTGCCTTCTACACATATTTCTATGTCATTATAAACTTTTCAAAGACACAATTTTAAGTTAAAAAATTTTTTAAATTAATTTTTGGCTGCATTGGGTCTTTGTTGCTGTGTGCAGGCTTTTCTCTAGTTGCAGCCAGCGGGGTCTACTCTTCATTGCGGTGCATGGGCTTCTCATTGGGTGGCTTCTCTTGTTGCAGAGCACGGGCTCTAGGTGCATGGACTTCAGTAGTTGTGGCACTCGGGCTCAGTAGTAGTTGTGGCTCGCGGGCTCTAGAGTGCAGGCTCAGTAGTTGCGGAGCACGGGCTTAGTTGCTCCGCGGCATGTGGGATCTTCCGGAGCAGGGCTCGAACTCATGTCCCCTGCATTGGCAGGCAGATTCTTAACCACTGAGCCACCAGGGAAGCCCTAAGTTAAAATTTTTATTGACGTGTAACACATACAGAAAAGCACACATATGAAGAGTATAACAATGAATTTTCACAAAGTGAATACATCTTTATAACCAGCACCCAGATGAAGAAATAGAATACTACCAGCACCTCAGAAGCCTCCTCATACCCCCTGCCAGCCACTCCCTGCACCAGAAAGGTAATGCCATCCTGACTTCTAACACCATACTATGAGCATAATTTTTAGTGTCTAATAGTCTATGGACAGACCATATTTTACATAACCATTCCCTATTTTTCTAATGTTGGACCTTGAAGATGGTTTCTTATTTTTAACTTTGAGAGCCTCTGGGCATATATCTTTGTTCACATCTCTATTTCTTTAGAATAGATGCCTAGACGTGGAATTTCTGGGGCAAATAGTATAAAAATTTTAAAGGCTCTGGATTCTAATTGCTTTCCAGGAAGTTTGTATCAATTTACAATCCCACCAGCAATGCATGAGAGCATCTGCCTCACTGTCCATGGTCTACTTTGAGGAATATCAGTTCTTTTTTAAATCTTCATCAATTTTATAGATAAAATAGTATTATCTACTTGATGTATAGTTTGCATGTTCTGTCATTATTAGTGAGGTAGAACAAAGCATTTTTTGACTAGTTATGTTTCTTTTCCTGCGAATTACCTCTCCATGTCTTTGCCAAGGTCTCTATTGTGGTCATTGGATTTTTCTTATCAGTTTATATAGCTCTTTATACAATAAAGAAAGTGACCTTTTGCCATAGTCATATATATTTTTCTGTTTGTTTATGATTGAATTTAATTATATTTTTGTCATATAGAAGTTTGTCAGATTTATGTAGTAAAATCTATGTATGTGGTGGTTTTTTCCCACTGCTAAAGTTCTCCTGCCTCCAAATTTCAGATGTATAATCATCTATATTTTATTTTAGGGCTTTTACGATTTTATTTATTTTTTTTGACCTTCAACTAATTCATCTGGAATTTGAGTTGATGCCTGGTAGTAGGGCTCAAATTTTCACAGGCATCACTGGGGTGCTTGTTAGAAACCCAGATATTCTTGGGCCCTACCCCTCTCGGATTTTGATTCTGTAAGTGTGGGGTGGGGCTCAGGAACCTGCACGTGTTACAATCACCCCAGATGATTACGTTGCACACGGGCCCCTGTGCACATTTTGAGAAACTCTTGCAAAGTGCAGTGTAGCCTGCCTTAGTACAGAGACTCAGCACCTCCCATCTGGATGACTATAGCAGTCTCCCTCAGCTTCCAAGTCACTACACCCTAAAATCCATCCTAAACACAGCTGCTAAAGTTCACTTCCAGAAACATCTCATGAAAAATTCTTCACTAGCTGCCTGTTGTTAAGGGAACTAGATCAAACCCCTCATCCCAGCACTACAACTCCAGGCCCTTCTTTTTTTTTTCCTATTTAATAAAAATGTTTAATGCTGCCCAAAAGTATAAAAATACAGTATGAATGGCTCCAGGCCCTTTATCTTCCTGGACCTATTGATCTCCACTGACTTTGGCACCACAGTCCCTTCCAGCCGGGCCTGCCTCCTCCTGGGCCTTGAACATATATTTTGCTCATTCCTCTTTTCATGCTGCAGCCCCCACCTCCTCTCAGGTGATTAAAATTCTATGCATTAATTCAATTCTCATTCTCTTCCTTCCTTGACTACCAAGAATATCCTCTGCTTTTCTAGAATTACCAAAGCCCATGGTTGTGTATTCTGACTTTGTGAGCCTTGTCTTTCCATCAGGTCACATACTCTCGAGGGTGCAGGCTATGTCTATCCCTCATGGCCTCTAACACAGGCCTAGAGGCCTGGGAAGCACACCTGAAGAACACGGCTAATGCAACCAAATCAGCCCTAACTGCCAAGTGATTTTATTTGTTTATTTATTTTTCCAAGTGATTTAATACATGTTATTTCTGAGAGCTAATGAAATCTTTAGCCTCTCAGAAATCCTTTCTTTGGTCCAAAATGAGAATATTTGACAAATTTCTAGAGATTTCACTTTGTAGTGATTTGGTTTGCTGGTAACAAAGTTAAGCAAAGGTTATCTTGGTTTCGGCTCTTATTTAATTCAACAATATTTCTTATCACCTATGACATGTTCATTTATTGACTTTCCTGTTGACGAGTCTAACCTTTTCTATAATATGGGATATTTTCCCCCTCTTACAAATGTAATGATTTCACTTGTAGAGAAGAACATGGTTTATCAGATTAAATATATATAGAAATGTTAAGGCTAAGTAATTACATTATAGCTTCCTTAATCTCTTTTCTCTGGTCACCCCTCAGGGTTCTGCCTTCTCAAATGACAGACCTGCTTTAAATGAGTTCGATTGGATGCTCAGAGCAGGTGAGGGTGGGGGTGAGCGAAGATATGCCCTTTTCCTTTCAGTAGACAAGGTGGGATTCAAGTCAATTCAACAAATATTTATCGAGCTCCTATTGGGCACCTGGCTCTGGGCTAGGCACAACAAAAGATGCCAAGATGAGAAATTATAAAGGAGCAGAAGGGCATGGGAAGGAGAAGGGGAAGAAGAGGTGAGGAAAGGAGTAGAGCTGGCTTTCTGAATAAGAGGGGATTAAGAGGAGAGAAAGGGAGAAGAGACCCAAAAGCACACTCTCTGGCCTGGTTTCACTTGCTAGCCCAGTGCAGGCCTAGAAACCTGAAGCAGTGGTTTGCACTCCAATTTTGCTCAAGAGCCATTAGAGCAGTTAGGAAGGCCACAATCTGAGTCAAGCACTTACCTGCTCAAGTCTTTAGAATGGGAAGCAAAGATCTCTCTTCTTTTCTTTTTTTTAGTGGATTAAAAAATTTTTTTCATTAGGGTATAGTTGATGTATAATACTCTATTAGTTTCAGGTGTACACATAGTGATTCAAAACGCTTATAGATTATACTCCATTTAAAGTTATTATAAAATATTGGGTGTATTCCCTGTGTTGTACAATATATCCTTGTAGTTTATTTATTTTACACATCGTATAAAGATCTTTTTTTAAAAAAAGGTATATATGCACATGTGTGTGTATATACACACACAGTATATACAATTATTTTTGAATGATAATAGCTAACATTTATTGAGTGTGTGCTCACTCTGTTCTAAGCACTTTGCATGCATTAACTTCTTTAATCTTTATCAAAACCCAGTGAGGTAGGTACAATTGATACGGACATTTTTTCAGATGAGAAAAATGAGGCACTGAGCAATTAAGTAACTGGCCCAAATTCACACAGCTTATAAGTGGCAGATCTGTGCTTTGAACCTTGGTCAGGCTGACAGTGTTTGCTGTTATGTGAGTTATTGGTCCTTGTTTAACTTACTGCTGTACTCAATAGGGTTAATGCATTGCCTTGCACATAATAGGCATATTATGCTTTGAATAAATAACTGAAATGTTGACTATAAAGTGTTTTCCATTTAAGCCCAATTACTATTAAGCATACAAATCGAGCGTCATAAAATGTAGATTCACTTTGCTGTAAATTTTATTCTGTTAAAGTAACAGAATAAAAACAATTTTTTTTACAGCACATACGTGTGCATCCTTCAATGCTGCGATTTGAGGAAGCCACCCCGCTCTTCCTCTCCCAATCTTCCAATCCATTATGGATCTGATGCCTGCAATTCTACCATTAGAAAACTGTTCTTTTGGTTGTAGGCTACCCCTATAGAGGTAGCGCTGTTTACGCTACAGTAGTGAGAATTTCTAAGTGATTTAGGAGATTTATCCAGATCCACCAATGGGAGGGTGAGGCGAGCAGGCAGGGGGCGGGGCCGCGCGGAGGGGTCGCTGGGAAGTGAAGGCGCCGGGCCTTAGCGCAACGAGTTCTTTGGCGGAAGATTTCTAGAGAAGCACCGGGACAAAGTCGGGGGAAGGGCTCACGAGACAAGCTTCCAGGTGTCGGGCCAGCCAGCGCCCGGGGGAGCCCAGCGTCCCGTCGCGTCTGTTCCGGGAGTAGAGGCGCTGGGCGCACCAGGAAGTGACTCTCCCCAGCGGCTGCGATGTGGACCCTTAGCTGATTTTGTCGTTAACCGCCTCCGGTTTGTAAGAAGATTTATAGGTTACGAAGGTAAGAGGGGTACGTGGAGTGTCCGAAAACCCGATTTATCCCCTGCGGTAGAGAAAACTGTTTACTGCGCCAACCTGCCTCCTGGGCGGGGAGTTGGGAAGGCCGGCGAGGTGGGGGAGGGGACGACCGGACGCTGGCTGCTTGTGGTCGCATCCAGCTCTGCTTCCGCCTGTGTTCTGACCTCCCCCTGTTCCCCTTGTCGGCTCTTCTGGCCCTGCAGCCCGCCCAAGTTCAGTGGTAGCCTTTCCTAGTGTCTCTTCCTCGTTACCCTTCTTACAAACACGGTGGGCAGAACTTGCCCAAAGAGGAGAGGGATGGAAGGGCTGGTGAAGGGGGTCTGGTGGGGGAAGGAAGGACCTGACTGCACGTGGGCTGCAGTCAGGACGCAGCAGTACCCATCTGTCCGTCTGGTTTAGCCAGGAACCATGTCTGGGGCCAGGCCAGCTGCAAGAAGGGTGAACGGAGAGTGTAAGCAGGATCCTTTTCCGTGGGTGAACATTTGCTCCAAGGAGATCCTTGGCTCTGTGAGGATTAAACCTACTACATAGTATCTGCTTTGAACCTCTCTGAGCATTTCAGGCTGGTTAGCTATTCAGCCCTAGAGTTAGTATACCTTGCTCTCTGGCAGCTCTGGACCTTGGGTCTCTTTCTGATCAATTCCTGAGGCAGAAATAGAGCAGTTGTCACATTCTTTTTTTTTTTAACCCAAGCATTTATTTAAAACAGGAAACACTATAAAAACAAAATATAACTCACTTTGACTGGTATTACTATACTGCCTTGAAAACTATATTTCACTTGAGAAATTACTAAGTATGATGAGAGACTCTTTACCAGGAGAGATGTCTGGTTGGCACCCTGAAATAGTAGAGTCCTATTGTAAACTATATCTGACCATTTGGAGAAATGTAGAAGGACAAGGGGTACAGGGCAAGTGGAGCACAGTCATGGTGGCTAGTCACCAGGGAGAGGGCCCACACTCACAAAAAGTCTAAATATCATGGGATAGAGATAGCTGTACTCAAATTCCTCAGCTCCCCTGCCCCTCCGCCAACCCCCAGTGGGCCTGCAGTTTCCTTCTTCCTTCCCTGCCAGCTGGAGGGACAGGGCCCCTTTCCTGGAAGAGCACCACTCTCTCCACCTGTAGTGTGGGCCTCCTCAGTGCCCCTCTCCGTACCATTCTTTATTCTTTGTCTCCTGCCCCTTCGCTCATTCCTTTCTTTGGTTTTGCTTTTCAAATATACACATCTGTCTCACCTTGGAAAAAGGTCTACCACAGGTCACACATTTGGTAGTATTAACAGGTGGTCCTGAGTGGGCCTTAAGTTCACCACACTTCAGCAGGCACTGAGGTTAGGAGAGTTTGCGTGTGTGTGTTGTTTAAGTTTCCACGTAATTGTTCTTACGCTCACAGCACTCGCATGCATTATATCTCACCAGATTTACAGGTTGGACACATTAAGGCGCAAAGAAGTCAGGTGACACACTTCGAATCAGAGCCTGAGGCAGGGCAGTGACACATGTTGAACAGCTGCTGTGTTAGGCACAGACCTGAGTGCTTCCTATATATGAGCTCATTTAATTCTTACCACAACCCTGAAAGGTAGGTGTTACCAGTCATATTTTTATAGATGGTGACACTGAGATTCATAACACTTAAGTAACTTGCCCAGAGTCAGAGCTAGTGAGAAGAAGAGCTGGGATTAGAACATGGCCCCAGAGCCCATGTTCTTAACGACTTGTCCCTTCCTGGGAGCTGGGTGGTGTGTGTTATTGTTAACATCTGAACTCCGGGCCAGCTTAAATTTATTCTGTTAGAAATTTGAAATCCTCAGAATGCTTCCAAGCTATGACAGTTACTTTCTTTAGTACTTTGTAAACATACAAAATACTGTATGGGCTAAATATTACAGCACCCATGTCAGCATCCTCTAAATTATGTAGTGATCATGCATACTAATTTTACAGTAATAGAGGGAGCCATGGAAGAATCTTTTTAATTTTTAAAATAAATTTATTTATTTATTTATTTTTGGTTGCATTGAGTCCATGGAAGAATCTTTGTTAATAAACCTATTCCATATGTTGGACTTGAAATGTATTTCATTATGAATTAAGGTATGACTTAACATTAGGATGAAATCCAAGGTAGAGGGCAAGGGCAAAAAGGTAATTTCATGGCAGATCAGTGAGGTGTCTGGCCAAGTCCATACATGTGTCCTGGGTACTCAAAATAGTTAAACATCAATGATCAGGCACCATTAGGTAAATAGGCAACAACAGAGAGTCCTGTGTGGGAGGAAGAGGGGTTCCTTCCTCTTTCCAAAGTGAGGCCCTTCACCTGTTCTAACTCTTCCAGCTTTTGACTCATAGTTACTCCCACTATTCCTTCCCCCTGCTCCCTTCCTTTAATATTGCCACCCCCATTCAGTCCCATACTGTCTTTAAACATCATGACAGTTGTAATTAACACGTACTGAGTTTTTCCCAGGCACTGGACACTGCTCAGAGCTTTACAAACATCTTGTCTATTTAATCTTCTGCTGAGTGCTTTTTTTTAACATCTTTATTGGAGTATAATTGCTTCACAATGGTGTGTTAGTTTCTGCTTTATAACAAAGTGAATCAGCTATGCATATACATATATCCCCATTTCTCCTCCCTCTTTTGTCTCCCTCCCACCCTCCCTATCCCACCCCTCTAGGTGGTCACAAAGCACTGAGCTGATCTCGCTGTGTGTGCTATGCGGCTGCTTCCCACTAGCTATCTGTTTTACATTTGGTAGTGTATATATGTCCATGCCATCCTCTCACTTTTTCCCAGCTTACCCTTCCCCCTCCCCGTGTCCTCAAGTCCATTCTCTACATCTGTGTCTTTATTCCTATCCTGCCCCTAGGCTCTTCAGAACCATTTTTTTAAGATTCCATATATATGTGTTAGCATACAGTATTTGTTTTTCTCTTTCTGACTTACTTCACTCTGTATGACAGACTCTAGGTCCATCCACCTCACTACAAATAACTCAATTTCGTTTCCTTTTATGGCTTAGTAATATTCCATTGTATGTATGTGCCACATCTTCTTTATCCATTCATCTGTCAGTGGACACTTAGGTTGCTTCCATGTCCTGGCTACTGTAAATAGAGCTGCAGTGAACATTGTGGTACATGTCTCTTTTTGAATTATGGTTCTCTCAGGGTATATGCCCAGTAGTGGGATTGCTGGGTCATATGGTAGTTCTATTTTTAGTTTTTTAAGGAACCTCCGTACTGTTCTCCATAGTGGCTGTATCAATTTACATTCCCACCAGCAGTGCAAGAGGGTTCCCTTTTCTCCACACCCTCTCCAGCATTTATTGTTTGTAGATTTTTTGATGATGGCCATTCTGACTGGTGTGAGGTGATACCTCATTGTAGTTGTGATTTGCGTGTCTCTAAGGATTAGTGCTGTTGAGCATTCTTTGATGTGTTTGTTGGCAGTCTGTATATCTTCTTTGGAGAAATGTCTGTTTAGGTCTTCTGCCCATTTTTGGATTGGGTTGTTTGTTCTTTTGTTATTGAGCTGCATGAGCTGCTTGTATATTTTGGAGATTAATCCTCTGTCAGTTGCTTCGTTTGCAAATATTTTCTCCCATTCTGAGGGTTGTCTTTTCATCTTGTTTATGGTTTCCTTTGCTGTGCAAAAGCTTTTAAGTTTCATTAGGTCGTATTTGTTTATTTTTGATTTTTGTTTTTTATTTCCATTTCTCTAGGAGGTGGGTCAAAAGGGATCTTGCTGTGATTTATGTCATAGAGTGTTCTGCCTATGTTTTCCTCTAAGAGTTTTAGTGTCTGGCCTTACATTTAAGTCTTTAATCCATTTTGAGTTTATTTTTGTGTATGGTGTTAGGGAGTGTTCTAATTTCATTCTTTTTCATGTAGCTGTCCAGTTTTCCCAGCACCGTGCTAAGTGTTTTTTATTATCCTTTATTTAACTCTTGCAACCACTCTATAAGGTAGATGCTATTATTATCTGCTCCCCTGGTGTGCCAGAAAACCTCCAGGTTGGTCACAACTCTTTCTGGGCTCAGCATGTAAGGGAAACTTCACCCACATGATAGCCAAGAAGTGTCAAAGAAGACAGAAAAGTCAGAAGAAACCAAGACATCTTGGACCACTAGATGATTCCTGGCAGGAAAGGTAAGGCCCTGGGTGATATCCCTTCCCCTTAACAAATCTGAATCTCTGGGCCTACTGAAATTCTGTATGCCTGACGTACAGTGTGGCATTTGCAGGGATTCAGGGGGGCACCTCAGGTAGGATACCCAGGGCAAACTTAAGACATCTAAGGAATGTTGGTGGAAATGCTTTGTGATTGCAGAAAATGTTCTCCTTGCCTTTATGTGTGTTTTTGGCAGAAAGAGAATATTAAACTGGGACCTTGTGTCTCAAAAGGTCCAGGACAGGTATACTGAAAACCAGGAACTTAGAGATGAGATGAATTAGAAATGAATAGTCCCACCGCAGCCATGCAAACATAAATATACCTTATTTTATGCAACAACTGTATTTTCTAAATCAAATTATATTTTAAAAGTGTTAGGGAGGTGAGCTATTTAAAGGAACGCAACAGTGAAGCCTTTTTATAATATGATTAATTACCTCCTGATAAATCTGGATTTTTCTTATATTAGGTTTGCCCATCTGTTCGGCTTTGTTAAGTAGACAGCACCAAAATGGGCTCTCCTCCCAGACTCCATCTCCCCAGGGGCCTGAGAGTTAGGTCTTCTGAATGATAAGTAAAATGCCAGAGCAAATGGTGGCAGGGAGTACTTATGCGTAGTAGGTGCTCAGTACATATTTAGATAATGAGGTGCCTGGATTATTTATTCAAGGCTGGCTGATGTTGTGATGCCACTCTGGAGGCTGAGCCATGAAGAACAGCTCAAGGTAGGTACCCAGCTTAAGTCTTCACTCCTCCATTCTATCAGGTGCTAGACTTGTAGGAAGCTTGGCTGAACAGGTCTACCCAGATGCCCCAACGTGTCCTTAAACTCAATATGCTAATGACTCTGAAATTTTCACTTTAGGCCAGTTATGTCTTCCAAACTCTAGAGCCTTATATCCGAATGCCTGTTTCCTTTCTTCCTTGCTTTTTTTGGGGGTTATTCTTATAGCTCTGTGTGTGTGAGTAGCAAGTGTTCTTGCTGCTTCATATATAGCTGCACTTTCCAACACAGTAGCCACTAGCTACATGTGGCTATTTAAATTTAAATACAGTCAATTCTGCTCTAATGCTTGTTTTGAAAATGAAAATTTGTTCCAACAGATTGATGTGTTAGGGAACAATTTGAACAAAATGCAGATTTCATGTTTGCTTAGGAGTGATTCTGTCCACGAGAAACATGAGATGAAAGGGGATCTGTACCCGGCCAAACTGAGCTGCATAAGAATTTGTAAAATGAGCGCCCACACACATCTCCCAGCTCCCTCAGATCACTGAGTGTGGTATGAGCCACACCCATTCACATCTGCTGTGAGAACTTTCTGTTCCACCCCCATAACCCTCCTTTCACCACCTCATGATAACTCATAAGTGGACAGCCACTTCCACAAGCAAGTTTCAGGTCTTTGTCAGGGTAATGAGCCATCATTATTGTAGTGTTTATACATTGCTTAACCATTTAACATGTGCAAAACTTTTCTATGTTTATTAATTTCCTACTTTTTTTGTGTGTGTTACTGATAAATTTTTGGAATGTGTGTGCCCAACCCCATTTTCCCATGAGCCCTGAGCCCTGTGATTTCTTTTGAGTAGTTTTGTGTAGTATGGTTTAGGAATGCTTGTGTCACGTGATAGCAGAGCCGACTGTTAATTAAAATGAAATAAAATTAAAAATTCGTTTCCTCAGTCACATGAGTCACATTTCAAGTGCTCAGTAGCCCCCTGTAGCTAGTGTAGGCTGCCATATTACATAGAACATAACCAATAGAGAACATTTCCATTATCACAGCAAGTTCTACTGGACAGCACTAACATATAGCTGGAATATTCAGTCTGAAAGGTCAGATGAAATGGTGAGCTTACACAAGAGCTCACTTGACCTTTTCCCAGTACCTCATTAGGTCTGTTGCTGTTCCATCATTCTGAGTTCCTTATCTGCTGAGACCATGACCCAAGAATCCGTGGGACAACCTTCTCTTATCCTGTTTGTTTTCTATTCTTTGAGGTGATACTGCAGAAGTCTTTTGTTTCACTGGTTATATTCTTTTGCAGGTGAAATTTGAAGCTCAGAAGAAAATTTTACAGAGACTAGAATCTTACCTACAAATGCTCAATGGAGTCAATGTGACAACAGCTGCACCCAGATCTGAGGGCCTCTGTTGTTTTCTCCATCCTATTATACCTTCTGTAAACCCCTACTTCCCTATCCTTTATCTACCAAGTCTCCTTAATAGCTAATACTATCAGCCAATACTTAACCAGGCACTTGCTGGGGACCAGGCCCTATGCTAAGTGAGTAACATGTATCATTGTCTTGTTTACTATTTACAGTCACACTGAGGGATAGACAGTGTCATTTTACAGATGACTACTTGAGGCTCAGAGAGATTAAGTGATTCGACCAAGGACACACATCTAGAAAGTGCCAGAGCTAAGGTTTACACTCAAGTTGATCTGATGCAGAGCCCACTTTCTCAACCAGTACGCTACTGCCTCCTTAGAAAGATTCCAGACTTTGGAAAACTTCTAATGAGGCCGCAGAAAGGCAGAATTTAATTTGTGGCAGAGGTTGGCAAACTATGGCCCTGAGGCCACATCTGTTCTGCTGCTCGGCTTTGTAAATAAAGTTTTATTGGAACACAGCTGAGCTCACTTGTTTATGGATTGTCTATGGCTACTTTTGCACTACAGTGGCAGAGTTGAATAGTTGTGACAGGGACCGTATGGCTTGCAAAGCCTAAAATGATTTACTGTCTGGCCCTTTATTGAAAAAGTGTTCTGACTCCTGCTTTATGGCAAGATTGGAACTGCTTTCTCCTATGGAGTGTCTATGGAGTGTTTTGATCTTCTCAGTCATGGAATTTCACCTATGCCATACCTTCCAAGCAAGCATCATTTATTTTTTCTCATCCAGAGAACATTCTTTCATTCTTTGTATTGTCCTCCTTGGTTTTATTTGACCTGTTGTCCCTCTCCTGTCCTTCTGCCTTCTCCAGCCTGTCATCAGTGGCTACCGAAATAAGTCCACCTTCTCTGTGAACTGAGGTCCAGATGGCAATCCAAAGACTGTGGGGTACTACCTGGGAACTTGGAGAGGTCAGTCGAAGGCTGTGACTAGTAGAAATAACCAAACAAAAACTGAGAGGAAAGGGGAGGGTGCAGAGAACAGTGTCTGTGGGAGTAGAGAGGAGTGGGAAATATGATGGCTCTAAAGGAGAAAGTTGAATTGGAAGCCTTTGATGCAGAGCATGATCACAAGATTAATTGGAGATGTGGTATATATATACACAATGGAATATTGCTCAGCTACAAAAAATGAAATAATGCCATTTGCAGCAATGTGGACCTAGAGATTATCATATTAAGTGAGGTAAGCCAGACAGAGAAAAACAAATATATCATTTATATGTGGAATCAAAAAAAATGATACAAATGAACTTACTTGCAAACCAGAAATAGACCCACAGACATAGAAAACAAACTTATGGTTACCAAAGGGGAAAGTGGGGGAGGGATAAATTAGGAGTTTGGGATTAACATACACTACTATAACATACACTATAAATCCATACAGTGGATTTATACACTACTATATATAAAATAGATGACCAACAAGGGCCTACTGTATAGCACAGGGAACTGTACTCAATATTTTGTAATAACCTATAAAGGAAAAGAATCTAAAATATATATATATATATATGTATATGTATATATATACATATAAAACTGAATCACTGCTGTATACCTGAAAGTAACACAACATTGTAAATCAACTATACTTCAATTTAAAAAAAGGCATTAAAAAATAAGATTAATTGGGGATACTTTTTGGTGAGTAGTCATTGTATTATAGTGCTAGGAATCAACCTCCCCGCCCCCCAGCTTTCTTCCTCTAAAAGCCATATGCCTGAGACCTAGTAAGCACTTCATAAATACTGATGCTGGTGCTGCTGGTCTCATTATCATCATTGTTGTCAACATCGTCGTCATCATCATTGTTATCATTTTATGTTACTTTCTGTACTGGGAGCAGTCTCCTGCTTATTAGAGACATGCCCTTTCTATTTCACATCCCCATATCCCTGAAAATTAAGAGCTTTCTGCGATAAATCTGCCTTAAAAGAACTGGTAGGGGAGGTGAGTGCTGGTGAGAGAAATCACAGTGGCATATTTCTGAGACTTAATTCTAGTATCCATTCCCAGATTCTATTCCTGAACTTACCATTTGCCCATTTTCAATAAATCCACTTGAAACACCATCATTTTATATTAGTTACACTGTTTAATATCCATATGCCTTAAACTACAGTTCATTAGGGTAGGCACTTGGCTTTCTTTTTTTCCCCTGTGTGCTGAATTAAATGAGTATATGACGTCAGTGTTCTGTTATTCACTAACAGAAAAACAAAACCCATTACATTTTACTTCCCTCTTAAAATCTGAACAGAAAGCAGACATTATCATATTGCACATTTGTGGCATGAGAGAAAATATTGCGGACTAGCTCCATTAAGAATAAGCTTTTTAATGGCCAGACCAGGAAACAGGTTTTCTCTGAAAAATGGCCTTGAGCATGAATTAGGTACTTTGCTTCTTCATATTTGCATATGCCTCTTTGGATTAGGGGATTTGAGTTGCTAGACATTTTATTCTAAATAATCTTTTAGGAAGAAAACCATGTAAATCAAATTCTTTTTCTTTCCATAGACAGGAACATGGTCTGTGTACGGTCTAACCATCTGAAAAACATCCCCAAGAAACACAGTCAAGTGGCACAGGTAATAAGGAACAAAGGCTGGTTGAAGATGACCCCAGGCATTGCAGTCTATAACGGCAGCATGCCTGATATTTTAATCATAGAGCTCTTCTAGTGCTACAGGGGAGGAGGGGTTCTGTTCTGAAAGTGTACTTCTTAACGGTGGAGAGAACATTGCTAGTGTTTCATTTCAGAGAGGGTGGAGAGGAGGAGAGAGAACTGCATCCATTATTGCAAATGTCAAGCATCCAAGGAATTTAATACAAGGGAAATTTAGGACAGAGAGATACTGATAAGGGCAGGATAGCAAGTGGCAGGTGTCTGTATTTGGAAGGCTAGTGTTTTCAGCAGAACAAGGTTGAAACATATCATGAGAGATGTGGGAATGGGCGTAAGGCATCTACATCATTAGATTGGCCTCTGAGACATTTTAGTATCCCTCTATTTCATGTACCCACTATTTATTGAGTACCTACTATGTGTCAGGCACTGGACTAGGTGCTGGGGATCCAGTGGTGATTCAAACAAACATGGTGCCTGCCCTCCTGGAACTTAAAAGAAAAAGGCAAAAGAAACAGGACTTCCAAATGACATACTTGTTCCCTGTTTATACTTACAGCACCCATCCTCCTAATGATTCAGCTTTCTGACACTTGGGTGGTGCCTTCTCATAGGACACATCTTGACCTCAAAGATTTCCTGGCTAGAACACAGCTCCCATCATAGGATCATTCTCTGGAAATCTTCCTGCATGACCCTTGTCAGCTTCTTCTCCCATTGTCTTCAGTGACTATTCCAAACTCTTACCTCTCCTCGAATTTCCTATCCCATCACATTTACCCTTGCTCTTGACAGATGGCTGTGCCTGGTTCTTCACTGGAAAATTAAGACCAACAGATGAGGATTCCCTTAGCTGCTTCCCCTACCATCTACCAATTTCGCTGAAATCTTACCCCTCCTTTCCCTCCTATCTCAGTGAAATGCTGTTAGTCTTCTACCTGTCCAAGGCTATTCTTCCTTGAAACACCATCTTGGACTCATCTCCTCTCTCCCCAGGTCCCTTATTCCTTTGTTACATTCCCTCTTTCTCCCGTTTCTTTACCTACTTTTCTCCACCTCTACCGGCTCTTTTCTTTCATAAACATATTCAATTAAAAAAAATCTGATGGTTCTTGCTTCTGCCCCCAACAATTCCTAGAAATTAATCTTGCCAAATTCATCAGTGAGCTCTGTTTTGCCAAATTAAATGGAAACTTTCTGCCCCTAACTTACTCAACTTTTCTCTGCCTTTGGTACCACTTATTATTCTTATTTTCCTCCTTGGGAACACTGTCTTTGTTTGGTTTCTGTGATACCATTCTCTGATGGTTTTCCTCCTATTTCGCTGGCCACTTCTTAGTCGTTCTCATGGGATCTTTTTCTCCCTTTCTTTCCCACGATAAGTGTTGGTGTCCTCCAGGACTCTGTCCTTGGCCTTCTTTTTGAATATATTCATGGGAGATTGCATACCACTATAGCTGATGATTGGAATGACCACCTGTAAATTGACAACTCCTAAACTTATATTTGCATACCAGCTCCATCTTGAGCTTCAGGAGGTGGGGTTCCAAAGGCTACCGAACATCCTCACCTAGTTTTCCTGTAGAGCTCTTCAAATCAGCATTGGCCCAGATCCAGATTTCTCAACCTTCGCACTATTAACATTTTGGGTTGGATGGTTATTTATTGTGTGGGGCTATTAGGTGCACTGGAGGATGTTTAGCAGCATCCGTGGCCTCTGCCCCTAGAGGCCATGAGTTGTGACAACCAAAACTGCCTCCAGATATCTCTTGTGGGGCACAATCACCTCCGGTTGAGAACCATTGCCCTAAACTAAATTTACCCTCTTCCCTTTCCAAATGTGCCCTTTTTTCTCACGTTAGTAAATGGTAGCAACGTGTACTAGAAACATATGTCCTCTTAGACTCCTCTGTCTTAATCCTACCACTTCCTCCTCAGCCACATATAATAAATCTCCACGTCCTTTCAGGTTTCCTTTCTTTTTTTTTTTGTTTTCTTATTTATTTCGTTCAGTTTTCCTTTCTAAAAATACTTTGACTCTACCCTCTTCTTTCTATTTTCACCACCATCATCACCACTCCAGTCCAAGCAACTGGTCTCTAGCATCTGTATTGTTATGACTGTAGATATTCACTCCTGAGCCAAGTAGATGTACTAAGATTTTGTTTCCTTTATTGTACTGTTTTTTTCTTTCATTTTATGTTGTGGAAAATTACAAACGTGTAAAAGTATAGAATGGTATAACAAACCCCATGTACCCATTACCCAGCTTCAGTAACTATCAACACATGGCCCATCTTGCTTTCACTATACTCTCACCCACTTTCCACCAGCCCCTTTGGATTTGTTTGAGGCAAATTCCAGACATTATATCATATAAGATATAAATACCACAGCATGAGTTTTAACAGAAAGGACTTAATTTTTTAACATAGTTTCATACCATTGTCACACCTGCAAATAAACATTTATCCCATAATATCATCAACTACCTAGTAAATGTTCAGATTAGGCACTTTTATCTCATAAAAAGCTTAATTGATATAGTTGGCTTGTTCAAATCAGGATTCAAACAAGGTATATACATTGCATTTGATTAACATGTCTCTTTAGCCTCTTAATTTTTAAGTACCCCTCCCTATTAATTTTTTTGTCCCTACAATTTACTTTTTGAAGAAACTGGTTTGTTTTCCTCTGGAGATTCTCCCATTCTGGATTTTGCTGATTGAATCCCCTTGATATCATTGAATGTTCTTCCTCTATCCCCTGTATTTCCTCTAAGCTGGTAGATCTAGAGTGTTGATCAGATTCAGGTTTGATTTTTGGCAAGAATGTTTTTATATGTAGATGTCTAATGGGCTCTCTTTTTTGGTGATGTTAACATTGAACAGCAGATTCAGGTGTCATCAGTCTGATTCACTCATTGAAAAGTTCCCTGTCAGCTTTTCGCTTAATGGTTTAGCTGTCATTAGTGATCAGTGCCTAGATCTCTTATTTTTGGGGGGGGGGTTGCAATGCAGTTCTGTTCTAAATCTATTATTTATTAGCTGGAATTCTCCTAGAAATAACTTTTCCCTATCAACCCTTTGGTTACTCTAAGGTACTCTTACAGGAAAGGCAGGATAAATCCTTGGTTCTTTCACCTTCCTCAAAAGATGATCAGTTAATGTGTTTGTTTTGGTATCATTAGGAACTCATAGATTTTTAACATACTTGATATGTTTCAATCTACTGCCGATACTAGGGGTTTTTTGGTACTCCAGTTACTCCATTTTTGGCCAATTGGAACCTCTTTAAATTGGCTGTGAGACCTAGATGGCCGTGATAGTTCTGGAATGATAAGATATTTCTAGCACATCTAGTCCATTTTATGCCTGGGAGCTGGAATCAGCCGTTTCTTTTTTTTTTTTTTGCGGTACGCGGGCCTCTCACTGTTGTGGCCTCTCCCATTGTGGAGCAAGGCTCCGGACGCGCAGACTCAGCGGCCATGGCTCACGGGCCCAGCCGCTCCGCTGCATGTGGGATCTTCCAGGACTGGGGCACGAACCCACGTCCCCTGCATCGGCAGGCGGACTCTCAACCACTGCGCCACCAGGGAAGCCCTCAGCCGTTTCTTTAAGGAATCCTTGTCTCTGTTAGTGGGAAATGGCAGGGTGCTAGGTGCGTGCTTATTTATACTGAGTTGGTCATATTTCAATGCCTTTTTAGTGGACAGAGCTAGGAAATATTTTTTAAAAGAAAATATATCATGAGTTCACAGTAATATGTCCAAATCAAATTAAAAATTATAGAGTTTTTACTTAAATTCTTTGATTTTATATTTTTATCTCTTGTCTCTTACAATTAAAACTTTAGTCCTGACAACATTAGAATACTTACAATTGACCCTTGAACAAGGCCATGGTTAAGGGCGCCAACCCCTGTGCAGTCGAAAATCCACTTCGTATCTGTGGTTCCACATCTGTGGATTCAATCAGCCATGCGTCGTGTAGTACTGTAGTACACGTTTAGTGAAAAAACTTCATATAAGTGGACCTGTGCAGTTCAAACCCATGTTGTTCAAGGGTCAGCTGTACTTATTTATTCCATCCTACTCTTTACATATAATTTCAGAACAACAATACTAGTATTATTACTAACAAATGATTACTGAAAAGAGCTCAAGATTTCTGTCCAGTTCTTTTTGTCCAATTATTGTGGCTCTGAAGGAATTCATCTCTTTGTAGTTACACCACCAACTTGACATGATACATGGATTCTTTTTTTTTCTTCATTCTTGCTTTCAAATTTTAGGGATTGATTTTTTTCTTTTTCCTTTTGATTAAATTTTTGTTTTATAATTTTGTAAGATATTTACATGGTTTCAAAGTCATATCTACAAAATAAAGGTGTATTTTCTTTTTGTTTTGTTTTTTGGCCGCGCCACATGCAGGATCTTAGTTCCCTGACCAGAGATTGAACCCGCCCCCCCTGCAGTGGAAGTGCAGAGTCTTAACCACTGGACCTCCAGGGAAGTCCCATAAAGGTGTATTTAAAGAGGTCTAGTTTTCACTTCTGTCCCCTCTGCCCAGTTCCCTTCCTCCTTCTATGGGTAACATTTTTATTCACTTTTATTTATTTTAAAAAATGGAAACATATTTGTATCTCCCCTTTTCTTAGCTAAAAGGTAGCTTAATATGGACACAGTTCTGTACCTTTTTTCCACATAATAATATGCTTCATTTTTTTAATATTTACAATTGTTATATCTTCTTGGATTGATCCTTTGATCATTTTTTTAACATCTTTATTGGAGTATAATTGCTTTACAATGGTGTGTTAGTTTCTGCTGTATGCTTCATTAAAAAAAAATAACTGCTTAGTCCTATGTAATATGATGGATTTTACAACTTTTAGTTTTCATTGGCTTGAATAATTACCTAATTTTCTCATTGGCTTAGTTTTCTCTGAACCTATTGCTATTTTTTTTTTCTGAGTGCTCTAAGAGCTCTGTCAAACATTCATCAATGTTCTCCATATGGTCTAAAACTTGAATTTAGTATTTTCCCTGAAGACCTTTTTTCTGAAGTCTCCATCCTAGGCTCCTGAGGCCTTCTGCCTAGCTGTTATCTTGGGACTCCTTTTGCTGTTCTTCTGTCTTTACCCCTGTTTCTCAGATCCCCTGTCTTCCTTTTTCTGGTTTACATCCTCATTTAGTTGGAATACAACCTCCATTAGCTTCCTGAGGAAGGGTGCCTAGGAGTAAACTTTGAGTCTTTGCATGTCTATAAATGTCTTAGTTCTTTCCTGACATATGACTGAGAGTATTTCTAGATTTCAAATACTAGGTTTGAATCATTTGCCTTTATAAATTTGAAGACATGGTCTCATTGTCATCTGGCCGCTAATATTGTATAAGCCTGGATGCTACTTTAAGTCCTATTCCTTTGTAGATAATGTCTCCCCTCTTTATTTCTCTAGAAGCTTTTAGGGAATCTCTGTCCATGAAACTTCATGATCATGTGGCCCTTCTTTCATTCATTGTGATGGACACTTTCTAGTCCTTGTCAAGCTGGAAACTAATACTTTCAGACATGGGAAATTTTCCTGTATTATTATTTTTTTAATTTATTTTTTATTTTTATATTTTTGGCCATGCCACGTGGCTTGTGGGATCTTAGTTCCCCAACCAGGGACTGAACCCGGGCCCCTGCAGTGAAAGTGCCAAGTCCTTACCACTGGACCACCAGGGAATTCCCTATTTTTATTTTTTTTTATTGAAGTATAGTTGATTTACAATGTTGTGTTAGTTTCAAGTGTACGGCAAACTGATTCAGTTATATATATATATTCTTTATCAGATTCTTTTCCATTATAGGTTATTATAAGGTGTTGAATATACTTCCCAGTGCCATACAGTAGATCCTTGTTGTTTCTCTATTTTATATATAGTAGTGTGTATATGTTAATCCCCAAATTCTAATTTATCCCTCCCCTGCCCCTTCCCCTTTGGTAACCATAAGTTTGTTTCTATATCTGTGAGTCTGTTTCATTTTATGTACGTATGTATGTATGTATGACTGGCTGTGTTGGGTCTTCATTGCTGTGCGTGGGCTTTCTCTAGTTGCGGTGAGTGGGGGCTAGTCTTTGTTGTGGTGCGCGGGCTTCTCATTGTTGTGGCTTCTCTTGTTGCAGAGCATGGGCTCTAGGCACGCAGGCTTCAGTAGTTGTGGCACATGGGCTCAATAGTTGTGATTTGTGGGCTCTAGAGCTCAGTCTCAGTAGTTGTGGTGCACGGGCTTAGTTGCTCCGCGACATGTGGGATCTTCCTGGGCCAGGGCGAACACATGTCCCTTGTATTGGCAGGCAGATTCTTAACCACTGCGCCACCAGGGAAGCCCTCTGTTTGGTAAATAAGTTCATTTGTATCATTGTTTTAGATTCCACATATAAGTGATATCATATGATATTTATGTTTCTCTGTCTGACTTACTTTACTTTGTATGATAATCTCTAGGCCCATCTATGGGTTACTGCACATGGCATTATTTCATTCTTTTTATGGCTGAGTAATATTTCATTGTATATATGTACCACATCTTCTTTATCCATTCCTCTGTCGATGGACATTTAGGTTGTTTCCATGTCTGGGCTATTGTAAATAGAGCTGCAATGAACACTGTGGTCCATGACTCTTTTTGAATTATGGTTTTCTCAGGGTATATGCCCAGCAGTGGATTGCTGGATCATATGGCAACTCTATTTTTAGTCTTTTAAGGAACCTCCATACTGTTCTCCATAGTGGCTGCACCACTTTACATTCCCACTGACACTGCAGGAGGGTTCCCTTTTCTCCACACCCTCCCTGCCATTTATTTGTAGACTTTTTTTTTAATTGGAGTATAGTTGCTTTACAAAGTTGTATTAGTTTCTGCTGTACAGCAAAGTGATTCAGTTATACATATATATATATATATATATCCACTATTTTTTAGATTTCCTTCCCATTTAGGTCACCACAGAGCATTGAGTAAAGTTCCCTGTGCTATACAGTACATTCTCATTAGTTATCTATTTTATATATAGTATTTGTAGACTTTTTGATGATGGCCATTCTGACTGGTGTGATGTATTATTTCTTTAAGTACTTCCTCTCATTTTCTTTGTTCTCTCTATACCTCCTATTATTTGGATTTTGGACTTCATGAATTGATTCTGTAATCTGCTACTCATTCCTCTTCTATTTTCCATCTCTTTTCCCTTTTGTTCTTTTTGTGAAATTTTCTTGAAATAAATGCCAACATTTTTATTGACTTTTTTCTACCACCTTTTAATTTTCAAAAGCTTTTGATTGTTCTCTGATTGTTCCTTTTGTATAGCATCTTCTTTTTTTAAAATAATGTAATATATATATACACATATATGTATATATTTTTTTTTAATCTTGCTTTTGCCTTTTTTTTCCTTTTTTTTTTGCGGTATGTGGGCCTCTCACTGTTGCGGCCTCTCCCGTTGCGGAGCAAGCACAGGCTCCGGACGTGCAGGCTCAGCGGCCATGGTTCATGGGCCCAGCCGCTCCGCGGCATGTGGGATCTTCCCGGACCAGGGCACGAACCCGTGTCCCCTGCATCGGCAGGCAGACTCTCAACCACTGCGCCACCAGGGAAGCCCTTTTTCCTGTTTTTTGAATTGTCTGCTTCCTTCAGGGATTTTTTTTCCCTGTTTGTTTTGGGTATTGTCTTTTGCAATGAAGGCTTTAATCAAATAGCTGGTGGTAGTTGCCTGACCGTTCATGTTTAAGCATGAGGCTTTAAATTGATTGGCAATTCAGCTTGAGTGGGTTTGTTGATTCTTGGCTTGACTGCTGGTGCTTGTGGGTGGGGGCCCATATCTCTCTCGGGAGATCATTACTCTGGGACTATTCAGTTTCTTGAGAGAATTTACATTGAATCTTCCTGTTTCCACCCCTGTGCCACCACTCCGCCTGGTATTTCCTGGTATTTGTGTGTTCATTTTTTCCTAAGGGAAAAAACATCCCCAACCTCCTGCTACAGAAGGATAGAGGTTTTTGGTAGGATGAGGTTGTTTACCAGTTTTATGTCCAGACTTTCAACCAAACCCTGTTTTAAGCCCTGTACCTTATGCCATCTCTATCTCCTTGCACTTCAGGTTTGAGCCTTTCCAGGCTTGTGTGGAGCAGATAAGCCTTACCTCTCATCAGATCCCCCTTTGTAGGCAATCCGGATGTAGCTTCCTTCATCTTGCTAAGTCAGTTGCCATTCCAGTCTTTTATCTGGTTTGCTCTTGTTGTCTTCTCTCCCATTATCTCTGTTCTTTCTCTCATTTATTCATTCAACAAGTACAATTGAGTACCTACAAATGCCAGGCACTATTCTAGGTGCTTAGGATACAATAATGAAGAAAATATCCCTTCCCTTGTGGAACTTATATTTTAGTGGGGGGAGACAGATTTTTAAAAAAAAATAATAAAGTAAATTATATAATATGTTAGAAGGTGATAAGTGCAGTGCTGGTCTGAATGTTTCTGTCCCTCCAAATTTCATATGTTGAAATCCTCACCCCCAAGGTAATAGTATTAAGAGGTTGGGGCCTTTGGGCGGTGCTTAGGTCATGAGAGTGGAGCCTTCATGATTAGGATTAGTGCCCTTATAAAAGAGGACCCAGAGAACTAGCTTGTCCATTCTTTTCATTTATTTATTTATTTATTTGTTTGTTTTTTAAAATTTTTTTGGCTGTGTTGGGTCATTGTTGCTGTGCACGGGCTTTCTGTAGTTGTGGTGAGCGGGGGCTACTCTTCGTTGTGGTGCGTGGGCTTCTCATTGTGGTGGCTTCTCTTGTTGCAGAGCATGGGTTCTAGGCACGCAGGCTTCAGTAGTTGTGGCATGTGGGCTCAGTAGTTGTGGCTCATGGTCTCTTGAGCGCAGGCTCAGTAGTTGTGGCGCACGGGCTTAGTTGCTCCGTGGCATGTGGGATCTTCCCGGACCAGGGCTCAAACCCGTGTCCCCTGCATTGGCAGGCAGATTCTTAACCACTGCGCCACCAGGGAAGCCCCTAGCTTGTCCATTCTGCCATGTGAGGTTCCAGTGAAAAGACAGAAGCCGTCATTGAGGAAGCTGTCACCAGACACTGAATCTGCCGGAACCTTGATTTTGGATTTCCCAGTCTCCGGAACTGAGGAATTTTTGTTGTTTATAAGTCATCCAGTTTATGGTACTTTTGTTTTAGCAGTCCAAACAGACTAAGACAAATGCCCTGGGGAAAATGCAGCAGGATAAGGAGGATGAGAAGGATGAGAAGTCGTAAGTTTGGGGGAAATGCGGGTTGTAATTTTAAATGGGATCAACGTAGGCTTCATTGAGAAGGTGATATTTGAATAAAGCAGTAGTTCTCAACTGGAATTAGTTTTGCCCTACAGGGGACATTTAGCAATGTTGGAGACATTTTTGGTTGTCACCACTGGGGGATAGTTGGACGGTGCTACTGGTATCTTTCTAGTGAGTAGAGGCCAAGGATGCTGTTAAACATCCTGCAGTGCAGAGGACAGCCCCCCACAACACAGAATTGACAATAGTGCCAAGGTTGAGAAACTTTGGAATTAAGACTTAAAGGAAATGAGGGTGTCAACCATGTGAAGGTCTGAGGGAAGAGCATTCTAGCCAAAGAAAACAGCCATGGCAAAGGCCCTAAGGTAGGAGTATGGCATGCTTTCTGGAGGAACTGAAGGTAGACTCAGAAGAGTAATAGGAGAAGAGGTAAGGTAGTTAATGGGGACCAGATAGTGTAGTGCCTTAGAGGTCATTGTTGGGACTTTGGCTTTTATTCTGAGCTGTTGGAGGTTTTGATTGGGGGGCGGGCATCTCATGATATGATTTAGGTTTTAAACAGGATCACTCTGGCTATTATATTGTGTATGGATTGTTGCAGGGAAAGGTAGAAGCAGGGAGAGACTAGTTAGGAGGCTCATGTGGTAATCCAGATGTGAGATGATATAGCCCAGTGGGAGCAGCAGTGGAGGTGGATATATCTTGAAGACAGAACTGCAGGATTTCTTGATTGATTGAGTGAAAGGTATAAGAGAAAGAGAGGAGTGAAAAATGGCTCTAGGTTTTTGGGAGGAGAAAGTGGAACAGTGGAGTTACTATCTACGGAAATGGAAAAAGCTGTGGCAGAGCAGATTTGAGCAGGGGGAGGTTAGTAGCTCAATTTTGGACATGTTGCATTGAGATACCTATTAGGCATCTGAGTGGATATGTTAAATAGGTAGTTGGATCTGTTAGGATGAGGTTCAAGAATTAGAAATCTTGGAGTTGTTAACATGTAGATGTTATTTAAAATCATGAGACTGGAAGAGATGACCAAGGGAGTGAGAGTAGATAGAAAGAGAACAGGAACATGGACTGAACCCAGGGGCATTCCCATTTTAAGAGGTCTGGGAGGAGAAGAGGAACCAGTAAAGGTGACTGAGAAGGGGCAGCCAGTGAGGTCAGAGGAAACCAGGAGAGTGTGGGATCCTGAAAGCCTAGTGAAGACAGTGAACTGAGGAGGAGGGGCTCATCAGCTGTGCCAGTGCTGCTAGTAGGTCAAGTAAGATGAGGAGTGTGAATTGACCTTTGAACTGCATGACATGGAGGTCGTTGGTGACCATAATGGGAGCTGTTTAGGTGGAGTGGTAGGGACCTGATTTGAGTGGGTGAGTAGAAGGAGAGGAATGGGAGGCAGTGAATATAGACAGTTCTTTTGAGGAGCTTTGCTACAAAGAGGAGCGGAGAAATGGAACAGTGGCTGGAGGGGAAAGTGGGTTCGAGAAGGTTACTTTTCTTTTTAAAGGTGGGAGAGTTAGAAGAACATGCTTGTGTATTGATGGGAATGATCCAGTAGTGAGGGAGGAAAATGATGCAAGAGAGAGAGAAGGGAGAATTGGTGGATCAATGAGTTTAAGTACGTTTATGTCTTTTTTATTCCTTTATTTCATTTTAGTAGGATTTTAAAGAGGAATAGTCTGTTATTTTAACCAGAAGGCCCTTTCACTCTTTTTAAAAATTTTATTTTATTGAGGTATAATTGACATGCAACATTGTGTAAGTTTAGGGTGTACAGTGTGTTGATTTGATACAGTTGACCCTTGAACAACATGGGGGTTGGGGCGCTGACCCTCTGCACAGTTGAAAATGCACCTATAACTCTGTAGTTGGCCCTCCATATCCTTGGTTTTCCCATATCTGCAGTTCCATGTCTCGAGTTCAACCAACCCCAGATTCAACCAACCACAGATTGTGTAGTAATGTAGTACATATTTATTGAAAAAAATCCACATGTAAGTGGACCCACACAGTTCCAACCCATGCTGTTCAAGGGTCAACTGTATATTGCAATATGATGCTTAGGCATTCCCATGTAAGAATAGGAGTTTCAGGCTCTATTTTATAAATGAAGAAACCAAAGCCTTGGCTCATACAGTGGAGAAGCTGTATTTCATATTTACTTACCCATTATCTTCCAGGTCAGACTCAGTTTTTCAGTTCCCATCCTTCTAGGACCTCAAAGACATTTGAATCTTCTTCCAGAAAACATTCCTTTCCAACCAGCAAGTAAACAACAGTTGAACCAGTCTTTCTTTAAATCACCAACTTCAAAATTTGGAAAAATTTGTTCAGTATAAGTATAGTTAAGCATCTTATGTTGCATTTATATGAAATTATAGCAGAAGTGGTCAAGTGCACCCTTAATTGATTTTTACCCTCTCAAATGGCACTGTTTTTTGGTGTAACTCTCCCTTCCATGCACTATTTTGGGTTTGTGTGAAAATGCAGTGGATCCAGAACCCATGCATTATGAAAACAAGAGGACCTAGTAGATCAGATAGTGTGTCCTGTTGTGGCAGCAACTGGCTTGTGTTTGAAGTTTGGCTTTAAGGATTTCTGATATCTCAACACTGAATCAGGATTGCTTTTGACCTGTATTTACCAGGGGAAGATGAAGGATCCAACTAAGCTAGTTGGCACCTGGTTATATGAAGAAATACAGAAACAATGGGCTTACATCAGGAAGTTATAAGTAAGAATGGAATTATAGCAGCTTAGTAGTATATTAGGAATTGCTGCCAGGAGGAATTCACAGAAATGGATGATTATTGTATTCCACGCTGTGTACACAACAAGCTGAAATTCTTCATACAGATACCTTTGCTGTTTCATACCTTCTTTCAATAATAATTATTGAGCACTGGTTATGTGCTAGACTCAGGATACAACTCTGAGCCTTCATGGAACATACTTTTTGGGCTGTCATGGATAGGATCCCTCAGTAAGGTTGCAGGGCAGTGATCATGTTTCTTATATCACTGCATTAGTTTGCTAGGACTGCCATAACAAAATCCCACAGACTGGGTGGCTTAAACAACATAAACTTATTTTCTCACAGTCCCGGAGGCTGGAAGTCCAAGATCAAGGTGTCAGCAGGTTTGGTTTCTTCGGAGACCTCTCTCCTTGGCTTGCAGATGGCTGCCTTTCTGCTGTGTCCTCATGTGGGCTTTCCTCTGTGCACGTGCACATCCCTGATGTTTCTGTGTATCCAAATTTCCTCTTCTTATAAGGACAACAGTCAGATTGGATTAGAGTCCACCTTAACTGCCTCATTTTAACTAATCACCTACTTAAAGGCCCTATTTCCAAACACAGTCACATTTTGAGGTACTGGGGGTTAGGACTTCAATGTATGAATCCTAGGGGGACACAGTTCAGCCCACAACACTCTCCTCTGGACCCCCAAAATTCATGTTCTTCTCACATGCAAAATACATTCACCCCCATTCCAACAGCCCAAAATTCTTAACACATTCCAGCATCAACTCTAAGTCCTAAATCTCATCTAAATGAAGTGTGGATGAGAGGTATCAGTCAAGGTATAATTCATCCTAAGACAGAATTAGCTGTGAACCAGTGAAGCTGGACAAATTATCTGCTTCCCAAATACAATCGTAGGACAGGCATAGGATAGACATTCCCATTCCAAAAGGAACAAATCAGAAAGAAGAAAGGGGTCTTGGGTCCCAAGCAAATCTGAAACCTAGCAGGGCAAATTCCACTAAATTTTAAGGCTTGAGAATAATCCTCTATGGGTTGATACTGTCCTCCAGGCCCACTGGTGTGGTGGGCCCACTGGGGTAGCAGCGTGGCCAACTGAAACCACAGCATTCGGACCCACCCTAATGGCCTAATTTTAACTTAAACACATCTTTAAAGACCTCGTCTCCAAATCTGGTCACATTCTGAGGTACTAAGCGTTCAACATATGAATTTGTGTGTGGGGGGGATACGCTTCAGCCCGTAACAGTCGCTCAGCATGAATAATGAGCTGTCAAACTTTGTTAGTTTTGCCTGTGTAATAGTACTGTTTTCTTCCTAGTACTACGAAGTATTCCTTCAACAGTCCCCATTGGAGCCCTGCCTTCTGTTTCGTGAAGGTGGGTACTGGCGTGAGCTCATAGCCCACACCAATAGCCAAGGGCACACAATGGCCATCATCTCTTTCCATCCCCAGGAATTAAGGCAGGTGAGACTCAAAGGATGATAAGGAACAGCTTCTATAGCAGCCCTTACTATCAATATGCTGCAGTTGGTATTTGGAGGTTTCAGGGAAGATAGCAGAAACAATGCATCCATAGAATGTATGGGTTGGAAAGAAGGGTTGGGGATGATGATGAGGAGATGACAAGGATCCTGTTAACCATGCTGCTGGCATAATGAAACCAAAGAGACTGAGGCTAGGTTACCAAGTTAATTATCATGTGAGGACTCCTGAGGATTTTCACAAGAACTTTGCCCACAGAACTTATTAGGTGTTCTACTAATTCCAGAAGCCAATTTAATAGAGACTAGAATATGGTCAGAATTTCATAATCTACATAATACTTTTACATTTGTAATATACTTAGAGCTTTCAAACATGCCTGTATCAAAATATTCTAATACTTATGTGATCATCTCAAGCAACTTGTGAAGTAGGCTGGAGAGGGAGAGGTATTGTTCCCTTCATTTCACAGCTGAGCAAATGGAGGCATAGAGGTACGCAAGGTTAAAGAGCTAGTAAATAGCAAAGCTATAGGGCTTGAACCCAGGTCGTTGATTCCTGGCCTTTTAACTCTATAGCTCCAACATAGTTTATTGTCATATGTCCTTGTGTCTAGCTGATGGATAGGGCTCTCTGTAGTGACGTAAGAATTTTAAAACGTTTAGAACTCGAAGAAAGGATTTAGTTACCGTGCTCATTCTGTTCCGTGCCCTTTCTTTCCTTTCTCTTAGGACATGTGTCTTCTGAGGTGGTGTTTGGATGGGTGGATGGGATATTTGAAGTAGAGAAGTGTGAAAGGAATTGAAAGGTTATTGCTTGTTTGTGATGGGACAAAAGCTTAGTTTAGCTCCTAGGTTACAACAAGAATAACTCTCACACTTTCTTTAGAGAACTATTAAAGAGGCTCAAACCGGAGAAAGTGCCATGTCTGTTGTATAGCATTTGTCAAAAGCCAATAAGCAAAGGAGTGCTTCTGCTGAGATGTGAAAATAGCTTTTTTTTTTTTTTGGTCCTACAGAACATTGCTTTAAGTGTTATCTATAATAGGATTTGAGTAATGTGCCTTCTTGTCTGACTACTGCAGGGCTGATTACCATAGAGCTTGGAGAGAAAATTTGTCAGAGGTGGGTTTTTGCTTGACTCCTGATTTTGTGGTCTGGGCAGGAGGAGCTCTGTGTTCAGAAGGAGACTGTAAAGAAGTTTTTCACCAAAGGGCCAGGAGCAGTCTGTGACTTGACATCACTTTACTTCCAGGAAAGGTAAACCTGGGACAGCCCTACAGCAAGCCGCAGTCTGATGGCTTGCCATAGTCTGGGTTGTGGATTACTGAGGCAGCGCCGCTGATGACCAAGTGTTTGCATGTACCTCCATCCCCTGAGAGGGAAACTCCTCCAGAGCTCTCAGGGCCATGCCATGGAGGCTTTGTCTCCTAGCTGAGATGCTGGGGCCTCCCTCTCCAACCAACCACTAGAGATAGGTTGGTCTGCCATTCCAAGGTGCTTTCTTGTTTTATTCTTTTCTAGCACTACGACCCGTTGCAGCCATCAGCAGTCCCCCTACCAGCTCCTGTTTGGGGAACCCCACATCTTTGAAGATCTCCTGGGGTTGAAGATCTGCATCTCTCCAGATGCCTTTTTCCAGGTTAACATTGCTGGTGCAGAGATACTGTATCGGACTGTGGGGGAGCTGAGTGGAGTGAACTCTAACACCATCCTCCTTGACATCTGCTGTGTAACTGGCAAGTGGCAGCCCAGGGCAGAATCAACATGCAGCTTATCTCCCCAACACCATCCACGCAGCACCCAGGGCCCTTGCAGCCGAGGTGGGGAGGTGGTGATAGTGGTGCAGGCATAACCTCATTGGTAATACCATAAAATACCCTCCTCTTATTCTCTCCTACTTCCCCAGGTGTGATTGGCCTCTCTCTGGCTCAGTATACCTCCTAGGTCCTTGGGATTGAGTTGGTGGAGCAGGCGGTAGAGGATGCCAGGTGGACTGTAGCCTTCAATGGTACACTGCTCACATTCTGGGGAGAAATTAAGAGCTGTAGTTGTTCTGTACTATGGGAACGGTTGTGTGGGAAAGGGCATCTACTGTATCCATGACTGAGGAGGAAGGGAAGGTGTTCTGGAGTGCTCAGAGTTGGATCCTGATGACTTTCTAAAAGAGGTCCCCCTTTTTTTTTCTTTTTTTTAAAAATTGAAGTATAGTTGATTTCAATGTTGTGTTAGTTTCAGGTATACAGCAAAGTGATTCAGTTATATATATATACATATATATATATATATATGTATATATATATATTCTTTTTCAAATTATTTTCCCTGGGCTTCCCTGGTGGTGCAGTGGTTGAGAATCCTCCTGCCAATGCAGGGGTCACGAGTTCAGGCCCTGGTCCAGGAGGATCCCACATGCTGCGGAGCAGCTGGATCCGTGCGCCCCAACTGCTGAGCCTGCACTCTAGAGCCCGCGAGCCACAACTACTGAAGCCTGTGCTCCGCAACGGGAGAGGCCACAGCAATGAGAGGCCCGTGCACTGTGGCGAGGAGTGGCCCCCACTCACCACAGCTAGAGGGAGCCCGGGCACAGCAACGGGGACCCAACACAGCCAAAAATAAATAAATTCATTAAAAAAATTATTTTCCCTTATAGGTTATTACAAAATATTGAGTAGAGTTCCCTGTGTTATACAGTAGGTCTTTGTTGGTTACCTATTTTATATATAGTAGTGTGTATATGTTAATTCCAAACTCCTAATTTATCCCTCCCTAATCTTTTTGTTTCTATCTGGAAAAAGCTTAAGGGAAGGAATAAGCCTAGCTGATAGGAAGGGAACTTGGCAAAACTTTGAATAATATAGAAGAGCCTTCTTGACATTAGACTCATGAGGCATCATAACAATACAATAGGTTTCAAACTATTTTTAGCAGTAGGACCTTTTCTTTGAACAAAGTCTTAGGCCAAACTGCAACATAGAAAAAAGATTTTCTTTCCCCTCTACCTCACTTCTAGACAGCTCCTGAGGCTCCATGTGAAAGCCTCCAATATAGCAGAAGGAGCACTTGAGTTATAGTCAAGGTTCTCTTCTTGGTATAGGTCCTTATGTGCTGTGTGAGTCACTAAGTTGTAAAATAACACATCTAGTCTCTCAAGCTGAAAGGCCTACAGAGATATTGCAAGGGAAAGCGCATTGGGAAAAATGAAGCAGCTCCAAAAGCATTTCTTTCATTGTTATGCAGAAGTATGTTAGATCTAAAGGGAAGATGGCAGAGCCCTCCCTGCTTTCTGTACGTTTCTATAAAGCTGAAGCTCCCCACCCCCAACTGCTTGGCTTGCATTTTGAGTTATGGCACATGGGCCTCTCTTTTGCAGGCATCACCAACTGTGAATTCCATACTGGTCGAGCAGAGAAGATTTTGCCACAGCTACTGAAGTCAAAGGAAGATGGGCAGTTAATTGTTGCTGTAGTGAACCCAGCCCGGGCCGGGACTGCGTAAGGATGACTAGATTTCCTGCTACAGAGTTAGTTAGGTATTCCCATGATGTCCACCAGCTTTGGTCTCTCATTTCTATACCATGTTAAGGCTGCTCTCAGTGAGCTGGCTCTGAACCTGCTTCTCCTCTTTTCCTAACCAGTGCTATGTGCCAGCCAGTTGCAAGTTTGTGATAACCTGGACCATGATAGTTTAATTATATTAATAGCAATGTGTTTCTTCCTTTAGATTACCAGGTGGTTCAAGCCATTCGAAACTACGGGGCCATCCGCATACTAGTTTTTGTTTCCTGCAAGCCCCATGGTGAAATCACAAGGAACATCATTAAGTGAGTCTTGACTTCGTTTTTAAATTATTTTTCCTGGGCTTCCCTGGTGGCGCAGTGGTTGAGAGTCTGCCTGCCGATGCAGGGAACATGGGTTCGTGCCCCGGTCCGGGAAGATCCCACATGCCACGGAGCGGCTAGGCCCGTGAGCCATGGCCGCTGAGCCTGCGCGTCCGGAACCTGTGCTCCGCAACCGGAGAGGCCACAACAGTGAGAGGCCTGCGTACCGCAAAAAATTAATTAATTAATTTTTCCTGATGGTCAAAGTAATCCTTATTGTTATGCTTATTGTGCAGAATTTGGAAAGTGTACAGAAGTATAAAGAAATAAAAAAGTCATTATACTGTCATCAAGAGTCAATTATAGGGCCAGGTCTTGGATGAGGCAAATAAAGCAACCCACATCAGGTACAAAATTTAAGAGGATGCCCCAAATCTTAGTAATCAAGTTGCATTTTTTTTTTTTTTTTGCGGTACGCGGGCCTCTCACTGTTGTGGCCTCTCCCATTGCGGAGCACAGGCTCCAGACGCGCAGGCTCAGCGGCCATGGCTCACGGGCCCAGCCGCTCCACGGCATGTGGGATCTTCCCGGACCAGGGCACAAACCCATGTCCCCTGCATTGGCAGGCGGACTCTCAATCACTGCGCCACCAGGGAAGCCCCAAGATGCATTTTTAATGCAGTATTTTCAGAAATTAAATTGTCCAAAATACCTGTGAACAAAATATTAAGTTTTTTTAAAAAGTGAGATCCACTCCTGTACTTGGTAAGCCATGCCTCAGCCCTTACTCTAGTCCTGGCCCTAGTTCCGATAAAACTGTATTTATGAAAGCAGGCAGCCAGCCTGCTGGCCATAATTTTACAATTTGACTTTCCAAATTATTGCATCAAGATATCATTTGTCTTGATTACTGAGTTTTTGGCACCCTCTTAAATTGTGCACCCACGGGGAATGCCTTCTGCTTCACTCCCAGTTCTGGCCCTGCTCAATTATTTTGATTTTTGAAATGTTTTCTTCTTGTAATCTCTCTCTCTTTTTTACATAAATAACACAATTTCTTTGTAATATTGGAACAACATAAGTGGGTATAAAGTACAGATGAGGGAATTCCCTGGCGGTCCAGTGGTTAGGACTCTGCACTTTCACTGCTGAGGACCTGGGTTCAAGCCCTGGTCTTGGAATTAAGATCCCACAAGCTGTGTGGCACAGCCAAAATAAATAAATTAATAAATAAAGTACAGATGAAATACCTAGATGAAACAAGTGAGAATTAAAAGGAAATAAATTGAGCTTTCAAGTCAGTGAGCTAGAAGAACAATAAAGCTAACGAAAACTGAAGGAAGAAATCAATAACATTTTAAAAATCCAGAAATTAATGAACTACAAAGGCAAGGCAGAAATAGAGACACAGAAATAGAGAACAAATGTATGGACACTAATGGGAAGTGGATGGGGGGATGAATTGGGAGAATGGGATTGACATATATACACTAATATTTATAAAATAGATAACTAATAAGAACCTTCTGTATAGCACAGGGAACTCCATTTTGCTGTACAGTAGAAACTAAGACAACATTGTAAAACAACTACACCCCAGTAAAAAAAAAACAAAAACCTATAGACTCAACAAATAAACCAGAAGGTGTTATTGGAAGAAGAAAATAAAATAGATAAGTAAACCTAATCAAGAATATGAAGTCTTAAATGAGAAAAAGGAGCATAACTATAGATATGAAGAAATTTTTAAAAATATAAGAAAGTACTTTGTATAACTCCTTCCTAATACGTTTGAAAACCTAGATGAAATGGGACATTTCCCGGAAGAATGCAAATGGCTAATATTAATTCTAGAAGCTACAGTAAACCTAAACACACCAGTACCCATGGGAAAAAATTGAGAAAGTTGTCAAAGAGCTGCTTCTACCCAAAATAAAATCATGAGGCCCGTATATTTTCACACTTATTTCCTTATCTTTTCCTGCATACTCTTCCAGTTGTCCTTTATTTTTATTTTCATTATACAGTTTAAAAATGTTTTTATATACATATCATGAAGGTGGCACCTCAAATCAATGGGGAACAAATGAACTATTTAAGAGATGGTGGTGGACAACTGGGTAGCTAAGGCAAAAAAAAAAAAAAAAAAAAGGTTGGATCTACATCTCATGTTGCAGACCAGGATAAATTATAGAAGAGTTAAGAGATTTAAGTGTAAACAGGGGAAATCATAAATGTACCCTAGGAAATCAGAGAATTTTTTTTATAATCTTGGAGTGCAGAAGCCCTTTCTAACTATGAAAATTCAGAAGACATATAATGAAAGGTTGTTAAATTTGGCTACATAAAACAAAACTTCCTTCATTACACCATACACAGAAATGAATTCAAAATGGATTATAGAAGTAAATGTAAGAGCTTGAAACATGGGAGTAAATCTTTGTGAACTTGGGTTAGGCAAAGCCTTCATACATATAACATCAAAGACCCAAGGAACAGCTACAAGAAAGTGTGTGTGTGTGTGTAATTGAACATCATCAAAGTTAAAAAAAACTTTTTGTGCTGCAAATGATACCATCAAGAAAGTGAAAAGATGAAAAGACAACCCACAGAATGGGAGAAAAGATTTGAAAATCATTTACCTGATAAGGGACTGGTATCCAGAAGCCAGACACAAAAGGCCACTTATTCCGTTTATAGGAAAATGTCCAGACTAGGCAAATCTCTAGAGACAGACAGTAGATTTATGGTTGTCTAGGGCTTAGGGTGGGGGGTTTCAGGAGAAATGGGGAGTGACTGCTAAGGAGTTAATGAAAATATTCCAAAATTGATTGTTGTGATAGATGCATAATCCTGTGAATATACTAAAAACCACTGAACTGAATAAGTGGTTGAGCTGTGAATGATATTGCAATAAAACAGTTTTAAAAATCAATAACTTGCATGATAAAAAACACCAAAAGCAAAGAGAGGAAACAATGTACAAACTGGAAAAAAATTTGCAGTTCATATTACAAACTTTTTTCCTTAATTTATTAACAAACTCCTGGAAATCAGTAAGAAAAACAACAGCGCAAAAGAAGAATGAATGCAAGATATAAAAAGAAAACATAAATGTGTATGAACCATGAAAGGATGCTCAGTCTCTTCCATTATAGTGGGAATGCAGCTTAAAAGTACCCTGAGATACCACTTTTTGTATCTCAGATTGGCAAAAGTTCCAAAGTTTGATAATGCACTGTTGGCAATACTATGGGGAAACATGAATTCTAAAAAGTTACTGGTCAGAGTGTAAATTGGCACTATCCCATGGAAGGAAATTTAGCAATATAGATTAAGATCATAAATGTATATATACCTTTTGACCCAGTAATTCCATTCCTGAGGCTTTATCCTACAAATATACTGACACACATGTAAAATGACATGCATTGATTGATTGATTGATTGCAATATTGTAACAGCAAATGATGAGATGTCCTAAAAGTCCATCAGTGAGGAACTAGTTAAATCAAATATGTACATCCATACAATGGAATACCATGCTGCTATAAAAAAGAATGAAGATGTTCTCTGTTTACTGATACGGAAAGATCTCTAAGGTACGTTATTTTCTGTTAACTTTATTGAGATATAACTCACATATCATAAAATTCAACCTTAATTAAAATGTACAATTCAAAGGTTTTTGGTACATTCTCAGACTTGTGCAGCCATCACTACTTTCTAATTGTGAACACTTTCATCGCTCCAAAAGAAACCCTGCACTTCTCACCTGTCACTTCCCATTTTTTCCCAACCCCCTGGCCCTAGGCAACCACTAATCGACCTTATGTCTGTATGGATTTGCCTATTCTGCAGAATTCATACAAGTGAAGTTCTTTGCAAATGTGGTCCTTCACATCTGGCTTCTTTCTCTTAGCATGATGTTTGTAAGGTTCGTCTGTGTTGTAGCATGTAGCAGTACTTCATTCCTTTTTGTGGCTGAATAATATTCCATTCTATGGATATATACCACATTTATTCACTCATCAGTTGATGGACACTTAGGTTGTTTCCACCTTTTGGCTCTTATGAATAATGTTGCTATGAACATTCATGTGCTAGTTTTTGTGGGGACATATGTTTTCATTTCTCTTGGGTAGATACCTAGTAGTGTAATTACTGGGTCGTATGGTACCTATTTTAACCTTTTGAGGAACTGCCAGACTATTTCCAAAGCAGCCTCCCATCTTAAATTCCCTCCAGCGGTATATGAGTGTTCCAATTTCTCTACGTCTTTGTTAACTCTACTGTCGTCTTTTTTATTATACACATCCTAATGGGTGAGAAGTGGTACCTCCTTGTGTTTTTGATTGCATTTCCCCATGGTTAATGATGTTGAACATTTTTTCATATGTTTATTGGCCATTTATATATATATATATATATATATCTTTTTTTTTTTTTTTTTCGGTACGCGGGCCTCTCACTGTTGTGGCCTCTCCCGTTGTGGAGCACAGGCTCCAGATGTGCAGGCTCAGCGGCCATGGCTCACGGGCCCAGCCGCTCCACGGCATGTGGAATCTTCCCGGACCAGGGCACGAACCTGTGTCCCCTGCATCAGTAGGCGGACTCTCAACCACTGCACCACCAGGGAAGCCCTATATATATCTTCTTTGGAGACCTGTCTATTTAGATCTTTTGCCCATTTTTCAGTTGGGTCATCTTTTTATTATTGAGTTTTAAGAATTCTTTTAAAATTCTAGATATAAGTTCCTTATCAGATATATGATTTACAGAAATTTTCTTTTCTGTGGGTTGTCTGTTCACTTTCTTGACATTATCCTTTGAAGCACAAGATTATTTAATTGTGGTGATGTCCAGTCTGTTTTTTCTTTTGTGGCTTGTGATTTTGGTTCTGAATAGAAATAGCAAGGTATGCAGAATTGTTGATATAATGATAGCTATCTTTGTAAAAACGGACAAAAGGTGAAGAGAATATTGATTTGTATTTGCTGTATATGCATACAGAAACTGGTAAGTTTTATAAGAAACTGATTAATAGAAAAAAATTAAGAAAAAAAAAGAATTTCCCTGGTGGTTCAGTGGTTAAGTCTCTGTGCTTCCACTGCAGAGGGCACCAGTTCGATTCCTGGTCGGGGAACTAAGGTCCTACATACTGCGATGTGCGGCCCAAAAAAACAAAAACAAAAACAAAAACAAAAAACTGATAATAGTAGTTATCTATGGTGGGGGAAAACTGCAGGGATGGGAGTCAGAGGTGTGGAGAAACTTCACTATATACCTTTATATGTTTCACTTTTGAATAAAATGAAAATATTTATTTTGCAAAACAATAGATTAAAAAATGCAACGATTAAGAGTAAGCCTAGGATTCTGCTAACACTCAGACTGAGTAAAACAATAAACATGGCCTCAGAAAGGCAAGAAAAAGTTACTTTGAAAAGACAGTATGTGCATATGGTAGGAAAAAAAAACAGTACATAAGAGTGCATGTGCATGCAGTGAATAATGAGTCTTCTTATTCCTGGCTCCTAGTCCTTCAGATGTCACCACTCTTCCTAGTTTCTTGTGTAGCCTACCAGATATATTCTGTGTGTGTGTGTGTACATCGCTCTTTCTTTTGTAAACAGATAGAAACAGACTATAAACACTGTTCTGATGGACCTAGAGATTATCGTATTAAGTGAAATAAGTCAAAGACAAAAAAATCATATGATGTCACTTATATGTGGAACCTAAAAAAGTGATATATAAACAAACTTATTTACAAAACAGAAATAGACTCACAGACGTAGAAAACAAACTTATGGTTACCAAAGGGGATAGCGGTGGTGGTGGGGGAGATAAATTAGGAGTTTGGAATTAACGTATACACACTACTGTGTATAAAATAGGTAAACAACAAGGACCTACTGAATAGCACAGGGAACTATACTCAGTATCTTGTAATAACCTATAATGGAAAAGAATTTAAAAATATATATGTATAACTAAATCACTTTGCTGTACACCTGAAACTAACACAACATTGTATATGAACTATACTTCAATTTAAAAAATTTTTAAAAACCCACTATTCTGCACCATGCTTGTCACTTAACAGTAGATTTTGGAGATTGTTCTACAATGATGTAGGATCTGCATCAGTACTTAAAGGTCTACTTAATTTTTAAAATAGGCTGTATAGTTTTAACTTACATAAATATATAATTTAACTTGTCCCTTTGAAGGGACATTCATCCTAATGAATTTTGAGGTTGTTTCTACTCTATTGTTACCACAGTGTTGCAGTGAATGTCCTTGTACATATATCTTTGTGTATTTTTGCAATGACTATGTATATGTGATGAATAAGTGTATGTGATAGTATATTTATTAGATAAATCCCTGATGTGGAATTGCTGGGTTAAAGGATATATGCTCTTAACGTTTTCATGTATTTTCTAACAGAGCTCTAGAATCAACTTATCAAAAATATTCTTCTGGGCTTGTGATTGGAATTTATTGATTCCAATTAATTTAAGGAGAATTGAAATCTTTTACACTATTTTTTCTATACAGGTATGTGACCTATCTCTTCAATTACTCTAGGCTTATGGAATTCTCTAAATATAAACACGTATTTTTTTCCCAATACAGGTCTTTTTTCTTAAGATTAATACAAGATATTGTAAAGTTTTTATTGCTTTTATGACAGGGACCTTTTTCATGATATTTTCTAACTCGTTATTGCTGATTTTGTGTCAAGCTACCTATTCTTTTATTTGTTTTACAGGTTTTCCAGTTGATTCTCTTTCATTTTCTTGGTAGCTGGCCATATGATCACCATATAAAAGCGGTTTTGTCTCTCTCCTTCTAATACTTTTTTTTTCTTATTACATTGGATAAGAAGATGTTCCAGTGTAGGAGTGATAGTGAATATCTTGTCTTGTTCCTTATTTGAATAGGACAGTGCTATTTAAACGACTGAGTGTTAGCCAGGGAAACAAGAACTCATCTGGTTTGTTGGTTTGAGTGTAAATTAGTACAACCTTTTTTAACAAGGTTTAAAAAGGTTTAGTCATACATATCTTAGGGCCTTAAAAACATACAGGCCCTTCAACTCAGCAGTTCTTCTAAATAACTAAAAATGTAAGCAAAGATATAACTATAAGAATATTCATGAAGGGACTTTTGAAATAGCAAAAGGTTAGAAACAGCTTACATTTCCAATAGCAAGGAATTAGATAAATAAGCTACATTACATTTATTTAATGAAATACCATATAGCCAATAAAAGTGAGGTAACTACATATAGTGGAGAGATGCTCATGATGTGTTATTATGTGAAGAAGCTGTTGTAAAACAGTGTGTATAGTATGTACAGTGTGACTCCACTTTAAGAAACCAATTTAAATGTACATATTTGGAAAGATATATCCTGAAAAGTTAGAAGCATGTATTCTTCTCTGAATGGTGAGTTTATAGGTGAATTTTTGTTCTCATTTTTACTTGACTTCCTGTGATAAGGGAAAAAGTAATTTGCTTAGGAAGTTTTCAGTAGAATAATTCAGTAATATATTTATTAATAACCTATTGTGTGTAAATCATACAGAAAAGTGTATGACTCAGGCCCCTTGCTCCATTCACCATTGAACCCCTACTCTGTGTCACACACTGAGAACACAGAGATGAATAATAAGCAGTTTTTGCCTCATTTCTAGCCTCAAAAAGATTATATACTCCCATGAGGAAGATGGTTTAAAAAACCCAGGTAGTTACATTAAATGTGATAGCTGTGGGAACACAGAGGAAGGGCTTAAATTTTAAGGAATTGTGTTCCTGTAGTTTCTCCTTGGTTTATCAAACTGAATATTTTTTCTTTGAATTTTTGAATTTTATTTTATTTATTTTTTTATACAGCAGGTTCTTATTAGTTATCATTTGCCTTATGTATTGAGGTGCTTCTATGTTGGGTGCATATATATTTATAATTGTTACATCTTCTTGGATTGATCTCTTGATCATTATGTAGTGTCCTTCCTTGTCTCTTGTAACATTCTTTATTTTAAAGTATTTTATCTGATATGAGTATTGCTACTCCAGCTTTCTTTTGATTTCCATTTGCATGGAATATCTTTTTTCCATCCCCTCACTTTCAGTCTGTATGTGTCCCTAGGTCTGAAGTGGGTCTCTTGTAGACAGCATATATATGGGTCTTGTTTTTGTATCCATTCAGCGAGCCTGTGTCTTTTTTTTTTTTTTTTTTGCGGTACGCGGGCCTCTCACTGTTGTGGCCTCTCCCGTTGCGGAGCACAGGCTCCAGACGCGCAGGCTCAGCGGCCATGGCTCACGGGCCTAGCCGCTCTGCGGCATGTGGGATCCTCCCGGACCAGGGCACGAACCCGTGTCCCCTGCATCGGCAGGCGGACTCTCAACCACTGCACCACCAGGGAAGCCCGAGCCTGTGTCTTTTGGTTGGAGCATTTAATCCATTCACATTTAAGGTAATTATAAATATGTAAGTTCCTGTTACCATTTTCTTAATTGTTTTGGGTTTGTTTTTATAGGTCCTTTTCTTCTCTTGTGTTTCCCGCCTAGAGAAGTTCCTTTAGCATTTGTTGTAGAGCTCGTTTGGTGGTGCTGAATTCTCTTAGCTTTTGCTTGTCTGTAAAGCTTTTGATTTCTCCATCAAATCTGAAGGAGATCCTTGCCAGGTAGAGTAATCTTGGTTGTAGGTTCTTCCCTTTCATCACTTTAAATGTGTCATACCACTCCCTTCTGACTTGTAGAGTTTCTGCTGAGAAATCAGCTGTTAACCTTATGGGAGTTCCCTTGTATGTTATTTGTCGTTTTTCCCTTGTTGCTTTCAATACTTTCTTTGTCTTTAATTTTTGCCAATTTGATTACTATGTGTCTTGGCGTGTTTCTTCTTGGGTTTATCCAGTATGGGACTCTCTGCACTTCCTGGACTTGGGTGGCTATTTCCTTTTCCATATTAGGGAAGTTTTTGACTGTAATCTCTTCAAATATTTTCTCAGGTTCTGTCTCTCTCTCTCTCTCTTCTCCTTCTGGGACCTGTATAATGTGAATGTTGTTGTGTTTAATGTTGTCCCAGAGGTCTCAGGCTGTCTTCATTTCTTTTCATTCTTTATTCTGTTCCACAGCAGTGAATTCCACCATTCTGTCTTCCAGGTTACTTATCCATTCTTCTGCCTCAGTTATTCTGCTATTGATTCCTTCTAGTGTATTTTTCGTTTCAGTTATTGTATTGTTCATCTCTGTTTAGGTGTTTGTTCTTTAATTCTTGTAGGTCTTTGTTAAACATTTCTTGCATCTTCTCAATCTTTGCCTTCATTCTTTTTCCGAGGTCCTGGGTCATCTTCACTATCATTATTCTGAATTCTTCTTCTGGAAGGTTGCCTATCTCCACTTCATTTAGTTGTTTTTCTGGGGTTTTATCTTGTTCCTTCATCTGATACTTAGCCCTCTGCCTTTTCATCTTGTCTATCTTTCTGTGAATGTGGTTTTCATTCCACAGGCTGCAGGATTGTAGTTCTTCTTGCTTCTGCTGTCTGCCCTCTGGTGGATTAGGCTATCTCAAACTGATATTATGATTTCTTTCTACAGGTTGTGCTGTCCTCCAAACTCTGCCAAGAAGCTCCTTGGCGAGCCTTTCGTCCTAAGACAAGCTGTGCCTGTGGATCTGTTCCCCCACGCCCCGCACTGTGAGCTGGTGCTTCTCTTCACTCAATAAGCAGCCTCCTACAAGCCTGCAGGTTCTTTGTTAAGGCTGAAGTGTCAGTAACTTCCAGGTCTAGCATATTGCTACATCGCTGACCCTGAGAGCATTACCGAGGAAACCAATCTTTGGACCCTGAGCAGGAAGAATATAGTGGACCTCCTACCTGAGGTAGATTTATAACCTTAGTTTTCACGTTTGCTGCCTCTCTTGCATGTTTGCCTGGTTGTGACCACTCCTTAGCCCTGGATCTGGACTGTTCCTTCTTTTTGCTGTCAGTCTATCATGGCTCCCTTGATCCTAGTTTACAGTCTGTCTCCTCTGTCTAGCTCTGCCTGTGGTGGAGTGACAACTGAGCTTTTTTCCACATCTGGTCATAATTTCACATTGACTCGGGTTTCTGTATTTGCCTGGAGATTTTACTAGATGTGTTCTGCATTCATGAGGTAGCCAAGGATTAGAACTAGAAACAAGTCTAGCTTTTTTAAAAAGCAGAGTAAGCTATGAAATGATTGCAGAGTGACTGTGTGATCTCAGTAGAGATTCATTACTTTGGGTTTTCTAGGCTTTGAGGCTTCCAGAACAGCTTTTAAAAATGTGGTTTCCCTTAGGAGCAATACCACCAATTAGCTCTCACCTGTGGAGGGAGAAGTGGTTGTAGTAGAGACCCTATGGGAAAGGAGAGCTTCAAAGAAGAAACTGAATACCTATAATTGGGCTGTGTAGTATGGGTATTGAAACTGACGTTCTCTAGTCATGATTTCTTCAACTCCGGAGTTGTTCTTGGATACGTGCCCAACAATTAAATTATGTTTTGAATCTTAACAGACTAAGGACGTGTAACTTAGTGAGCACTGTCTGATTTACAAACTGATATCAGGTCAGCTAGTGTTTTTAATTTTTCTCAATCCTAAATACCTCTAGAGAAGCCCCTTTCTCAGAAAAATATGGCTCTTAAAGCTACTATATAAATATCCATATAAAAAATATTAGAAGGAAATAATCTAAAATGACAAAAAAATGTTGATTAATGGTAGTCAAATAAGTTGTATTCCCATTTCCCTATTTTTCATTTTATGTAAATAATATATATTTGTATATTATATACATTATGTTTCCATTTCCCTAGTTTATTTTATATAAATAATATTATATTATTTTTATAGCTGAAAAACCTTAATGTAAAACATAAATGAAAAGTGCCTTTTATTTTCTCCTCCTTTGTTGCCTATATCTGTAAATGGCAATCCCATCTATTAGTTATGTAAACCGGAAGTTGGAGTTATCTTTCTCATTCTCATATCCAACTGCCGACAAGGTGGATTCCACCTGGATATCTTCTAGGTACTCTGAAATCAACATATCTAATGTTGCATGCTTCACATCTTTCCCCCAAACCTGTTCTTGCTCCTATATTTCCAATCTTTTTTTTTACATCTTTATTGGAGTATAATTGCTTTACAATGCTGTGTTAGTTTCTGCTTTCAAAGTGAATCTGTTATACATATACATATGTCCCCATATCTCTTCCCTCTTGCATCTCCCTCCCTCCCACCCTCCCTATCCCATCCCTCCAGGTGGTCACAAAGCACCGAGCTGATCTCCCTGTGCTATGCGGCTGCTTCCGACTAACTCTCTATTTTGGTAGTGTATATATGTCCATGCCACTCTCTCACTTTCTCCCAGCTTACCCTTCCCCCTCCCCACATCCTCAAGTCCATTCTATAGTAGGTCTGCATCTTTATTCCATCTTGCCCCTAGGTTCTTCTGACCAGTTTCTTCCTTTCTTTTTTTTTTTTTTTTAGATTCCATATATATGTGTTAGCATACAGTATTTGTCTTTCTCTTTCTGACTTACTTCACTCTGTATGACAGACTCCAATCTACTTGGTCACTCAAGCCAGAAGCCTGGGAATTATATCTGAGTCCTTCTTTTCCCATACCCTCTGCCCACATGCAGTGTATCACCAAGTCTCCATCCCTACAAGTTACCATCATCTCTCACCAGATTATTTACTGAAAGGGCCATGTTCTTAACTTGTGCTGCTGTCTTCATTCTTGCCCCCATCCATTCTGTTCTCTACAGCCACAGTGAGTTTTCTAAAATGCCAGTCTCATTGTGTTTCTCTGGTGCTTGAAATCTGTCTGTTATGGGCTCCTTCTTGCCTTTAAAATTAAGTCTCAGATTCTTCATGAAGCCTCAAAGCCCCTTCATAATCTGGGTAGCCTCATTTTTCTATACACATTGAGTTCCTTTCCTTGAAAAAGATAATTTTTTTCCATTCTGGTCCTTTCTCATTCTGTTTCCTCAGCTGGGAATGTGCTTTTTTCTTATGGCTAACTCGACTCATTTTTCTATTTTTAACTTAGCTATCCCCTAAGGAATATCTGATGAATAAATATAGGATTAGCTGTAGGTAATCAGCTTCCAGGTAATTCTGTTAGTGTTACATCTTGTAAGTAAGATGATCTTAGAATTATGCTTTCGTCATTTCTATAATGAAAAGTTTTAGGCATACAAGAAAGTTGAAAGAATAATACAATGAACACCAGTATACCCACCGCCAGGATTCAACAAATGTTAACATTTTGCCATATTTGCTTTATCTGTGTGTGTATCTATTCTTTGATAAACCATTTGAAAGTAAGTGGTAGACACCATGGCACTTCACCTTTAAACGTCTCAGCATCCATCTTCTAAGTGTAAGGACATTTTTCTACATAACCATAATACCGTAAGCCCAGCCAAAAAAGAAATTACCAGTACCTCAGTGATCTTTGCTAGTGTTATCCATTATCTAGTACAGTGCTTCCCAACGTGTGGTCTGCAAACTGCTTGATGGTTCAGAGGGAGATAAGGAGCTTGTACCAGAGTGTGTATCAGTGCACCACATCCTTCATTGAGGAAGTTTTCTTACCAAAAATATGTCAGCCAGATTAAATAGTGTGATTAGTGACCTGGTTCATTTACATCTGTGGGCTAGCTGAGTAGTACGGCTCTATATTCAGATTTCCCCAGCTGTCCCCTGAAGTCTTGTATGGCCAGTTCACATGTTGCATTTGAGTGTGGTCTCTCTTTAGTGTCTTTTAATCTAGAACAGTCTCCCCACTTTTTGTTAATCACTGACTTTTAGAGACCAGGTCTGCCCCACTTATGAATCTTTCTGACTGGTGTGTGTGTGCCCAACCGTCCTAGTTTTCCTGGGACTCTCCTGGTTTAACACTGATCCTGCATCCTGGACAGTCCTCAGTCCTGGGTTAACCAGGATGGTTTGTTTTCTTATGATGGTGTTTAGCTTTCCCTTCCAGCACCTGAGTTTCCTGTAAACTGGAAGTTGTTAGGTCCATAGGCTTGATTAGATTCAGTTTTGATAAGTATGCTTCATAAATAATGCTGTGTACTTCATGTAGCATCCCATCCAGTGGTACATAATGGCAGTTGTCCACTCTTAGTAAAGGTGATGGTTAAGGTGGTGGCCCTCAGAACTCTCCATGTAATTTTAATTTTCTCTTCCTAATTAGCAAGAAATCTGGGGTGTTACTTTGGTACCATGTGACTGTCCTGTTCCCCAATAACCTCTCACCTAAAATTTCAGCATCCATCAATTCCTGTTTCCTCACTCAGTAATTTGTTTTTCTAATTTTTAAAATGTATTTCCTGACTTTGTGATTTAATCAGGGGTTGCAAGATGGTGATTTCCTAATTCTATCATCCAGTCTATGTTTCTTAGCTGGCATTCTTCTGTAAAGATGAGCTTTTTCTCATCTATAGGATATGAACCAAAAAGATCATGTAAAGGCCTAATTCTTTTCCCTCGAATACCAATTTTCAGAGCAAGTTGATGTAATAGTTACTTCCAATAGTAGAGAAGTAGTTTTACTTATTGTTTTGGAAGTCACTTAATTCAATGTTTTTCTTAATGTAAATTCAGTGCTTTACATTCAGTTCAGCATTTTCTTTGTAATGCTCAAATTTTCTCCAGTTTGGCCAGTGGGAGTCCCTTTAGTCCTTTTGACATGCTTCCATGAGTCTTTGAGCACTTCCTTAGATTCTGACAGAAAATTCCTAGGCTCACCATACATTTCTCTGCCCTAGTCCTGGAATCAGCTGTTTCCAAGGAGCCCTGGTTCCTTTTAGTGGAGGATGGATGCTGGATGTTAGAAGCAAAATCTAATAGTACTGGGCTTCCCTGGTGGCGCAGTGGTTGAGAGTCCGCCTGCCGATGCAGGGGACACGGGTTCGTGCCCCGGTCCGGGAAGATCCCACATGCCGCGGAGCGGCTGGGCCCGTGAGCCATGGCCGCTGAGCCTGCGCGTCCGGAGCCTTGCTCCGCAACGGGAGAGGCCACAACAGTGAGAGGCCCGCGTACAGAAAAAATAAAAAAATCTAATAGTACTGTATTCCAATCTGTGAGCTGTAAAACATTACCACAGTGACCAACTGTCCCGATTTACTCTGAATCTGGAACTTTCGGTGCTAAAACCAGGAGCGTCCTAAGCAAACCAGGACAACAAGTTGGTCACCCTAAATTGGTCACATTGTTTTTTTAATTATTATTTTTAATTTTATTGAAGTATAGTTGATTTACAATCCCCATTGTTAATACACAGTAATGATTAAGGAAGAATAGTGGAAATTGGGATTGGGACATCTGGACCAGTAGTAGCTAAAGTAGCTATAAATTCTCAGGAAATTTAAGGGTTTATACTAAATGATCTCTTCCAGCTGTAAAATATCTAGGTCTAGGGCAGTGGATCACAAGCCTCAGTGCACATTTGTATCACCTTTAAAAACGCTGATCCCTGGGCCTCAGACATTACAATTTAATTGGTTTAGGGAGGGGCTCAGACATCAGTATTTTTTAAATGCCCACCAGTGATTCTCATGTGCAGCCAAGGCTGAGAACCAGTGGTCCACGGGGGGCTCTACCTTTCAAAGTGTGGTCCCTGGACCAACAGCATTGGCATCACCTAGGAGCCTGTTAGAAATGCAGACTTTCAGGTTCCACCCTAACTGGATCAGAACCTCTGAGGGTGAGGCCCAGCTATGTGTGTTTTATTTAATGTGCCCTCCAGGTGACTCTGATGCACACTCAAGTTTGAGAACCACTGGTTTAGAGTGACAGTTCTCAGCCTTGGTTGTGTCAACTGAAATAAAAACGCATAACTTGAGAGCTGTGAGTTCAGTTTTATTTGGGGACTTAACTGAGGACTAAAGCCCGGGAGACAGCCTATCAGAGAGCTCTGAGGAACTGCTCCAAAGAGGTAAGGGGGGAGGTCAGCATGTATGTGATTTTGGCGAAGGGGATATGTGCAACCAAGCACACATCCTGGTAGAAGGTTGCTGCTAGTCACGAGGAACAGACATCTTAGCTAATGATTTTAGTGCTTTTCTAAGTATGGGAAGATGCAAGAATCTGGGTTCATAAAAATTTTTCCTGAAAATATTGTAACTGAGGGCTTGTTCTGCCTGTTTTCCCAGAGCAGAGTGCCTCATTCTTGATCTTCGCTCTGCATTCCTTTCAGGGTGTACTGTAGGTAGAACTGGATGGTGGGCAATATTCTTTGTTTTACAGTTGCAACATTAGAATCACCTGGGGACCTTTTTTTTTTAGCATTTTTAAGCAATTTTTACTTTTAAAAGTATTTTTATTTAAGATATGTATTTTTAAAAATGTTTATTTTATATTGGAGTATAGTTGATTTACAGTGTTATGTTAGTTTCAGGTGTACAGAAAAGTGATTTAGTTATACATATACATATATCCATTCTTTTTCAGATTCTTTTCCCATATAGGTTATTACAGAATATTGAGTAGAGTTCCCTGTGCTATACAGTAGGTCCTTGTTGATTATCTAGTTTATACATGGTGGTGTGTATATGTTAATCCCAACCTCCTAGTTTATCCCTCTCCCTCACCTTTTCACCTGGGGACCTTATTTTTTTTTCTGGGGACCTTTTAAAACAGAGATTCCTGGATGTCATCCCCTCAGAGATTGATTTAATTCACTTTGGGTGTGGCCCTAGCCTCATTATTTTAAAAGCTCCCTAGATGTCTCTAATGTGTAGGTAAGGCTGAGAATCATGGTCTAGGGCTTTTTTCCTCCAAGCCCAGAGTTTGGCTTGGTGAGTAAAAATGCACATGAAGTTGCAGGTAAAAACTAACTAGTTGGATAATACGTAGGTCAAATAGCTTGCTTTTCTGCTTCCTCCTTGTCTACATCCATGCAGGGTCTCTGAGCAGTGGTTTGCAGCCCTTTGCAAAGGTTTTCATCCCTTTAAAGTACTTTATTTCCCATTCTTTCTGCAGTTATTTTGGTGGGTGTGGTAGGGAGTGGGCCTTAGATACCATCAGTTACTAGTGATCCTAGACAAGCCTTAAAAGTTGACCCTCATACATGGCAAGAGAAAAGCGAGCTCATTTTAATATTAAAGTAGGACAGTTGTTCTAAGGGTTTGTCCTCAGCCTGCTTCCCACCTGGCTTCTAGAACTGGCTTCTTCACATTAGGCTCATCTTAGAGTTGCTGAACGTCTGAGTGCAAATTTTGCCTTTGCCCTTATTGCAAGTGTGGAGTTGCACCTACGGCCGTGCTTCTCAGCCTTGGCTGCACATTGAACTCCTCTGGGAGTTCAAAAAATCCTGGTTGTTTGAAAAATCCTTCTCAAAAAATCCTGGTTCCTGGGACTTGAGCACTACCCCCACATCTTCTAATTTAATTGGTCTGGGATGTGGCCCAAGCATCTGGACTTTTTAAAGATGCCCCGAAGATGATTCTAATGTGCAGCCAGGGTTATGATCCTCCGATTAGGGCTGTGGTTCCCAAACTTGTCTGCACATTAAAATCCCCTGGGGTTCTTTTAAAACTTCCAAAACCCAGGCCACACCCCAGATCAATTAAGTCTTCACAGTCTCTGCGGGTGGGACACAGGCATTGGTAATTTTGAAGTTTCCCCAGTGATTCCCATATGCAGCCAGCCTCGAAAACCACAGGGTTAGGGTATTTGATTGTTTGGAGGCTGGGAGAGAGAAGAGAATGATTGTCATTTGCTGAGATTTAAGTCTTCCAGCCCTTCACTTTTAAAATAACGTTGCCAGTTTATAATTTACAGGGTCATCATTGTCATTTTTCTAAGAAATATATTTCAAAATGGAATGCCATATAGTCATGAACCAGTTGAAGCTCCCTTAGAGCTCACCAATTAATGCAAGTGTGAAAAGACAGTTGAAATGGAATATAATTATTGTGTCCCAGACTTTAAAAATTTCCATCAGCTGATTTGATTTCATCATTATATGTATCTGCACATTATAGTTCCCATTGTTTCTCATCAAAGGAGACTAAGTGGCAGGGTGGGGGTGTGTGTGTGCAATGCTGACATCTAGCCCAGAGCCACAAAATGGAGGAACATGTCAGTATCCTCAAGTTCATTCCTAACTGTTAGGGATCCTCAGGGTACACAGAGGGGAAAGGACTTTTCTCTGAGGACCTAAAAAAGGAATTTAAATATATAAAGGTGTTGGGATTCACTGATTGCATTTACTGATCACCTTTACTTGTAACCAATCCAAGGAATACCTAAGGAGAAGAGAGGGCTGTTACTTAGCTCTTTAATGGTCTCTCTCCTCCAACTAGACTGTAAGATTTGAGGGAATAAGGGCTGTTCAGTGTTGTATCTCTGTCTAGCACCCAGCGCAGTGACTGAAATGGAGCAGGTGCTGGCCAAGACGACCAGCTCTGGAATCAGGCTGACCCAGCCTTGAATTCTGGCTCCATCACTCTATGCTGTGTGACCTTGGGTGAGTTACTTAACCTCTTAAATCCTCTGGAAACAATATTTGTAAAGCACTTTGCAAATTGCCTGGCACGTAGTTGGCATGGATTAAGGGGGGAGTTATTCTTGATTATCCGATTATTTGTTGAAGGAATAAATGGATGTTATAGCCTGCTTTCCCTTTCCTCTCAAGATTAACGAGTCAAAATAACCTAATCAATTTGGTTTTTGTAAGATTTCAATACTTAATTTCAGGCAAACAAAACCAAACACACATTGGAAAGAGTACCTTCCCTGTTGGTGTGGGTGTTTCTCAGCATTTATGTTACACTCAAATATTACAGCTTCTAGTAAAAAGTTTCAATACAGTTTGAAGAAAAATGACACATAGGAAACAGATAAGGCCATCCTGCTCATTTTGTCACCCTCATAATATTGGTTGCTAAAATAACCCACTTGTCAAATCCCTTTGTACTACTGTGAGAAGTGCTGATGTAAGACATGTTTTCTGAAAATAACCATGATGAGGTGTTCTGAATTAAGGGCTTTGGTGCAGAAGTGATAGAGTTCCCTTCTGGGTAGAATAGCTCAGGATCATAAATTGCCCAGACACCTACTGGCTTACCTGTTCCACCTCCTAAAAGGAAACTTGTTTCTAGGGGTGTTTTTTTTTAACTAAACATTCTATATATAATCACTACATGGGATCCTGGATTGGATCCTGCACAGAAGAAGGACATTAGTGGAAAAACTGGTGAAATATGAATGAAGTCTGTAGTTTAGTAAATAGTTTTTGTTTTTTGTTTTTTGTTTTTTTGCGGTATGCGGGCCTCTCACTGTTGTGGCCTCTCGCATTGCGGAGCACAGGCTCCGGATGTGCAGGCTCAGCGGCCATGGCTCACGGGCCCAGCCGCTCCGCGGCATGTGGGATCTTCCCGGACCGGGGCATGAACCCGTATCCCCTGCATCGGCAGGCGGACTCTCAACCACTGCGCCACCAGGGAAGCCCTGTAGTTTAGTAAATAGTATTGTGCTAACATTAATGTCATAGTTTTGATCAATATACCAGAGTTATATGAGGTGTTAACCTTAGGGGAAGCTGGGTGAAGGGTATCTAGGAACTCTTTGTACTATATTTACAACTCTTCTGTGAATCTAAAATTATTTCAAAATACAAAGTTTTAAAAAATATCTACACATAGTCTTTTAAAAACTAAACATACTGATTGGAAGCTAATTCTAGAAAAACCAAGTCTGGGCAGGTGTTGAAGCCAGGACCCCAGAAAGAGAATAGTGCTCACCCAGACACCCAAATATGTGCTAGATGTTTGGCTAACTCTAAGCACTACCAGTGACAAGGTGACAAGGGGTGGGGTTGGGGGAGAGCATTTAGCAATTCTTTTTCAATAAGGAATTTCTGTCAGCCTATCAAAAAACAGTTCCTTTCTCTCCATATAAGCTAGCTTAGTTCAAAACACAGCAGTCCGACTTCAGAGAGGTCCAAATACATGTTTCCTTAAACTCCCATCTTAGAGTTTGGTAGGCTAGGTGTTTTGAAGGAATTTCTCATTGGAGTGCTAAACCTGAAATGATAACGTGCCCTGATCTTGAGAAGGGGCGTGGGAAGAGGAAGAATCCAGTCATTTTAAAGCACCAGCCCCCTTAGCATTCAGTTCTTCTTTATTCCCTGAATTAAATGATCTGCAGAGTTAACTCCTGTGTCACTTAAAAGACAGGTGCCTCAGTAACCTAGCATGACCAGCATGACAGTTTTTAAAAAGTGTATTATAATAAAAGGTGGTGTGTATGTGGGGGAGGGGGTGGAAACTCAAAGGACTGTGGTGCTCTTCATTTTCTTTGGTTCTTTAGGGATGAACTCTTTGATGTGTGTTTTCCATAGTTGTGATTGGCATGTGTACCTATTTCCTACTTTGCTGTTTTCATGTAACATTATTTCGCATTCTGGTTCCCACCTGCACAGTGGGCATAGTTTGCATCTTTAATGGCCGTATAACATTCCATTGTATTGAATAGCAGGATCGTTCTTAGGGCTGGGCTCATTTTTCTGAGCAGATATAAAAGGCCTGCTGTCTCTTAGCATCAGAGGTCTATTTTAGCTCCTGGAAGTGGCGACTGGCAGGAGCGTGGGATTGCATGGGATTCTTGAGTCATCATAGAACAGCGCAGTTTGAGGCTTTGTTAACATCGTTCTGCCCGGCACCTGACAGCAGAGCCTCCCGGGCTCCCTGAACCTGAGCTGGGCACTTCAGGGGCACCGGAGTGGAAGTACAAGCCCCCTGACTCCCACGACCCTCAGCTGATACTATCTCCCTGCCAACAGCAGGAAGTTCCTCCTGCTTTCTCTCTTGCCTGGGATAACAACTCCACCTGTGTTTCCCACGTAACTTGATGTGGAAGAAAAGGCAAGGAGGAGTGGGAGGATGGATTATTATAGCTAAAGGAATAAGGCACAGGTCGGGGCGCCATGGCTGCAGTTCTTTTAGGCACACCTGTGAAAATAAAGTGGGATAGGGGATGGTTTCAAGTCCTGGAAAGCTGGGCGATAGAGCTCCTGTTCTCTACACCCCTTCCTGTCAGAAATCCAAGTTTGGCCCATCCAATAAAGGGTTTACAGGGGTGAGTGACAAAGCAGTGAGTCCAGGCATGAGCACTACTCCACCCATAGCCAATGGTGTTTTATAGTTAAGGATGCTAATTGGCAAAATTCTCCTGAGTGGTGTTGTGTTCGGTGTATTTGGTTACGTCTTGCCAGTTGCAACTGCCTTGAAAACGAGTGATTTTTAATAGGATACTGGGAGGGAAGAGTGATATTAGAAACACCACTGGGATGGCCCAGACACTCAAATCTCCATGGGATTTGTGACTAGGTTAGTTATTCCTGGTTTCCATCTCCAACCCTAAATTACCACAGTTCTTCCTTAACCCTTATGGTGTACTGAATCTCTGACCCATGTTCTGCAGATCATACTGGATACCAACCTTACTGATTGGGCAATACACGGTGGGTAGAAACAGTATATGAAGAGTAGTAACAAGATTTCAGGAGTAAAAACCATTCAGAGCAGAGGGACACCTCTACCTATACATATGGAATTCTCTAGTCTGAAAACCCAGACCTGTCTTTCAAGACAAAGTGGACAAGTATCCGGAGCCACATGGGGCTTGTTGAATGATGGGCCAGGGTTATATGTTCAAAGTGTCTCTGACAGGAGCTAGACTTTAAAAATCCTGGAGGAGGGAGGCCAAGACCTTGACAATGAGAGAAACTCCAAGGCAACCGCTTGCCTGAAAGAAAATTTACCCTCAAGGCTCAAGAAACTCTCACTGATCTTGGTTCCTGGGCTGCCACGCTAAGACAGATTTGTAAGACTTCTTTGGCAGGTTTAGGATTCTCAAACCTGGGAATCATTGCTTGGCAGTGGTTATAGTTACCCTAGATCCCTATACTATTTGTATTTTAGAATCTAAGACATCTCTCTTTGGGTTGTTCTTTGCAGAAAAGAGGATACTTCTCTCATAAAGGGGGTATAGCTATCTAATGATCTAAGATCCTCCCCTAATCATAATAATAGTAGCTAACATTTCATGAGCTACTTATTATGTGCCAGGCACTCTGCTAAGCATTTTGCTCTGGATTGTCCCCTTTGATTCTCCCAACAAGCCCGTGAGGTACATACTCTTATTCCAGTCTTCACTGGGGGAAATTGCTTGGCCACCCAGCTTGATAAGGGGTTTGGAGTACGGTAACAGCCTGCAGCAACAAAACTATTCACTGAAAAATAAATAAGAATACACTAATGATGAAAAATCTGAAAGAGAAATTAAAGAAACACTCCCATTTACCATTGCAACAAAAAGAATAAAATACCTAGGAATAGACCTACCTAAGGAGAAAAAAGACCTGTATGCAGGAAACTAAGACACTGATGAAAGAAATTAAAGATGATACAAACAGATGGAGGGATATATACCATGTTCTTGGATTGGAAGAATCAACATTGTGAAAATGACTATAGATTCAATGCAATTCCCATCAAACCACCTATGGCATTTTTCACAGAACTAGAACAAAAAAGTTCACAATTTGTATGGAAACACAAAAGACCCCGAATAGCCAAAGCAATCTTGAGAAAGAAAAATGGAGCCGGAGGAATCAGGCCCCTGGACTTAAGACTATACTACAAGCTACAGTAATCAAGACAGTATGGTACTGTCACAAAAACAGAAATATAGATCAGTGGAACAGGATAGAAAGCCCAGAGATAAACCCATGCACCTTTGGTCACCTTATCTTTGATAAAGGAGGCTAGAGTATACAGTGGAGAAAAGACAGCCTCTTCAATAAGTGGTGCTGGGAAAACTGGACAGCTACATGTAAAAGAATGAAATTAGAACACTCCCTAACACCATACACAAAAATAAACTCAAAATGGATTAAAGACCTAAATGTAAGGCCAGACACTATAAAACTCTCAGAGGAAAACATAGGCAGAACACTCTATGACATAAATCACAGGAAGATCCTTTTGACCCACCTCCTAGAGAAATGGAAATAAAAACAAAAATAAACAAATGGGACCTAATGAAACTTCAAAGCTTTTGCACAGCAAAGGAAACCATAAACAAGACCAAAAGACAACCCTCAGAATGAGAGAAAATATTTGCAAATGAAGCAGCTGACAGAGGATTAATCTCCAAAATTTACAAGCAGCTCATGCAGCTCAATATCAAAAAAACAAACAGCCCAATCCAAAAATGGGCAGAAGACCTAAATAGACATTTCTCCAAAGAAGATATGCAGACTCCCAACAAACACATGAAAGAATGCTCAACATCACTAATCATTAGAGAAATGCAAATCAAAACTACAGTCAGGTATCACCTCACACTGGTCCAAATGGCCATCATCAAAAAATCTAGAAACAATAAATGCTGGAGAGGGTGTGGAGAAAAGGGAACCCTCTTGCACTGTTGGTGGGAATGTAAATTGATACAGCCACAATGGAGAACAGTATGGAGGTTCCTTAAGAAGCTACAAATAGAACTACCATATGACCCAGGAATCCCACTCCTGGGCATATACCCTGAGAAACCACAATTCAAAAAGAGTTATGTACCACAGTGTTCTTTGCAGCACTGTTTACAATAGCCAGGACATGGAAGCAACCTAAGTGTCCATCAACAGATGAATGAATAAAGAAGGTGTGGCACATTGTACAGTGGAATATTAGCCATAAAAAGAAATGAAATTGAGTTATTTGTAGTGAGGTGGATGGACCTAGAGTCTGTCATACAGAGTGAAGTAAGTCAGGAAGAGAAAAACAAATACCATATGCTAAAACATATATATGGAATCTAAGGGAAAAAAATGGTTCTGAAGAACCTAGGGGCAGGATAGGAATAAAGACACAGATGTAGAGAATGCACTTGACACAGGAAGGGGGAAGGGTAAACTGGGACGAAGTGAGAGAATAGCGTTGACATACATACTCTACCAAATGTAAAGTAGATAACTAATGGGAAGCAGCCGCATTGCACAGGGAGATCAGCTCGGTGCTTTGTGACCACCTGGAGGGGTGGGATGGGGAGGGTGGGAGGGAGACAGAAGAGGGAGGGGATATGGGCATATATGTATACATATAGCTGATTCACTTTGTTATACAGCAGCAACTAAACATTGTAAAGCAATTATACTTCAGTAAAGATGTTAAATAAGAGTATGCTGGCTGTATTGGGGGGTATTCTTTAAATTTTTATTTATTAATCATTTTATTATTTATTCATTTTATTATTGATTGATTGATTGCTGCGTTGGGTCTTCATTGCTGCCTGTGGGCTTTCTTGAGTTGTGGCGAGCGGGGGCTACTCTTCGTTGAGGTGCGTGGGCTTCTCATTGTGGTGGCTTCTCGTTACAGAGCATGGGCTCTAGGCGTGTGGGCTTCAGTAGTTGTAGCACGCAGGGTTCAGTAATTGTGGCTCGTGGGCTCTAGAGTGCAGGCTCAGTGGTTGTGGCACACAGGCTTAGTTGCTCCACAGCATGTGGGATCTTCCCGGACCAGGGCTGGAACTTGTGTCCCCTACATTGGCAGGCGGATTCTTAACCATTCTGCCACCAGGGGAGCCCTCTTTAAATAATTTTGGTTGATAGATTTTATGTAGGAAAATTTGGTTGACACCCAGGAACACATATATTGTACAAAGGGAAGTATGCCAATATACTGAAATTCAGTTTTGTCAGAGGTCGTTTCAACCTAAATTCTCCACCCTGCCCATATTCATAGATAGCATTCCCACACCCTTTTAGCCATACTTTTCCTTCTCTCTTGGCTGAGAAAGTATGCCTGCCTCATAGACATACATGCCATATAGAGAAATGTGGGTGGTCCAATTTTCTGAAGAACCTTGGTTTGTTGAATTATAGTCTCCTGCCTGATAAAACTGTTCTTCAGTAGAGGTATTTGCTGCGTCCCTGGGTGAGAATGATTGTCAGCAGAATTCTCCAGTGATATTTATTGGGCAAATTGGAGGAAAGTAGGTGGGTCAAGAGTGGCCAGAGAAGCCCCAGAGAGGGTGTAGTACATTGGGGCATGGAAGATAGCACACTGGCTTGGGCATGCAGGAGATCTGGATTTTAGGAGCATGTCTGTCAATGATCGCTCTACAGTCATGGGCAAGTCACTTAACCTTTCTGTACCAAATTCCTAATCTGTATAACAACTGGGGTTGGACTAGAGGTGTAAGGTTCCTTCCAGCTCCATGACTAATAAGCTGAGCCTTAGTCAGAATCCTGTCAAAGACCCACAAAGTGCCTGGGGTGATCCTCTTGGACATGAGGCCATATGCAATGCATAAAACAAATGCTGCAGTCTTTGACAGTGTCAGGCCCTCCAGAAGGGGTTGTGAGACTGATCCTTTATGTGCCAGGTTTCTATCTCTCAGAAACAATTATAGGCTAGTTGGTTTATACTGCCTGGTGAGACCATATAGGATAGGAATTAAGAGCATGAGTTATGGAGTTGGAGCTTAGTTTGAAAACCAGTTCTGCCATTTCCTAATGGGTGCCCTGGGATAAATGATTTGACCTCTCTGAACATTAATTTCTGCCTCTGCAAGATGATGATAATAGAACCGACCTCATAGGCTTGTGACGATGCAAGGCAGTAATGTATGTAAACCACTTAGCCCAGCGTCTGGCAGAATGGAAGTGCTCACTCACCCGTGTCTGCCACTACCATGGGTGTGCTTATTGCTGTCAATGTAGTTCTGACATGGGCGTGGTGAGGCTTCAGCATCTTTCCTGGGTATAGCTTTCTCTTTCTGGGTAGAGTTTGAGCAAAGCATAAGCAGATCTTTCTGGCCTAAAGTAGCTCTAGAGTCAGATCTGGATTTGGTTCCCTGCTCTGCATCTTACAGGCTGTGGGACCTTGGATAAGTTATTTAACTTCCCTACCCCTTAGTTTCTTCATCTGTAAAATGCAGGCAGGTATACTGCCTACCCCCAAGGTTTTTGTGAATAAGATAATGAACGTGAAGAGCTTAGTGCTGCGTCTGACATCCAGAAGGCACTCAGTAAATGGGGGCTGTGGTATTGATGGTGAAAGTAACAGCTGAACTAATAGTGAAGAATGATTACCACCACTACTACTGCCTTCCTTGGGATGGAGAGTTGAATGTGTTTAAGCTCGTACGGTTTTTGCATACCTAACCTAAGTGTTAGGAGAGACAGCAATTGCTATTCCTGAAGGGACAGCAAAAGAATTGTTGCCAGGCTTCTCAGACAGTGGTAGGGAATTTAAAACTGAGTTGTTTTCAGAGGCATGATTGAAAATGATTCAGCAGAGCATAATTCTCAGCAGAACAGTTCTATTTATTTATGCCAGTCCCCTTCCACCCAAGAACATAGGGGGAAAATGTAATTCTAAACTGACCCTGTACTTCTAAGGCTCAACTGCAGTTGGTCACCCACAACATGTTGCTCACAAACTTCATCGGGAGCACCTGGGTACAAAGACGTCAAGGCTCTGATCTTCTTTGCCAACGTTGTCTTCACTCTCAAACGGATGCCGCCTAACTGTTCTTGAGCCTCTCGGTGGGGATAAGATTCATTTTATGGCTCGAATGTCGATGTACAGGCACAATGGGAGTTCTCAGGGATATTATGTTAGAGTAGGTGGAGTTGTAGGGGGACTGTAGAGGTACTAACAAACAGAAATTGAAAAACTGAATAATCCTAATGGTTCTGTAGATGAACCCATTTACTAAAGGAGGGATATGAGATGTTTCTTTTGACTTCCCTTCATTTTCCTCTTTAGCACTCTGTTAAAAGTCTAAAAAAAGAAAGAAAATAGGTAGTCACTGCAAGCAAAGCTAAGCACCAGGCTTCCTGTCCATCCAGGTGAGGAGGGTGTTAGCTACTTTCCAAGGTCCCCAGTGTCTTCTCTCTTTTTTGCCCTTGGTTCTGAGGTTATAGAAATGAAAAATGGATTTCAATTTTGGACAGAGATTTAAGGGTAGATTCTGACATCTAGAAAGACACTTCCTCCACTCTTCTGCCAGATTCCATCCACTCACCTCTCATCCTCCTTCCCAGAGCAGTACCTCTCTCCTCCTCAATGTTCCTATCTAGGGCCCTCTGTGTAGGTGTAACAACCCAAGGCTCTGGGGTAGCCTGAAGGGCCAGATCCTTTGGAGAGCAGAAGTGACATTATAATATTGACAGTTTATTGTCATGGAGACTGGGGCCAAGGAACACTGAGATGGAGAAGACATTAACAACAATGGGCCTTTAAGTCATCACAGATTTTTTTAGTGCCTTTAGTATATTGGGAGAAATCATATATGATTATTAAAAAAATTTCCAGTAATAACAAAAATCCAAAGAAAGATACCTTGGCTCTTCTCAAAATCACCTAGAATCTTACCCCTAGAGAAAACCACTGCTTGTGTTCGGTGATTCCCCTCCAGATGTTCTATGCATGTGTACACATCATGCTGTATGTGCTGTGCTCTCAATTGCCATTTTCTCTAACAAAACTTTGGGTTGTGGAAAACTTTCCATGTCAGTAAATATAAGTCAACATTAGCCCTTTTAAGGTCTGCATAGTATTCCATTGTGTGGGTGCACCATAATTGATTTAGCCATTCACTATTGTTAGGCATTTAGCTTGTTTCCAACTTTTAGCTGTTATACACAATGCTATGATTGAGCAACCATGAGCATCCTTTTTGTGTACTTGTGTAATTATCTTTGGCTTCAGTTCAAGACATGAGATGATTGGCTCATAGGGTTTCCACAGTTTTAAAGTTCTCAATATATATCTATTGAGAGAGAGAGGGAGAGTAGGAGGGAGACATACAACCAAACTACTCTCCCTAAAGGCTGTACCAATTTGTACTTCCACCACTGGAAATCATAACCTTTAAGATAACCTTATAGCCATCCAAACAAAGATCTTGGGGCATCATACTGGACGGCCAGAGGGTGATCCCCAAGCACTTCATCTACCTATCTTTCTTCTGACCACCAACCATAGTATGAGAAAAGAGTTTTGGACTCAAAATACGAATACTGTTTTATAAATTGTGAGGAAAAGCCTTTATATCTTTTCTTCTCTGACTAACCACTGATCCAGGATTACCTTCAAAAAGCTTTCTCAGCATATGGAGCTGGGGGCTCTGATTGTAGCCAGGCTCAGTGGTGTTACAAGCTCCATTTCCCCCATAACATTCATCCTCCTCCTTGGGTTCGTCTAAAGCAAATGTTACTGATGTGTTCTTTTTAGGTCTTGTTATACCTTCTTTCTGTATAGCAGGAAGATGAAGGAAAAAAAGTCAGTTGGTGCCCGAGAGCTCAGGGATTGGTCCCTGGGGCAATAACATTTAGTGAGCCACTTACCTGTAGGATTGGCTTTAGAGGCCTAGGTTCCATTGAGTGTTGTCCTAGGTGCTGTCTTTTTTCTTCGGACTTTCCCATCCTGGTAGTGAAGCTGGGGAAGATAGAAAGGACAAAGCCATAGTGAAAACAGATGCAAGCTCCTTAATCAAATCCAGCTGTCCCCCATCCCTGCCATATGTCTTTGGAACAATTAAAGGGACAACAGAACAAGAGGACATTTAGTCCTTTTATTCCTCAAAACCTTGATCACCCCGTTTTCTTTATTTTTCTTCTTCTTTTCCATATTCCTGTTCCCTCCCATCTTTCCTTATCATTGGGATGATTAGAGAACAGGAAGCGGAGAATGTGGGGCACCTCCAGGTGCCTCTATTTAGCCATAGAATATTGCCATAGAATATTGCCAATAAGCTCCTTAAGGGGCTCGTGCTCCTTTTCTCCTCTCTGTGACAAACCAGGGAATTGAAACCCTGTTTTGGAGACAATGTAATACTGATGACTTAACTTATCCCACTGACGTGACCACTCAAATTGTGCCGAGGGGAGGGTGTACCTAACAATGTTGGTATGTTTGTGGTCACTGCCCTCGCCCCATTTGGGCCAACTGATCTTGAGAGACTTGCTCAGCACCGCACAGAATCCATGCCCCTCCCAGAACTCACTGCTTAGGTTGAAGACTGACTTTTGCATCTATTCTTTTTTTTTTTTTTTTTTTTTTTTTTGCGGTACGTGGGCCTCTCACTGTTGTGGCCTCTCCCGTTGCAGAGCACAGGCTCGGGATGCGCAGGCTCAGCGGCCATGGCTCACGGGCCTAGCCGCTCCGAGGCACGTGGGATCTTCCCGGACCGGGACACGAACCTGTGTCCCCTGCATCAGCAGGCGGACTCTCAACCACTGTGCCACCAGGGAAGCCCTTTTTCATCTATTCTTATCAGTACACCTAATAGAGACAGCTTGGTACCTGTCTGATGAGCATATTTCCCCAAAGCCTCTGGTGCTCTTGGGGGCTGGGATGCTCGATGGGAGTGGCTGTTGGTGAGCACACAGCTCTTCATATTTATCCCCAATGGCAGATAACAGCCAGCGCAGGCCTCCAATTATAGGCTCATGGTTCCTTCTCTGGCGGTTTTTGATGGCTGAACAGGGCTCCTGTGACAAAAAGAGAAGGCTCCAGCCCAGCAACCTGGGACCCCTGGGGCTCACAGTCCCAGTCACCCTCAGCCAAAGAGCACAGGTGCACATAAGCTCTGCTGTGCCTAGAGAGGCTCTTAAGACTTCCTAGGAGATTCTCAGCATTCACTCCTTAGAAGGTATATGAAAGGTACAAAAGCTAAGATCCTTTAATCAAGTGTAATGTCTTGGATGTGTGATCTCGGACAAGTCACTCAGAGTCTCTGAGCCTTAACTTTCTTAACCATAAAATGAAGCTATTGAAACTTCTAACTTTAAAGAGCTATTTTGCAGGCCTGATGAGAAAACAGATGTGAAAGTGTTGTAAGAGTGTGATATTTATTATCACTGTTGAGTCAGAAATCATCACTGTAGTTGTTGCCTGGCAAAGAGAGGCTCTGCCTAAGACCCGGCATAGGAGGCTGATTATGGGCCAAGGGAGGCATCGGCCTTGCTTGAGAGGACAAGGGAGGGGAGGGCTAGACACTTACTACTCGGCACAGGGACTGGTTCTTGTTTGTTAGCCTTTCCAGCAGCAGATATTCAGTAATATCACGAAGTAGCAAGGCGTCCTTCTTGTCTTGCTTGTTGGCCAGGCTAAAGCCGGGCATTGGAGAGAGGGAGGGAAGAAGAGAGGAAGAGTAAAACTGAGATAGAGGCCAAGGGAAAGAAAAGAAGGGAAAGAGGGGGACAACCAATTCTGGTACAGCTGCTATATATCCAGGGACTAGCTTTTAAGCCATACCCAGTGCGGTGAGCCCGACATTTTTCTAGCCAACTCTCAGTGGAGGAAAGAATAGCGCAAGTAATTTGAATCCGAGATAATCCCCAGGCCTCATTTCTCATTTCCTCTACACTGCACCATCAAACTTTAATTAGAATTGCTAATTGGGATACGAACGAATTTGGCGCTTCTACATCCTCCCCCAAACTCTGTCCACGCTTGGGTTGGTGGTCCTAACGGGGAACAAAAAAGGCTAAAAGGGAGTGGGGGAGGGGTGAGGATTGACTGGCCACCTGAATCATCACCCTGGGGTAAGAGTTAGTTACATAACTCTCGGGCAGTTTACCAGGGGAGGAGGCCATTGGCACTGAATATACAAAATAGGGGTTTTCTGCCATCATCTCAGGGTCAAAGACCGAAGCCAGAAAAAAGAAGCAAATTTAGGAAGGCAGTCTTCAGGAAGAGTCGAGGGATGGGTTGGGGCGGGGGGTGCAGTGGAAGATCCAGATATTACTCTCCATTTCCCTCTGATGCTTGCCTTCAAAATTACCTTTGCACAGTTAGGTAACAGGTTCCCCCATGGCAGTGCCTGGTAGAAAGTGGCTCTTGAAAACAGCCCCCAGAGGACTGGGCCACTCCCCCTCAGCCAAAGAGGAGAGGAAGTCTAACTGGATGTGACACAGGGACCACTTAACCCTTCCTCTGTCTACTTCTTCTAAAGGCACAAAATGGGAAGGGGAAATTGGACACAAAGGCAGACTCTTACAATAGGATGGGTTTCCCGGCCACTCTTTCATCAGACAGCAGGTGTGGTAAGATGGCCTTCACTTCCTGCATACGGCTTAAGTCACTGGAATCCAGGACAAAAACAAGTCCATGTGCCTGCGCGTAGTAGCTTGGCCAGATTTCTCGGCCATTCCTGTCTCCATTCAGATCATAGACGGAAACTTCATAATCATCCAGGAGGAGTGTGGTCAGTTCAGGTTTCATACTACCGCCCGTCCTACTGGGGAGTACTATACATGGGGGAAGAGAGGAGAAGCAACAACAAAATGGGGCTATAGTTAGATGAATTTGTTAAACGATGATCTGAACTTTGACTAGAGCCTGCCCTGAGGAATCCTACGAATGTATCCTGCCATCTGGCTCATGCTCGCCAATCCATCCTCCTAAACCGCACTTTGCTCATGCTACCCTCTCCTGGCTCAGTAACCTTCCGTGAGTACCCACTGCTCCGAAGGTAGAATACAGACTCCTTTGCCTCCTAACCTGCCAGATCCATCTCTTCCTTGACTGGTGTCCAGGGTCCCTGGTACCCAGTCTCTTCCTCCCTATGCTTCTTGATTCATGTGCCTCTCTACCCCCCACTCCACATGATTGTCATGCTCTTTCTTGCCCTGGGCCTTCACAAGATGCTATTCCTGCTGGTTAGAACACTCTTCCACTACTCTCTGCTTGGTTAACACCTATTTTGTTTTTTAAATATCAATTTAGATCTTGTTCCTTCTAGAAAGTTTTCTCTAACTCACACCACCATCCCCCACTTTCTTCTGGGCTTACCACCATCACAGCACATATTACAGTGTTATAAATTCTATGATTTATTTATCTGGGTTATAAACTGCAACAGGATAGGAATCCCTTCAGTTTTACTTACTGTTATATACATAATGCCAAGCACAGAGGTTGGCACACAGGTGCTCAATAAATATTTGTTGAATGAATTTGATGAGTGAATGAATGAATGAACAGGACGCTCTTCTCTCGCATCCTTTCTTCAAGGCCCAGCTCAAGTACCACTTACTTTAGGAAGCTTCTCTGACCAGTCCAGCTCTCACTTCTCTCTCTTTTTGAACACGTGACCTGTTAAACTGGCCCTTCACCTCATTCTGTGCATGTCCTGTCTCCCCAGCTAAAATCTAAGCTCTGTGAGGGAGGGGCTCTGCATTCCCTTATGCACAGTAGGTGTTCAGTAAATGTTTATGGTGCCTGTTACTGTGGATGAGCGTATGAAGTCCTCTTCCTCCTATCTCCTCCGAGAAACCATGCCAAACTCAGATACCTTTGCCCTTTCAAGGCTATGGCCAGACCATACAATCCCACAGGGCATTCCACCCCTCACTCAGCCCCCAGAGAAATGTGGTTCAGCATGACAGTCCATAGACACATTCCAGTCTGTTGAACTGACCGTTCTGGCCCAGCTCTCTGCCCATATTAGTAGCAAAATGATTTTATAGATTCTCTACACTCATACCTGGGAGTTCTAAGACCAGAATCAGTAGCTTCTTATTTATAGTTTCAAATCTACCTGGAACATTTTCCATAGGATTGCCAGAATAAGTCGTTTAACTGACAAGTTAATAGGATGCTTTCAGATCTTTGGAAATGTATGATTATACACACATTTACATGTATACATGTCTCTCTATATGTGTGTATATGTACATATTATTACATTTTAATGTCATCTCATAATGTCCTCTTCTGTTTTTATGTTAGTCAATGATTTATTTTTAATTATAGCTTTCACAGAACATATAATTTTCAGTCACAGCTTTGATGTGTTATTTGTTATGTCTGTATTAGACTACTTAAAAATAATAAGTGAAGAGGTTAAAACTCTAAAGGTAATTTTAAAATCTTGTTTTCAGTATCAGTGCAAGCTTTATCTTTCCCCATTTTTTTTCTTTTTACTTGAAACCTTACCATTTCTTCAATAATTCAATGTACTGTTGGCAAACTCTAGATGCCACCAGAAGTTGTCCCCTGAAAATTTACATTTCTCTTATTTCCTCTATTAATTTATAAACACTCTGAGGACAGGTACTGAGATGAATCCATTTCTATATCCCTAGCAGAGTGTTGCATAAAGCATAGTTTGGGGACTGTCTGCTTTAGAGTTACATGTGGGTGATTGTTAAGCCCTACCCTGTACCAAATGAATCAGAATCTCTAGGCTTGGGACCCAAGCATCTGTATGTTTAGCAAACTCCTACATTTAACAAAATCCCCAGGTGATTCTTCTGCACCTTACATTTTGAGACCCACTGCCTTAAAGAGCAGTAAAATTCATGCCTGTTGTGTCTCAGCATCATCTGGTGCGCTTGTTAAGATTTTGATTCCCTGGGCCTTCTCCAGGCCAAAATATCTGAACCTTCAGGTCCCAGATCAGTTGGTGTGAAAGCTCTTCAGGTGATTCTGATTTTTGGCTCTCAGTACTGATTATGCTTCAGGATCACCTGTGGAGCTTTTAAAACCTATGACATTAGGCCTCATTCTCTGAGAGTTTGATGCCATAGATCTGGGGCGGGGCTCAGGCAGCATTTTCTTTTAAAGCTCCCCAGATGATTGAAATGTATAGCCGGGTTTGAGAGAAACTGCTTTAAACGCCCTCATTTAGGGCACCTGCTTGTGCTCATGCTTGGGTTTCTTGCCCCATATGACCATGCCAGACAAAATAGTTATAGTGAATGATGTTGTTAATGATAATGGCTTATGTCCCCAAATATTTTATAGCTGGTGTCTTCAGAGATTCACACAAGTTACTACTTGTAGATTGGAACTTCCTCCCTAGGCTGTTATCTGTTTTTGGCAATCATAAACATTTGCAGGAGCTGGTGGGGGGGCAAGCTATTGCATTTTGGGTACAGAGGAACCTACTAGATTGACTCTGGCAGTCCTGCATGGACAGAGGTGGCCTGAGATGTTCTTTAGAATGTGACATCAGTGGCACTTTGCTTCTTAGCCATTAAAAACTTCTCCGTGAATGAAGTCACAACCATAAACCTATTGGTTTATCAATCAGCCCAAAGTTATTCACCAAGCACAAGGCAAGTTATACAGTAACAAATTAAATAGACTCCAGGCTCTGTCCTCCAGGAATTAGAATGGAAAGCAGATGCTATTCTCATAGGCAAAATAGCATAGGGCTAATTACAGATGAGTGCTTCCCAAAGCTGATTGGCCAATTGAAAGGCCTGGGGAGTTCTTAAAACATAGATTCCCGGGCCCCACCCAGACTGGATGGGAATCTAGGGGTGGGGCTGAGTTGGGCTCTAAAAATTATCCCCACTTTTATCAGTAATTTTGTGATTTACCCTGGCTCCTTGATTTTCTTGGTGCTGCTTACCTTTTTACCATTTCTGCCAATCAGAGAATTGGGAGAGGCAGTCAAGTCTGCTGCCCATAAGGTGGGATACCAGGCTGAACCATTGGCTAAAATGTGCTTGGGGCTGCCACTCTGAGGGTGGGGGGAGGGGAAGAGAGGGAAAAGTTGGAATGAGGCAACATGTAGCCTGAGGAGAATGGTGGAATGAGGGAGAACATTCATTCCACAAGTGAATGAGTACCTACATGAACGTACTAAAAGTACAGAGACTGAAGATACAGAGCTGAAAAAAATCCATTATTTTTCCTCAAGGGCTCACAGTGTAGGGGATGGACTTGCAGTTGTGCAATGATGTTGTGATAAGTGCATGATCGAGGGAGGCACAGAATAGAGTAGAAGCTGAAGAAGGAGGCGCTGGGCATTAGGGATGGCTTTCCTGAGGTCAAGCTTAGGCTGTGTCTTGAGGCATTTGATTAAGCAGGTAGATGATGGAGGGGATGAAATGCTAGGTAGCAGGAGAGCATGTACAGAAAGCGTGGGCATGTGAACTAGAATGGTATAGTGGCAGATGAATGGCAAGTCATTTGTTTTGGCTCCATCAAGGGGCCTATGTGCAGAGCATGGGAAATGAAGCTGGAAAAATCAGGGACCAAATCATGGAGGGCCTTCCTTGTGTGCAGCTGAGGAACTTAAGTTTTATTTTGATGACAACAGGGAGGCATTGAGTGGTTTCATGCAGGGTTGGGTCATGATCAGATGTTTGCATTAAGTCCTTCGGGCAGCTGTGTGGACTGAATACTGGGGAGACAGCTACAGACGGCAAGATCAGCCAGCAGGCTGTTGCTGTATTTCAACGAAATTGATGCTGGCTTCAAGTAGGCCAGAGGCAGAGGAGTCAAGTTAGCCCTTTCCTCTACTTTGTAGATTGTTGCCAGCCTATATAAAACAACCACCTCATCATAACCCTTCTTTTATTTAATAAAAATCAGTGGAGGGCATCCTGTGCCAACCACTGTGCTGGGCTCTTTGGCTAGCAGTTAGCTGTGTCTTCACAACCGGAAAAGTAGCTCCCTGAAATTCTGTGTAACGGCTTCTTGAAATGTCAAGGTATTAAACTGGAGATTTGGTATTAAACTTGCACGTCTCTGAACTGACACCATTTCTCAAGCTCCAACCCTCTATATGAACTGTCACAAAGAGTTTCACGTTATTGAACTTCTTCATCATCCCCCACTTGTCTCTCTTATCTAGACCAAATTCCACTTTAATTGAGCTCTGAAACTAGACACTTTCAAACATGCTATCCTTCCTAATCGACTGTGGTGCTTTACATAGTCTGAGTTCATTCATACTGACATTATGAGAAGACCTTCAATTAGGATATCTTATAAAGGGAGCAGGTGACAGGCATTACATAAACAGGCTGATAACACCCAAGGAGAGCAGAGAGAGAGAGAGAGAGAGAGAGAGAGAGAGAGAGAGAGAGAGTGTGTGTGTGTGTGTGTGTGTGTGTGTGTGGAAGTGTTTACCTTAAAAGAGGAAACTCAAGGGTCATGAAGTAGGGCTAGGAAGGAATGATTGTTTCATTGGTCGCTGGGACCCATGGGAGACCTAAACCAGGATCTAATACTCTCAATTCCTTACGTCTCTGGAATGCCTTCACAAGAACAGTTTTGCCTGAGTTGTCCAGTCCAATGATAATGATGGTCACATTCCTAGAAATGGAAAATGAGCCAAAGCTTTAAAAGTACTGTTAGTTCTTAGGCTAAAGAAAGAATTATACTCTTCCTTGGTGTTTGGGGCTCTGCCTGCAGTGGTCCCAATGCAGTCATAAAAGGCACAGCCAGGTGGTAGAAGGTGGTGTGGGGATCCCTCCCCAAAGCCTCCAAGGATGCTTTTCTTCCCTGATTCACTTGCCTTATAGAATTGGCCATCCTCCCCCAACCCTGCCCTTAATCTTGTAGACACTACTTAGTCACTTCCCCTAATAATATATATCATAAAGATTTGTTCTTTGAGGGACTGTGGGCAGGTACATTGGAGGAAATGGTGGAACAGGTCTAGAGAAATAATTACAGTATTACCTTCGTGTCTCTTCAGTTGCGTTTACACGAGGCCAGCAGGAGGTCAGTATCCGGAACATGATTCAGCTTAGTTCTTTAATATTAAGGGAAACAAGTAAACAAGAAATCAGCCCCATTATTAACTCTGAACCTAAATCAGCTTATGAGTACACAGGTACTGATAAACAGGAAGCCTGGGACTGTCAGAAGTCCATTACTTCATTCTATCCAACCTTGTCTATGTCATAGAGGGAGGGACTGGTTATCGTCAACTCTAGTGGCAAAATGGGGTGATTTCTTATTAAAGCAACCCACATAGGCATGATGGCATCAGGTGTGACCTATCCCTTCAGCCATAGTTCATTCCTGTTATGAATATCTTCATGCAACCTTGGGGGTGCGGGTGGGGTGGAGAGATGCCTTGGAGAAGAACCAGCTTAGAGTTCAATTGGAAGACCTGTTCTAATGAACAACAGTTCATTGGGCTTGGTTCTCTTACTGCCTGTGCTTCCAAAATGTGGGTGTTGGTGACCCACTATCATAGATTTCATACAATTCCTAGTGCTGTAAGGGATTTTAGAGATCATCTACTCTAACTGATTTCAAACATCAGTCCAGGTACCCTACTCTCAAAGATTCTCAGGGAGCAGCATAAGCTCCCCAGGTGATATCAAAGTACAGCCGTATTTGGAAGTGATTGCCTAAGTAGAAAGGGTAATTTACACAGTCACTTTACAGTTAATCCGTGTTTTAGCATGTATTAGTATTTCATTACTTTTTATGGCTGAATAATATTCCATTGTATGGATATACCACCTTTTGTTTATCCATTCATCAGTTGATGGACATTTGGATTGTATTTACTTTTTGACTCTTATGAATAATCCTGCTATATACATGTGTGTACAAGTTTTGTGAGGACATATGTTTTCAGTTCTCTTGGGTATATACCTAGGAGTGTAATTGCTCGGTCATATGATAACTCTATGTTTAACCTTTTTAGGAAGTGTCAGATTGTTTCTACATTTTACATTCCTACCAGCAAGGCAGGATGGTTCAAATTTCTCCACATCCTCGCCAACTCTCACTGTATTTTTTATAGCCATACTAGTGGATGTGAAGTGGTATCTAATTGTGGTTTTGCTTTATATTTTCCTAATGACTAATTACGTTGGGGCCCAGAGCTGGGGGAAGCTCTGGTTGGGTTAACAAAGGACTTAGGCTGATACTCAGATGGGCTTTTCTTAGCTATCTGATGAGCACAGTGTATGTGCCAGCTTATCAATGAATAACTTAGCAGGGTTCTGCAGAGTCACCCACTGTTTTAGAGAATAGCCATCCCCAAATAGGGACTTACATTTCATAGCATGTTTTAGAGCATAGTTCATTCCCTAGAAAATTATTTGGATTCCCATAAGGACCTCCTGGAGAATAGCTCTGGCTTATGCCAGATGAAAGGGAAACCTTATATGTGGCCTGTGATCAAAACCAGCCTTACTCCAGCTTTGCTCATGAAACTGATAAGACCTGGAGCCTGAAACACCAGAGTCTGATTGTCTGGGTTCCATGATAGCCATCTCCCTTTGAGACAAGAAGTAGCAGCTTCATGTCTACTTCCTGATAATTAGCAGAGCTTCCTAACTTGATCTCAGGCAGTCTGTATTTGTTAGTACCACTAAAAAAGGTCAAACTGGCATCACACAAATTCTTCATTAAGAACATATCTTAAAGAAGGATCATGTACCACAATGTTCATTGCAGCTCTATTTAGCCAGGACATGTAAGCAACCTAAGTGTCCATCGACAGATGAATGGATAAAGATGTGGCACATATATACAATGCAATATTAGCCATAAAAAGAAATGAAATTGAGTCATTTGTAGTGAGGTGGATGGACGTAGAGTCTGTCATACAGAGTGAAGTAAGTCAGAAAGAGAAAAACAAATACCGTATGCTGACACAAATATATGGAATCTTAAAAAAAAGTTTCTGAAGAACCTAGGGGCAGGACAGGAATAAAGATGCAGACATAGAGAATGGACTTGAGGACACGGGGAGGGGGAAGGGTAAGCTGGGACGAAGTGAGAGAGTGGCATGGACATATATACACTACCAAACGTAAAATAGATAGCTAGTGGGAAGCAGCCCCATAGCACAGGGAGATCAGCTCGGTGCTTTGTGACCACCTAGAGCGGTGGGATAGGGAGGGTGGGAGGGAGATTCAAGAGGGAGGAGATATGGGGATATATGTATTTGTATAGCTGATTCACTTTGTTATAAAGCAGAAACTAACACACCATTGTAAAGCAATTATACTCCAATAAAGATGTAAAAAAAATAAAATTAAACCTACCATTTTCAGATTTCTTATCTACAGAATGGAGATAATGATACATTTTGCTTACCTTGGGGTGGTTGATTATGTATCTGATTAGAAGTTGGTTCTTTTTGGGTGAAAGAAATAGGATGGGTAGAGTAATAGGGAGGTGTATTGAGCTTTCTAGCCTTCTTGCCAGAGTAACACAGCTTAGTTGCCCCCTTATGAAGAGTAAGTCCACGTCCTAACAGTGGCTGTCAAGGTTCTGGCATATCCATGGTAATCACTGCCTAGTTCATAGCAGCCAAACCCCCACATCTCCCTACCTTGTCTGATTAAAGCTAATTACTAAATGAACTTTTTTTTTTTGGCTGTGTTGGGTCTTCACTGCTCCGTGCGGGCTTTCTCTAGTTGTGGTGTGTGGGCTTCTCATTGCGGTGGCTTCTCTTGTTGCGGAGCACGGGCTGTTGGTGCGCGGACTTAAGTAGTTGTGGCTCACAGACTCTAGAGTGCAGGCTCAGTAGCTGGGGCACACGGGCTTAGTTGCTCTGTGGCATGTGGGATCTTCCCGGACCAGGGCTCGAACCCGTGTCCCCTGCATTGGCAGGCAGATTCTTAACCACTGTGCCACCAGGGAAGCCCACTAAATGAACTTCTGGTCATCATGGTTTTTTTAAGTTTATAAAGTATTTATATAGAACTTACTATGTGCCAGCACTCTTTTTAGCACTTTATACATATTAAACTCACTTAATCCTTATTATAACAAAAAATAGGGGCTATCATTCTTTTTAAGAGATGAGGGGGCTTCCCTGGTGGCGCAGTGGTTGAGAGTCCGCCTGCCGATGCAGGGGATGCGGGTTCGTGCCCCGGTCCGGGAGGATCCCACATGCCGCGGAGCTGCTGGGCCCGTGAGCCATGGCCGCTGAGCCTGCGCGTCCGGAGCCTGTGCTCCGCAACGGGAGAGGCCACAGCAGTGAGAGGCCCGCATAGTGCAAAAAAAAAAAAAAAAAAGATGAGGTTCAGTATATTAATGCATGTATGTGGAATCTAGAAAAATGGTACAGATGAACCAGTTTGCAAGGCAGAAATAGAGACACAGATGTAGAGAACAAACGTACTGACACCAAGAGGGGAAAGTGGGGTGGGGGTGGGATGAATTGGGAGATTGGAATTGATATATATACACTAATATGTATAAAATAGATAACTAATAAGAACCTGCTATATAAAAAATAAATTAAATTTTTTAAAAAAGAGAGAGGTGAGGTTCACAAAGAGGTTGAGTAATTTGCCCAAGTTTACCCAGCTAGTTAGTGGTAAAGCCCAGAATTCAAACCCAGGCAGTCTGGTTTCAGAGTCTGTGTATTAAGTTAAGGGACTCACAGGCTGTGTGAGTGAGATTTCAGAGACCAGAGAAACTGCCTCAGCTCTGGGCCTTTCCATCTTTTCTGGACAGACTATATTGTACTTCTTTTTTTTTTAAAGTCAACTTTAAAAAAACTTTATTTTTTAGAACAGTTTTAGATATACAGTTTTAGAAAAATTACAAAGATAGTACAGAGAGTTCCCATATACCCTGTACACATTTTCCCCTTTTATTAAGTGTTGACCTAAATCACATAGGCTGCTGGTTATTTCTCCAGCAAAAATGGGTTTATTCGGGATCAACAGAGAATTACAATTTGGGGTCTGCAACCATGACAAGCCAAACATAAGTACCCCTCACAGCAAGGAGGAGAAAAGGAAGTTGGGTGGGCTATACTAAACAAAAAGTCCATTCAAGGAATTGAGAGTTTGAAGTATAGTGGCTTTTCATTGGCTGAGTTGTGACAATCTCATTGGCTGAACTCTTGCCAGGCAAGAAAAGGAAGTCTTCCTGTTGGTCTCTGCTGTTGTCATAGGGTGTGAGACCTCCCCCTTCTAGCCTCTTGACTATTTTAATTGTGGTTTTTGTTTATTAATTTTTACATTTCCTCCTTTTGATCATGATCGTTCTCTGAAAGTATCACTGGTTAAGAGTCAGGTTTTCTGGTTTCAGTGGCTTTTTGTCCCTCAGTGCCAGAAGGGACCTTTCCTGGGTGTAGTGTCCCACAATGCAGGGAAAGTGCACATACTGGAAACTTATTGAGATCACATTTGAGTAACAAGGAAGGGCAGGAGGGACAACTCTGAGGCACTTTTTATCTAAAGTCCATATATCATCAAGATCATAGACATTGGAGATCATATGACATGTTGTATCATCATCAAAGGATTGGCAGACAAACTTCTGACAAGCCTGTCCTAGATATCTTTGGAAAGTTGTCTCATCAGATGTTGTCTGCTTCAATTCTGGGAACTATTTACTTTCAGGTCACCAGATGATATGCAGGTCCACTCAGGGTGCGGTGCTTTCTTTACATGTGTCATGTGAATCAAAGAGTCTGTTCCCTGGAGTTTGATGGCACAAGGGTTGGTTAGCAGTACCTGATAGGGGCCTTTACAGTGACATTAAAGAGAGTCCTTCTGGAGGTGTCCTTTTTATAAATTTTTTAATATTTATTTTATTTATTTTTGGCTGTGTTGGGTCTTTGTAGCTGCGTGCGGGCTTTCTCTAGTTGCGGTGAGCGGGGGCTACTCTTCATTGTGGTGCGCGGGCCTCTCATTGCAGTGGCTTCTCTTGTTGCAGAGCATGGGCTTTAGGCGTGCAGGCTTCAGTAGTTGCAGCACACGGGCTCAGTGGTTGTGGCTCACAGGCTTAGTTGCTCCACAGCATGTGGGATCTTCCCGGAACAGGGCTCGAACCCATGTCCCCTGCATTGGCAGGCAGATTCTTAACCACTGCGCCACCAGGGAAGTCCTGGAGGTGTCTTTTCCAGTACATGAAATCTCCAGGCTGCGAGGGTGCTTAAGGTCTTTGTCTCCTGAGAGAGCACTGTGAAAACATTGCTCTACTAAAACATGGTTATTTTTTAAATTTATTTATTTTTTGCGGTACGCGGGCCTCTCACTGCCGTGGCCTCTCCCACTGCGGAGCACAGGCTCCGGACGCGCAGGCTCAGCGGCCATGGCTCACGGGCCCAGCCGCTCTGCGGCATGTGGGATCCTCCCGGACCGGGGCACGAACCCGTATCCCCTGCACTGGCAGGCGGACTCTCAACCACTGCGCCACCAGGGAAGCCCAAACATGGTTATTTTTAATAGAAGCGATTAGGCCTTTGCAATATTGGAGTATTTCTCATTTTGTCAGTTGTGGGGCAAAAGAGGTAGGAACCAAGTGCATTGAGTGACCTGTGACTATCTCAAAGGGTGAGCGTTTGAGTTCCAAAAGGGATGGATATAAGATTTAGAAGGATCAATGGCAGTGCTTTTGGCCAACGTATTTGGAGGGCCCATACAAATTTTGCCAATTGAGTTTTAATAATGCCGTTACTGCATTTGAATAAACCAGAGGATTGAAGGTGCTAAGTGCAGTGAAACTGTTGTAAAACTGGCCAAACAGCACAGACGTCAAAAATACCTGACCAGTAAAATGGGTCCCTTGATTATTATGAAGTTTGAGAGGATTTTCCCAGGTAGGTATAATATTTTCCAAAAGGACTTTAGCCATAGAAGAGGCAGTAGCCTCTCTGCAAGGGAAGGCTTCAGTCCAGTGTGAAAACATTCAGGCCATGACCAAAACGTATTTATTTACATCCCTGAGATGGAGGAAGTTGTATGAAATCCAATTGCTAGACCTTGAATGGTCTATAAGGCAGTTTAAAATACTTGGGAGCAGTAAGAATAGGCTTCCCTGGGTTGTACTTTGGACCAGTGGGACAAATGAGGTAGGCATTTTTTTCAGCTTTGTTAATGTTTCCCGACGAACATTGATTCATGAAAATTGTAATTTTGTCAGTAGACCAATGGTTTAATGCATATACAATGATTAGGAGTAGGAATATTAGAGTCTTCAGTAAGACTGAATTGTTATTTGATCTGAATCAAAGCTTTCGCTTTTTATCAAACCAAGAGTTGTTGAATTTCCAATCTTGTGTTTCCTTTTCTGAGGCCAATTATTGGGCTTCTCCAGCCAGTTTTTCTAAGTTATCATTTGGGGAAATATCCCTTTGGACCGTGACAGAAGTTTGACTGCTTTTGGTTCCTTTAAGGGCAGCATTCCCTGTGGAACTGTCAGCAAGGTAATTTCCCTTAGCTTCCAGGGAGTCAAATTCAGAATTTTCTGGAATTTTAATAATAGCTTAAGTGGCAGGTAAAAGTATTACATTCAATAATTCCTGAACATAGGGGCCATTTAAAATTTTATTTCCACTGGAAGTTAGGAAGCCATGTTGCTTCCACAATATTCCAAAATCATGAGCTTTTCCAAAAGCATGTCTACTATCAGTATAAATATTGGCAGTTTTGTACTTGGCTGAAGTACAGCCCTGTTGGGCTGAAGTAGCCATAGGTAAAGATGCTGCCTCAACAACATAAAAAGGAGTTCTGATAGCATCCCCAGCACAATATTTACTATGATCACCTTTTAAAAAAGAACCATCAGCAAACCATGAGAAGTCAACATTACCCAAATGATTTTCCTGCAGATCATCACGAGGTATCGGGAGGTGATCCATAAGTGTTAAGCAGTTGTGAGGGACTTCGTTGATGATGGAGGAGAGAGGAGTCACAGGGTTAATGTTATTACAACCTAAAAGAGTTATGTGAGGAAGTTAACAAAAGGACTTCTTAGGAGTTGAGGTGGCTGAGAAATGTTGAGTGTGATGAGAATTCAGAAGGGCTTCTACCGCATGAGGTACAAAAATGGTTAAAAGGGATCCCACCACGATCTTTTTGATAGCCTTAACCAAAAAGGCAGTGGCAGTAATGGCTCTAAGGCAAGGTGTGGGGTGGGGGTGTCCCTGTGCCACAGGGTCCAGTTGCTGGCTATAATACCCTGTGGATCAATGGTGGTCCCCATGTTTTTGGGTGAGTACCCCAAAGGCATTACCTTCCTTTTCATACATAAACATGGAAAAGGGAATCTGATCATTGGATGCCCAAGGGTGTGTGGGTTCATCAAACTCTCCTTTAAGGCCTTAAAGGCTATTTTGTCTGGTTCTTCCCATAAAATTGTGTTGGGGTTGCTCTTTAGTAAAATATACAGAGATTTGGCTGTAAGAGAGAAATCTGGAATCCAGTTTCAGCAATATCCACCTAGCCCGAGAGAACCTTGTAGTTGGCGCTTAGTTTTGGATTTTCAGAAACTCAGGACATCATGAAGCCTTCTGGATCCAGGTATAGCCCTTTTTCTGGTATCAGATGCCCTAAATATCGAACCTGGGTTTGGGAAAACTGCAATTTTTTCCTTGGCAACCTTATGTCACTTTAAGGCTAAAAGATTTAGCAAGTGGATGCTGTTTTCCTATGAGAAGGCTTGAGAAGGAGGGCAAAGAAGCAAATCATCCACATACTGCAACAAAGTAGAACCCCAAAGGAACTTTATACCATCCAGATCAGCCTTCAGGATTTGTGAGAAATAAGGACTCTCAGTAAAACCCTGAGGCATTACTGTGCAGGTGAATTGTTTCTCTTCCCAAATGAAGGCAAAAAGGTATTGGTTAGAATGCGCTACATAAATCAATCATAGTAAAGAGTTTGCTTCTGTTGGAAACAGATGTTAGTAGCATATGAAAGTCCAGAATAACAGGGTGTTGAAGGATAACAGTCTTGTTTATTGCTCAGAGGTCCTGGACAAACTTCCACCCTCAGCCCTTAGGTTTTCTTGCTGGTAAAATCAGAGGACTACAGGGATTAGTACAAGGGATAATGAGGCCTTGAGCCTTGTTATCTTCTATTAAGGGCTTTTTACCTTGAACGCCTTCTTTACTTACAGGGTGCTGATTAATTCTGGGGAGAAGTTTGGGGGAGGTATTTGGATCTTGATGGGATGTACACTGTGAATTACCAATATCAGTTGGAGATTTTGCCCACAAGGAGGGTAGTAGCTGATCCAATAGGGACAAATGATCAATATTTCCAGAATCAGCTGTAGTACCATCAGAGACAGAGCAAACAAAAGATGTCAAAGGGTCATTTAATTCACCTGATTGACTGCTTTGATGACTACTGTCAAATTGTAGAATTATTTCTTCCTTTTGGGAGAGAAAAATTCTGGCATGACGCTGTACTTCTCTAAGAAGACTCAGTGAAATAAATGGATAGGGGTGGAGGAACTAAGGAGAAAAGGGTGTGTATCTCTCAAAGGGCCTAAACAAAAGAGAATAGGTTCAGAGACAGGAACCTCTTGAGGTTCATTAGGGATCCCTACTATTAGAACTGTCTTAGTGCTCCAAGGTAGAAACCATTTTATTGTAGTGGGGTTGAGCATCAAGAGTGTGGCTCTGGTGTCAGGGCTGGAAAAGATTTATCCTTAATCTGGAGAAATGTTCTTCAAGATAATTAAGAGGGAGGGATTGGGAATAGCCCTTATAGTTCCTTTGGATCCTGTCATTGAGAATTGGGAGGATGTTGGATAGACAAGTTAGAAGGCTGAAGGCACCTGAAGTGCTTAAATTGGTAACAATCTCTTTTCTGATATCCTGGCTCTTTGCAATAATAGCAGAAACTAGGAGGGTTTTGGTTTTGTTTAGGGGCCTCCATTTGCTGGAGTTGAAGATCAAGAATTTTAGCAGTTTTCCTTTTATGTGACTCATCTAGAGTGTAAGAGAGCTGGTTTGCCAGATTAACTAAATCTGGAGTGGACAAAGTTTCCCATTCCATCCTGGTCATTTCTACTAGAAGAGAAAAACCCTGGTTCAGCCCACTAATAAAAATAGAGTTGAAAGCTACCCAGGAAGAACAACATCTGAGGGAAGATTAGAATTTTCCTTAAACACATTCTGAAGTTGATCATAATAGTCATAAACAGGTTCATTAGGTTTTTGTGTGCAAGGCTGAATTTTGTTCCAATCAACAGGCTTTGGAAAAGCACTATGAATTGCTCTATAAAGTCACTTAGCGATTGCCTGAGCTTGATTGGTAAATAGGCTGGTCTCCCAGTTGTAATTCTAGAGACCTTTCAGGATTTCCCCAGTTGGTGATTTTCATCCAAAGCTGGGCCTGGCCTTCACTGACAAGCATATGAACTAGCTGATTTAAGTCAGAGTTGATAAGTCTGAATGACTATATTAAATTCCTCAGCATATCTGTAAGGATTTCAGTTCCTTTGGGAAAATCTTTGACTATAGCTTTGCAGTTCCACTTTAGTCCAGGGGATATAAAAAAATTAAGAGTTTAGTCTCTGGATCCTCACAAGGCTTAATTTTAGAGAGACAGGTTCTGGTAAGTTCAGAGGAAATGGCAGTGGGGAGAGTTTCAGAGAAAAGGGCAAGTTTGGTGAGAGAATTAGTATGGGGGAACTGAGGGTTACAGAGGAGGGATAGGTGGCATAAAAGGGAAGAAGGAGGATGGCACTGGAGGCAGAGCCAGGGGAAAGGAATAAGATGACACTGGAGGCAGTATCTGTGATGCAGAAGCCAGGGAAGAGGAACATGAGGCTTTTGCAGCCATTCTATCTTTCTTTGTTTGCCTCAGAGGATCTTAAAATCTTATTTTGCAGAGATGCAATTTTAGGCTCCTGATAATGTTTGGAAGCCTCAAAATAATTGAAACAGGCATTCCATTCAGTTTTGGAAATTTTACAGGTGTGGTTGTCAATTTGGTCTTAAGAAAAGTAAGTTTGGAATTTCAATAGTTCTCCATAATGACCATTCATGTTCTAAATTGCCTTTGGTTAGGTTGGTCCATTTACTTAGAAATGTACATGAGGAAGGAGTGTGGTTTTTTTTTTGTTTTTTGTTTTGCGGTACGCAGGCCTCTCACTGTTGTGGCCTCTCCCGTTGCGGAGCACAGGCTCTGGACGCGCAGGCTCAGTGGCCATGGCTCACGGGCCCAGCCGCTCCGCGGCATGTGGGAACCTTCTCAGACCGGGGCACGAACCCATGTCCCCTGCATCGTCAGGCGGACTCTCAACCACTGTGCCACCAGGGAATTCCAGGACTGCAGTTTTTAAACATAAAATCAGCCAGGGTCCTTGTAGGTAAGGGTGCCCTCAAGTATTTAGATAATTGGGATCCCATTTCTCAGAGGTTTTTCTTTAGAGTAAAATAGTAATTTTCAAACAGCCTAAACAGCTTAAACAGGCTCAAACAGCCTGCAGGACTACTACCAGCCAGTTCTAAGGGAACAATCTAATCTCAAAGGAGCCAGGCCAAAGGCTGCTCGGAGCAGCCTAATCCTGAAGGAATCAGGCTGAAGGCTGAATAGCACAGTTCCAATGAAACAACTCCTGTTCCAAAAGAAATCAAGCTGAAGGCTACCACAGTTCCAGTTGGAATAGCCTGATTTCAAAAAAAAAAAAAATAACAGGCCAAAGTGCCAAAGAAGTACTCACTGACAGAATAAGGCCTTAATCAGAAAGAATAAACCATTAAAATAGATCCCAAATTAAACCTGGAGAGCTTCAAAACACAAAGAGGGCAGGAGCTTGGATCCAGGAGAAAAACTTGCCCTTAAACCTCGGGGTCAGCAATAAAAAACCGTTCAGTGGGATTTTTAGTTACCATACCTGTCTGTGCACCAGCCTCAGAGTTGTTGGGGGTCTCCTCTGGATCTCTGTATGGGCCCCCAAAATGTTGACCTTAAACAAACAGACTGCCAGTTACTTCTCAGGTAAAAGTGGATTTACTCAGCGTCAGCAAAGAATTGTAATTTGGTGTCTGCAACTGTGGTGAGCCACAGGCAAGTCCCTCTGCCACAAGGAGGAGAGACCTCTTACTGACAGTTCGAAGAGGAAGTTGGGAAGGCTAGTAAGCAGAGAGCCCATTGGAGGAATTGAGAGTTCGAAGTATAGTGGCTTTTCATTGGCTGAGTTTTGGCAGTCTCTCATTGGCTGAGCTCTTGCCAGGCAAAAAGACTAAGTTTTTTTCCTGCCTGTTGGGGGCTGCTATTGTCGTAGGTTGTGAGAGCTCCCCCTTCTGGCTTCTTTTTTTTTTTTTTTTTTGCGGGGCCTCTCACTGCTGTGGCCTCTCCCGTTGCAGAGCACAGGCTCCGGACGCGCAGGCTCAGCGGCCACGGCTCACGGGCCTAGCCGCTTCGCGGCATGTGGGATCTTCCCAGACCGGGGCACAAACCCGTGTCCCCTGCATCGGCAGACGGACTCTCAACCACTGCACCACCAGGGAAGCCCCCCTTCTGGCTTCTTGACTCTATTTTATTTGAGGTTTCTGTTTGTTAATTTTTACAATACCTCACACTAGTATTTGTTAAAATTAAAGAACCAGTATCGGTACATTATTATTAACTAAAGTACATACCTCATTCACATTTCCTTAGTGCATTCTCTTTTGCCTTCAGTGTTACAGACTCCACTTATTTCCAAAGTCAGTTGGGTCACCACACTTACCCTGCCTCCTTCAATGAAGTTGTTTCATACATTTGTAATACACATACTGTAATAAGTTAATTTTGTGTGTCAACTTGACTGGGCCATGGGGTGCCCAGATATTTGGCCAAACATTATTCTGGGTGTTTCTGTGAGGGTGTTTATGGGTGAGATTAACATTTAAATAGACTGAGTAAAGCAAATTGCTCTCCCTAATTTGACTTCATTCAGTCAGTTGGAGGCAGGACTAAGAACAAAAAGGCTGACCCTCCCCCAAGTAAGAGAGGAAGGAGTCAGAAGTCTGGCTGCCTTTGAGTTGGGACATTGACTTCTTTTCTGCCTTCAGACTCAAAGTTAAACAACCCAGGCTCTTCCTGGGTCTTGAGTCCGCTGGCCTTTGGACTGGAACTACAACCATCCACTCTTCTGGTTTTCAGGCCTTCGGACTCGTACTGGAACTAAACAGTCGGCTCTCCTGAATCTCTAGCTTGCCAATTCACCCTGCAGATTTTGGGACTTGCCAGACTATATAAATGCATGAGCCAGTACCTTATAATAAATCTACACACACACACACACCTCCTGTTGCTGGGATGTGAACAGCTACATGTTCTTGCATCAGGACCTCCTTCTATCCTACCCCTTCTCTCCTGCCTCCAGTTCTCTGCCTCAAATACTCTCCTCCCACCCTTCACTTTCATGGTTCGTTCTCATCTCTCAGTTCTCTCATCTTCCTGTCACCTCCTCAAAAGAAGCCTTCCCTGACCCAGGTTATTTCCATTTCCCTTTTCATCCCTGTTATTTTTATTTTAAACAACTTTTTAGTTAAAATAAAGATACAGAAAACTACACAAAACAAAACTTAGCTTAAAGAGTTACTATAAAGTGAACACCCTAGTAACCATCATCTTATTTAATCTACATGTTTATCCTGTATTCCTTTCTCTTTTCTTTTCAACATTACCATACCTTAAAATAGACTTTAAAAACCCACATCTATACAGTTTTAAGACACATAGATTCATGTATCCACAATCTATAGACAGAACAGTTCCATCACCCCAAAAAGCTCTCTGTTCCTATCCCTTTATAGTTTCACCTCTTCCCCAACCTCCCCCACCCCACTAACCTCTGGCAACTAATAATCTGTTTTCTGTTATTATAGTTTTGTCATTTTGAGAATGTTATATATATGGAATCATACATTTATGATTAAAACTGGCTTTTTAACATCAGCTTCATGCCATTGAAATTCATCCAAATAGTTGTATATATAAATAGTCAGTTTCTCTTTATTGCTAAATAGTATTCCATTGTGTGGATGTACCACAGTGTATTTATTCTATCTTTTGAGGAACATTTGAATTATTTCTAATTGGGGCAGTTGTGAATGGGGCTAGAATAAACATTCATGTTCAGGATTTCTTTTTTTTTTTTTTTTTGCCATACGTGGGCCTCTCACTGTCGTGGCCTCTCCCATTGCGGAGCACAGGCTCCAGACGCGCAGGCTCAGCAGCCATGGTGCACGGGCTCAGCCACTCCGCGGCATGTGGGATCCTCCTGGACTGGGGCATGAACCCTTGTCCCCTGCATTGGCAGGCAGACTCTCAACCACTGTGCCACCAGGGAAGCCCTATGTTCAGGATTTTTTTTAACAAGATGAATGTTTATATTTTTTTAATTGAGGTATAGTTGATTTATAATATATTAACTTCAGGTGTACAAGATAATGATTCAGAATTTTTCTAGATTATACTTCATTTATAGTTATTATAAAATATTGACTGTTTTCCCTGTGCTGTACAATATATCCTTGTAGCTTATTTATTTTATACATAGTAGTTCGTACCTCTTAATCCCCTACCCATATCTTGCCCTTTCCCCTTCCCTGTCCCCACTGGTAATCACTAGTTTGTCCTCTATATCTGTGAGTCTGTTTCTTTTTTGTTATATTCACTAGTTTTAGTTCTTAGGTTCCACATATAAGTGATAATATAGTATTTGTCTTTCTCTGTCTGATTTATTTCACTAAGCATAATGCCCTCCAGGTCCATCCATGTTGTTGCAAATGGCAAATTTTCATTTTTTTATGGCTGAGTAATATCCCATTGTGTGTGTATGTGTGTGTGTGTGTGTGTTTGTATAACTTCTTTATCCATTTGTCTGTTGATGGTATATTCAGGATTTTTACTTTTTATTTTGAAATAACTATAGATTCACAGTACAAGGAGGTCCTATGTACATTTCACCTGGCTTTCCCTATTATTAATAATAGTTTGTATAACTATAGTACAGTATTAGAACTATGAAACTGACACTGATAAAAATGCACAAACCTTACTCAGATTTCACCGGTTTTACATGAACTCATTTATGTGCGTGTATAGTTCTATGCATTTTAAAAAATAACAGCTTTATTGAGACATAATTCACAAACCATACAGTTCTTCCATTTAAAATGTGCAATTCAGTGGTTTTTAGTATATTCAAAGAGTTGTGCATCCATCACTGCAATCAATATTAGAACATATTTTCTGTATTCTGTAAGTTTTGGTATGTTGTATTTCCATTTTTATTTGTCTCAAGATGTTTTTTTATTTATCTTTTGATTTCTTCTTTGACTCATTGGTTGTTCAGTAGCATTTTGCTTAACCTCCAACTATTTGTGAATTTTCTGGTTTTCTTCTTGTAATTGATTTCTAATTTCATACCATTGTGTTTAGAAAAGATGTTTGATATGATTTCAATCTTCTTAAATTTATTAAGACTTATGGCCTAACATATGATCTATCCTGGAGAATGTTCCATGTGTGCTTGAGGAGAATGTTTATGTTTATGTAATGTTTTTTTTCAACCTACCTGTGTCATTATGTTTGAATTGGATTTCTTGTAGACACCGTGTTTGGGTCATGATTTTTAAGCCGCTCTACCAAACTCGTTTTTTAATTGGTTTTTTTAGGCCATTTACATTTAATGTAATTGTTGATATGTTAAGGCTTATGTTTCCTGCTTTATTTTTGTTTCTTGTTTGTTCCCTCTATTTTTTGTTCCTCTTCTCAATTTTTTCTGCCTTGCTGTGTGTTACTTAAACTTTTTTTTTCAATTTTTAATTTTTCTAGAAAGATATTTATTTATTTATTTATTTATTTTTGGCTGCATTGGGTCTTCATTGCTTCAAGCAGGCTTTCTCTAGTTGTGTCGAGCGGGGGCTACTCTTCATTGCTGTGTGCAGGCTTCTCATTGTGGTGGCTTCTCTTGTTGCAGAGCACAGGCTCTAGGCACGCAGGCTTCAGTAGTTGTGGCACACAGGCTCCAGAGTGAAAGCTCAGTAGTTGTGGCGCATGGGCTTAGTTGCTCCGCAGCATGTGGGATCTTCCCAGACCAGGGCTTGAACCCGTGTCCCCTGCATTGGCAGACAGTTTCTTAACCACTGCGCCACCAGGGATGTCCCTTGAACCTTTTTAAAGAATTCCATTTTGGTTTATCTATACACGTTTTGAACATATTTTTCAATAGATTTTTTAGTGGTTACTCTAATTATTACATTATACATAAGTAATTTATCACAGTCTACTAATATCCACATTTTCATCTTTGGGAAGCTTTCAGCCAGTTATTTCTTCAAATACTTTTTCAGCCCTATAGTCTTTTTTCTCTTTTTCTGAGACTCCAATGATATAAATTCTGTCCTTCTTTCATTTTCCCACAGCCCCCCTGAGGCTCTGTTAATTTCTTTCCAGTTACTTCCTGAAGGGTGTGGAAGTTCAGCTCCTTGCTAGATCTCCTCAACACCAGATGGAAAAATGGGGAATGGAGGGTTGTCTCTCACTACCTCACAGCTGCCAGGTGGGGATGGCCCCACTAACATTACTCCAGTGGGCTAATGGAGTGCCAGCTAGCACCACCTTGCATTGCCTTGTTCCACTTCTTTGCTACCAGGGAGGTGGGGTGGAAGTTCTGTTCTCTGTTTGGTCCCACTGATATCACACTTGTGGGAGAAACAGAGGGCCAACTCTCCCTGTCTAACTGCTGCCATGAGGGGCCAGACATGGGTGACTCTATTTGGCACCACTGACACCACAGGGAAGGGACAGTTTTTCCTCTGATGTTTGGTTAGAGTAGGTTGGGTATTATCAAAAATATTTTTCTGTTCTGGCTAGGCAGCCATTTCCCTGATTATTTAACTAAAGGGAACAATCTTCTCTTGGGGCTTTTCTTGGTCTGGGCCTTTTTGGCAATTTCAGGTTGTAGTCTTCTCCAGTGCCTTATCTGCAATATATGGGAAGCAAAAAGAAATCCCAGGCAACTCACCACTGTAGTGTTCCTCACATCCTAAAGTCTCCAGGCAGTCCACTTTCTTCTTTCCACTTTTCAGAGTCTTCCTACACTTGATTGTTATTTTGTCCAGGTTTTTTTTTTTGTTGTAAGAAGGAAGACTAGAGAGAAGTGGGCCATTAATTTTGAAAAAATATTTAATTATTTCTTTGGGTATATTTTATTGTTATTTATGTGTATTCTTGAGTTGACTTTAATTCATTTTTTGTCAGTGAAAATAATTCATGTATTATCAGTTGAAATATATTTGAATATATTGGAATAAATAAATGAATTTAATGCTACAGCTTTCTTATGAGTACCACTTTAGCTGCATATCATGGGTTTTGACTTCCTTGCTGATCATTTCTAAAAAGTTTGTAATTTCTGTTTTGATTCTCTATTTAACCCAAGGGTTACTTAGAAGAGTGTTTTAAAAATGCTAAGTGGATAGATGAGCACAGAGCTGTCCTTTGTGCTTGCATATTTCTACGTAAGGCCAGGCAGTTCTTCAGAGAGCCTTTTTCTGAGAAGCTATCATAGAAAAATGAGATTAAAAATTTGAATCCTGCTATTCTTTCCTTATTCTTCATTCTCTAGGTGTTTATCATGTACATATATTCAGTAAGTCTCAAGATGCTTGGTCTTGACAAGGAGAAAAAAATAAAGTTAAGACATAGTTCCTGCCTTCAAGAAGTGTACTATTTAGTTGGGGCAATGGTATATATACCCCAAACTAGTTAAATAACAATACCTGACACTAGTGACTAAATTACTGGCAATGAGGGTCCAGAGAAAAGGGAAATCACTGTAGGCTAAAATAGCTGGGGGAAGACCTTTTGAAGGAGGGAGAAGTGTTTGAGTTAGAACTTAAAGGTAAGTAGGTAAGATTTAAATATACAAGGAGGAAAGGGAAGAATGTTTCAGGCTGAGAGACTAACATATCAAAGGCCACCTTTGCTAGAAATGGGAAAGTTGAGTTATGGTGATAGAGGAAGATGATTTCAGTTGTAGCTGTGTTGAGTTTTGGATGATTATAGGACATCTGATGGGGAGATACCCTGGAAATTATTGATCCTCATTTGGTGATAAACTAGTTGAGTTTAGCTTTGTCTAAAATAGTAGTCTGTTCTCTTTTGGCTTGGTCAGAATAGTATTCTGTTTTGGATAGAATTTTGGTTGAGTATATGTGTCATGGATGATGTACCAGATATCTTTTGCTTACCCTTCCTGATCCACCCTCTGCCCTTTTATACCCTGCTCTGTGCCCCAGGAGGCTAACCTATATGGATTACATCAGTGAGTTCCCTTTCCTTCTTGGCCTCTGGTAGGGTTTGGGCAGTGGAGATCCCTGGCAGGACATCAAAGGGAGAAAAGAAACTGAGGTCAGGTTGTTTATTCCTGGCTTCCTTCTTATAGGATTGCTTCTGGTTGGCTGCTATCCCTTAACTAAAGGTCATAGCACCTTTCAAGGGGACCCTCTCTACACCACATTCTCCTTTTTCTGGTATCTGTTCCCTCCCCTCATACTTTTGGGTGTAGGGGTGGTAACAGCACCAAGTTACTGCACTATCTATCCCTCTTTGTTTTCCTATACTCTGCTCACACTTGTGGATAGTCCTTTTCGTAAACTTTCCACTAATTATGCTAATGCAAGTGCACCATCTGTTCCCTGCTGGGACCCTGACTGAAACAGATGAAGTCTCAATTTTCAAAGGCTTAGAATACAATAAAGTAAGCCTAACATAAAATATGACTAAATATGATTCAACATAAAATATGACTAAATATGATTCAATCTGTCTCTCTGTGATTAATCTAGGCTCTTGCAGTGCTTCCAGATAATCATTCTGAAGCAGTCTTCAGAGTATCATAATGTGTAGGAGTGCCAGTTCGTGGAATATTAACAATAACTGGCATTTATCAATTACTCTTTCCATGCACTGGGCTATACATGTTTTATATGCATTATTTTACTTAACCTTCACAGCAAACCTATGAAGTAGGTAATTTTTATCTTTTTATAGGCGAGGAAACTAAGGCTCAGAGAGATTAAATAGCTTACCAGAGATTTCACAGCTAAGAAAGCAGAGCTGGGATTTAAACTCGGGTCTGTCTGGCTCCATAGCTCATGTTGTAAGCACAAAGTATGGTCCTGGATCAGCAGCATCCAGGAGCTTGTTAGAAGCACAGAATCTCAGGTGTCACCTCATATTTCCTGAATCAGAATCTGCATTGTAACTGATCTCCAGGGGATTCACACATACATGAAGGCTTGAGATGCAGTGATCTAAACCATGTTACTTTACAGTCTATTACTGAATACCATAGAAAGTTCTGTTTGATTGGTGCTAGGTAAAAAGAACATTTTTTTAAAAGGTAACTATGTGAGATGATAGATATGTTAATTAGCTTGATTGTAGTAATCATTTCACAATGTATAAATGTATCAAAACATCATGTTGTACACCTTAAATATTTACAATTTTATTTTGTCAATCATACTTCAGTAAAGCTGGAAGGGAAGAATATTTACCATTCTGTGCTCTTTAACATTGGTATCATGTGGCCTTGTAAGTGGAATCCACAAAGCCAGAGCTGTCATTTTTTGAGATGAGGGCATTGAGAGCCCGTTCGGAACTCGAATTGTTGAAAGGTGCCAGGAAGCAGCCAGAGCTGCTGCTCTTGTGGAAAAGAGAACTTGGCCTTTGGTCGCTGCCAGATTTTTATGATTTACTTCAAACATGTTTAACATACACTTTTACATGCACCTTTATAGCACCTTTAGCTGCTGAATTTAAGAGACTCCCAAATCTGTGTACACTTGGCTAGCCCTCAGAAAAACTGGTCTGCTTAGAAAGTGTGATTTAATGTCCTTAGGCTCCCCTTTCTACAGTGTTATCATCCCACACCCATCCCTTAGTCACTACCTCCCCCCCATGTCCTTCCTCTCACCTCTTTCTCATTCTTATCCATATCTCCTTTAAGAAAGCATATCAGATGATAAACCTATGAAATGTGCTCCATCTCACTAGTCATCATGGGAATTAAACTTAAACCACAATGAGATCCCACTACACATCCATCAGAGTGGTTAAAATGAAAAAAGACCTACAATACCACGTACTGATGAAAATGTGGGTCAGTTGGAACTTTCTTCTACTATTGGTGGTAGTGTAAATTGGTACAACTACTTTGGAAAAGTATTTGCCAGTGTCTACTAAAGCTGAACTTATGCATACCCTATGACCAAGTAATTCCACTCATGGATTTTTTTAAATTGTACATTTTATTTATTTATTTATTGCTTGATTGATTGATTGACTGAAGTATAGTTGATTTACAATGTCGTGTTAGTTTCAGGTGTACAGCACTCATGGATTTTTAATCAAGAGAAACTCTCCCACATGTGAATAAGGATACGTATGCATGTACAGATGTCCACTGAAGGATTTAGTTTGTGATAGTCATTTAGGTTGTTTTCCATTTTTTACTATCAACAGAATGAATACATAAATTATAGTATGGTGAATTCATCTGATGATATTCCATAAAGCAGTTGAAATGAGTTATAACTACATGTAGCAATATAGAGCTAGAGCAAAATGTAACAAAACCATACTGTTGAGAAAAAACTTGCATAAAATTCTGTATAATTACGCTTATGTAAAATATAAGAACACAAAACAATACTCTATAATATTTATGGTACATGAATGGATAGTAAAAAGAAAAAAGTTCTCACTAAATATTTGTACACACACACACACACATACACATGCATAGCCAGTTAGTGGCAGAGCTAGGAAGAGAAGCCAATATTCCTTCTTTTTCTTTTTTTATTAAGACTTTATTGTTTTAATTAATTTTATTGACGTATAGTTGATTTACAATGTGTTAATTTCTGCTATACAGCAAAGTGACTCAGTTATACATATATACATTCTTTTTCATATTCTTTTCCATTGTGGTTTATCAAGGATATTGAATATAGTTCCCTGTGCTATACAGTAGGACCTTGTTGTTTATCCATCCTCTATATACTAGTTTGCATCTGCTAATCCCAAACTCCCAATCCGTCCCTCCCCCAGACCTTGGCAACCACAGAGACTTTTTTAGAACAGTTTAATGTTCACAGCAAAATTGAGGAGAAGGTACAGAGATTTTCCATACTCCTTATTCTTCTTTAACCTAAGTAATGGAGGCTTCAAACCCTAAAGGGTCTGCATAGTCATTAACGTAGCTCCCTGTCTCAAGTAACTACGCCTTACGTAGCTCAGAACACATTATAGGAGCCTGGTGAGTTTAGGGGATCAACAGGTTGTCCCTTTTACATGAAGTCAGGGCTCAGAGTTGCTATAAACTTTTTTTCCTATATCCTCACCCTCGGTGTACTGGCCACAAATGCTTACGTTTGACCTGCTTAAGGGTATCAGTAAACAGGGCAATGTGAAACACTAGTAAGTAGGTGACTGTTCCAGCCTAAAGCCAGACTCCTCCAGCATTTCTATTATGTTTGACTACCTCTAGTAGTAGCTGCTGGACACAAAGTCTAGCCCAGAGAACAGAAAAGCTATAAACAGTCTCCAGTGTAATTAAAATGGACTGTTGGCAGAGTGCTTGAATCGAAATTCCAAGTCCTGAACAACACAAGTTTTAATGTTAAGGGCCTACAGGGTATTTAGGAAAAAACAGAATTCCTGAAAATGAAAGGCAATATATGGTCCCTGCTCTCCCTGACCTACTATGGTTACTTTTTCTCAAGTACTTATTAAGTGGGTTTAAATTCCCCAGGCTGTTAAGACCTTGAAAATCTATCAGAGGCCTATGTGAGATAGAATAAAAGAGAGTTTTAGAAGGGCAGGGAAGAAAAAGGTAGAAAAGAAAAGAAGAGATTCCCTTCGATGGGTTGTTTCCTTTCTTTGATGTTGTAATTGATGGTCTGCCTTGCCTATTTTAGGCATTTGATCTAGTAATGACCCTTGAGAAAAACCTTAAGAGAGGTTTAAGTTCCTAGTCCAAGCACCACCACTTACTAGCTCTGTGACCTTGAGCAAATCAATTAACCTCTTTGAACTTTAGATACCTCATCTATAAGATGGTGATAATAGTATTTACCTAATATGGTTGATGAGGTATGTAAAATGCTTAGCACAGTGCCTTGCACACAGTAAGAGCTCAGTATATTAATGGTGATCGTTCTGGTTGTTACAGCGTCATGGAAGCAAAGGAGGAGAGCATTTTGAGTAGACAAGGGAAATCTGCTCTACATAATGCCACATACAGCCGAGGGGTCAAGGAGGATGAGAGCTGAGAAAAGGCAAGGGTTTTGAGACTTGATTAGAAATGCTGAGTGATATTTACATTCGAAACTTATCTTCTGAGCTCCTTATTTTTACTGGAAATAGGAATCAGAGTTTAAAAAGAAAATGCATCACTTTTTTGTGGTCAGGATACATATTTACTTAACTTCACAGCAAGCAATGTTTATAGGGAGTGTATATAAGAAGGTAGCTGTGGCTGTGACAGCCATAGCAGACTCCTACAACGCTGTCCATTAGAACTTTCTGTGACGTGGAAATGTTCTCTCTCTGTGCTGACCAATACACATGTGACTGTTAAGCACTTGAAATGTGGCTAGTGTGACTGAGGAATGGAAATTTTAATTGTATTTAATCAATTAGCTTAAATTTAAATAGCCACATGTGGGTAGTGGCAGCCATCAATCTAATTGGGGAAGCAAGGCATATACTCTTGAAACCAGTTAAATACCAAAAGGATTGAGGTCAGACAGTAGAGACTTAATTGTTCAATCCTTCTCGTCTGGAGAGTTTAAGGATTTTAAGTCTTGTAGAGCAGGTGAAACTAGGGCTTCACCTTGAAGGATGTATAGTGTTTGGATAGGAGGAAAGAAGGCAGGAGGTCATTCCAGATGGGTAGGATGGTGTGGGCAAAGTTTTAGAGTTAGAAACGCTTCCTATATGAGAAGTTAGAGGACAATGGCCTTTCTAGAATAGAGTATTCATATCAGGAGTTAGATGGGTTGGGGCCAGGTCATGGACAGCCTTGAATGCTAGAACAAAGTGTTTGGGCTTTGTCCACATAGGCCAATGTTTTGCAAAGCTTGTTTAAAACGCAGATTCCCAGGCCCCACCCTAACCTACTAAATCAACTTTTCTGGGTCACAGCTTAGGAAATCAGTATTATAAGTAAGCTCCACAGGTGTGTATGATGCACATTCAAGTTTCAGATCTATCAGATAGGCAGAAAGGAGCCCTTGGAAGCTTTTTGATCAAAGGAGTGACATGTTGATAGAGGAATCATAGGAAGCTTGATAAGGACAGAAGATGTAGGATATAGAAACTAGCCAAGGAAACCATTTAAGTGACTGTTCAGATATGGACTTCACAAATCCTGATCTTTCTGGCTGGTGTCCTTGGAATTGTTCAGTCGATTCCTAATATTTCCCTGCAGGCCCTATTTGAATTTTCCACACAATTTGTTTGTTGTTTTAAATGACTAGCGCCCAGGCACCACAGCTTGACTGCCTAGGCTCAAATTCCAGCCGTACTATCTAAGCTGTTTTAGCTCAGACAAGCCACTTAACTTTTCTGCGCTTCAATGTCCTTATCTGTCAGCTGGAAATGATCATAGCCCCATCCCATAAGGGCATCGTGAGTATTAAATCACATCATAAACGACTTACAACAGTACCTGCCACATAATAAGCACTCAATTAATGCTGGTATTAATATTATTTAAACTAAAGAGCTCTTGGGATTTCCCTGGTGGTCCAGTGGTAAAGAATCCACCTTCCAATTCAGGGGACATGGGTTCGATCCCTGGTCGGGGAACTAAGATCCCACATGCCACGGGGCAACTAAGCCCGTGTGCCACAACCACTGAGCTTGTATGCATCAACGAGAGAGCCCGTGTGCCACAAATTACAGAGCCCACACACTCTGCAGCCCGTGCACCACAACTAGAGAGAGAAAACCCACATACCACAACTAGAGAGAAGTCCGCGCACCACAACAAAAATCCCACGTGCCGCAACTAAGACCCGACGCAGCCAAAAAAAAAAGAAAATTAATAATAATAAAAGAAAACTAAAGAGCTCTTTCATTTATTCCAAGTTATATAATAGTTAAAGCTAATCTTCACCAACAAAGTGTTAAATTTGCCCATCCAGAATATTAAACCCAAGCCCTAGACTTTTTGCTTAATGAGTTGTATTTCAAAGCATGATTCTTCACTAAATTTCTTCAGTCTACGACACTTCCTACCTAACCTTCTTTCCTTCTCTCATCCATAAAGGTCAGATTTACACTTATTTTATGAAGGATATGATTATCCTTCATAAAATAAGTCTAAATAGAGGACAAATTGTTCTTCCCACTGAACGTTTTAATCTATGGTTAGTTCTTGGCTATGAATTATATATCTTTTAAAACTTTGTACCTTTTATATTGCTACTAGCTTTCAGTGAATGCTCTTTATGATATTCATTTCAGAAAAAAAGAATGAACTCTTTTTTGTTCTTATAGGGGACTGATAATGGACTGATAATGCAAAGATATATATCTCATCTGGTGTCAGTGAGCTCACGATGTACTGTGGGTGCAGTGACAGCTTTTTCAAGGAATGAGAAATTCTCTTTAGATGCCTACTTGGTAGTTTGTGAACTTTTGGCTTCTGCTTCACTTTTCTTCCAGGCCTCACCGGAATAGAAGCTTCTCCTAGTCTCTCCAGTTTCTGTTGACAGTCAGCTGCCTGAAGCAACTCTCAAGATGTACCTTCAAGCTTGAAGGCAGAGAGGGAAGGAAACAGCTGAAGACCCATCATAGCTACCTACACACTTCTGAGACAGGCTGAGCCAAGAAATTGCCTTAGACTCTTCTTTCTGCTTTCAGAAACAAAGTCTCTTCCAACTTTGTTCACTTACGTTCTGCTAGATGGTTGAAAAAGATGGGTTTGTGACATGACTCGTTAAGGTTCTTTTTTATGTTTTGAACAGATGAATATCTATTTTCCCTACTACCATCTCCCTCATTGTCCATTTCCCTTCATTGGAGTCAGTCACTGTTACCAGTTTCTTGTGTATCCTTCTTGAGATATTCTATGCATATTTGTATATGTACACCCCTAATTTTTATACAATTGTAGCATACCATAAATGCTATTCTGCACCCTACTTTTTTCACTTTTTACATAGAAGGCTGTTTCATATCAGTACATAAAGAGCTTCTTTATGGCTACATGGCTGCACAGCGTTCCATAATTATTAGAGATATACCAGAATTTATTTAAGCAGTTCTTTGTTGATGGATGTTTAGGTAGTGTCCAACCTTTGGCTGTTATAAACATGCTTATACATATTATATTTCACATGTGAGAGTATATCTCTAGGAGAAATTGATTAGGACACTTTGGTCATTGGCTTGTTCAGTTGCTTGGTGGCGATAAAACCACAGTACTACGTGTGGAATCAAAGATTCTAGGAGGCCTAGCCATGCCTAACTACACCGATGTCATGGGATGTTAAGCTAGACAGAATCTTGGAGATCCCAGAGAGGACCAAGATCACACAAAGATTTAGAAGCAGATCCAGGATTAAAACCCACAGTGTTTTACTCCAGTCTATAATGTAGCTCTTTTTACTACACCAGACTGCTGTGGGTCAGAGAGATTTGGCATGGCCTGATTTCTGTCCTGCCAGGCAGGACTGTGCATTATCTGGCCCACGGTGATCTCACTACCCTGTCTTTACATGATTTCTCTTCCCGGGATCTGACTTTGCCAACCTAATTTATCCTACTTTTCCCTGCTGCTCTGACTTCTCCCACTAATAATAACTCCATCTTTTTTAAAAGTTAGAACTGAAGTCCTTGACAGTTGGGGGACCCTTTAGTAGTAAAGCCAAGTAGGAGAGGCAGGAGTACTGGGAAGGATGTCTGGTAATGGCGTAAGATTTATGATCTTACACAAGCTTTCTACTCTTAGTTCATCCGTTGAGTCATCGTATAGTGTAGGAGGAGTCCCTTTCTCCTCTTGGCACGGCTGGAATATCTCCTTTCCTTGGCCATAAGGTCAAACACCTTAAGGTCCAACAAGCATATAATGTGCCCAATAGGAAAGAATATGAAAGTGTGTGCGGATAGTTTAATTCTTACTGAATTGTGCTAGGGAGTAAACTACAGGTGATATTCTTCATGGGCAGCCCAAGAAAATCAAGGACCCATGTGTGGACTGACTCTTAAGTCTATCTTCACTTTGGCTCAGGCCACAGAGGGGTCAACTGCTGCCAGTATTTTATGAAATGCTCACTATGATGATGGATAAAATTGTTTTAGGAGCAGATTGTAGAGCTATCCCTGGGACAGCTTTTCTCAAGTTATGATCCTCTGAGCACTTGCATTACTCGAAGGATGGGGCCCTGGAATCTGCAAGTAGTCTTCTTTACCAAATAATTCTTATGTGAATGTAACTATGAGAACTACTTCCTAAGGAATGGTAAATTGAGAAGGTGGTTGTGAGCCTTTGAATTTGGGGTGGCCTGTAAAATTAGTGAGAAGAGCTGACCAGCAATTCCAGGTAGCATATGGATATTTCATTTGAGAGGATATAAAGACTGGGTTAGGTGCCTCCTATGTGCTTCCACAGATTCTGTGCTTCTATCATAACCCTTGTCACACTGTATTGTAGTTGAATGTTTTTGTCCCTTCCCCTATAATCCAGAGGGTTCTTAGTTGTGAGCAACAGAAATTGATTGGCTAATTTAAGCAGAAAATGCTTGTCTTAAAAGCATATTGAATAGCTCCCAGAATCCCAAGTTGGACTGGAGAACCAGACTCAGGGCTACACAGCCAACATCACAGCTGTCACCATTACTACCGCCATGCTAGCACCATTAGTGGGTTGGCTTAGGTCCTCAGAGATGCAGAAACCAAGCTGGGATTAGATATGCAGGAGATTTATTGGGGAAAATGTCAGTGAGAGAACATAGGGAGGAAGCTGGGAGAGATGTTAAACTGCAGTGTAAATCTGACCTTTATGGATGAGAGAAGGAAAGAAGGTTAGGTAGGAAGTGTCGTAGACTGAAGTGCAGTGCTAATAAAGTTTGACCAGGCTGATGGGGAGTTGTGTTGCCACAGTCACAGGCCACATAGTCCTGTGTCTCCCAGAAATGGGGCTGACTTAGTATCCCTGCTGTGCTCAGTCACTGGCTGGGAGCAGTGTGGCTTCAGAACAAAGCAGCAAATATTGGGGTGAATTTAAAGAACAGCAGCTGGGCAAAGGTCAATGACACTTCCCACATTGGAAGAACCAAGAGGCACATTTTCATGACTGTCTGAATTGGAGAAGATTGTCCACTTCTTTGGGTCACTGGCTCCCAATTCAAGGGATGGATCCTTGGATTGAGGGAGCCTAAGTCACATGCCTGTGCCCCAACTACAAGGGGGCCCTGCTTCTTAGCAAGAGTCCTGTGTCCTCTCCCCCAGATAAAGGGTTCAAATGCTGTACAGCGACACCCCTAAAAGGACAAATGTCTATTATACCATTACACTCTGTGAACCCCTTGAGAGCAGAGATCTTTGTCTTACTGCTATTACAAATAAATGTTTATTGAAATAACTGAATGAGTGTGGCCAGCTAGTGTTCAAACGACCTTGTACACACACACACACACACACACACACACACACACAATCAATCAATTTAGCCATCAGGGAAATGCAAATGAAAAACCACTAGGATGGTTATAATGAAAAAAGATAAGTGCCGTTGAGGATGTGGAGAAACACAGTGCTGATAGAAATGTAAAATGGTGCAGCCAGTTTGGAAAATGGATGGTGAGGGAGTGGCTTGGAAAAGGATAATCAAAAGTCTTTGTCCTCAGGGAGCTTAGAGCAAAAAGAGAAGGCCCAGAGGATACCTGACTGATTTTGCATTACATATCTCTTAAGGATTCTAACAGTCCAAACCGAGCATTCTACAGACGGAAACCATTCTTCCATCCTAACTACTGATTCTCCAGGCCTTGTCCATCACCTCTCACCAGATAGTGTTCTGTGACTGGACTATCAGCCACTTGCAGCACATCTCTCTCCTTCCTCTCCTCTTCCCTCATGGATGCCAGCTACCTCTTATGAATCAGCTCTGGCTGTAGGGGCTTTGTAAGCTCAAACCTATCTCCGAACCGTATGTAGTTCAGAGGGGTTCTGAAAGCTGATAAATACGCCAAGAGCTTTTCGATCAAACTGCTTTTAGACCCGTTCTCTGTTCCTGCTGAGTCGGGGGCTGGAGGTAGGGGGAGTGGGGAGTCAAATCTTGGGTCTCCCTTTCTTGCAGAACCAAACCCCTGAACACGGCCTAGCATTCAAGGGGAAGCACGGGGTTATCACCTCAGATGATCAGTCCTTGGGAGAACAGTGCTCCTAATGGGGAAGGGGTTCCCAGGTCCTCAGCAGTCTGATGAGTATCAACATTTCCAGGTCTGTAGTCTTAAGAAGAGTAAAGGGCTGGAGTCTAGAGATTGTCTAAAAGAGGAAGGAGAGTTGGACAGAAACAGGGCAAATTCTCAGTCAGTTTCTCCCAGCAGGGCAAAAGGAACAAGGAAATAAGAGACCAGAGGATTTAGTGACCTAAAGCGCCAGGGAGTCCTAGGGCTGAAAACAGAGAAGCTAGTGGGTGAGGGGGATCAAATGGCAGGAGATTTACACGTATATATCAACCTTGGGGGTCCAAAAAAAATGTAACAGTAGGGTCTCTGCCTTCAAGGAGCTTATGGTAATTTAGTGGTGAAATAAAGATTAATATACTTGAAATAATTTGTAATTTGGTGCTAAACTGTGGGATTGACCCAAAAAAGTGCTGTAGGAGCTCTGAGAAGGGAGAGATCATGTGGGCTGACATCCTCTGTGAGCTGAATGGCTGACTGAGGCAGTAGGTGCCCCACAGGACTTTATGCTCCAGCTACAGTGGCTACAGCTTTTAGAGATGAGTGTGCCTGAGTCTTGTATGTTTTCCTGGAGGAAACACAGGGGAGGAAGCTTCATCATCATCACTATTTGTTAATCACTATCATCAACAAGAACCACAATAAACATTGAGCATCCCTCCCTGAGTCTACACTTCTGTTTAGGAGGCAGGACAGACAGAAGGAGTTGAAGGACTAGAGCAAGAGAGTATATGCCAGTAGCACGAAGACAGAGGGAAAAGTGAGAGCTGGGGAGGTGAGGGAAGGCTTCCTGGAGGAGGTAATACTTGAACTGACCCTTGAAAGAAGATTAGGCTTTGGGCTAATGTAGAAAAGAGTGAAGGGGGTTGTAAACGGCCTCAACACGGCACTGAGAGAGCAAGGCAAGTGTAATTAAGTGAGAAAACCTGCTGGACTGAAGCAAAGGGTGTGGCAGGGTAGCATGGGTGATGAAGTTGGAGAGGAAAATAGTCTGATGATTATAGAGAGCCTTAAATGTCAGACAGAAGGAGTCATATTGGAACAAAGTAGGAAGGCAGTGTAGATTTGTGTATTTGGGGAATGAGAAGGGCACAAGGAAGAAGGAGAGGCTAAAAGAAAAACATGGGGATTCTACATTCTTCCTAGTTTCAGTCTCCCATGTCAGGGTGGCCAACTCATCCCAACACAGCAAACAGATGAGTTTCTCACCCTACTTGTGATCCATCTTGGGAATAGGTCCTGAAGAAGCCTACAAGAAGTTCTGCACCGTATACTGTTGGCAGAGAACTTCGTGCCTTTTGGAAAGGCCCAAGCCATCAACACTATGAAGTGTTCTCAGATAGCATTGCCCCGCCTTGTGAAACAGAAAGGAGGAAGGGTCAGCCTCCTAACCCAGCTGCTAACACAGGTACAGACCAAGATGGGACATCTTCTTCAAAAGCAACAACCTTTTGAAGCTGATCTATTCTTGAATCAGCCCTGGGGAAAGGAGACAGCAATTGCAGGAATCTTAAAAACCAATACAACAGCAAGACTAAGCCTTTCTTGAAGCCATCATTTTGGTGGCTGCTACTTGGCCACTCCTCACATAGATCTTTTTTACTGACTTCCTGCAGCAAAAGGAGATTGGCACAGGCTACATTTATATTATTACCAGGAGGCAGATGTTTTCTCTTTTCCCCTGGGGTTTAGAATTATGCAAATGAAGGCACAGAAACAAAAGCTCAGCAAGGTGGGGGAAGATTGCTCTTAAGAATCTAGGCAATTTTCAGAGCTCTTTAAGACACACCTCTCAGTTCTTACTAACAGCTCTCCTGGCTCCTCTCCAGTCTATTTAGAATTTGGCACCTCTTCAGAACCTTACAGCCAAAGACCTGAAAATTCATTCTTAAGTTCCCATCCTGGCCTCATTCTGCAAGTGGAGAAATTAAGGCATATAATATGGGTCTGTGGGCTGACTTTCTTTGACATTCCCTCTTTCTCTTTCTTTCTTCTGCTACATACACTCTCGCTTGGAAAGGAAACTCTACGGCCCAATTGCCCTCCAGGTCTCTCCCCAGCCCCACCTTGATAAAATCTGTAGGGCAATAGGACCTAGGGAAATTCAACCCTGAGGCCGAGAGAGACATTCCTGCTTAACCGCCTGGCTTGAGCGAGTGTGGAAGCGAGCTAGTTAGGGAGGGCGGGGTAGAACTGGGGATCTGCTGCTGTTGGCGAAGAGGAAAGCTGTGGCTCCCTCCAGGGTCCGGGGGTCGTGATGAGAAGTGCTTCTGAAGGTTGGCCCAAGCCCCTTTTTGTCGCGCCTCTGTGCACCGAGCATGCTTCATCTGCCCGCCCTGGAAGTCGCAGGCTGGTTTTGTTTGGCCCCAGCTGTCTCCCCCATTTCGTGCAGCCCCGCCATCGGTGCCTTCGTTCCTGAAGCCACCGACCTCTCACAGCTGGAACTGCGAGCCAGGCAGGACCCCGGCAGCAGACGGCGCCCAAGAGTTTGCCGACATCCGTCGGGCCGGGTTGGCGCCCCGCACGTCGTGTTTTTCGCTAGTAAAGTTTCTCTGTGGAAAAGAAGCCCCTCCAGCTTTCTCTTGATCCTGCAGCGGGCGCGTGCTCTGCTTCTCTCCCCGGTGACTGCGCTCGGGGCTGGGGTTGTGACTTTGCTCCTGTCCCTGGCCTGGCGGCCTTGGGGGCGGAGCTTGGGGAATTGAAGGAGCCGCCGTGAGAACTCTTGACTGAGCGCGGGTGCGGAGAGACCGCCGGCGAGCAGGCGAGCTAATAGCCGCAGCCTAGCATTAGCTAGGGTGCCTGGGCAGTGAACTGGATCCCCGAAGGGACGCTCAGGCTGCGCCCCCTCTTCTGCCCTGGCTCAGTTCTCAGCTGATTTGAGAGAGCACACTGGTCAGGGCTCCTCAAGAGGAGCTGCTGAGTGTCGGTGCCCGCGAGAGTGGCTACCCGTCCTGCCTGGGGGGCTGCGAAAGGCGGAGCCGCCACGGAAACAGCTGTTCCCATGGCTCTTGACGCGCCTGGAATTGGACTCCGGACTGGGCGCTAAGATGATTGCTTTTGCCTTGTCCAACTTCCACAGCACGTAGTTGACGATTGGAATCCTGGGCCAATCAAGAGTCTAGTTTCAAAGTGGTACTCCTGGGCTCTTCATCCCAGACTCCAACAAGTCTAATTTGAGACGAGAAGAGAGCGGTCTCCTGCTCTAACTAGTAGATCTCCGTTCTGGAATTGGACTTGACAGCTCTCCTCACCAATACTTGCACTGCAGTGGTTACAGGGTTCTCTTGGGAGGTGGGGATGGGAGTGCTCTGAAGACCAGACCACAACACTCAGAACCTCGACAATGGACCGAGTTTTTGAAATTCCTGAGGAGCCAAGCGTGGAGCCGACATCCTCTCTGGAGGAAGATGTCATCCGTGGGACGAACCCCCGATTTACCTTTCCATTTGGCATCCTCTTCTCCACGTTTTTGTACTGTGGGGAGGCAGCATCTGCCTTGTACATGGTTAGAATCTATCGGAAGAATAGTGAAACCTACTGGATGGCATACACCTTTTCCTTCTTTATGTTTTCATCCATTATGGTCCAGTTGACCCTCATTTTTGTCCACAGAGATCTGGCCAAAGACAAGCCACTATCATTGTTTATGCATCTAATCCTCTTGGGACCTGTTATCAGGTGAGCAACTTTTACATCTTTTCCCTCCTCCCCTACCCCCCAACTGTGCAGAGAAAGATGAATTTAATATTTTTAAGACTGTTACTGTGCCTTGAATCGAATCGATTCTCCCATTCCCTCCCACTCTTGGTTTCCCTGCCTACCATCCAAAAAGTCTTATCTGCAGTCTTAAGTGCCACCACAATGAACATATGGCATGTACCTGTGTTCCGAAACCATGTATGGTACCGTTAATAAGACTTCATTTGACAATGTTTGCTATCTGGATTCGGGTTGTGAAATTGGTATGAGACCAATTGATGTGGTCACCTTGTAAACACAGGCTATAGCTTCAGAGTGTGTTATTTTGACTCTGCCTTTTAGATGCTCTTTAAATTGGATGGAAGTTCCTTACCCCCTCCATCCCATCTCACATTCAGTTTCTTTACCCTGAGTTGCTTGGGCTGCTGCTACTGATATTTTCAAATTTTCTGGAGTTATTTGACATCTGGAAAGTATTTTAAGCCATTTGTGCTCATCTGGTACCCAAACCCATTGTAGTTTATTTTTCTCTGTCAGTTTATTGGTCTCCTATTTATCTCTGTATCTTTCTGCAATAAAGGTACACGGTTAGAAGGGGGCAAAGGAAGATAGCCTATCTCTCCATCTGGATGCTGTAGCACAATGTAATAGTATTGAGTCTTTCCATTCAGATTGTTTTGAAGGGACAAGAATGTGCCTTCAGGGAGATCAGCTGGGTGCTTTGTGACCACCTAGAGGGGTGGGATAGGGAGGGTGGAAGGGAGACACAAGAGGGAGGAGATATGGGGATATATGTATATGTATAGCTGATTCACTTTGTTATAAAGCAGAAACTAACCCAGCAATCCCACTACTGGGCATATACCCTGAGAAAACCATAATTCAAAAAGAGACATGTACCAAAATGTTCATTGCAGCTCTATTTACAATAGCTCGGAGATGGAAACAACCTAAATGCCCGTCATCGGATGAATGGATAAAGAAGATGTGGCACATATATACAATGGAATATTACTCAGCCATAAAAAGAAACGAAATTGAGCTATTTGTAATGAGGTGGATAGACCTAGAGTCTGTCATACAGAGTGAAGTAAGTCAGAAAGAGAGAGACAAATACCGTATGCTAACACATATATATGGAATTTAAGAAAAAAAATGTCATGAAAAACCTAGGGGTAAAGCAGGAATAAAGACGCAGACCTCTTAGAGAACGGACTTGAGGTTATGGGGAGGGGGAAGGGTGAGCTGTGACAGGGCGAGAGAGAGTCATGGGCATATACACACTAACAAACGCAGTAAGGTAGATAGCTAGTGGGAAGCAGCTGCATGGCACAGGGATATTGGCTCGGTGCTTTGTGACAGCCTGGAGGGGTGGGATGGGGAGGGTGGGAGGGAGGGAGACGCAACAGGGAAGACATATGGGAACATATGTTTATGTATGACTGATTCACTTTGTTATAAAGCAGAAACTAACACACCATTGTAAAGCAATTATACCCCAATAAAGATGTAAAAAAAAAAAAAGCAGAAACTAACACACCATTGTAAAGCAACTATACTCCAATAAAGATGTTAAAAAACAAAAGAAAGAATGTGCCTTATCCTAGGAATACAGGCATCTGTGTCAGAAGTCTCATCTGGATGCTATGTGATTTTCAAGGTAGAGAGATGTTGCAAAACTTCTGAGGTCAGTAGGAAAGAATGGACCAAATTTATCTTGATTGCAAGAGAGGCAGAAACTTGCAGTCAGCTGAGGAATATGGGTCAGAGTGTTGATGTTGTAATTGCAATGGGAAGATATTTCATCCTTAGAAATAAACACAGTCTGAAGTTCAGGATGGAACTGCCCCCTTTAAAAAAAATTATCAATATGTTTAAATGGGGAGGAATTGATTACGCTCCATCAGCGAAAATATGAGACATCAACAGAAACAGTGGCCTGGAATTCAGGAGACCTGGAATCTAGTTTGCCCTTGTCATTGACTAGTTACATGGCCTTGGTGAAATCCCTGAAGATGCCTTGAGCCTCAGGTTCTTCATCTGTAAAATAAATGGGTTGGGCTAGATCATGGGTCGTAAACTCAAACACTTACAGGGACCAGGCAGGTATCATAAATGAGTGAAGCAAGCCAAGGATGAGAAAAAACAGTAGTTTCATGTGTGATGATAAGTAAAAATGAAGTCTCGGTGTTAGAGAAATGATGGAGTGTTAGTGAGTACTGTGGTAATCTGGAGTCCGCAAGATCTGCCTAAAGGAGGCCAGCCTCTCTACAGCTCCAGCCCATTGTTTCCCTGTTGGAATTCAGACCCCGTATTGCCAAGGCCGCAACTTTTCAGGACAAGCTCCCAAGACAGGATTTTATGTGAAATGGAATGATTGAACATGTTGACAACTGATTTTGGTAATTAAATAAAAGAACTGTCTGGGCCAAACACACCACAGCTGTTCATCAGATGTGACTCAACTGGCCTATGCAACCTCTGTACTAGGTAATCTAAAGGGCCTTCCCAGTTCTAAATCTTTGAAGTTAAACTGTGAAAGGAAGACCTCATCTCGAACTTGGAACCAAGATGTCATTTAGAGATGTCATTAGAGGAGCAAGGAAACCATTCTTCTTGCCCTTTTCAAATGCAATAAATTGAGTTAACGGATCAATCACTCTTAAGATGCAAATTTCAGTAAGTTCTGCCCCAGCTCCGTTTCTACTTCTCTTTGCTTTGTGGCCTCCCAAGCCATCTTTGATTTGGACCATCCATATGGAGTGTTGAGTACTATGTTTCATTTTTGTCATTTAGCTCCCACTGGAAATGATTGGAAAGCATTTATAATCTCAGTCAGCTACCCCACAGCAGGGAAAAAATAATTAAAAGCTCATAAATCATATCCTTGATAATGCTTATTTTCAAGGCAAATTACTTTTTAGGTAGGCAGGAACTTGATGAATGCTATTAGGCACATGAAGGTGTTTGGAGGTCCTGGCTCCCTTATATGAAATGCAAAGATACTTCTGAAAATGAAAATGTACTCTCATTTGCTGCCGCTTATAAGCAAGGCAAACATGCTTACTTAAACCAGTAAATAGCCTTAAGAATAGAAGCATAAACAGAATTCTTCATGCCACTGCCTCCCCAATGTTTTATTCAGCAATAGTATTGATGGGTTTGGGTTAAAATCTAAACTCTCTTGGTGGAAATGCACTTATGCATTTTTCCTGAATAAGAAGAGAAAGTTGCTTTTTTTCCTTTTCTGTTCTCTCCTTCCATCTTTTTCTCTCCTGGATTTTAGAGTTTTCCCTACAACATGGATGTTTCAAACTACGTGCTTTAGGCC